>NC_140579.1:520795546-522293046 GCF_964204655.1 Triturus cristatus | reverse complement strand
AAACTCTACAACACAACCCCATACACTACACAAATACCACTACACTACTTTAAACCATAAAACACTACCCCCAGCACAACCCGTTATACTACACAAACACCACTGTACTACCCAAAACCCTAAAACACTACCCCCTACACTATACAAACACTACTGCACTACGCTAAACCCTAAAACACTACCCCCAGCATGACCCCATACACTACACAAACACCACTGCACTACCCTAAACCAAAAAAAATGACACCCTACACTACACAAACACCACTGCACTACCCTAAACCCTAACACACTACCTCAGCATGACCACCTAGACTACATAAACACCATTGCACTACCCTAAACCCTAAAACACTACCCCCTATACTACAAAAACACGACGGCACTACACTAAACCCTTAAACACTACCCCCAGCACGACCCCCTACACTACCCAAACACCACTGGACTACACCAAACCCTAACCCTAAAACACTATCCCCAGCACTACCCCCTACACTACACAAACATCACTGCACTACCCTAAACCCTAAAACACTACCCTCAGCAGTACCCCCTAAACTACCCAAACACCACTGCACTACCCTAAACCTTAAAACACTACCCCCAGCATGACCCCCTATACTACACAAACATCACTGCACTACCCTAAACCCTAAAACACTACCCCCAGAATGACCCTCTACACTACACAAACACCACTGCACTACCCTAAACCATAAAACACAACCCCCAACACGACCCCCTAAACTACCCAAACACAACTGCACTACCCTAAACCCTAAAACTCTACCCCCAGCATGACCCCCTACACTACACAAACACCACTGCACTACCCTAAACCGTAAATATACCCCCATGACCCCTACAATACTCAAACACCACTGCACTACCCTAAACCCTAAGACACTACCCCAAGCACGACCCCCTACACTAAACAAACACCACTGTACTACCCTAAACACTAAAACACTTCCAGCGAGCACAACCGCCTACACTATCCAAACACCACTGCACTACCCTAAACCCTAAAACACTACCCCCAGCATGACCCTCTACACTAAACAAACACCACTGCACTACCCTAAACCCTAAAACACTACCCCTATATTACACAAACACCACTGTACAACCCTAAACCCTAAAACACTACCCACAGCACGACCCCCTACATTACACAAACACCACTGAACTACCTTAAACCCTTAAACAATACCCCCAGCTCGACCCGCTACACTACCCAAACATCACTGCACTACCCTAAACCGTAAAACACTACCCCCATGACGACCCCTACACTACACAAGCACCACTTCACTACCCTAAACACTAAAGCACTACCCCCAGCACAACCCCTTCACAACTCAAACACAACTGCACTACCCTAAACCTTAAAACAGTACCCCCAGCATGACCCCCACTTTACACAAACACCACTGCACAACCCTAAACCCTAAAACACTACCCCAAGCATGACACCCTACAGTACATAATCAACACTGTACTATCCTAAACCCTAAAACACTACCCCCAGCACTACCCCCTTCACTACCCAAACATAACTGCACTACCCTAAACCCTAAAACACTACCACTAGCACGACTCCCTACACCACCCAAACACCACTGCTCTACCCTAAACCCTAAATCTACCCACAGACCAACCCCCTACAGTACACAAACATCACTGCACTACCCTAAACCCTAAAACACTACCCCCAGCATGACACCTTACATTACACAAACACCACTGCACTACCCTAAACCAAAAAACACTACCCTCAGTACGACTCCCTACACTACTAAACACCACTGCACTACCCCAAACTCTAAAACACAACCCCACACACTACACAAATACCACTACACTACATGAAACCATCAAACACTACCCCCAGCACGACCTGCTATACTACACAAACACCACTGTACTACCCATAACCCTAAAACACTACCCCCTACACTATACAAACACCACTGCACTACCCTAAACACTAACACACTACCTCAGCATGACCACCTAGACTACTCAAACACCGATGCACTACCCTAAACCCTAAAACACTACCCCCAGCACGACCCTCTTCACTACCCAAACACAACTGCATAACCCTGAAACTTAAAACACTACCCCCAGCAATGACCCCATACACTACACAAACTATACTGCACTACCCTAAACCCTAAAACAATACACCAAGCATGACCCCTACACTACACAAACACCACTGTACTACCCTAAACCCTTAAACACTACCCCCAACATGACCACCTTCACTACTTAAACACAACTGACCTACCCTAAACCAAAAAACACTACCCTCAGCATGACCCCCTACACTACTAAACACCACTGCACTACCCTAAACTCTAAAACACAACACCATACACTACACAAATACCACTACACTACATGAAAACGTAAAACACTACCCCCAGCACGACCTGCTATACTACATAAACACCACTGCACTACCCTAAACCAAAGAGCATGACCCCCTACAGTACACAAACACCACTGCACTACCATAAACCCAAACACACTACCTCAGCATGACCACCTAGACTACCCAAACACCACTGCACTACCCTAAACCCTAAAACACTACCCTCTACAATACACAAACACCACTACACTACCCTCAATCCTAAAGCACTACCCCCAGCACGACTCCCTACACTACACAAGCACCACTGCACTACGCTAAGCCTCAAAACACTACCCCCTTCACTGCGCAAACACTAGTGCACTACCCTAAACCCTAAAACACTACCCCCAGCACGACACCCTACACTACCCAAATATAAATGCACTACCCTAAACCCTAAAACACTACCCCCAACACGACCCTTTCAATATACAGATACCACTGCACTGCCTTAAACCCTAAAACACTACACCTGCACGACCCCCCCACACTACACAAACACCACTGTACTACCCTAAACCCTAAATCTACCCCCAGCACGACCCCCTTCAATACTGAAACACAACTGCACTACCCTAAACCGAAAAACACTACCCCCAGCACGACCCCCAACACTAATAAACACCACTGCACTACCCTAAACCCTAAAACACGACCCCCTACACTACACAAAAACCACTGCACTACCCTAAACCCTAAAACACTAACGCAGCATGACCCCTTCAGTACACAAACACCACTGCACTACCCTAAACCCTAAAACACTATCCCAGCACTTCACCCTACACTACACAATCACCTGCACTACCCTAAACCCTCAAACACTACCCCCAGCACGACCCCCTACACTTCCCAAACACCACTGCACTACCCTAAACCCTAAAACACTACCCCCAGCATGACCCCCTACACTACACAAATACCACTGCACTACCCTAAACCCTAAAACATTACCCCCTACAATACACAAACACCACTACACTATCTTCAACCCCAAAACACTACCCCCAGCACTACTCTCTACACTACACAAGCACCACTGCTCTACCCTAAACCCCAAAACACTACCCCAGCATGACACCCTTCACTACCCAAACACTACTGCACTACCCTAAACCCTAAAACACTACCCCCAGCACGACACCCTACACTTCCCAAATATAACTGCACTACCCTAAACCCTAAAACACTACCCCCAGTATGACCCCTTCAATATACAGACACCACTGCACTGCCTTAAACCCTAAAACACTACCCCCTGCACGACCCCCTACACTACACAAACACCACTGTACTACCCTAAACCCTAAATCTACCCCCAGCACGACCCCCTTCACTACTCAAACACAACAGCACTACCCTAAACTGAAAAACATTACCCCCTTCACGACCCCCTACACTACTAAACACCACTGCACCACCCTAAACCCTAAAACAGGACCCCCTACTCTACAGATATACCACTTGTTAGAAATGGGATCTCTGGTTGGCTAAGGCTTGCGCCAAAGCCAGGCAGAGACCACCACTCTAAGTCAGTGCTGGGGAATTACACGCCAAAGATAACCCCTGTTCACCGCCTTGGTAGCTTGGCACGAGCAGTCAGGCTTATCCCGGAGGCAATGTGTAAAGCGTTTGCCCGCGCACACAGCAACAACACCCTAAGCCCACCACAAAAGAAACTCCGCACAAGGTTATATATAAAAATAGCCTTTGTATTATAATAAACACATTAGATGATAATCACATAATTTACACTGTGCCAACTGGCACTGGGTAGAAATTTACAGGGGACTATTTACACCAGACAGGGCCACATGGACCACTGTCAGAATTAGCACAAATCACCAATTGTAAATGTAGAACATATACCAACTGTCTCACAAGTCTAACGCATTAGACCCTACCTCCTAAGTATAATTACACTAGGGGCGTACATCACACAGGGAAGTATAATCTCCCTAACATAAACCTAAACAGGTAAAGCAACCTCCTATGCAGAAATCATATCTAGAGGTATAAAACACAGGGTGCGCAAAACATACTACACACGGTACATTTCCTAACACCCAACACATTAAACAACCTCCTAAGCTGAAATCATATCTAGAGGTATAAAACACAGGGTGCGCAAAACATACTACACACGGTACATTCCTAACACCCAACGCATTAAACAACCTCCTATGCAGAATTCATATTTAGAAATAGAAATAAGCATAAAGGCAATGCACATTGCGCAAACGTACACATGTAGAAATAACCATGTACCCTAGGTGAGGGCACAACACAGAAAAACTGTCCCCAGGCCAACTTGGCCTCTCAGGGGCTCAAATGCCCTTTGTCCAAAATGTCAGGGCTGGGCTGCCAAAGCAGCGTAAGCAACAGCGCACAGGGGCACAACCTAAACATTGCAGCTGCCCACTAAGTGCTGGGCAGCTGTGAGGAATGGGGCCTGGGCACCTCGATGCCCTCACGTTGGAGCACACAGGCTCTGAAACCAATATGCCCCCAAGAACGCTGGCACTGGCTATGCCACTGAAGAAATGCCCCCAGGAGTCCCACTCTGGGACTTTCGCTCAAAGAAGAAAAATGCCCCCGTGATGCAGTTGCCCGCAACAGCGGCGCAACTGTGAGGAGATTTGGGGCTGGTACTGCGGTGCTTTCTGAACTCCCATGTTGGAGTGGCCCGCTACGGTGGTGCCACTGAGAAGCAAACCGGCACAATCACCACACACGTAAAGTCCCACTCACCTGGGACTCCTGCGTTGTCTCCGCTCTCCTGGTCTCCCGCGCTGCTTCCTCCCGCGGGCCTCAGAGTTTCAGGGCCTTTGCTGAACTCTGCTCATTTCACCGGGCATACGCAGGACTCCGGTAACACTGGGGAGGCTTCTCGGCAGCAGGACACCATGCTGGGCTCCTCTCCGCTCACGGGGGCCCGCCTTGATTCGCCGATCGCCTGACTTCACCCGGGCCCCCTCCTGGGACCCAGGACTTGGAGGTGGAGTCCACGAGGCCCCAGACGGCCTGCTTCTCCCTTCCTTCGCCGGCCCTGCGCTGACTTCTTGCAGCCACTCCTCCTTTGTGCACCGGAGTGCGGGGTGGGCTGCCGTCGGCTTCCGGCTGTTCCTCCAGACACAGGAGCACTGGGTAGGCTCCCGTCCGCTTCCTGTTTCTTGGAGCGCCCCGCCCACAGCAGGGCCGCTCTGTGGACTTCCGGGTAGCGGTGAAGTCCTCTCTCTGCAGGGTCATGCGGGGTGGGCACCCGCTTCCACAAAAGCATACACGCGGGGTGGGCACCCGCTGAAATTATAATAAAGCGGCAGGAGGTGGGATGGGCACCCGCGAGAACGAGCACAACGGCGGGGTGGGCACCCGCCGAAATTACGATAAAGTGGCAGGAGGCGGGGTGGGCACCCGCAAGGACAAGAATAAAGATAAGCGGGGTGGGCATCCGCTTCCAAGGTACCGATGCGGGGTGGGCTCCCGCTCGGTTTTCTTAGCGCCGAGATGCAGGGTGGGCACCTGCTCGATAATTAGCAATTGTGGGGGGAATCCCACACGGTGCAGCTTCGTGCTGCAGGCACCCACCGTCCTCCACAGCGCTTCCTTGGACTGCAACAAATAAAGCGTTTCTCCCAAAATAAGGCAAGTAAAGCGCTCTTCCAGGCGCTAGGTTCGGGGGCACTAGGCTGGGCTCAGGCAGGCCAGCACACAGGGCCCTCCAGCAGGGAGGCAGTCCCTTGTGGCGGTTCCTGCTGGAGCCCAGCAGCAGCAGCCCCCCCAGCGTCAGGACAAGCACAGCAGAACACTTTACATGGGGTTCCAGCCCCTTTTTATAAACACATTTCCTTTGTCTCAGGCTGCAGGGTTAAGGAAAAACCAGATGCAACTGGTTTTGGAGGACTCTGTTGTGCTCAGCCCCTCTCCCCATTCACTGGACAGGCTAGGGACATCAGTCGCACCACAGGGGGCGGAGCCAGCATTGTGTAGGGAAGGCCCAGCCCTATTCAGGTCCCAGGTGCTCTCCTCCCAACCATCTGGATGTAAATCTCCCTATTCACTACTGGTGCAGACCCATCCTGACTCCTGGAGCCAGGCACACCAGCCAATCACAAGCCAGACAGTCACTTCACAGTTATTACAGAGACATGCCAGCTTCTAGAAGTGGTTCTTCTACATTAGACACAGTAACGCTGCACACATCATCGCTCAGCATTCAATCTCACGAGTTTGCACATTAAAAACTCGACCCTGCACTCCCCACGCATCAGGAACTACCATGGACACACACATTCCCCATGCATTCCTATGGGAGGGCAGGTCACTCTCACTCAATGTAACACAGAGCGCACGCACTTTACACGGGGACACCGTGTTAAAGTGCCTAGGGGTCTAAAACCACTAACACTCCATAGGGAAAAAGCTAGGATAATTGCAAAAAGGTTAGGGGTGAACCTGCCAGAAGGGCCAAGTCCAACACAACCCCCTTCCAGCCAAAACGCAGGGGAGACCAATCACCACCATGATGGGCTTTCCTGCTTTGGGCGATAGAACATGGACGCGGGCCCGCAACGGCAGGGACACACTCCGGTTCTACGCCACTCTGAACCCACGTGGTTCCCTCTGTAAAAGCTCTGCGGACCAACTGGGCTACCCCACTGGTACTCCTCAGCTGTCCACGGCCAGGACCAGGACTTAGGCCATCCAAATGCCACTGGTCCTTGCCTATCCACAGAGTAGAGGTTAGTAACACCTGGCACATAGTAACCATGCTCCACTCTACCCCTCATCATGGCAGTTCTAAACTGCCACTGATCCTCCAGCCTAGGGTCTGTACCCTCAAGCTGACCAACAGTCCCGGACGAGGCTCTCCTCCCCCTACCTCTTCTTCTAGGGTTCCGTCCTTTCTTCCTCTGAGAGGCACCCAAATAACACAACTCTCCCACCAGTTCAGGACCTCTTTCTAAGAACTGGTCTCCCAACCTAGGGTTTAACCCCTCAGGTTGCATCGGGGTCAGGGGCGAGGACTCCCTCCCTCTGCACCCCCTTCCAGAGTCCGGCACCCTCCCAACTGGAGTGGTGCACCTAGCAGCTACAACGGTCAGGACACTGCTTACAGTCGTCCTTCCCTCCAGGTCAGACTGATCCTGAACCTGGCCTCCCAACCATTGGTCTAAACCCTTTGGCTGAGTACTTGCCTGGCACTCCAGGACTTCTGGGGACTTACACACCATCCCCCCCGAGGGTAACATATGCCTCATATGTTGCGTGACAGTCTGCCTGGCGCAGATCTCCCGTCCCCAGTCCACCTGATAGTGCATGAAGATCCCCCAGGACAGATGTGTGGTCAACATGGTCCCCTCTAGAAGACTCAACAACTCCCGGCTGGTCCCTGACCCACTGGCTCCTCCACTGGGGAACACAGCCCCATGCCACCCCTCTCGCTGGACTTCTGTACCCTCCCTACTGGAGTGGCACTGCCAGACACCAGTACCACTGGAGCTCTACTTACAGATGCTCCAGGTTCTCCATACACTAGGTGATCCTCCTCAAATGGACTAACAGGACAGCCTAGGCCCCCAACCTGGTGTTCCCTGAAGAAACCATCCAGGCTCTGAGACTGGGTTTCGGGCATCTGGGGACTCGAAGTCACACACTCACTCCTACTCCACTGAGATAGATCGTGAGCCCCTACACCCCTCTCACTACTCTGGGACCTAGCTGGGCTACTCTGAACCTCTTCCCCAATACTGGACGGGAAGATACCTGAGCCACTACTGTTGGAAGTACTCTCCCATGCCTCATCAGAACCTTGGGCCCTTTCCCAACGGTCTGCTTTTTCTGCAAGCTCCCAAGGATAACAGGCCTCCAACCCCAACAGGTGTTGGCGCAACTCCGGCCCACAACCACTTCTGAGCATTTGCTCTTTGAGAATCATATTGAGCAGTTCACCAAAGTCATATTCCGGGTCAAGCTTTACCCAATTGTCCAGTGCATCATTACATTCCTCCACAAACTCCTCCCAAGACTGGTGAGACAGTTTCCTACTGCGCCTGAATTTCAACCTATCCTCCTCTTCTTGGGAAATAGGTACCATACTCTGGGAACTGGGAATGGGACTCTCTGCACTGGACTCTATATTGCTGCCACCACTGGATCCCACCCTTACTGGTGATTCCAGAAAACCACAACTGCACTTAGGGGCTATTCTACCCTTGTGAGCTAATTTCTCCCTGGCAAAGGCCCTCTCAGCCTCCGCCATCCTCTTCTGCGCTAAGACCCTCTCGTCTCAAACTGTTTCTCCTCCACATTCAGCTGCGCTATCTCCTTGGCATGCTCTAACCTGAGCTTCTCCAAAGCCAGCTGATGCTCCCTTTCTTCCCTCCTATCTACCCATTACTCCGGGGATAGGAAAAGGGATGGGGCACGGCCCCTGACACAGGACCCAGCACGGGACTCCCTATCTATGGGGTCTTCACTATCTACAGGCGTCCCTGTCCTGTCACTTTCTTCTTCCTCTTCCGACTCCTCAGAGCTCCCCTCAGACCCACCACCCTCTTGGCGTGTGGCCCGGGCCCTCTCCTCCTCACTGCGCTCACGTTCCCATTCATCTTTTTGCCATTGGATCAGGTTTTCCCTAAGTTTTGACTGGGAGTCTGACACACTCACTGCTATGTCTCTCTCCTCACAAAACTCAACCAACTCCCCCATACTGTATCTAAACAGACCACAGAAATTAAAAGCAGACTCCATTTTGGCAGGACGCTCAGAGACACGTGCAACACAAGGGACCTAGGTGTCTGAGCTGAAGCAAGAGTACACAATTCAAAAATGACACTATTTAGGAGAATAATTTAAAATAGGACTCAGAACAATAATCCCCAACCACGTGATTATCTAAAATGCAGAGTTTTGTAGTGCAGCCAGTCGTCAATGTGGTACTGCGCAAACGCAAGTCCTAATCCCACCGCTGATCACCAATGTTAGAAATGGGATCTCTGGTTGGCTAAGGCTTGCGCCAAAGCCAGGCAGAGACCACCACTCTAAGTCAGGGCTGGGGAATTACACGCCAAAGATAACCCCTGCTCACCCCCTTGGTAGCTTGGCACGAGCAGTCAGGCTTATCCCGGAGGCAATGTGGAAAGCGATTGCTCGCGCACACAGCAACAACACCCTAGGCCCACCACAAAAGAAACTCCACACAAGGTTATATATAAAAATAACCTTTGTATTATAATAAACACATTAGATGATAATCACATAATTTACACTGTGCCAACTGGCACTGGGCAGAATTTTACAGGGGACTATTTACACAAGACAGGGCCACATGGACCATTGTCAGAATTAGCACAAATCACCAATTGTAAATGTAGAACATATACCAACTGTCTCACAAGTCTAACGCATTAGACCCTACCTCCTAAGTATAATTACACACAGGGCGTACATCACACAGGGAAGTATAATCTCCCTAACATAAACCTAAACAGGTAAAACAACCTCCTTTGCAGAAATCATATCTAGAGGTATAAAACACAGGGTGCGCAAAACATACTACACACGGTACATTTCCTAACACCCAACGCATTAAACAACCTCCTATGCCGAAATCATATCTAGAGGTATAAAACACAGGGTGCGCAAAACATACTACACACGGTACATTCCTAACACCCAACGCATTAAACAACCTCCTATGCAGAATTCATATTTAGAAATAGAAATAAGCATAAAGGCAATGCACATTGCGCAAACGTACACATGTAGAAATAACCATGTACCCTAGGTGAGGGCACAACACAGAAAAACTGTCCCCAGGCCAACTTGGCCTCTCAGGGGCTCAAATGCCCTTTGTCCAAAATGTCAGGGCTGGGCTGCCAAAGCAGCGTAAGCAACAGCGCACAGGGGCACAACCTAAACATTGCAGCTGCCCACTAAGTGCTGGGCAGCTGTGAGGAATGGGGCCTGGGCACCTCGATGCCCTCACGTTGGAGCACACAGGCTCTGAAACCAATATGCCCCCAAGAACGCTGGCACTGGCTATGCCACTGAAGAAATGCCCCCAGGATTCCCACTCTGGGACTTTCGCTCAAAGAAGAAAAATGCCCCCGTGATGCAGTTGCCCGCAACGGCGGCGCAACTGTGAGGAGATTTGGGGCTGGTACTGCGGTGCTTTCTGAACCCCCACGTTGCAGTGGCCCGCTACGGCGGTGTCACTGAGAAGCAAACAGGCACAATCACCATACACGTGGAGTCCCACTCACCTGGGACTCCCGCGTTGTCTCCGCTCTCCTGGTCTCCCGCGCTGCTTCCTCCCGCGGGCCTCAGAGTTTCAGGGCCTTTGCTGAACTCTGCTCATTTCACCAGGCATACGCAGGACTCCGGTAACACTGGGGAGGCTTCTCGGCAGCAGGACACCATGCGGGGCTCCTCTCCGCTCACGGTGACCCGCCTTGATTCGCTGATCGCCTGACTTCACCCAGGCCCCTCTTGGGACCTGGGACTTGGAGGTAGAGTCCACGAGGCCCCAGACGGCCTGCTTCTCCCTTCCTTCGCCAGCCATGCGCTGACTTCTTCCAGCCACTCCTCCTTTGTGCACCGGAGCGCGGGGTGGGCTCCTGTTGGCTTCCGGCTGTTCCTTCAGACACAGAAGCGCGGGGTAGGCTCCCGTCCGCTTCCTGGTTCTTGGAGCGCCCCGCCTACAGAAGGGCTGCTTTGTGGACTTCCGGGTCGCGGCGAAGTCTTCTCTCTACAGAGTCATGCGGGGTGGGCACCCGCTTCCACAAAAGCATACACGCGGGGTGGGCACCCGCCGAAATTATAATAAAGCGGCAGGAGGCGGGGTGGGCACCCGCGAGAATGAGCACAACAGCGGGGTGGGCACCCGTCGAAATTACGATAAAGCGGCAGGAGGCGGGGTGGGCACCCACAAGGACAAGAATAAAGATAAGCGGGGTGGGCACCCGCTTCCAAGGTACCGATGCGGGGTGGGCTCCCCCTCGGTTTTCTTAGCGCTGAGATGCAGGGTGGGCACCTGCTCGATAATTTGCAATTGTGGGGGGAATCCCACACGGTGCAGCTTCGTGCTGGAGGCACCCACCGTCCTCCACAGCGCTTCCTTGGACTGCAACAAATAAAGTGTTTCTCCCAAAATAAGGCAAGTAAAGCGCTCTTCCAGGCGCTAGGTTCAGGGGGCATAAGGCTGGGCTCAGGCAGGCCAGCACACAGGGCCCTCCAGCAGGGAGGCAGTCCTTTGTGGCGGTTCCTTCTGGAGCCCAGCAGCAGCAGCCCCCCCAGCGTCAGGACAAGCACAGCAGAACACTTTACAAGGGGTCACAGCCCCTTTTTATATACAAATTTCCTTTGTCTCAGGCTGCAGGGTTAAGTAAAAACCAGATGCAACTGGTTTTGGAGCACTATGTTGTGCTTTGCCCCTCTCCCCATTCACTGGACAGGCTAGGGACATCAGTCGAACCACAGGTGGCGGAGCCAGCAATGTGTAGGGAAGGCCCAGCCCTATTCAGGTCCCAGGTACACTCCTCCCTCCCATATGGATGTAAATCTCCCTATTCAACACTGGGGCAGACCGATCCTGACTCCTGGAGCCAGGCACACCAGCCAATCACAGGCCAGACAGTCACTTCACAGTTATTACACAGACATGCCAGCTTCTAGAAGTGGCTCTTCTACATTAGACACAGTAACGCTGCACACATCATCGCTCAGCATTCAATCTCACGAGTTTGCACATTAAAAACTCGACCCTGCACTCCCCACGCATCAGGAACTACCATGGACACACACATTCCCCATGCATTCCTATGGGAGGGCAGGTCAGTCTCACTCAATGTAACACAGAGCGCACGCACTTTACACGGGGACACCGTCTTAAAGTGCCTAGGGGTCTAAAACCACTAACACTCCATTGGAAAAAGCTAGGATAATTGCAAAAAGTTTAGGGGTGAACCTGCCAGAAGGGCCAAGTCTAACACCACTGCACTACCCTAAACCCTAAAACACTACCGCAGCACGACCCCTTCACTACACAAACCCCACTACACAACACTAAACCCTAAAACACTACCGCAGCACGACCCCTTCACTACACAAACACCACTGCACTACCCTAAACCCTAAAACACTACCCCAGCACTACACCCTGCACTTCCCAAACACCACTGCACTACCATAAAACCTAAAACACTACACCCAGCACGACCCCCTACACTACACAAACACCACTGCACTACCCTAAACCCTCAAACACTACCACCAGCACGACGCCATGCACTACCCAAATACCACTGCACTACACTAAACCCTAAAACACTACCCCCTGCACTACACAAACACCACTGCACTACCCTCAACCCTAAAACACTACCCCCAGCACTATGCCCTACACTACACAAACACCACTGCACTACCCTAAACCCTAAAACACTATCCTCAGCTCTACCCTTATACTACACAAACACCACTGCACTACCCTAAACCCTAAAACACTACCCCCAGCATGATCCCCTACACTACACAAGCACCACTGAACAATCCTACTGCACTACCCTAAACCCTAACACACTACCCCCAGCAAGAACCCATACACTACAAAAACACCACTGCACTACCCGAAACCCCAAAACACTATCCCCAGCACGACCTACTACACAACACAAACACCACTGCGCTACCCTAAACCCTAAAATCATCCCCAGCACGACCCCCTACACTACCCAAACACCACTGCACTATCCTAAACCATAAATCTACCCCCAGCACGACCAATTACACTACCCGAAAACCACTGCGGTTCCCTTAACCCTAAGACACTTCCCCCAGCATGACCCATTACACTACCCAAACACCACTGCACTACCCTAAACCCTAAAACACTACCCCCAGAATGACCCCCTACACTACCCGAACACCACTCCACTACCCTATACCCTAAATCTGCCCCTGCCCAAACCCTTACACTACCCAAAACCCAATGCACTACCCTAAACCCTGAAACACTACCTGCATCATGACCCCCTACACTACACAAACACCACTGCACTGCCCTAAACCCTAAAACACTACCCCAGCACGACCCCCTACACTACCCAAACACCACTGCACTACATTTCCCTAAACCAGAAAACATTACCCCAGCACGACCCCCTATACTACTCAAACACCACAGCACTACCTTATATCCTAAAACACTGCCCCCAGCAACACACCCTACACTACACAAACACCACTGCACTACCCTAAACCCTAAAAAACTACCCACAGTACGACTCCCTATGCTACCCAAATACCATTGAACTACCCTACACCCTAAAACACTACCCCAGCACGAACCCCTACACTACACAAACACCACTACACTACCCTAAACCCTAAAACACTACCCCCAGCATGACCCCATACATGACACAAACACCACTGTACTACCCTAAAACTTTAAACACTACCCCCAGCATGACCCCCTTCACAACCCAAACACAACTGCACTACCCTAAACCCAAAATTGCGACCCTTTACACTACACAAATACCACTGCACTACCCTAAACCATAAAACACTTCCCCCAGCACGACCCCCTACACTACAAAAACACCACTCCACTGCACTGCACTACCCTAAACCCTAAAGCACTACCCCCTACAAAACACAAACACCGCTGCACTACCCTAAACCCTAAATCTACCACATGACCCCTTCACTACACAAACACCACTGCACTACCCTAAACCCTAAAACACTACCCCAGCACGACCCCCTACACTACACAAACACCACTGAACAACCCTAAACACTAAAACACTACCCCAGCACAATCCCCTTCACTTCCCAAACACTACTGCAATACCCTAAACCCAAAAACACTTCCCGCGAGCACGATCCCTTACACTACCCAAACACCACTGTACTACCTGAAACCAAAAAACACGACCCCCTACACTACACAAACACAACTGCACTACCCTAAACCCTAACACACTACCTCAGCATGACCACCTAGACTACACAAACACCACTGCACTGCCCTAAACCCTAAACCACTTCCCCCTATACTACACAAACACCACTGCATTACATTAAACCCTTAAACACTACCTCCAGCACGACCCCTACACTACCCAAACATCACTGCACTACCCTAAACTCTAAATCACTACACCCAGCACTACCCCATATACTACCCAAACACCACTGCACAACCCTAAACCGTAAAACACTACCCCCAGCACGACCCCCTAAACTACACAAGCACCACTGCACTACCCTAAACCCTAAAACACTACCCCCAGCACGACCCCCTTCACTACCCAAACACAACTGCACAACCCTAAAACTTAAAACACTACCCCCAGCAAAGACCCCATACACTACAGAAACACCACTGCACTACCCTAAACCATAAAACAAAACCCTAAACAAGACCCCCTTCACTACACAAACACCACTTTACTACCCTAAACCGTTAAACAATACCCCCAACAGGACCACCTTCACTACTTAAACACAACTAACCTACCCTAAACCAAAAAACTCTACCCTCAGCACGAACCCCTACACTACTAAACACAACTGCACTACCCGAAACTCTAAAACACAACCCCATACACTACACAAATACCACTACACTACACTAAACCCTAAAACACTACCCCAGCACGACCTGCTATACTACACAAACACCATGGCACTACCCATAACCCTAAAACACTACCCCCTACAATATACAAACACCACTGCACTACCTTAAACCCTAAAACACCACCCCCAGCCCGAACTCCTACACTACACAATCACCACTGCACTACCCTAAACTCTCAAACACTACCCCCAGCCCAGCCCCTTATAATACCCAAAAAACACTGCACTACCATAAACCCTAAAACACTACCCCCAGCACGACCCCTACACTTCCCAAACACCACTGCACTACCCTAAAGCCTAAAACACTACCCCCTGCAATACACAAAAACCATTACATTACCCTCAACCCTAAAGCACTCCCCCAGGCCGACCCCCTACATTACCCAAACACTACTACACTACCCTAAACCCTAAAACACTACCCCCAGCACAACACCCTACACTACCCAAATATAACTGCATTATCCTAAAACCTAAAACACTACCCCCAACACGACTCCTTTAATATACAGATACCACTGCACTGCCTTTAACCCTAAAACACTACCTCCAGCACGACCCCCTTCACTACCCAAACACAACTGCACAACCCTAAAACTTAAAACACTACCCCCAGCAATGACCCCACATACTACACAAACACCACTGCACTACCCTAAACCATAAAACAAAACCCCAAGCACAACCCCCTTCACTACACAAACACCACTGACCTACCCTAAACCCTTAAACACTTCCCCCAACATGACCCCCTTCACTACTTAAACACAACTGACCTACCCTAAACCAAAAAATACTACCCTCAGCACGACCCCCTACACTACTAAACACCACTGCACTACCCTAAACTCTAAAACACAACCCCATACACTACACAAATACCACTACACTACACTAAACCCTAAAACACTACCCCAGCACGACCCGCTATACTACACAAACACCACTGCACTACTCATAACCCTAAAACACTACCCCCTACAATATACAAACACCACTGCACAACCCTAAACCCTAAAACACTACCCCCAGCATGACCCCATACACTACACAAACACCCCTGCACTACCCTAAACCCTAAAACACTACCCCAACACTACCACCTACACTACCCAAATACCACTGCACTACCCTAAAGCCTAAATCTACCCCCAGCATGACTCCCTACACTACACAAACACCACTGCACTACCCTAAACCCTAAAACACTACCCCCAGCACGACCCCTTACACTACCCGAATACCACTGCGCTTCCCTTAACCCTAACACACTTCCCCCAGTATGACCCATTACACTACACAAACACCACTGCACTACCCTAAACCCTAAAACACTAACCCCAGGATGACCAACTACACTACCCGAACACCACTCCACTACCCTACACCTAAACACTTCCCCACCACGAACCCCTACACTACACAAAAACCACTGCACTACCCTAAACCCTAAAACACTACCCCAGCACGAACCCCTACACTTCACAAACACCACTGTACTACTCTAAACCCTAAAACACTACCCCCAGCATGGCCCCCTTTACAACCCAAACACAACTGCACTACACTAAACCCCAAAACACTACCCCAGCACAATCCCCTACACTAACCAAAACCCACTGCACTACCCTAAACCCTGAAACACTACCCGCATCATGACCCCCTACACTACACGAACACCACTGCACTGCCCTAAACACTAAAATACTACCCCCAGGAATACCCCCTTCACAACCCAAACACAACTGCACTACACTAAACCCAAAAACACTGCCCCCAGCATGACCCCCTATACTACCCAAACACCACTGCACTACCCTAAACCCTAAATCGCGACCCCCTACACTACACAAACAACACTGCACTACACTAAACCGTAAAACACTTAACCCAGCACGACCCCCTACACTACAAAAAAACCACAGCACTGCACAAACCTAAACCCTAAAACACTACCCCCTACACTACACAAACACCATTGCACTACCCTAAACCCTAAAACACTACCCACAGCATGACCCCCTACACTACACAAACACCATTGCACTACCCTAAACCCTAAAACACTACCCCCAGCACGACCCCCTTTACTACCCAAACACAACTGCACAACCCTAAAACTTAAAACACTACCCCCAGCAAAGACCCCATACACTACAGAAACACCACTGCACTACCTTAAACCATAAAACAAAACCCTAAACAAGATCCCCTTCACTACACCAACACCCCTTTACTACCCTAAACCCTTAAACACTACCCCAACAGGACCACCTTCACTACTTAAACACAACTAACCTACCCTAAACCAAAAAACACTACCCTCAGCACGAACCCCTACACTACTAAACACAACTGCACTACCCGAAACTCTAAAACACAACCCCATACACTACACAAATACCACTATACTACACTAAACCCTAAAACACTACCCCAGCACGACCTGCTATACTACACAAACACCATGGCACTACCCATAACCCTAAAACACTACCCCCTACAATATACAAACACCACTGCACTACCTTAAACCCTAAAACACCACCCCCAGCATGACTCCATACACTACACAAACACCACTGCACTACCCTAAACCCTAAAACACTACCCCCTGCCCGAACGCCTACACTACACAATCACCACTGCACTACCCTAAACTCTCAAACACAACCGCCAGCACAGCCCCTTATAATACCCAAAAACCACTGCACTACCCTAAACCCTAAAACACTACCCCCGGCACGACCCCTACACTTCCCAAACACCACTGCACTACCCTAAAGCCTAAAACACTACCCCCTGCAATACACAAAAACCATTACATTTCCCTCAACCCTAAAGCACTCCCCCAGGCCGACCCCCTACATTACACAAGCACCACTGCACTACCCTAAACCTCAAAACCCTACCCACAGCACGACCCCCTTCACTACCCAAACACTACTGCACTACCCTAAACCCTAAAACACTACCCCCAGCACAACACCCTACACTACCCAAATATAACTGAATTATCCTAAAACCTAAAACACTACCCCCAACACGACTCCTTTAATATACAGATACCACTGCACTGCCTTTAACCCTAAAACACTACCTCCAGCACGACCCCCTTCACTACCCAAACACAACTGCACAACCCTAAAACTTAAAACACTACCCCCAGCAATGACCCCACATACTACACAAACACCACTGCACTACCCTAAACCATAAAACAAAACCCCAAGCACAACCACCTTCACTACACAAACACCACTGACCTACCCTAAACCCTTAAACACTACCCCCAACATGACCCCCTTCACTACCTAAACACAACTGACCTACCCTAAACCAAAAAATACTACCCTCAGCACGACCCCCTACACTACTAAACACCACTGCACTACCCTAAACTCTAAAACACAACCCCATACACTACACAAATACCACTACACTACACTAAACCCTAAAACACTAACCCAGCACGACCAGCTATACTACACAAACACCACTGCACTACTCATAACCCTAAATCACTACCCCCTACAATATACAAACACCACTGCACAACCCTAAACCCTAAAACACTACCCCCAGCATGACCCCATACACTACACAAACACCACTGCACTACCCTAACCCCTAAAACACTACCCCAACACTACCACCTACACTACCCAAATACCACTGCACTACCCTAAAGCCTAAATCTACCCCCAGCACGACTCCCTACACTACACAAACACCACTGCACTACCCTAAACCCTAAAACACTACCCCCAGCACGACCCCTTACACTACCCGAATACAACTACGCTTCCATTAACCCTAACACACTTCCCCCAGCATGACCCATTACACTACACAAACACCACTGCACTACCCTAAACCCTAAAACACTAACCCCAGGATGACCAACTACACTACCCGAACACCACTCCACTACCCTACACCTAAACACTTCCCCAGCACGAACCCCTACACTACACAAAAACCACTGCACTACCCTAAACCCTAAAACACTACCCCAGCACGAACCCCTACACTTCACAAACACCACTGTACTACTCTAAACCCTAAAACACTACCCCCAGCATGACCCCCTTTACAACCCAAACACAACTGCACTACACTAAACCCAAAAACACTACCCCAGCACAATCCCCTACACTAACCAAAACCCACTGCACTACCCTAAACCCTGAAACACTACCCGCATCATGACCCCCTACACTACACGAACACCACTGCACTGCCCTAAACACTAAAATACTACCCCCAGGAATACCCCCTACACTACCCAAACACCACTGCACTGCATTTCCCTAAACCTGAAAACACTACCCCAGCACGGTTCCTTACACTACTCAAACACCACTGCACTACCCTACACCCTAAAACACTTCCCCAGCATGAACCCCTACACTACACAAACACCACTGCACTACCCTAAACCCTAAAACACTATCCCCAGCACGACCCTGTACACTTCACAAACACCACTGTACTACGCTAAACCCTAAAACACTAGCCCCAGCATGACCCCCTTCACAACCCAAACACAACTGCACTACACTGAACCCAAAAACACTGCCCCCAGCATGACCCCCTATACTACCCAAACACCACTGCACTACCCTAAACCCTAAATCGCGACCCCCTACACTACACAAAAAACACTGCACTACACTAAACCGTAAAACACTTACCCCAGCACGTCCCCCTACAGTACAAAAACACCACAGCACTGCACAAACCTAAACCCTAAAACACTACCCCCTACACTACACAAACACCATTGCACTACCCTAAACCCTAAAACACTACCGACAGCATGACCCCCTACACTACACAAACACCATTGCACTACCCTAAACCCTAAAACACTACCCACAGCATGACCCCCTACAGTACACAAACACCACTGCACTACCCTAAACCCTAAAACACTACACCAAGCACAACACCCTACACTACACAAACACCACTGTACTACCCTAAACACTAAAACACTACACCCTGAATGACCCCTTCACTACCCAAACACAACTGCACTACCCTAAAACCCAAAACACTTCCCGCGAGCACGACACCCTACACAGCCCAAACACCACTACACAACCCTAATCCTTAAATCACGACCCCCTACACTACACAAACACCACTGCACTACCCTAAACCCTAAAGCACTACCCCAGCATAACCCCTACACTGCACAAACACCACTGCACTACCCTAAACCCTAAAACACTACCCACTATACTACACAAACACCACTGCACTACCCTAAACCCTAAAACACTACCCCCAGCACGACCCCCTACACTACACAAACACCACTGAACTACCTTAAACCCTAGCACAACCCCTACACTACCCAAACATCACTGCACTATCCTAAACTCTAAAACACTACCCCCAGCACTACCCTCTACACTACCCATACACAATTACCCCCTACACTACACAAACACCATTGCACTACTCTAAACCCTAAAACACTACCCACTATACTACACAAACACCACTGCACTACCCTAAACCCTGAAGCACTACCCCAGCATAACCCCTACACTACACAAACACCACTGCACTACCCTAAACCCTAAAACACTACCCACTATACTACACAAACACTACTGCACTACCCTAAACCCTAAAACACTACCCCCAGCACGACCCCTTACACTACACAAACCCCACTGAACTACCTTAAACCCTAGCACAACCCTCTACACTACCCAAACACCACTGCACTACCCAACACTGTAAAACACTACCCCCGGCACGACCCCCTTCACTACCCATACACAACTGCACAACCCTAAAACTTAAAAGACTACCCCCAACAATGACCCCATACACTACACTATCACCACTATACTACCCTAACCCCTTAAACACTACCCCCAGCATGACCCCCTTCACTACTGAAACACAACTGACCTACCCTAAACCAAAAAACACTACCCTCAGCACGACCACCTACACTACTAAACACCACTGCACTACCCTAAACTCTACAACACTACCCACAGCACTACCCTCTACACTACCCAAACACCACAGCACTACCCAACACTGTAAAACACTACCCCCAGCATGATCCCCTACATTACACAAGCACCACTGCACTACCCTAAGCCCTAAAACACTACCCCCGGCACGACCCCCTTCACTACCCATACACAACTGCACAACCCTAAAACTTAAAACACTACCCCCAACAATGACCCCATACACTACACAATCACCACTGTACTACCCTAACCCCTTAAACACTACCCTCAGCATGACCCCTTCACTACTTAAACACAACTGACCTACCCTAAACCAAAAAACACTACCCTCAGCACGACCACCTACACTACTAAATACCACTGAACTACCCTAAACTCTAAAACACGAGCCCATGCACTACACAAATACCACTAAACTACACTAAACCCTAAACACTACCCCCAGCACGACCCCCTATTCTACACAAACACCACTGTACTACCCATAACCCTAAAACACTACCCCCTACACTGTACAAACACCACTGCACTACCCTAAACCCTAAACCACTATACCCAGCATGACCCCATACACTACACAAACACCACTTCACTACCCTAAACCCTGCAACAATACCCCAACACTAACACCTACACTACCCAAACAACACTGAACTACCCTAAACCCTGAAACACTACCCCCAGCACTAATCCCTACACTACACAATCACCACTGCACTACCCTAAACCCTAAAACACTACCCCCAGCATAACCCCTTACACGACCCAAACACCACTGCACTACCCAAATCCCTAAAACACTTCCCCCGGCACGACCCCCTACAATACCCATACCCCACTGCACTACCCTAAACCCTAAAACACTACTCCCTACAATACACAAACACCACTACACTACCTTCAACCCTAAAGCACTACCCCCAGCACGACCCCCTACTCTGCACAAACAACACTGTACTACCCTAAACCCTAAAACACTACCCCAGCACGACCCCCTACACTACCCAAACACCACTAAACTACCCTAAACCCTAAAACACTACCCCCAGCACGCCCCCTACACTACCCAAACACCACTGCACTACCCTAAACCCTAAATCGCGACCCCCTACACTACACAAACAACACTGCACTACACTAAACAGTAAAACACTTACCCCAGCACGACCCCCTACACTACAAAAACACCACTGCACTACCCTAAACCCTAAAACACTACCATCAGCATAACCCCCTACACTACACAGACACCACTGCACAACACTAAACCCTAAATCTTGGCCATGACCCCTACACTACACAAACACCACTGCACTACCCTAAACCCTAAAACACTACCACAAGCATGACCCCCTACGCTACACAAACACCATTGTACTATACTAAAACACTACCCCCTGAATGACCCCTTCACTACCCAAACACAACTGCACTACCGTAAAACCCAATACACTTCCAGCGAAAACGACACCCTACACAACCCAAACACCACTGCACAACCCTAAACCTTAAAACACGACCCCCTACACTACGCAAACACCACTGCACTACCCTAAACCCTAAAACACGACCCACTATACTACCCAAACTTCACTGCACTATCCTAAACTCTAAAACACTACACCCAGCACTACCCTCTACAATACCCAAACACCACTGCACTACCCAAAACCGTAAAACACTACCCCCAGCATGATCCCCTACACTACACTAGCACCACTTCACTACCCTAAACCCTAAAACACTACCTCCAGAATGACCCCCTTCACTACCCAAACACAACTGCACAACCGTAAATCTTAAAACTCTACCCCCAGCAATGACCCCATACACTACACAAACACCACTGTACTGCCCTAAACCCTTAAACACTACCCCCAGCATGACCCCCTTCACTACATAAACACAACTGACCTACCCTAAACCAAAAAACACCACCCCTGTACGACCCCCTACACTACACAAACACCACTGTAGTACCCTAAACCCTACATCTGCACCCAGCACGACACCCTTCACTACTGAAACACAACTGCACTACCATAAACCCTAAAACACTACCCCAGCACTTTACCCTGCACTACCCAAACACCACTGCACTGCCATAAACCCTAAAACACTACACCCAGCACAACCCCCTACACTACACAAACACCACTGCACTACCCTAAACCCTCAAACACGACCCCCAGCCTGACCCCCTACACTACCCAAACAGCACTGCACTACCCTAAACCCTAAAACACTACCCCCAGCACACCCCCCTACACTACACAAACACCACTACACTACACTAAACCCTAAAACGCTACCCCTAGCATGACCCCTTCACTACCCACACACAACTGCACAACCGTAAAAGTTAAAACACTACCCGCAGCACAAACCCTACACTACACAAACACCACTGCACTACCCTAAACCCTAAAACACTACCCCCAGCAGTACCCCCTAAACTACCCAAACACCACTGCACTACCATAAACGGTAAAACACTACCCCCAGCATGACCCCTACACTACACAAAAACCACAGCACTACCCTAAACTATAAAACACTACCCCCAGCAGTACCCCCTACTCTACCCAAACACAAATGCACTACCAAAAACCCTAACACACTACCCCCAGCACGACACCCTACACTACCCAAATATAACTGCACTACCCTGAACCCTAAAACACTACCCCCAACACGACCCCTTCAATATACAGATACCACTGCACTGCCCTAAACCCTAAAACACTACCCCTGCACGACCCCCTACACTACACAAACACCACTGTTCTTCCCTTAACCCTAAGACACTTCCCCCAGCATGACCCATTACACTACCCAAACACAACTGCACTACCCTAAACCCTAAAACACTACCCATAACCCTAAAACAGTAACCCCTACACTACACAAACACCACTGCAATGCCCTAAACCCTAAAACACTACCCCTCGCACGACCCCCTACACTACCCAAACACCACTGCACTGCATTTCCCTAAACCAGAAAACACATCCCAGCACAACCCCCTATACTACTCAAACACCACTGCACTACCCTAAATCCTAAAACACTGCCCCCAGCAATACCCCCTACACTACACAAATACCTCTGCACTACCCTAAACCCTAAAAAACTACCCCCAGTACGACTACCTACGCTACTCAAATACCACTGAACTACCCTACACCCTAAAACACTACCCCAGCACGAACCCCTACACTACACAAATACCAATGCACTACCCTAAACCCTAAAACACTACCCCCAGCACGCCCCCCTTCACAACCCAAACACGACTGCACTACCCCAAACCCCAAATTGTGACCCCCTACACTACACAAACACAACTGCACTACCCTAAACCGTAAAACACTTCCCCCAGCATGACCCCCTACACTACAAAAACACCACTGCACTACACTACCGTAAACCCTAAAGCACTACCCCTACACTACACAAACACCACTGCACTTCCCTAAACCCTAAAACACTACCCCCAGCATGACCCCCTATACTACACAAACACCACTGCACTACCCTAAATCTACCCCATGACCCCTACACTACACAAACACCACTGTACTACCCTAAACCCTAAAAAACAGCCCCCAGCACAACCCCCTTAACTTCCCAAACACAACTGCAATACCCTAAACCCAAAAACACATCCCACGAGCACGATCCCTTATACTACCCAAACACCACTGCACTACCCTAAACCAAAATACACGACCCCCTACACTACACAAACACCACTGCACTACCCTAAACCCTAACACACTACCTCAGCATGACCACCTAGACTACACAAACACCACTGCACTACCCTAAACCCTAAAACACTACCCCTATACTACACAAACACCACCGCACTAGACTAAACCCTTAAACACTACACCCAGCACGACCCCCTACACTACCCAAACATCAGTGCACTACCCTAAACTCTAAATCACTACACCCAGCACTACCCCTATACTACCCAAACACCACTGCACTACCCTAAACCGTAAAACACTACCCCCAGCACGACCACCTAAACTACACAAGCACCACTGCACTACCCTAAACCCTAAAACACTACCCCCAGCACGACCACCTTCGCTACCCAAACACAACTGCACAACCCTAAAACTTAAAACACTACCCTCAGCAAGTACCCCATACACTACACAAACACCACTGCACTACCCTAAACTATAAAACAAAACCCCAAGCATTACCCCTACACTACACAAACACCACTGTACTACCCTAAACCCTTAAATACTACCCCCAACATGCCCCTCTTCACTACTTAAACACAACTGACCTACCCTAAACCAAAAAACACTACCCTCAGCACGACCCCCTACACAACTAAACACCACTGCACTACCCTAAACTCTAAAACACAACCCCATACACTACACAAATACCACTACACTACACTAAACCCTAAAACACTACCCCAAGCATGACCTGTAATACTACACAAACACCACTGCACTACCCATAACCCTAAAACAGTAACCCCTACACTATACAAACACCACTGCACTACCCTAAAACCTAAAATACTACCCCCAGCATGGCCCCATACACTACACAAACACCACTGCACTACCAAAAACCCTAAAACACTATCCCAACACTACCACCTACACTATCCAAACACCACTGCACTACCCTAAACCATAAAAACTACCCACAGCCCGAACCCCTACACTACACAATCACCACTGCAATACCCTAAACCCCCAAACACTACCCCCAGCACAGCCCCTTACACTACCCAAACACCACTGCACTACCCTAAACCCTAAAACACTACCCCCTACAATACACAAACACCACTACACTAACCTCAACCCTAAAGCACTACCCCAGCACGACCCCCTACACTACACAAGCACCACTGCACTATCCTAAACCTCAAAACACTACCCGCAGCACGACCCCCTTCACTACCCAAACACTACACACTACCCTAAACCCTAAAACACTACCCCCAGCACGACACCCTGCACTACCCAACTATAACTGCACTACCCTAAGCCCTAACACACTACCCCCAACATGACCCCTTCAATATACAGATACCACTGCACTGCCTTAAACCCTAAAACACTACCACTGCACGACCCTGTACACTACACAAACACCACTGTACTACCCTAAACCCTACATCTACCACAGCACTACTCCCTTGACCACTGAAAGACCACTGCACTCCCCTAAACCGAAAAACAATACCCCCAGCATGACCCCCTACACTACTAAACACCACTGCACTACCCTAAACCCTAAAACACGACCCCCTACACTACACATAAACCACTGCACTACCGTAAACCCTAAAACACTACCGCAGCACGACCCCCTTCACTACACAAACACCACTGCACCACCATAATCCCTAAAACACTACCCCAGCACTTTACCCTGCACTACCCAAACACCACTGCACTACCCTAAACCCTAAAACACTATACCCAGCACGACCCCCTACACTGCACAAACACAACTGAACTACCCTAAACCCTAAAACACTACCCCAGCACGACCCCCTACACTACCCAAACACCACTGCACCACCCTAAACCCTAAAACACTACCCCCTACAATACACAAACACCACTACACTACCCTCAACCCTAAAGCACTAACCCAGCACGACCCCCTACACTACACAAGCACCACTGCACTATCCTAAACCTCAAAACACTACCCGCAGCACGACCCCCTTCACTACCCAAACACTACACACTACCCTAAACCCTAAAACACTACCCCCAGCACGACACCCTGCACTACCCAACTATAACTGCACTACCCTAAGCCCTAACACACTACCCCCAACATGACCCCTTCAATATACAGATACCACTGCACTGCCTTAAACCCTAAAACACTACCACTGCACGACCCTGTACACTACACAAACACCACTGTACTACCCTAAACCCTACATCTACCACAGCACTACTCCCTTGACCACTGAAAGACCACTGCACTCCCCTAAACCAAAAAACAATACCCCCAGCATGACCCCCTACACTACTAAACACCACTGCACTACCCTAAACCCTAAAACACGACCCTCTACACTACACATAAACCACTGCACTACCGTAAACCCTAAAACACTACCGCAGCACGACCCCCTTCACTACACAAACACCACTGCACTACCATAATCCCTAAAACACTACCCCAGCACTTTACCCTGCACTACCCAAACACCACTGCACTACCCTAAACCCTAAAACACTATACCCAGCACGACCCCCTACACTACACAAACACAACTGAACTACCCTAAACCCTAAAACACTACCCCAGCACGACCCCCTACACTACCCAAACACCACTGCACCACCCTAAACCCTAAAACACTACCCCCTGCACTACACAAACACCCCTGCACTACCCTCAACCCTAAAACACTACACCCAGCACTACTCCCTTAACTACACAAACCCAACTGCACTACCCTAAACCCTAAAACACTATCCCCAGCACTACCCCCTACACTACACAAACACCACTGTACTACCCTAAACATTAACACACTACCCCAAGCATGACCCCCTTCACTACCCAAACACCATTGCACTACCCTAAACCCTAAAACATGACCCCATAGACTACACAAATACCACTACACTACACTAAACCCTAAAACACTACCCCCAGCATGACCCCCTTCACTACCCAAACACAACTGCACAACTGTAAAAGTTAAATCACAACCCCCAGCACAAACCCCTACACTACACAAACACCACTGCACTACCTTAAACACTAAAACACTACCCCCAGCACGACCCCCTACACTACCCAAACACCACTGCACTACCCTAAACCTTAAAACACTACCCCCTACAAAACACAAACACCACTACACTATCCTCAACCCTAAAGCACCACCCCCAGCACAACCTCCTACACTAAACAAGCACCTTTGCACTACCATAAACCCCAAAACACTACCCACAGCACGACCCACTTCATTACCCAAACACTACTGCGCTACCATAAACCCTAAAACACTACCCCCAGCACGACACCCTACACTACCCAAATATAACTGCACTACCCTAAACCCTAAAACACTACCCCCAGCACGACCTCTTTAATATACAGACACCACTGCACTGCCTTAAACCCTAAAACACTAACCCCTGCACGACCCCCTACACTACACATACACAACTGTACTACCCTCAACTTTAAATCTACCCCAGCACGACCCCTTTCACTACTCAAACACAAGATCACTACCCTAAACCGAAAAACACTACCCCCAGCATGACCCCCTACACTACTAAACACCACTGCACTACCCTAAACCCTAAAACACGACCCCCTACACTACACATATACCACTGCACTAACCTAAACCCTAAAAACTAACGCAGCACGACCCCCTACACTACACAAACAGCACTGTACTACCCTAAACCCTAAAAAACTACCCCAGCACTACACCCTGCACTACCCAAACACTATTGCACTACCATAAACCCTAAAACACAACACCCAGCACGACCCCCTATACTACTCAAACACCACTGCACTACCCTGAACCCTCAAACACTACCCCCAGCACGACCCTCTACACTAACCAAACACTACTGCACTACCCTAAACCCTAAAACTCTACCCCCTGCACTACACAAACACCACTGCACTACCCTCAACCCTAAAACACTACCCCCAGCACTATGCCATACACTACACAAACGCCACTGCACTACCCTAAACCCTAAAACAATATCCTCAGCACTACCCCCTACACAACACAAACACCACTGCACTACCCTAAACCCTAAAACACTACCCCAGCAGTACCCCCTACACTACCCAAAATACCACTGCCTAGCCTAAACCCTAAAACACTACACCCAGCACGACCTCCTACACTACACAAACACCACTGAACTACCCTACTGCACTACCCTAAACCCTAAAACACTACCCCCAGTACGACCCCCTATACTACCCAAACACAACCGCACTACCCTAAACCCTAAAACACTACTCCCAGCATGGACCCCTACACTACAAAAACACCACTGCACTTCCCGAAACCCTAAAACACTACGCCCAGCACGACCTCCTACACAACACAAACACCACTGTGCTACCCTAACCCTACAATTATCCCAAGCACGACCCCCTACACTACCCAAACACCACTGCACTACCCTAAACCTTAAACCTACCCCTAACATGACCCCATACAATACACAAACACAACTGCACTACCTTAAACCCTAAAACACTACCCCCAGCACGACCCCTTAGACCACCCGAACACCACTGTGCTTCCCTTAACCCTAAAACACTTCCCCCAACATGACCCATTACACTACACAAACACCACTGCACTACCCTAAACCCTAAAACACTACTCCCGGCATCACCCCCTACACTACCCAAAAACCACTCCACTACCCTAAACCCTAAATCTACCCCAGCACAAACCCCTACACTACCCAAAACCCACTGCACTACCCTAAACCCATTAAACACTACCCTCATCATGACCCCCTATACTACACAAACACCACTGCTCTGCCCTAAACCCTAAAACACTACCCCCAGCATGATCCCCTACACTACACAAACACCACTGAACAACAATACTACACTACCCTAAACCCTAAAACACTACCCCCAGCACGACCCCCTACACTACCCAAACACAACTGCACTACCCTAAACCCTAAAACACTACCACTATCATGACCCCCTACACTACAAAAACACCACTGCACTACCCGAAACCCTAAAACACTTCCCCCAGCACAACCTCATACACAACACAAACACCACTGCGCTACCCTAAACCCAAAAATTATCCCCAGAACGACCCCCTACACTACCCAAACACCACTGAACTACCCTAAACCCTAAATATATCCCCAACTTGACCAACTACACTACACAAACACCACTGCACTACCCTAAACCCTAAAACACTACCCACAGCACGACCCCTTACACTTCCCGAACACTACTGCGCTTCCCTTAACCCTAAGACACTTCCCCTAGCATGACCCATTACACTACACAAACACCACTGCACTACCCTAAACCCTTAAACACTACCCCCAGTATGACCCCCTATACTACAAAAACACCACTGTACTACCAGAAACCCTAAAACACTACCCCCAGCACGACCTTCTACACAACACAAACACCACTGCGCTACCCTAAACCCTAAAATTATCCCCAGAACGACCCCCTACACTCCCCAAACACCACTGTACTACCCTAAACCCTAAATCTACCCCCAACATGACCCCCTACACTACACAAACACAACTGCACTACCCTAAACCCTAAAACATTACCCCCAGCACGACCCCTTACACTACCCGAACACCACTGCGCTTCCCTTAACCCTAAAACAATTCCCCCAGCATGACCCATTACACTACCCAAACACCACTGCACTACCCTAAACCCTAAAACACTACCCCCAGCATGAACCCCTACACTACCCAAACACCACTCCACTACACTAAACCCTAAAACTTCCCCAGCACAAACCCCTACACTACCCAAAACCCACTGCACTACCCTGAACCCATTAAACACTACCCGCATCATGACCCTCTACATTACACAAACACCACTGCACTGCCCTAAAGACTAAAACACTACCCCCAGCATGACCCCCTCCACTACCAAAACACCACTGCACTGCATTTCTCTGAACCAGAAAACACTACCCCAGCATGACCCCCTAAACTTCTCAAACACCACTGCACTACCCTAAATCCTAAAACACTGCCCCCAGAAAAAAAAACCTACACTATACAAACACCACTGCATTACTCTAAACCCTAACAAACTACCACCAGTACGACTCCCTATGCAACACAAAAACCACTGAACTAACCTACACCCTAAAACACTACCCCAGCACGAACCCCTACACTACACAAACACCACTACACTACCCTAAACCCTAAAACAATACCAACAGCATGACCCCCTACACGACACAAACACCACTGCACAACCCAAAACACTAAAACACTACCCCCAGCACGACCCCCTACACTACACAAACACCACTGTACTACCCTAAACCCTAACAAAATACCCCCAGCATGACCCCCTTCACAACCCAAACACAACTGCAATACCCTAAACCCCAAATTGCAACCCCCTACTCTACTCAAACACCACTGCACTACCCTAAACCGTAAAACACTTCCCCCAGCACTACCCCCTACACTACAAAAACACCACTGCACTGCACTACCTTAAACCCTAAAGCACTAGCCCCTACACTACACAAACACCACTGCACTATCCTAAACCCTAAAACACTACCCCAGCACGACCCCCTTCACTACACAAATACCACTGTACTACCCTAAACACTAAAACACTACCCCAGCACGACCCCCTACACTACCCAAACACAACTACAATACCCTAAACCCAAAAACACTTCCCGCAAGCACGATCCCTTACACTACCCAAACACCACTGCACTACCCTAAACCCTAAAATACGACCCCCAACACTTCACAAACACCACTGCACTACCCTAAACCCTAACACACTACCTCAGCATGACCACCTAGACTAAACAAACACCACTGCACTACCCTAAACACTAAAACACTACCCCTATACTACACAAACACCACTGCACTACCCTAAACCCTTAAACACTACCCCCAGCACGACCCCCTACACTACCCAAACATCACTGCACTACCCTAAACTCTAAAACACTACCTGCAGCACTACCCTCTATACTACCCAAACACCACTGCGCTACCCTAACCCTACAATTATCCCAAGCACGACCCCCTACACTACCCAAACACCACTGCACTACCCTAAACCTTAAACCTACCCCTAACATGACCTATACAATACACAAACACAACTGCACTACCTTAAACCCTAAAACACTACCCCCAGCATGACCCCTTACACCACCCGAACACCACTGTGCTTCCCTTAACCCTAAAACACTTCCCCCAACATGACCCATTACACCACACAAACACCACTGCACTACCCTAAACCCTAAAACACTACTCCCGGCATCACCCCCTACACTACCCAAAAACCACTCCACTACCCTAAACCCTAAATCTACCCCAGCACAAACCCCTACACTACCCAAAACCCACTGCACTACCCTAAACCCATTAAACACTAGCCTCATCATGACCCCCTATACTACACAAATACCACTGCACTGCCCTAAACCCTAAAACACTACCCCCAGCATGATCCCCTACACTACACAAACACCACTGAACTACACTACTACACTACCCTAAACCCTAAAACACTACCCCCAGCACGACCCCCTACACTACCCGAACACAACTGCACTACCCTAAAGCCTAAAACACTACCCCCATCATGTCCCCCTACACTACAAAAACACCACTGCACTACCCGAAACTCTAAAACACTACCCCCAGCACGACCTCATACACAACACAAACACCACTGCGCTACCCTAAACCCAAAAATTATCCCCAGCACGACCCCCTACACTACCCAAACACCACTGAACTACCCTAAACCCTAAATCTATCCTCAACATGACCCCCTACAATACACAAACACCACTGCACTACCCTAAATCCTAAAACACTACCCACAGCACGACCCCTTACACTTCCCGAACACTACTGCGCTTCCCTTAACCCTAAGACACTTCCCCTAGCATGACCCATTACACTACACAAACACCACTGCACTACCCTAAACCCATAAACACTACCCCCAGCATGACCCCCTACACTACAAAAACACCACTGTACTACCCGAAACCCTAAAACACTACCCCCAGCACGACCTTCTACACAACACAAACACCACTGCGCTACCCTAAACCCTAAAATTATCCCCAGAACGACCCCCTACACTCCCCAAACACCACTGCACCACCCTAAACCCTAAATCTACCCCAACACTACACAAACACAACTGCACTACCCTAAACCCTAAAACACTACCCCCAGCGCGACCCCTTACACTACCAGAACACCACTGCGCTTCCCTTAACCCTAAAACAATTCCCCCAGCATGACCCATTACACTACCCAAACACCACTGCACTACCCTAAACCCTAAAACACTACCCCCAGCATGAACCCCTACACTACCCAAACACCACTCCGCTACACTAAACCCTAAAACTTCCCCAGCACAAACCCCTACACTACCCAAAACCCACTGCACTACCCTACACCCATTAAACACTACCCGCATCATGACCCCCTACACTACACAAACACCACTACACTGCCCTAAACCCTAAAACACTACCCCCAGCATGACCCCCTTCACTACCCAAACACAACTGCACAACTGTAAAAGTTAAATCACAACCCCCAGCACAAACCCCTACACTACACAAACACCACTGCACTACCTTAAACACTAAAACACTACCCCCAGCACGACCCCCTACACTACCCAAACACCACTGCACTACCCTAAACCTTAAAACACTACCCCCTACAAAACACAAACACCACTACACTATCCTCAACCCTAAAGCACCACCCCCAGCACAACCTCCTACACTAAACAAGCACCATTGCACTACCATAAACCCCAAAACACTACCCACAGCACGACCCACTTCATTACCCAAACACTACTGCGCTACCATAAACCCTAAAACACTACCCCCAGCACGACACCCTACACTACCCAAATATAACTGCACTACCCTAAACCCTAAAACACTACCCCCAGCACGACCTCTTTAATATACAGACACCACTGCACTGCCTTAAACCCTAAAACACTAACCCCTGCACGACCCCCTACACTACACATACACAACTGTACTACCCTCAACTTTAAATCTACCCCAGCACGACCCCTTTCACTACTCAAACACAAGATCACTACCCTAAACCGAAAAACACTACCCCCAGCATGACCCCCTACACTACTAAACACCACTGCACTACCCTAAACCCTAAAACACGACCCCCTACACTACACATATACCACTGCACTAACCTAAACCCTAAAAACTAACGCAGCACGACCCCCTACACTACACAAACAGCACTGTACTACCCTAAACCCTAAAAAACTACCCCAGCACTACACCCTGCACTACCCAAACACTATTGCACTACCATAAACCCTAAAACACAACACCCAGCACGACCCCCTATACTACTCAAACACCACTGCACTACCCTGAACCCTCAAACACTACCCCCAGCACGACCCTCTACACTAACCAAACACTACTGCACTACCCTAAACCCTAAAACTCTACCCCCTGCACTACACAAACACCACTGCACTACCCTCAACCCTAAAACACTACCCCCACCACTATGCCATACACTACACAAACGCCACTGCACTACCCTAAACCCTAAAACAATATCCTCAGCACTACCCCCTACACAACACAAACACCACTGCACTACCCTAAACCCTAAAACACTACCCCAGCAGTACCCCCTACACTACCCAAAATACCACTGCCTAGCCTAAACCCTAAAACACTACACCCAGCACGACCTCCTACACTACACAAACACCACTGAACTACCCTACTGCACTACCCTAAACCCTAAAACACTACCCCCAGTACGACCCCCTATACTACCCAAACACAACCGCACTACCCTAAACCCTAAAACACTACTCCCAGCATGGACCCCTACACTACAAAAACACCACTGCACTTCCCGAAACCCTAAAACACTACGCCCAGCACGACCTCCTACACAACACAAACACCACTGTGCTACCCTAACCCTACAATTATCCCAAGCACGACCCCCTACACTACCCAAACACCACTGCACTACCCTAAACCTTAAACCTACCCCTAACATGACCCCATACAATACACAAACACAACTGCACTACCTTAAACCCTAAAACACTACCCCCAGCACGACCCCTTAGACCACCCGAACACCACTGTGCTTCCCTTAACCCTAAAACACTTCCCCCAACATGACCCATTACACTACACAAACACCACTGCACTACCCTAAACCCTAAAACACTACTCCCGGCATCACCCCCTACACTACCCAAAAACCACTCCACTACCCTAAACCCTAAATCTACCCCAGCACAAACCCCTACACTACCCAAAACCCACTGCACTACCCTAAACCCATTAAACACTACCCTCATCATGACCCCCTATACTACACAAACACCACTGCTCTGCCCTAAACCCTAAAACACTACCCCCAGCATGATCCCCTACACTACACAAACACCACTGAACTACAATACTACACTACCCTAAACCCTAAAACACTACCCCCAGCACGACCCCCTACACTACCCAAACACAACTGCACTACCCTAAACCCTAAAACACTACCACTATCATGACCCCCTACACTACAAAAACACCACTGCACTACCCGAAACCCTAAAACACTTCCCCCAGCACAACCTCATACACAACACAAACACCACTGCGCTACCCTAAACCCAAAAATTATCCCCAGAACGACCCCCTACACTACCCAAACACCACTGAACTACCCTAAACCCTAAATATATCCCCAACTTGACCAACTACACTACACAAACACCACTGCACTACCCTAAACCCTAAAACACTACCCACAGCACGACCCCTTACACTTCCCGAACACTACTGCGCTTCCCTTAACCCTAAGACACTTCCCCTAGCATGACCCATTACACTACACAAACACCACTGCACTACCCTAAACCCTTAAACACTACCCCCAGTATGACCCCCTATACTACAAAAACACCACTGTACTACCAGAAACCCTAAAACACTACCCCCAGCACGACCTTCTACACAACACAAACACCACTGCGCTACCCTAAACCCTAAAATTATCCCCAGAACGACCCCCTACACTCCCCAAACACCACTGTACTACCCTAAACCCTAAATCTACCCCCAACATGACCCCCTACACTACACAAACACAACTGCACTACCCTAAACCCTAAAACATTACCCCCAGCACGACCCCTTACACTACCCGAACACCACTGCGCTTCCCTTAACCCTAAAACAATTCCCCCAGCATGACCCATTACACTACCCAAACACCACTGCACTACCCTAAACCCTAAAACACTACCCCCAGCATGAACCCCTACACTACCCAAACACCACTCCACTACACTAAACCCTAAAACTTCCCCAGCACAAACCCCTACACTACCCAAAACCCACTGCACTACCCTAAACCCATTAAACACTACCCGCATCATGACCCTCTACATTACACAAACACCACTGCACTGCCCTAAAGACTAAAACACTACCCCCAGCATGACCCCCTCCACTACCAAAACACCACTGCACTGCATTTCTCTGAACCAGAAAACACTACCCCAGCATGACCCCCTAAACTTCTCAAACACCACTGCACTACCCTAAATCCTAAAACACTGCCCCCAGAAAAAAAAACCTACACTATACAAACACCACTGCATTACTCTAAACCCTAACAAACTACCACCAGTACGACTCCCTATGCAACACAAAACCACTGAACTAACCTACACCCTAAAACACTACCCCAGCACGAACCCCTACACTACACAAACACCACTACACTACCCTAAACCCTAAAACAATACCAACAGCATGACCCCCTACACGACACAAACACCACTGCACAACCCAAAACACTAAAACACTACCCCCAGCACGACCCCCTACACTACACAAACACCACTGTACTACCCTAAACCCTAACAAAATACCCCCAGCATGACCCCCTTCACAACCCAAACACAACTGCAATACCCTAAACCCCAAATTGCAACCCCCTACTCTACTCAAACACCACTGCACTACCCTAAACCGTAAAACACTTCCCCCAGCACTACCCCCTACACTACAAAAACACCACTGCACTGCACTACCTTAAACCCTAAAGCACTAGCCCCTACACTACACAAACACCACTGCACTATCCTAAACCCTAAAACACTACCCCAGCACGACCCCCTTCACTACACAAATACCACTGTACTACCCTAAACACTAAAACACTACCCCAGCACGACCCCCTACACTACCCAAACACAACTACAATACCCTAAACCCAAAAACACTTCCCGCAAGCACGATCCCTTACACTACCCAAACACCACTGCACTACCCTAAACCCTAAAATACGACCCCCAACACTTCACAAACACCACTGCACTACCCTAAACCCTAACACACTACCTCAGCATGACCACCTAGACTAAACAAACACCACTGCACTACCCTAAACACTAAAACACTACCCCTATACTACACAAACACCACTGCACTACCCTAAACCCTTAAACACTACCCCCAGCACGACCCCCTACACTACCCAAACATCACTGCACTACCCTAAACTCTAAAACACTACCTGCAGCACTACCCTCTATACTACCCAAACACCACTGCGCTACCCTAACCCTACAATTATCCCAAGCACGACCCCCTACACTACCCAAACACCACTGCACTACCCTAAACCTTAAACCTACCCCTAACATGACCCATACAATACACAAACACAACTGCACTACCTTAAACCCTAAAACACTACCCCCAGCACGACCCCTTACACCACCCGAACACCACTGTGCTTCCCTTAACCCTAAAACACTTCCCCCAACATGACCCATTACACCACACAAACACCACTGCACTACCCTAAACCCTAAAACACTACTCCCGGCATCACCCCCTACACTACCCAAAAACCACTCCACTACCCTAAACCCTAAATCTACCCCAGCACAAACCCCTACACTACCCAAAACCCACTGCACTACCCTAAACCCATTAAACACTAGCCTCATCATGACCCCCTATACTACACAAATACCACTGCACTGCCCTAAACCCTAAAACACTACCCCCAGCATGATCCCCTACACTACACAAACACCACTGAACTACACTACTACACTACCCTAAACCCTAAAACACTACCCCCAGCACGACCCCCTACACTACCCGAACACAACTGCACTACCCTAAAGCCTAAAACACTACCCCCATCATGTCCCCCTACACTACAAAAACACCACTGCACTACCCGAAACTCTAAAACACTACCCCCAGCACGACCTCATACACAACACAAACACCACTGCGCTACCCTAAACCCAAAAATTATCCCCAGCACGACCCCCTACACTACCCAAACACCACTGAACTACCCTAAACCCTAAATCTATCCTCAACATGACCCCCTACAATACACAAACACCACTGCACTACCCTAAATCCTAAAACACTACCCACAGCACGACCCCTTACACTTCCCGAACACTACTGCGCTTCCCTTAACCCTAAGACACTTCCCCTAGCATGACCCATTACACTACACAAACACCACTGCACTACCCTAAACCCATAAACACTACCCCCAGCATGACCCCCTACACTACAAAAACACCACTGTACTACCTGAAACCCTAAAACACTACCCCCAGCACGACCTTCTACACAACACAAACACCACTGCGCTACCCTAAACCCTAAAATTATCCCCAGAACGACCCCCTACACTCCCCAAACACCACTGCACCACCCTAAACCCTAAATCTACCCCAACACTACACAAACACAACTGCACTACCCTAAACCCTAAAACACTACCCCCAGCGCGACCCCTTACACTACCAGAACACCACTGCGCTTCCCTTAACCCTAAAACAATTCCCCCAGCATGACCCATTACACTACCCAAACACCACTGCACTACCCTAAACCCTAAAACACTACCCCCAGCATGAACCCCTACACTACCCAAACACCACTCCGCTACACTAAACCCTAAAACTTCCCCAGCACAAACCCCTACACCACCCAAAACCCACTGCACTACCCTACACCCATTAAACACTACCCGCATCATGACCCCCTACACTACACAAACACCACTACACTGCCCTAAACCCTAAAACACTACCCCCAGCATGACCGCCTCCACTACCAAAACACCACTGCACTGCATTTCTCTGAACCAGAAAACACTACCCCAGCATGACCCCCTATACTTCTCAAACACCACTGCACTACCCTAAATCCTAAAACACTGCCCCCAGAAAAAAACCCTACACTATACAAACACCACTGCACTACTCTAAACCCTAAAAAACTACCACCAGTACGACTCCCTATGCAACACAAAAACCACTGAACTACCCTATACCCTAAAACACTACCCCAGCACGAACCCCTACACTACACAAACACCACTACACTACCCTAAACCCTAAAACACTACCAACAGCATGACCCCCTACACGACACAAACACCACTGAACTACCCAAAACACTAAAACACTACCCCAGCACGACCCCCTACACTACACAAACACCACTGTACTACCCTAAACCCTAAAACAATACCCCCAGCATGACCCCTTCACAACCCAAACACAACTGCACTACCCTAAACCCCAAATTGCGACCCCCTACTCTACTCAAACACCACTGCACTACCCTAAACCGTAAAACACTTCCCCCAGCACTACCCCCTACACTACAAAAACACCACTGCACTGCACTACCTTAAACCCTAAAGCACTAGCCCCTACACTACACAAACACAACTGCACTATCCTAAACCCTAAAACACTACCCCAGCACGACCCCCTTCACTACACAAATACCACTGTACTACCCTAAACACTAAAACACTACCCCAGCACGACCCCCTACACTACCCAAACACCACTGCACTACCCTAAACCCTAACACACTACCTCAGCAGGACCACCTAGACTACACAAACACCACTGCACTACCCTAAACCCTAAAACACTACCCCTATACTACACAAACACCACTGCACTACCCTAAACTCTTAAAAACTACCCCCAGCATGACCCCCTACACTACCCAAACATCACTGCACTACCCTAAACTCTAAAACACTGCCTGCAGCACTACCCTCTATACTACCCAAACACCACTGCACTAACCTAAACTGTAAAACACTACCCCCAGAATGAGCCCCTAAACTACACAAGCACCACTGTACTACCCTAAACCCTAAAACACTATCCCCAGCACGACCACCTTCACTACCCAAACACAAATGCGCAACCCTAAAACTTAAGACAGTACCCCCAGCATGACCCCCTACACTTCACAAACACCACTCCACTACCCTAAACCCTAAAACACTACCCCAAGGATGACCACCTACACTACACAAACACCACTGTACTACCCTAAACCCTAAAATACTACCCCCATCACTCCCCCTTCAGTACCCAAACACAACTGCACTACCCTAAATCAAAAAACACTACCCTCAGCATGACCCCTTATACTACTAAACACCACTGTACTACGCTAAACCCTAAAACACTACCCCAAGGACGACCCCCTACACTACACAAATACCACTGCACTACACTAAAACCTAAGACACTACCCCCAGCATGACACCCTACACTACACAAACACCACTGCACTACACATAACCCTAAAACACTACCCCCTACTCTACACAATTACCACTGCACTACACTAAGACACTACCTCCAGCATGACCCCCTACACTACACAAACACCGCTACACTACCCTAAACCCTAAAACACTACCCCAACACTACCTCCTACACTACCTAAACACCACTGCACTACCCTCAACACTAAAACAGTTCCCCAGCAATACACTCTACACTACCTAAACACCACTGCCCTACCCTAAACCCTAAAACACTACCCCCTACACTACACAAACACCACTGAATTACCCTCAACACTAAGACAGTACGCCCAGCACTACACCCTACGCTGCCCAAACACCACTGCACTACCCTAAACCCTAAAACACTATCCCCAGCAATGCCCCCTACACTACACAAACACCACTGCACTACCCTAAACCCTAAAACACTACACTCAGCAGTACCCCCTAAACTATCCAAACACCACTGCACTACCCTAAACCCTAAAACACTACCCCCAGCATGACCCCCTACACTACACAAACACCACGGCACGACCTTAAACCTTAAAACACTACACCTAGCAGTACCCCCTACACTACCCAAACACAACTGCACTACCCTAAACCCTAAAACACTACCCCCAGAATGACCCTCTACACTACAAAAAACCCGTGCACTACCCTACTGCACTACTCTAAACCCTAAAACTCTACCCCCAGCATGACCCCCGACACTACACAAACACCACTGCACTACCCTAAACCCTAAATATACCCCCATGATCCCTACACTGCACAAACACCACAGCACTACCTTAGACCTTAAAACACTACACCTAGCAGTACCCCCTACACTACCCAAACACAACTGCACTACCCTAAACCCTAAAACACTACCCCCAGAATGACCCTCTACACTACAAAAAAACAGTGCACTACCCTACTGCACTACTCTAAACCCTAAAACACTACACCAAGCACAACCCTCTACACTACACAAACACCACTGTACTACCCTAAACACTAAAGCACTTCCCGCGAGCACGACCCCCGACACTACCCAAACACCACTGCACTACCCTAAACCCTAAAACACTACCCCCAGCATGACCCTCTACACTACACAAACACCACTGCACTACCCTAAACCCTAAAACACTACCCCTATACTACACAAACACCACTGTACTACCCTAAACCCTAAAACACTACCCCCAGCACGACCCCCTACACTACACAAACACCACTGAACTACCTTAAACCCTTAAACACTACCCCTGCTCGACCCTCTACACTACCCAAACATCACTGCACTACCCTAAACCATAAAACTCTAACCCCAGCACGACCCCCTACAATACACAAGCACCACTGCACTACCCTAAACACTAAACACTACCCACAGCACGACCCCTTCATAACCCAAACACAACTGCACTACCCTAAACCTTAAAAAGCTACCCCCAGCATGACCCCCTACACTACACAAACACCACTGCACAACCCTAAACCCTAAAACACTACCCCAAGCATGACCCCCTACAGTTCACAAACAACACTGTACTATCTGAAACCCTGAAACACTACCCCCAGCACGACCCCCTTCACTACCCAAACATAACTGCACTACCCTAAACCCTAAATCTACCCAGAGCACAACCCCCTACACTACCCAAACACCACTGAACTATCCTACACCCTAAAACACTTCCCCAGCATGAACCCCTACACTACACAGACACCACTACACTACCCTAAACCCTAAAACACTACCCCTAGCATGACCCCCTACATGACACAAACACCACTGCACTACCCTAAACCCTAAAACACTACCCCCAGAACGACCCTCTTCACAACCCAAACACAACTGCACTACCCTAAACCCAAAAACACTACCCCCAGCATGACACCGTACACTGCCCAAACACCACTGCTCTACCCTAAACCCTAAATTGCGATGCCCCTCCACTACACAAACACCACTGCACTACCCTAAACCCTAAAACACTACCCCCAGTACGACCCCCTACACTACCCTAACACCACTGAACTATCCTACACCCTAAAACTCTTCCCCAGCATGACCCCCTTCACTACTTAAACACAACTGACCTACCCTAAACCAAAGAACACTCAACACGACCTCCTACACAACACCACTGCACTACCCTAAACTCTAAAACACAACCCCATACACTACACACATACCACTACACTACACTAAACCCTAAAACACTACCCCCAGCTGAGGAAATTCGATTTTTGATCACGATCATGTTGAGCCTCCATTTTGTGCTCCGCCGCCATCTTTTGTTGCCCTCACTCAGGCAGCAAGACGAACAAAGTCTTTTTTGCTTTTCCTGCAATATCGTGTCAAAATAGCCTTGTGCCTCTGTTTACAAAGCTGGTGTTAGAGACTGGCCAAGTACACTAATCCCCGTCTGGTTTTTCTAATCCCTGTCTCAACTATCTGTTGGTTCACACTATTCTCTCCTGACTTTATCTTATCTTCTAGCCTTCGCTGTTCTCTGCTGGTATTCTCTCGTTTCACAACTGTCCTCCAAAACACACAAACGTATCTCGCCACCTGCAAGTTAGTTACAGACACGTTAATACCTTAACCTGTGGGGTGGGGTGGCAAACACATTTGGAGGAGAGGCTTCTTCGGGTTACTCGATACTTTTGTCTTCCAATTCTTTCTATTGGCTCTGACTTACTTTCAGACTATTCTTATTGGTTTCTCATGTATGTTTTAGGTGTGTCCTTCGTTAATGTATATGTCACCTATGTACTATAAAAGATTGTGCGCCACGGAGTGAAGTGGCAGTCTCCTGAGAACATACCGTGTGTACTTCTAGGACAACTGTACTAGCTGCAGCTAATAAAATCTGATCTTTTACGCCGACAGAGTGTCCCCGTGTCTCTGTTAGCTGAAGCAGGAGAACCCAGGAGATTAAGGCGTACCCTGCGCCGCCAGGCCCATAAGGTTTCTGGTTCTTCAAATGGCGCCCATCGTTGGGTGGCTTCAGAGGTAGTGGTTCTGCCTGAAGGTCGTGAGGAACCCCGCAAGAAAATTCTGGAGGAATGGGGAACCACGTCAAGCGACCCCTGTATGTCGAAAGTGGTCCGAAGGTCTTTTGCAGCGTGGTTACTCCTTCCTGACGGCTACTGACGACTGCTGCCCTGACTGCCGCCCTGCCTTGTCCCTCTTTTTGGTGATGTATGGTAAAGCGAGACGATAGACGGGCCTCTGTTGGTGTAAGAAGCCATCTTAGTTAAGTATTAGTGGGTCACTCCCACATTTGTTTCTTTGGTTCTTTGGTTCTTTGGTTCTTTGGGTCTTTGATTCGGGTATTGCAATAACCGAAGCGGAGGGGTAAGTACATTTGTGCTGTATTAATTGATTTAACCCCCTTGATGTTTGTGAACAGTCCAGTGAAATAACGATGCCTGGTCTGACTAAGTTTAGGAAACTTTGTTGCTTTGGTTGTAATAGGGATTCCCGGCTGGAGGACTCTTGTCCGATTCCTTCGGTTGGAACTCCCACTTATGAGCTCTATTCTAAACATGGTGTTGGCCCCATTGCCTTTAACGAGACATGGATCCGATACACGAAGAATGATGGTATTTTAAAATGGCCAGAAAATGGTAGCTTTGAGCCTGACATACTAGATAATTTGGAAACTATTTTATTTAAAAGAAAAGCCCGGCCGGCAATGTTTGACTCTTTCCGCCTTTGGCGTAAGGAAGCCAAACAGAGAAAAATTAAGCAAGAAAAACGAGATAGGAAAGCACAGGGTATGACAATTATACAGGCTGCTCAGCAACTTAAAGATAATGAAGTTAATAATGCGATGGAAATTTCAGAGAGACAGCATCGTATGGCGAAAGATAAATGCTATCCGATGTTGCCAGCTTCCCCTTCTGATAAAAGAAAAGATTTAGAGGAAGATCCCTTGATGTCTCACCTATTGAGATTGCCTCCGCCCTATGTACAAGGTGCTAATGCACCTCCGTTGTTACAGCCTGTTCAGCCGCCAGTTGCGCCTCCGCTTGCTCCGGCTCTTCCACATTTGCACCCCTCAAGTATTGCCGCCACAGCCAGCTTTGCCTTCGACTCCTTTACCTTCATCTTCTTTGCCCTCTGCTCCCCCGGTAATTACTGATTTCTCTTCAGTTAATTCGCCTAATACCTTGTCCCCTATCCTTATGTCCAATTCTCCGTCTATGCGTAAACGACTTACAGATACGGTCTCTGGTCTTTTCTCTCCTTTCTTTGAGGCGTTAAATGTGTCTCCGGCATTTTCTCGAAGACAGTCTCGTAGTCAGTTCCCGGCTTCCGAAGAACGAGAAAGGTTGGACTCTCTCGCTTGCAAGTGGATTGAGAAGGGTCCTCGGTATAGTGTACGCGACATTATGCCTACCTTCTCACAGTGGAATGCGCCTACGCAGAGATATGTTTTCAATGTTATGTTTGATACTCTCGTTAAAGGATGGGAGGATATGGATTTGGGTTCGGTTCCCCAGGGTCTGTTAGATATTCAGGCTAATTTTGATAAGGGACTCATTGTGGGTTCTAAGGTTGAGGACGCTGTAAAGACACTTGTTACCTTTAGAACCTTATTTACCTCACAGACTTTTCTTGACTCCGATCCCTCAGTTAGGTTGACACTGAAAAATTACCCAATGAGAGAGGTTCCTCCGGTATGGAGAGAAGAGGTTGCAGCAGCAGGTGCTAATCAAGCTATTCCTGCTCACTTCCAGCGAATATGGGTACATGTCCCCTGGAAAAGATCTGAAGTTTTGGCTCTTAAACAGTCTCTACCGGATCCTCGTAAGAACCCTGCAGGTTATTATAAAGACTTGTCACAGACTGTTGATGCCTGCATCATGAATTTAGCAGATATCGATATGTTGATGGGGAATGTAGTCCCACAAGCGTTATGGGCTAGGATTCGTAAAGAGAATCATGCCCAAGAATTAGGTGGAGACTGGGATGCTATAATTGCCGCAGATAGAGACCAAGTGGGTGGTGCGAAGCCTGATGCTTTGATTTCAGAACTCCCTGGTAGGATTATTACATTAATGAAAACGATGATGCCTGCCTTGAGAGTTAACTGGGATAAACTAGCCGCGTGTAAACAGAAGAAAGATGAGAGTGTCTCCGATTTCTTCACTCGTTTCGAGGAGACATTCATTGATCACAGTGGTCAGGACATGACTACGGAGGGTGGACAGCGATTATTTGTAGATAAGTTCGCATTTAATTTGCTACCCGAGCTATCGCATAAGTTGAAGGACTCCGAGAGTTCATGGGCTGTTTCTTCTTCAGCTCAGATATTAGCTACTGCTCAATATTATGAAAATAGAGATAAAGAAGAAAAAGATAAGCAAGAGAAAAAGACTAAAGAATTGAAAACTAAGGTTCTCTTACAACAGGCTTATCCACCTCGTTATGCTCAGCCCCAGTTTCAACAGCCTCCACAGTTTCAGAGGGTGTATCAAAAGCCTGAGCCATATATTCCGCGACCTTTGTTAGGTCCTAATCAATGTGCCTATTGTAGAGAGGAAGGTCATTTTAAGAATAGTTGTCCGGTTTTATTGCAGCGTAATGGGACACTATCTGCTCCACGAGGTCGTGGTGGCCTCCAGTCAGCAAACAGAGGTAGAGGTCGAGGTATGTTGACCCAAGAACACCGTTCCCTTCCTCCTTCTAATTCCGTGAACTACTTTGATCAGCAAAACGCTCGGTCTACACAGTATTACAATGAGGATTGTTATGTTGAAGGCGAGAATGCAAGTCTTCATGCTAACTAAGACAGCCATGGACAAAGTAAGGGAGTTGTGTCGATTCCAGTAGATCAGAATGGACCTTATGTCAATGTCACTACTATGGGTGTTTCAGAGCCATTTCTTTTAGATACTGGTGCGATGAGAAGTTCTATCATTCATTCAAAACTCCCTGGGGCACCTTTGTCTGGCTTAACGAATGTATCTGTAGGTTTTTCTGGCGCCTCAGTTCGTAATCCGGTTTCTTGCCCTTTGCCTATTTCAATTGGTCCTTATGATTTAGAAGTTCCGCTTCTCTTAACGAATGGTTGCGGCGAGAATCTATTGGGCTTGGATCTATTGAAAAGATTGCATGCAACAATATCTTGTTCTCCTTCTGGTGTATATCTTACTTTAGGACAGAAACTGACTCCTCCAATGTATTTGTCTAAAGATCAATACCCACCTGAATTGCTCTCTCTTCCTACAACACTTTGGGCTACGGGTCCAAATGATGTTGGTTGTCTTGAAATTCCACCTTATGTTGTTACTCTCAAGCCCAACGCTGAATTGCCACGTGTTCCTCAATATAGAATTTCCACTGAAGGTGAAAGAGCGCTTTTGGAAATCATTCATGATTTGATTCAGAAAGATGTGGTTGAGGAAACGAGAGGTAACATATGTAATAGCCCTATTATTCCTGTTCTTAAACGCACTGATCCTTCTCAGCCTGCTGTTTATCGCTTTGTAATTGATCTTCGGGAGGTAAACAAAATTGTTGTACCACAGTTTCCTGTTGTCCCAGATATCACTGCGCTGTTGACGATGATACCTTCTACAGCGGTTTGGTTTTCTGTTATTGATCTGAAAAATGCTTTCTTTAGTATTCCCATTGCCGAAGAGAGTAGGGATATTTTTGGCTTCTCTCTTGGAGGCCGAAGCTTCCGGTTCAAGCGCGCACCTCAAGGCTATTGTGAAAGTCCCTCTATTTATAGTCAAGCTCTGAAGTGTCATCTTGATGCTTTTTCCTTGCCGTCTGGTGCTGCTCTCATTCAGTACATGGACAACTTGTTAATCGCTGCTGATTCAGAGGATATATGTAAGAATGTGACGGTTGCATTGTTGCGACACTTATCCAATCTTAATCATACGGTTTCACCTTCTAAGCTACAATATGTTCGTCGAGAGGTTACCTACTTGGGTCATCACTTATCAAAGGAGGGAAGACGATTAACCCCAGAACGTATCCAAGCAATTGCGCAAATGTCTGGGCCATCCACACAAAGAGAGGTACGTGCCTTTCTGGGCATTACTTCCTATTGTAGGCAGTGGATCCCTAACTTCTCTCTGTTGGACAAACCTTTGTTGGCACTCACTTTGAAAGATACGCCTCAGCCCCTTCCATGGACTGACGAATGTCAGAGGAGTTTTACTGACTTACGTGATGCTCTGTGTTCTGCTCCTGTTCTAGGTACTCCTGATTACAGTAAACCTTTTATGCTCTATGTTCATGAAAGAAAAGGTTGTGCGTTGTCAGTCTTAACACAGCGATTTGGAGATAAACAGCGACCATGTGCCTATTTTTCGGCTACGTTAGATCCAGTAGCTAAAGCATTGCCTAGTTGTCTTAAAGCGACAGCAGCAGCAATTTCTATTCGAACAGTCGGCAGGAGTGGTGCTAGATAATACTCTCATTGTTATGGTGCCACATGCAGTGGATACTTTGCTAAACAGAACAAAAACACAGCATCTTACGAGTGCTCGTTTGTCTGGATATGAGCTGACGCTCTTGGCTAGTCACGTGCATATCAAACGATGTAATACTTTAAATCCAGCTACTTTGTTGCCTCTGCCAGAAGAGAAAGGTGTTCAAGAACAACATGATTGTTTCTTCCGTACTGAGGAAGAGACAAAAGGTAGAATTGACTTAACAGATACGCCATTAGTGAATCCGGATGGAACGCTATGGGTAGATGGTTCTTGTTTTAAGCTTCCTAATGGAGAAACAACTTCAGCCTATGCTGTTACTACCTTGTATACAGTCGTGGAAACAGCACGCATCAGACATAATTCAGCTCAGGCAGCTGAACTGATAGCCTTAACCAGAGCGTGTGTGTTATCCAAAGGAAAAAGAGTGAACGTGTATACCGATAGCCAGTACGCTTTTGGTGTGGCGTTCAATTTTGGACGTTTGTGGAAAGAAAGTACAGGAATGTTAGATGAGATGGGATGTTGGGTGGAATTGTCCGAACACCAACGTTGGCTGTTACCAGATGCCTATGTACTACCTGTAGTTACTATGGTGCATGGTCCATCCCACCTAAGTGCGAAAGGAATATGCAAGCTTCTGGCTCCAGTGTGGCAAAACTAAGGAATCCCAAAGTGTGCAGACAATGTAGTGAAACATAGTATTATTTGCTTAATGTACAGTCTGGGAAAGGGAACCCCAACTCCAGCAGGTCATTTTGCTCCTCCGACCTATCCATTTGAGGTGTTACAAATCGATTACATTTACATGGAACGATGCAACAATCTCAAATATGTTCTAGTGGTGGTATGTGCTTTTTCCAGATGGATGGAGGCTTACCCCCTGAAAGACAATACTGCTTTATCTACAGCCAAAGTACTTCTAAAAGAGATTTTCCCTAGATTTGGTTTGCCGCGCATTGTCTGGAGTGACAATGGGAGCGAATTTGTGGGCCAAGTCAAGCAAAAAGTTTGTGCAGGTCTTGGTATAAAACAGAAGTTCCATGCGGCAAACCACCCACAGTCAGCGGGTCTAGTGGAATGTTACAATGGTACTTTAAAGCTTAAGCTTGCGAAAGTGCAGGCTAGTACAGGCCTTAGTTGGCCCGATGCCCTACCTTTGGCTCTTCTATCCACCAGAACGGCTGTGCATTCTCGTTTGGGACTTAGCCCTTATGAGATAGTTTTCGGACGCCCAGCTAATATATGGGAATTCCCTCGCCCTAAAAAGTATTCAGACTTGCCATATCCAATGTTGATTGATTATTTGCACGACCTGACAACTAAATTGCGTGCTCTCCATCAACAGGTTCAGCACGCTTTGCCAAAGGCCTCCACAGACTCAGGTCATTCCATCCAACCAGGTGACTGGGTTTGTGTGAAGAATTTCCAAAGGACGAAGAATTTCGAGCCTCGCTGGAGAGAACCCCGTCAGGTTCTCCTGACTACTCGTACAGCAGTAAAAGTTGAAGGAAAGAAGAACTGGATTCACGCCGTGCACTGCAAGAAGGTTCCTTTCCCTTTGCCCTTTGATCAGTGGGTCCGTAAGGGTATAAGTGACTCTGAAAGCGAGAAGGTTCCCCGATTTATACCTTTTAGTGATGCACGCTTGAATGGAACACTGTCAGAAAAAGAAAACGACGACATTCTCCAAGAAGCTGTACCACCACATTTGCGTCTGAATACCACAAATCCACAAACATTGTTTCAGGATCAGACTGTACCTGATAAGGCTCATTACGATTTAAGACCCAGACTGAAGAGGAAAACTTGAGATTCTCTCTTCTATGTAGTTTCTATCCCGGTTGCAGGGTCACGGTAGTAGTCTTGGTTGTGACCTGAGTAGTGGCAATAGGCCTGCAGGACTTGCAGTGTCATAGGACGGCAGACAATCGTGACCAAGTGATTAAGAAAGATTGCCGTGAGCATCCATTTAGAAGACGGAGACTACATTAGGCGAAAGAGAGAGAAGGAACAAAATGAAAGACAATCATTGTAAAATAATATACAGTCGTTGTGGTATGACTTTATGTGTTTTTATATTATTATGTATTTTATTGGCGTGTATAGGTTGGGTTGTTTATGCTATGCAGCAAAAAGCTGTCCCTTCTTCTATTACTGTGCCTTCTTATTCTACTATCTCTCCGCATCTATTTCATACACTTCCTCAACATGAACTCGTTAGAAGAACCGAATATTACAATAATTCATTTATCCAGTTATTACACCAACACCAATTAGTAATTAATACAACCGATTGTTGGGTGTGTGGACTAATACCTCATACCACAGAAAAAGGGATGCCATATTTAGTCCTCCCGTTCTCTTATGAAGGTTCTGCTTGGGCTTATTTTGTAATTTTCTCTAACGCCTATCAAAGCCGATTTAAACGACCTGTCAGTTCTTATATTGGTGGACCAGATTTCAGTCATAGTTCATTGATAAAGGGAATGGTAGCTATGGCTAAAATCATTGAAAATAGTAAAATTTCTGCTGATGAGAGAAAAGCATATACTAATTGGAACGTCACTCATTATATCACTAGCCTTAGTGATAAAGTTAAACAGGGAAAATCTCCACCAATTTGGACTGTACCTCATCAAGTCAATTTCTGTTTGCAAATAAATGGACAAACTACTGACACCGAACAGAGAAAAAGCTTTTGTTCCCATACTTACATCCACTCATCTCAGAATTCGCCATCGTTAGTGCCATCTCAGGGCACGTATTTCATCTGTCACGATAGAGCCTATACGTGGTTGCCGACTGGTTTTTCTGGAACTTGCTATATAGCTTTTCTTCTTCCCCCTACATACACTGCTTCTTCAAATTTTCATAAAAACAGATATGGCAGAGGAACTATTGATTCCAAAGACACAGCAGGACAAGAGGGAGGAGACTTCCTGAAAGGATTTCTTCCTTTTTGGGGTCCTATGGCAAACAGCAGGAATATGAGACAACTGGTTCGTGTTGTAGAGACTACCATAGACATCACTGTAGGAGCTTTGAGTAATATTACAGCGGAACTACAGGCGGATCGTCTTATGACTTTACAGAACCGAGTTGCCTTAGATGTTATTCTTGCAGATCGTGGTGGAGTCTGTAAATTGATCAAATCAAGTTGCTGTATTTATATACCTGATGATGCTCCGACAGTATACCAGGCCATCTCTAAATTACATATAATCTCCGAGTCGATTCATCAAGACGAGGGAGATTGGTCGTTATTGGGATGGTTTTGGGGACTACTGTCCAAATGGGGTTGGAAAGTGCTAACATTCCTAGGTATGGTTTTAGCCATCGTTTTCTCTTGTTGTCTTTGTATGCACTGTGGTCCCGCCATCTGTGTCCTTTGTGCTTCTGTGTGCATCCCAAAACCCAAGACACAAAGAACAGAGAATATTAGAATGATTTTACAGCAACAGCTCGATGACGTCATGGCCATCGACATAGACTTTAACGAGATTAACGTGAGTCTGTGTATCTTGCCTGAGTTCTGGCAAAAGGAGGGTCTGAGGAAATTCGATTTTCGATCACGATCATGTTGAGCCTCCATTTTGTGCTCCGCCGCCATCTTGTGTTGCCCTCACTCAGGCAGCACGACGAACGAAGTCTTTTTTGCTTTTCCTGCAATATCGTGTCAAAATAGCCTTGTGCCTCTGTTTACAAAGCTGGTGTTAGAGACTGGCCGAGTACACTAATCCCCGTCTGGTTTTTCTAATCCCTGTCTCAGCTATCTGTTGGTTCACACTATTCTCTCCTGACTTTATCTTATCTTCTAGCCTTTGCTGTCCTCTGCTCGTATTCTCTCGTTTCACAACTGTCCTCCAAAACACACAAACGTATCTCGCCACCTGCAAGTTAGTTACAGACACGTTAATACCTTAACCTGTGGGGTGGGGTGGCAAACACAGTTGGAGGAGAGGCTTCTTCGGGTTACTCGATACTTTTGTTTTCCAATTCTTTCTATTGGCTCTGACTTACTTTCAGACTATTCTTATTGGTTTCTCATGTATATTTTAGGTGTGTCCTTCGTAAATGTATATGTCACCTATGTACTATAAAAGATTGTGCGCCACGGAGTGAAGTGGCAGTCTCCTGAGAACATACCGTGTGTACTTCTAGGACAACTGTACTAGCTGCAGCTAATAAAATCTGATCCTTTACGCCGACAGAGTGTCCCCGTGTCTCTGTTAGCTGAAGCAGGAGAACCCAGAAGATTAAGGCATACCCTGCGCCGCCAGGCCCATCAGGTTTCTGGTTCTTCACAGCACGACCCGCTATACTACACAAACACCACTGCAATACCCATGACCCTAAAACACTACCCCCTACACTATACAAACACCACTGCACTACCCTAAACCCTAAAACACTACCCCCAGAATGACCCCATACACTACACAAACACCACTGCACTACCCTAAACCCAAAAAACACTACCCCAACACTACCACCTATATTACCCAAACACCACTGCACTACCCTAAACCCTAAAAAACCTACCCCAAGCCCGAACCCCTATACTACACAATCACCACTGCACTACCCTCAACCCTAAAGCACTACCCCCAGCACGACCCCCTACATTACACAAGCACCACTGCACTACCCTAAACCTCAAAACACTACCCCCAGCATGACCCCCTTCACTACCCAAAAACTACTGCACTACCCTAAACCCTAAATCACTACCCCTAGCACAACACCCTACGCTACCCAAATATAACTGCACTACCCTAAATCCTAAAACACTACCCTCAACACGACCCCTTCCATATACAGATACCACTGCACTGCCTTAAACTCTAAAACACTACCCCCAGCATGACCCCCTACACTACTAAACACCACTGCACTACCCTAAACCCTAAAACACTACCGCAGCATGACCCCCTTCACTACACAAACACCACTGCACTACCTTAAACTCTAAATCACTACACCCAGCACTACCCCCTATACTACCCAAACACCACTGCATTACCCTAAACCGTAAAACACTACCCCCAGCACGACCCCGTAAACTACACAAGCACCACTGCACTACCCTAAACCCTAAAACACTACCCCCAAAACGACCCCCTTCACTACCCAAACACAACTGTACAACCCTAACACTTAAAACACTACCCCAGCAATGACCCCATACACTACACAAACACCATTGCACTACCCTAAACCCTAAAACAAAACCCCAAGCACGACCCCCTACACTACACAAACACCACTGTACTACCCTAAACCCTTAAACACTACCCCCAACATGACCCCTTCATTACTTAAACACAACTGACCTACCCTAAGCCAAAAAAACACTACACTCAACATGACCCCCTACACTATTAAACACCACTGCACTGCCCTAAACTCTAAAACACAACCCCATATACTACACAAATACCACTACACTACACTAAACCCTAAAACACTACCCCCAGCACAACCCGCTATACTACACAATCACCACTGCACTACCCATAACCCTAAAACACTACCCCCTACACTATACAAACACCACTGCACTACCCTAAACCCTAAAACACTACCCCCAGCACGACCCCCTACACTACACAAACACAATTGCACTACCCTAAACCCTAAAACACTACCCCCAGCATGACTCCATACACTACACAAACACCACTGCACTACCCTAAACCTAAAAAACACTACCCCAACACTATCACCTATATTACCCAAACACCACTGCACTACCCTAAACCCTAAAATACTACCCCTAGCCCGAACCCCTGTACTACACAATCACCACTGCACTACCCTCAACCCTAAAGCACTACCCCCAGCACGACCCCCTACACTACACAAGCACCACTGCACTACCCTAAACCTCAAAACACTACCCCCAGCACGACCCCCTTCATTACCCAAAAACGACTGCACTACCCTAAACCCTAAAACACTACCCCCAGCACGACACCCTACACTACCCAAATATAACTGCACTACCCTAAATCCCAAAACACTACCCCCAACACGACCCCTTTAATATACAGATACCACTGCACTGCCTTAAACCCTAAAACACTACCCCTGCACGACCCCTACACTACACAAACACCACTGTACTACCCTAAATCCTAAAACACTACCGCAGCATGACCCCCTTTACTACACAAACACCACTGCAGTACCCTAAACCCTAAAACACTACACCCAGCACGACCCCCTTCACTACTGAAACACAACTGCACTACCATATACCGAAAAACACTACCCGCAGCACGATTCCCTACACTACTAAACACCACTGCACTGCCCTAAACCCTAAAACACTACACCCAGCACGACCCCCTTCACTACACAAACACCACTGCACTTTCCTAAACCGTCAAACACTACCCCCAGCACGACCCCCTACACTCCCCAAACACAAATGCACTACCCTAAAACACTACCCCCAGCATGACCCCCTACAATACACAAACACCACTGCACTACCCTCAACCCTAAAACACTACCTCCAGCACTACTCCCTACACTAAACAAATGAAGGATCAAAATCATTCGTTCTGTTTATTCGCGCCATGTAAAGTTAGCACAATGCATCTATGACAGTATTCTGAGTGCATAAACGCCTATTGATATGTTCTAGGAGAAGCGTTTCCTTTTGTTTCTTCCTACCCGACAAAAAGGGCCGAAAACCATACTGTAGCCATCTTGGTTTGCGATAGACCATGTGTCAGATCACGTGGCTTCCTTTGCCTACCATCTTCATGATTTAGCTCGTACCAGCCCAGAGACAGGTTAGTCGTATTTACGGCCGAGGCCCAAGGTCACATCTGCTCTAGGGAGTATCAAGCGAATTCCTTCAGGCCCTGAGACGAAAAGGGAGTCACCCTGCCGACCTCCTCTGTATAGATAGCAACCCTTTGTGTAAGACTGAAACTTAATGCTGTATGAGCTCATTTAGGAACCCATGGACTAGCTGGTACTTTTCCACTTGTATGGCTTTGTCAAGGAGCCAGCAGTCTTCCTCGGCGCACCTGATGGGTGAGGATGGATGAGGCTCCTCTATATAGAGTTTACTTTGGCCAATAAAGCGTTTGAACCTTCTCCGTTGCCGACTGAACATTATTATATATATTGCGGGTCACTGGTAAGAGTGGCCCTTGGGATATTTATTTAAGTACTTCACAAACACCACTGCACTACCCTAAACCCGAAAACACTATCCCCAGCACTACCCCCTACACTACACAAACACCACTGTACTACCCTAAACACTAAAACACTACCCCAAGCATGACCCCATTCACTACCCAAACACCACTGCACTACCCTAAACCCTAAAACACGACCCCATACACTACACAAATACCACTAAACTACAATAAACCCTAAAACACTACCATCAGCACGACTCCCTTCACTACCCAAACACAACGGCACAACCCTAAAACTTAAAACACTACCCCCAGCACGAACCCCTACACTGCAAAAACAGCACAACACTACCCTAAACCCTCAAACACTACCCCCAGCACAACCCCTTACACTACCCAAACACCACTGCACTACCCTAAACACTAAAACACTACCCCCAGCACGACACCCTACACTACCCAAACACCACTGCACTACCCTAAACCCTAAAACACTACCCCCTACAATACAAACACACCACTACACTTTCCTCAACCCTCAAGCACTACCCCCAGCACGAACCCCTACACTACACAAGCACCACTGCACTACCCTGAACCCCAAAACACTACCCCCAGCACGACACCCTTCATTACCCAAACACTACTGCACTACCCTAAACCCTAAAACACTACCCCAGCACAACACCCTACACTACCGAAATATCACTGCACTACACTAAACCCTAACACACTACTCCCAGCATGACCCCATTCACAACCCAAACACAACTGCACTACCCTAAACCTTAAAAAGCTACCCCCAACATGACCCCCTACACTACACAAACACCACTGCACAACCCTAAACCCTAAAACACTAGCCCAAGCATGACCCCTACAGTTCACAAACAACACTGTACTATCCGAAACCCTGATACACTACCACCAGCACGACCCCTTCACTACCCAAACATAACTGCACTACCCTAAACCCTAAATCTACCCACAGCACAACCCCCTACACTACACAAACACCACTGCACTAGCCTAAACGCTAAAACACTATCCCCAGTACGACCCCCTACACTACCCAAACACCACTGAACTATCCTACACCCTAAAACACTTCCCCAGCATGAACCCCTACACTACACAAACACCACTACACTACCATAAACCCTAAAACACTACCCCTACCATGACCCCCTACATGACACAAACACCACTGCACTACCCTAAACCCAAAAACACTACCACCAGCATGACACCGTACACGACCCAAACAACACTGCTCTACCCTAAACCCTAAATTGCGATGCCCCTACACTACACAAACACCACTGCACTACCCTAAACCCTAAAACACTTCCCCCAGTACGATCCCCTACACTACCCAAACACCACTGAACTATCCTACACCCTAAAACACTTCCCCAGCATGACCCCCTTCACTACTTAAACACAACTGACCTACCCTAAACCAAAAAACACTACACTCAACAAACTACTAAACACCACTGCACTACCCTAAACTCTAAAACACAACCCCCAGCACGACCCGCTATACTACACAAACACCACTGCACTACCCATAACCCTAAAACACTACCCCCTACACTATACAAACACCACTGCACTACCCTAAACCCAAAAAAACACTATCCCAACACTACCACCTATATTACCCAAACACCACTGCACTACCCTAAACCCTAAAAAACTACCCCCAGCCCGAACCCCTATACTACACAATCACCACTGCACTACCCTCAACCCTAAAGCACTACCCCCAGCATGACCTCCTACACTACACAAGCACCACTGCACTACCCTAAACCTCAAAACACTACCCCAAGTACGACCCCCTTCACTTCCCAAAACTACTGCACTACCCTAAACCCTAAAACACTACCCCAAGCACGACACCCTACACTACCCAAATATAACTGCACTACCCTAAACCCTGAAACACTACCCCCAACACGACCCCTTCAATATACAGATACCACTGCACTGCCTTAAACCCTAAAACACTACCCCTGCACAACCCCCTACACTACACAAACACCACTGTACTACCCTAAATCCTAAATCTACCCCCAGCATGACCCCCTTCACTACTGAAACACAACTGCACTACCCTAAACCGAAAAACACTACCCCCAGCATGACCCCTTACACTACTAAACACCACTGCACTACCCTAAACCCTAAAACATGACCCTCTACGCTACACATAAACCACTGCACTACCCTAAACCCTAAAACACTACCGCAGCATGACCCCCTTCACTACACAAACACCACTGCACTACCCTAAACTCTAAATCACTACACCCAGCACTACCCCGTATACTACCCAAACGCCACTGCACTACCCTAAACCGTAAAACACTAAGCCCAGCACGACCCCCTAAACTACACAAGCACCACTGAACTACCCTAAACCCTAAAACACTACCCCCAAAACGACCCCCTTCACTACCCAAACACATCTGTACAACCCTAAAACTTAAAACACTACCCCAGCAATGACCCCATACACTACACAAACACCATTGAACTACCCTAAACCCTAAAACAAAACCCCAAGCACGACCCCCTACACTACACAAACACCACTGTACTACCCTAAACCCTTAAACACTACCCCCAACATGACCCCCTTCACTACTTAAACACAACTGACCTACCCTAAACCAAAAAACACTACACTCAACATGACCCCCTACACTATTAAACAAAACTGCACTACCCTAAACTCTAAAGCACAACCCCATACACTACACAAATACCACTACACTACACTAAACCCTAAAACACAACCCCCAGCACGACCCGCTATACTACACAAACACCACTGCACTACCCATAACCCTAAAACACAACCCCCTACACTATACAAACACCACTGCACTACCCTAAACCCTAAAACACTACCCCCAGAATGACTCCATACACTACACAAACACCACTGCACTACCCTAAACCCAAAAAACACTACCCCAACACTACCACCTACACTACAAAAACACCACTGGACTACCCTAAACCCTCAAACACTACCCTCAGCACAACCCCTTACACTACCCAAACACCACTGCACTACCCTAAACACTAAAACACTACCCCCAGCACGACCCCCTACACTACCAAAACACCACTGCACTACCCTAAACCCTAAAACACTACCCCCTACAATACAAAAACACCACTACACTATCCTCAACCCTCAAGCACTACCCCTAGCATGAACCCCTACACTACACAAGCACCACTGCACTACCCTGAACCCCAAAACACTACCTCCAGCACGACACCCTTCATTACCCAAACACTACTGCACTACCCTAAACCCTAAAACAGTACCCCCAGCACGACACCCTACACTACCGAAATATAACTGCACTACCCTAAACCCTAAAACACTACTCCCAGCACGACCCCTTTAATTTACAGACACCACTGCACTGCCTTAAAACCAAAAACACTACCCCCTGCACGACCCCGTACACTAAACAAACACCACTGTACTACCCTAAACTTTACATCTACCCCCAGCCTGACCCCCTTCACTAGTCAAACACAGCAGCACTACCCTAAACTGAAAAACACTACCCCAGAATCGACTCCCTACACTACTAAACACCACTGCACTACCCTAAATCCTAGAACACGACCTCCTACACTGCACATATACCACTGCACTACCCTAAACCCTAAAACACTACCACAGCACTACACCCTGCACTACCCAAACACCACTGCACTACCATATACCCAAAAGCACTACACCCAGCACGACCCCCTACACTACTCAAACACCACTGCACTAGCCTAAACCCTAAAGCACTACCCCCTGCACTACACAAACACCACTGCACTACACTCAACCGTAAAACACTACCCCCAGCACTATGCCATACACTACACAAATACCACTGCACTACCCTAAACCCTAAAACAATATCCCAGCACTACCCCTACAATATACAAACATCACTGCACTACCCTAAACCCTACCCCCAACATGACCCCTACACTACACAAACACCACTGAACTACCCTACTGCACTACCCTAAACCCTAAAACACTACCCCCAGCATGACCCATTACACTACCCAAACACCACTGCACTACCATAAACCCTAAAACACTACCCCCAGCATGACCCCCTACACTACCCGAACAACAATCCACTACCCTAAACCCTAAATCTACCCCAGCACAAATGCCTACACTACCCAAAACCCACTGCACTACCCTAAACCCTGAAACACTACCCGCATCCTGACCCCCTACACTACACAAACACCACTGCACTGCCCTAAACCCTAAAACACTACCCATCGCATGACCCCCTACACTACCCAAACACCACTGCACTGCATTTCCCTAAACCAGAAAACACTACCCCAGCACAACCCCCTATACTACTCAAATACCACTGCACTACCCAAAATCCTAAAACACTGCCCCCAGCAATACCCCCTACACTACACAAACACCTCTGCACTACCCTAAACCCTAAAAAACTACCCCAGTACGACTACCTACGCTACCCAAATACCACTGAACTACCCTACACCCTAAAACACTACCCCAGCACGAACCCCTACACTACACAAACACCAATGCACTACCCTAAACCCTAAAACACTACCCCCAGCACGCCCCCTTCACAACGCAAACACGACTGCTCTACCCCAAACCCCAAATTGTGACCCCCTACACTACACAAACACAACTGCACTACCCTAAACCGTAAAACACTTCCCCCAGCATGACCCCCTACACTACAAAAACACCACTGCACTACACTACCCTAAACCCTAAAGCACTACCCCTACACTACACAAAAACCACTGCACTTCCCTAAACCCTAAAACACTACCCCCCAGCATGACCCCCTATACCACACAAACACCACTGCACTACCCTAAATCTACCCCATAACCCCTACACTACACAAACACCACTGCACTACCCTAAACCCTAACACACTACCTCAGCATGACCACCTAGACTACACAAACACCAATGCACTACCCTGAACCCTAAAAAACTACCCCTATACTACACAAACACCACTGCACTAGACTAAACCCTTAAACACTACCCCCAGCACGACCCCCTGCACTACCCAAACATCACTGCACTACCCTAAACTCCAAGTCACTACACCCAGCACTACCCCTATACTACCCAAACACCACTGCACTACCCTAAACCGTAAAACACTACCCCCAGCACGACCTTCTAAACTACACAAACACCACTGCACTACCCATAACCCTAAAACAGTAACCGCTACACTATCCAAACACCACTGCACTACCCTCAACCATAAAAACTACCCTCAGCCAGAACCCCTACACTACACAATCACCACTGCAATACCCTAAACCCTCAAAAACTACCCCCAGCACAGCCCCTTACACTACCCAAACACCACTGCACTACTCAAAACCCTAAAACACTACCCCTTACAATATACAAACACCACTATACTACCCTCAACCCTAAAGCACTACCCCCAGCACGACCCCCTACACTACACAAGCACCACTGCACTATCCTAAACCTCAAAACACTACCCCCAGCACGACCCCCTTCACTACCCAAACACTACGCACTATCCTAAACCCTAAAATACTACCCTAGCACGATACCCTGCCCTACCTAACTATAACTGCACTACCCTATACCCTAAAACACTACCCCCAACATGACCCCTTCAATATACAGATACCACTGCACTGCCTTAAACCCTAAAACACTACCACTGCACGACCCCGTACACTACACAAACACAACTGTACTACCCTAAACCCTACATCTACCCCAGCACTACCCCCTTCACTACTGAAAGACAACTGCACTACCCTAAACCGAAAAACAATACCCCCAGCACGACCCCCTACACTACAAAAACACCACTGCACTACACTACCCTAAACCCTAAAGCACTACCCCTACACAACCCAAACACGACTGCACTACCCCAAACCCCAAATTGTGACCCCCTACACTACACAAACACAACTGCACTACCCTAAACCGTAAAACACTTCCCCCAGCATGACCCCCTACACTACAAAAACACCACTGCACTACACTACCCTAAACCCTAAAGCACTACCCCTTCACTACACAAACACCACTGCACTTCCCTAAACCCTAAAACACTACCCCCCAGCATGACCCCCTATACTACACAAACACCACTGCACTACCCTAAATCTACCCCATGACCCCTACACTACACAAACACCACTGCACTACCCTAAACCCTAACACACTACCTCAGCATGACCACCTAGACTACACAAACACCAATGCACTACCCTGAACCCTAAAAAACTACCCCTATACTACACAAACACCACTGCACAAGACTAAACCCTTAAACACTACCCCCAGCACAACCCCCTGCACTACCCAAACATCACTGCACTACCCTAAACTCTAAGTCACTACACCCAGCACTACCCCTATACTACCTAAACACCACTGCACTACCCTAAACCGTAAAACACTACCCCCAGCACGACCCCCTAAACTACACAAGCACCACTGCACTACCCTAAACCCTAAAACACTACCCCCAGCACGACCCCCTTCGCTACCCAAACACAACTGCACAACCCTAAAACATAAAACACTACCCTCAGCAAGAACCCTATACACTACTCAAACACCACTCTACTACCCTAAACCCGAAAACAAAACCCCAAGCATGACCCCTACGCTACACAAACACCACTGTCCTACCCTAAACCCTTAAACACTACCCCCAACATGATCCCCTTCACTACTTAAACACAACTGACCTACCCTAAACCAAAAAACACTACCCTCAGCACGACCCCCTACACTACTAAACACCACTGCTCTACCCTAAACTCTAAAACACAACCCCATATACTACACATATACCACTACACTACACTAAACCCTAAAACACTACCCCAAGCATGACCCGCAATACTACACAAACACCACTGCACTACCCATAACCCTAAAACAGTAACCGCTACACTATACAAACACCACTGCACTACCTTAAACCCTAAAATACTACCCCCAGCATGACCCCATACACTACACAAACACCACTGCACTACCATAAACCCTAAAACACTATCCCAACACTACCACCTACACTATCCAAACACCACTGCACTACCCTCAACCATAAAAACTACCCTCAGCCAGAACCCTTACACTACACAATCACCACTGCAATACCCTAAACCCTCAAAAACTACCCCCAGCACAGCCCCTTACACTACCCAAACACCACTGCACTACCCAAAACCCTAAAACACTACCCCTTACAATACACAAACACCACTGCACTATCCTAAACCCTAAAATACTACCCCAGCACGATACCCTGCCCTACCTAACTATAACTGCACTACCCTATACCCTAAAACACTACCCCCAACATGACCCCTTCAATATACAGATACCACTGCACTGCCTTAAACCCTAAAACACTACCACTGCACGACCCCGTACACTACACAAACACAACTGTACTACCCTAAACCCTACATCTACCCCAGCACTACCCCCTTCACTACTAAACACCACTGCACTACCCTAAACCGGAAAACACGACCCCCTACACTACACATAAACCACTGCACTACCCTAAACCCTAAAACACTACCGCAGCACGACCCCCTTCACTACACAAACACCACTGAACTACCATAATCCCTAAAACACTACCCCAGCACTTTACCCTGCACTACCCAAACACCACTGCACTACCCTAAACCCTAAAACACTATACCCAGCACGACCCCCTACACTACACAAACACCACTGCACTACCCTAAACCCTAAAACACTACCCCAGCACGACCCCCTACACTACCCAACCACCACTGCACTACCCTAAACCCTAAAACACTACCCCCAGCACTCCCCCTACACTACACAAACACCACTGCACTACCCTGAACCCTAAAACACTACCCCCTGCACTACACAAACACCCCTGCACTACCCTCAACCCTAAAACACTACCCCCAGCACTACTCCCTTCACTACAGAAACACCACTGCACTACCCTAAACCCTAAAACACTATCCCCAGCACTACCCCCTACACTACACAAACACCACTGTACTACCCTAACACTAAAACACTACCCCAAGCATGACCCCCTAAACTACCCAAACACCATTGCAATACCCTAAACCCTAAAACACGACCCTATACACTACACAAATACTACTACACTACGCTAAACCCTAAAACACTACCCCCAGCATGACCCCCTTCACTACCCAAACACAACTGCACAACCGTAAAAGTTAAATCACAACCCCCAGCACGAACCCCTACACTACACAAACACCACTGCACTACCCTAAACCCTCAAACACTACCCCCAGCACAACCCCTTACACTACGCAAACACCACTGCACTACCTTAAACACTAAAACACTACACCCAGCACGACCCCCTACACTACCGAAAAACCACTGCACTACCCTAAACCTTAAAACACTACCCCCTACAAAACACAAACACCAAAACACTATCCTCAACCCTAAAGCACTACCCCCAGCACAACCTCCTACACTACACAAGCACCATTGCACTACCATAAACCCCAAAACACTACCCACAGCACGACCCACTTCATTACCCAAACACTACTGCGCTACCCTAAACCCTAAAACACTACCCCCAGCACGACACCCTACACTACCCAAATATAACTGCACTACCTTAAACCCTAAAACACTAACCCCAGCACGACCTCTTTAATATACAGACACCACTGCACTGCCTTAAACCCTAAAACACTACCCCCTGCACGACCCCCTACACTACACATACACCACTGTACTGCCCTCAACTTTAAATCTACCCCAGCATGACCCCTTCACTACCCAAACACTACGCACTATCCTAAACCCTAAAATACTACCCCAGCACGATACCCTGCCCTACCTAACTATAACTGCACTACCCTATACCCTAAAACACTACCCCCAACATGACCCCTTCAATATACAGATACCACTGCACTGCCTTAAACCCTAAAACACTACCACTGCACGACCCCGTACACTACACAAACACAACTGTACTACCCTAAACCCTACATCTACCCCAGCACTACCCCCTTCACTACTGAAAGACAACTGCACTACCCTAAACCGAAAAACAATACCCCCAGCACGACCCCCTACACTACAAAAACACCACTGCACTACACTACCCTAAACCCTAAAGCACTACCCCTACACAACCCAAACACGACTGCACTACCCCAAACCCCAAATTGTGACCCCCTACACTACACAAACACAACTGCACTACCCTAAACCGTAAAACACTTCCCCCAGCATGACCCCCTACACTACAAAAACACCACTGCACTACACTACCCTAAACCCTAAAGCACTACCCCTTCACTACACAAACACCACTGCACTTCCCTAAACCCTAAAACACTACCCCCCAGCATGACCCCCTATACTACACAAACACCACTGCACTACACTAAATCTACCCCATGACCCCTACACTACACAAACACCACTGCACTACCCTAAACCCTAACACACTACCTCAGCATGACCACCTAGACTACACAAACACCAATGCACTACCCTGAACCCTAAAAAACTACCCCTATACTACACAAACACCACTGCACAAGACTAAACCCTTAAACACTACCCCCAGCACGACCCCCTGCACTACCCAAACATCACTGCACTACCCTAAACTCTAAGTCACTACACCCAGCACTACCCCTATACTACCCAAACACCACTGCACTACCCTAAACCGTAAAACACTACCCCCAGCACGACCCCCTAAACTACACAAGCACCACTGCACTACCCTAAACCCTAAAACACTACCCCCAGCACGACCCCCTTCGCTACCCAAACACAACTGCACAACCCTAAAACATAAAACACTACCCTCAGCAAGAACCCTATACACTACTCAAACACCACTCTACTACCCTAAACCCGAAAACAAAACCCCAAGCATGACCCCTACGCTACACAAACACCACTGTCCTACCCTAAACCCTTAAACACTACCCCCAACATGATCCCCTTCACTACTTAAACACAACTGACCTACCCTAAACCAAAAAACACTACCCTCAGCACGACCCCCTACACTACTAAACACCACTGCTCTACCCTAAACTCTAAAACACAACCCCATATACTACACATATACCACTACACTACACTAAACCCTAAAACACTACCCCAAGCATGACCCGCAATACTACACAAACACCACTGCACTACCCATAACCCTAAAACAGTAACCGCTACACTATACAAACACCACTGCACTACCTTAAACCCTAAAATACTACCCCCAGCATGACCCCATACACTACACAAACACCACTGCACTACCATAAACCCTAAAACACTATCCCAACACTACCACCTACACTATCCAAACACCACTGCACTACCCTCAACCATAAAAACTACCCTCAGCCAGAACCCTTACACTACACAATCACCACTGCAATACCCTAAACCCTCAAAAACTACCCCCAGCACAGCCCCTTACACTACCCAAACACCACTGCACTACCCAAAACCCTAAAACACTACCCCTTACAATACACAAACACCACTGCACTATCCTAAACCCTAAAATACTACCCCAGCACGATACCCTGCCCTACCTAACTATAACTGCACTACCCTATACCCTAAAACACTACCCCCAACATGACCCCTTCAATATACAGATACCACTGCACTGCCTTAAACCCTAAAACACTACCACTGCACGACCCCGTACACTACACAAACACAACTGTACTACCCTAAACCCTACATCTACCCCAGCACTACCCCCTTCACTACTAAACACCACTGCACTACCCTAAACCCGAAAACACGACCCCCTACACTACACATAAACCACTGCACTACCCTAAACCCTAAAACACTACCGCAGCACGACCCCCTTCACTACACAAACACCACTGAACTACCATAATCCCTAAAACACTACCCCAGCACTTTACCCTGCACTACCCAAACACCACTGCACTACCCTAAACCCTAAAACACTATACCCAGCACGACCCCCTACACTACACAAACACCACTGCACTACCCTAAACCCTAAAACACTACCCCAGCACGACCCCCTACACTACCCAACCACCACTGCACTACCCTAAACCCTAAAACACTACCCCCAGCACTCCCCCTACACTACACAAACACCACTGCACTACCCTGAACCCTAAAACACTACCCCCTGCACTACACAAACACCCCTGCACTACCCTCAACCCTAAAACACTACCCCCAGCACTACTCCCTTCACTACAGAAACACCACTGCACTACCCTAAACCCTAAAACACTATCCCCAGCACTACCCCCTACACTACACAAACACCACTGTACTACCCTAACACTAAAACACTACCCCAAGCATGACCCCCTAAACTACCCAAACACCATTGCAATACCCTAAACCCTAAAACACGACCCTATACACTACACAAATACTACTACACTACGCTAAACCCTAAAACACTACCCCCAGCATGACCCCCTTCACTACCCAAACACAACTGCACAACCGTAAAAGTTAAATCACAACCCCCAGCACGAACCCCTACACTACACAAACACCACTGCACTACCCTAAACCCTCAAACACTACCCCCAGCACAACCCCTTACACTACGCAAACACCACTGCACTACCTTAAACACTAAAACACTACACCCAGCACGACCCCCTACACTACCGAAAAACCACTGCACTACCCTAAACCTTAAAACACTACCCCCTACAAAACACAAACACCAAAACACTATCCTCAACCCTAAAGCACTACCCCCAGCACAACCTCCTACACTACACAAGCACCATTGCACTACCATAAACCCCAAAACACTACCCACAGCACGACCCACTTCATTACCCAAACACTACTGCGCTACCCTAAACCCTAAAACACTACCCCCAGCACGACACCCTACACTACCCAAATATAACTGCACTACCTTAAACCCTAAAACACTAACCCCAGCACGACCTCTTTAATATACAGACACCACTGCACTGCCTTAAACCCTAAAACACTACCCCCTGCACGACCCCCTACACTACACATACACCACTGTACTGCCCTCAACTTTAAATCTACCCCAGCATGACCCCTTCACTACTCAAACACAAGATCACTACCCTAAACCGAAAAACACTACCCCCAGTATGACCCCCTACACTACTAAACACCACTGCACTACCCTAAACACTAAAACACGACCCCCTACACTACACTTATACCACTGCACTACCCTAAACCCTAAAACACTACCGCAGCACGACCCCCTTCACTACACAAACAGCACTGCACTACCCTAAACCCTAAAACACTACCCCAGCACTACACCCTGCACTACCCAAACACTATTGCACTACCATAAACCCTAAAACACTACACCCAGCATGACCCCCTACACTACTCAAACACCACTGCACTACCCTAAACCCTCAAACACTACCCCCAGCACGACCCCCTACACTACCCAAACACTACCGCACTACCCTAAACCCTAAAACACTACCCCCTGCACTACACAAACACCACTGCACTACCCTCAACCCTAAAACACTACCCCCAGCACTACACCATACACTACACAAACACCACTGCACTACCCTAAACCCTAAAACAATATCCTCAGCACTACCCCCTACACTACACAAACACCACTGCACTACCCTAAACCCTAAAACACTACCCCAGCACTACACCCTGCACTACCCAAACACTATTGCACTACCATAAACCCTAAAACACTACACCCAGCACGACCCCCTACACTACTCAAACACCACTGCACTACCCTAAACCCTCAAACACTACCCCCAGCACGACCCCCTACACTACCCAGACACTACTGCACTACCCTAAACCCTAAAACACTACCCCCTGCACTACACAAACACCACTGCCCTACCCTCAACCCTAAAACACTACCCCCAGCACTACGCCATACACTACACAAACACCACCGCACTACCCTAAACCCTAAAACAATATCCTCAGCACTACCCCCTACACTACACAAACACCACTGCACTACCCTAAACCCTAAAACACTACCCCAGCAGTACCCCCTACACTACCCAAAATACCACTGCACTATCCTAAACCTTAAAACACTACACCAAGCACGACCTCCTACACTACACAAACACCACTGAACTACCCTACTGCACTACCCTAAACCCTAAAACACTACCCCCAGTACGACCCCCTATACTACCCAAACACAACCGCACTACCCTAAACCCTAAAACACTACTCCCAGCATGAACCCCTACACTACAAAAACACCACTGCACTTCCCGAAACCCTAAAACACTACCCCCAGCACGACCTCCTACACAACACAAACACCACTGCGCTACCCTAAACCCTAAAATTATCCCAAGCACGACCCCCTACACTACCCAAACACCACTGCACTACCCTAAACCTTAAATCTACCCCTAACATGACCCCATACAATACACAAACACAGCTGCACTACCCTAAACCCTAAAACACTACCCCCAGCACGACCCCTTACACCACCCGAACACCACTGTGCTTCCCTTAACCCTAAAACACTTCCCCCAGCATGACCCATTACACTACACAAACACCACTGCACTACCCTAAACCCTAAAACACTACTCCCGGCATGACCCCCTACACTACCCAAAAACCACTCCACTACCCTAAACCCTAAATCTACCCCAGCACAAACCCCTACACTACCCAAGACCCACTGCACTACCCTAAACCCATTAAACACTACCCGCATCATGACCCCCTATACTACACAAACACCACTGCACTGCCCTAAACTGTAAAACACTACACCCAGCATGATCCCCTACACTACACAAACACCACTGAACTACACTACTACACTACATTAAACCCTAAAACACTACCCCCAGCACGACCCCCTACACTACCCAAACACAACTGCACTACCCGAAACCCTAAAACACTACCCCCAGCACGACCTCATACACAACACAAACACCACTGCGCTACCCTAAACCCAAAAATTACCCCAGCACGACCCCCTACACTACCCAAACACCACTGAACTACCCTAAATCTATCCCCAACATGACCCCCTACACTACACATACACCACTGCACTACCCTAAACCCTAAAACACTACCCACAGCACGACCCCTTACACTACCCGAACACTACTGCGCTTCCCTTAACCCTAAGACACTTCCCCTAGCATGACACATTACACTACACAAACACCACTGCACTATCCTAAACCCATAAACACTACCCCCAGCATGACCCCCTACACTACAAAAACACCACTGTACTACCCGAAACCCTAAAACACTACCCCCAGCACGACCTCCTACACAACACAAACACCACTGCACTACCCTAAACCCAAAAATAATACCCAGAACGACCCCCTACACTCCCCAAACACCACTGCACTACCCTAAACCTTAAATCTACCCCTAACATGACCCCATACAATACACAAACACAGCTGCACTACCCTAAATCCTAAAACACTACCCCCAGCATGACCCCTTACACCACCCGAACACCACTGTGCTTCCCTTAACCCTAAAACACTTCCCCCAGCATGACCCATTACACTACACAAACACCACTGCACTACCCTAAACCCATTAAACACTACCCGCATCATGACCCCCTATACTACACAAACACCACTGCACTGCCCTAAACCGTAAAACACTACACCCAGCATGATCCCCTACACTACACAAACACCACTGAACTACACTACTACACTACATTAAACCCTAAAACACTACCCCCAGCACGACCCCCTACACTAACCAAACAAAACTGCACTACCCTAAACCCTAAAACACTACCCCCATCATGACCCCCTACACTACAAAAACACCACTGCACTACCCGAAACCCTAAAACACTACCCCCAGCACGACCTCATACACAACACAAACACCACTGCGCTACCCTAAACCCAAAAATTACCCCAGCACGACCCCCTACACTACCCAAACACCACTGAACTACCCTAAATCTATCCCCAACATGACCCCCTACACTACACAAACACCACTGCACTACCCTAAACCGTAAAACACTACCCACAGCACGGCCCCTTACACTACCCGAACACTACTGCGCTTCCCTTAACCCTAAGACACTTCCCCTAGCATGACACATTACACTACACAAACACCACTGCACTATCCTAAACCCATAAACACTACCCCCAGCATGACCCCCTACACTACAAAAACACCACTGTACTACCCGAAACCCTAAAACACTACCCCCAGCACGACCTCCTACACAACACAAACACCACTGCGCTACCCTAAACCCAAAAATAATACCCAGAACGACCCCCTACACTCCCCAAACACCACTGCACTACCCAAAACCCCAAATCTACCCCCAACATGACCCCCTACACTACACAAACACAACTGTACTACCCTAAACCCTAAAACACTACCCCCAGCACGACCCCTTACACTACCCGAACACCACTGCGCTTCCCTTAACCCTAAAACAATTCTCCCAGCATGACCCATTACACTACTCAAACACCACTGCACTACCCTAAACCCTAAAACACTACCCCCAGCATGAACCTTTACACTACCCAAACACCACTCCACTCCACTAAACCCTAAATCTTCCCCAGCGCAAACCCCTACACTACCCAAAACCCACTGCACTACCCTAAACCCATTAAACACTACCCGCATCATGACCCCCTACACTACACAAACACCACTGCACTGCCCTAAACCCTAAAACACTACCCCCAGCATGACCCCCTCTACTACCCAAACACCACTGCACTGCATTTCTCTGAACCAGAAAACACTACCCAAGCATGACCCCCTATACTTCTCAAACACCACTGCACTACCCTAAATCCTAAAACACTGCCCCCAGTAAAAAACCCTACACTATACAAACACCACTGCACTACCCTAAACCCTAAAAAACTACCACCAGTACGACTCCCTATGCAACACAAAAACCACTGAACTACCCTACACCCTAAAACACTACCCCAGCACGAAACCCTACACTACACAAACACCACTACACTACCCTAAACCCTAAAACACTACCAAGAGCATGACCCCCTACACGACACAAACACCACTGCACTACCCAAAACACTAAGACACCACCCCCAGCACGACCCCCTACACTACATAAACACCACTGTACTACCCTAAACCCTAAAACAATACCCCCAGCATGACTCCCTTCACAACCCAAACACAACTGCACTACCCTAAACCCCAAATTGCGACACCCTACTCTACTCAAATACCACTGCACTACCCTAAACCGTAAAAACACTTCCCCCAGCATGACCCCCTACACTACAAAAACACCACTGCACTGCACTACCTTAAACCCTAAAGCACTAGCCCCTACACTACACAAACACTACTGCACTTCTCTAAACCCTAAAACACTACCCCCAGCATGACCCCCCTATAATACACAAACGCCACTGCACTACACTAAACCATAAATCTTTCCTCATGACCCCTACACTACACAAAGACCACTGCACTACCCTAAACCCTAAAACACAACCAAAGCACGACCCCCTTCACTACACAAATACCACTGTACTACCCTAAACACTAAAACACTACCTCAGCATGACCACCTAGACTACACAAACACCACTGCACTACCTTAAACCCTAAAACACTACTCCTATACTACACAAACACCACGGCACTACCCTAAACCCTTAAACACTACCGCCAGCACGACCCCCTACACTACCCAAACATCACTGCACTACCCTAAACCCTCAAACACTATCCCCAGCACTACCCCCTACACTACACAACCACCACTGCACTACCCCAAAACCTAAGACACTACCCCCAGCATGACACCCTACACTACACAAACACCACTGCACTACACATAACCCTAAAACCCTACCCCCTACACTACACAAATACCACTGCACTACACTAAAACCTAAGACACTACCCCCAGCATGACCCCCTACACTACACAAACACCGCTGCACTACCCTAAACCCTAAACCACTAGCCCAACACTACCTCCTACACTACCTAAACACCATTGCACTACCCTAAACCCTAAAACACTACCCCAGCACGAAACCCTACACTACACAAACACCATTGCAATACCCTAAACCCTCAAATACTACCCTCAGCATGACCCCAAACACCCCCCAAACACCACTGCAATACCCTAAACCCTAAAACACTAACCCAACACTACCCCCTACACTACCCAAACACCACTGCACTACCCTAAACCCTAAAACACTACCCCCAGCACTAAACCCTACACAACACAAACACAACTGCAATACCCTAAACCCAAAAACACTTCCCGCGAGCACGATCCCTTACACTACCCAAACACCACCGCACTACCCTAAACCCTAAAACATGACCCCATACACTTCACAAACACCACTGCACTACCCTAAACCCTAACACACTACCTCAGAATGACCACCTAGACTACACAAACACCACTGCACTACCCTAAACCCTAAAACACTACCCCTATACTACACAAGCACAACTGCACTACCCTAAACCCTTAAACACTACCCCCAGCACGACCCCCTACACTACCCAAACATCACTGCACTACCCTAAACTCTAAAACACTACCTGCAGCACTACCCTCTATACTACCCAAACACCACTGCACTAACCTAAACTGTAAAACATTACCCCCAGAATGACCCCCTAAACTACACAAGCACCACTGTACTACCCTAAACCCTAAAACACTATCCCCAGCACGACCACCTTCACTATCCAAACACAACTGCTCAACCCTAAAACTTAAGACAGTACCCCCAGCATGACCCCCTACACTTCACAAACACCACTCCACTACCCTAAACCCTAAAACACTACCCCAAGGATGACCACCTACACTACACAAAAACCACTGTACTACCCTAAACCCTAAAATACTACCCCCATCACGCCCCCTTCAGTACCCAAACACAACTGCACTACCCTAAATCAAAAAACACTACCCTCAGCACGACCCCTTACACTACTAAACATCACTGTACTATACTAAACCCTAAAACACTACCCCAAGGACGACGCCCTACACTACACAAATACCACTACACTACACTAAAACCTAAGACACTACCCCCAGCATGACACCCTACACTAAACAAACACCACTGCACTACACATAACCCTAAAACCCTAGCCCCTATACTACACAAACACCACTGCACTAGACTAAACCCTTAAACACTACCCCCAGCACGACCCCCTGCACTACCCAAACATCACTGCACTACCCTAAACTCTAAGTCACTACACCCAGCACTACCCCCTATACTACCCAAACACCACTGCACTACCCTAAACCGTAAAACACTACCCCCAGCACGACCCCCTAAACTACACAAGCACCACTGCACTACCCTAAACCCTAAAACACTACCCCCAGTACGACCCCCTTCACTACCCAAACACAACTGCACAACCCTAAAACATAAAACACTACCCTCAGCAAGAACCCTATACACTACTCAAACACCACTCTACTACCCTAAACCCGAAAACAAAACCCCAAGCATGACCCCTACGCTACACAAACACCACTGTACTACCCTAAACCCTTAAACACTACCCCCAACATGATCCCCTTCACTACTTAAACACAACTGACCTACCCTAAACCAAAAAACACTACCCTCAGCACGATCCCCTACACTACTAAACACCACTGCACTACCCTAAACTCTAAAACACAACCCCATATACTACACATATACCACTACACTACACTAAACCCTAAAACACTACCCCAAGCATGACCCGCAATACTACACAAACACCACTGCACTACCCATAACCCTAAAACAGTAACCGCTACACTATACAAACACCACTGCACTACCTTAAACCCTAAAATACTACCCCCAGCATGACCCCATACACTACACAAACACCACTGCACTACCATAAACCCTAAAACACTATCCCAACACTACCACCTACACTATCCAAACACCACTGCACTACCCTCAACCATAAAAACTACCCTCAGCCAGAACCCCTACACTACACAATCACCACTGCAATACCCTAAACCCTCAAAAACTACCCCCAGCACAGCCCCTTACACTACCCAAACACCACTGCACTACCCAAAACCCTAAAACACTACCCCTTACAATACACAAACACCACTATACTACCCTCAACCCTAAAGCACTACCCCCAGCACGACCCCCTACACTACACAAGCACCACTGCACTATCCTAAACCCTAAAATACTACCCCAGCACGATACCCTGCCCTACCTAACTATAACTGCACTACCCTATACCCTAAAACACTACCCCCAACATGACCCCTTCAATATACAGATACCACTGCACTGCCTTAAACCCTAAAACACTACCACTGCACGACCCCGTACACTACACAAACACAACTGTACTACCCTAAACCCTACATCTACCCCAGCACTACCCCCTTCACTACTAAACACCCCTGCACTACCCTCAACCCTAAAACACTACCCCCAGCACTACTCCCTTCACTACAGAAACACCACTGCACTACCCTAAACCCTAAAACACTATCCCCAGCACTACCCCCTACACTACACAAACACCACTGTACTACCCTAAACACTAAAACACTACCCCTAGCATGACCCCCTAAACTACCCAAACACCATTGCAATACCCTAAACCCTAAAACACGACCCTATACACTACACAAATACTACTACACTACGCTAAACCCTAAAACACTACCCCCAGCATGACCCCCTTCACTACCCAAACACAACTGCACAACCGCAAAAGTTAAATCACAACCCCCAGCACGAACCCCTACACTACACAAACACCACTGCACTACCCTAAACCCTCAAACACTACCCCCAGCACAACCCCTTACACTACGCAAACACCACTGCACTACCTTAAACACTAAAACACTATACCCAGCACAACCCCCTACACTACCGAAAAACCACTGCACTACCCTAAACCTTAAAACACTACCCCCTACAAAACACAAACACCAAAACACTATCCTCAACCCTAAAGCACTACCCCCAGCACAACCTCCTACACTACACAAGCACCATTGCACTACCATAAACCCCAAAACACTACCCACAGCACGACCCACTTCATTACCCAAACACTACTGCGCTACCCTAAACCCTAAAACACTACCCCCAGCACGACACCCTACACTACCCAAATATAACTGCACTACCTTAAACCCTAAAACACTAACCCCAGCACGACCTCTTTAATATACAGACACCACTGCACTGCCTTAAACCCTAAAACACTACCCCCTGCACGACCCCCTACACTACACATACACCACTGTACTGCCCTCAACTTTAAATCTACCCCAGCATGACCCCTTCACTACTCAAACACAAGATCACTACCCTAAACCGAAAAACACTACCCCCAGTATGACCCCCTACACTACTAAACACCACTGCACTACCCTAAACACTAAAACACGACCCCCTACACTACACATATACCACTGCACTACCCTAAACCCTAAAACACTACCGCAGCACGACCCCCTTCACTACACAAACAGCACTGCACTACCCTAAACCCTAAAACACTACCCCAGCACTACACCCTGCACTACCCAAACACTATTGCACTACCATAAACCCTAAAACACTACACCCAGCACGACCCCTACACTACTCAAACACCACTGCACTACCCTAAACCCTTAAACACTACCCCCAGCACGACCCCCTACACTACCCAAACACTACTGCACTACCCTAAACCCTAAAACACTACCCCCTGCACTACACAAACACCACTGCACTACCCTCAACCCTAAAACACTACCCCCAGCACTACGCCATACACTACACAAACACCACTGCACTACCCTAAACCCTAAAACAATATCCTCAGCACTACCCCCTACACTACACAAACACCACTGCACTACCCTAAACCCTAAAACACTACCCCAGCACGACCCACTTCATTACCCAAACACTACTGCGCTACCCTAAACCCTAAAACACTACCCCCAGCACGACACCCTACACTACCCAAATATAACTGCACTACCTTAAACCCTAAAACACTAACCCCAGCACGACCTCTTTAATATACAGACACCACTGCACTGCCTTAAACCCTAAAACACTACCCCCTGCACGACCCCCTACACTACACATACACCACTGTACTGCCCTCAACTTTAAGTCTACCCCAGCATGACCCTTTCACTACTCAAACACAAGATCACTACCCTAAACCGAAAAACACTACCCCCAGTATGACCCCCTACACTACTAAACACCACTGCACTACCCTAAACACTAAAACACGACCCCCTACACTACACATATACCACTGCACTACCCTAAACCCTAAAACACTACCGCAGCACGACCCCCTTCACTACACAAACAGCACTGCACTACCCTAAACCCTAAAACACTACCCCAGCACTACACCCTGCACTACCCAAACACTATTGCACTACCATAAACCCTAAAACACTACACCCAGCACGACCCCCTACACTACTCAAACACCACTGCACTACCCTAAACCCTCAAACACTACCCCCAGCACGACCCCCTACACTACCCAAACACTACTGCACTACCCTAAACCCTAAAACACTACCCCCTGCACTACACAAACACCACTGCACTACCCTCAACCCTAAAACACTACCCCCAGCACTACGCCATACACTACACAAACACCACTGCACTACCCTAAACCCTAAAACAATATCCTCAGCACTACCCCCTACACTACACAAACACCACTGCACTACCCTAAACCCTAAAACACTACCCCAGCACTACACCCTGCACTACCCAAACACTATTGCACTACCATAAACCCTAAAACACTACACCCAGCACGACCCCCTACACTACTCAAACACCACTGCACTACCCTAAACCCTCAAACACTACCCCCAGCACGACCCCCTACACTACCCAAACACTACTGCACTACCCTAAACCCTAAAACACTACCCCCTGCACTACACAAACACCACTGCCCTACCCTCAACCCTAAAACACTACCCCCAGCACTACACCATACACTACACAAACACCACTGCACTACCCTAAACCCTAAAACAATATCCTCAGCACTACCCCCTACACTACACAAACACCAATGCACTACCCTAAACCCTAAAACACTACCCCCAGCACGACCCCCTACACTACCCAAACACTACTGCACTACCCTAAACCCTAAAACACTACCCCCTGCACTACACAAACACCACTGCCCTACCCTCAACCCTAAAACACTACCCCCAGCACTACACCATACACTACACAAACACCACTGCACTACCCTAAACCCTAAAGCAATATCCTCAGCACTACCCCCTACACTACACAAACACCAATGCACTACCCTAAACCCTAAAACACTACCCCAGCAGTACCCCCTACACTACCCAAAATACCACTGCACTATCCTAAACCTTAAAACACTACACCAAGCACGACCTCCTACACTACACAAACACCACTGAACTACCCTACTGCACTACCCTAAACCCTAAAACACTACCCCCAGTACGACCCCCTATACTACCCAAACACAACCGCACTACCCTGAACCCTAAAACACTACTCCCAGCATGAACCCCTACACTACAAAAACACCACTGCACTTCCCGAAACCCTAAAACACTACCCCCAGCACGACCTCCTACACAACACAAACACCACTGCGCTACCCTAAACCCTAAAATTATCCCAAGCACGACCCCCTACACTACCCAAACACCACTGCACTACCCTAAACCTTAAATCTACCCCTAACATGACCCCATACAATACACAAACACAGCTGCACTACCCTAAACCCTAAAACACTACCCCAGCACGACCCCTTACACCACCCGAACACCACTGTGCTTCCCTTAACCCTAAAACACTTCCCCCAGCATGACCCATTACACTACACAAACACCACTGCACTACCCTAAACCCTAAAACACTACTCCCGGCATGACCCCCTACACTACTCAAAAACCACTCCACTACCCTAAACCCTAAATCTACCCCAGCACAAACCCCTACACTACCCAAGACCCACTGCACTACCCTAAACCCATTAAACACTACCCGCATCATGACCCCCTATACTACACAAACACCACTGCACTGCCCTAAACCGTAAAACACTACACCCAGCATGATCCCCTACACTACACAAACACCACTGAACTACACTACTACACTACATTAAACCCTAAAACAAAACCCCCAGCACGACCCCCTACACTACCCAAACACAACTGCACTACCCTAAACCCTAAAACACTACCCCATCATGACCCCCTACACTACAAAAACACCACTGCACTACCCGAAACCCTAAAACACTACCCCCAGTACGACCTCATACACAACACAAACACCACTGCGCTACCCTAAACCCAAAAATTACCCCAGCACGACCCCCTACACTACCCAAACACCACTGAACTACCCTAAATCTATCCCCAACATGACCCCCTACACTACACAAACACCACTGCACTACCCTAAACCCTAAAACACTACCCACAGCACGACCCCTTACACTGCCCGAACACTACTGCGCTTCCCTTAACCCTAAGACACTTCCCTTAGCATGACACATTACACTACACAAACACCACTGCACTATCCTAAACCCATAAACACTACCCCCAGCATGACCCCTACACTACAAAAACACCACTGTACTACCCGAAACCCTAAAACACTACCCCCAGCACGACCTCCTACACAACACAAACACCACTGCGCTACCCTAAACCCAAAAATAATACCCAGAACGACCCCCTACACTCCCCAAACACCACTGCACTACCCAAAACCCCAAATCTACCCCCAACATGACCCCCTACACTACACAAACACAACTGTACTACCCTAAACCCTAAAACACTACCCCCAGCACGACCCCTTACACTACCCGAACACCACTGCGCTTCCCTTAACCCTAAAACAATTCTCCCAGCATGACCCATTACACTACTCAAACACCACTGCACTACCCTAAACCCTAAAACACTACCCCCAGCATGAACCTTTACACTACCCAAACACCACTCCACTCCACTAAACCCTAAATCTTCCCCAGCGCAAACCCCTACACTACCCAAAACCCACTGCACTACCCTAAACCCATTAAACACTATCCGCATCATGACCCCCTACACTACACAAACACCACTGCACTGCCCTAAACCCTAAAACACTACCCCCAGCATGACCCCCTCCACTACCCAAACACCACTGCACTGCATTTCTCTGAACCAGAAAACACTACCCAAGCATGACCCCCTATACTTCTCAAACACCACTGCACTACCCTAAATCCTAAAACACTGCCCCCAGTAAAAAACCCTACACTATACAAACACCACTGCACTACCCTAAACCCTAAAAAACTACCACCAGTACGACTCCCTATGCAACACAAAAACCACTGAACTACCCTACACCCTAAAACACTACCCCAGCACGAAACCCTACACTACACAAACACCACTACACTACCCTAAACCCTAAAACACTACCAAGAGCATGACCCCCTACACGACACAAACACCACTGCACTACCCAAAACACTAAGACACCACCCCCAGCACGACCCCCTACACTACATAAACACCACTGTACTACCCTAAACCCTAAAACAATACCCCCAGCATGACTCCCTTCACAACCCAAACACAACTGCACTACCCTAAACCCCAAATTGCGACACCCTACTCTACTCAAACACCACTGCACTACCCTAAACCGTAAAATAACTTCCCCCAGCATGACCCCCTACACTACAAAAACACCACTGCACTGCACTACCTTAAACCCTAAAGCACTAGCCCCTACACTACACAAACACTACTGCACTTCTCTAAACCCTAAAACACTACCCCCAGCATGACCCCCTATACTACACAAACGCCACTGCACTACACTAAACCATAAATCTTTCCTCATGACCCCTACACTACACAAAGACCACTGCACTACCCTAAACCCTAAAACACAACCAAAGCACGACCCCCTTCACCACACAAATACCACTGTACTACCCTAAACACTAAAACACTACCTCAGCATGACCACCTAGACTACACAAACACCACTGCACTACCTTAAACCCTAAAACACTACTCCTATACTACACAAACACCACGGCACTACCCTAAACCCTTAAACACTACCCCCAGCACGACCCCCTACACTACCCAAACATCACTGCACTACCCTAAACCCTCAAACACTATCCCCAGCACTACCCCCTACACTACACAACCACCACTGCACTACCCCAAAACCTAAGACACTACCCCCAGCATGACACCCTACACTACACAAACACCACTGCACTACACATAACCCTAAAACCCTACCCCCTACACTACACAAATACCACTGCACTACACTAAAACCTAAGACACTACCCCCAGCATGACCCCCGACACTACACAAACACCGCTGCACTACCCTAAACCCTAAAACACTAGCCCAACACTACCTCCTACACTACCTAAACACCATTGCACTACCCTAAACCCTAAAACACTACCCCAGCACGAAACCCTACACTACACAAACACCATTGCAATACCCTAAACCCTCAAATACTACCCTCAGCATGACCCCAAACACTCCCCAAAGACCACTGCAATACCCTAAACCCTAAAACACTAACCCAACACTACCCCCTACACTACCCAAACACCACTGCACTACCCTAAACCCTAAAACACTACCCCCAGCACTAAACCCTACACAACACAAACACAACTGCAATACCCTAAACCCAAAAACACTTCCAGCGAGCACGATCCCTTACACTACCCAAACACCACCGCACTACCCTAAACCCTAAAACATGACCCCATACACTTCACAAACACCACTGCACTACCCTAAACCCTAACACACTACCTCAGAATGACCACCTAGACTACACAAACACCACTGCACTACCCTAAACCCTAAAACACTACCCCTATACTACACCAGCACAACTGCACTACCCTAAACCCTTAAACACTACCCCCAGCACGACCCCCTACACTACCCAAACATCACTGCACTACCCTAAACTCTAAAACACTACCTGCAGCACTACCCTCTATACTACCCAAACACCACTGCACTAACCTAAACTGTAAAACATTACCCCCAGAATGACCCCCTAAACTACACAAGCACCACTGTACTACCCTAAACCCTAAAACACTATCCCCAGCACGACCACCTTCACTATCCAAACACAACTGCTCAACCCTAAAACTTAAGACAGTACCCCCAGCATGACCCCCTACACTTCACAAACACCACTCCACTACCCTAAACCCTAAAACACTACCCCAAGGATGACCACCTACACTACACAAAAACCACTGTACTACCCTAAACCCTAAAATACTACCCCATCACGCCCCCTTCAGTACCCAAACACAACTGCACTACCCTAAATCAAAAAACACTACCCTCAGCACGACCCCTTACTCTACTAAACATCACTGTACTATACTAAACCCTAAAACACTACCCCAAGGACGACGCCCTACACTACACAAATACCACTACACTACACTAAAACCTAAGACACTACCCCCAGCATGACACCCTACACTAAACAAACACCACTGCACTACACATAACCCTAAAACCCTAGCCCCTACACTACACAAACACCACTGCACTACACTAAAACCTAAGACACTACCCCCAGCATGACCCCCTACACTACACAAACACCGCTGCATTACCCTAAACCCTAAAACACTACCCCAGCACGAAACCCTACACTACACAAACACCACTGCAATACCCTAAACCCTCAAATACTACCCTCAGCATGACCCCAAACACTCCCCAAACACCACTGCAATACCCTAAACCCTAAAACACTAACCCAACACTACCCCCTACACTACCCAAACACAACTGCACTACCCTGAACCCTAAAACACTACCCCCAGCACTAAACCCTACACTACACAAACACCACTGCACTACCCTAAACCCTCAAATACTACCATCAGCACGACCCCCTACACTACCCAAACACCACTGCACTACACTAAACCCTTAAACACTACCCCCAGCACGACCCCCTACACTACCCAAACACCATTGCACTACACTAAACCCTAAAACACTACCCCCTACACTACACAAACACCACTGCATTACCCTCAAATCTAAAACAGTACACCCAGCAATACACCCTACACTGCCCAAACACCACTGCACTACCCTAAACCTTAAACACTATCCCCAGCAATACCCCCTACACTACACAAACACCACTGCACTACCCTAAACCCTAAAACACTACATCAGCAGTACCCCCTAAAATATCTAAACACCACTGCACTACCCTAAACCCTAAAACACTACCCCCAGCATGACCCCCTACGCTACCCAAACACAACTGCACTACCTAAACCCTAAAACACTACCCCCAGAATGACCCTCTACACTACACAAAACCCCCTGCACTACCCTACTGCACTACTCTAAACCCTAAAACTCTACCCCCAGTATGACCCCCTACACTACACAAACACCACTGCACTAACCTAAACCCTAAATATACCCCCATGACCCCTACACTACTCAAACACCACTGCACTACCCTAAACCCTAAAACACTACCCCAAGCACGACCCTCTACACTACACAATCACCACTGTACTACTCTAAACACTAAAACACTTCCCGCGAGCACGACCCCCGACACTACCCAAACACCACTGCACTAACCTAAACCCTAAAACACTACCCCCAGCACGACCCCCTACACTACACAAACACCACTGAACTACCTTAAACCCTTAAACACTACCCCTGCGCGACCCCCTACACTACCCAAACATCACTGCACTACCCTAAACCGTAAAACTCTAACCCCAGCACGACCCCCGACAATACACAAGCACCACTGCACTACCCTAAACACTAAAACACTAACCACAGCACGACCCCCTTCATTACCCAAACACAACTGCACTACCCTAAACCCTAAAAAGCTACCCCCAGTATGACCCCGTACACTACACAAACACCAATGCACAACCCTAAACCCTAAAACACTACCCCAAGCATGACCCCCTACAGTTCACAAACAACACTGTACTATCCGAAACACTACCCCCAGCACGACCCCCTTCACTACCCAAACATAACTGCACTACCCTAAACCCTAAATCTACCCTAAATACCACTACACTACACTAAACCCTAAAACACTACCCCAGCACGACCCGCTATACTACACAAACACCACTGCACTACCCATAACCCTAAAACACTACCCCCTACACTATACAAACACAACTGCGCTACCCTAAACCCAAAAACACTTCCCGCGAGCACGATCCCTTACACTACACAAACACCACTGCACTTACCTAAACCCTAAAACAATACCTCGGCATGACCCCCTACACAACACAAACACCACTGCACTACCCTAAACCATAAAACAATACTTCCTATACTACACAAATACCACTGCACTACCCTAAACCCTAAAACACTACCCCCAGCACGACCCCCTACACTACACAAACACCACTGAACTACCTAAAACCCTTAAACACTAACCCCAGCACAACCCCCTTCACTACCCAAACACAACTGCAATACCCTAAACAGTAAAACACTACACCCAGAATGACCCCCTAAACTACACAAGCACCACTGCACTACCCTAAACCGTAAAACACTATCCCCAGCACGACCACCTTCACCACCTAAACTCAATTGCACAACCCTAAAAGTTAAGACACTACCCCCAGCAAGACACCCTACACTACACAAACACCACTGCACTACCCTAAACCCTAAAACACTACACCGAGGACGACCCCCTACACTACACAAACACCACTGTACTACCCTAAACCCTAAAACACTACCCCCAGCACGCCCCCCTTCAGTACCCAAACACAACTGCACTACCCTAAATCAATAAACCCTACCCTCAGCACAACCCCCTACACTACTAAATACCACTGCACTACCCTAAACCCTAAAACACGACCCCATACACTACACAAATACGACTTTACTACACTAAATCCTAAAACACTACCCCCTGCACGACCCCCTACACTATCCAAACACCACTGCACTACACTAAACCCTAAAACACTACCCCTACTCTACACAAACACCACTGCAATACCCTCAACACTAAAACAGTACCCCCAGCACTACACCCTACACTACCCAAACACCACTACACTACCCTAAACCCTAAAACACGACCCCATACAGTACACAAATACCACTGTACTACACTAAACCCTAAAACACTACGCCCAGCACGACCCCCTACACTACACAAACACCACTGCACTACACATAACCCTAAAACACTACCCCCTACACTACACAAACACCACTGCACTACCCTAAACCGTAAAACACTACCCCCAGCATGATCCCCTACACTAGACAAACACTGCTGCACTACCCTAAACCCTAAAACACTACCCCAACACTACCCCCTACACTACCCAAACACCACTGCACTACCCTAAACCCTAAAACACTACCCCCAGCATGAAACCCTACACTACACAAACACCACTGCACTACCCTAAACCCTCAAACACTATCCCCAGCACTATCCCCTACACTATCCAAACACAACTGCACTACCCTAAACCCTAAAACACTACCCCCAGCATGACCCCCTCCACTACACAACCACCACTGCACTACCCCGCTGCACTACCCTAAACCCTAAAACACTACCCCCAGGACAACCCCCTAAACTACCCAAACCCAACTGTACTATCCTAAACCCTAAAACTCTACCCCCAGCATGACCCCCTACACTACACAAACACCACTGTACTATCCTAAAGCCTAAATATATCCCCATGACCCCTAACCTACACAAACACCACTGCCCTAACCCTAAACACTACAACACTACCCCCAGCATGACCCCCTACACTACACAAACACCACTGCACTAGCCTAAACCCTAAAGCGCTACCCCCTACACTACACAAACACTACTGCACTTAGCTAAACCCTCAAATACTACCCTCAACACGACCCCCTACACTACCCAAACACCACTGCACTGCCCTAAACCCTACAACACTACCCCCAGCACGACCCCTACACTATCCAAACACCACTGCACTACACTAAACCCTAAAACACTACCCCCTACTCTACACAAACACCACTGCACTACCCTCAACACTAAAACAGTACCCCCAGCACTACACCCTACACTCCCCAAACACCACTACACTACCCTAAACCCTAAAACACAACCTCATACAGTACACAAATACCACTGCACTACACTAAACCCTAAAACACTATGCCCAGCACGTCCCCTACACTACACAAACACCACTGCACTACACATAACCCTAAAACACTACCCCCTACACTACCCAAACACCACTGCACGACCCTAAACCCTTAAACACTACCCCCAGCACGACCCCCTACACTACCCAAACACCATTGCACTACACTAAACCCTAAAACACTACCCCCTACACTACACAAACACCACTGCATTACCCTCAAATCTAAAACAGTACGCCCAGCAATACACCCTACACTGCCCAAACACCACTGCACTACCCTAAACCCTAAACACTATCCCCAGCAATACCCCCTACACTACACAAACACCACTGCACTACCCTAAACCCTAAAACACTACATCAGCAGTACCCCCTTAAATATCCAAACACCACTGCACTACCCTAAACCCTAAAACACTACCCCCAGCATGACCCCCTACGCTACCCAAACACAACTGCACTACCTAAACCCTAAAACACTACCCCCAGAATGACCCTCTACACTACACAAAACCCCCTGCACTACCCTACTGCACTACTCTAAACCCTAAAACTCTACCCCCAGTATGACCCCCTACACTACACAAACACCACTGCACTAACCTAAACCCTAAATATACCCCCATGACCCCTACACTACTCAAACACCACTGCACTACCCTAAACCCTAAAACACTACCCCAAGCACGACCCTCTACACTACACAATCACCACTGTACTACTCTAAACACTAAAACACTTCCCGCGAGCACGACCCCCGACACTACCCAAACACAACTGCACTAACCTAAACCCTAAAACACTACCCCCAGCATGACCCTCTACACTACACAAACACCACTGCACTACCCTAAACCCTAAAACACTACCCCTATACTACAGAAACACCACTGTACTACCATAAACCCTAAAACACTACCCCCAGCACGACCCCCTACACTACACAAACACCACTGAACTACCTTAAACCCTTAAACACTACCCCTGCGCGACCCCCTACACTACCCAAACATCACTGCACTACCCTAAACCGTAAAACTCTAACCCCAGCACGACCCCCGACAATACACAAGCACCACTGCACTACCCTAAACACTAAAACACTAACCACAGCACGACCCCCTTCATTACCCAAACACAACTGCACTACCCTAAACCCTAAAAAGCTACCCCCAGTATGACCCCGTACACTACACAAACACCAATGCACAACCCTAAACCCTAAAACACTACCCCAAGCATGACCCCCTACAGTTCACAAACAACACTGTACTATCCGAAACCCTGAAACACTACCCCCAGCACGACCCCCTTCACTACCCAAACATAACTGCACTACCCTAAACCCTAAATCTACCCACAGCACAACCCCCTACACTACACAAACACCACTGCACTACCCTAAACCCTAAAACACTACCCCCAGTACGACCCCCTACACTACCCAAACACCCCTGAACTATCCTACACCCTAAAACACTTCCCCAGCATGAACCCCTACACTACACAAACACCACTAAACTACCCTAAACCCTAAAACACTACCCCTAGCATGACCCCCCATGACACAAACACCACTGCACTACCCTAAACTCTAAAACACTACCCCCAGAACGATCCTCTTCACAACCCAAACACAACTGCACTACCCTAAACCCAAAAACACAACCCCCAGCATGACACCGTACACTACCCAAACACCACTGCTCTACCCTAAACCCTAAATTGCGATGCCCCTACACTACACAAACACCACTGCACTACCCTAAACCCTAAAACACTACCCCAGTATGACCCCCTACACTACCAAAACACCACTGAACTATCCTACACCCTAAAACACTTCCCCAGCATGACCCCCTTCACTACTTAAAAACAACTGACCTACCCTAAACCAAAGAACACTACACTCAACACGACCTCCTACACTATTAAACACCACTGCACAACCCTAAACTCTAAAACACAACCCCATACACTACACAAATACCACTACACTACACTAAACCCTAAAACACTACCCCAGCACGACCCGCTATACTACACAAACACCACTGCACTACCCATAACCCTAAAACACTACCCCCTACACTATACAAACACAACTGCGCTACCCTAAACCCAAAAACACTTCCCGCGAGCACGATCCCTTACACTACACAAACACCACTGCACTTACCTAAACCCTAAAACAATACCTCGGCATGACCCCCTACACAACACAAACACCACTGCACTACCCTAAACCATAAAACAATACTTCCTATACTACACAAATACCACTGCACTACCCTAAACCCTAAAACACTACCCCCAGCACGACCCCCTACACTACACAAACACCACTGAACTACCTAAAACCCTTAAACACTAACCCCAGCACAACCCCCTTCACTACCCAAACACAACTGCAATACCCTAAACAGTAAAACACTACACCCATTATGACCCCCTAAACTACACAAGCACCACTGCACTACCCTAAACCGTAAAACACTATCCCCAGCACGACCACCTTCACCACCTAAACTCAATTGCACAACCCTAAAAGTTAAGACACTACCCCCAGCAAGACACCCTACACTACACAAACACCACTGCACTACCCTAAACCCTAAAACACTACACCGAGGACGACCCCCTACACTACACAAACACCACTGTACTACCCTAAACCCTAAAACACTACCCCCAGCACGCCCCCCTTCAGTACCCAAACACAACTGCACTACCCTAAATCAATAAACCCTACCCTCAGCACAACCCCCTACACTACTAAATACCACTGCACTACCCTAAACCCTAAAACACGACCCCATACACTACACAAATACGACTTTACTACACTAAATCCTAAAACACTACCCCCTGCACGACCCCCTACACTATCCAAACACCACTGCACTACACTAAACCCTAAAACACTACCCCTACTCTACACAAACACCACTGCAATACCCTCAACACTAAAACAGTACCCCCAGCACTACACCCTACACTACCCAAACACCACTACACTACCCTAAACCCTAAAACACGACCCCATACAGTACACAAATACCACTGCACTACACTAAACCCTAAAACACTACGCCCAGCACGACCCCCTACACTACACAAACACCACTGCACTACACATAACCCTAAAACACTACCCCCTACACTACACAAACACCACTGCACTACCCTAAACCGTAAAACACTACCCCCAGCATGATCCCCTACACTAGACAAACACTGCTGCACTACCCTAAACCCTAAAACACTACCCCAACACTACCCCCTACACTACCCAAACACCACTGCACTACCCTAAACCCTAAAACACTACCCCCAGCATGAAACCCTACACTACACAAACACCACTGCACTACCCTAAACCCTCAAACACTATCCCCAGCACTATCCCCTACACTATCCAAACACAACTGCACTACCCTAAACCCTAAAACACTACCCCCAGCATGACCCCCTCCACTACACAACCACCACTGCACTACCCCGCTGCACTACCCTAAACCCTAAAACACTACCCCCAGGACAACCCCCTAAACTACCCAAACCCAACTGTACTATCCTAAACCCTAAAACTCTACCCCCAGCATGACCCCCTACACTACACAAACACCACTGTACTATCCTAAAGCCTAAAGATATCCCCATGACCCCTAACCTACACAAACACCACTGCCCTAACCCTAAACACTACAACACTACCCCCAGCACGACCCCCTACACTACACAAACACCACTGCACTAGCCTAAACCCTAAAGCGCTACCCCCTACACTACACAAACACTACTGCACTTAGCTAAACCCTCAAATACTACCCTCAACATGACCCCCTACACTACCCAAACACCACTGCACTGCCCTAAACCCTACAACACTACCCCCAGCACGACCCCTACACTATCCAAACACCACTGCACTACACTAAACCCTAAAACACTACCCCCTACTCTACACAAACACCACTGCACTACCCTCAACACTAAAACAGTACCCCCAGCACTACACCCTACACTCCCCAAACACCACTACACTACCCTAAACCCTAAAACACAACCTCATACAGTACACAAATACCACTGCACTACACTAAACCCTAAAACACTATGCCCAGCACGTCCCCTACACTACACAAACACCACTGCACTACACATAACCCTAAAACACTACCCCCTACACTACCCAAACACCACTGCACTACCCTAAACCCTTAAACACTACCCCCAGCACGACCCCCTACACTACCCAAACACCATTGCACTACACTAAACCCTAAAACACTACCCCCTACACTACACAAACACCACTGCATTACCCTCAAATCTAAAACAGTACGCCCAGCAATACACCCTACACTGCCCAAACACCACTGCACTACCCTAAACCCTAAACACTATCCCCAGCAATACCCCCTACACTACACAAACACCACTGCACTACCCTAAACCCTAAAACACTACATCAGCAGTACCCCCTTAAATATCCAAACACCACTGCACTACCCTAAACCCTAAAACACTACCCCCAGCATGACCCCCTACGCTACCCAAACACAACTGCACTACCTAAACCCTAAAACACTACCCCCAGAATGACCCTCTACACTACACAAAACCCCCTGCACTACCCTACTGCACTACTCTAAACCCTAAAACTCTACCCCCAGTATGACCCCCTACACTACACAAACACCACTGCACTAACCTAAACCCTAAATATACCCCCATGACCCCTACACTACTCAAACACCACTGCACTACCCTAAACCCTAAAACACTACCCCAAGCACGACCCTCTACACTACACAATCACCACTGTACTACTCTAAACACTAAAACACTTCCCGCGAGCACGACCCCCGACACTACCCAAACACAACTGCACTAACCTAAACCCTAAAACACTACCCCCAGCATGACCCTCTACACTACACAAACACCACTGCACTACCCTAAACCCTAAAACACTACCCCTATACTACAGAAACACCACTGTACTACCATAAACCCTAAAACACTACCCCCAGCACGACCCCCTACACTACACAAACACCACTGAACTACCTTAAACCCTTAAACACTACCCCTGCGCGACCCCCTACACTACCCAAACATCACTGCACTACCCTAAACCGTAAAACTCTAACCCCAGCACGACCCCCGACAATACACAAGCACCACTGCACTACCCTAAACACTAAAACACTAACCACAGCACGACCCCCTTCATTACCCAAACACAACTGCACTACCCTAAACCCTAAAAAGCTACCCCCAGTATGACCCCGTACACTACACAAACACCAATGCACAACCCTAAACCCTAAAACACTACCCCAAGCATGACCCCCTACAGTTCACAAACAACACTGTACTATCCGAAACCCTGAAACACTACCCCCAGCACGACCCCCTTCACTACCCAAACATAACTGCACTACCCTAAACCCTAAATCTACCCACAGCACAACCCCCTACACTACACAAACACCACTGCACTACCCTAAACCCTAAAACACTACCCCCAGTACGACCCCCTACACTACCCAAACACCCCTGAACTATCCTACACCCTAAAACACTTCCCCAGCATGAACCCCTACACTACACAAACACCACTAAACTACCCTAAACCCTAAAACACTACCCCTAGCATGACCCCCCATGACACAAACACCACTGCACTACCCTAAACTCTAAAACACTACCCCCAGAACGATCCTCTTCACAACCCAAACACAACTGCACTACCCTAAACCCAAAAACACAACCCCCAGCATGACAACGTACACTACCCAAACACCACTGCTCTACCCTAAACCCTAAATTGCGATGCCCCTACACTACACAAACACCACTGCACTACCCTAAACCCTAAAACACTACCCCAGTATGACCCCCTACACTACCAAAACACCACTGAACTATCCTACACCCTAAAACACTTCCCCAGCATGACCCCCTTCACTACTTAAAAACAACTGACCTACCCTAAACCAAAGAACACTACACTCAACACGACCTCCTACACTATTAAACACCACTGCACAACCCTAAACTCTAAAACACAACCCCATACACTACACAAATACCACTACACTACACTAAACCCTAAAACACTACCCCAGCACGACCCGCTATACTACACAAACACCACTGCACTACCCATAACCCTAAAACACTACCCCCTACACTATACAAACACAACTGCGCTACCCTAAACCCAAAAACACTTCCCGCGAGCACGATCCCTTACACTACACAAACACCACTGCACTTACCTAAACCCTAAAACAATACCTCGGCATGACCCCCTACACAACACAAACACCACTGCACTACCCTAAACCATAAAACAATACTTCCTATACTACACAAATACCACTGCACTACCCTAAACCCTAAAACACTACCCCCAGCACGACCCCCTACACTACACAAACACCACTGAACTACCTAAAACCCTTAAACACTAACCCCAGCACAACCCCCTTCACTACCCAAACACAACTGCAATACCCTAAACAGTAAAACACTACACCCATTATGACCCCCTAAACTACACAAGCACCACTGCACTACCCTAAACCGTAAAACACTATCCCCAGCACGACCACCTTCACCACCTAAACTCAATTGCACAACCCTAAAAGTTAAGACACTACCCCCAGCAAGACACCCTACACTACACAAACACCACTGCACTACCCTAAACCCTAAAACACTACACCGAGGACGACCCCCTACACTACACAAACACCACTGTACTACCCTAAACCCTAAAACACTACCCCCAGCACGCCCCCCTTCAGTACCCAAACACAACTGCACTACCCTAAATCAATAAACCCTACCCTCAGCACAACCCCCTACACTACTAAATACCACTGCACTACCCTAAACCCTAAAACACGACCCCATACACTACACAAATGCGACTTTACTACACTAAATCCTAAAACACTACCCCCTGCACGACCCCCTACACTATCCAAACACCACTGCACTACACTAAACCCTAAAACACTACCCCTACTCTACACAAACACCACTGCAATACCCTCAACACTAAAACAGTACCCCCAGCACTACACCCTACACTACCCAAACACCACTACACTACCCTAAACCCTAAAACACAACCCCATACAGTACACAAATACCACTGTACTACACTAAACCCTAAAACACTACGCCCAGCACGACCCCCTACACTACACAAACACCACTGCACTACCCATAACCCTAAAACACTACCCCCTACACTACACAAACACCACTGCACTACCCTAAACCGTAAAACACTACCCCCAGCATGATCCCCTACACTAGACAAACACTGCTGCACTACCCTAAACCCTAAAACACTACCCCAACACTACCCCCTACACTACCCAAACACCACTGCACTACCCTAAACCCTAAAACACTACCCCCAGCATGAAACCCTACACTACACAAACACCACTGCACTACCCTAAACCCTCAAACACTATCCCCAGCACTATCCCCTACACTATCCAAACACAACTGCACTACCGAAAACCCTAAAACACTACTCCCAGCATGACCCCCTACACTACACAACCACCACTGCACTACCCCGCTGCACTACCCTAAACCCTAAAACACTACCCCCAGGGCAACCCCCTAAACTACCCAAACACAACTGTACTATCCTAAACCCTAAAACTCTACCCCCAGCATGACCCCCTACACTACACAAACACCACTGTACTATCCTAAAGCCTAAATATATCCTCATGACCCCTAACCTACACAAACACCACTGCCCTAACCCTAAACACTAAAACACTACCCCCAGCACGACCCCCTACACTACACAAACACCACTGCACTAGCCTAAACCCTAAAGCGCTACCCCCTACACTACACAAACACTACTACACTTAGCTAAACCCTCAAATACTACCCTCAACACGACCCCCTACACTACCCAAACACCACTGCACTACCCTAAACCCTACAACACTACCCCCAGCACGACCCCTACACTATCCAAACACCACTGCACTACACTAAACCCTAAAACACTACCCCCTACTCTACACAAACACCACTGCACTACCCTCAACACTAAAACAGTACCCCCAGCACTACACCCTACACTCCCCAAACACCACTGCTCTACCCTAAACCCTAAATTGCGATGCCCCTACACTACACAAACACCACTGCACTACCCTAAACCCTAAAACACTACCCCAGTATGACCCCCTACACTACCAAAACACCACTGAACTATCCTACACCCTAAAACACTTCCCCAGCATGACCCCCTTCACTACTTAAAAACAACTGACCTACCCTAAACCAAAGAACACTACACTCAACACGACCTCCTACACTATTAAACACCACTGCACAACCCTAAACTCTAAAACACAACCCCATACACTACACAAATACCACTACACTACACTAAACCCTAAAACACTACCCCAGCACGACCCGCTATACTACACAAACACCACTGCACTACCCATAACCCTAAAACACTACCCCCTACACTATACAAACACAACTGCGCTACCCTAAACCCAAAAACACTTCCCGCGAGCACGATCCCTTACACTACACAAACACCACTGCACTTACCTAAACCCTAAAACAATACCTCGGCATGACCCCCTACACAACACAAACACCACTGCACTACCCTAAACCATAAAACAATACTTCCTATACTACACAAATACCACTGCACTACCCTAAACCCTAAAACACTACCCCCAGCACGACCCCCTACACTACACAAACACCACTGAACTACCTAAAACCCTTAAACACTAACCCCAGCACAACCCCCTTCACTACCCAAACACAACTGCAATACCCTAAACAGTAAAACACTACACCCAGAATGACCCCCTAAACTACACAAGCACCACTGCACTACCCTAAACCGTAAAACACTATCCCCAGCACGACCACCTTCACCACCTAAACTCAATTGCACAACCCTAAAAGTTAAGACACTACCCCCAGCAAGACACCCTACACTACACAAACACCACTGCACTACCCTAAACCCTAAAACACTACACCGAGGACGACCCCCTACACTACACAAACACCACTGTACTACCCTAAACCCTAAAACACTACCCCCAGCACGCCCCCCTTCAGTACCCAAACACAACTGCACTACCCTAAATCAATAAACCCTACCCTCAGCACAACCCCCTACACTACTAAATACCACTGCACTACCCTAAACCCTAAAACACGACCCCATACACTACACAAATACGACTTTACTACACTAAATCCTAAAACACTACCCCCTGCACGACCCCCTACACTATCCAAACACCACTGCACTACACTAAACCCTAAAACACTACCCCTACTCTACACAAACACCACTGCAATACCCTCAACACTAAAACAGTACCCCCAGCACTACACCCTACACTACCCAAACACCACTACACTACCCTAAACCCTAAAACACAACCCCATACAGTACACAAATACCACTGTACTACACTAAACCCTAAAACACTACGCCCAGCACGACCCCCTACACTACACAAACACCACTGCACTACCCATAACCCTAAAACACTACCCCCTACACTACACAAACACCACTGCACTACCCTAAACCGTAAAACACTACCCCCAGCATGATCCCCTACACTAGACAAACACTGCTGCACTACCCTAAACCCTAAAACACTACCCCAACACTACCCCCTACACTACCCAAACACCACTGCACTACCCTAAACCCTAAAACACTACCCCCAGCATGAAACCCTACACTACACAAACACCACTGCACTACCCTAAACCCTCAAACACTATCCCCAGCACTATCCCCTACACTATCCAAACACAACTGCACTACCCAAAACCCTAAAACACTACTCCCAGCATGACCCCCTACACTACACAACCACCACTGCACTACCCCGCTGCACTACCCTAAACCCTAAAACACTACCCCCAGGACAACCCCCTAAACTACCCAAACACAACTGTACTATCCTAAACCCTAAAACTCTACCCCCAGCATGACCCCCTACACTACACAAACACCACTGTACTATCCTAAAGCCTAAATATATCCCCATGACCCCTAACCTACACAAACACCACTGCCCTAACCCTAAACACTAAAACACTACCCCCAGCACGACCCCCTACACTACACAAACACCACTGCACTAGCCTAAACCCTAAAGCGCTACCCCCTACACTACACAAACACTACTACACTTAGCTAAACCCTCAAATACTACCCTCAACACGACCCCCTACACTACCCAAACACCACTGCACTACCCTAAACCCTACAACACTACCCCCAGCACGACCCCTACACTATCCAAACACCACTGCACTACACTAAACCCTAAAACACTACCCCCTACTCTACACAAACACCACTGCACTACCCTCAACACTAAAACAGTACCCCCAGCACTACACCCTACACTCCCCAAACACCACTACACTACCCTAAACCCTAAAACACAACCTCATACAGTACACAAATACCACTGCACTACACTAAACCCTAAAACACTATGCCCAGCACGTCCCCCTACACTACACAAACACCACTGCACTACACATAACCCTAAAACACTACCCCCTACACCACACAAACACCACTGCACTACAGTAAACCGTAAAACACTACCCCCAGCATGATCCACTACACTAGACAAACACTGCTGCACTACCCTAAACCCTAAAACACTACCCCAACACTACCCCCTACACTACCCAAACACCACTGCACTACCCTAAACCCTAAAACACTACCCCCAGCATGAAACCCTACACTACACAAACACCACTGTACAACCCTAAACCCTCAAACACTATCCCCAGCACTACCCCCTACACTACCCAAACACAACTGCACTACCCTAAACCCTAAAACGCTACCCCAGCACGCCCTCCTTCAGTACCCAAACACAACTGCACTACCCTAAATCAAAAAAAAACTACCCTCAGCACAACCCCCTACACTACTAAATACCACTGCACTACCCTAAACCCTAAAACACGATCCCATAAACTACACAAATACGACTGCACTACACTTAATCCTAAAACACTACTTCCTGCACGACCCCCTACACTACACAAACACCACTGCACTACACATAACCCTAAAACACTACCCCCTACACTACACAAACACCATTGAACTACCCTAAACCCTAAAACACTACCCCCAGCATGACCCCCTACACTACACAAACACCACTGCACTACCCTAAACCCTCAAACACTATCCCCAGCACTATCCCCTACACTATCCAAACACAACTGCACTACCCAAAACCCTAAAACACTACCCCCAGCATGACCCCTACACTACACAACCACCACTGCACTACCCCGCTGCACTACCCTAAACCCTAAAACACTACCCCCAGGACAACCCCCTAAACTACCCAAACACAACTGTACTATCCTAAACCCTAAAACTCTACCCCCAGCATGACCCCCTACACTACACAAACACCACTGTACTATCCTAAAGCCTAAATATATCCCCATGACCCCTAACCTACACAAACACCACTGCCCTAACCCTAAACACTAAAACACTACCCCCAGCACGACCCCCTACACTACACAAACACCACTGCACTAGCCTAAACCCTAAAGCGCTACCCCCTACACTACACAAACACTACTGCACTTAGCTAAACCCTCAAATACTACCCTCAACACGACCCCCTACACTACCCAAACACCACTGCACTACCCTAAACCCTACAACACTACCCCCAGCACGACCCCTACACTTTCCAAACACCACTGCACTACACTAAACCCTAAAACACTACCCCCTACTCTACACAAACACCACTGCACTACCCTCAACACTAAAACAGTACCCCCAGCACTACACCCTACACTCCCCAAACACCACTACACTACCCTAAACCCTAAAACACAACCTCATACAGTACACAAATACCACTGCACTACACTAAACCCTAAAACACTATGCCCAGCACGTCCCCCTACACTACACAAACACCACTGCACTACACATAACCCTAAAACACTACCCCCTACACTACACAAACACCACTGCACTACAGTAAACCGTAAAACACTACCCCCAGCATGATCCACTACACTAGACAAACACTGCTGCACTACCCTAAACCCTAAAACACTACCCCAACACTACCCCCTACACTACCCAAACACCACTGCACTACCCTAAACCCTAAAACACTACCCCCAGCATGAAACCCTACACTACACAAACACCACTGTACAACCCTAAACCCTCAAACACTATCCCCAGCACTACCCCCTTCAGTACCCAAACACAACTGCACTACCCTAAATCAAAAAACACTACCCTCAGCACAACCCCCTACACTACTAAATACCACTGCACTACCCTAAACCCTAAAACACGACCCCATAAACTACACAAATACGACTGCACTACACTAAATCCTAAAACACTACTTCCTGCACGACCCCCTACACTACACAAACACCACTGCACTACACATAACCCTAAAACACTACCCCCTACACTACACAAACACCATTGAACTACCCTAAACCCTAAAACACTACCCCCAGCATGACCCCCTACACTACACAAACACCACTGCACTACCCTAAACCCTAAAAACACTACCCCATCACTACCCCCTACACTACCCAAACACCACTGCACTACCCTAAACCCTAAAACACTACCCCAGCACGAAACTCTACACTACACAAGCACTACTTCACTACCCTAAACCCTCAAATACTACCCTCAACATGACCCCCTACACTGCCCAAACACCACTGCACTACCCTAAACCCTAAGACACTACCCCCTGCACGACCCCCTACACTATCCAAACACCACTGCACTACACTAAACCCTAAAACACTACCCCCTACTCTACACAAACACCACTGCACTACCCTCAACACTAAAACAGTACCCCCAGCACTACACCCTACACTACCCAAATACCACTACACTACCCTAAACCCTAAAGCACAACCCCATCCAGTACACAAATACCACTGCACTACACTAGACCCTAAAACACTACGCCCAGCACGACCCCCTACACTACACAAACACTACTGCACTACACATAACCCTAAAACACTACCCCCTACACTACACAAACACCACTGCACTACCCTAAACCGTAAAACACTACCCCCAGCATGATCCCCTACACTAGACAAACACTGCTGCACTACCCTAAACCCTACAACACTACCCCAACACTACCCCCTACACTTCCCAAACACCACTGCACTACCCTAAACCCTAAAACACTACCCCCAGCATGAAACCCTACACTACACAAACACCACTGCACTACCCTAAACCCTCAAACACTATCCCCAGCACTACCCCCTACACTACCCAAACACAACTGCACTACCGAAAACCCTAAAACGCTACCCCCAGCATGACCCCCTACACTACACAACCACCACTGCACTACCCCACTGCACTACCCTAAACCCTAAAACACTACCCCCAGGACAACCCCCTAAACTACCCAAACACAACTGTACTATCCTAAACCCTAAAACACTACCCCCAGCTTGACCCCCTACACTACACAAACACCACTGTACTATCCTAAAGCCTAAATATATCCCCATGACCCCTAACCTACACAAACACTACTGCACTACCCTAAACACTAAAACACTACCCCCAGCACGACCCCCTACACTACACAAACACCACTGCACTAGCCTAAACCCTAAAGCGCTACCCCCTACACTAAACAAACACTACCGCACTTAGCTAAACCCTCAAATACTACCGTCAACACGACACCCTACACTACCCAAACACCACTGCACTACCCTAAACCCTAAAACACTACCCCAGCACGACCCCTACACTATCCAAACACCACTGCACTACACTAAACCCTAAAACACTACCCCCTACTCTACACAAACACCACTGCACTACCCTCAACACTAAAACAGTACCCCAGCACTATACCCTACAATACCCAAACACCACTACACTACCCTAAACCCTAAAACACAACCCCATACAGTACACAAATACCACTGCACTACACTAAATCCTAAAACACTACGCCCAGCATGACCCCTACACTACACAAACACCACTGCACTACACATAACCCTAAAACACTACCCCCTACACTACACAAACACCACTGCACTACCCTAAACCGTAAAACACTACCCCCAGCATGATCCCCTACACTAGACAAACACTGCTGCACTACCCTAAACCCTAAAACACTACCCCAACACTACCCCCTACACTACACAAACACCACTGCACTACCCTAAACCCCAAAACACTACCCCCAGCATGATCCCCTACACTAGACAAACACTGCTGCACTACCCTAAACCCGAAAACACTACCCCAACACTACCCCCTACACTACCCAAACGCCACTGCACTACCCTAAACCCTAAAACACTACCCCCAGCATGAAACCCTACACTACACAAACACCACTGCACTACCCTAAACCCTCAAACACTATCCCCAGCACTACCCCCTACACTACACAACCACCACTGCACTACCCCACTGCACTACCCTAAACCCTAAAACACTACCCCCAGGACAACCCCCTAAACTACCAAAACACAACTGTACTATCCTAAACCCTAACACTCTACCCCCAGCATGACCCCCTATACTACACAAACACCACTGTACTATCCTAAAGCCTAAATATATCCCCATGACCCCTAACCCACACAAACACCACTGCACTACCCTAAATACTAAATCACTACCCCCAGCACGACCCCTACACTACACAAACACCACTGCACTAGCCTAAACCCTAAAGCGCTACCCCCTACACTACACAAACTCCATTGCACTACCCTAAACCCTAAAACACTACCCCCAGCACGACCCCCTACACTACACAAACACCAATGGACTACCTAAAACCCTTAAACACTAACCCCAGCACAACCCCCTTCACTACCCAAACACAACTGCAATACCCAAACAGTAAAACACTACACCAAGAATGACCCCCTAAACTACAAAAGCACCACTGCACTACCCTAAACCCTAAAACACTATCCCCAGCACGACCACCTTCACCACCTAAACTCAATTGCACAACCCTAAAAGTTAAGACACTACCCCCAGCAAGACACCCTACACTACACAAACACCACTGCACTACCCTAAACCCTAAAACACTACACCGAGGACGACCCCCTACACTACACAATCACCACTGTACTACCCTAAACCCTAAAACACTACCCCCAGCACGCCCCCCTTCAGTACCCAAACACAACTGCACTACCCTGAATCAAAAAACACTACCCTCAGCACAACCCCCTACACTACTAAATACCACTGCACTACCCTAAACCCTAAAACACGACCCCATACACTACACAAATACGACTGCACTACACTAAATCCTAAAACACTACCCCCTGCACGACCCCCTTCACTACACAAACACCACTGCACTACACATAACCCTAAAACACTACCCCCTACACTACACAAACACCATTGCACTACCCTAAACCCTAAAACACTACCCCCAGCATGACCCCCTACACTACACAAACACCACTGCACTACCCTAAACCCTAAAACACTACCCCATCACTACCCCTACACTACCCAAACACCACTGCACTACCCTAAACCCTAAAACACTACCCCAGCACGAAACCCTACACTACACAAGCACTACTGCACTACCCTAAACCCTCAAATACTACCCTCAACACGACCCCCTACACTACCCAAAAACCACTGCACTACCCTAAACCCTAAAACACTACCCCCAGCACGACCCCCTACACTATCCAAACACCACTGCACTACACTAAACCCTAAAACACTACCCCCTACTCTACACAAACACCACTGCACTACCCTCAACACTAAAACAGTACCCCCAGCACTACACCCTACACTACCCAAACACCACTACACTACCCTAACCTCTAAAACACAACACCATACAGTACACAAATACCACTGCACTACACTAAACCCTAAAACACTACACCCAGCACGACCCCCTACACTACACAAACACCACTGCACCATACATAACCCTAAAACACTACCCCCTACACTACACAAACACCACTGCACTACCCTAAACCGTAAAACACTACCCCAGCATGATCCCCTACACTAGACAAACACTGCTGTACTACCCTAAACCCTAAAACACTACCCCAACACTACCCCCTACACTACCCAAACAACACTGCACTACCCTAAACCCTAAAACACTACCCCAGCATGAAACCCTACACTACACAAACACCACTGCACTACCCTAAACCCTCAAACACTATCCCCAGCACTACCCCCTACAATACCCAAACACAACTGCACTACCCAAAACCCTAAAACACTACCCCCAGCATGACCCCCTACACTACTCAACTACCACTGCACTACCCCGCTGCACTACCGTAAACCCCAAAACACTTCCCACGAGCACGATCCCTTACACTACACAAACACCACTGCACTTACCTAAACCCTAAAACACTACCTCAGCATGACCCCCTACACAACAAAAACACCACTGCACTACCCTAAACCATAACACAATACTTCCTATACTACACAAATACCACTGCACTACCCTAAACCCTAAAACACTACCCCCAGCACGACCCCCTACACTACACAAACACCAATGAACTACCTAAAACCCTTAAACACTAACCCCAGCACAACCCCCTTCACTACCCAAACACAACTGCAATACCCTAAACAGTAAAACACTAAACCCAGAATGACCCCCTAAACTACACAAGCACCACTGCACTACCTTAAACCCTAAAACACTATCCCCAGCACGACCACCTTCACCACTTAAACTCAATTGCACAACCCTAAAAGTTAAGACACTACCCCCAGCAAGACACCCTACACTACACAAACACCACTGCACTACCCTAAACCCTAAAACACTACACCGAGGACGTCCCTCTACACTACACAAACACCACTGTACTACCCTAAACCCTAAAACATTACCCCCTACACTACACAAACACCATTGAACTACCCTAAACCCTAAAACACTACCCCCAGCATGACCCCCTACACTACACAAACACCACTGCACTACCCTAAACCCTAAAAACACTACCCCATCACTACCCCCTACACTACCCAAACACCACTGCACTACCCTAAACCCTAAAACACTACCCCAGCACGAAACTCTACACTACACAAGCACTACTTCACTACCCTAAACCCTCAAATACTACCCTCAACATGACCCCCTACACTGCCCAAACACCACTGCACTACCCTAAACCCTAAGACACTACCCCCTGCACGACCCCTACACTATCCAAACACCACTGCACGACACTAAACCCTAAAACACTACCCCCTACTCTACACAAACACCACTGCACTACCCTCAACACTAAAACAGTACCCCCAGCACTACACCCTACACTACCCAAATACCACTACACTACCCTAAACCCTAAAGCACAACCCCATCCAGTACACAAATACCACTGCACTACACTAAACCCTAAAACACTACGCCCAGCACGACCCCCTACACTACACAAACACTACTGCACTACACATAACCCTAAAACACTACCCCCTACACTACACAAACACCACTGCACTACCCTAAACCGTAAAACACTATCCCCAGCATGATCCCCTACACTAGACAAACACTGCTGCACTACCCTAAACCCTAAAACACTACCCCAACACTACCCCCTACACTTCCCAAACACCACTGCACTACCCTAAACCCTAAAACACTACCCCCAGCATGAAACCCTACACTACACAAACACCACTGCACTACCCTAAACCCTCAAACACTATCCCCAGCACTACCCCCTACACTACCCAAACACAACTGCACTACCGAAAACCCTAAAACACTACCGCCAGCATGACCCCCTACACTACACAACCACCACTGCACTACCCCACTGCACTACCCTAAACCCTAAAACACTACCCCCAGGACAACCCCCTAAACTACCCAAACACAACTGTACTATCCTAAACCCTAAAACACTACCCCCAGCTTGACCCCCTACACTACACAAACACCACTGTACTATCCTAAAGCCTAAATATATCCCCATGACCCCTAACCTACACAAACACCACTGCACTACCCTAAACACTAAAACACTACCCCCAGCATGACCCCCTACACTACACAAACACCACTGCACTAGCCTAAACCCTAAAGCGCTACCCCCTACACTAAACAAACACTACTGCACTTAGCTAAACCCTCAAATACTACCCTCAACACGACACTCTACACTACCCAAACACCACTGCACTACCCTAAACCCTAAAACACTACCCCAGCACGACCCCTACACTATCCAAACACCACTGCACTACACTAAACCCTAAAACACTACCCCCTACTCTACACAAACACCACTGCACTACCCTCAACACTAAAACAGTACCCCCAGCACTATACCCTACAATACCCAAACACCACTACCCTACCCTAAACCCTAAAACACAACCCCATACAGTACACAAATACCACTGCACTAGTCTAAATCCTAAAACACTACGCCCAGCATGACCCCTACACTACACAAACACCACTGCACTACACATAACCCTAAAACACTACCCCTACACTACACAAACACCACTGCACTACCCTAAACCGTAAACACTACCCCCAGCATGATCCCCTACACTAGACAAACACTGCTGCACTACCCTAAACCCTAAAACACTACTCCAACACTACCCCCTACACTACCCAAACACCACTGCACTACCCTAAACCCCAAAAGACTACCCCCAGCATGATCCCCTACACTAGACAAACACTGCTGCACTACCCTAAACCCTAAAACACTACCCCAACAGTACCCCCTACACTACCCAAACACCACTGCACTACCCTAAACCCTAAAACACTGCCCCCAGCATGAAACCCTACACTACACAAACACCACTGCACTACCCTAAACCCTCAAACACTATCCCCAGCACTACCCCCTACACTACACAACCACCACTGCACTACCCCACTGCACTACCCTAAACCCTAAAACACTACCCCCAGGACAACCCCCTAAACTACCAAAACACAACTGTACTATCCTAAACCCTAACACTACCCCCAGCATGACCCCCTATACTACACAAACACCACTGTACTATCCTAAAGCCTAAATATATCCCCATGACCCCTATCCCACACAAACACCACTGCACTACCCTAAATACTAAATCACTACCCCCAGCACGACCCCTACACTACACAAACACCACTGCACTAGCCTAAACCCTAAAGCGCTACCCCCTGCACTACACAAACTCCATTGCACTACCCTAAACCCTAAAACACTACCCCCAGCACGACCCCCTACACTACACAAACACCAATGGACTACCTAAAACCCTTAAACACTAACCCCAGCACAACCCCCTTCACTACCCAAACACAACTGCAATACCCAAACAGTAAAACACTACACCAAGAATGACCCCCTAAACTACAAAAGCACCACTGCACTACCCTAAACCCTAAAACACTATCCCCAGCACGACCACCTTTACCACCTAAACTCAATTGCACAACCCTAAAAGTTAAGACACTACCCCCAGCAAGACACCCTACACTACACAAACACAACTGCACTACCCTAAACCCTAAAACACTACACCGAGGACGACCCCCTACACTACACAATCACCACTGTACTACCCTAAACCCTAAAACACTACCCCCAGCACGCCCCCCTTCAGTACCCAAACACAACTGCACTACCCTGAATCAAAAAACACTACCCTCAGCACAACCCCCTACACTACTAAATACCACTGCACTACCCTAAACCCTAAAACACGACCCCATACACTACACAAATACGACTGCACTACACTAAATCCTAAAACACTACCCCTGCACGACCCCCTTCACTACACAAACACCACTGCACTACACATAACCCTAAAACACTACCCCCTACACTACACAAACACCATTGCACTACCCTAAACCCTAAAACACTACCCCCAGCATGACCCCCTACACTACACAAACACCACTGCACTACCCTAAACCCTAAAACACTACCCCATCACTACCCCTACACTACCCAAACACCACTGCACTACCCTAAACCCTAAAACACTACCTCAGCACGAAACCCTACACTACACAAGCACTACTGCACTACCCTAAACCCTCAAATACTACCCTCAACACGACCCCCTACACTACCCAAAAACCACTGCACTACCCTAAACCCTAAAACACTACCCCCAGCACGACCCCCTACACTATCCAAACACCACTGCACTACACTAAACCCTAAAACACTACCCCCTACTCTACACAAACACCACTGCACTACCCTCAACACTAAAACAGTACCCCCAGCACTACACCCTACACTACCCAAACACCACTACACTACCCTAACCCCTAAAACACAACACCATACAGTACACAAATACCACTGCACTACACTAAACCCTAAAACACTACGCCCAGCACGACCCCCTACACTACACAAACACCACTGCACCATACATAACCCTAAAACACTACCCCCTACACTACACAAACACCACTGCACTACCCTAAACAGTAAAACACTACCCCAGCATGATCCCCTACACTAGACAAACACTGCTGTACTACCCTAAACCCTAAAACACTACCCCAACACAACCCCCTACACTACCCAAACAACACTGCACTACCCTAAACCCTAAAACACTACCCCCAGCGTGAAACCCTACACTACACAAACACCACTGCACTACCCTAAACCCTCAAACACTATCCCCAGCACTACCCCCTACAATACCCAAACACAACTGCACTACCCAAAACCCTAAAACACTACCCCCAGCATGACCCCCTACACTACTCAACCACCACTGCACTACCCCGCTGCACTACCGTAAACCCAAAAACACTTCCCACGAGCACGATCCCTTACACTACACAAACACCACTGCACTTACCTAAACCCTAAAACACTACCTCAGCATGACCCCCTACACAACACAAACACCACTGCACTACCCTAAACCATAAAACAATACTTCCTATACTACACAAATACCACTGCACTACCCTAAACCCTAAAACACTACCCCCAGCACGACCCCCTACACTACACAAACACCAATGAACTACCTAAATCCCTTAAACACTAACCCCAGCACAACCCCCTTCACTACCCAAACACAACTGCAATACCCTAAACAGTAAAACACTAAACCCAGAATGACCCCCTAAACTACACAAGCACCACTGCACTACCCTAAACCCTAAAACACTATCCCCAGCACGACCACCTTCACCACTTAAACTCAATTGCACAACCCTAAAAGTTAAGACACTACCCCCAGCAAGACACCCTACACTACACAAACACCACTGCACTACCCTAAACCCTAAAACACTACACCGAGGACGTCCCTCTACACTACACAAACACCACTGTACTACCCTAAACCCTAAAACACTACCCCAAGCACGCCCCCCTTCAGTACCCAAACACAACTGCACTACCCTAAATCAAAAAACACTACCCTCAGCACAACCCCCTACACTACTATATACCACTGCACTACCCTAAACCCTAAAACACGACCCCATACACTACACAAATACGACTGCACTACACTAAATCCTAAAACACTACCCCCTGCACGACCCCCTACACTACACAAACACCACTGCACTACACATAACCCTAAAACACTACCCCCTACACTACACAAACGCCATTTCACTACCCTAAACCCTAAAACACTACCCCCAGCATGACCCCCTACACTACACAAACACCACTGCACTACCCTAAACCCTAAAACACTACCCCATCACTACCCCCTACACTACCCAAACACCACTGCACTACCCTAAACCCTAAAACACTACCCCAGCACGAAACTATACACTACACAAGCACTACTGCACTACTGCACTACCCTAAACCCTCAAATACTACCCTCAACACGACCCCCTACACTACCCAAACACCACTGCACTACCCTAAACCCTAAAACACTACACCATACTCTACACAAATACCACTGCACTACCCTCAACACTAAAACAGTACCCCCAGCACTACACCCTACACTACCCAAACACCACTACACTACCCTAACCCCTAAAACACAACCCCATACAGTACACAAATACCACTGCACTACACTAAACCCTAAAACACTACGCCCAGCACGACCCCCTACACTACACAAACACCACTGCACTATACATAACAATAAAACACTACCCCCTACACTACACAAACACCACTGCACTACCCTAAACCGTAAAACACTACCCCCAGCATGATCCCCTACACTAAATAAACACTGCTGCACTACCCTAAACCCTAAAACACTACCCCAACACTACCCCCTACACTACCCAAACACCACTGCACTACCCTAAACCCTAAAACACTACCCCAGCATGAAACCCTACACTACACAAACACCACTGCACTACCCTAAACCCTCAAACACTATCCCCAGCACTACCCCCTACACTACCCAAACACAACTGCACTACCCAAAACCCTAAAACACTACCCCCAGCATGACCCCCTACACTACACAACCACCACTGCACTACCCCGCTGCACTACCCTAAACCCTAAAACACTACCCCCAGGACAACCCCCTAAACTACCCAAACACAACTGTACTATCCTAAACCCTAAAACTCTACCCCCAGCATGACCCCCTACACTACACAAACACCACTGTACTATCCTAAAGCCTAAATATATCCCCATGACCCCTAAACTACACAAACACCACTGCACTACCCTAAACACTAAAACACTACCCCCAGCACAACCTCCTACACTACACAAACACCACTGCACTAGCCTAAACCCTAAAGCGCTACCCCCTACACTACACAAACACTACTGCACTTAACTAAACCCTCAAATACTACCCTCAACACGACCCCCTACACTACCCAAACACCACTGCACTACCCTATACCCTACAACACTACCCCCAGCACCACCTCTACACTATCCAAACACCACTGCACTACACTAAACCCTAAAACACTACCCCCTACTCTACACAAACACCACTGCACTACCCTCAACACTAAACAGTACCCCCAGCACTACACCCTACACTACCCAAACACCACTACACTACCCTGAAACCTAAAACACAACCTCATACAGTACACAAATACCACTGCACTACACTAAACCCTAAAACACTACGCCCAGCACGACCCCCTACACTACACAAACACCACTGCACTACACATAACCCTAAAACACTACCCCTACACTACCCAAACACCACTGCACTACCCTAAACCGTAAAACACTACACCCAGCATGATCCACTACACTAGACAAACACTGCTGCACTACCCTAAACCCTAAAACACTACCCCAACACTACCCCCTACACTACCCAAACACCACTGCACTACCCTAAACCCTAAAACACTACCCCCAGCATGAAACTTTACAATCCACAAACACCACTGCACAACCCTAAACCCTCAAACACTATCCCCAGCACTACCCCCTACACTACCCAAACACAACTGCACTACCCTAAACCCTAAATCACTACCCCAGCACGCCCCTCTTCAGTACCCAAACACAACTGCACTACCCTAAATCAAAAAACACTACCCTCAGCACAACCCCCTACACTTCTAAATACCACTGCACTACCCTAAACCCTAAAGCACGACCCCATACACTACACAAATACGACTGCACTACACTAAATCCTAAAACACTACCCCCTGCACGACCCCCTACACTACACAAACACCACTGCATTACACATAACCCCAAAAACACTACCCCTACACTACACAAACACCATTGAACTACCCTAAACCCTAAAACACTACCCCCAGCATGACCCCCTACACTACACAAACACCACTGCACTACCCTAAACCCTAAAACACTACCCCATCAATACCCCCTACACTACCCAAACACCACTGCACTACCCTAAACCCTAAAACACTACCCCAGCACGAAACTCTACACTACACAAGCACTACTGCACTACCCTAAACCCTCAAATACTACCCTCAACACGAACCCCTACAATGCCCAAACACCACTGCACTACCCTAAACACTAAGACACTACCCCCAGCACGACCCCTACACTATCCAAACACCACTGCACTACACTAAACCCTAAAACACTACCCCCTACTCTACACAAACACCACTGCACTACCCTCAACACTAAAACAGTACCCCCAGCACTACACCCTACACTACCCAAACACCACTACACTACCCTAAACCCTAAAACACAACCCCATACAGTACACAAATACCACTGCACTACACTAAACCTTAAAACACTACGCCCAGCACGACCCCCTACACTACACAAACACCACTGCACTACACATAACCCTAAAACACTACCCCCTACACTACACAAACACCACTGCACTACCCTAAACCATAAAACACTACCCCCAGCATGATCCACTACACTAGACAAACACTGCTGCACTACCATAAACCCTAAAACACTACCCCAACACTACCCCCTACACTACCCAAACACCACTGCACTACCCTAAACCCTAAAACACTACCCCCAGCATGAAACCTACACTACACAAACACCACTGCACTACCCTAAACCCTCAAACACTATCCCCAGCACTACCCCCTACACTACCCAAACCCAACGGCACTACCGAAAACCCTAAAACACTACCCCCAGCATGACCCCCTACACTACACATCCACCACTGCACTACCCCACTGCACTACCCTAAACCCTAAAACACTACCCCCAGGACAACCCCCTAAACTACCCAAACACAATTGCACTATCCTAAACCCTAAAACACTACCCCCAGCATGACCCCCATAGTACACAAACACCACTGTACTACCCTAAAGCCTAAATATATCCCCATGACCCCTACACTACACAAACACCACTGCACTACCCTAAACACTAAAACACTAACCCCAGCACGACCCCCTACACTACACAAACACCACTGCACTAGCCTAAACCCTAAAGCGCTACCCCCTACACTACACAAACACTACTGCACTTAGCTAAACCCTCAAATACTACCCTCAACACGACCCCCTACACTACCCAAACACCACTGCACTACCCTAAACCCTAAAACACTACCCCCAGCACGACCCCTACACTATCCAAACACCACTGCACTACACTAAACCCTAAAACATTACCCCTACTCTACACAAACACCACTGCACTACCATCAACACTAAAACAGTACCCCAGCACTACACCCTACACTACCCAAACACCACTACACTACCCTAAACCCTAAAACACAACCCCATACAGTACACAAATACCACTGCACTACACTAAACCCTAAAACACTATGCCCAGCACGACCCCCTACACTACACAAACACCACTGCACTACACATAACCCTAAAACACTACCCCCTACACTACACAAACACCACTGCACTACCCTAAACCGTAAAACACTACCCCCAGCATGATCCCCTACACTAGACAAACACTGCTGCACTACCCTAAACCCTCAAATACTACCCTCAAAACGACCCCCTACACTGCCCACACACCACTGCACTACCCTAAACCCTAAGACACTACCCCCAGCACGACCCCCTACACTATCCAAACACCACTGCACTACACTAAACCCTAAAACACTACCCCCTACTCTACACAAACACCACTGCACTACCCTCAACACTAAAACAGTACCCCCAGCACTACACCCTACACTACCCAAACACCACTACACTACCCTAAACCCTAAAACACAACCTCATACAGTACACAAATACCACTGCACTACAAAAAACCCTAAAACACTATGCCCAGCACGACCCCCTACACTACACAAACACCACTGCACTACACATAACCCTAAAACACTAAACCCTACACTACACAAACACCACTGCACTACCCTAAACCGTAAAACACTACCCCCAGCATGATCCACTACACTAGACAAACACTGCTGCACTACCCTAAACCCTAAAACACTACCCCCTACACTACCCAAACACCACTGCACTACCATAAACCCTAAAACACTACACCCAGCATGAAACTTTACAATCCACAAACACTACTGCACAACCCTAAACCCTCAAACACTATCCCCAGCACTACCCCCTACACTACCCAAACACAACTGCACTACCCTAAACCCTAAATCCCTACCCCAGCACGCCCCCCTTCAGTACCCAAACACAACTGCACTACCCTAAATCAAAAAAACCTACCCTCAGCACAACCCCCTACACTACTAAATACCACTGCACTACCCTAAACCCTAAAACACGACCCCATACACTACACAAATACGACTGCACTACACTAAATCCTAAAACACTACCCCCTGCATGACCCCCTACACTACACAAACACCACTGCACTACACATAACCCTAAAACACTACCCCCTACACTACACAAAAACCATTGAACTACCCTAAACCCTAAAACACTACCCCCAGCATGACCCCCTACACTACACAAACAACAATGCACTACCCTAAACCCTAAAACACTACCCCATCACTACCCCCTACACTACCCAAACACCACTGCACTACCCTAAAACACTACCCCAGCAAGAAACTCTACACTACACAAGCACTACTGCACTACCCTAAACCCTCAAATACTACCCTCAACACGACCCCCTACACTGCCCAAACACCACTGCACTACCCTAAACCCCAAGACACTACCCCCAGCACGACCCCCTACACTATCCAAACACCACTGCACTACACTAAACCCTAAAACACTACCCCCTACTCTACACAAACACCACTGCACTAACCTCAACACTAAAACAGTACCCCCAGCACTACACCCTAAACTACCCAAACACCACTACACTACCCTAAACCCTAAAACACAACCCCATACAGTACACAAATACCACTGCACTACACTAAACCCTAAAACACTACCCCAGCACGACCCCCTACACTACACAAACACCACTGCACTACACATAACCCTAAAACACTACCCCCTACACTACACAAACACCACTGCACTACCCTAAACCATAAAACACTACCCCCAGCATGATCCCCTACACTACCCAAACACCACTGCACTACCCTAAACCCTAAAACACTACCCCCAGCATGAAACCCTACACTACACAAACACCACTGCACTACCCTAAACACTAAAACACTACCCTCAGCACGACCCCCTACACTACACAAACACCACTGCACTAGCCTAAAACCTAAAGCGCTACCCCCTACACTACACAAACACTACTGCACTTAGCTAAACCCTCAAATACTACCCTCAACACGACCCCCTACACTACCCAAACACCACTGCACTACTCTAAACCCTAAAACACTACCCCCAGCACGACCCCTACACTATCCAAACACCACTGCACTACACTCAACCCTAAAACACTACCCCCTACTCTACACAAACACCACTGCACTACCCTCAACACTGAAACAGTACCCCCAGCACTACACCCTACACTACCCAAACACCACTACACTACCCTAAACCCTAAAACACAACCCCATACAGTACACAAATACCACTGCACTACACTAAACCCTAAAACACTACGCCCAGCACGACCCCCTACACTACACAAACACCACTGCACTACACATAACCCTAAAACACTACCCCCTACACTACACAAACACCACTGCACTACCCTAAACCATAAAACACTACCCCCAGCATGATCCACTGCACTAGACAAACACTGCAGCACTACCCTAAACCCTAAAACACTACCGCAACAATGACCCCTACACTATCCAAACACCACTGCACTACCCTAAACCCTAAAACACTACCCCCAGCATGAAACCCTACACTACACAAACACCACTGCACTACCCTAAACCCTCAAACACTATCCCCAGCACTACCCCCTACACTACCCAAACACAACTGCACTACCCAAATCCCTAAAACACTACACCCAGCATGACCCCCTACACTACACATCCACCACTGCACTACCCCACTGCACTACCCTAAACCCTAAAACACTACCCCCAGGACAACCCCCTAAACTACCCAAACACAATTGCACTATCCTAAACCCTAAAACACTACCCCCAGCATGACCCTCTATACTACACAAACACCACTGTACTACCCTAAAGCCTAAATATATCCCCATGACCCCTACACTACCCAAACACCACTGCACTACCCTAAACACTAAAACACTAACCCCAGCACGACCACCTACACATACAAACACCACTGCACTAGCCTAAACCGTAAAGCGCTACCCCCTACACTACACAAACACTACTGCACTTAGATAAACCCTCAAATACTACCCTCAACACGACCCCCTACACTACCCAAACACCACTGCACTACCCTAAACCCTAAAACACTACCCCCAGCATGACCCCTACACTATACAAACACCACTGCACTACCCTAAACCCTAAAACACTACCCCTACACTATACAAACACCACTGCACTACCCTAAACCCTCAAACACTATCCCCAGCACTACCCCCTACACTACCCAAACACAACTGCACTACCCAAAACTCTAAAACACTACCCCCAGCATGACCCCCTACACTACACATCCACCACTGCACTACCCCACTGCACTACCCTAAACCCTAAAACACTACCCCCAGGACAACCCCCTAAACTACCCAAATACAATTGCACTATCCTAAACCCTAAAACACTACCCCCAGCACGACCCCCTACACTATCCAAACACCACTGCACTACACTAAACCCTAAAACACTACCCCCTACTCTACACAAACACCACTGCACTACCCTCAACACTAAAACAGTACCCCCAGCACTACACCCTACACTACCCAAACACCACTACACTACCCTAAACCCTAAAACACAACCCCATACAGTACACAAACACCACTGCACTACACATAACCCTAAAACACTACCCCCTACACTACACAAAAACCACTGCACTACCCTAAACCATAAAACACTACCCCCAGCATGATCCACTACACTAGACAAACACTGCTGCTCTTCCCTAAACCCTGAAACACTACCCCAACACTACCCCCTACACTACCCAAACACCACTGCACTACCCTAAACCCTAAAACACTACCCCCAGCACTACCCCCTACACTACCCAAACACAACTGCACTACCCAAAACTCTAAAACACTACCCCCAGCATGACCCCCTACACTACACATCCACCACTGCACTACCCCACTGCACTACCCTAAACCCTAAAACACTACCCCCAGGACAACCCCCTAAACTACCCAAATACAATTGCACTATCCTAAACCCTAAAACACTACCCCCAGCACGACCCCCTACACTATCCAAACACCACTGCACTACACTAAACCCTAAAACACTACCCCCTACTCTACACAAACACCACTGCACTACCCTCAACACTAAAACAGTACCCCCAGCACTACACCCTACACTACCCAAACACCACTACACTACCCTAAACCCTAAAACACAACCTCATACAGTACACAAATACCACTGCACTACACTAAACCCTAAAACACTACGCCCAGCACGACCCCCTACACTACACAAACACCACTGCACTACACATAACCCTAAAACACTAAACCCTACACTACACAAACACCACTGCACTACCCTAAACCCTAAAACACTACCCCCAGCACGACCCCTACACTATCCAAACACCACTGCACTACACTAAACCCTAAAACACTACCCCCTACTCTACACAAACACCACTGCACTACCCTCAACACTAAAACAGTACCCCCAGCACTACACCCTACACTACCCAAACACCACTACACTACCCTAAACCCTAAAACACAACCCCATACAGTACACAAATACCACTGCACTACACTAAACCCTAAAACACTACGCCCAGCACTACCCCCTACACTACCCAAACACAACTGCACTACCCAAAACCCTAAAACACTACCCCCAGCATGACCCCCTACACTACACAACCACCACTGCACCACCCCACTGCACTACCCTAAACCCTAAAACACTACCCCCAGCATGATCCACTACACTAGACAAACACTGCTGCTCTTCCCTAAACCCTGAAACACTACCCCAACACTACCCCCTACACTACCCAAACACCACTGCACTACCCTAAACCCTAAAACACTACCCCCAGCATGAAACCCTACACTACACAAACACCACTGCACTACCCTAAACCCTCAAACACTATCCCCAGCACTACCCCCTACACTACCCAAACACAACTGCACTACCCAAAACTCTAAAACACTACCCCCAGCATGACCCCCTACACTACACATCCACCACTGCACTACCCCACTGCACTACCCTAAACCCTAAAACACTACCCCCAGGACAACCCCCTAAACTACCCAAATACAATTGCACTATCCTAAACCCTAAAACACTACCCCCAGCACGACCCCCTACACTATCCAAACACCACTGCACTACACTAAACCCTAAAACACTACCCCCTACTCTACACAAACACCACTGCACTACCCTCAACACTAAAACAGTACCCCCAGCACTACACCCTACACTACCCAAACACCACTACACTACCCTAAACCCTAAAACACAACCCCATACAGTACACAAACACCACTGCAATACACATAACCCTAAAACACTACCCCCTACACTACACAAAAACCACTGCACTACCCTAAACCATAAAACACTACCCCCAGCATGATCCACTACACTAGACAAACACTGCTGCTCTTCCCTAAACCCTGAAACACTACCCCAACACTACCCCCTACACTACCCAAACACCACTGCACTACCCTAAACCCTAAAACACTACCCCCAGCACTACCCCCTACACTACCCAAACACAACTGCACTACCCAAAACTCTAAAACACTACCCCCAGCATGACCCCCTACACTACACATCCACCACTGCACTACCCCACTGCACTACCCTAAACCCTAAAACACTACCCCCAGGACAACCCCCTAAACTACCCAAATACAATTGCACTATCCTAAACCCTAAAACACTACCCCCAGCACGACCCCCACACTATCCAAACACCACTGCACTACACTAAACCCTAAAACACTACCCCCTACTCTACACAAACACCACTGCACTACCCTCAACACTAAAACAGTACCCCCAGCACTACACCCTACACTACCCAAACACCACTACACTACCCTAAACCCTAAAACACAACCTCATACAGTACACAAATACCACTGCACTACACTAAACCCTAAAACACTACGCCCAGCACGACCCCCTACACTACACAAACACCACTGCACTACACATAACCCTAAAACACTAAACCCTACACTACACAAACACCACTGCACTACCCTAAACCCTAAAACACTACCCCCAGCACGACCCCTACACTATCCAAACACCACTGCACTACACTAAACCCTAAAACACTACCCCCTACTCTACACAAACACCACTGCACTACCCTCAACACTAAAACAGTACCCCCAGCACTACACCCTACACTACCCAAACACCACTACACTACCCTAAACCCTAAAACACAACCCCATACAGTACACAAATACCACTGCACTACACTAAACCCTAAAACACTACGCCCAGCACTACCCCCTACACTACCCAAACACAACTGCACTACCCAAAACCCTAAAACACTACCCCCAGCATGACCCCCTACACTACACAACCACCACTGCACTACCCCACTGCACTACCCTAAACCCTAAAACACTACCCCCAGGACAACCCCCTAATCTACCCAAACACAACTGTACTATCCTAAACCCTAAAACACTACCCCCAGCATGACCCCCTACACTACACAAACACCACTGTACTATCCTAAAGCCTAAATATATCCCCATGACCCCTAACCTACACAAACACCACTGCACTACCCTAAACACTAAAACACTACCCCCAGCACGACCCCCTACACTACACAAACACCACTGCACTAGCCTAAACCCTAAAGCGCTACCCCCTTCACTACACAAACACTACTGCACTTAGCTAAACCCTAAAATACTACCCTCAACACGACACCCTACACTACGCAAACACCACTGCACTACCCTAAACCCTAAAACACTACCCCCAGCACGACCCCTACACTATCCAAACACCACTGCACTACACTAAACCCTAAAACACTACCCCCTACTCTACACAAACACCACTGCACTACCCTCAACACTAAAACAGTACCCCCAGCACTACACCCTACACTACCCAAACACAACTACACTACCCTAAACCCTAAAACACAACCCCATACAGTACACAAATACCACTGCACTACACTAAACCCTAAAACACTACGCCCAGCACGACCCCCTACACTACACAAACACCACTGCACTACACATAACCCTAAAACACTACCCCCTACACTACACAAACACCACTGAACTACCCTAAACCATAAAACACTACCCCCAGCATGATCCACTACACTAGACAAACACTGCTGCACTACCCTAAACCCTAAAACACTACCCCAACACTACCCCCTACACTACCCAAACACCACTGCACTACCCTAAACCCTAAAACACTACCCCAGCATGAAACCCTACACTACACAAACACCACTGCACTACCCTAAACCCTCAAACACTATCCCCAGCACTACCCCCTACACTACCCAAACACAACTGCACTACCCAAAACCCTAAAACACTACCCCCAGCATGACCCCCTACACTACACATCCACCACTGCACTACCCCACTGCACTACCCTAAACCCTAAAACACTACCCCCAGGACAACCCCCTAAACTACCCAAACACAATTGCACTATCCTAAACCCTAAAACACTACCCCCAGCATGACCCCCTATGCTACACAAACACCACTGTACTACCCTAAAGCCTAAATATATCCCCATGACCCCTACACTACACAAACACCACTGCACTACCCTAAATACTAAAACACTAACCCCAGCACGACCCCCTACACTACAAAAACACCACTGCACTAGCCTAAACCCTAAAGCGCTACCCCCTACACTACACAAACAGTACTGCACTTAGCTAAACCCTCAAATACTACCCTCAACACGACCCCCTACACTACCCAAACACCACTGCACTACCCTAAACCCTACAACACTACCCCCAGCACGACCCCTACACTATCCAAACACCACTGCACTACACTAAACCCTAAAACACTACCCCCTACTCTACACAACCACTACTGCACTACCCTCAACACTAAAACAGTACCCCCAGCACTACACCCTACACTACCCAAACACCACTACACTATCCTAAACCCTAAAACACAACCCCATACAGTACACAAATACCACTGCACTACACTAAACCCTAAAACGCTATGCCCTGCACGACCCCTACACTACACAAACACCACTGCACTACACATAACCCTAAAACACTACCCCCTACACTACACAAAAACCACTGCACTACCCTAAACCATAAAACACTACCCCCAGCATGATCCACTACACTAGACAAACACTGCTGCTCTTCCCTAAACCCTGAAACACTACCCCAACACTACCCCCTACACTACCCAAACACCACTGCACTACCCTAAACCCTAAAACACTACCCCCAGCATGAAACCCTATACTACACAAACACCACTGCACTACCCTAAACCCTCAAACACTATCCCCAGCACTACCCCCTACACTACCCAAACACAACTGCACTACCCAAAACTCTAAAACACTACCCCCAGCATGACCCCCTACACTACACATCCACCACTGCACTACCCCACTGCACTACCCTAAACCCTAAAACACTACCCCCAGGACAACCCCCTAAACTACCCAAATACAATTGCACGATCCTAAACCCTAAAACACTACCCCCAGCACGACCCCCTACACTATCCAAACACCACTGCACTACACTAAACCCTAAAACACTACCCCCTACTCTACACAAACACCACTGCACTACCCTCAACACTAAAACAGTACCCCCAGCACTACACCCTACACTACCCAAACACCACTACACTACCCTAAACCTTAAAACACAACCTCATACAGTACACAAATACCACTGCACTACACTAAACCCTAAAACACTACGCCCAGCACGACCCCCTACACTACACAAACACCACTGCACTACACATGACCCTAAAACACTAAACCCTACACTACACAAACACCACTGCACTACCCTAAACCGTAAAACACTATGCCCAGCATGATCCACTACACTAGACAAACACTGCTGCACTACCCTAAACCCTAAAACACTACCCCCTACACTACCCAAACACCACTGCACTACCATAAACCCTAAAACACTACACCCAGCATGAAACTTTACAATCCACAAACACCACTGCACAACCCTAAACCCTCAAACACTATCCCCAGCACTACCCCCTACACTACCCAAACACAACTGCACTACCCTAAACCCTAAATCACTACCCCAGCACGCCCCCCTTCAGTACCCAAACACAACTGCACTACCCTTAATCAAAAAAACCTACCCTCAGCACAACCCCCTACACTACTAAATACCACTGCACTACCCTAAACCCTAAAACACGACCCCATACACTACACAAATACGACTGCACTACTCTAAATCCTAAAACACTACCCCCTGCACGACCCCCTACACTACACAAACACCACTGCACTACACATAACCCTAAAACACTACCCCCTACACTACACAAAAACCATTGAACTACCCTAAACCCTAAAACACTACCCCCAGCATGTCCCCCTACACTACACAAACAACACTGCACTACCCTAAACCCTAAAACACTATCCCATCACTACCCCCTACACTACCCAAACACCACTGCACTACCCTAAACCCTAAAACACTACCCCAGCAAGAAACTCTACACTACACAAGCACTACTGCACTACCCTAAACCCTCAAATACTACCCTCAACACGACCCCCTACACTGCCCAAACACCACTGCACTACCCTAAACCCCAAGACACTACCCCCAGCACGACCCCCTACACTATCCAAACACCACTGCACTACACTAAACCCTAAAACACTACCCCCTACTCTACACAAACACCACTGCACTACCCTCAACACTAAAACAGTACCCCCAGCACTACACCCTAAACTACCCAAACACCACTACACTACCCTAAACCCTAAAACACAACCCCATACAGTACACAAATACCACTGCACTACACTAAACCCTAAAACACTACGCCCAGCACGACCCCCTACACTACACAAACACCACTGCACTACACATAACCCTAAAACACTACCCCCTACACTACACAAACACCACTGCACTACCCTAAACCGTAAAACACTACCCCCAGCATGATCCCCTACACTAGACAAACACTGCTGCACTACCCTAAACCCTAAAACACTACCCCAACACTACCCCCTACACTACCCAAACACAACTGCACTACCCTAAACCCTAAAACACTACCCCCAGCATGAAACCCTACACTACACAAACACCACTGCACTACCCTAAACCCTCAAACACTATCCCCAGCACTACCCCCTACACTACCCAAACACAACTGCACTACCCAAAACCCTAAAACATTACCCCCAGCATGACCCCCTACACTACACAACCACCACTGCACTACCCCACTGCACTACCCTAAACCCTAAAACACTACCCCCAGGACAACCCCCTAAACTACCCAAACACAACTGTACTATCCTAAACCCTAAAAAACTACCCCCAGCATGACCCCCTACACTACACAAACACCACTGTACTATCCTAAAGCCTAAATATATCCCCATGACCCCTACACTACACAAACACCACTGCACTACCCTAAACACTTAAACACTACCCCCAGCACGACCCCCTACACTACACAAACACCACTGCACTAGCCTAAACCCTAAAGCGCTACCCCCTTCACTACACAAACACTACTGCACTTAGCTAAACCCTAAAATACTACCCTCAACACGACACCCTACACTACGCAAACACCACTGCACTACCCTAAACCCTAAAACACTACCCCCAGCACGACCCCTACACTATCCAAACACCACTGCACTACACTAAACCCTAAAACACTACCCCCTACTCTACACAAACACCACTGCACTACCCTCAACACTAAAACAGTACCCCCAGCACTACACCCTACACTACCCAAACACAACTACACTACCCTAAACCCTAAAACACAACCCCATACAGTACAGAAATACCACTGCACTACACTAAACCCTAAAACACTACGCCCAGCACGACCCCCTACACTACACAAACACCACTGCACTACACATAACCCTAAAACACTACCCCCTACACTACACAAACACCACTGAACTACCCTAAACCATAAAACACTACCCCCAGCATGATCCACTACACTAGACAAACACTGCTGCACTACCCTAAACCCTAAAACACTACCCCAACACTACCCCCTACACTACCCAAACACCACTGCACTACCCTTAACCCTAAAACACTACCCCCAGCATGAAACCCTACACTACACAAACACCACTGCACTACCCTAAACCCTCAAACACTATCCCCAGCACTACCCCCTACACTACCCAAACACAACTGCACTACCCAAAACCCTAAAACACTACCCCCAGCATGACCCCCTACACTACACATCCACCACTGCACTACCCCACTGCACTACCCTAAACCCTAAAACACTACCCCCAGGACAACCCCCTAAACTACCCAAACACAATTGCACTATCCTAAACCCTAAAACACTACCCCCAGCATGACCCCCTATGCTACACAAACACCACTGTACTACCCTAAAGCCTAAATATATCCCCATGACCCCTACACCACACAAACACCACTGCACTACCCTAAACACTAAAACACTAACCCCAGCACGACCCCCTACACTACACAAACACCACTGCACTAGCCTAAACCCTAAAGCGCTACCCCCTACACTACACGAAACAGTACTGCACTTAGCTAAACCCTCAAATCCTACCCTCAACACGACCCCCTACACTACCCAAACACCACTGCACTACCCTAAACCCTAAAACACTACCCCCAGCACGACCCCTACACTATCCAAACACCACTGCACTACACTAAACCCAAAAACACTACCCCCTACTCTACACAAACACCACTGCACTACCCTCAACACTAAAACAGTACCCCCAGCACTACACCCTACACTACCCAAACACCACTACACTACCCTAAACCCTAAAACACAACCCCATACAGTACACAAATACCACTGCACTACACTAAACCCTAAAACACTACGCCCAGCACGACCCCCTACACTACACAAACACCACTGCACTACACATAACCCTAAAACACTACCCCCTACACTACCCAAACACAACTGCTCTACCCAAAACCCTAAAACACTACCCCCAGCATGACCCCCTACACTACACATCCACCACTGCACTACCCCACTGCACTACCCTAAACCCTAAAACACTACCCCCAGGACAACCCCCTAAACTACCCAAACACAATTGCACTATCCTAAACCCTAAAACACTACCCCCAGCATGACCCCCTATACTACACAAAAACCACTGTACTACCCTAAAGCCTAAATATATCCCCATGACCCCTACACTACACAAACACCACTGCACTACCCTAAACACTAAAACACTAACCCCAGCACGACCCTCTACACTACACAAACACCACTGCACTAGCCTAAACCCTAAAGTGCTACCCCCTACACTACACAAACACTACTGCACTTAGCTAAACCCTCAAATACTACCCTCAACACGACCCCCTACACTACCCAAACACCACTGCACTACCCTAAACCCTACAACACTACCCCCAGCACGACCCCTACACTATCCAAACACCACTGCACTACACTAAACCCTAAAACACTACCCCCTACTCTACACAAACACCACTGCACTACCCTCAACACTAAACAGTACCCCCAGCACTACACCCTACACTACCCAAACACCACTACAATACCCTAAACCCTAAAACACAACCTCATACAGTACACAAATACCACTGCACTACACTAAACCCTAAAACACTACGCCCAGCACGACCCCCTACACTACACAAACACCACTGCACTACACATAACCCTAAAACACTACCCCCTACACTACACAAACACCACTGCACTACCCTAAACCGTAAAACACTACCCCCAGCATGATCCACTACACTAGACAAACACTGCTGCACTACCCTAAACCCTAAAACACTACCCCAACACTACCCCCTACACTACCCAAACACCACTGCACTACCCTAAACCCTAAAACACTACCCCCAGCATGAAACCCTACACTACACAAACACCACTGCACTACCCTAAACCCTCAAACACTATCCCCAGCACTACCCCCTACACTACCCAAACACAACTGCACTACCCAAAACTCTAAAACACTACCCCTAGCATGACCCCCTACACTACACATCCACCACTGCACTACCCCACTGCACTACCCTAAACCCTAAAACACTACCCCCAGGACAACCCCCTAAACTACCCAAATACAATTGCACTATCCTAAACCCTAAAACACTACCCCCAGCACGACCCCCTACACTATCCAAACACCACTGCACTACACTAAACCCTAAAACACTACCCCCTACTCTACACAAACACCACTGCACTACCCTCAACACTAAAACAGTACCCCCAGCACTACACCCTACACTACCCAAACACCACTACACTACCCTAAACCTTAAAACACAACCTCATACAGTACACAAATACCACTGCACTACACTAAACCCTAAAACACTACGCCCAGCACGACCCCCTACACTACACAAACACCACTGCACTACACATGACCCTAAAACACTAAACCCTACACTACACAAACACCACTGCACTACCCTAAACCGTAAAACACTATGCCCAGCATGATCCACTACACTAGACAAACACTGCTGCACTACCCTAAACCCTAAAACACTACCCCCTACACTACCCAAACACCACTGTACTACCATAAACCCTAAAACACTACACCCAGCATGAAACTTTACAATCCACAAACACCACTGCACAACCCTAAACCCTCAAACACTATCCCCAGCACTACCCCCTACACTACCCAAACACAACTGCACTACCCTAAACCCTAAATCACTACCCCAGCATGCCCCCCTTCAGTACCCAAACACAACTGCACTACCTTAAATCAAAAAAACCTACCCTCAGCACAACCCCCTACACTACTAAATACCACTGCACTACCCTAAACCCTAAAACACGACCCCATACAATACACAAATACGACTGCACTACTCTAAATCCTAAAACACTACCCTCTGCACGACCCCCTACACTACACAAACACCACTGCACTACACATAACCCTAAAACACTACCCCCTACACTACACAAAAACCATTGAACTACCCTAAACCCTAAAACACTACCCCCAGCATGTCCCCCTACACTACACAAACAACACTGCACTACCCTAAACCCTAAAACACTACCCCATCACTACCCCCTACACTACCCAAACACCACTGCACTACCCTAAACCCTAAAACACTACCCCAGCAAGAAACTCTACACTACACAAGCACTACTGCACTACCCTAAACCCTCAAATACTACCCTCAACACGACCCCCTACACTGCCCAAACACCACTGCACTACCCTAAACCCCAAGACACTACCCCCAGCACGACCCCCTACACTATCCAAACACCACTGCACTACACTAAACCCTAAAACACTACCCCCTACTCTACACAAACACCACTGCACTACCCTCAACACTAAAACAGTACCCCCAGCACTACACCCTAAACTACCCAAACACCACTACACTACCCTAAACCCTAAAACACAACCCCATAAAGTACACAAATACCACTGCACTACACTAAACCCTAAAACACTACGCCCAGCACGACCCCCTACACTACACAAACACCACTGCACTACACATAACCCTAAAACCCTACCCCCTACACTACACAAACACCACTGCACTACCCTAAACTGTAAAACACTACCCCCAGCATGATCCCCTACACTAGACAAACACTGCTGCACTACACTAAACCCTAAAACACTACCCCAACACTACCCCCTACACTACCCAAACACAACTGCACTACCCTAAACCCTAAAACACTACCCCCAGCATGAAACCCTACACTACACAAACATCACTGCACTACCCTAAACCCTCAAACACTATCCCCAGCACTACCCCTACACTACCCAAACACAACTGCACTACCCCAAACCCTAAAACACTACCCCCAGCATGACCCCCTACACTACACAACCACCACTGCACTACCCCACTGCACTACCCTAAACCCTAAAACACTACCCCCAGGACAACCCCCTAAACTACCCAAACACAACTGTACTATCCTAAACCCTAAAACACTACCCCCAGCATGACCCCCTACACTACACAAACACCACTGTACTATCCTAAAGCCTAAATATATCCCCATGACCCCTACACTACACAAACACCACTGCACTACCCTAAACACTAAAACACTACCCCCAGCACGACCCCCTACACTACACAAACACCACTGCACTAGCCTAAACCCTAAAGCGCTACCCCCTTCACTACACAAACACTACTGCACTTAGCTAAACCCTAAAATACTACCCTCAACACGACACCCTACACTACGCAAACACCACTGCACTACCCTAAACCCTAAAACACTACCCCCAGCACGACCCCTACACAATCCAAACACCACTGCACTACACTAAACCCTAAAACACTACCCCCTACTCTACACAAACACCACTGCACTACCCTCAACACTAAAACAGTACCCCAACACTACCCCCTACACTACCCAAACACAACTGCACTACCCTAAACCCTAAAACACTACCCCCAGCATGAAACCCTACACTACACAAACATCACTGCACTACCCTAAACCCTCAAACACTATCCCCAGCACTACCCCCTACACTACCCAAACACAACTGCACTACCCAAAACCCTAAAACACTACCCCCAGCATGACCCCCTACACTACACAACCACCACTGCACTACCCCACTGCACTACCCTAAACCCTAAAACACTACCCCCAGGACAACCCCCTAAACTACCCAAACACAACTGTACTATCCTAAACCCTAAAACACTACCCCCAGCATGACCCCCTACACTACACAAACACCACTGTACTATCCTAAAGCCTAAATATATCCCCATGACCCCTACACTACACAAACACCACTGCACTACCCTAAACACTAAAACACTACCCCCAGCACGACCCCCTACACTACACAAACACCACTGCACTAGCCTAAACCCTAAAGCGCTACCCCCTTCACTACACAAACACTACTGCACTTAGCTAAACCCTAAAATACTACCCTCAACACGACACCCTACACTACGCAAACACCACTGCACTACCCTAAACCCTAAAACACTACCCCCAGCACGACCCCTACACTATCCAAACACCACTGCACTACACTAAACCCTAAAACACTACCCCCTACTCTACACAAACACCACTGCACTACCCTCAACACTAAAACAGTACCCCCAGCACTACACCCTACACTACCCAAACACAACTACACTACCCTAAACCCTAAAACACAACCCCATACAGTACACAAATACCACTGCACTACACTAAACCCTAAAACACTACGCCCAGCACGACCCCCTACACTACACAAACACCACTGCACTACACATAACCCTAAAACACTACCCCCTACACTACACAAACACCACTGAACTACCCTAAACCATAAAACACTACCCCCAGCATGATCCACTACACTAGACAAACACTGCTGCACTACCCTAAACCCTAAAACACTACCCCAACACTACCCCCTACACTACCCAAACACCACTGCACTACCCTAAACCCTAAAACACTACCCCCAGCATGAAACCCTACACTACACAAACAACACTGCACTACCCTAAACCCTCAAACACTATCCCCAGCACTACCCCCTATACTACCCAAACACAACTGCACTACCCAAAACCCTAAAACACTACCCCCAGCATGACCCCCTACACTACACATCCACCACTGCACTACCCCACTGCACTACCCTAAACCCTAAAACACTACCCCCAGGACAACCCCCTAAACTACCCAAACACAATTGCACTATCCTAAACCCTAAAACACTACCCCCAGCATGACCCCCTATGCTACACAAACACCACTGTACTACCCTAAAGCCTAAATATATCCCCATGACCCCTACACCACACAAACACCACTGCACTACCCTAAACACTAAAACACTAACCCCAGCACGACCCCCTACACTACACAAACACCACTGCACTAGCCTAAACCCTAAAGCGCTACCCCCTACACTACACAAACAGTACTGCACTTAGCTAAACCCTCAAATACTACCCTCAACACGACCCCCTACACTACCCAAACACCACTGCACTACCCTAAACCCTAAAACACTACCCCCAGCACGACCCCTACACTATCCAAACACCACTGCACTACACTAAACCCTAAAACACTACCCCCTACTCTACACAAACACCACTGCACTACCCTCAACACTAAAACAGTACCCCCAGCACTACACCCTACACTACCCAAACACCACTACACTACCCTAAACCCTAAAACACAACCCCATACAGTACACAAATACCACTGCACTACACTAAACCCTAAAACACTACGCCCAGCACGACCCCCTACACTACACAAACACCACTGCACTACACATAACCCTAAAACACTACCCCCTACACTACCCAAACACAACTGCTCTACCCAAAACCCTAAACACTACCCCCAGCATGACCCCCTACACTACACATCCACCACTGCACTACCCCACTGCACTACCCTAAACCCTAAAACACTACCCCCAGGACAACCCCCTAAACTACCCAAACACAATTGCACTATCCTAAACCCTAAAACACTACCCCCAGCATGACCCCCTATACTACACAAAAACCACTGTACTACCCTAAAGCCTAAATATATCCCCATGACCCCTACACTACACAAACACCACTGCACTACCCTAAACACTAAAACACTAACCCCAGCACGACCCTCTACACTACACAAACACCACTGCACTAGCCTAAACCCTAAAGTGCTACCCCCTACACTACACAAACACTACTGCACTTAGCTAAACCCTCAAATACTACCCTCAACACGACCCCCTACACTACCCAAACACCACTGCACTACCCTAAACCCTACAACACTACCCCCAGCACGACCCCTACACTATCCAAACACCACTGCACTACACTAAACCCTAAAACACTACCCCCTACTCTACACAAACACCACTGCACTACCCTCAACACTAAACAGTACCCCCAGCACTACACCCTACACTACCCAAACACCACTACACTACCCTAAACCCTAAACCCTAAACCCTAAAACACAACCTCATACAGTACACAAATACCACTGCACTACACTAAACCCTAAAACACTACGCCCAGCATGACCCCCTACACTACACAAACACCACTGCACTACACATAACCCTAAAACACTACCCCCTACACTACACAAACACCACTGCACTACCCTAAACCGTAAAACACTACCCCCAGCATGATCCACTACACTAGACAAACACTGCTGCACTACCCTAAACCCTAAAACACTGTCCCAACACTACCCCCTACACTACCCAAACACCACTGCACTACCCTAAACCCTAAAACACTACACCCAGCATGAAACTTTACAATCCACAAACACCACTGCACAACCCTAAACCCTCAAACACTATCCCCAGCACTACCCCCTACACTACCCAAACACAACTGCACTACCCTAAACCCTAAATCACTACCCCAGCACGCCCCCTTCAGTACCCAAACACAACTGCACTACCCTAAATCAAAAAACACTACCCTCAGCACAACCCCCTACACTACTAAATACCACTGCACTACCCTAAACCCTAAAACACGACCCCATGCACTACACAAATACGACTGCACTACACTAAATCCTAAAACACTACCCCCTGCACGACCCCCTACACTACACAAACACCACTGCACTACACATAACCCTAAAACACTACCCCATACACTACACAAACACCATTGAACTACCCTAAACCCTAAGACACTACCCTCAGCATGACCCCCTACACTACACAAATACCACTGCACTACCCTAATCCCTAAAACACTACCCCATCACTACCCCCTACACTACCCAAACACCACTGCACTACCCTAAACCCTAAAACACTACCCCAGCACGAAACTCTACACTACACAAGCACTACTGCACTACCCTAAACCCTCAACTACTACCCTCAACACGACCCCCTACACTGCCCAAACACCACTGCACTACCCTAAACCCTAAGACACTACCCCAGCACGACTCCCTACACTATCCAAACACCACTGCACTACACTAAACCCTAAAACACTACACCCTACTCTACACAAACACCACTGCACTACCCTCAACACTAAAACAGTACCCCCAGCACTACACCCTACACTACCCAAACACCACTACACTACCCTAAACCCTAAAACACAACCCCATCCAGTACACAAATAACACTGCACTACACTAAACCCTAAAACACTACGCCCAGCATGACCCCCTACACTACACAAACACCACTACACTACACATAACCCTAAAACACTACCCCCTACACTACACAAACACCACTGCACTACCCTAAACCGTAAAACACTACCCCCAGCATGATCCCCTACACTAGACACACACTGCTGCACTACCCTAAACCCTAAAACACTACCCCAACACTACCCCCTACACTACCCAAACACCACTGCACTACCCTAAACCCTAAAACACTACACCCAGCATGAAACTTTACAATCCACAAACACCACTGCACAACCCTAAACCCTCAAACACTATCCCCAGCACTACCCCCTACACTACCCAAACACAACTGCACTACCCTAAACCCTAAATCACTACCCCAGCACGCCCCCTTCAGTACCCAAACACAACTGCACTACCCTAAATCAAAAAACACTACCCTCAGCACAACCCCCTACACTACTAAATACCACTGCACTACCCTAAACCCTAAAACACGACCCCATGCACTACACAAATACGACTGCACTACACTAAATCCTAAAACACTACCCCCTGCACGACCCCCTACACTACACAAACACCACTGCACTACACATAACCCTAAAACACTACCCCATACACTACACAAACACCATTGAACTACCCTAAACCCTAAGACACTACCCTCAGCATGACCCCCTACACTACACAAACACCACTGCACTACCCTAAACCCTAAAACACTACCCCATCACTACCCCCTACACTACCCAAACACCACTGCACTACCCTAAACCCTAAAACACTACCCCAGCACGAAACTCTACACTACACAAGCACTACTGCACTACCCTAAACCCTCAACTACTACCCTCAACACGACCCCCTACACTGCCCAAACACCACTGCACTACCCTAAACCCTAAGACACTACCCCAGCACGACTCCCTACACTATCCAAACACCACTGCACTACACTAAACCCTAAAACACTACACCCTACTCTACACAAACACCACTGCACTACCCTCAACACTAAAACAGTACCCCCAGCACTACACCCTACACTACCCAAACACCACTACACTACCCTAAACCCTAAAACACAACCCCATCCAGTACACAAATACCACTGCACTACACTAAACCCTAAAACACTACGCCCAGCACGACCCCCTACACTACACAAACACCACTGCACTACACATAACCCTAAAACACTACCCCCTACACTACACAAACACCACAGCACTACCCTAAACCGTAAAACACTACCCCCAGCATGATCCCCTACACTAGACACACACTGCTGCACTACCCTAAACCCTAAAACACTACCCCAACACTACCCCCTACACTACCCAAACACAACTGCACTACCCTAAACCCTAAAACACTACCCCCAGCATGAAACCCTACACAAACACCACTGCACTACCCTAAACCCTCAAACACTATCCCCAGCACTACCCCCTACACTACCCAAACACAACTGCACTACCCAAAACCCTAAAACACTACCCCCAGCATGACCCCCTACACTACACAACCACCACTGCACTACCCCACTGCACTACCCTAAACCCTAAAACACTACCCCCAGGACAACCCCCTAAACTACCCAAACACAACTGTACTATCATAAACCCTAAAACACTACCCCCAGCTTGACCCCCTACACTACACAAACACCACTGTACTATCCTAAAGCCTAAATATATCCCCATGACCCCTAACCTACACAAACACCACTGCACTACCCTAAACACTAAAACACTACCCCCAGCACGACCCCCTACACTACACAAACACCACTGCACTAGCCTAAACCCTAAAGCGCTACCCCTACACTACACAAACACTACTGCACTTAGCTAAACCCTCAAATACTACCCTCAACACGACACCCTACACTACCCAAACACCACTGAACTACCCTAAACCCTAAAACACTACCCCCAGCACGACCCCTACACTTTCCAAACACCACTGCACTACACTAAACCCTAAAACACTACCCCCTACTCTACACAAACACCACTGCACTACCCTCAACACTAAAACAGTGCCCCCAGCACTACACCCTACACTACCCAAACACCACTACACTACCCTAAACCCTAAAACACAACCCCATACAGTACACAAATACCACTGCACTACACTAAACCCTAAAATACTACCCCCAGCATGACCCCCTACACTACACAAACACCACTGCACTACACATAACCCTGAAACACTACCCCCTACAGTACACAAACACCACTGCACTACCCTAAACCGTAAAACACTACCCCCAGCATGATCCCCTACACTAGACAAACACTGCTGCACTACCCTAAACCCTAAAACACTACCCCAACACTACCCCCTACACTACCCAAACACCACTGCACTACCCTAAACCCTAAAACACTACCCCCAGCATGAAACCCTACACTACACAAACGCCACTGCACTACCCTAAACCCTCAAACACTATCCCCAGCACTACTCCCTACACTACCCAAACACAACTGCACTACCTAAAACCCTAAAACACTACCCCCAGCATGACCCCCTACACTACACAACCACCACTGCACTACCCCACTGCACTACCCTAAACCCTAAAACACTACCCCCAGGACAACCCCCTAAACTACCCATACACAACTGTACTATCCTAAACCCTACAACACTACCCCCAGCATGACCCCCTATACTACACAAAACCACTGTACTATCCTAAAGCCTAAATATATCCCCATGACCCCTAACCTACACAAGCACCACTGCATTACCCTAAATACTAAAACACTACCCCCAGCACGACCCCCTACACTACACAAACACCACTGCACTAGCCTAAACCCTAAAGCGCTACCCCCTACACTACACAAACACTACTGCACTTAGCTAAACCCTCAAATACTACCCTCAACACGACCCCCTACACAACCCAAACACCACTGCACTACCCTAAACCCTAAAACACTACCCCCAGCACAACCCTTACACTATCCAAACACCACTGCACTACACTAAACCCTAAAACACTACTCCCTATTCTACACAAACACCACTGCACTACCCTCAACACTAAAACAGTACCCCCAGCACTACACCCTACACTACCCAAACACCACTACACTACCCTAAACCCTAAAACACAACCACATACAGTACACAAATACCACTGCACTACACTAAACCCTAAAGCGCTACCCCCTACACTACACAAACACTAGTGCACTTAGCTAAACCCTCAAATACTACCCTCAACACGACACCCTACACTACCCAAACACCACTGCACTACCCTAAACCCTAAAACACTACCCCCAGCACGACCGCTACACTATCCAAACACCACTGCACTACACTAAACCCTAAAACACTACCCCCTAATCTACACAAACACCACTGCACTACCCTCAACACTAAAACAGTACCCTCAGCACTACACCCTACACTACCCAAACACCACTACACTACCCTAAACCCTAAAACACAACCCCATACAGTACACAAATACCACTGCACTACTGTAAACCCTAAAACACTACGCCCAGCACGACCCCCTACACTACACAAACACCACTGCACTACCCTAAACCATGAAACAATACCCCCAGCATGATCCACTACACTAGACAAACACTGCTGCACTACCCTAAACCCTAAAACACTACCCCAACACTACCCCCTACACTACCCAAACACCACTGCACTACCCTAAACCCTAAAACACTACCCCAAGCTTGAAACCCTACACTACACAAACACCACTGCAGTACCCTAAACCCTCGAACACTATCCCCAGCACTACCCCCTACACTACCCAAACACAACTGCACTACCCAAAACCCTAAAACACTACCCCCAGCATGACCCCCTACACTACACAACCACCACTGCACTACCCCACTGCACTACCCTAAAACACTACCCCCAGGACAACCCCCTAAACTACCCAAACACAACTGCACTATCCTAAACCCTAAAACACTACCCCCAGCATGACCCCCTACACTACACAAACACCACTGTACTACCCTAAAGCCTAAATATATCCCCATGACCCCTACACTACACAAACACCACTGCACTACCCTAAACACTAAAACACTACACCCAGCACGACCCCCTACACTACACAAACACCACTGCACTAGCCTAAACCCTAAAGCGCTACCCCCTACACAACACAAACACTACTGCACTTAGCTAAACCCTCAAATACTACCCTCAACACGACCCCCTACACTACCCAAACACCACTGCACTACCCTAAACCCTAAAACACTACCCCCAGCACGACCCCTACACTATCCAAACACCACTGCACTACACTAAACCCTAAAACACTACCCCCAGCACTACACCCTACACTACCCAAACACCACTACACTACCCTAAACCCTAAAACACAACCCCATACAGTACACAAATACCACTGCACTACATTAAACCCTAAAACACTACGCCCAGCACGACCCCCTACACTACACAAACACCACTGCACTACCCTAAACCATAAAACACTACCCCCAGCATGATCCACTACACTAGACAAACACTGCTGCACTACCCTAAACCCTAAAACACTACCCCAACACTACCCCCTACACTACCCAAACACCACTGCACTACCCTAAACCCTAAAACACTACCCCCAGCATGAAACCCTACACTACACAAACACCACTGCACTACCCTAAACCCTCAAACACTATCCCCAGCACTACCCCCTACACTATGCAAACACAACTGCACTACCCAAAACCCTAAAACACTACCCCCAGCATGACCCCCTACACTACACATCCACCACTGCACTACCCCACTGCACTACCTTAAACCCTAAAACACTACCCCCAGGACAACCCCCTAAACTACCCAAACACAATTGCACTATCCTAAACCCTAAAACACTACCCCCAGCATGACCCCCATACTACACAAACACCACTGTACTACCCTAAAGCCTAAATATATCCCCATGACCCTTACACTACACAAACACTACTGAACTACCCTAAACACTAAAACACTAACCCCAGCACGACCCCCTACACTACACAAACACCACTGCACTAGTCTAAACCCTAAAGCGCTACCCCCTACACTACACAAACACTACTGCACTTAGCTAAACCCTCAAATACTACCCTCAACACGACCCCCTACACTACCCAAACACCACTGCACTACCCTAAACCCTAAAACACTACCCCCAGCACGACCCCTACACTTTCCAAACACCACTGCACTACACTAAACCCTAAAACACTACCCCTACTCTACACAAACACCACTGCACTACCCTCAACACTAAAACAGTACCCCCAGCACTACACCCTACACTACCCAAACACCACTACACTACCCTAAACCCTAAAACACAACCCCATACAGTACACAAATACCACTGCACTAAACTAAACCCTAAAACACTACGCCCAGCATGACCCCTACACTACACAAACACCACTGCACTTCACATAACCCTAAAACACTACCCCCTACACTACACAAACACCACTGCACTACCCTAACCGTAAAACACTACCCCCAGCATGATCCCCTACACTAGACAAACACTGCTGCACTACCCTAAACCCTAAAACACTACCCCAACACTACCCCCTACACTACCCAAACACCACTGCACTACCCTAAACCCTAAAACACTACCCCCAGCATGAAACCCTACACTACACAAACACCACTGCACTACCCTAAACCCTCAAACACTATCCCCAGCACTACCCCCTACACTACCCAAACACAACTGCGCTACCCTAAACCCTAAAACACTACCCCCTACTCTACACAAACACCACTGCACTACCCTCAACACTAAAACAGTACCCCCAGCACTACACCCTACACTACCCAAACACCACTACACTACCCTAAACCCTAAAACACAACCCCATACAGTACACAAATACCACTGCACTACACTAAACCCTAAGACACTACGCCCAGCACGACCCCCTACACTACACAAACACCACTGCACTACACATAACCCTAAAACACTACCCCCTACACTACCCAAACACCACTGCACTACCCTAAACCCTAAAACACTACCCCCAGCATTACCCCCTACACTACCCAAACACAACTGCACTACCCTAAACCCTAAAACACTACCCCAGCACGCCCCCCTTCAGTACCCAAACACAACTGCACTACCCTAAATCAAAAAACACTACCCTCAGCACAACCCCCTACACTACTAAACACCACTGCACTACCCTAAACCCTAAAACACGACCCCATACACTACACGAATACGACTGCACTACACTAAATCCTAAAACACTACCCCATGCACGACCCCCTACACTACACAAACACCACTGCACTACACATAACCCTAAAACACTACCCCCTACACTACACAAACACCATTGCACTACCCTAAACCCTGAAACACTACCCCCAGCATGACCCCCTACACTACACAAACACCACTGCACTACCCTAAACCCTAAAACACTACCCCATCACTACCCCCTACACTACCCAAACACCACTGCACTACCCTAAACCCTAAAACACTACCCCAGCACGAAACTCTACACTACACAAGCACTACTGCACTACACTAAACCCTCAAATACTACCCTCAACACGACCCCCTACACTGCCCAAACACCACTGCACTACCCTAAACCCTAAGACACTACCCCCAGCACGACCCCCTACACTATCCAAACACCACTGCACTACACTAAACCCTAAAACACTACCCCCTACTCTACACAAACACCACTGCACTACCCTCAACACTAAAACAGTACCCCCAGCACTACACCCTACACTACCCAAACACCACTACACTACCCTAAACCCTAAAACACAACCCCATCCAGTACACAAATACCACTGCACTACACTAAACCCTAAAACACTATGCCCAGCATGACCCCCTACACTACATAAACACCACTGCACTACACATAACCCTAAAACACTACCCCTACACTACACAAACACCACTGCACTACCCTAAACCGTAAAACACTACACCCAGCATGATCCCCTACACTAGACAAACACTGCTGCACTACCCTAAACCCTAAAACACTACCCCAACACTACCCCCTACACTACCCAAACACCACTGCACTACCCTAAACCCTAAAACACTACCCCCAGCATGAAACCCTTCACTACACAAACACCACTGCACTACCCTAAACCCTCAAACACTATCCCCAGCACTACCCCCTACACTACCCAAACACAACTGCACTACCCAAAACCCTAAAACACTACCCCCAGCATGACCCCCTACATTACACAACCACCACTGCACTACCCTAAACCCTAAAACACTACCCCAGGACAACCCCCTAAACTACCTAAACACAACTGTACTATCCTAAACCCTAAAACACTACCCCCAGCATGACCCCCTACACTACACAAACAACACCACTGTACTATCCTAAAGCCAAAATATATCCCCATGACCCCTAACCTACACAAACACCACTGCACTACCCTAAACACTAAAACACTACCCTCAGCACGACCCCCTACACTACACAAACACCACTGCACTAGCCTAAACCCTAAAGCGCTACCCCCTACACTACACAAACACTAGTGCACTTAGCTAAACCCTCAAATACTACCCTCAACACGACACCCTACACTACCCAAACACCACTGCACTACCCTAAACCCTAAAACACTACCCCCAGCACGACCGCTACACTATCCAAACACCACTGCACTACACTAAACCCTAAAACACTACCCCCTACTCTACACAAACACCACTGCACTACCCTCAACACTAAAACAGTACCCCCAGCACTACACCCTACACTACCCAAACACCACTACACTACCCTAAACCCTAAAACACAACCCCATACAGTACACAAATACCACTGCACTACAGTAAACCCTAAAACACTACGCCCAGCACGACCCCCTACACTACACAAACACCACTGCACTACACATAACCCTAAAACACTACCCCCTACACTACACAAACACCACTGCACTACCCTAAACCATAAAACACTACCCCCAGCATGATCCACTACACTAGACAAACACTGCTGCACTACCCTAAACCCTAAAACACTACCCCAACACTACCCCCTACACTACCCAAACACCACTGCACTACCCTAAACCCTAAAACACTACCCCAAGCTTGAAACCCTACACTACACAAACACCACTGCAGTACCCTAAACCCTCGAACACTATCCCCAGCACTACCCCCTACACTACCCAAACACAACTGCACTACCCAAAACCCTAAAACACTACCCCAAGCATGACCCCCTACACTACAAAACCACCACTGCACTACCCCACTGCACTACCCTAAACCCTAAAACACTACCCCCAGGACAACCCCCTAAACTACCCAAACACAACTGCACTATCCTAAACCCTAAAACACTACCCCCAGCATGACCCCCTACACTACACAAACACCACTGTACTACCCTAAAGCCTAAATATATCCCCATGACCCCTACACTACACAAACACCACTGCACTACCCTAAACACTAAAACACTACACCCAGCACGACCCCCTACACTACACAAACACCACTGCACTAGCCTAAACCCTAAAGCGCTACCCCCTACACGACACAAACACTACTGCACTTAGCTAAACCCTCAAATACTACCCTCAACACGACCCCCTACACTACCCTAACACCACTGCACTACCCTAAACCCTAAAACACTACCCCCAGCACGACCCCTACACTATCCAAACACCACTGCACTACACTAAACCCTAAAACACTACCCCCAGCACTACACCCTACACTACCCAAACACCACTACACTACCCTAAACCCTAAAACACAACCCCATACAGTACACAAATACCACTGCACTACATTAAACCCTAAAACACTACGCCCAGCACGACCCCCTACACTACACAAACACCACTGCACTACACATAACCCTAAAACACTACCCCCTACACTACACAAAAACCACTGCACTACCCTAAACCATAAAACACTACCCCAGCATGATCCACTACACTAGACAAACACTGCTGCACTACCCTAAACCCTAAAACACTACCCCAACACTACCCCCTACACTACCCAAACACCACTGCACTACCCTAAACCCTAAAACACTACCCCCAGCATGAAACCCTACACTACACAAACACCACTGCACTACCCTAAACCCTCAAGCACTATGCCCAGCACTACCCCCTGCACTACCCAAACACAACTGCACTACCCAAAACCCTAAAACACTACCCCCAGCATGACCCCCTACACTACACATCCACCACTGCACTACCCCACTGCACTACCCTAAACCCTAAAACACTACCCCCAGGACAACCCCCTAAACTACCCAAACACAATTGCACTATCCTAAACCCTAAAACACTACCCCCAGCATGACCCCCTATACTACACAAACACCACTGTACTACCCTAAAGCTTAAATATATCCCCATGACCCCTACACTACACAAACACCACTGCACTACCCTAAACACTAAAACACTAACCCCAGCACGACCCCCTACACTACACAAATACCACTGCACTAGCCTAAACCCTAAAGCGCTACCACCTACACTACACAAACGCTACTGCACTTAGCTAAACCCTCAAATACTTCCCTCAACACGACCCCCTACACTACCCAAACACCACTGCACTACCCTAAACCCTAAAACACTACCCCCAGCATGACCCCCTACACTATCCAAACACCACTGCACTACACTAAACCCTAAAACACTACCCCCTACTCTACACATACACCACTGCACTACCCTCAACACTAAAACAGTACCCCCAGCACAACACCCTACTCTACCCAAACACCACTACACTACCCTAAACCCTAAAACACAACCCCATACAGTATACAAATACCACTGCACTGCACTAAACCCTAAAACACTACGCCCAGCACGACCCCCTACACCACACAAACACCACTGCACTACACATAACCCTAAAACACTACCCCTAACACTACCCAAAAACCACTGCACTACCCTAAACCCTAAAACACTACCCCCAGCATGAAACCCTACACAACACAAATGCCACTGCACAACCCTAAACCCTCAAACACTATCCCCAGCACTACCCCCTACACTACCCAAACACAACTGCACTACCCTAAGCCCTAAAACACTACCCCAGCATACCCCCCCTCAGTACCCAAACACAACTGCACTACCCTAAATCAAAAAACACTACCTTCAGCACAACCCCCTACACTACTAAATACCACTGCACTACCCTAAACCCTAAAACACGACCCCATACACAACACAAATACGACTGCACTACACTAAATCCTTAAACACTACCCCCTGCATGACACCCAACACTACACAAACACCACTGCACTACACATAACCCTAAAACACTACCCCTACACTACACAAACACCATTGCACTACCCTAAACCCTAAAACACTACCCCCAGCATGACCCCCTACACTACACAAACACCACTGCACTACCCTAAACCCTAAAACACTACCCCATCACTATCCCCTACACTACCCAAACACCACTGCACTACCCTAAACCCTAAAAAACGACCCCAGCACAAAACTCTACACTACACAAGCACTACTGCACTACCCTAAACCCTCAAATACTACCCTCAAAACGACCCCCTACACTGCCCACACACCACTGCACTACCCTAAACCCTAAGACACTACCCCCAGCACGACCCCCTACACTATCCAAACACCACTGCACTACACTAAACCCTAAAACACTAACCCCTACTCCACACAAACACCACTGCACTACCCTCAACACTAAAACAGTACACCCAGCACTACACCCTACACTACCCAAACACCACTACACTACCCTAAACCCTAAAACACAACCCCATACAGTACACAAATACCACTGCACTACACTAAACCCTAAAACGCTACGCCCTGCACGACCCCCTACGCTACACAAACACCACTGCACTACACACAACCCTAAAACACTACCCCCTACACAACACAAAAACCACTGCACTACCCTAAATCATAAAACACTACCCCCAGCATGATCCACTACACTAGACAAACACTGCTGCACTACCCTAAACCCTGAAACACTACCCCAACACTACCCCCTACACTACCCAAACACCACTGCACTACCCTAAACCCTAAAACACTACCCCCAGAATGAAACCCTACACTACACAAACACCGCTGCACTACCCTAAACCCTCAAACACTATCCCCAGCACTACCCCCTACACTACCCAAACACAACTGCACTACCCAAAACCGTAAAACACTACACCCAGCATGACCCACTACACTACACATCCACCACTGCACTACCCCACTGCACTACCCTAAACCCTAAAACACTACCCCCAGGACAACCCCCTAAACTATCCAAACACAATTTCACTATACTAAACCCTAAAACACTACGCCCAGCATGACCCCCTATACTACACAAACACCACTGTACTACCCTAAAGCCTAAATATATCCCCATGACCCCTACACTACACAAACACCACTGCACTACCCTAAACACTAAACCACTAACCCCAGCACGACCCCCTACACTACACAAACACCACTGCACTAGCCTAAACCCTAAAGCGCTACCCCCTACACTACACAAACACTACTGCACTTAGCTAAACCCTCAAATACTACCCTCAACACGACCCCCTACACTACCCAAACACCACTGCACTACTGAAACCCTACAACACTACCGCCAGCACGACCCCTACACTATCCAAACACCACTGCACTACACTAAACCCTAAAACACTACCCCCTACTCTACACAAACACCACTGCACTACCCTGAACACTAAACAGTACCCCCAGCACTACACCCTTCACTACCCAAACACCACTACACTACCCTAAACCCTAAAACACAACCTCATACAGTACACAAATACCACTGCACTACACTAAACCGTAAAACACTACGCCCAGCACGACCCCCTATACTACACAAACACCACTGCACTACACATAACCCTAAAACACTACCCCCTACACTACACAAACACCACTGCACTACCCTAAACCGTAAAACACTACCCCCAGCATGATCCACTACACTAGACAAACACTGCTGCACTACCCTAAACCCTAAAACACTACCCCCTACACTACCCAAACACCACTGCACTACCCTAAACCCTAAAACACTACACCCAGCATGAAACTTTACAATCCACAAACACCACTGCACAACCCTAAACCCTCAAACACTATCCCCAGCACTACCCCCTACACTACCCAAACACAACTGCACTACCCTAAATCAAAAAACACTACCCTCAGCACAACCCCCTACACTACTAAATACCACTGCACTACCCTAAACCCTAAAACACGACCCCATACACTACACAAATACGACTGCACTACACTAAATCCTAAAACACTACCCCATGCACGACCCCCTACACTACACAAACACCACTGCACTACACATAACCCTAAAACACTACCCCCTACACTACACAAACACCATTGAACTACCCTAAACCCTAAAACACTACCCCCAGCATGACCCCCTACACTACACAAACACCACTGCACTACCCTAAATCCTAAAACACTACCCCATCACTACCCCCTACACTACCCAAACACCACTGCACTACCCTAAACCCTAAAACACTACCCCAGGAAGAAACTCTACACTACACAAGCACTACTGCACTACCCTAAACCCTCAAATACTACCCTCAACACGACCCCCTACACTGCCCAAACACCACTGCACTACCCTAAACCCCAAGACACTACCCCCAGCACGACCCCCTACACTATCCAAACACCACTGCACTACACTAAACCCTAAAACACTACCCCCTACTCTACACAAACACCACTGCACTACCCTCAACACTAAAACAGTACCCGTAGCACTACACCCTACACTACCCAAACACCACTACACTACCCTAAACCCTAAAACACAACCCCATACAGTACACAAATACCACTGCACTACACTAAACCCTAAAACACTACGCCCAGCACAACCCCCTACACTACACAAACACCACTGCACTACACATAACCCTAAAACACTACCCCCTACTCTACACAAACACCACTGCACTACACTAAACCGTAAAATACTACCCCCAGCATGATCCCCTACACTAGACAAACACTGCTGCACTACCCTAAACCCTAAAACACTACCCCAACACTACCCCCTACACAACCCAAACACCACTGCACTACACTAAACCCTAAAACACTACCCCCAGCATGAAACCCTACACTACACAAACACCACTGCACTACCCTAAACCCTCAAACACTATCCCCAGCACTACCCCCTACACTACCCAAACACAACTGCACTACCCAAAACCCTAAAACACTACCCCCAGCATGACCCCCTACACTACACAACCACCACTGCACTACCCCACTGCACTACCCTAAACCCTAAAACACTTAGCCGAGGACAACCCCCTAAACTACCCAAACACAACTGCACTATCCTAAACCCTAAAACACTACCCCCAGCATGACCCCCTACACTACACAAACACCACTGTACTACCCTAAAGCCTAAATATATCCCCATGGCCCCTACACTACACAAACACCACTGCGCTACCCTAAACACTAAAACACTACCCCCAGCACGACCCCCTACACTACACAAACACCACTGCAATAGTCTAAACCCTAAAGCGCTACCCCCTACACTACACAAACACTACTGCACTTAGATAAACCCTCAAATACTACCCTCAACACGACCCCCTACACTACCCAAACACCACTGCACTACCCTAAACCCTAAAACACTACCCCCAGCACGAACCCCTAGACTATCCAAACACCACTGCACTACACTAAACCCTAAAACACTACCCCTACTCTACACAAACACCACTGCACTACCCTCAACACTAAAACAGTACCCCCAGCACTACACCCTACACTACCCAAACACCACTACACTACCCTAAACCCTAAAACACAACCCCATACAGTACACAAATACCACTGCACTACACTAAACCCTAAAACACTACGCCCAGCACGACCCCCTATACTACACAAACACCACTGCACTACACATAACCCTAAACACTACCCCCTACACTACACAAACACCACTGCACTACCCTAAACCGTAAAACACTACCCCAGCATGATCCCCTACACTAGACAAACACTGCTGCACTACCCTAAACCCTAAAACACTACCCCAACACTACCCCCTAAACTACCCAAACACAACTGTACTATCCTAAACCCTAAAACACTACCCCCAGCATGACCCCCTACACTACACAAACACCACTGTACTACCCTAAAGCCTAAATATATCCCCATGATACCTACACTACACAAACACCACTGCACTACCCTAAACACTAAAACACTACCCACAGCACGACCCCCTACACTACACAACACCACTGCACTAGCCTAAACCATAAAGCGCTACCCCCTACACTACACAAACACTACTGCACTTAGCTAAACCCTCAAATACTACCCTCAACACGACCCCCTACACTACTAAATACCACTGCACTACCCTAAACCCTAAAACACGACCCCATACACTACACAAATACGACTGCACTACACTAAATCCTAAAACACTACCCCATGCACGACCCCCTACACTACACAAACACCACTGCACTACACATAACCCTAAAACACTACCCCCTACACTACACAAACACCATTGAACTACCCTAAACCCTAAAACACTACCCCCAGCATGACCCCCTACACTACACAAACACCACTGCACTACCCTAAATCCTAAAACACTACCCCATCACTACCCCCTACACTACCCAAACACCACTGCACTACCCTAAACCCTAAAACACTACCCCAGGAAGAAACTCTACACTACACAAGCACTACTGCACTACCCTAAACCCTCAAATACTACCCTCAACACGACCCCCTACACTGCCCAAACACCACTGCACTACCCTAAACCCCAAGACACTACCCCCAGCACGACCCCCTACACTATCCAAACACCACTGCACTACACTAAACCCTAAAACACTACCCCCTACTCTACACAAACACCACTGCACTACCCTCAACACTAAAACAGTACCCGTAGCACTACACCCTACACTACCCAAACACCACTACACTACCCTAAACCCTAAAACACAACCCCATACAGTACACAAATACCACTGCACTACACTAAACCCTAAAACACTACGCCCAGCACAACCCCCTACACTACACAAACACCACTGCACTACACATAACCCTAAAACACTACCCCCTACTCTACACAAACACCACTGCACTACACTAAACCGTAAAATACTACCCCCAGCATGATCCCCTACACTAGACAAACACTGCTGCACTACCCTAAACCCTAAAACACTACCCCAACACTACCCCCTACACAACCCAAACACCACTGCACTACACTAAACCCTAAAACACTACCCCCAGCATGAAACCCTACACTACACAAACACCACTGCACTACCCTAAACCCTCAAACACTATCCCCAGCACTACCCCCTACACTACCCAAACACAACTGCACTACCCAAAACCCTAAAACACTACCCCCAGCATGACCCCCTACACTACACAACCACCACTGCACTACCCCACTGCACTACCCTAAACCCTAAAACACTTAGCCGAGGACAACCCCCTAAACTACCCAAACACAACTGCACTATCCTAAACCCTAAAACACTACCCCCAGCATGACCCCCTACACTACACAAACACCACTGTACTACCCTAAAGCCTAAATATATCCCCATGACCCCTACACTACACAAACACCACTGCACTACCCTAAACACTAAAACACTACCCCCAGCACGACCCCCTACACTACACAAACACCACTGCAACAGCCTAAACCCTAAAGCGCTACCCCCTACACTACACAAACACTACTGCACTTAGATAAACCCTCAAATACTACCCTCAACACGACCCCCTACACTACCCAAACACCACTGCACTACCCTAAACCCTAAAACACTACCCCCAGCACGAACCCCTACACTATCCAAACACCACTGCACTACACTAAACCCTAAAACACTACCCCTACTCTACACAAACACCACTGCACTACCCTCAACACTAAAACAGTACCCCCAGCACTACACCCTACACTACCCAAACACCACTACACTACCCTAAACCCTAAAACACAACCCCATACAGTACACAAATACCACTGCACTACACTAAACCCTAAAACACTACGCCCAGCACGACCCCCTATACTACACAAACACCACTGCACTACACATAACCCTAAACACTACCCCCTACACTACACAAACACCACTGCACTACCCTAAACCGTAAAACACTACCCCAGCATGATCCCCTACACTAGACAAACACTGCTGCACTACCCTAAACCCTAAAACACTACCCCAACACTACCCCCTAAACTACCCAAACACAACTGTACTATCCTAAACCCTAAAACACTACCCCCAGCATGACCCCCTACACTACACAAACACCACTGTACTACCCTAAAGCCTAAATATATCCCCATGACCCCTACACTACACAAACACCACTGCACTACCCTAAACACTAAAACACTTCCCACAGCACGACCCCCTACACTACACAACACCACTGCACTAGCCTAAACCATAAAGCGCTACCCCCTACACTACACAAACACTACTGCACTTAGCTAAACCCTCAAATACTACCCTCAACACGACCCCCTACACTACCCAAACACCACTGCACTACCCTAAACCCTAAAACACTACCCCCAGCACGACCCCCTACCCTATCCAAACACCACTGCACTACACAAAACCCTAAAATGCTACCCCCTACTCTACACAAACACCACTGCACTACCCTCAACCCTAAAACACTACGCCCAGCACGACCCCCTACACTACACAAACACCACTGCACTACAAATAACCCTAAAACACTATCCCCTACACTACACAAACACCACTGCACTACCCTAAACCGTAAAACACTACCCCAGCATGATCCCCTACACTAGACAAACACTGCTGCACTACCCTAAACCCTAAAACACTACCCCATCACTACCCCCTACACTACCCAAACACCACTGCACTACCCTAAACCCTAAAACACTACCCCAGCAAGAAACTCTACACTACACAAGCACTACTGCACTACCCTAAACCCTCAAATACTACCCTCAACACGACCCCCTACACTGCCCAAACACCACTGCACTACCCTAAACCCTAAAACACTACCCCCTACTCTACACAAACACCCCTGCACTACCCTCAACACTAAAACAGTACCCCCAGCACTACACCCTACACTACCCAAACACCACTACACTACCCTAAACCCTAAAACACAACCCCATACAGTACACAAATACCACTCCACTACACTAAACCCTAAAACACTACGCCCAGCACAACCCCCTACACTACACAAACACCACTGCACTACACATAACCCTAAAACACTACCCCCTACACTACACAAACACCACTGCACAACACTAAACCGTGAAATACTACCCCCAGCATGATCCCCTACACTAGACAAACACTGCTGCACTACCCTAAACCCTAAACCACTACCCCAACACTACCCCCTACACAACCCAAACACCACTGCACTACACTAAACCCTAAAACACTACCCCCAGCATGAAACCCTACACTACACAAACACCACTGCACTACCCTAAACCCTCAAACACTATCCCGAGCACTACCCCTACACTACCCAAACACAACTGCACTACCCAAAACCCTAAAACACTACCCCCAGCATGACCCCCTACACTACACAACCACCACTGCACTACCCCACTGCACTACCCTAAACCCTAAAACACTTACCCGAGGACAACCCCCTAAACTACCCAAACACAACTGCACTATCCTAAACCCTAAAACACTACCCCCAACATGACCCCCTACACTACACAAACACCACTGTACTACCCTAAAGCCTAAATATATCCCCATGACCCCTACACTACACAAACACCACTGCACTACCCTAAACACTAAAACACTACCCCCAGCACGACCCCCTACACTACACAAACACCACTGCAATAGCCTAAACCCTAAAGCGCTACCCCCTACACTACACAAACACTACTGCACTTAGCTAAACCCTCAAATACTACCCTCAACACGACCCCCTACACTACCCAAACACCACTGCACTACCCTAAACCCTAAAACACTACCCCAGCACGAACCCCTACACTATCCAAACACCACTGCACTACACTAAACCCTAAAACACTACCCCTACTCTACACAAACACCACTGCACTACCCTCAACACTAAAACAGTACCCCCAGCACTACACCCTAAACTACCCAAACACCACTACACTACCCTAAACCCTAAAACACAACCCCATACAGTACACAAATACCACTGCACTACACTAAACCCTAAAACACTACGCCAAGCACGACCCCCTATACTACACAAACACCACTGCACTACCCTAAAACGTAAAACACTACCCCAGCATGATCCCCTACACTAGACAAACACTGCTGCACTACCCTAAACCCTAAAACACTACCCCAACACTACCCCCTAAACTACCCAAACACAACTGTACTATCCTAAACCCTAAAACACTACCCCCAGCATGACCCCCTACACTACACAAACACCACTGTACTACCCTAAAGCCTAAATATATCCCCATGACCCCTACACTACACAAACACCACTGCACTACCCTAAACACTAAAACACTACCCACAGCACGACCCCCTACACTACACAACACCATTGCACTAGCCTAAACCATAAAGCGCTACCCCCTACACTACACAAACACTACTGCACTTAGCTAAACCCTCAAATACTACCCTCAACACGACCCCCTACACTACCCAAACACCACTGCACTACCCTAAACCCTAAAACACTACCCCCAGCACGACCCCCTACACTATCCAAACACCACTGCACTACACGAAACCCTAAAATGCTACCCCCTACTCTACACAAACACCACTGCACTACCCTCAACCCTAAAACACTACGCCCAGCACGACCCCCTACACTACACAAACACCACTGCACTACAAATAACCCTAAAACACTATCCCCTACACTACACAAACACCACTGCACTACCCTAAACCGTAAAACACTACCCCAGCATGATCCCCTACACTAGACAAACACTGCTGCACTACCCTAAACCCTAAAACACTACCCAAACTACCCCCTACACTACCCAAACACCACTGCACTAACCTAAACCCTCAGCATGATACCCTACACTACACAAACACGACTGCACTACCCTAAACCCTAAAACACTACCTCATCACTACCCCTACACTACCCAAACACCACTGCACTACCCTAAACCCTAAAACACTACCCCAGCACGAAACCCTACACTACACAAGCACTACTGCACTACCCTAAACCCTCAAATACTACCCTCAACACGACCCCCTACACTGCCCAAACACCACTGCACTACCCTAAACCCTAAAACACTACCCCCAGCACGAACCCCTACACTATCCAAACACCACTGCACTACACTAAACCCTAAAACACTACCCCCTACTCTACACAAACACCACTGCACTACCCTCAACACTAAAACAGTACCCCCAGCACTACACCCTACACTACCCAAACACCACTACACTACCTAAACCCTAAAACACAACCCCATACAGTACACAAATACCACTGCACTACACTAAACCCTAAAACACTACGCCCAGCACGACCCCCTATACTACACAAACACCACTGCACTACACATAACCCTAAAACACTACCCCCTACACTACACAAACACCACTGCACTACCCTAAACCGTAAAACACTACCCCAGCATGATCCCCTACACTAGACAAACACTGCTGCACTACCCTAAACCCTAAAACACTACCCCAACACTACCCCCTACACTACCCAAACACCACTGCAGTATCCTAAACCCTAAAACACTACCCCAGCATGAAACCCTACACTACACAAACACCACTGCACTACCCTAAACCCTCAAACACTATCCCCAGCACTACCCCCTACACTACCCAAACACAACTGCACTACCCAAAACCCTAAAACACTACCCCCAGCATGACCCCCTACACTACACAACCACCACTCCACTACCCCACTGCACTACACTAAACCCTAAAACACTACCCCCAGGACAACTCCCTAAACTACCCAAACACAACTGTACTATCCTAAACCCTAAAACACTACCCCTAGCATGACCCCCTACACTACACAAACACCACTGTACTATCCCAAAGCCTAAATATATCCCCATGACCCCTAACCTACACAAACACCACTGCACTACCCTAAACACTAAAACACTACCCCCAGCACGACCCCCTACACTAGGCGAACACCACTGCACTAGCCTAAACCCTAAAGCGCTACCCCCTACACTACACAAACACTACTGCACTTAGCTAAACCCTCAAATACTACCCTCAACACGACCCCCTACACTACCCAAACACCACTGCACTACCCTAAACCCTAAAACACTACCCCCAGCACGACCCCTACACTATCCAAACACCACTGCACTACACTAAACCCTAAAACACTACCCCCAGCACTACACCCTACACTACCCAAACACCACTGCACTACCCTAAACCCTAAAACACAACCCCATACAGTACACAAATACCACTGCGCTACACTAAACCCTAAAACACTACGCCCAGCACGACCCCCTACACTACACAAACACCACTGCACTACACATAACCCTAAAACACTACCCCCTACACTACACAAACACCACTGCACTACCCTAAACCGTAAAACACTATCCCCAGCATGATCCACTACACTAGACAAACACTGCTGCACTACCCTAAACCCTAAAACACTACCCCAACACTACCCCCTACACTACCCAAACACCACTGCACTACCCTAAACCCTAAAACACTACCCCAGCATGAAACCCTACACTACCCAAACACCACTGCACTACCCTAAACCCTCAAACACTTGTTATTGTTATATTGGATTTATATCGCGCCCAATCACCTGCAGGTTTCTAGGCACTCGAAATCGCTAGTCACAACAATAGACTTGGCAGACACAGCATGAAAGACACTCCCTGGTCTAGCTAACACTCAGAATCCTTCTAAACAACAATGTTTTTAGCATCTTCCTAAACCGCAGGAGGTTCTCTTCCCTGCGCAGCATCTCAGGCAGCGTGTTCCATAGCTGAGGGAGTAATACAGAAAAGGCTCTACCTCCCTTAGTTACTAATTTGTAGCGGGGGCAGACCAGTAGCTGAGAATCTGAAGATCTAAGTGTTCTCACTGGACTGTACACATCCAAGCGATCTGCAATGTAGGCTGGAGCCTGGCCATAGATTGCCTTATGAGCCGTGCATAGGCTCTTAAGTTCCACTCGCTCTTTAATGGGGAGCCAATGCAGGCTATGTAGCAGGGGGGAGGCCTTAGTTCTCCTTGGGAGTCTAAAAATAAGTTGCGCAGCGTCATTCAACACGACCTGTAGTCTGTTGGTCAGAGTTTTAGAGAGGCCAAGATAGAGAGCGTTTCCATAGTCTAACCTTGAAATGACAGTTGCTGTTACGATTGAGCGCGTCATCGATTGAGAGAGGACAGGGGCTAGCTTCCACAGTTGTCGGATCACATTTGTACAACTTCCCACCACGGAAGAAATTTGACTGGACATTGAAAGATCACAATCCAGTTTAATCCCCAAACTCTTTACATTCAGACTTGGTTTTGGAGCAAGGCCTAACTCCGCTGGCCAGTAGAGGTAATTCCAAGGTGAGGCGGTAGATGGAATCACCAGTACCTCAGTCTTATCTGGATTAATCTTCAACAGATTTTCGGTCATCCATTGTACAGTGTACCTCAAGATGTTCTGGGCGTTAAGTTGTGCGGTCCTTGTATTGTCGACACTCAGCAGCAGCTGTGTGTCGTCCGCATAATTAAAGACTCTACAGCCCTTGCTGGCCAATGATGCAATCAGAGGTTGTAGGTAGAGGTTGAATAGGAGTGGGGACAGGGCAGAGCCCTGTGGCACCCCACATTCCAGAATCCCCACCTCAGATGTTTCGTCCCCTAGTTGTATCTTTTGTGTCCTACCCGAAAGGAAGGATTGCAACCACTTAAAGGCCAGGCCTTTAATCCCAAAATCATTCAGCCTGTCCAAAAGTAGTGCATGACTGACCGTATCGAACATCGCTGATAGATCTAACAAAATCAGGGCGCTCGGTGTCTTACAGTCAGCCATGCCTCTTAATTCATCCAGCACCGAGAGCATCACCAACTCGGTGCTGTGATGAGCTCGGAACCCTGCCTGTCGCTCATGGAGTAGATGGTGAGACTCCAGGTACAAAGACAGGGACTTTAGTACATGCTGTTCCAGTATTTTTGAGAGAAAAGGCAACTGGGAGATGGGCCTGTAGTTTTTTAGTATTGCAGGATCCGAACCAGGTTTTTTCAGTAAAGGCCCTACACGAGCCTCCTTGAGTTCCAGCGGTAGATACCCTGTTTCCAAGGACCTATTAAGGAGGGAGATAATGCGTTTCTCCAATACAGGACGAGCTACCCAAAAGACACTGGGTGGGCACGGATCTGCTGGAGAGCCAGATTTAATTTTACCCATCAGTTTCTCCAGACTAAGCGTATCCAACTCTGGAAACACTGTAATAGTGCAGTCAGCTAAGTTGAGAGGGGCCGGAGTTGTAACCGTCCCAATTACCATCCCACCCTTTATTTCCATGATGATGTTCTTCACTTTCTCTAAGAAATACCCCTGAAAGGAATTACAGTCAATACGGGGCTTGGAGTTTTCAGGTTTATTGCTCAACTCGGACAGAATTTTAAACGTCTCTTTCTGGACATTGACTGCTTTACTCAAGCGAGACTCATAATTTTCTGCTTTAGCTAGGGTAATAAGCTTTTTATATAGGTGAAGGGAGGCTTTATAAAGATTCCTAGCTGTATCCTGCTTAGTTTTCCTCCAACCTCTTTCTAAGGCTCTGAGCTTCCTTTTGTGCTCCCTTAGCGATGGTGTGAACCAGGGAGCCCCCTTACCAGGTCCCTTTATCAGTTGCGATCTTACTGGCGCTATCTGGTCAATGGCCTGAACTAAGCTCTGCGTTAAATCCGCATATTCCCGGTCTAAACTACGTTCCCGATACAAGGACTGGATCATTGGGGGTAGCGCCTTGGTCAGATTTATTAAATCAACCTCTGCCCATTTACGGGTTCTCCTGGTTTCCAACGATAGGTTATGTATATGGCCATCAATACGTATCTCACAGGACACTAGATGATGGTCTGACCATATGCATGGGGCAACATCTTTAAGAGTGACAATTGTGTCTGTGGTCCACACAAGGTCAAGAGTATGACCTTTAATATGAGTGGGAACTTCCACAAGTTGTTTAAACCTCAGGGCAGTCATCATGGTATCCAATTGACGAGTAGCTAAGTCCCAATGGGGATTATCCCAATGCAGATTAAAATCTCCTGTGACCAGAATTTTCTTATATCGGGTACATAAGTCCGACATAATAGGCCCGAAGAGGTCATAAAAGAGTGGGGTTGAGTTTGGTGGACGATAGACTGACAAAACCACCCAGCATACATTGTTCATAGTTATCTTCACCCCAAGCAGGTCAGCTAAATCTACTGACTCAGATAACAGTCTTTCTACTGACAAGCTCTTTTTAAATAGGATCGCTACCCCTCCTCCTCGCACACCTCCCGGGCGGTTGTGCCATATTGCATCATAGCCCCCTGGGAGAGCGGCAATGATGTCAGGCATTGAGTTATCACCCAACCAAGTCTCCGAGAGGGTTAGGACATCGATGTCGTTGTCTTGGAGCAGGCTATAAACTTCCACATGATGACAGTGGAGTGATCTAGTGTTTAAGCTAACAATCTTCAGAACGGAGCACCGGCCCGAGGGAGTAGCCTTATGTGGGCGAGATATAGCATTATCAGTAATAGTCATCAAGGTTTCGTGGTCCGGGCACCACTAACCTTTATCCAGCCTGCGCAGCTCCTCTGTGGAGTAAGTACGCCTATTGCCAGACGACCGAGCCTCCGGGCCCGTCCGTGCGCGGACGGACGCAGACGGGCTGGACTCTGGCGTGACTCCGGCGATGCTCTGGCGAACCCGCCGCGCGTGCCCGCTGCGCGTCAGCATGACCAGCTTAGGTACCGGTCTAGCGTCCTTATGACGACTAGACCGCTCCGCTCCTCAGCCCCCACCCAAGATGTCCGCCGTTCTGGCAATGCCAAGTACAGAGTAATTGAAATGAAGGAAGGGGCCCGCTCCAAACGCGGTGAACTCAAGTTTTTTTAAAGTGCAGGTATGTGGCGGTAGAATAGCAGATAAAACAAGGAACAAATGGCAAAATAAGTTTCCAACACAAATAGCAAAACGGGAGATTCTAAAATATACTATGATACTCCTGGTGAGCGCGCTACGTTCTAAAATATATTACAGCTTGTCAATGTTGCCGCAGTAATCTTTCCCAACGATTTCCAAGTGACCGGCCGCCTGATTTACCCAGCTTAACTACCGGTCTAGCGTCCTTATGACGACTAGACCGCTCCGCTCCTCAGCCCCCACCCAAGATGTCCGCCGTTCTGGCAATGCCAAGTACAGAGTAATTGAAATGAAGGAAGGGGCCCGCTCCAAACGCGGTGAACTCAAGTTTTTTTAAAGTGCAGGTATGTGGCGGTAGAATAGCAGATAAAACAAGAAACAAATGGCAAAATAAGTTTCCAACACAAATAGCAAAACGGGAGATTCTAAAATATACTATGATACTCCTGGTGAGCGCGCTACGTTCTAAAATATATTACAGCTTGTCAATGTTGCCGCATTCCCAGCACTACCCCCTACACTACCCAAACACAACTGCACTACCCAAAACCCTAAAACACTACCCCCAGCATGACCCCTACACTACACAACCACCACTGCACTACCCCACTGCAATACCCTAAACCCTAAAACACTACCCCCAGGACAACCCCCTAAACTACCCAAACACAACTGCACTATCCTAAACCCTAAAACACTACCCCCAGCATGAACCCCTACACTACACAAACACCACTGTACTACCCTAAAGCCTCAATATATCCCCATGACCCCTACACTACACAAACACCACTGCACTACCCTAAACACTAAAACACTACCCCCAGCACGACCCCCTACACTACACAAACACCACTGCACTACCCTAAACACTAAAACACTACCCCCAGCACGACCCCCTACACTACACAATTACCACTGCACTAGCCTAAACCCTAAAGCGCTACCCCCTACACTACACAAACACTACTGCACTTAGCTAAACCCTCAAATACTACACTCAACACGACCCCCTACACTACCCAAACACCACTGCACTACCCTAAACCCTAAAACACTACCCCCAGCACGTCCCCCTACACTATCCAAACACCACTGCACTACACTAAACCCTAAAACACTACCCCCTACTCTAAACAAACATCACTGCACTACCCTCAACACTAAAACAGTACCCCCAGCACTACACCCTACACTACCCAAACACCACTACACTACCCTAAACCCTAAAACACAACCCCATACAGTACACAAATACCACTGCACTACACTAAACCCTAAAACACTACGCCCAGCACGACCCCCTACACTACACAAACACCACTGCACTACACATAACCCTAAAACACTACCCCCTACACTACACAAACACCACTGCACTACACTAAACCGTCAAATACTACCCCCAGCATGATCCCCTACACTAGACAAACACTGCTGCACTACCCTAAACCCTAAACCACTACCCCCTACACAACCCAAACTCCACTGCACTACCCTAAACCCTAAAACACTACCCCCAGCATGAAACCCTACACTACACAAACACCACTGCACTACCCTAAACCCTCAAACACAATCCCCAGCACTACCCCCTACACTACCCAAACACAACTGCACTACCCAAAACCCTAAAACACTACACCCAGCATGACCCGCTACACTACACAACCACCACTGCACTACCCCACTGCACTACCCTAAACCCTAAAACATTTACCCGAGGACAACCCCCTAAACTACCCAAACACAACTGCACTATCCTAAACCCTAAAACACTACCCCCAGCATGACCCCCTACACTACACAAACACCACTGTACTACCCTAAAGCCTAAATATATCCCCATGACCCCTACACTACACAAACACCACTGCACTACCCTAAACACTAAAACACTACCCCCTGCACGACCCCCTACACTACACAAACACCACTGCACTAGCCTAAACCCTAAAGCGCTACTCCCTACACTACACAAACACTACTGCACTTAGCTAAACCCTCAAATACTACCCTCAACATGACCCCCTACACTACCTAAACACCACTGAACTACCCTAAACCCTAAAACACTACCCCCAGCACGAACCCCTACACTATCCAAACACCACTGCACTACACTCAACCCTAAAATGCTACCCCCTACTCTACACAAACACCACTGCACTACCCTCAACACTAAAACAGTACCCCCAGCACTACACCCTACACTACCCAAACACCACTACACTACCCTAAACCCTAAAACACAACCCCATACAGTACACAAATACCACTGCACTACACTAAACCCTAAAACACTACGCCCAGCACGACCCCACACACTACACAAACACCACTGCACTACAAATAACCCTATAACACTATCCCCTACACTACACAAACACCACTGCACTACCCTAAACCGTAAAACACTACCCCAGCATGATCCCCTACACTAGACAAACACTGCTGCACTACCCTAAACCCTAAAACACTACCCAAACTACCCCCTACACTACCCAAACACCACTGCACTACCCTAAACCCTAAAACACTACCCTCAGCATGAAACCCTACACTACACAAACACCACTGCACTACCCTAAACCCTAAAATACTACCCCATCACTACCCCCTACACTACCCAAACACCACTGCACTACCCTAAACCCTAAAACACTACCCCAGCACGAAACACTACACTACACAAGCACTACTGCACTACCCTAAACCCTCAAATACTACCCTCAACACGACCCCCTACACTGCCCAAACACCACTGCACTACCCTAAACCCTAAAATACTACCCCCAGCACGACCCCCTACACTATCCAAACACCACTGCACTACACTAAACCCTAAAACACTACCCCCTACTCTACACAAACACCACTGCACTACCCTCAACACTAAAACAGTACCCCCAGCACTACACCCTACACCACCCAAACACCACTACACTACCCTAAACCCTAAAACACAACCCCATACAGTACACAAATACCACTGCACTACATTAAACCCTAAAACACTACGCCCAGCACGACCCCTCACACTACACAAACACCACTGCACTACCCTAAACCATAAAACACTACCCCCAGCATGATCCACTACACTAGACAAACACTGCTGCACTACCCTAAACCCTAAAACACTACCCCAACACTACCCCCTACACTACCCAAACACCACTGCACTACCCTAAACCCTAAAACACTACCCCCAGCATGAAACCCTACACTACACAAACACCACTGCACTACCCTAAACCCTCAAACACTATCCCCAGCACTACCCCCTACACTACCCAAACACAACTGCACTACCCAAAACCCTAAAACACTACCCCCAGAATGACCCCCTACACTACACAACCACCACTGCACTACCCCACTGCACTACCCTAAACCCTAAAACACTACCCCCAGGACAACCCCCTAAACTACCCAAACACAACTGTACTATCCTAAACCCTAAAACACTACCCCCAGCATGACCCCCTACACTACACAAACACCACTGTACTATCCCAAAGCCTAAATATATCCCCATGACCCCTAACCTACACAAACACCACTTCACTACCCTAAACACTAAAACACTACCCCCAGCACGACCCCCTACACTACACAAACACCACTGCACTAGCCTAAACCCTAAAGCGCTACCCCCTACACTACACAAACACTACTGCACTTAGCTAAACCCTCAAATACTACCCTCAACACGACCCCCTACACTACCCAAACACCACTGCACTACCCTAAACCCTAAAACACTACCCCCAGCACGACCCCTACACTATCCAAACACCACTGCACTACACTAAACCCTAAAACACTATCCCCAGCACTACACCCTACACTACCCAAACACCACTACACTACCCTAAACCCTAAAACACAACCCCATACAGTACACAAATACCACTGCACTACACTAAACCCTAAAAGACTACGCCCAGCACGACCCACTACACTACACAAACACCACTGCACTACACATAGCCCTAAAACACTACCCCCTACACTACACAAACACCACTGCACTACCCTAAACCGTAAAACACTACCCCCAGCATGATCCACTACACTAGACAAACACTGCTGCACTACCCTAAACCCTAAAACACTACCCCAACACTACCCCCTACACTACCCAAACACCACTGCACTACCCTAAACCCTAAAACACTACCCCAGCATGAAACCCTACACTACACAAACACCACTGCACTACCCAAAACCCTCAAACACTATCCCCAGCACTACCCCCTACACTACCCAAACACAACTGCACTACCCAAAACCCTAAAACACTACCCCCAGCATGACCCCCTACACTACACAAACACCACTGCACTAGCCTAAACCCTAAAGCGCTACCCCCTACACTACACAAACACTACTGCACTTAGCTAAACCCTCAAATACTACCCTCAACACGACCCCCTACACTACCCAAACACCACTGCACTACCCTAAACCCTAAAACACTACCCCAAGCACGACCCCTACACTATCCAAACACCACTGCACTACACTAAACCCTAAAACACTACCCCCAGCACTACACCCTACACTACCCAAACACCACTACACTACCCTAAACCCTAAAACACAACCCCATACAGTACACAAATACCACTGCACTACACTAAACAGTAAAACACTACCCCAGCACGACCCCCTACACTACACAAACACTACTGCACTTAGCTAAACCCTCAAATACTACCCTCAACATGACCCCCTACACTACCCAAACACCACTGCACTACCCTAAACCCTAAAACACTACCCCCAGCACGACCCCCTACACTATCCAAACACCACTGCACTACACTAAACGATAAAACACTACCCCCTACTCTACACAAACACCACTGCACTACCCTCAACACTAAAAGAGTACCCCCAGCACTACACCCTACACTACCCAAACACCACTACTCTACCCTAAACCCTAAAACACAACCCCATACAGTACACAAATACCACTGCACTACACTAAACCCTAAAACACTACACCCAGCACGACCCCTACAGTACACAAACACCACTGCACTACACATAACCCTAAAACACTACCCCCTACACTACACAAACACTGCTGCACTACCCTAAACCCTAAAACACTACCCCAACACTACCCCTACACTACCCAAACACCACTGCACTACCCCAAACCCTAAAACACTACCCCAGCATGAAATCGTACACTACACAAACACCACTGCACTACCCTAAACCCTCAAACACTATCCCCAGCACTACCCCCTACACTACCCAAACACAACTGCACTACCCAAAACCCTAAAACACTACCCCTAGCATGACCCCCTACACTACACAACCACCACTGCACTACCCCACTGCACTACCCTAAACCCTAAAACACTACCCCCAGGACAACCCCCTAAACTACCCAAACACAACTGTACTATCCTAAACCCTAAAACACTACCCCCAGCATGACCCCCTACAGTACACAAACACCACTGTACTATCCTAAAGCCTAAATATATCCCCATGACCCCTAACCTACACAAACACCACTGCACTACCCTAAACACTAAAACACTACCACCAGCACGACCCCTACACTACACAAACACCACTGCACTAGCCTAAACCCTAAAGCGCTACCCCCTACACTACACAAACACTACTGCACTTAGCTAAACCCTCAAATACTACCCTCAACACGACCCCCTACACTACCCAAACACCACTGCACTACCCTAAACCCTAAAACACTACCCCCAGCACGACCCCTACACTATCCAAACACCACTGCACTACACTAAACCCTAAAACACTACCCCCTACTCTACACAAACACCACTGCACTACCCTCAACACTAAAACAGTACCCCCAGCACTACACCCTACACTACCCAAACACCACTACACTACCCTAAACCCTAAAACACAACCCCATACAGTACACAAATACCACTGCACTACACTAAACCCTAAAACAGTACGCCCAGCACGACCCCCTACACTACACAAACACCACTGCACTACAAATAACCCTAAAACACTATCCCCTACACTACACAAACACCACTGCACTACCCTAAACCGTAAAAAACTACCCCAGCATGATCCCCTACACTAGACAAACACTGCTGCACTACCCTAAACCCTAAAACACTACCCAAACTACCCCCTACACTACCCAAACACCACTGCACTACCCTAAACCCTAAAACACTACCCTCAGCATGAAACCCTACACTACACAAACACCACTGCACTACCCTAAACCCTAAAACACTACCCCATCACTACCCCCTACACTACCCAAACACCACTGCACTAACCTAAACCCTAAATCACTACCCCAGCACGAAACCCTACACTACACAAGCACTACTGCACTACCCTAAACCCTCAAATACTACCCTCAACACAACCCCCTACACTGCCCAAACACCACTGCACTACCCTAAACCCTAAAACACTACCCCTAGCACGACCCCCTACACTATCCAAACACCACTGCACTACACTAAACCCTAAAACACTACCCCCTACTCTACACAAACACCACTGCACTACCCTCAACACTTAAACAGTACCCCCAGCACTACACCCTACACTACCCAAACACCACTACACTACCCTAAACCCTAAAACACTACCCCATCATGAAACCCTGCACTACACAAACACCACTGCTTTACCCTAAACCCTCAAACACGATCCCCAGCACTACCCCCTACACTAGACAAACACTGTTGCACTACCCTAAACCCTAAAACACTACCCAAACACTACCCCCTACACTACCCAAACACCACTGCACTACCCTAAACCCTAAAACACTACCCCCATCATGAAACCCTACACTGCACAAATACCACTGCACTACACTAAACCCAAAAACACTACGCCCAGCACGACCCCCTACACTACACAAACACCACTGCACTACACATAACCCTAAAACACTACCCCCTACACTACACAAACACCACTGCACTACCCTAAACCGTAAAACACTACCCCCAGCATGATCCCCTACACTAGACAAACACTGCTGCACAACCCTAAACCCTAAAACACTACCCCAACACTAGCCCCTACACTATCCAAACACCACTGCACTACCCTAAACCCTAAAACACTACCCCCATCATGAAACCCTACACTACACAAACACCACTGCATTACCCTAAACCCTCAAACACTATCCCCAGCACTACCCCCTACACTACCCAAACACAACTGCACTACCCAAAACCCTAAAACACTACCCCCAGCATGACCCCCTACACTACACAACCACCACTGCACTACCCCACTGCACTACCCTACACCCTAAAACACTACCCCCAGGACAACCCCCTAAACTACCCAAACACAACTGTACTATCCTAAACCCTAAAACACTACCCCCAGCATGACCCCCTACACTACACAAACACCACTGTACTATCCTAAAGCCTAAGTATATCCCCATGACCCCTAACCTACACAAACACCACTGCACTACCCTAAATACTAAAACACTACCCCCAGAACGACCCCCTACACTACACAAACACCACTGCACTAGCCTAAACCCTAAAGCGCTACCCCCTACACTACACAAACACTACTGCACTTAGCTAAACCCTCAAATACTACCCTCAACACGACCCCCTACACTACCCAAACACCACTGCACTACCCTAAACCCTAAAACACTACCCCCAGCACGACCCTTACACTATCCAAACACCACTACACTACACTAAACCCTAAAACACTACCCCCTACTCTACACAAACACCACTGCACTACCCTCAACACTAAAACAGTACCCCCAGCACTACACCCTACACTACCCAAACACCACTACACTACCCTAAACCCTAAAACACAACCCCATACAGTACACAAATACCACTGCACTACACTAAACCCTAAAACACTACGCCCAGCACGACCCCCTACACTACACAAACAGCACTGCACTACACATAACCCTAAAACACTACCCCCTACACTACACAAACACCACTGCACTACCCTAAACCATAAAACACTACCCCCAGGACAACCCCCTAAACTACCCAAACACAACTGCACTATCCTAAACCCTAAAACACTACCCCCAGCATGACCCCCTACACTACACAAACACCACTGTACTAGCCTAAATATATCCCCATGACCCCTACACTACACAAAAACCACTGCACTACCCTAAACACTAAAACACTACCCCCAGCACGACCCCCTACGCTACACAAACACCACTGCACTAGCCTAAACCCTAAAGCGCTACCCCCTACACTACAAAAACACTACTGCACTTAGCTAAACCCTCAAATACTACCCTCAACACGACCCCCTACACCACCCAAACACCACTGCACTACCCTAAACCCTAAAACACTACCCACAGCATGACCCCTACACTACACAAACACCACTGCACTACCCTCAACACTAAAACAGTACCCCCAGCACTACACCCTACACTACTCAAACACCACTACACTACCCTAAACCCTAAAACACAACCCCATACAGTACACAAATACCACTGCACTACACTAAACCCTAAAACACTACGCCCAGCACGACCTTCTACACTACACAAACACCACTGCACTACAAATAACCCTAAAACACTATCCCCTACACTACACAAACACCACTGCACTACCCTAAACCGTAAAACACTACCCCCAGCATGATCCCCTACACTAGACAAACACTGCTGCACTACCCTAAACCCTAAAACACTACCCAACACTACCCCCTACACTACCCAAACACCACTGCACTACCCTAAACCCTAAAACACTACCCCCAGCATGAAACCCTACACTACACAAACACCACTGTACTACCCTAAACCCTCAAACACTATCCCCAGCACTACCCCCTACACTACCCAAACACAACTGCACTACCCAAAACCCTAAAACACTACCCCCAGCATGACCCCATACACTACACAACCACCACTGCACTACCCCACTAATCTACCCTAAACCCTAAAACACTACCCCCAGGACAACCCCCTAAACTACCCAAACACAACTGCACTATCCTAAACCCTAAAACACTACGCCCAGCATGACCCCCTACAATACACAAACACCACTGCACTACCCTAAACACTAAAACACCACCCCCAGCACGACCCCCTACACTACACAAACACCACTGCACTAGCCTAAACCCTAAAGAACTACCCCCTACACTACACAAACACTACTTCACTTAGCTTAACCCTAAAACACTACCCATAGCATGACTCCCTATACTACACAAACACCACTGCACTACACTAAACACTAAATCTTTCCCCATGACCAATACACTACACAAACACCACTGTACTACCCTAAACACTAAAACACTACCCCCAGTACGACCCCCTTCACTACCCAAACACAACTGCAATACCCTAAACCCAAAAACACTTCCCGCGAGCACGATCCCTTACACTACCCAAACACCACTGCACTACCCTAAACCCTAAAACATGACCACCTACCAGTGGCGTAACAAAACTTGAGGGGGTCCCCCTGCAAAGCACATGGAGGGCCCCCCCCCCTCCCCCGGCGGCGTGGCCCTCCATCTACCACTTTGCCCGCCCATCCAGAAATCTAGCATATTTTGATTTGAAACCTCCAACATTTAAATGAAATGCCTCTACATTGTCTTTCTCTAAGTTCTAATGAGAAAGTGGGAAACACTCTTAACATACAAGCTATGCCATTTGTAACAATACTGTCAAAAGCATATTATTTAACTGAGGCAGCAATCAGAACAAAACCAAGGAGCGGTCATATTGTCTCAGGAACTGCCTATGGCTGAAAAACAAAGAACAACTATGAAGGGTCTGAAATAGAATAGCCAATAGCTTGAAACTTTGAAAGACCAACCCAAACCTGCAATTCCATAAAAACTTTACTGACAATATACATGAGAAGTACACAAGCTATAACTCAGTATCCTGCGAAAGTCAAGAGAAATAGACTGGTGAATTATCTGCATACCACACACTAGCGACTGTCATGGGTTGTGCATGATAATAACGTGAACTGAGGAAGCAATTTCAATCATAATGTCTTTATTAGTAAGCACTGCAAAACAGGCAGGCAAACAAGTCTGAGGGAGAAAACTGTTTGGATGCTTCAGAACATTGATGCAGATGTTTGTCTGTTTTAATTTATCATTTCTGTAGTGTAAACAATGCTAAATACAAGATTTAAGGTACACGTATTACAGACAAGTGCATGCAATACACCATAAATAACACTGCATGTAGAATAAAAACAAACCATATCAGCAAGTACCTAATGACAATATATACAAACTGTAGTTAGTAAAGCAAAAGAAAAAGTGCAAATACTTTCAAAGTGCAAAATAAAGCAATCACCAGTCCAGCAATATCCAAAAATCAAGCATGTTTTGTAAAACAATCCAACTTTCTTCTTGCATCAAGGTGAAAATACTTTCAAAGTGCATGGTAAAAACAAGTAGAGCAGCTTCCCTCACAAGGACTGACCTGAACCACCAGACTGGGCCTTAGTTCATAACAAACAGAGGCCTCAGACTTCAGTGTGTTAACACTGGCGTTATTTACAATTTACTAAGAGTATAGGCACTCCTGCTAAATTACAGATTCACCATTGGCTCTATCGTCACATCTGACACCGCCAGCCAGGCCTGGATTTTAAGCCAACAGCGCCTTGCATTCTGGGAGTTGTGCTTTGACCATCTAAGTAAGGGGTTAAACATTCCAGCATGCAAAGTGTTGTTGGATAAAAGCTACCAATGGACACGACATGGTGCCAATGCCACTTGGCAGCTATGTTTTATACAAGCACAAGGGGATGTTTAATTTCCTCAACACATGCTGCAGAAGTCTGGCGTCAAATAGCAAACACGTTGTGCGGAGAACCCAGAAACGTGCTGTGTTTAGCCCCCGTGTATGGACCTGAGGTGTCATTCTCTAAGAGACCCAGTGGTAAAAGCCCCCAGTTGTCTCTAATGCATGTTAGTGCCAGGCAGTGGTCGAAGTGGGGGAAAAAAAGTAGATGAACTGTGGGAGGAGAATCAGAGGGCAGGAATAATCAATGGATTGGGTCAGTGGGCGGAGTGAGAGGTGTGGCAGAAAGAGCAAAATATCCCAATTTTTAGTATTCGTTTCCCATTTCACTAACCGGTTACAGCTTATTACATTATTTAATTTAACCAATAGATACACATGTTTATTTAAGGTTAAATATGTGTTATTGACATTAAAATACATTCACAAAGTGGGATACATTTCCAATCACAGAATGTCCCAAATATCCTTAAAAGTGGAATCGCAAGCCATTTGTCTCCCAGCCATGGAGTTTCTGTCATCAGCACTTCTCCTTCCTTTTTCCACAAGAGCAGTTGAAATTAAATGAAATGAAATAGCATTTATAAAGCGCATGGTTACCCGAAGACATCCCAGCGCTAGGGCAGAAACCGCACTAAGCTGTGGCAGTCAATTAGGGAAAAGCCAGGTTTTGAGCCTCCTGCGGAAGATGGTGTGGTCTGGCTCTTTACGTAGCTGAAGCGGCAAGGAGTTCCAGAGTTTAGCGGCGTTGTAAGAGAAGAGCCGGCTGCCACTTCTGGACCTCTTGATTCTGGGAACAGACGCCAGGTGGAGGACATTTGAACGTAACCGCCTGTTGGCTTGGTAGGGCTGGACAAAGGAAGAAATGATAGCCGGTCCCACACCCCCTAGCACCTTATGGGTGGTGCAAAGGGCTTTAAAGTTGACTCTTTCCTGAATAGAAAGCCAATGTAAAGACCTAAGTGCAGCTTTGACTGACTGGCGGCTTGGAGTACCCTCACTAATCCTTGCGGTACACTTTTGCATGATTTGAAGTTTGTTAAAGACCGCACAGGGAGCACCGAGATAAAGAGCGTTGCCATAGTCCAGGAGGGATAAGACAAGTGCCTGGACGACGAGCTTTCTTGCTTGAGGGGGTAGCAAAGGCAACACTTTATGCAGCAGTCTTAGAATACCGAAGTAGGAGGCAACAACTTTCCTTGTTTGGATTTAAAGCTAAGCTCAGAATCAAGCCAGAAACCCAAACGTTTTATTTCGGATTTGGAGATAGGCACAGGGCCCATACATGCTGGCCAGATAGAGGAAACCTCGAGGGGGGAGGGATTACCGAGCAACATAAGCTCGGTCTTATCACCGTTCAGTTTTAGTTGGGAATGGCACATTCACCTCATCACCTCCTCGAGGCATGGGCCAAGACAAGCAGGGGAACTGCTTTTGTAGTTAAATGCCACCACTAATTGAGTGTCATAGGCATATGTAATTATATGCACCCCAAAGGGTAGAACAATGTCCGCGAGAGAAGCCATGTAAACATTAAAGAGAGTGGGACTCAGGGACGTCCCCTGAGGCACTCCACAATAAAGGAGCCTAGGGCTTGAAATGGCCTCGCCATGGAAGACCTGGAAGGATCTACCCTCGAGGAAAGAGCACAGCCAATTCAGGGCTGTTCCTGTCACACCCAGATGCATTAGGATACAGTGATTAACCATATCAAATGCAGCGCTGAGATCTAACAATATCACGGCTAGAGAACCACCTGCATCAAGAATCCTTCTAGAGTCTTCAGCGACTGCCAGTAAGGCGGTTTCATTACCTTGAGAGGGGCGAAACCCAGTTTGGGATGGATGCAGGAGTTTTCCAGCTTCAAGATGCCTAGAGAGAGAGTTCAAACATGAATGGCAAAATATCCTAGTTTGCAAATGTTTTCCACATAACTATGGCTTTGCCATATTTGCCACATAATACATCATCTGCTGCATAATCTGACGATGTTAACTAATACATTGTTTATAGCTCAAACACATCAAAAGTTACTAAAAAATGTGACTTGTGCTGCTGTGAATTGGAAGGCCCTTTGCAAAGGTTGACTGGTCACCTTTCTCACCGCTGCAGTTGTATGTTCCACTGGGACTAATAAGGAAACATCTTTGCAGAGACTGTTAGCATGTGTAAAACTTTCAAAATAATAAAGTATCAGAAAATGTACAGCACCACTAATACCAGTGTAGGGTATCAGAGCACTTTACATCACACATATTACACAGAGACAATCATTCATATGTGTGCAAATCACTGTGTAGGAAATATTACATAAGACAAAGGATTACAAGGTGTAGGAGTCACATGACAACCATACTAGTAGGCAGCATAGTTTAATAGTGATTGGTCTGCAGAAACACAAACTCAGAATTAAAAACATAATACCATGGTTAGGGGTTCTCTTTAATAATCAGAATTGATTTCTACCCAAATGAACCCTTTTTTGCAACATTAGTATAATCGAAGACTGGGGAAAAAAACATATAACGCTCACACTTATACCTGGGAGTTTGGATGCAGCTCTTACATGACAGTTAATAGCTCACTGTTCTATGTTAGGATTTTAACTTATTAACTGCAAGTAATAATAGGGTCTCTCTGACAAAAGCAGCAACCCACTGACCTATTCATATTATGGGCACTTTGTGAAAACCTTCCGAAAACCACTCACACTCCACAGCACCCTACAGACCCCCCGCCGCCGCTGGGGCAAAATCACTGAACAACTCCAGACAAGCCTCGCACTCAACCCTCCGACGAACCCCACCAACCCAGATGATGGTGCGCTCTCCCTCGAACGCTGGATGAACGACTGCGCCAACACCATCGCGCCGCTGAAAAACCCCACCAACAGAGGCACCAGCAGAAGAGTCAGCTGGTTCACCCCGGAACTCCTCAACTCCAAACGCACCTGCCGGAAACTGGAAAACACACGGAACAGGAACAAGATGCCAGACAGCCACACTGCCTACAAAGACGCCATCCGCAACCACCACCACCTCATCAGGACCGCCAAAAGGACCTCCTTCACAGACCGCCTTGACAACAACGCACACAACAGCAAGGAGCTCTTCACCATCGTGAAGGAACTCTCCAACCCCAGCTCCAACGCCAACGACATCCCACCATCACAAGCCCTGTGCGACTCACTCGCCACCTTTTGTCACCGGAAAAACACTGACATCCATGACAGCTTCAGAACCCGGACGACCCCTGCCGACCACACCACACCTAACCCACCACCCACGAAACCCTGACAACCTGGGCTAACGTGAGCATAGAGGACACACTCAAGACCATGGGATCTATCCACTCCGGTTCCCCTTTAGACCCCCTCCCACACCACATCTTCAACAAAGCCAGCAAGTCCATCGCACCTCACCTGCACAAAATCATCAACCTCTCCTTCGAGACCGCCACCTTCCCTGAGAACTGGAAGCACGCAGAGATCAACGCCCTACTGAAGAAACCCAAAGCAGACCCGGGCGACCTCAAAAACTTCCGGCCCATCTCCTTGCTCCGGTTCCCAGCTAAGGTCATCGAGAAGATAGTAAACACCCAGCTCACGCGACACCTCGAAGACAACAACATCCTAGACCCATCACAATCAGGATTCCGCAGCAACCACAGCACCGAGACCGCCCTCATCGCCGCCACAGACGACATCAGGATCCTACTAGACAACGGCGAGATGGCGGCCCTCATCCTCCTTGACCTCTCCGCCGCTTTCGACACCGTCTGCCACCGCACACTAAGCACGCGTCTCCACGACGCAGGGATCCGAAACAAAGCCCTGGACTGGACCACCTCCTTCCTCTCCGGCAGAACTCAGAGAGTCCGCCTATCCCCCGTTCCGCTCCGAGGCCTTCAAGATCATCTGCGGCGTCCCACAGGGATCCTCCCTCAGCCCGACGCTGTTCAACGTCTACATGGCACCACTAGCAAGCATCGCCCGACAACACGACCTCAACATAATCTCCTACGCCGACGACACTCAGCTGATCCTCTCCCTCACCAAGGACCCCCTCACCGCCAAATCCAACCTCCACCAGGGAATGAAGGCAGTCGCCAACTAGATGGTGGACAGCTGCCTCAAACTGAACACAGACAAGACAGAAATCCTCATCCTCGGGTCCAACCCCTCCGCATGGGACGACTCTTGGTGGCCCACGTCACTGGGGTCCCCCCCGGCCCCCACCGACCACGCACGCAACCTGGGATTCATCCTCGACTCGAAACTCTCCATGACCAAACAAGTCAACGCAGTCTCCTCCACCTGTTTCAACACCCTCCGCATGCTCCGCAAGATCTTCAGATGGATCCCGACAAATGAAGAAAACTGTCACCCTGGCCCTGGTCAGCAGCAGGCTCGACTACGGAAACGCCCTCTACGCCGGAACCTCATCCAAGCTCATCAACAGACTACAGAGAATCCAGAATGCCTCTGCATGCCTGATCCTCGATGTCCCGTGCCGTGACCAATATCACCCCCCACCTGAGGAACCTGCACTGGCTCCCCGTCGACAAAAGAATCTCCTTCAAGCTCCTGATCCACGCACACAAAGCACTCCACAAAACCGGCCCAGCCTATCTCAACAGTTGACTCTCCATCTACATACCCAACAGGAAACTCCGCTCCGCTGACCACGCCCTGGCCACAGTCCCACGCATCCGGAGAAGTACTTCCGGAGGCAGATCCTTCTCCCATCGTGCCGCCAAGACCTAGAACACACTCCCCCTCCACCTACGTCAAACCGAAGACCTGCTGACCTTCAGGAGACAACTCAAGACCTGGCTCTTTGACCAGTAACATCTTTCCCTCCCACCCCCCCAGCGCCTTGAAACCCACCCGGGTATGTAGTGCGCTTTACAAGTTACATGAGTGATTGATTGATATGCATGCCACATGTTCTTAGCAGCATGTACATTACACCTCTGCCATTCCTTTTCATGTCAAACCTTCCACTGGACAAAACACCATCTCTCTCTACTAAGAACATTAATCACTGGAGTTATCAAGACAATTTTATTGTTACCCAAAAATGTTGGAGGCCAGGAAGGAGGCAGCAAGTGCTTTTAAAACCATAATATACTTCCAAACACGACGCCCCCACCTGAAGTTAGCGCCCGGTGCGGTCGTACTGCCCTAGAGCCACCCTGCTCAAGAGTCCTGTGACCTCAGTGATAGAGTCACTGCCACTCTATGGTGTGCTGCTTCATAGGTCTGTCGGTCAAGACTGGAGTTTAACTTCATGGATAGTGGTGGACAGGCCTTCAAGGTTAATCCACACTTGCCACCGCTAGGGTCCACCAGCTGGTGCTAAGACACCGGGGCTTTTAAGATCTTGCGGCGCCTTCTAAGGTGTAGCACAGGAATGTGCTCCCTCAGGAGAGTGGTCTGGGAGCCTGGTCATTAAGGAGGAACCTGGTTCACCAGTTCCACTTTAGCAGCTCTGACCATAGCGCCACATCCTCTCCCCCACTGAACACTATACTGCCCCACTTAGAGAAACTTGCACTGAACTGACCCGCTATAAATTCCTGGATGTGACTCAATTCTAATTACGCACTAGACAAGAGCAATATGCTGCCTAAAAACAATTAACAACATCCGAGAAAAAGCAAACACTCATAAGGAATGCAAGATTAAGCAAACCATGTGAAATGTAAGCAGGAACAACATGGTTACTGTTAGAAATGGGGGTCTCTAGTTGGCAATGGCTGGCCACTGTCCAAGTAGGGACCCTTCTTCCTAAGTCAGAGTAAGCAGCCTACACCCTTTGATAACCCCTGCTCAGCCCTGTGGTAACGTAGCACGAGCAGTTAGGCCTATCTCAGAGGCAGTGTGTGAAGCATTTATGACCATACACAGTAATTCAATGAGGAACACTACAAATGGACACCACTCAAGTAGTTATAAAAAATAGGTATATTTATATAGACTTAATCACAAGACCAATAACAGTAAAAATCCACAATACTAGAAAAATATGGTTACTTTAAAAATGCTGCAAAAATAGTTCACGGTGCACAAAATGATGTTCAGTTCAATGCAGTGGTCTCTGCGACCCTTTTACTCGCAAGGTATCTGGATTCTGTAGCAAAGCAACAAAAATGTCGCTAAGGAGTTGTAGCGATAAATTTCCTCACGCTAACCAGCGATGCGTTGAATCCTTACCGCAAGGGAGGATGATGCGCTGGGTTGCGGGCAAGATAAAGCGACAAACTTCTTCACGCTAAGTCGGTGATGCGATAAAATCCTTGCCGCTAAGGGAGGATGATGCACCGAGCCTGTTGCGTGTGCGATCTTGCTGCGATGAAAGAAAATGGCTCTCCGCGATGGAGCGACGATCCTGATGCGATGCGGGGAAAATGGCGAACGCTCGGCATCCACGCTGCGATGAGTGTGATGCGATGATTTGGGGTTAGCGAGCACTTTGGGGTACGCTAACAGGTAATGCGACAATCCTTGGGTTAGCGAGCGTTTTCAGACCCGCTGACAGGCGGTTCAATAACTTGGGTTAGCGAGCGTTTTCAGACCCCCTGACAGGCTCTGCGACGATCTTCGGGATATTGGGCGTTTTCAGACCCGCTGATGGGTGATACGATAGTCTTCGGGATAGCGGGCGTTTTCAGGCCCGCTGATGGGTGATGCGATAATCTTCGGGGTTAGCGAGCGCTCGGCGGCAGCAGAGCGATGATTTTTCTCACGCTCACCAGCTGCAGCGGCCCGCTAACGGGGGTTAGCGACGATTTTCAGCACTCTTTTCTCAGCAGTAGAACTAGAGGCCCTGGAACTCACAGGAGCCTCACCTGCAGATAGAAATCCTCGCTGGGAGGACACAGGAGGCTGGTGGTGGAGTCTGGTGTGCCTGAGACTCCTGCAGGAGGCTAGCTCTCTTCTAGCCCTTGGGTGATTGCTGTAGCCACAAAATAAAAGTTCCTTCAAGGTCCTTTTCCTCTTCTTCCAAGTCCAGTAGTAACCACTGCAGGCCAGTCCAAGAAACAGCACACAAGCACAAGGACAGTCCTTCTCCTGCAGATTCCTGTAGTCACACGGACAGAGGTTCTTCTTGTTGTCCAGGAGCAATACAAATTGTAGGGGTTGGGGCACAAATAGTTATACGCCCAAAGTCTTTGTTCTTAGGAGTCACAAGTCTCTGAACCCAGCCAGAACCAGTTCTGCCCAGCCCTGGAGCACTTTGTTTACCAAGCTGCATCCTTCCTTTCAGAAAGAGGGGGTCTGCCTTCAGACGCACAGTGGGAGGTGGAGCCAGCATTCACCTTGCCAGGCACAGCCCTATTCTAGTGCAGGAGCTACCCCTCCCCTCCCTCCAAGGCAGATCTCTCTATTCAACCCAGGTCTGACTCCGCCTGCCCTGTCCCTCCAAAATCAGACAGCCAATACACATAATAGCAGAGCACACTGGAAGGCTTAGGCAAGAAAGTACCTATACTCTAAAAGTGGTAGTTTCAAACACAGAATATAAAAAAAACCTTCACTAAAAGATGTATTTTAATATTCTGAGCTCAGGCATACTAAATTAGTTTTTCTACCATGCTCTGTGGGTCAGTTAGGACTATAGAATGTAATAGCCAAACCTCCCATTCTGGCCTATGGAGAACAGGTAGCCTTACAGTAGTGAAAAACGAAATTGGGTGTAATTCACTACTATGACATGCTACACACATCAGAGCATGTCCTACCTTACACATACAATGCACCCTATCATAAGGGTGGCTTACATGATGCCAAGGGAAGGTTCAGGGGCTGGGAAGTGGGTGCAATTCACAGCCAAGATGGCAGTTCTAGACTGCACGCAGACTCTGCAGTGGCAGGTCTGAGACACACTTTACAAGCTGCTTCTGTGGGTGGCGCAAACCAGCGCTGTAGGCCTACCAGCAGCATTCGGTTTACCAGCCCTGGGCACACACAGGCCACGCTATTAGGGACTAACAGGTAAACCAAATAAGCCAATCATGGATGTACCAATTCACATGTCATCTTTACAAAGGGAGCATTCGCGCTGTGGCACTGAATAGCAGTGGCACAACGCCCAGAGCATCTATAACCAGCAAAGACACAGGGAAAAATGGAAGGGAGACTCACGCCAATGGTGCCAGGTCTAACAGTTACCTTTTTCCTTTTACACTTATTATTCTGAAATTAGTGAGTGCTTTTGCATGAAAAGGTAAGGCCATGACTACAGGGCCCGGAAGGGACCCGTTTCAGTGCCCATTGCTTATATCCTTTCAAAACACAGGCAGTATGGTTTAAAAAGACCACATTCGTAAATACACAGTCGCTGTACACATTTTGTTTTCCAATTCACCCATCAAGCAGGTATTTCAGTACCTCCAGGCAAGGTGCACTTTTAAACACAGAGAAAACAATGTTGTTCAAAGAGAGAGGAGTAAACAAAAGTATCACTTCACTGGCAAACACTGTAAAGTGGCGCTAATGTGTTTAGGTGTAAATAAATGAATCTGGACACCTTGCAACCACTCTGTCTTGCTTTAATTAGTTATTTATTTTTCACATTTGGAATGATTTCTTTCTCTCCACCCGGAGGCTGTACTTGTGTCAGAAAAAGACAACGTTTCCAGCAAAAATGTTATTCTTTTTTGGATCCATTTCACAGGGGAGCAAATAAACGAAAGGAGGAAAGGGAAGGTAATACCCGTTTCTTGAAGTCTCGGTTTTCACTAACTGAGGAGTGAGACAGAATGAGAGGGAAGACTCGGAGGCTTAGATGCCCTCACCGTGGTTTAATTTATGGGGACTTGGGGAGGCTGAAGAGGCTTGCTTACAGGCGCAGCGGTCTCCCTCCGCTTAGAGTAAGGGGGCCCCTGGAGCGTGGGGACCCCCGCACCGCGGGGGCTGCGGGGGCCTGTGTTACGCCCCTGCCACCTACACTACACAAACACCACTGCACTACCCTAAACCCTAGCACACTACCTCAGCATGACCACCTAGACTACACAAACACCACTGCACTACCCTAAACCCTAAAACACTACCCCTATAATACACAAACACCACTGCACTACCCTAAACCGTTAAACACTACCCCCAGCACTACCCCTACACTACCCAAACATCACTGCACTACTCTAAACTCTAAAAGACTACCCGCAGCACTACCCCCTATACTACCCAAACACCACTGCACAACCCTAAACAGTAAAACACTACACCCAGAATGAACCCCTAAACTACACAAGCACCACTGCACTAACCTAAACCCTAAAACACTATCCCCAGCACGACCACCTTCACAACCTAAACACAATTGCACAACCCTAAAAGTTAAGACACTACCCCCAGCAAGACACCCTACACTACACAAACACCACTGCACTACCCTAAACCCTAAAACACTATACCAAGGACGACCCCATGCACTACACAAACACCACTGTACTACCCTAAACCCTAAAACACTACCCCCAGCACGCCCCCCTTCAGTACCCAAACACAACTGCACTACCCTAAATCAAAAAAACACTACCCTGAGCACAACCCCCTACACTACTAACTACCACTGCACTACCCTAAACCCTAAAACACGACCCCATACACTACACAAATACGACTGCACTACACTAAATCCTAAAATACTACCCCCTGCACGACCCCTACACTACACAAACCCCACTGCACTACCCTAAACCCTAAAACATGACCACCTACACTACACAAACACCACTGCACTACCCTAAACCCTAGCACACTACCTCAGCATGACCACCTAGACTACACAAACACCACTGCACTACCCTAAACCCTAAAACACTACCCCTATAATACACAAACACTACTGCACTACCCTAAACCCTCAAACACTGCCCCCAGCACAACCCCCTAAACTACCCAAACACAACTACACTACCCTAAACCCTAAAACTCTACCCCTAGCATGACTCCCTACAGCACACAAACACCACTGCACTACCCTAAACCCCAAATATACCCCCATGACCCCTACACTACTCAATCACCACTGCAGTACCCTAAACCCTAAAACACTACCCCAAGCCCGACCCCCTACACTACACAAACACCTCTGTACTACCCTAGACACTAAAACACTTTCTGCGATCACGACCTCCTACACTACCCAAACACCACTGCACTACCCTAAACCCTAAAACACTACCCCCAGCATGACCCTCTACACTACACAAACACCACTGCACTACCCTAAACCCTGAAACACTATCCCTATAGTACACAAACACCACTGTACTACCCTAAACACTAAAACACGTCCCGCGATCACGACCTCCTACACAACCCAAACACCACTGCACTACCCTAAACCGTAAAACACTACCCCAGCACGACCCCTACACTACATAAGCACCACTGCACTACCCTAAACACTAAAACACTACGCCCAGCACAACCCCTTCACAACCCAAACACAACTGCACTACCCTAAACCTTAAAACACTACCCCCAGCATGACCCCCTAAACTACCCAAACACAACTGCACAACCCTAAACCCTAAAACACTACCCCAGGACAACCCCCTAAACTACCCAAACACAACTGCCTTATCCTAAACCCTAAAAACACTACCCCCAGCATGACCCCCTACACTACACAAATACCACTACACTACACTAAAACCTAAGACACTACCCCCAGCATGACACCCTACACTACACACACACCACTGCACTACACATAACCCTAAAACCCTACCCCCTACACTACACAAATACCACTGCACTACACTAAAACCTAAGACACTACCACCAGCATGACCACCTACACTACACAAACACCTCTGCACTACTCTAAACCCTAAAACACTACCCCAACACTACCTCCTACACTACCTAAACACCACTGCACTACCCTAAACCCTAAAACACTACCCCAGCACGAAACCCTACACTACACAAACACCACTGCAATACCCTAAACCCTCAAATACTACCCTCAGCATGACCCCAAACACTCCCCAAACACCACTGCAATACCCTAAACCCTAAAACACTACCAGCAGCACGACCCACTACACTACCCAAACTCCACTGCACAACACTAAACCCTAAAACACTACCCCCTACACTACACAAACACCACTGCACTACCCTCAACACTAAAACAGTTCCCCAGCAATACACTCTACACTACCCAAACACCACTGCACTACCCTAAACCCCAAAACACGACCCCATACACTACACAATTACCACTTCACTGCACTAAACCCTAAAACACTACACCCAGCACGACCACCTACACTACACAAATACCACTGCAATGCACATAACCCTAAAATACTACCCCCTAAACTACACAAACACCACTGTACTACCCTAAACCCTAAAACACTAACCCAACACTACCCCCTACACTACCCAAACCCCACTGCACTACCCTAAACCCTCAAATACACCCTCAGCACGACCCCCTACACTACCCAAACACCACTGCACTACCCTAAACCCTTAAACACTACCCTCAGCACGACCCCCTACACTACCCAAACACCATTGCACTACACTAAACCCTAAAACACTACCTCCTACACTAAACAAACACCACTGCATTACCCTCAACACTAAAACAGTACGCCCAGCACTACACCCTACGCTGCCCAAACACCACTGCACTACCCTAAACCCTAAAACACTATCCCCAGCAATACCCCCTACACTACACAAACACCACTGCACTACACTAAACCCTAAAACACTACATCAGCAGTACCCCCTAAACTATCCAAACACCACTGCACTAACCTAAACCCTAAAACACTACCCCCAGCATGACCCCCTACACTACACAAACACCACAGCACTACCTTAAACCTTAAAACACTACCCCTAGCCGTACCCCCTACACTACCCAAACACAACTGCACTACCCTAAACCCTAAAACACTACCCCCAGAATGACCCTCTACACTATACAAACACCACTGTACTACCCTAAACACTAAAACACTTCCCGCGAGCACGACCCCGACAGTACCCAAACACCACTGCACTACCCTAAACCCTAAAACACTACCCCCAGCATGACCCTCTACACTACAAAAACACCACTGCACTACCCTAAACCCTAAAACACTACCCCTATACTACAGAAACACCACTGTACTACCCTAAACCCTAAAACACTACCCCCAGCACGACCCCCTACACTACACAAACACCACTGAACTACCTTAAACCCTTAAACACTACCCCTGCTCGACCCCCTACACTACCCAACATCACTGCACTACCCTAAACCGTAAAACTCTAACCCCAGCATGACCCCCTACAATACACAAGCACCACTGCACTACCCTAAACACTAAAACACTACCCACAGCACGAACCCCTTCATTACCCAAACACAACTGCACTACCCTAAACCTTAAAAAGCTACCCCCAGCATGACCCCCTACACTACACAAACACCACTCCACAACCCTAAACCCTAAAACACTACCCCAAGCATGACCCCCTACAGTTCACAAACAACACTGTACTATCCGAAACACTACCCCCAGCACGACCCCCTTCACTACCCAAACATAACTGCACTACCCTAAACCCTAAATCTACCCACAGCACAACCCCCTACACTACACAAACACCACTGCACTACCCTAAACCCTAAAACACTACCCCCAGTACGACCCCCTACACCACCCAAACACCACTGAACTATCCTACACCCTAAAACACTTCCCCAGCATGAACCCTTACACTACACAAACACCACTACACTACCCTAAACCCTAAAACACTACCCCTAGCATGACCCCCATGACACAAACACCACTGCACTACCCTAAACCCTAAAACACTACCCCCAGAACGACCCTCTTCACAACCCAAACACAACTGCACTACCCTAAACCCAAAAACACTACCCCCAGCATGACACCGTACACTACCCAAACACCACTGCTCTACCCCAAACCCTAAATTGCGATGCCCCTACACTACACAAACACCACTGCACTACCCTAAACCCTAAAACACTACCCCCAGTACGACCCCCTACACTACCAAAACACCACTGAACTATCCTACACCCTAAAACACTTCTCCAGCATGACCCCCTTCACTACTTAAACACAACTGACCTACCGTAAACCAAAGAACACTACACTCAACATGACCTCCTACACTTTTAAACACCACTGCACTACCCTAAACTCTAAAACACAACCCCATACACTACACAAATACCACTACACTACACTAAACCCTAAAACACTACCCCCAGCACGACCCGCTATACTACACAAACACCACTGCACTACCCATAACCCTAAAACACTACCCCCTACACTATACAAACACCACTGCACTACCATAAACCCTAAAACACTACCCCCAAAATGACCCCATACACTACACAAACACCACTGCACTACCCTAAACCCTAAAAAACTACCCCAGCTCGAACCCCTATACTACACAATCACCACTGCACTACCCTCAACCCTAAAGCACTACCCCCAGCACAACCCCCTACACTACACAAGCACCACTGCACTACCCTAAACCTCAAAACACTACCCCCAGCATGACCCCCTTCACTACCCAAAAACTACTGCACTACCCTAAACCCTAAAACACTACCCCTAGCACAACACCCTACGCTACCCAAATATAACTGCACTACCCTAAACCATAAAACACTACCCCTGCAAGATCCCCACACTACACAAACACCACGGCACTACCCTAAACTTTAAATCTACCCCATGACCCCTACACTACAGAACACCACTGCAATACCCTATACCCTAAAACACTACCCCAAGCATGACCCCCTACACTACACAAATACCACTGTACTACCCTAAACACTAAAACACTGCACCCAGCATGACCCCCTTCACTACACAAACACAACTGCGCTACCCTAAACACAAAAACACTTCCCGTGAGCACGATCCCTTACACTACACAAACACCACTGCACTTACCTAAACCCTAAAACACTATGACCCCCTACACAACACAACACAACACAAACACCACTGCACTACCCTAAACCCTAAAACACTACCCCCAGCATGACCCCCTACACTACACAAACACCACTGAACTACCGAAAACCCTTAAACACTAACCCCAGCACAACCCCCTTCACTACCCAAACACAACTGCAATACCCTAAACAGTAAAACACTACACCCAGAATGACCCCCTAAACTACACAAGCACCACTGCACTACCCTAAACCCTAAAACACTATCCCCAGCACGACCACCTTCACCACCTAAACACAATTGCACAACCCTAAAAGTTAAGACACTAACCCCAGCAATACACCCTACACTACACAAACACCACTGCACTACCCTAAATCAAAAAACACTACCCTCAGCACAACCCCCTACACTACTAAATACCACTGCACTACCCTAAACCCTAAAACACGACCCCATACACTACACAAATACGACTGCACTACACTAAATCCTAAAACACTACCCCCTGCACGACCCCCTAGACTACACAAACACCACTGCACTACACATAACACTAAAACACTACCCCCTACACTACACAAACACCACTGCACTACCCTAAACCCTAAAACACTACCCCCAGCATGACCCCCTACACTACACAAACACCACTGCACTACCCTAAACCCTAAAACACTACCCTAACACTACCCCCTACACTACCCAAACACCACTGCACTACCCGAAACCCTAAAACACTACCCCAGCACGAAACCCTACACTACACAAACACTACTGCACTACCCTAAACCCTGAAATACTACCCTCAACACGACCCCCTACACTACCCAAACACCAAAGCACTACCCTAAACCCTAAAACACTACCCCCACCACGACCCCCTACACTATCCAAACACCACTGCACTAAACTAAACCCTAAAACACTACCCCCTACTCTACACAAACACCACTGCACTACCCTCAACACTAAAACAGTACCCCCAGCACTACACCCTACACTACCCAAACACCACTACACTACCCTAAACCCTAAAACACAACCCCATACAGTACACAAATACCACTGCACTACACTAAACCCTAAAACACTAAGCCCAGCACGACCCCTACACTACACAAACACGACTGCACTACACATAACCCTAAAACACTACCCCTACACTACACAAACACCCCTGCACTACCCTAAACCGTAAAACACTACCCCCAACATCATCCGCTACACTAGACAAACACTGCTGCACTACCCTAAACCCTAAAACACTACCCCAACACTACCCCCTACACTACCCAAACACCACTGCACTACCCTAAACCCTAAAACACTACCCCCAGCATGAAACCCTACACTACACAAACACCACTGCACTACCCTAAACCTAAAACACTACCCTCAGCAGTACACCCTAAACTACCCAAGCACCACTGCACTACCCTAAACCCTAAAACACTACCCCCAGCATTACCCCATACACTACACAAACACCACGGCACAACCTTAAACCTTAAACACTACCCCCAGTAGTACCCCCTACACTACCCAAGCACAACTGCACTACCCTAAACCCTAAAACACTACCCCCAGAATGACCCTCTACACTACACAAACACCACTGCACTACCCTACTGCACTACCCTAAACCCTCAAACACTACCCCCAGCACAACCCCCTAAACTACCCAAACACAACTGCACTACCCTAAACCCTAAAACTCTACCCCCAGCATGACCCCCTACATCACACAAACACCACTGCACTACCCTAAACCCCAAATATACCCCCATTACCCCTGAACTACTCAATCACCACTGCAGTACCCTAAACCCTAAAACACTACCCCAAGCCCGACCCCCTACACTACACAAACACCTCTGTACTACCCTAGACACTAAAACACTTTCCGCGATCACGACCTCCTACACTACCCAAACACCACTGCACTACCCTAAACCCTAAAACACTATCCCCAGCATGACCCTCTACACTACACAAACACCACTGCACTACCCTAAACCCTAAAACAGTACCCCCAGCTCAACCCCCTACACTACCCAAACATCACTGCACTACCCTAAACCGTTAAACACTACCCCCAGCACGACCCCTACACTACATAAGCACCACTGCACTACCCTAAACACTAAAACACTACGCCCAGCACGACCCCTTCACAACCCAAACACAACTGCACTACCCTAAACCTTAAAACACTACCCCCAGCATGACTCCCTAAACCACCCAAACACAACTGCACTACCCTAAACACTAAAACACTACCCCCAGGACAACCCCCTAAACTACCCAAACACAACTGCACTATCCTAAACCCTAAAACACTACCCCCAGCATGATCCCCTACACTAAACAAACACCGCTGTACTACCCTAAAGCCTAAATATATCCCCATGACCCCTACACTACACAAACACCACTACACTACCCTAAACACTAAAACACTACCCCCAGCATGACCCCCTACACTACACAAACACCACTGCACTAGCCTAAACCCTAAAGCACTACCCCCTACACTACACAAACACTACTGCACTTAGCTAAACCCTAAAACACTACCCATAGCATGACTCCCTATACTACACAAACACCACTGCACTACACTAAACCCTAAATCTTTCCCCATGACCCCTACACTACACACACACCACTGCACTACCCTAAACCCTAAAACACTACCCCAAAGATGACCCCCTATACTACACAAACACCACTGTACTACCCTAAACACTAAAACACTACCCCCAGCACGACCCCCTTCACCACCCAAACACAACTGCAATACCCTAAACCCAAAAACACTTCCCACGAGCACGATCCCTTACAGTACCCAAACACCACTGCACTACCCTAAACCCTAAAACATGACCACCTACACTACACAAATACCACTGCAATATCCTAAACCCTAGCACACTACCTCAGCATGACCACCTAGACTACACAAACACCACTGCACTACCCTAAACCCTAAAACACTACCCCTATAATACACAAACACCACTGCACTACCCTAAACCGTTAAACACTACCCCCAGAACTACCCCCAACACTACCCACACATCACTGCACTACTCTAAACTCTAAAACACTACCCGCAGCACTACCCCCTATACTACCCAAACACCACTGCACAATCCTAAACAGTAAAACACTACACCCAGAATGACCCCCTAAACTACACAAGCACCACTGCACTACCCTAAACCCTAAAACACTATCCCCAGCACGACCACTTTCACCACCTAAACACAATTGCACAACCCTAAAATTTAAGACACTACCCCCAGCACGACACCCTACACTACACAAACATCACTGCACTACCCTAAACCCTAAAACACTACACCAAGGACGACACCCTACACTACACAAACACCACTGTACTACCCTAAACCCTAAAACACTACCCCCAGCACGCCCCCTTCAGTACCCAAACACAGCTGCACTACCCTATATCAAAAAACACTACCCTCAGCACAACCCCCTACTCTACTAAATACCACTGCACTACCCTAAACCCTAAAACACGACCCCATACACTACACAAATACGACTGCACTACACTAAATCCTAAAACACTACCCCCTGCACGACCCCCTACGCTACACAAAAACCACTGCACTACACATAACCCTAGCACACTACCTCAGCATGACCACCTAGACTACACAAACACCACTGCACTACCCTAAACCCTAAAACACTACCCCCAGCACGCCCCCCTTCAGTACCCAAACACAGCTGCACTACCCTAAATCAAAAAACACTACCCTCAGCACAACCCCCTACTCTACTAAATACCACTGCACTACCCTAAACCCTAAAACACGACCCCATACACTACACAAATACGACTGCACTACACTAAATCCTAAAACACTACCCCCTGCACGACCCCCTACACTACACAAAAACCACTGCACTACACATAACCCTAAAACACTACCCCCTACACTACACAAACACCACTGCACTACCCTAAACCCTAAAACACTACCCCCAGCATGACCCCTACACTACACAAACACCACTGCACTACCCTAAACCCTAAAACACTACCATAACACTACCCCCTACACTACCCAAACACCACTGCACTACCCTAAACCCTAAAACACTACCCCAGCACGAAACCCTACACTACACAAACACTACTGCACTACCCTAAACCCTCAAATACTACCCTCAACACGACCCCTTACAGTACCCAAACACCACTGCACTACCCTAAACCCTAAAACATGACCACCTACACTACACAAACACCACTGCACTATCCCAAACCCTAGCACACTACCTCAGCATGACCACCTAGACTACACAAACACCACTGCACTACCCTAAACCCTAAAACACTACCCCCAGCACGCCCCCCTTCAGTACCCAAATGTAGCTGCACTACCCTAAATCAAAAAACACTACCCTCAGCACAACCCCCTACTCTACTAAATACCACTGCACTACCCTAAACCCTAACACACGACCCCATACACTACACAAATACGACTGCACAACACTAAATCCTAAAACACTACCCCCTGCACGACCCCCTACACTACACAAACACCAGTGCACTATCCCAAACCCTAGCACACTACCTCAGCATGACCACCTAGACTACACAAACACCACTGCACTACCCTAAACCCTAAAACACTACCCCCAGCACGCCCCCCTTCAGTACCCAAACACAGCTGCACTACCCTAAATCAAAAAACACTACCCTCAGCACAACCCCCTACTCTACTAAATACCACTGCACTACCCTAAACCCTAAAACACGACCCCATACACTACACAAATACGACTGCACTACACTAAATCCTAAAACACTACCCCCTGCACGACCCCCTACACTACACAAAAACCACTGCACTACACATAACCCTAAAACACTACCCCATACACTACACAAACACCACTGCACTACCCTAAACCCTAAAACACTACCCCCAGCATGACCCCCTACACTACACAAACACCACTGCACTACCCTAAACCCTAAAACACTACCATAACACTACCCCCTACACTACCCAAACACCACTGCACTACCCTAAACCCTAAAACACTACCCCAGCACGAAACCCTACACTACACAAACACTACTGCACTACCCTAAACCCTCAAATACTACCCTCAACACGACCCCCTACACTATCCAAACACCACTGCACTACCCTAAACCCTAAAACACTACCCCCAGCATGACCCCCTACACTATCCAAACACCACTGCACTACACTAAACCCTAAAACACTACCCCCTACTCTACACAAACACCACTGCACTACCCTCAACACTAAAACAGTACCCCCAGCACTACACCCTACACTACCCAAACACCACGACACTACCCTAAACCCTAAAACACAACCCCATACAGTACACAAATACCACTGAACTACACTAAACCCTAAAACACTAAGCCCAGCACGACCCCCTACACTACACAAACACCACTGCACTACACATAACCCTAAAACACTACCCCCTACACTACACAAACACCACTGCACTACCCTAAACCGTAAAACACTACCCCCAGCATCATCCCCTACACTAGACAAACACTGCTGCACTACCCTAAACCCTAAAACACTACCCCAACACTACCCCCTACACTACCCAAACACCACTGCACTACCCTAAACCCTAAAAAACTACCCCCAGCATGAAACCCTACACTACACAAACACCACTGCACTACCCTAAACCTAAAACACTACCATCAGCAGTACACCCTAAACTACCCAAGCACCACTGCACTACCCTAAACCCTAAAACACTAACCCCAGCATTACCCCATACACTACACAAACACCACGGCACTACCTTAAACCTTAAACACTACCCCCAGTAGTACCCCCTACACTACCCAAGCACAACTGCACTACCCTAAACCCTAAAACACTACCGCCAGAATGACCCTCTACACTACACAAACACCACTGCACTACCCTACTGCACTACCCTAAACCCTCAAACACTACCCCCAGCACAACCCCCTAAACTACCCAAACACAACTGCACTACCCTAAACCCTAAAACTCTACCCCCAGCATGACCCCTACATCACACAAACACCACTGCACTACCCTAAACCCCAAATATACCCCCATTACCCCTACACTACTCAATTACCACTGCAGTACCCTAAACCCTAAAACACTACCCCAAGCCCGACCCCCTACACTACACAAACACCACTGCACTACCCTAAACACTAAAACACTACCCCCAGCATGACCCCCTACACTACATAAACACCACTGCACTAGCCTAAACCCTAAAGCACTACCCCCTACACTACACAAACACTACTGCACTTAGCTAAACCCTAAAACACTACCCGCAGCACTACCCCCTATACTACCCAAACACCACTGCACAATCCTAAACAGTAAAACACTTCACCCAGAATGACCCCCTAAACTACACAAGCACCACTGCACTACCCTAAACCCTAAAACACTATCCCCAGCACGACCACCTTCACCACCTAAACACAATTGCACAACCCTAAAATTTAAGACACTACCCCCAGCAAGACACCCTACACTACACAAACACCACTGCACTACCCTAAACCCTAAAACACTACACCAAGGACGACCCCCTACACTACACAAACACCACTGTACTACCCTAAACCCTAAAACACTACCCCCAGCACGCCCCCCTTCAGTACCCAAACACAACTACACTACCCTAAATCAAAAAACACTACCCTCAGCACAACCCCCTACTCTACTAAATACCACTGCACTACCCTAAACCCTAAAACACGACCCCATACACTACACAAATACGACTGCACTACACTAAATCCTAAAACACTACCCTCTGCACGACCCCCTACACTACACAAAAACCACTGCACTACACATAACCCTAAAACACTACCACCTACACTACACAAACACCACTGCACTACCCTAAACCCTAAAACACTACCCCCAGCATGACCCCCTACACTACACAAACACCACTGCACTACCCTAAACCCTAAAACACTACCCCAACACTACCCCCTACACTACCCAAACACCACTGCACTACCCTAAACCCTAAAACACTACCCCAGCACGAAACCCTACACTACACAAACACTACTGCACTACCCTAAACCCTCAAATACTACCCTCAACACGACCCCCTACACTACCCAAACACCACTGCACTACCCTAAACCCTAAAACACTACCCCCAGCACGACCCCCTACACTATCCAAACACCACTGCACTACACTAAACCCTAAAACACTACCCCCTACTCTACACAAACAATACTGCACTACCCTCAGCACTAAAACAGTACCCCCAGCACTACACCCTACACTACCCAAACACCACAACACTACCCTAAACCCTAAAACACAACCCCATACAGTACACAAATACCACTAAACTACACTAAACCCTAAAACACTACGCCCAGCACGACCCCCTACACTACACAAACACCACTGCACTACACATAACCCTAAAACACTACCCCCTACACTACACAAACACCACTGCACTACCCTAAACCGTAAAACACTACCCCCAGCATCATCCCCTACACTAGACAAACACTGCTGCACTACCCTAAACCCTAAAACACTACCCCAACACTACCCCCTACACTACCCAAACACCACTGCACTACCCTAAACCCTAAAAAACTACCCCCAGCATGAAACCCTACACTACACAAACACCACTGCACTACCCTAAACCTAAAACACTACCCTCAGCAGTACACCCTAAACTACCCAAGCACCACTGCACTACCCTAAACCCTAAAACACTACACCCAGCATTACCCCATACACTACACAAACACCACGGCACTACCTTAAACCTTAAACACTACCCCAGTAGACCCCCTACACTACCCAAGCACAACTGCACTACCCTAAACCCTAAAACACTACCCCCAGAATGACCCTCTACACTACACAAACACCACTGCACTACCCTACTGCACTACCCTAAACCCTCAAACACTACCCCCAGCACAACCCCCTAAACTACCCAAACACAACTGCACTACCCTAAACCCTAAAACTCTACCCCCAGCATGACCCCCTACATCACACAAACACCACTGCACTACCCTAAACCCCAAATATACCCCCATTACCCCTACACTACTCAATCACCACTGCAGTACCCTAAACCCTAAAACACTACCCCAAGCCTGACCCCTACACTACACAAACACCTCAGTACTACCCTAGACACTAAAACACTTTCCGCGATCACGACCTCCTACACTACCCAAACACCACTGCACTACCCTAAACCCTAAAACACTACCCCCAGAATGACCCTCTACACTACACAAACACCACTGCACTACCCTAAACCCTAAAACACTACCCCCAGCTCGACCCCCTACACTACCCAAACATCACTGCACTACCCTAAACACTACCCCCAGCACGACCCCTACACTACATAAGCAACACTGCACTACCCTAAACACTAAAACACTACGCCCAGCACGACCCCTTCACAACCCAAACACAACTGCACTACCCTAAACCTTAAAACACTACCCCCAGCATGACTCCCTAAACTACCCAAACACAACTGCACTACCCTAAACCCTAAAACACTACCCCCAGGACAACCCCCTAAACTACCCAAACACAACTGCACTATCCTAAACCCTGAAACACTACCCCCAGCATGACCCCCTACACTAAACAAACACCGCTGTACTACCCTAAAGCCTAAATATATCCCCATGACCCCTACACTACACAAACACCACTGCACTACCCTAAACACTAAAACACTACCCCCAGCATGACCCCCTACACTACACAAAAACCACTGCACTAGCCTAAACCCTAAAGCACTACCCCCTACACTACACACACACTACTGCACTTAGCTAAACCCTAAAACACTACCCATAGCATGACTCCCTATACTACACAAACAACACTGCACTACACTAAACCCTAAATCTTTCCCTATGACCCCTACACTACACACACACCACTGCACTATCCTAAACCCTAAAACACTACCCCAAAGACGACCCCCTATACTACACAAACACCACTGTACTACCCTAAACACTAAAACACTACCCCCAGCACGACCCCCTTCACTACCCAAACACAACTGCAATACCCTAAACCCAAAAACACTTCCCACGAGCACGATCCCTTACAGTACCCAAACACCACTGCACTACCCTAAACCCTAAAACATGACCACCTACACTACACAAACACCACTGCACTATCCAAAACCCTAGCACACTACCTCAGCATGACCACCTAGACTACACAAACACCACTGCACTACCCTAAACCCTAAAACACTACCCCCAGCACGCCCCCCTTCAGTACCCAAACACAGCTGCACTACCCTAAAGCTAAAAACACTACCCTCAGCACAACCCCCTACTCTACTAAATACCACTGCACTACCCTAAACCCTAAAACACGACCCCATACACTACACAAATACGACTGCACTACACTAAATCCTAAAACACTACCCCCTGCACGACCCCCTACACTACACAAAAACCACTGCACTACACATAACCCTAAAACACTACCCCCTACACTACACAAACACCACTGCACTACCCTAAACCCTAAAACACTACCCCCAGCATGACCCCCTACACTACACAAACACCACTGCACTACCCTAAACCCTAAAACACTACCATAACACTACCCCCTACACTACCCAAACACCACTGCACTACCCTAAACCCTAAAACACTACCCCAGCACGAAACCCTACACTACACAAACACTACTGCACTACCCTAAACCCTCAAATACTACCGTCAACACGACCCCCTACACTACCCAAACACCACTGCACTACCCTAAACCCTAAAACACTACCCCCAGCACGACCCCCTACACTATCCAAACACCACTGCACTACACTAAACCCTAAAACACTACCCCTACTCTACACAAACACCACTGCACTACCCTCAACACTAAAACAGTACCCCCAGCACTACACCCTACACTACCCAAACACCACGACACTACCCTAAACCCTAAAACACAACCCCATACAGTACACAAATACCACTGAACTACACTAAACCCTGAAACACTAAGCCCAGCACGACCCCCTACACTACACAAACACCACTGCACTACACATAACCCTAAAACACTACCCCCTACCCTACACAAACACCACTGCACTACCCTAAACCGTAAAACACTACCCCCAGCATCTTCCCCTACACTAGACAAACACTGCTGCACTACCCTAAACCCTAAAACACTACCCCAACACTACCCCCTACACTACCCAAACACCACTGCACTACCCTAAACCCTAAAAAACTACCCCCAGCATGAAACCCTACACTACACAAACACCACTGCACTACCCTAAACCTAAAACACTACCCTCAGCAGTACACCCTAAACTACACAAACACCACTGTACTACCCTAAACACTAAAACACTACCCCAGCACAACCCCCTTCACTACCCAAACACAACTGCAATACCCTAAACCCAAAAACACTTCCCACGAGCACGATCCCTTACAGTACACAAACACCACTACACTACCCTAAACCCTAAAACACTACCCCTATAATACACAAACACCACTGCACTACCCTAAACCGTTAAACACTACCCCCAGAACTACCCCCTACACTACCCACACATCACTGCACTACTCTAAACTCTAAAACACTACCCGCAGCACTACCCCCTATACTACCCAAACACCACTGCACAATCCTAAACAGTAAAACACTTCACCCAGAATGACCCCCTAAACTACACAAGCACCACTGCACTACCCTAAACCCTAAAACACTATCCCCAGCACGACCACCTTCACCACCTAAACACAATTGCACAACCCTAAAATTTAAGACACTACCCCCAGCAAGACACCCTACACTACACAAACACCACTGCACTACCCTAAACCCTAAAACACTACACCAAGGACGACCCCCTACACTACACAAACACCACTGTACTACCCTAAACCCTAAAACACTACCCCCAGCACGCCCCCCTTCAGTACCCAAACACAACTACACTACCCTAAATCAAAAAAACACTACCCTCAGCACAACCCCCTACTCTACTAAATACCACTGCACTACCCTAAACCCTAAAATACGACCCCATACACTACACAAATACGACTGCACTACACTAAATCCTAAAACACTACCCTCTGCACGACCCCCTACACTACACAAAAACCACTGCACTACACATAACCCTAAAACACTACCACCTACACTACACAAACACCACTGCACTACCCTAAACCCTAAAACACTACCCCCAGCATGACCCCCTACACTACACAAACACCACTGCACTACCCTAAACCCTAAAACACTACCCCAACACTACCCCCTACACTACCCAAACACCACTGCACTACCCTAAACCCTAAAACACTACCCCAGCACGAAACCCTACACTACACAAACACTACTGCACTACCCTAAACCCTAAAACACTACCCCCAGCACGACCCCCTACACTATCCAAACACCACTGCACTACACTAAACCCTAAAACACTACCCCCTACTCTACACAAACAATACTGCACTACCCTCAGCACTAAAACAGTACCCCCAGCACTACACCCTACACTACCCAAACACCACAACACTACCCTAAACCCTAAAACACAACCCCATACAGTACACAAATACCACTAAACTACACTAAACCCTAAAACACTACGCCCAGCACGACCCCCTACACTACAAAAACACCACTGCACTACTCATAACCCTAAAACACTACCCCCTACACTACACAAACAGCACTGCACTACCCTAAACCGTAAAACACTACCCCCAGCATCATCCCCTACACTAGACAAACACTGCTGCACTACCCTAAACCCTAAAACACTACCCCAACACTACCCCCTACACTACACAAACACCACTGCACTACCCTAAACCTAAAACACTACCCTCAGCAGTACACCCTAAACTACCCAAGCACCACTGCACTACCCTAAACCCTAAAACACTACCCCCAGCATTACCCCATACACTACACAAACACCACGGCACTACCTTAAACCTTAAACACTACCCCCAGTAGACCCCCTACACTACCCAAGCACAACTGCACTACCCTAAACCCTAAAACACTACCCCCAGAATGACCCTCTACACTACACAAACACCACTGCACTACCCTACTGCACTACCCTTAACCCTCAAACACTACCCCCAGCACAACCCCCTAAACTACCCAAACACAACTGCACTACCCTAAACCCTAAAACTATACCCCCAGCATGACCCCCTACATCACACAAACACCACTGCACTACCCTAAACCCCAAATATACCCCCATTACCCCTACACTACTCAATCACCACTGCAGTACCCTAAACCCTAAAACACTACCCCAAGCCTGACCCCTACACTACACAAACACCTCTGTACTACCCTAGACACTAAAACACTTTCCGCGATCACGACCTCCTACACTACCCAAACACCACTGCACTACCCTAAACCCTAAAACACTACCCCCAGAATGACCCTCTACACTACACAAACACCACTGCACTACCCTAAACCCTAAAACACTACCCCCAGCTCGACCCCCTACACTACCCAAACATCACTGCACTACCCTAAACCGTAAAACACTACCCCCAGCACGACCCCTACACTACATAAGCAACACTGCACTACCCTAAACACTAAAACACTACGCCCAGCACGACCCCTTCACAACCCAAACACAACTGCACTACCCTAAACCTTAAAACACTACCCCCAGCATGACTCCCTAAACTACCCAAACACAACTGCACTACCCTAAACCCTAAAACACTACCCCCAGGACAACCCCCTAAACTACCCAAAAACAACTGCACTATCCTAAACCCTGAAACACTACCCCCAGCATGACCCCCTACACTAAACAAACACCGCTGTACTACCCTAAAGCCTAAATATATCCCCATGACCCCTACACTACACAAACACCACTGCACTACCCTAAACACTAAAACACTACCCCCAGCATGACCCCCTACACTACACAAAAACCACTGCACTAGCCTAAACCCTAAAGCACTACCCCCTACACTACACACACACTACTGCACTTAGCTAAAACCTAAAACACTACCCATAGCATGACTCCCTATACTACACAAACAACACTGCACTACACTAAACCCTAAATCTTTCCCTATGACCCCTACACTACACACACACCACTGCACTATCCTAAACCCTAAAACACTACCCCAAAGACGACCCCCTATACTACACAAACACCACTGTACTACCCTAAACACTAAAACACTACCCCCAGCACGACCCCCTTCACTACACAAACACAACTGCAATACCCTAAACCCCAAAACACTTCCCACGAGCACGATCCCTTACAGTACCCAAACACCACTGCACTACCCTAAACCCTAAAACATGACCACCTACACTACACAAACACCACGGCACTATCCAAAACCCTAGCACACTACCTCAGCATGACCACCTAGACTACACAAACACCACTGCACTACCCTAAACCCTAAAACACTACCCCCAGCACGCCCCCCTTCAGTACCCAAACACAGCTGCACTACCCTAAAGCAAAAAACACTACCCTCAGCACAACCCCCTACTCTACTAAATACCACTGCACTACCCTAAACCCTAAAACACGACCCCATACACTACACAAATACGACTGCACTACACTAAATCCTAAAACACTACCCCCTGCACGACCCCCTACACTACACAAAAACCACTGCACTACACATAACCCTAAAACACTACCCCCTACACTACACAAACACCACTGCACTACCCTAAACCCTAAAACACTACCCCCAGCATGACCCCCTACACTACACAAACACCACTGCACTACCCTAAACCCTAAAACACTACCATAACACTACCCCCTACACTACCCAAACACCACTGCACTACCCTAAACCCTAAAACACTACCCCAGCACGAAACCCTACACTACACAAACACTACTGCACTACCCTAAACCCTCAAATACTACCGTCAACACGACCCCCTACACTACCCAAACACCACTGCACTACCCTAAACCCTAAAACACTACCCCCAGCACGACCCCCTACACTATCCAAACACCACTGCACTACACTAAACCCTAAAACACTACCCCTACTCTACACAAACACCACTGCACTACCCTCAACACTAAAACAGTACCCCCAGCACTACACCCTACACTACCCAAACACCACGACACTACCCTAAACCCTAAAACACAACCCCATACAGTACACAAATACCACTGAACTACACTAAACCCTAAAACACTAAGCCCAGCACGACCCCCTACACTACACAAACACCACTGCACTACACATAACCCTAAAACACTACCCCCTACCCTACACAAACACCACTGCACTACCCTAAACCGTAAAACACTACCCCCAGCATCTTCCCCTACACTAGACAAACACTGCTGCACTACCCTAAACCCTAAAACACTACCCCAACACTACCCCCTACACTACCCAAACACCACTGCACTACCCTAAACCCTAAAAAACTACCCCCAGCATGAAACCCTACACTACACAAACACCACTGCACTACCCTAAACCCTAAAAAACTACCCCCAGCATGAAACCCTACACTACACAAACACCACTGCACTACCCTAAACCTAAAACACTACCCTCAGCAGTACACCCTAAACTACACAAACACCACTGTACTACCCTAAACCCTAAAACACTACCCCCAGCACGACCCCCTTCACTACCCAAACACAACTGCAATACCCTAAACCCAAAAACACTTCCCACGAGCACGATCCCTTACAGTACCCAAACACCACTGCACTACCCTAAACCCTAAAACATGACCACCTACACTACACAAATACCACTGCACTATCCTAAACCCTAGCACACACCCACAGCATGACCACCTAGACTACACAAACACCACTACACTACCCTAAACCCTAAAACACTACCCCTATAATACACAAACACCACTGCACTACCCTAAACCGTTAAACACTACCCCCAGAACTACCCCCTACACTACCCACACATCACTGCACTACTCTAAACTCTAAAACACTACCCGCAGCACTACCCCCTATACTACCCAAACACCACTGCACAATCCTAAACAGTAAAACACTTCACCCAGAATGACCCCCTAAACTACACAAGCACCACTGCACTACCCTAAACCCTAAAACACTATCCCCAGCACGACCACCTTCACCACCTAAACACAATTGCACAACCCTAAAATTTAAGACACTACCCCCAGCAAGACACCCTACACTACACAAACACCACTGCACTACCCTAAACCCTAAAACACTACACCAAGGACGACCCCCTACACTACACAAACACCACTGTACTACCCTAAACCCTAAAACACTACCCCCAGCACGCCCCCCTTCAGTACCCAAACACAACTACACTACCCTAAATCAAAAAACACTACCCTCAGCACAACCCCCTACTCTACTAAATACCACTGCACTACCCTAAACCCTAAAACACGACCCCATACACTACACAAATACGACTGCACTACACTAAATCCTAAAACACTACCCTCTGCACGACCCCCTACACTACACAAAAACCACTGCACTACACATAACCCTAAAACACTACCACCTACACTACACAAACACCACTGCACTACCCTAAACCCTAAAACACTACCCCCAGCATGACCCCCTACACTACACAAACACCACTGCACTACCCTAAACCCTAAAACACTACCCCAACACTACCCCCTACACTACCCAAACACCACTGCACTACCCTAAACCCTAAAACACTACCCCAGCACGAAACCCTACACTACACAAACACTACTGCACTACCCTAAACCCTAAAACACTACCCCCAGCACGACCCCCTACACTATCCAAACACCACTGCACTACACTAAACCCTAAAACACTACCCCCTACTCTACACAAACAATACTGCACTACCCTCAGCACTAAAACAGTACCCCCAGCACTACACCCTACACTACCCAAACACCACAACACTACCCTAAACCCTAAAACACAACCCCATACAGTACACAAATACCACTAAACTACACTAAACCCTAAAACACTACGCCCAGCACGACCCCCTACACTACACAAACACCACTGCACTACACATAACCCTAAAACACTACCCCCTACACTACACAAACACCACTGCACTACCCTAAACCGTAAAACACTACCCCCAGCATCATCCCCTACACTAGACAAACACTGCTGCACTACCCTAAACCCTAAAACACTACCCCAACACTACCCCCTACACTACACAAACACCACTGCACTACCCTAAACCTAAAACACTACCCTCAGCAGTACACCCTAAACTACCCAAGCACCACTGCACTACCCTAAACCCTAAAACACTACCCCCAGCATTACCCCATACACTACACAAACACCACGGCACTACCTTAAACCTTAAACACTACCCCCAGTAGACCCCCTACACTACCCAAGCACAACTGCACTACCCTAAACCCTAAAACACTACCCCCAGAATGACCCTCTACACTACACAAACACCACTGCACTACCCTACTGCACTACCCTAAACCCTCAAACACAACCCCATACAGTACACAAATACCACTAAACTACACTAAACCCTAAAACACTACGCCCAGCTCGACCCCCTACACTACACAAACACCACTGCACTACACATAACCCTAAAACACTACCCCCTACACTACACAAACACCACTGCACTACCCTAAACCGTAAAACACTACCCCCAGCATCATCCCCTACACTAGACAAACACTGCTGCACTACCCTAAACCCTAAAACACTATCCCCAGCACGACCACCTTCACCACCTAAACACAATTGCACAACCCTAAAATTTAAGACACTACCCCCAGCAAGACACCCTACACTACACAAACACCACTGCACTACCCTAAACCCTAAAACACTACACCAAGGACGACCCCCTACACTACACAAACACCACTGTACTACCCTAAACCCTAAAACACTACCCCCAGCACGCCCCCCTTCAGTACCCAAACACAACTACACTACCCTAAATCAAAAAACACTACCCTCAGCACAACCCCCTACTCTACTAAATACCACTGCACTACCCTAAACCCTAAAACACGACCCCATACACTACACAAATACGACTGCACTACACTAAATCCTAAAACACTACCCTCTGCACGACCCCCTACACTACACAAAAACCACTGCACTACACATAACCCTAAAACACTACCACCTACACTACACAAACACCACTGCACTACCCTAAACCCTAAAACACTACCCCCAGCATGACCCCCTACACTACACAAACACCACTGCACTACCCTAAACCCTAAAACACTACCCCAACACTACCCCCTACACTACCCAAACACCACTGCACTACCCTAAACCCTAAAACACTACCCCAGCACGAAACCCTACACTACACAAACACTACTGCACTACCCTAAACCCTAAAACACTACCCCCAGCACGACCCCCTACACTATCCAAACACCACTGCACTACACTAAACCCTAAAACACTACCCCCTACTCTACACAAACAATACTGCACTACCCTCAGCACTAAAACAGTACCCCCAGCACTACACCCTACACTACCCAAACACCACAACACTACCCTAAACCCTAAAACACAACCCCATACAGTACACAAATACCACTAAACTACACTAAACCCTAAAACACTACGCCCAGCACGACCCCCTACACTACACAAACACCACTGCACTACACATAACCCTAAAACACTACCCCCTACACTACACAAACACCACTGCACTACCCTAAACCGTAAAACACTACCCCCAGCATCATCCCCTACACTAGACAAACACTGCTGCACTACCCTAAACCCTAAAACACTACCCCAACACTACCCCCTACACTACACAAACACCACTGCACTACCCTAAACCTAAAACACTACCCTCAGCAGTACACCCTAAACTACCCAAGCACCACTGCACTACCCTAAACCCTAAAACACTACCCCCAGCATTACCCCATACACTACACAAACACCACGGCACTACCTTAAACCTTAAACACTACCCCCAGTAGACCCCCTACACTACCCAAGCACAACTGCACTACCCTAAACCCTAAAACACTACCCCCAGAATGACCCTCTACACTACACAAACACCACTGCACTACCCTACTGCACTACCCTAAACCCTCAAACACTACCCCCAGCACAACCCCCTAAACTACCCAAACACAACTGCACTACCCTAAACCCTAAAACTCTACCCCCAGCATGACCCCCTACATCACACAAACACCACTGCACTACCCTAAACCCCAAATATACCCCCATTACCCCTACACTACTCAATCACCACTGCAGTACCCTAAACCCTAAAACACTACCCCAAGCCTGACCCCTACACTACACAAACACCTCTGTACTACCCTAGACACTAAAACACTTTCCGCGATCACGACCTCCAAACTACCCAAACACCACTGCACTACCCTAAACCCTAAAACACTACCCCCAGAATGACCATCTACACTACACAAACACCACTGCACTACCCTAAACCCTAAAACACTACCCCCAGCTCGACCCCCTACACTACCCAAACATCACTGCACTACCCTAAACCGTAAAACACTACCCCCAGCACGACCCCTACACTACATAAGCAACACTGCACTACCCTAAACACTAAAACACTACGCCCAGCACGACCCCTTCACAACCCAAACACAACTGCACTACCCTAAACCTTAAAACACTACCCCCAGCATGACTCCCTAAACTACCCAAACACAACTGCACTACCCTAAACCCTAAAACACTACCCCCAGGACAACCCCCTAAACTACCCAAACACAACTGCACTATCCTAAACCCTGAAACACTACCCCCAGCATGACCCCCTACACTAAACAAACACCGCTGTACTACCCTAAAGCCTAAATATATCCCCATGACCCCTACACTACACAAACACCACTGCACTACCCTAAACACTAAAACACTACCCCCAGCATGACCCCCTACACTACACAAAAACCACTGCACTAGCCTAAACCCTAAAGCACTACCCCCTACACTACACACACACTACTGCACTTAGCTAAATCCTAAAACACTACCCATAGCATGACTCCCTATACTACACAAACACCACTGCACTACACTAAACCCTAAATCTTTCCCTATGACCCCTACACTACACACACACCACTGCACTATCCTAAACCCTAAAACACTACCCCAAAGACGACCCCCTATACTACACAAACACCACTGTACTACCCTAAACACTAAAACACTACCCCCAGCACGACCCCCTTCACTACCCAAACACAACTGCAATACCCTAAACCCAAAAACACTTCCCACGAGCACGATCCCTTACAGTACCCAAACACCACTGCACTACCCTAAACCCTAAAACATGACCACCTACACTACACAAACACCACTGCACTATCCCAAACCCTAGCACACTACCTCAGCATGACCACCTAGACTACACAAACACCACTGCACTACCCTAAACCCTAAAACACTACCCCTATAATACACAAACACCACTGCACTACCCTAAACCGTTAAACACTACCCCCAGAACTACCCCCTACACTACCCACACATCACTGCACTAAACTCTAAAACACTACCCGCAGCACTACCCCCTATACTACCCAAACACCACTGCACAATCCTAAACAGTAAAAGAACTACACCCAGAATGACCCCCTAAACTACACAAGCACCACTGCACTACCCTAAACCCTAAAACACTATCTCCAGCATGACCACCTTCACCACCTAAACACAATTGCACAACCCTAAAATTTAAGACACTACCCCCAGCAAGACACCCTACACTACACAAACACCACTGCACTACCCTAAACCCTAAAACACTACACCAAGGACGACCCCCTACACTACTCAAACACCACTGTACTACCCTAAACCCTAAAACACTACCCCCAGCACGCCCCCCTTCAGTACCCAAACACAACTGCACTACTCTAAATCAAAAAACACTACCCTCAGCACAACCCCCTACTCTACTAAATACCACTGCACTACCCTAAACCCTAAAACACGACCCCATACACTACACAAATACGACTGCACTACACTAAATCCTAAAACACTACCCCCTGCACGACCCCCTACACTACAGAAAAACCACTGCACTACACATAACCCTAAAACACTACCCCCTACACTACACAAACACCACTGCACTACCCTAAACCCTAAAACACTACCCCCAGCATGACCCCCTACACTACACAAACACCACTGCACTACCCTAAACCCTAAAACAATACCCCAACACTACCCCTACACTACCCAAACACCACTGCACTACCCTAAACCCTAAAACACTGTCGTAAATAAAATATTACGCTCTCAGAATTTCAGAATATTAATAAGATCATGCATAAAGCAAGAGGCTGAGTCTGTGGTATCAGGTTCATAAAGGGCTTTATTCCAATAACTCGAGTCAAAGGGAGAATATTACCATCACCACAAGGGATCTGGAAGGGACTCAAAAGTATTCTCAATATTCTCAAAACATTATTCACAGAGTACAGTATATATACATTTCTCAATTGTACGTAAGCAAAAGAGCAAGAGAGAATGAGATAAGAGCATGTGGGCGTGTAAGTAGGCGTGAAGGTGGGCGTCCATGTGGGCGTCCACTTGATGATAATAGGTAATTTGTCATAGGTGGGTGGATACCTGGAGGGGGTTGCGTGATCAGCTGGAATTGTACTGGAACTTTGCCTTACTTGTGCTCAACTCGAGCATGACGTGTAACTGACGTGGGGAAGGCTGCTTGTGCAGTCAGGAAGTCTGGAAGTTAGGCCTTCAGTGTCAAGACGACCAGCACATCTTGTATTATCTGATATCTAAAGTCTGGAGCAGGGACTGATTCGTGACATAGGTTGCCCATCACCAAGAGCCAATGTGGCATTTATTTCTTCGTTTACTGCTGAAGTCTTGCACGGGGGCTATGGGCTTTTCACTGACGTGAGCTTTGTAATCACACAAAAAGAGACAGAAAGGCTAGGCTTTCTCCTTTGCAGATGGGTCATGTTTATATTCCTCCTTCTCCAGGCAGGAATGTGGTTTCAGTAGGAGTAAGCAGATAACCGTGCTCAATACTGTCTCGGCACCTCGGTTGGGGCCCCTTTGGCTGAGGCCCAAGTGTGCAAGGCCAAGGATACGCAGCTGCAGCTTTCAGAGCGTTCTGAGGCATGAAACCTCTTTTCGGCTCTGGCTGAGCCATAAACATGGGCTTCATGAAAATGCAGGAAAACATGATGAAAAACGTGTAGGCCTCAATACAGATTTGTCGTTTCTCTCATGGGAGACTGGATGATGGCAGGCCACGTTATAGCATAAGCATCATGATAGAAAGGCCATGGAGGGGAAATACATAGGTTACATGTATGTGCACATAAGCGTTGGGGGGGCACATGGGGACACATAGGCCTCATAGATTTTTATTTTCCTCATTCCCTCCTTGTACCCTAGTGAACCCCCTATGTAACGTCTATTCTCATGAGACAGTCGATCTGTTCTTGCAGCATTATTTTTCCATTTTCAATGCTCTGTAAATGGGGATGTGGAACACATGCAGTAACACACAGGCCGCAATGGCCGGGCCACACTGCAGACATAGACAACAACTGAATACCATTAGTAGTATTAACCCACAGACGGTCAACACTTTCCATCCCCATGCCGATATTACTCCCCAGAGCCAACTGGACCAAGTCCACGTGCCTGGGTTTTGATGTATGCTTTGGGCAATCTTGTGGAGCCTTGTTATTGCTTTGTATACAGACGGTGCGTTATTAGGAATAAAAGAAATGATACGTAGCATGTCCCACCCCAGTCTAAGGGCAGTTGTACATAGGCTGTCTGGCCACAAATAAAGTAGGTGTGTCGTGATGCTCTGAAATAGGACTTTCCTTTGTCTTTGAATACTATTATAGTATCACACTCACTGTGCCCCAAATGTACTGAGCCTTCTTTTCTGACACACAAGTTCCCTTTTACTGGCAGGACTGTAATTGAGGATGGACCTAACATGTGTTGGGGCTTTACGTTCAACACTATGAAATCGAGGGTCGCATTTCCTTGCAGGTACTCTTCATTTTCTAGATCTGTACCTTTCATTTGGGGAAGTCCCTCTTCATCTGGGAAACATGCTTTGTTCATGACTTTATTCAAGTTACCCCATACCCACTCGCCCCTACACTCCTTGTCTTGACATTCTTTGGCATCACCGTTGATGGATGTCATTAAGGCAAACCATGCTCCGCAAGAACCATTATGGGAGAACGGAAAAGGAAAAAGAGGCAAGACTCCCTTTACCTTCTGATACGGGGGAAGTCGGCCACAGACCCAGCAGTCTGTAGCATTGCTAACCTGATGTGAATGGTGCAGCATCTGAATAAAGGTATTGCTGCGTAAGGCAAGTCGATATGATAACTCATGGGATGGCAGATCACTAAATGTGTGCTTTATGGTATCATTAGTGGAGGAGTATAAGAGTGAGGCAATAGGAGAAAAAATAGCATGTAGTATTAAGCTGATACATATTATCGTGATGCACAGAAGAGATAGAAAAATCACAGTCACTATACATCTACCACGTAATATTTTACAGTATTTTCTTCTTATCTTGCTCTTTTTTTTTTTTTTTTTTATTGTCCAAGATCTTATGCAAGCCAGAATACATGTTCAACCGCTTCACCACCTAGCCGACTTAATTGATCAAACGGGTTCTGACTTTTTAGATCTAAGTTTAGCCTTGAGGAAACTGCTGTGGAGTCTCCTCTAGAAAATGGTGTTCAAAGTCTGAAAAAGGTCTTTTCCTTTGTAAAAGAGTGGTGAAGGTGCAACCATCCTTTCCGCCCTTTGACTTTAACGGCCGTCCCCGTGGTCCAGAGCACTGACTTCGGCGCCTTCCATCCAGGAGCGATGGAGTATTCTTTGACCTGGGTGTTGTCAGGGAAGGCGGCAGCAACCTGCGAACAACAAGAGAGTAGTGCAGACATCAAGGAAGCCAGGTAATCTGTCAGCATGTTACTATCAACATCAGTAATCTTTTTAGGCATTGGAGTGCCCCACATATTCGGTGGTCTACCAAAGACCACTTCATAGGGAGATAAGCCTGTTCTAGAATGAGCTCCCATTCGCATGTAAAAGAGGGCAACCGGTAGGGCTACCATCCAATCTACACCTTTGTCTGCGCAAATCTTTGCTAGTCTAATTTTCAATGTCTGATTATGTCTTTCTACAAGGCCTGCTGCTTCAGGATGTCGCACACAATGGAATTTCCAGGTATACCCTAACAGAAGGGACACCTGCTTCATTAGTACCAGGACATATTTGTAACCTCTACATCTGTTTATTTGGATATAATCCATTTGGAGCACTTCAAAAGGGTGGTCAGGTGGATGGAATCCACCTTGTTCCATCGGAATGCCTTTACCTGGATTGAATTGGCAACAGATCATACATGTTCTGACCTTTTGTTTCGCTGCTGCACGCAGGTGCTTGTTGAACCATATATTCTGTAAGCTATCTATCATTGCTTTCTCTCCTAAGCGTGCAGGACTATGTGCGGTATTTATAATCACTTGTACCATCGAATCAGGAAGAAACCATGTGGATTTGCCCTTATTCATGCAACCCTGATCAGTCAGTACCCCTCCTTGTTCCAACCATTTCTTTAATTCGTCTAGAGTAGCATGTGTCTGTATGTCTTGTACATCCTTGGAAGGATCCCTAACTGTCATGGCTTTGGACACTGATAGTATCTGTGAGTTCGCTAGTGGGGTCTGAGCTGTCTGTTTAGCAGTTCGGTCTGCCAGATCATTGCCTTGAGAAATGGTATCTGTGGCTCTAGTATGTGCTTTGCATTTTAGGATAGCTATGGCTGTTGGTAAATGTATCGCTTCCAGAAGGGCTTGAATAAGGGGGCCATGCTGTATCTTGGCCCCGTGAGAGGTCAAGAAACCTCTTTCTCTCCACAGAATCGGTGTAAATGTTTACTCTCAGGTGCTTAGCTCTTATGCACGCTTGTGTTAGGGCGATGAGCTCTGCTGCTTGTGCTGACAATATGTCTATTCTTTTAGTCTCTATTATTTCAGTATCAGTAGTCACTGCATATGCCGCCACTAATTCTCCCGCCACTGTCCTCATGCATGAGCCGTCAACATATAGTGTTAGGTCAGGGTCTGGGAGTGCAACGTCTGTCAAGTCTTGTCTTGGTTTAGTCACGATATGTATTACTTCAACACAGTCATGTGGTGGAACGTTTTCTGTACTGGAGGGCAAAAGAGTAGCGGGATTCAGTATGTTGCATCGTCTGATCTCTATGTGTGGTTGAAATAACGTCAGCTCATAACCTGTCAGTCTCGCTACAGTCAGGTGTTGTGTTTGTGTCCGGTTCAAGAGAACCTCTACTGCGTGTGGTACTTGTACTGTCAGAGGGTGGCCCAGCACTATCGAGTCACTTTGTCTTATGGCTAAGGCCGTTGCTGCAACTGATTTTAGGCACGCAGGCAAAGCCTGTGCTACTGGGTCTAATGTACTAGAAAAATAAGCACAGGGCTTGTGTTTTCCTGCATGATCTTGTGTTAGGACAGATAGTGCTGTTCCATCCCGCTCTGTCACAAAAAGCATAAACGATTTGTTGTAATCAGGGTTTGCTAAAACTGGTGCTTGACATAAAGCTCTTTTTAATTCTTCAAATGCCACAGTGTGTTCTTGTGTCCAAGGGAGGACTTTAGTAGAAGCTGCCTCCTGTGTCGTTAACTGTATCAGGGGCTTGGCTATGTAAGCATACTGGGGAATCCACTGCCTGCAATATGAAGTGAGGCCAATGAATGCACGTACCTCCTTTTGTGTCTTGGGCTGTGAAAAACCAGAAATCAATTGAATACGTTCCGGTGCCCACAACTAATTCCCCTGAAAGATCACAATAAAACATGAGAAAAAGGGGAAAGCACCATACCTATTTCCTCGGCTTAATTTCTAAGGGGGCTAATTTCTAAGGGGCTAGCGGGAAGCGAACCTCCTCAGGGGCCAGCAGAAAGCCAATATTCTCCTCCTTCCCCCCTTTTTGACAGGAGGAAATCTGAAACAGATTCCACTGCTGTCAAACACTATCAAACCCTGCGTGTAGCAACTGGGCGTAAGCGCAGTTGAAATTCAAGAGAAATCCCTCCAGCAAATGTACAAACTTCATTGTGTGAGCTCATAGGCTGGCCAAATGACATCTCATATGCAAATGTCCCTATTATGTGAACCTACACCAACCTGAAGTCAATATTAATGCTAGGAGGCCCTAATAGGAATGCTAAACTTCCTAAATATTTGGAAAACCAAGTTTAAGAACACTTATTAATGTTGATAATTTCATAATTAATAATTTATCTGCTAAAGAAATCAGTCATTTTGCAATAATTTCCACCTATACAATAAACTGCATCCCTCGCCTTTCATATTCAAACGTCTCCCTTCAGAAGCCCAAACCCAATAGCCTAATTTAAAAACAAGTCAACTTTTGGGGCCACCACTTACAAGAATGAGCTTACTAAAGCAAACTTTAAAAAGGAAATCCTGTCAGATATTTTCTCATTACCCTAAATACCGAGCCTCATTTGTCACTCTGGGGTGGAAGTCCTTATCTAAAACAGGCTCTTCAAGAGCTAAGATGCGAGTGTACAGATCATAATTGTTCCTTAATGTCCAATCTGGAAACATATGACCGAGGCTGCCTGTCTATAAGAGAAAGGCAGTTATGTGAAAAATATTTTAGTCTTGCATAGCCTTTTTCTTTTGTTTCATTCATCTCCAACACCAATTAGACATACACTGATAACGTGTTGTCTGCTATTTTGACAGCATGATAATGGTAATATCATGTCTGTGAAATTTAGTAATTGTGAACAAGTTCCAGCCAAGCGCTGTGCAAAGATTGCCGTCGTCACGACCATCTCTGTACTGCACAGGAGAACTTTGTATTAAACGCTAAACAGACTGGTCAATACAACACAAAAACAAAACATATATATAATACATATGCCAAGCCATCAGTATACCAAGCACAGAAAGCATAGACAAATTACGTTAACATATATAAATGAGCAGTGACGCCCAATGTCTGTACCTACAGCTCAGAGGCGAACATTCTGGCCTGCTTAATTTGTCAGGCTTATAATCAATAACTGATTTACCTGCCCTATACACCCCCATCTGACAGTGGGTCATCCCAATGATGACCAGCTGTCAGCTGAAATCACCGTGTCAAGTCTGACACACAGGATCAGCAACAATAATCAAAAATGAAGAACACACGAACCTGTCTTTTTTTTTTATAAAAATGAGCTATGCATCTTTGTACACAATGTACCCTCATGTCCCAGTCGAAGATGCATCACTCATCTTTCCTCACAGACTTGCAACCACCGGACCATACATTCATTTCAACTGGTGGCAGCTTGTGGCCACAATTTAAAAATGTCTGAATTTAAAAATCGTTTTTATATAGGCATATAGCCCTTAAAATTCCAAGCAAGAGCAACATTTTACTTTCTGGCCAGAAGCAATATAATATGTGCTAAAAAATAAAACAAATCTTCTCCATAGACATTTCCTCGGGGCACAGGTTTTGCACAGAATAGAACAAGGGAATCTCTCTCGACTTACATTTCTCAGCTGCCCTGTCTTATCAGAGAAGCTAAAAATAGCCCCTCAGCGCGGCCTGAGCCTGGGCTGCCAGCCAACTTTTTTGTTTTTCCTACTCCTGGCCCCCAAGGCTCTCCGGCTGCAGGCATTACACAGATGCGATGTCAGAGAAGCTTTCTAAGCAGTGCCTTTGTTCTGCTCCTCTCACCGGCCCCCACCTACACTGGCTACAAGGTCAGAATCTGTCTCCGATTTCTGTATCACATTCTGCTCTACACAGCCCCCACCTTCTCCTCACTCTGAAGCTGTCAAAGACAAAAAGACTACTCAATTCCATAAAAACTGCAATAATTCGCCCAATTGAAAAATTATTTTTACATACAATTTGCACTCAGGGGGTCATAATCTTACCGACTTGACCCAGCACATTGGCTCACTGGACCACCAAGAACACAAACCTGTATTCTTGAACAATTTGCAAATTCGAAATACCCACAATTCTTTTTCTCAAGCTAAACCCTTAATGGATCACTAATTATTTTTCGTTAACACTTTGTACATTAGGGGTGTCATCAAATCACAGGCGTTGCTATTACCCTAGCTACACCCCTCTCAAGTCCCTTTTAACAACGTAATCAAATGTTGGACCATGAAAACACCAGCCATGCGCTGATCTTTTGGCGGGAGGCTCAAGAACACTTGAGCTACTATATCATTATCATATGTATCGGGGTACTTGCGGTGGCACTCCAACTGGTCTTTCTACTGAGGCCACTCTTGCTAGGTCCTCTGAAAGGACGGGATAAATACCAGCAACGTCAGTATTTCTTTCTCTGTCAGCCTGCGCTCATTTTACCTGCTCCACTTCCACCTGTAACATCTTTTCCTTGGCTTTTCCAGACTCCAGTCTACTTCTCTCTGCTTCGTGAAACACTTACTCTGTCCTCCTATGTGACTCCTTGCGCCAAAACTCAATGGCATCCTTCCGAGCTGGTCTACATTTTCTCTTTCATAAGAGTGTTTCGTTGTCTGTCTACTTGTTCTGCTTTTACTCGGATACCTTCCTCAACTAATACATTTTCTCGGGCTTTGTCTGAATCCTCCCTACTTTTCTCTTCTTTTCTGAGCGCTTTCTCTGTGCGTCTATGCGATTCTTTACGCCATAATTCAATGGCATCTTTCTGTGACTGTCTGGCTTTCTTTTTCCATAATGCTTCTTCTACTCTCATGATGCAATCTGCATCCCATGTCCCAGCAGCGGGCCATCTCTGATTCTCTGCTAAATCCTTGGTGTAGTCCACCCACAAATCGAGATATAATACGGCATCTAGGCCATGTTTATGGTACATAAAGTACCCTGGAGTGTCCCTAGGTGGAATGGGAACGGCTTCCTCGAGTATTCCTTTTCTAGTTTTTATCTGTCTTAATTTTGAGAATAACGGCATCTTAAACCTTGCTACTTGATTCTTACTCGGACTTGAACACAATTAATACAATAAACACAGTAATGAAGATCGAACAATCACTCATACCACGACATTTAAAACACATTAAAACATTTTAAAACGAACAACGATAATTAGAATAAAACTAGCTAACTGCATAATACTGGATGTACTGCTAAACAGTACAGATACACCGCTAAAACAGTGCAGACCGGGTCTGTGTACCCAACCCCGTCTTGACCGGCACAAATTAATGCGCACGTCTAGATGCGTCCCCAGCAACGGTACTCACCGGGAAGCACGGAACGGAAGGCCTCGGAAACTCTGAACTGGACTGGACCGGACTCGTGACGTAGGTACTTCGGAACTTTGGAACCTGGTGGGCCTCTGTATACCTCGGACACAGCTCTCTCGCAGGTGGGCTCTGGGTAGGACAATCTGCGTTCCTCACCGCCTCGTCTGGATGCCTGGTCGCAGTCCGTCCCCTTCGTTGGCCTGAGGGAGTTGGCGGGAAGACCCGCGATGTGCGCGCTTGAAGTCCGTCACGGCTATGGAAGGGGGCAAAACTGGACCCTCATCTCCGGCGTGTGGGGAAAGAGATTGAACTGTTCGGGCGCCATTATGTCGTAAATAAAATATTACGCTCTCAGAATTTCAGTATATAAATAAGATCATGCATAAAGCAAGAGGCTGAGTCTGTGGTATCAGGTTCATAAAGGGCTTTATTCCAATAACTCGAGTCAAAGGGAGAATATTACCATCACCACAAGGGATCTGGAAGGGACTCAAAAGTATTCTCAATATTCTCAAAACATTATTCACAGAGTACAGTATATATACATTTCTCAATTGTACGTAAGCAAAAGAGCAAGAGAGAATGAGATAAGAGCATGTGGGCGTGTAAGTAGGCGTGAAGGTGGGCGTCCATGTGGGCGTCCACTTGATGATAATAGGTAATTTGTCATAGGTGGGTGGATACCTGGAGGGGGTTGCGTGATCAGCTGGAATTGTACTGGAACTTTGCCTTACTTGTGCTCAACTCGAGCATGACGTGTAACTGACGTGGGGAAGGCTGCTTGTGCAGTCAGGAAGTCTGGAAGTTAGGCCTTCAGTGTCAAGACGACCAGCACATCTTATATTATCTGATATCTAAAGTCTGGAGCAGGGACTGATTCGTGACATAGGTTGCCCATCACCAAGAGCCAATGTGGCATTTATTTCTTCGTTTACTGCTGAAGTCTTGCACGGGGGCTATGGGCTTTTCACTGACGTGAGCTTTGTAATCACACAAAAAGAGACAGAAAGGCTAGGCTTTCTCCTTTGCAGATGGGTCATGTTTATATTCCTCCTTCTCCAGGCAGGAATGTGGTTTCAGTAGGAGTAAGCAGATAACCGTGCTCAATACTGTCTCGGCACCTCGGTCGGGGCCCCTTTGGCTGAGGCCCAAGTGTGCAAGGCCAAGGATACGCAGCTGCAGCTTTCAGAGCGTTCTGAGGCCTGAAACCTCTTTTCGGCTCTGGCTGAGCCATAAACATGGGCTTCATGAAAATGCAGGAAAACATGATGAAAAACGTGTAGGCCTCAATACAGATTTGTCGTTTCTCTCATGGGAGACTGGATGATGGCAGGCCACGTTATAGCATAAGCATCATGATAGAAAGGCCATGGAGGGGAAATACATAGGTTACATGTATGTGCACATAAGCGTTGGGAGGGCACATGGGGACACATAGGCCTCATAGATTTTTATTTTCCTCAACACTACCCCAGCACGAAACCCTACACTACACAAACACTACTGCACTACCCTAAACCCTCAAATACTACCCTCAACACGACCCCCTACACTACCCAAACACCACTGCACTACCCTAAACCCTAAAACACTACCCCCAGCATGACCCCCTACACTATTCAAACACCACTGCACTACACTAAACCCTAAAACACTACCCCCTACTCTACACACACACCACTGCACTACCCTCAACACTAAAACAGTACCCCCAGCACTACACCCTACACTACCCAAACACCACGACACTACCCTAAACCCTAAAACACAACCCCATACAGTACACAAATACCACTGAACTACACTAAACCCTAAAACACTACGCCCAGCACGACCCCCTACACTACACAAACACCACTGCACTACACATAACCCTAAAACACTACCCCCTACACTACACAAACACCACTGCACTACCCTAAACCGTAAAACACTACCCCCACCATGATCCCCTACACTACCCAAACACAACTGCACTACCCTAAACCCTAAAACACTACCCCCAGCATGACCCCCTAAACTACCTAAACACAACTGCACTACCCTAAACCCTAAAACTTTACCCCCAGCATGACCCCCTACATCACACAAACACCACTGCACTACCCTAAACCCCAAATATACCCCCATGACCCCTACACTACTCAATCACCAATGCAGTACCCTAAACCCTAAAACACTACACCAAGCCCGACCCCCTGCACTACACAAACACATCTGTACTACCCTAGACACTAAAACACTTTCCGCAATCACGACCTCCTACACTACCCAAACACCACTGCACTACACTAAACCCTAAAACACTACCCCCAGCATGACTCCATACAGTACACAAATACCACTGCACTACACTAAACCCTAAAACACTACGCCCAGCACGACCCCCTACACTACACAAACACCACTGCACTACACATAACCCTAAAACACTACCCCCTACACTACACAAACACCACTGCACTACCCTAAACCGTAAAACACTACCCCCAGCATGATCCCCTACACTAGACAAACACTGCTGCACTTCCCTAAACCCTAAAACACTTCCCCAACACTACCCCCTACACTACCCAAACACCACTGCACTACCCTAAACATTAAAACACTACCCCCAGCATGAAACCCTACACTACACAAACACCACTGCACTACCCTAAACCTAAAACACTACCCTCAGCAGTACACCCTAAACTACCCAAGCACCACTGCACTACCCTAAACCCTAAAACACTACCCCCAGCAGTACCCCGTACACTACACAAACACCACGGCACTACCTTAAACCTTAAACACTACCCCCAGTAGTACCCCCTACACTACCCAAACACAACTGCACTACCCTAAACCCTAAAACACTACCCCCAGAATGACCCTCTACACTACACAAACACCACTGCACTACCCTACTGCACTACCCTAAACCCTCAAACACTACCCCCAGCATGACCCCCTAAACTACCCAAACACAACTGCACTACCCTAAACCCTAAAACTCTACCCCCAGCATGACCCCCTACATTTCACAAACCCCACTGCACTACCCTAAACCCCAAATATACCCCATGACCCCTACACTACTCAATCACCACTGCAGTACCCTAAACCCTAAAACTCTACCCCAAGCCCGACCCCCTACACTACACAAACACCTCTGTACTACCCTAGACACTAAAACACTTTCCGCGATCACGACCTCCTACACTACCCAAACACCACTGCACTACCCTAAACCCTAAAGCACTACCCCCAGCATGACCCTCTACACTACACAAACACCACTGCACTACCCTAAACCCTAAAACACTACCCCTATAGTACACAAACACCACTGTACTACCCTAAAGACTAAAACACGTCCCACGATCACGACCTCCTACACTACCCAAACACCACTGCACTACCCTTAACCCTAAAACACTACCCCCAGCTCGACCCCCTACACTACCCAAACATCACTGCACTACCCTAAACTGTAAAACACTACCCCTAGCATGACCCCTACACTACATAAGCACCACTGCACTACCCTAAACACTAAAACACTACGCCCAGCACGACCCCTTCACAAACCAAACACAACTGCACTACCCTAAATCTTAAAACACTACCCCCAGCATGACCCTCTACACTACACAAACACCACTGCACTACCCTAAACCCTAAAACACTACCCCTATAGTACACAAACACCACTGTACTACCCTAAACACTAAAACACGTCCCGCGATCACGACCTCCTACACTACCCAAACACCACTGCACTACCCTTAACCCTAAAACACTACCCCCAGCTCGACCACCTACACTACCCAAACATCACTGCACTACCCTAAACCGTAAAACACTACCCCCAGCACGACCCCTACACTACATAAGCACCACTGCACTACCCTAAACACTAAAACACTACGCCCAGCACGACCCCTTCACAAACCAAACACAACTGCACTACCCTAAACCTTAAAACACTACCCCCAGCATGACCCCCTACACTACACAAGCACCACTGCACAACCCTAAACACTAAAACACTACCCCAAGCACGACCCAATACAGTACACAAACAACACTGTACTATCCTAAAGCCTGAAACACTACCCCCAGCACGACCCCCTTCACTAACCAAACATAACTGCACTTCTCTAAACCCTAAAACACTACCACCAACATGACTCCTTACACAACCCAAACACCACTGCACTACCCTAAGCCCTAAATTTACCCACAGGACAACCCTCTACACTTCATAAACACCACTGCACTTCCCTAAACCCCCAAATACTACCCTCAACACGACCCCCTTAACTACCCAAACACCACTGCACTACCCTAAACCCTAAAACACTACCCCCAGCATGACCCCCTACTCTATCCAAACACCACTGCACTACACTAAACCCTAAAACACTACCCCCTACTCCCCACATACACCACTGCACTACCCTCAACACTAAAACAGTACCCCCAGCACTACACCCTACACTACCCACACACCACTACACTACCCTAAACCCTAAAACACAACCCCATACAGTATACAAATACCACTGCACTACACTAAACCCTAAAACACTACACCCAGCACGACCCCCTACACTACACAAACACCACTGCACTACACATAACCCTAAAACACTACCCCCTACACTACACAAACACCACTGCACCACCCTAAATAGTAAAGCACTACCCCCAGCATGATCCCCTACACTACACAAACATCACTGCACTACCCTAAACCCTCAAATACTACCCTCAGCACGACCACCTACACTACCCAAACACCACTGCACTACCCTAAACCCTAAAACACTACCCCAACACTACCCCTACACTACCCAAACATCACTGCACTACCCTAAACCCTAAAACACTACCCCAGCATGAAACCCTTCACTACCCAAACACTGCTGCACTACCCTAAACCCTAAAACACTACCCCAACACTACCCCTACACTACATAAGCACCACTGCACTACCCTAAACACTAAAACACTACACCCAGCACGACCCCTTCACAACCCAAACACAACTGCACTATCCTAAACCTTAAAACACTACCCCCAGCATGACCCCCTAAACTACCCAAACACAACTGCACTACCCTAAACCCTAAAACACTACCCCAGCATGAAACCCTACACTACACAAACACCACTGTACTACCCTAAACCCTCAAATACTACCCTCAGCATGACCCCCTACACTACCCAAACACCACTGCACTACCCTAAACCCTAAAACACTATCCCTATAGTACACAAACACCACTGTACTACCCTAAACACTAAAACACGTCCCGCGATCACGACCTCCTACACTACCCAAACACCACTGTACTACCCTAAACCCTAAAACACTACCCCCAGCTCGACCCCCTACACTACCCAAACATCACTGCACTACCCTAAACCGTAAAACACTACCCCCAGCACGACCCCTACACTACATAAGCACCACTGCCCTACCCTAAACACTAAAACACTATCCCTATAGTACACAAACACCACTGTACTACCCTAAACACTAAAACACGTCCCGCGATCACAACCTCCTACACTACAAAACACCTCTGTACTACCCTAGACACTAAAACACTTTCCGCGATCACGACCTCCTACACTACCCAAACACCACTGCACTACCCTAAACCCTAAAACAATACCCCCAGCATGACCCTCTACACTACACAAACACCACTGCACTACCCTAAACCCTAAAACACTATCCCTATAGTACACAAACACCACTGTACTACCCTAAACAATAAAACACGTCCCGCGATCACGACCTCCTACACTACCCAAACACCACTGTACTACCTTAAACCCTAAAACACTACCCCCAGCTCGACCCCCTACACTACCCAAACATCACTGCACTACCCTAAACCGTAAAACACTACCCCCAGCACGACCCCTACACTACATAAACACCACTGCACTACCCTAAACACTAAAACACTACGCCCAGCACGACCCCTTCACAACCCAAACACAACTGCACTACCCTAAACCCTAAAACACTACCCCAAGGACAACCCCCTAAACTACTCAAATACAACTGCACTATCCTAAACCCTAAAACACTACCCCCAGCATGACCCCCTACACTACACAAATACCACTACACTACGCTAAAACATAAGACACTACCCCCAGCATGACACCCTACACTACACAAACACCATTGCACTACACATAACCCTAAAACTCTACCCCCTACACTACACAAATACCACTGCACTACACTAAAACCTAAGACACTACCCCCAGCATGACCCCTTACACTACACAAACACCTCTGCACTACCCTAAACACTAAAACACTACCCCAGCACGAAACCCTACACTACAGAAACACCACTGCAATACCCTAAACCCTCAAATACTACCCTCAGCATGACCCCAAACACTCCCCAAACACCACTGCAATACCCTAAACCCTAAAATACTACCAGCAGCACAACCCCCTACACTGCGAAAAAACACCACTGCACAACACTAAACCCTAAAACACGACCCCATACACTACACAATTACCACTTCACTACACTAAACCCTAAAACACTACACCTAGCATGACCACCTACACTACACAAACACCACTGCACTACACATAACCCTTAAAACACTAACCCCAGCACGACCCCCTACACTACCCGAACACCATTGCACTACACTAAACCCTAAAACACTACCCCCTACACTACACAAACACCACTGCACTACCCTCAACACTAAAACAGTACCCCCAGCACTACACCCTACACCACCCAAACACCACTACACTACCCTAAACCCTAAAACACAACCCCATACAGTACAGAAATACCAGTGCACTACACTAAACCCTAAAACACTACGCCCAGCACGACCCCCTACACTACACAAACACCACTGCACTACACGTGACCCTAAAACACTACCCCCTACACTACACAAACACCACTACACTAACCTACACCCTAAAACACTACCCCCTACACTACCCAAACACCACTGCACTACCCTAAACCCTAAAACACTACCCCAGCACGAAACCCTACACTACACAAACACTACTGCACTACCATAAACCCTCAAATACTACCCTCCACACGACCCCCTACACTACCCAAACACCACTGCACTACCCTAAACCCTAAAACACTACCCCCAGCACGACCCCCTACACTATCCAAACACCACAGCACTACACTAAACCCTAAAACCCTACCCCCTACTCTACACAAACACCACTGCACTACCCTCAACACTAAAACAGTACCCCCAGCACTACACCCTACACTACCCAAACACCACGACACTACCCTAAACCCTAAAACACAACCCCATACAGTACACAAATACCACTGGACTACACTAAACCCTAAAACACTACACCCAGCACGACCCCCTACACTACACAAACACCACTGCACTACACATAACACTAAAACACTAACCCCTACACTACACAAACACCACTGCACTACCCTAAACCGTAAAACACTACCCCCAGCATGATCCCCTACACTAGACAAACACTGCTGCACTACCCTAAACCCTAAAACACTACCCCAACACTACCCTAAACCCTAAAACCCTACCCCAACACTACCCCCTACACTACCCAAACACCACTGCACTACCCTAAACCCTAAAACACTACCCCCAGCATGAAACCCTACACTACACAAACACCACTGCACTACCCTAAACCTAAAACACTACCCTCAGCAGTACACCCTAAACTACCCAAGCACCACTGCACTACCATAAACCCTAAAACACTACGCCCAGCATTACCCCGTACACTACACAAACACCACGGCACTGCCTTAAACCTTAAACACTACCCCCAGTAGTACCCCCTACACTACCAAAACACAACTGCACTACCCTAAACCCTAAAACACTACCCCCAGAATGACCCTCTACACTACACAAACACCACTGCACTACCCTACTGCACTACCCTAAACCCTCAAACACTACCCCCAGCATGACCCCCTAAACTACCCAAACACAACTGCACTAGCCTAAACCCTAAAATTCTACCCCCAGAATGACCCCCTACACCACACAAACACCACTGCACTACCCTAAACCCCAAATATACCCCCATGACCCCTACACTACTCAATCACCACTGCAGTACCCTAAACCCTAACACTACCCCAAGCCAGACCCCCTACACTACACACACACCTCTGTACTACCCTAGACACTAAAACACTTTCCGCGATCATGACCTCCTACACTACCCACACACCACTGCACTACCCTAAACCCTAAAACACTACCCCCAGCATGACCCTCTACACTACACAAACACCACTGCACTACACATGACCCTAAAACACTACCCCCTACACTACACAAACACCACTACACTAACCTACACCCTAAAACACTACCCCCTACACTACCCAAACACCACTGCACTACCCTAAACCCTAAAACACTACCCCAGCACGAAACCCTACACTACACAAACACTACTGCACTACCATAAACCCTCAAATACTACCCTCCACACGACCCCCTACACTACCCAAACACCACTGCACTACCCTAAACCCTAAAACACTACCCCCAGCACGACCCCCTACACTATCCAAACACCACAGCACTACACTAAACCCTAAAACACTACCCCCTACTCTACACAAACACCACTGCACTACCCTCAACACTAAAACAGTACCCCCAGCACTACACCCTACACTACCCAAACACCACGACACTACCCTAAACCCTAAAACACAACCCCATACAGTACACAAATACCACTGGACTACACTAAACCCTAAAACACTACACCCAGCACGACCCCCTACACTACACAAACACCACTGCACTACACATAACCCTAAAACACTACCCCCTACACTACACAAACACCACTGCACTACCCTAAACCGTAAAACACTACCCCCAGCATGATCCCCTACACTAGACAAACACTGCTGCACTACCCTAAACCCTAAAACACTACCCCAACTCTACCCTAAACCCTAAAACACTACCCCAACACTACCCCCTACACTACCCAAACACCACTGCACTACCCTAAACCCTAAAACACTACCCCCAGCATGAAACCCTACACTACACAAACACCACTGCACTACCCTAAACCTAAAACACTACCCTCAGCAGTACACCCTAAACTACCCAAGCACCACTGCACTACCCTAAACCCTAAAACACTACCCCCAGCATTAACCCGTACACTACACAAACACCACGGCACTGCCTTAACCCCTTCGGTGCTCATGACGGAACGGTTCCGTCATGAGCCACGGTTGAGCTGTGCTCATGACGGAACCGTTCCGTCATGACCACGCCCGCGCAAGATTCCGTCAGCACAGCGGCGGAATTTGCGCAGCATGGAAGGGGTTAAACCTTAAACACTACCCCCAGTAGTACCCCCTACACTACCAAAACACAACTGCACTACCCTAAACCCTAAAACACTACCCCCAGAATGACCCTCTACACTACACAAACACCACTGCACTACCCTACTGCACTACCCTAAACCCTCAAACACTACCCCCAGCATGACCCCCTAAACTACCCAAACACAACTGCACTAGCCTAAACCCTAAAATTCTACCCCCAGAATGACCCTCTACACTACACAAACACCACTGCACTACCCTAAACCCTAAAACACTACCCCTATAGTACACAAACACCACTGTACTACCCTAAACACTAAAACACGTCCCTCGATCACGACCTCCTACACTACCCAAACACCACTGCACTACCCTAAACCCTAAAACACTACCACCAGCATGACCCTCTACACTACACAAACACCACTGCACTACCCTAAACCCTAAAACACTACCCCTATAGTACACAAACACCACTGTACTACCCTAAACACTAAAACACGTCCCTCGATCACGACCTCCTACACTACCCAAACACCACTGCACTACCCTAAACCCTAAAACACTACCCCCAGCATGACCCTCTACACTACACAAACACCACTGCACTACCCTAAACCCTAACACACTACCCCTATACTACACAAACACCACTGTACTACCCTAATCTCTAAAATACTTCCCGCGATCACAACCTCCTACAGTACCCAAACACCACTGCACTACCCTAAACCCTAAAACACTACCCCCATCTCGACCCCCTACACTACCCAAACATCACTGCACTACCATAAACCGTAAAACACTACCCCCAGCACGACCCCTACACTACATAAGCACCACTGCACTACCCTAAACACTAAAACACTACGCCCAGCACAACCCCTTCACAACCCAAACACAACTGCACTACCCTAAACCTTAAAACACTACCCCCAGCATGACCCCCTACACTACACAAGCACCACTGCACAACCCTAAACACTAAACCACTACCCCAAGCACAACCCCTACAGTACACAAACAACACTGTACTAAACTAAAGCCTGAAACACTAGCCACAGCACGACCCCCTTCACTAACCAAACATAACTGCACTTCTCTAAACCCTAAAACACTACCACCAACACGACTTCTTACACAACCCAAACACCACTGCACTACCCTAAGCCCTAAATCTACCCACAGAACAACCCTCTACACTACACAAACACCACTGCACTTCCCTAAACCCTAAAACACTATCCCCAGTACGACCCCCTACACTGCCCAAACACCAATGAACTATCCTACACCCTAAAACACTACCCCAGCATGACCTCTACACTACACAAACACCACTACACTAACCTAAACCCTAAAACACTACCCCAAGCATGACCCCCTATATGACACAAACACCACTGTACTACCCTAAACCCTAAAACACTACCCCCAGCACGACCTCCTACACTACACAAACACCACTGTACTACCCTATACCCTAAAACACTACCCCCAGCACGACCCCCTTCACAACCCAAACACAACTGCACTACCCTAAACCCAAAAACACTACCCCCCACATGACACCGTACACTACCCAAACACCACTGCTCTACCCTAAACCCTAAATTGCGATGCCCCTACACTATACAAACACCACTGCACTACCCAAAACCGTAAAACACTTCCCACAGCACGACCCCCTACACTACAAACACAAAACTGCACTGCACTACCCTAAACCCTAAAACACTACACCCTACACTACACAAACACCACTGCACTTCCTTAAACCCTGAAACACTACCCCAGCATGAACCCCATACTACACAAACACCACTGCACTACCCTAAACCCTAAATCTACCCCATGACCCCTACACTACACAAACACCACTGCAATACCCTATTCCCTAAAACACTACCCCAAGCAAGACCCCCTACACTACACAAATACCACTGTATTACCCTAAACACTAAAACACTGCGCCCAGCACGACCCCCTTCACTACCCAAACACAACTGCGCTACCCTAAACCCAAAAACTCTTCCCGTGAGCACGATCCCTTACACTACACAAACACCACTGCACTTACCTAAACCCTAAAACACTACCTCAGCATGACCCCATACAAAAAACAAACACCACTGCACTACCCTAAACCTTAAAACAATACTTCCTATACTACACAAACACCACTGCACTACCCTAAACCCTAAAACACTACCCCCAGCACGACACCCTTCACTAACCAAACATAACTGCACTTCTCTAAACCCTAAAACACTACCACCAACACGACTCCTTACACAACCCAAACACCACTGCACTACCCTAAGCCCTAAATCTACCCACAGCACAACTCCCTATACTACTCAAACATTACTGCACTACCCTAAACTATAAAACACTACCCACAGCACTACCCCTATACTAGCCAAACACCACTGCCCTACCTTAAACCGTAAAACACTACCCCAGCACGACCCCCTACACTACACAAGCACCCCTGCACTACCCTAAACCCTAAAACACTACCCCAAGTATGACCCCCTTCACTACACAAACACCACTGCACCACCCTAAACCCTAAAACAATATCCCAAGCACGACCCCCTACACTACACATACACCACTGTAATACCCTAAACTCTAAAACATTAGCCCCAGCACGACCTCCTTCACTACCCAAGCACAACTGCACTACCCTCAACCAAAAAACACTACCTTCAGCATGACCCCCTACACTACTAAATACCACTGCACTACCCTGAACCCTAAAATACGACCCCATACACTACACAAATACCACTGCACTACACTAAACCCTAAAACACTACCCCCTACACTACACAACGACTGCACTACCCATAACCCTAAAACACTACCCCCTACACTACACAAGCACGACTGCACTACGCTAAACCCTAAAACACTACCCCCAGCATGAACCCCTACACTACATAAACACCACTGCACTACCCTAAACATTAAAAACAATACCCCAATACTACCCCCTACACTTCCCGAACACCACTGCACTACCCTAAATCCTAAAACAAAACCCCAGCACAAACCCCTACACTACACAAACATCACTGCAATACCCTAAACCCTCAAACACTACCCCCAGCACGAGCCCCTACACTACCCAAACACCACTGCACTACCCTAAACCCTAAAACACTACCACCTACATTACAAAAACAACACTGCACTACCCTCAACACTAAAACACTACCCCCAGCACTACACTCTACACTACACAAACACCTCTGCACTACCCTAAACCCTAAAACACTACCCCCAGCACGACCCCCTACACTACACAAACACCACTGAACTACCTAAAACCCTTAAACACTAACCCCAGTTCAACCCCCTTCACTAACCAAACATAACTGTAATTCTCTAAACCCTAAAACACTACCACCAACACGACTCCTTACACAACCCAAACACCACTGCACTACCCTAAGCCCTAAATCTACCCACAGCACAACTCCCTACACTACTCAAACACTACTGCACTAGCCTAAACTATAAAACACTACCCCCAGCACTACCCCCTATACTACCCAAACACCACTGTAGTACCTTAAACCGTAAAACACTACCCCCAGCACAACCCCCTACACTACACAAGCACCACTGCACTACCCTAAACCCTAAAACCCTACTCCAAGTATGACCCCCTTCACTACACAAACACCACTGCACTACCCTAAACCCTAAAACAATATCCCAAGCACGACCCCCTACACTACACATACACCACTGTAATACACTAAACCCTAAAACATTAGCCCCAGCACGACCCCCTTCACTACCCAAGCACAACTGCACTACCCTCAACCAAAAACACTACCCATAGCATGACCCCATACACTACTAAATACCACTGCACTACCCTAAACCCTAAAATGCCACCCCATACACTACACAAATACCACTGCACTACACTAAACCCTAAAACACTACCCCCTACACTACACAATGACTGCACTACACATAACCCTAAAACACTACCCCCTATACTACACAAGCACGACTGCACTGCCCTAAACCCTAAAACACTACCCCCAGCATGACCCCCTACACTACACAAACACCACTGCACTACCCTAAACATTAAAAACGCTACCCCAATACTACCCCCTACACTACCCGGACACCACTGCACTACCCTAAATCCTAAAACACAACCCCAGCACGAACCCCTACACTACACAAACATCACTGCACTACCCTAAACCCTCAAACACTACCCCCAGCACGACCCCTACACTACCCAAACACCACTGCACTACCCTTAACCCTAAAAAACTACCCCCTACACTACAAAAACAACACTGCACTACCCTCAACACTAAAACACTACCCCCAGCACTACACTCTACACTACACAAACACCTCTGCACTACCCTAAACCCTAAAACACTATCCTCAGCACTACCCCCTACACTACCCAAACACAACTGCACAACCTCAAACCCTAAAACACTACCCCCAGCATGACCCCCTACACTACACAACCACGACTGCACTACCCCACTGCACTACCCTAAACCCTAAAACACTGCCCCCAGGACAACCCCCTAAACTACCCAAACACCACTGCACTACCCTAAACACTAAAGCACGACCCCCTATACTACACAAACACCACTGTACTACCCTAAACACTAAAACACTACCCCAGCACGACCCCCTACACTACTCAAACACCACTAAACTACTCTAAAACTTAAAACACTACCCCAAGCACGACCCCTACACTACACAAGCACCACTGCACTGCCCTAAATCCTAAAACACTATCCCCAGCATGACACCCTACACTACACAAACATAACTGCACTAAACTAAACCCTAAATCTACCCCCAGCATAACCCCCTACACTACACAAACACCACTGCACTACCCTAAACCCTAAAACACTACCCCCAGCATGACACCCTACTATACACAAACACCACTGCACTACCCTAAACCCTAAAACACTACCCCTACACTACACAAGCACCACTGCTCTACCCTAAACCCTAAAACACTACCCCCAGCATAACCCCCTACACTACCCAAACACCACTGCACTACCCTAAACCCTAAAACACTACCCCCAGCATGACCACATACACTATACAAACACCACTGCACTACCCTAAACCCTAAAACACAACCCCAGCATGACCCCCTGAACTACACAAACACCACTGCACTACCCTAAACCCTAAATCTACTCCATGACCCCTACTCTACACAAACACCACTGCACTACCCTAAACCCTAAAACACTATCCCAAGCACGACCCCCTACACTATACAATCACCATTGTACTACCCTAAACACTAAAACACTACCCCTAGCATGACCCCCTTCACTACCCAAACACAACTGCACTACCCTAAACCCAAAAACCCTTCCCGCGAGCACGACCCCTACACTACGCAAACACCACTGCACTACCCTAAACCCTAAAACAAGACCCCCTACACTAGACAAATACCACTGCACTACTATAAACCCTAAAACACTACCCCCCAGCACTACCCCCTACACTACCCAAACACCACTGCACTACCCTAAACCCTAAAACACTACCCCCTGCACATCCCCCTATACTACACATACACCACTGTACTACCCTAAACCCTAAATCTACCCCCAGCACTACCCCCTTCACAACTGCACTACCCTAAACTGAAAAACACTACCCCTAGCCCAACCCTCTACACTACACAAACACCACTGCACCACCCTAAATCACTACCCCCGGCATGACCCCCTACACTAAACAAACACCACTTCACTACCCTAAACCCTTAACCACTACCCCTACACTACAGACACACCACTGCACTACCCTAAACCCTAAAACACTACCCCAGCACAACCCCCTACACTACACAAACACCACTGCACTACCCTAAACTGAAAAGCACTACCCCTAGTCCAACCCCCTACACTACACAAACACCACTGCACTACCCTAAACCCTAAAACACTGCCCCTAGCACTACCCCCTACACTACACATACACCATAGCACTACCCTAAACCTTAAAACACTACCCTCAGCATGACCCCCTACACTACATAAACACCACTGCACTAGCCTAAACCCTAAATCTACTCCATGACCCCTACTCTACACAAACAATACTGCACCACCCTAAACCCTAAAACACTACCTCTAGCACGACCCCCTAAACTATACAATCACCACTGTACTACCCTAAACACTAAAACACTACCCCCAGCATTACCCCCTTCACTACCCAAACACAAGTACACTACCCTAAACCCAAAAACCCTTCCCGCGAGCACGACCCCTACACTACGCAAACACCACTGCATTACAGTAAAACCCTAAAACACGCCCCCTACACTAGACAAATACCACTGCACTGCCATAAACCCTCAAACACTATACCCAGCACTACCCCCTACACTACCTAAACACCACTGCACTACCCTAAACCCTAAAACACTACCCCCTGCACGACCCCCTATACTACACAAACCCCACTGTACTACCCTAAACCCTAAATCTACCCCAGCACGACCCCTTCACTACCCAATCACAACTGCACTACCTTAAACTGAAAAACACTACCCCTAGCCCAACCCCCTACACTACCCAAACACCACTGCACTACCCTAAACCCTAAAACACGACCCCCTACATTACACAAACATCACTGCACCACCCTAAATCACTACCCCCGGCACGACCCCCTACACTAAACAAACACCACTTCACTACCCTAAACCCTAAAACACTACCCCCAGCACGACCCCCTACACTACACAAACACCACTGCACTACCCTAAACCCTAAAAAACTACCCCTAGCACTACCCCCTTACACTAACCATACACCACAGCACTACCCTAAACCCTAAAACACTACCCCCAGCATGACAACCTACACTACACAAACACCACTGCACTACCCTAAACCCTAAAATACGACCCCCTACACTACACAAATACCACTGCACTACACTAAACCCTAAAACACTACCCCCAGCACACCCCCCACACTACAAAAACACCACTGCACTACCCATAACCCTAAAACACTTCCCTCGATCGAGGCAAGATGGCGGCCATGTCTATGGCCGGTTGAGCTGGACTGAGACTCTCTCCTGTTGAGCCTCGCCACACTGAAATGCTCATCTGAAAATGTTTGCAGTAGCTGTATACTCCTATGCGGCGGATACTGGTTCTCTTCACAACGGTATTCTGTGGCGACTCCTAACCTGCTTTAATCGTTGTTTTGATCGGGCGCTGCTGTGTTGCCCCGCATCCCGGGTGTGTGGCTCTGCCCCGGCTTTTTCATTTCGTGCAACTTTCGTGCGGAGATCGGTAGGGATGCCGCCGAAAGTCCCAAGGACTTGAGGAACTTCGATTTCTGATCGCGATCAAATCGACCCGCCATTTTGTGCTCCACCGCCATTTTGTGTTGCCATCACTCAGGCAGCACGGCGAACAAAGTCTATTCTGCTTTTTCTGCAGCCTGGTGTCGAAATACGCTTTCTGCCTCTATTTGCAAAGCTGGTGTTAGGAGTAGCCGAGTACACTAATCCCTGTCTGGCTTTCCTAATCCCCGTCTCAACTATCTGTTGATTCACACTATTCTTTCCTGACTTTATCTTATCATCTGGCCTTCACTGTCTTCTGCTAGCATTCTCTCGTTTCACAACTGTCCTCCAACACACACAAACGTATCTCGCCACCTGCAAGTTAGTTACAAATCTGTTAATGAATTAGCTTGCGGGAGGGGTGACAAACATAGTTGGAGGAGAGGTTTCTTCGAGTCATCTGACACTTTTGTTTTCCAATTTCTCCTATTGGTTCTATCCTGTTTTCCAACTTTCCTTATTGGCTCTTTCTTGTGTGTTCTGGGAGTGCATTTGGTTAATGTATATGAACCCTATATAGTATATAAACCTGTGCACCACAGAGTGAAGTGGCAGTCTCCTGAGAACCTACTTTGAGTACTTCTAGGATAACTGTACTAGCTGCAGCTAAATAAATCTGATCTTCTAACGCCGACAGAGTGTCCCGTGTCTCTGTGTAGCTGAGCAAGAGAACTCCGGAGACTTGGGCATACCCTGCGCCGCCAGGCCCAAAAGGTTCTGGTTCTTCAACTGGTGCCCAACGTGGGGCGGCTTCAGTGGTACCGGTTCTGCCTGAAGGTCGTGAGGAACCCCACAAGAAAATTCCAGAGGGTTCGCGAGCCACATAAAGCGACCCCTGTATGTCGAAAGTGGTCCGAAGGTCTTTTGCAGCGCGGTTACTCCTTCCTGACGGCTACTGACGACCGCTGCCCTGACTGCCGCCCTGCCTTGGCCCTTCCTTTGGTGATGTATGGTAAGGCGAGACAATAGACGGGCCTCTGTTGGTGTAAGAAGACGTCCTTAGTTAACTATCTTTGTGGGTCGCGCCCACAATTTGTTCTTTGTTTTCTTGGGTATTTTGTTGTCCTTAGATTCAACTGTTGCAATAGTTGAAGCCGAGGATTTGTGCTGCGTAAACTGAATTTTACCCCCTTGAAGTTTGTGAACAGTCCAGTGATATCTCGAGATGCCTGATCTGACTAAGTTTGGAAGAATTTGTTGCTTTGGTTGTAATAGGGATTCCCGACTTGAGGACTCTTGTCCGATTCCTTCGGTTGGAACTCCCACATATGAGCTCTATTCAAAACATGGTATTGGCCCCATTGCCTTTAATGAGACATGGACCCGATAAACGAAGCTTTAAATGGGTCCCCGGCTTTTGCTCGAAGACAGTCTCGTAGTCAGTTCCCAGATTTTGAAGAACGAGAGAAGCTGGACTCTCTTGCACATAAATGGATCAAAAAGGGTCCTCAATATAGTGTGCTTGATATCATGCCTACTTTCTCACAATGGAATGCGCCTACGCAAAGATATGTTTTTAATACAATGTGCGACACACTCATTAAAGAATTGGAAGATGTGAGTTCGAGTCCGATCCCACAAGATCTGTTAGAGGTTCAGGCCGATTTTGATAAAGGACTTATTGTGGGTTCTAAGGTTGAGAAAGCTATAAGGACACTTATTTCTTATAGATCCTTATTGTTCTCTCAGGCTTTCCTTAATTCTGATCCGTCAGTTAAACTGACATTGAAAAATTATCCTATGAGAGAGGTTCCTCCAGTATGGAAGGAAGAGGTTCCAGCAGCAGGCAACATACCACTTATTCCTGCTCATTTCCAGCGTATATGGGTACATGTCCCTTGGAAGAGATCTGAAGTCTTGGCCCTTAAGCATACTCTACCGGATCCTCGTAAAAACCCTGCAGGTTATTATAAAGAATTATCACAGACAGTTGATGCTTGCATCATGAACCTAGCAGATATTGACATGCAATGGGAAATGTAGTCCCACAGACAATATGGGCTAAGATTCGTAGAGAAGATCATGCTCAGGAACTAGGTGCTACTTGGGATGTTATAACTACTACAGATAGAGACCAAGTGGGTGGCGCAAAGCCTGACGCTTTGATTTCGGAACTTCCTGGTAGGATTATTACCTTAATGAAAACTATGATGCCTGCATTGACAGTTAATTGGGATAAACTAGCAGCATGCAAACAAAAGAAAGTTGAAAGTGTCTCTGATTTCTTTACTCGTTTCGAGGAGACATTTATCGACCATAGTGGTCAAGATATGGCTACAGAGGGTGGACAGCGATTATTTGTGGACAAATTCGTATTCAATTTGCTTCCCGAGCTGTCACACAAATTAAAAGATTCTGAAAGTTCATGGGCAGTTTCTTCTTCTGCCCAGATATTGGCTACTGCGCAATATTATGAAAACAGAGATAAGGAGGAAAAAGAAAAGCAAGAGAAAAAGACGAAAGAATTAAAAACGAAGGTTCTCTTGCAACAAGCCTATCCTCCACGTTATGCTCAGCCTCAATTTCAACATCCTCCGCAGTTTCAGAGGTTGTATCAAAAACATGAGCCATACATTCCGCGACCTTTGTTAGGTCCTAATCAATGTGCCTATTGTAGAGAGGAAGGTCATTTTAAGAATAGTTGTCCGGTTTTATTGCAGCGCAATGGAGCATTATCTGCTCCATGAGGTCGTGCTGGCCTCCAGTCAGCAAACAGAGGTAGAGGTCGGGGTGTGTTGACTCAAGAACAGCGTGCCCTTCCTTCTCCCAATTCCATGAACTACTTCGATCAGCAAAATGTCAGGTCTGCTCAGTATTACAATGAAGACCATTATATTGAAGGTGAGAATGAAAGTCTTCATGCTAACTAGGACAGCCATGGACAAAGTAAGGGAGTTGTGTCGATTCCAGTAGATCAGAATGGACCTTATGTTAACATCACTACAATGGGTGTTTCAGAACCATTTCTTCTAGATACTGGGGCAATGAGAAGTTCTATCATTCATTCTAAACTCCCTGGGGCACCTTTGTCTGGCTTAACAAATGTTTCTGTAGGGTTTTCTGGTGCCCCTGTTCGCAATCCAGTTTCTTGCCCTTTGCCTATTTCAGTTGGCCCTTATGATTTGATAGCTCCACTTCTGTTGATGAATGGTTGCGGTGAGAATCTGTTGGGTCTAGACCTATTGAAAAGAATGCATGCTACGATATATTGTTCTCCTTCTGATGTACATCTTACTTTAGGACAGAAATTGATCTCCCCAATGTATTTGTCCAAAGATCAGTTTCCACCTGAATTACTTTCTCTTCCAGCAGCGCTTTGGGCCACGGGTCCGAACGATGTGGGTTGTCTTGAGATTCCACCTTATGTTGTCACTCTCAAGCCCAATGTTGAATTACCACGCATCCCGCAGTATAGAATTTCTACTGAAGGTGAAAAAGCGCTTTTGGAAATTATTCATGACTTGATTCAGAAGGGTGTGGTTGAAGAAACAAGAGGTAACACATGCAATAGTCCTATTCTTCCTGTTCTCAAACGCACTGATCCTTCTCAACCACCTGTATATCGTTTCGTAATTGATCTGCGGGAGGTAAACAAAATTGTTGTCCCACAATTTCCTGTTGTTCCAGATATCACTGCTCTGTTGACAATGATACCTTCCACAGTGACTTGCTTCTCTGTTATCGATCTAAAGAATGCCTTCTTTAGTATCCCCATTGCAGAAGAGAGTAGGGGCATTTTTGATTTCTCCCTTGGAGGCCGAAGCTTCCGGTTTAAGCGCGCACCTCAAGGCTATTGTGAAAGTCCCTCTATTTACAGCCAAGCTTTAAAATGTCATCTTGATACTTTTCATTTGCCGTCTGGTGCTGCTCTTATCCAGTATATGGATGACTTGTTAGTCGCCGCTGATTCAGAAGATATCTGCAAAGATGTCACTGTTGTATTATTACGCCATTTGTTTAATCTGAATCATAATGTTTTACCTTCCAAACTACAATATGTTTGTCGAGAGGTTACCTATTTGGGTCATCTCCTATCAAAGGAGGGACGACGATTGACACCAGAACGAATTCAGGCGATTACGCAAATGTCTGTACCATCCACACAAAGGGAAGTATGTGCCTTTCTTGGTATTACTTCTTATTGTAGACAGTGGATCCCTAACTTCTCTCTAATAGCCAAACCTTTGTTGGCACTCACTTTAAAAGATACGCCTCAGCCCCTTCCTTGGACTGATGAGTGCCAAAAGAGTTTCACTGATTTACGTACCGCTCTGTGTTCTGCTCCTGTACTAGGCACCCCTGATTACACTAAGCCTTTTACGCTCTATGTTCATGAGAGAGAGGGTTATGCATTGTCAGTTTTAACACAGCAATTTGGAGACAAACAGCGGCCATGTGCCTATTTTTCGGCTACGTTAGATCCTGTAGCTAAAGCATTGCCCAGTTGTCTCAAAGCGACAGCAGCAGCAGCAATTTCTATTCGACAGTCTGCTGGAGTGGTGTTGGATAACACTCTCATTGTCATGGTATCACATGATGTGGATACTTTACTAAACAAAACAAAAACGCAGCATCTTACGAGTGCTCGTCTAACTGGATACGAGCTGACACTTTTGTCTAGTCACGTACACATCAAACGATGTAATACCCTGAATCCAGCTACTCTATTGCCCCTTCCAGATGAGGAAAGTGTTAAAGAACAGCATGATTGTTTCTTCCGTACTGAGGAAGAGACAAAAGGAAGAATTGACTTGAAAGACACACCACTAGAGAATCCGGATGGAACTCTATGGGTAGAAGGTTCTTGTTTTAAAATGCCTATTGGAGATACAGTCTCAGCCTATGCTGTAACTACTTTACATACAGTTGTGGAAACTGCACGCATTAGACATAATTCAGCGCAAGCAGCAGAATTGATAGCTTTAACAAGAGCCTGTGTATTGTCGAAAGGGAAAAGAGTGAACGTGTACACTGACAGCCAATATGCTTTTGGTGTAGCGTTCAACTTCGGGCGTCTCTGGAAGGAAAGGGGTTTTCTCACTTCACATGGCACCAAAATACAACATGGTCAGTTAGTGACCGATCTCCTCAAATCACTTGCCTTACCCACCCAAATAGCAATCGTGAAGTGTAGTGCACACAAAAAGATTACAGATGATGTTGGTCGAGGAAATGCATTTGCAGATGAAATAGGGAAAAAGACAGCGAGAGATTCTACAAGTCGAATATATGTGGCGGGTCCTGCAAATTGGGTCAGAGAGAGAGGAATGTATGAGGATACAGTGGAAAGTATAAAAGCGATTCAAAAAGAGGCATCAGAGAGGGAGTTGAGCAAGTGGAAAGAAAGTACAGGAATGTTAGATGAGATGGGTTGTTGGGTGGAATTATCTGAACATCAACGTTGGCTGTTACCAGATGCCTATGTACTCCCAGTGGTTACTATGGCACATGGTCCAGCCCACTTAAGTGCAAAAGGTATTTGTAAACTTCTGGCCCCAGTTTGGAAAAACGAACAAATCCCAAAATGCGCAGACAATGTAGTGAAACATTGTATTGTTTGTTTAATGTACAATCCAGGAAAGGGAACCCCAACTCCAGCAGGTCATTTTGCTCCTCCGATATATCCATTTGAGGTGTTGCAAATCGATTATATTCACATGGAACGATGCAACAACCTCAAATACGTTCTGGTGGTAGTATGCACCTTTTCAAGATGGATAGAAGCATACCCCCTAAAGGATAACACAGCCTTATCCACAGCTAAAGTTCTACTAAAAGAATTTTTCCCCAGGTTTGGTTTGCCCCGCATTGTCTGGAGTGACAATGGGAGCGAATTTGTTGGCCAAGTTATGCAGAAAGTTTGTGCAGGTCTTGGTATCAAGCAAAAGTTCCATGCGGCAAATCATCCACAGTCAGCGGGTTTAGTAGAATGTTACAACGGAACCTTGAAGTTAAAACTAGCAAAGGTTCAAGCGAGTACAGGACTCAATTGGCCCGATGCTTTGCCATTGGCCTTGCTATCCACCAGAACTGCAGTACACTCTTGTTTGGGACTTAGCCCTTACGAAGTGGTTTTTGGACGCCCGGCTAATGTATGGGGAGTCCCTCGCCCTAAGAAATACTCAGACTTGCCATATCCAATGCTGATTGACTACCTGCATGATCTTACGACTAAATTGCGTGTTCTCCATCAACAGGTTCAGAGTGCTCTGCCGAAGGCCTCCACAGACCCAGGTCATTCCATCCGACCAGGCGACTGGGTCTGCACTAAGAACTTCCAGAGGACGAGGAATTTGGAACCCAGATGGCGAGAGCCCAGGATGGTTTTGTTAACTACGAGAACAGCAGTTAAATTCGAAGGAAAGAAAAATTGGATTCACGGTGTGCATTGTAAGAAAGTACCTTTGCCTTTGCCCTACGATCAATGTGTATGCAGGGGTATTGGTGACTGTGAAAGTAAAAAAGTTCCACGATTCGTGCCCTTTAGTGATGCACACCTGAATGGGACACTGTCTGAAAAAGAGGACAACGACGTTTTGCAGGAAGCAATACCACCACATCGTCGCTTGGATACGACTAATCCACGAACATTGTTCCAAGACCAGAACATTCCTGGGAAGGAACGATACAATTTGAGACCTAGACCAAAGAACATTTAAGATTTCTCTCTTGTGTAGTATTCTGTCCCGGTTGCAGGGTCATGGTAGGAGTCTGAGTTGCTTGCGACCTGAGTAGTGGCAATAGGCCTACAGGACTTGCAGTGTCATAGGACGGCAGACAATCGTAATTGAGCGATTGAGGAAGATTGCCGTGAGCATTAGAAAGATGGAAACTACACTAGGCAAAAGAGAGAGAAAAGAAGAAATAAAGAAAGAATCCTGTAAAATAATGTACATACGTTTCAGTATAACTTTATGTGTTATTATATTATTGTGTATTGTTTTGGCATTTATAGGTTGGATTATTTATGCTCTGCAGCAAAAAGTTGTCTCTTCTTCTTCTTCTTCGTCTTCTTCAACTGTTTTTCCACATCTCTTTCATACTCTTCCTTCACATGAGCTCATTAGAAGAACTGAATATTATAACAATTCCTTTATTCAGTTATTACATCAGCATCAGTTAGTGGTCAATATAACTAACTGTTGGGTGTGTGGACTTATGCCACACACCACAGAGAAAAGAATGCCATATTTAGTTCTCCCGTTTTCTTATGAGCGTTCTGCTTGGGCTTATTTCGTCATTTTCTCCAATGCTTATCAAAGCAAATTGAGACGATCCGTTAGTTCACATGTTAGTGATCCGGATTTTAGTCATAGCTCTTTGATTAAGGGAATGGTAGCTATGGCTAAAATCATGGAAAATAGTAAAATCTCCATTGACGAAAGAAAAGCATACACTAACTGGAACCTCACCCAATATATGTCTAGTCTTAGTGATAAAGTTAAGAAAGGAAAGTCTTCACCAATTTGGACTATACCACATCAGGGCAACTTCTGCTTACAGATAAACGATCGCTCTTCTGACACTATACAAAGGAATAACTGCTCCTACACATACGTTTATTCCTCTCAGAACTCGCCTCCTCTAGTGCCGTCTCAAGGCACCTATTTCATTTGCTATAATAGAGCTTATACATGGTTACCAACGGGTTTCTCCGGTACTTGTTATATAGCCTTTCTTCTTCCCCCTACTTACACCGCTTCCGCAAATCATCATTGAAACAGATACGGCAGAGGGATTATTGATTCGAAGGACACAGCAGGACAAGAGGGAGGGGATTTCCTCAAAGGATTTCTTCCCTACTGGGGTCCAATGGCCAACAGCAGAAATATAAGGCAACTGGTCCGTGTCGTAGAAACCACAATAGACATCACTGTAGGTGCCTTAAGTAACATCACGGCAGAACTACAGGCGGACCGTCTTATGACATTACAAAATCGAGTTGCCTTAGATTTTGTTCTTGCCGATCGTGGTGGAGTGTGCAAATTGATCGGGTCAAGTTGCTGTATTTTCATACCTAATGACGCTCCGACAGTATACCAAGCTATCTCCAAGTTGCACATAATCTCTGAGTCGATTCACCAGGACGAAGGAGATTGGTCTTTTACGGAGTGGTTTTGGGGACTACTGTCCAAATGGGGTTGGAAAGCATTGACATTTCTTGGTATAATTCTGACCATTATTTTCTCCTGTTGCCTTTGTTTGCACTGTGGTCCCGCTATCTGTGACCTTTGTGCTACTATGTGCATCCCAAAACCCAAACCACAAGTAACAGAAAACATAAGAATGGTGTTGCAGCAACAGCTCGATGACCTAATGGCTATCGACATTGACTCAGATTAGCATGAGTCTATCTTGCCTGAGTTCTGGCAAAAGGAGGGTCTGAGGAACTTCGATTTCTGATCGCGAACAAATCGACCCGCCATTTTGTGTTCCACCGCCATTTTGTGTTGCCATCACTCAGGCAGCACGGCGAACAAAGTCTATTCTGCTTTTTCTGCAGCCTGGTGTCGAAATACGCTTTCTGCCTCTATTTGCAAAGCTGGTGTTAGGACTGGCCGAGTACACTAATCCCTGTCTGGCTTTCCTAATCCCCGTCTCAACTATCTGTTGATTCACACTATTCTTTCCTGACTTTATCTTATCATCTGGCCTTCACTGTCTTCTGCTAGCATTCTGTCGTTTCACAACTGTCCTCCAACACACACAAACGTATCTCGCCACCTGCAAGTTAGTTACGAATCTGTTAATGAATTAGCTTGAGGGAGGGGTGACAAACATAGTTGGAGGAGAGGTTTCTTCGAGTCATCTGACACTTTTGTTTTCCAATTTCTCCTATTGGTTCTATCCTGTTTTCCAACTTTCCTTATTGGCTCTTTCTTGTGTGTTCTGGGAGTGCATTTGGTTAATGTATATGAACCCTATATAGTATATAAACCTGTGTGCCACAGAGTGAAGTAGCAGTCTCCTGAGAACCTACTTTGAGTACTTCTAGGATAACTGTACTAGCTGAAGCTAAATAAATCTGATCTTCTAACGCCAACAGAGTGTCCCGTGTCTCTGTGTAGCTGAGCAGGAGAACTCCGGAGACTTGGGCGTACCCTGCGCCGCCAGGCCCAAAAGGTTCTGGTTCTTCAGACTCAGGCTCGGACTGCCCTGGCCTCTGCCTCTCTCGCTGGAAATGGCGGCGGCCGCGGTGCAGCAAGCCGTACAACAATGCCGGTTATGACGCCTACGCCTGTAGTCGATGGAGTCGCTGAGTCATCGGATACATCCGCAGGGGGTGATTCCCTTACTGATGGAGTGGGTACGGCTTCTGCTTCTGCTGTCAACACTGGAACTCGAAAAGCAGGTCAGACTATTCCTACAATTCCCATAATGTTTTGTAAAGTAGGGGAGCAGTCAAAAATCACCGCAAACTGCTGGGGGAAAACGAGACAGAGCAACTGCTGTGGCGGCAACGGTACATATTACTAAAACAACAAAGAAATCTGCCGCAAATCGGCCAAATGCCCTTACTATCTCTGCGGTCTCCTTAGCCTCAGAGGAAATAGCTCCTAATCAGCTGAATGTGAGCATTGCAGAGGCTAACCCAGCTCTGGCTCCGGCTCCGGTTCTAGCGGGACCCACTCAGCCGGAAGGTATTCTGGGAGCTGTAGTCCCGGCAGATGACATTCCAGCAAGTGGGCCTGGCGAGGTAACCTCAAACTTGGGTGAACTTTTGCAACATGAGACCCAATCTGTAAGGGCTGATGCCGATACAGTAGACAAATTCTACTCTCTCTCGGACCACACTATGTCCTCAGAGGAGAAGGATCTTGTAGATGGCAAGGAGTGGTCTGATGTCAGCGACCCAGGGGATTGGGACAGCAGTGAACCAGCACACACAGTCAGTGGCACAGTCCGTAAACTTGTAAGAGTCAAGGCAGGAAAGTGCTCGGACACAAGGGGCTTGTCGCCGCCTGCAGAATTCTATACGGCGGGTCGCAAAAACCTGCACTGAAATCGCCACACGAGTAGGCGAGGCCGAAGAGAGAATCTCCACACTTGAAGATGACATGAGCTCACAAAAATTTTTAACCGCGACTATTCAGTCACAAAGGGATGACATCCTATGGAAACTTACGGACCTTGAAAATAGGGCACGCCGGAATAACCTACAGGTCCTTGGTGTTCCTGAAGGGGTTGCAGGTTCAGACACTCGGCAATTCATTGTGGAACTATTTACAGAAGCACTCCCAGAGATTCAGCAGTGGGACTGGGGGACAGAGGTGCTACGTGCTCATCGCTTTCCATTCAGGTAGAGTGGGGTCTCCGGTCAAGCCTTAGACAAGCCAAGAGCTATCCTTATTTGTTTAAACAACTTTTTGGTCAGAGAGAAACTTTACGACTTGGCTAGGCCAAATAGAAAGAGGGCTGCTAAGGGGTGTCAATTTTTTGTGCGCCCCGATCTCTGCCCCGCTACTGTCGAGCGCAGGTGGCACTTCCGCCAACTAATCACCCCATTTTAGTCAAAGGGGGCTCAGGCTTTTTTTACTTTTCCCTTCAAAGCTTAAGGTTATTTTCAAGGGTCAAGTTAAATTCTTTCAATCTGAAGTTAAAGCCAAGGATTACTTGAATACATTATAAGGGAAAGTATGGTTAGACCTGGGGTGATGTTTAGCTGGTGTACATTATAATTTGAACAGTCCATGTCTTTCTATCTGTTCCCCTTTCTGGGATCTTCTTTCTCTGGGTGGTCCTGGGATGTTCTGGCTTCTGTATCACTTAAAGTTTGATAAGGTTGTGTGTTTGTATTTCTTATATGGCCCTTTATTGGCTCTGCAAGCTGCACTGTATGGATAAAAGTTGTAGCGGAAGACAGAAGAAAGCAAATTACAGCGGGGGTTTTTTTTTTTCTTTTTCTTTATGCAGTGTGGCGATGGCCTTCAGGAGTGTGAGTCTTACCGGCTCCTCCATCGCAAGGGCTTAGGCCCTGTTGCCTTATGTAGGGGTTGGGGGTGGTGGGTTTGGGGGCTTGGGGGGGTGGGTCAGAGTAGGGCCCTGTTGGGGTTCTTACCCAGGTTGGGGGTGTTTTGGGTGGAGGGGGGTTCATTTGGGTTTTAAAAAAAGCTTGTGGTTCAACTTAATTGTGTGTAGTTTTGCATTCTATGCTGGATTAAATACAGGAATGATATTTGTTGGTATTGGCGTAAAGTCAAATGTCTATTATCATAGTGCAGGTATTCGTATCTATGTTGAATGGCACAAGCAAAGATTAGGATAGCTTCCTGGAATATTTGTGGGTTAAATAATGGGAGGAAAAGGGCCCTATTTTCAAAGATGATCTCGGCCTTACGGCTGGATCTGATTTGTATTCAAGAGTCCCACATTGCCTGGAATGAGCGGGGCTTGCTTCACATACCTGGATTCGAATTAATTGGTTGCTCACGCCAAACATCCAAGATCAGGGGGGTGGCGGTTTTGGCACGACGAGGCTTGTGTACTTGTAGAAGGACTAGTCAAGATAGTGCAGGCAGGTGGGTGATTGTTGAGGTAATCTTAAATTCTAGGTCTTATACAGTTTGTACAGCTTATGGGGCAAATTTGGATGACCGGGCAGTCCTGCACCATTTGAATACCGAATTAGCCTTGTATCCAAACCCTACCATTCTCTGCGGAGATTTCAATATTAATTTGGAGGCTAGTGCTAATTTATCAGTGGACCAACCTTATTTTGCGAAGAAGCCCAGGGTGTTCCGGGCATTACAAGCTTTGGTACAAGAACATTTTTTGATTGATTGTTGGTATTTTCATAACCAATCATTAGACGGTTTTACATTTTACTCAGCCCCGCATAACAAAATGTTTCAGTTAGATTATTTTTTTATGTCCGAACAGCTGGTTATGTCATCCTCCATCTCACTTTACCCAAGGGTATTATCCGATCATAATTTACTTATTGTAGAATATACTCTGCCACAGAAAGCACCAGAATTTAGGGTTTGGACGTTTGAAATGAAACTGCTGACAGAACAGGCTTATATTGATCATATGAGGTGTTGGATCAGGGAATTCTTTGATTTTAATGTTGGCTCAGCCTCTGAAAATGTGGTATGGGATACATTCAAGGTGGCTATGAGGGGCAAAACGAAGAGCTTTTCCTTTTTTCATCGAAAATTAGCCCAGCGACAAGTTTATGAGCGTTTGGCAGAGTTAAGTACAGCAGAGACAGAACGGATTGAAGCTGCAAGAGAAGGTAGAGATATTGCGCAAAACCAGGCAAATATAGCTAAGACAAGGGCCTCTCTGCTGGAGTTCTTCGGACAGGATCTAGCCGCTAAATTTCTGCAATATCGCTCCGAGATGTTTGAAATGGGAGAGCGATCAGGCAGGGTTCTGGCAAAGAGACTTCAGCAGAAGGGGCTGGCCAATCGTGTCACTAAGATACAGAACTCACATGGTCAGCTGATCGAAACTCCGAAGGGATTCTTGAGGTTTTTCAACAGTTTTATAAAAACGTATATAATGAAGCCAGCAATGGCGTCTTATACTCAGACCAGCAGGCTGCAGCCTTCTTGGCCAGGATTCCAACTTTTCAACCCACAAATCAACAGAAGAGCGCTCTTTCGGCACCTATAGAGTGGGAGGAGGTTGAGACATCAATCGGAGCACTGGCCAACGGTAAGGCAGCAGGTCCTGATGCAGTACCTCTAGAGTTTTATAAAATGTTTATTCAGGAGATCCGCCGAGCTCTTCTCTCAGTCCTTAGGGCAGCACAATCAGGAAGTATTCCTGAGTCCTGGACCTTGACCAATATTATTCTTTTTAAGAAAAAAGATAAACCCGAATTGGATCCCGCTTCATTTAGGCCTATTTCACTTATAAACTCTGATTATAAAATCTTTGCCAAGATCCTGTCATCCCGATTAGCAGCTATAATCACCCCCCTGGTCTCGCTACGTCAGCATGGTTTCATCCCAGGCAGAGACACAGCAAATCATGTATCTCGAGTAGTTGCTTTACTGGATTGGGCCCAGGCAACTTCATCACCTTTAGGGGCGATCCTGTTGGACGCTGAAAAAACGTTCGACAGGGTCGCCTGGCCATTTCTCTGGGCGGTTCTCGATTGGAAAGACCTTGGCCCTGAATTTATTCACGCAGTCCAATCTTTATATATTACTCCTAAAGCTACAGTCTCAGTTTCCGGGCTAGTTTCTAAGCCATTCATTGTAGGAAGGGGCACTCGCCAGGGCTGCCCGTGTTCTCCTTTGCTTTTTGCGCTGTATATTGAACCGTTCTTAAATTTAATCGAGAAAGCGCAGGACATTCACCCAGTCACGATACATTCAACTGATTATAAGGTTTTAGCTTATACTGACGACATAGTCGTTCTGACCTCGGATGTTTCGTCTGCTTACAAGGCTGTCAAAATTATAGCAGATCAGTATGGGGCTTATTCAGGTTATAAACTCAATGCTGCTAAAACCCAGGTGATTCAATCTGCAGCTATGAGTCCCTCGGATGCCCCGATAGTGCAGTCTGCAAAATATCTGGGGGTATATATCACAGCGCATGTTAATACCATTCCAGATTTAAACATTTTGCCCATAATTAACTCAGCAAAAACAACATTGGCTAGGCTGGACAACCTTCATCTTTCACTTTATGGTAGATGTAATGCTCTTAAAATGTTGATTTTGCCTAAATTTCTATATTTATTTAGAACAGTACCCTTAGAGGTACCTCAATCCAGCTTCATTCTGTCAGATAGAATCTGCAGTAGGTTTCTTTGGGGTTACAAGCAGCCTAGAAGAGCGGCTAAATGGATGCTCCAGCCTTGCTCACGCGGTGGCTGGGGGGTTCCCAGCTTATTACTCTATTTTTGGTCATCAATGATTCAATATTTTGGGCTACCATTGTTCGGAGATGCCGCCGCCCCCTCTTTGGCCTGCAGGCCTTCAATCTTTGAAATTGGGCTGGGAGAAGATGCTAAGCGAGTTTAAGTCCGGGTTCTAGAACCAAGCTATTATAAAAGAACTAGGTTTAAGGTCATTTGGTCTATGTTTTCGGTATGGCGCAAGGTTCGCCGCAAATACTTAGTTCCTAACATCAACTTTTATACACCCTTCTCCGCAGCCCGGCTTTTACCAGCAGTTTTCCAGGATCAAGTTACCTTTAACTGGTCAGCTTTAGGAATAACAGTACTTGGCAACCTTGGACATGAAGGGAGACTGGCCTCTTTTACATGTCTTAAGGAGAGGCATCTGCTTAATACATTTGATTTCTTTAAATATCTACAGCTACGTAGTTTTATAGAGAAAAGTAAATTGAAGCCTGAAGCATTATTTGGGAAGATAATACTGTTCGAACTTATCGTAAAACGTTCTAAAATTGGGGTAATCTATAGGCTTCCAGATGACATTACTGCGTCTACAATAAAACTAGAAGCCAAATTTGGTGTAACAGGGATTGACATAGCTACTTCCTTGGAACTAGCAGGTAGGGTCCTTATTTCTGGCAGTCTACGATCTCAGTGCTACATGGCTATGTTTGACCTATATTATACGCCGTTCAAGATATCCAAGTTGGCGGGCTGTCAGGGGCACAGCTGCCCAAGATGTGGGTTAATGGCGGCGGACGATGTCCACATGTTCTTCGGATGACAAAAGCCGATGTCTTTTTTGAAGGAAGTAGAGCACTTCCTCAATGTCAACCTTCGGATTCCTGTTGTTCTTTCCCCCGAGTTAGTTATTTGTGGGTATCAAAGTAATAGTGAGCATATTAGGCCCCACTAGTCCTCAGCTTTCTTGTTAATTGCCATGGCTATGGTCCGCCTTTGTATCACCTCAGAGTGGAAAAGCCCGGTGCCACCTATCTTTATTGACTGGAGAGGGAGGATTCTAGCACTGTACAATCTGGAGTCTGCAGTCTGGGCTAGGTGGGGTAGAGCCAGGCGTAACTTTGGTAAAAAGATTTGGGCCCCACTTGAAGTATGGATAGGTCAATAGCTGATGCTCTACCTAGTTTAAGCACTAGGCTTTTCAGTAATGTGGCATAATGGTATATAAGGTTTTTTTTCTAAAGATGGAAGCATTCTTATTTATTTGTCTTTATTAATTTATACTTTGCTGTAATTCATTTAGTAAGCTCTGCGATGGAATGCAAATGTATATAATTGATTTGACTGCTGAACTGAGGCCTTTTGTTGTTTTGATTATCTTTCTTTGGTTTTGTCTCTTCTCTTATTTTTTTTCTTTTCTCTTTTTTGTTGTAACCACAAGAAAAAAAAAATAAAGTAAAAAAAAAAACGAAATCACTACCCTGTAGACTACACAAACAACAATGTACTACCCTAAACCCTAAAACACTATGTCCAGCACGACCCCCTTCAGTACCCAAATACAACTACACTACCCTAATCCAAAAAACACTACCCCCAGCACGACCCCTACACTACTAAACACCACTGCACTACTGTTAACCCTAAAACACAACCCCAACACTACACAAACACCACTGCACTACCCTCAACCCTAAAGCACTACCCCCAGCACTACGCCCAACACTACCGAAACACCACTGCACTACCCTAAACCCTAAAACACTATCCCCAGCACTACCCCATAAACAACACAAACACCACTGCACTACCCTAAACCATAAAACAATAATTCCTATACTACACAAACACCACTGCACTACCCTAAACCCTAAAACACTACCCCCAGCACGACCCCCTACACTACACAAACACCACTGAACTACCTAAAACCCTTAAACACTAACCCCAGCACAACCCCCATCACTAACCAAACATAACTGCACTTCTCTAAACCCTAAAACACTACCACCAACACGACTCCATACACAACCCAAACACCACTGCACTACCCTAAGCCCTAAATCTACCCACAGCACAACTCCCTACACTACTCAAACATTACTGCACTACCCTAAACTATGAAACCCTACCCCCAGCACTACCCCCTATACTACCCAAACAGCACTGCACTACCTTAAACCATAAAACACTACCCCCAGCACGACCCCCTACACTACACAAGCACCGCTGCACTACCCTAAACCCTAACACACTACCCCAGGTATGACCTCCTTCACTACACAAACACCACTGCACTACCCTAAACCCTAAAACAATATCCCAAGCACGACCCCCTACACTACACATACACCACTGTAATACCCTAAACCCTAAAACATTAGCCCCAGCACGACCCCCTTCACTACCCAAGCACAACTGCACTACCCTCAACCAAAAAACACTACCTTCAGCATGAACCCCTACACTACTAAATACCACTGCACTACCCTAAACCCTAAAATACGACCCCATACACTACACAACGACTGCACTACCCATAACCCTAAAACACTACCCCCTACACTACACAAGCACGACTGCACTACCCTAAACCCTAAAACACTACCCCCAGCATGACCCCCTACACTACACAAACACCACTGCACTACCCTAAACATTAAAAACACTACCCCAATACTACCCCCTACACTACCTGAACACCACAGCACTACCCTAAATCCTAAAACACAACCCCATTATGAACCCCTACACTACCCAAACACCACTGCACTACCCTAAACCCTAAAACACTACCCCCTACACTACAAAAACAACACTGCACTACCCTCAACACTAAAACACTACCCCCAGCACTACACTCTACACTACACAAACACCTCTGCACTACCCTAGACCCTAAAACACTTCCCCCAGCACGACCCCCTACAGTACACAAACACCACTGAACTACCTAAACTCCTTAAACACTAACCCCAGCACAACCCCCTTCACTAACCAAACATAACTGCAATTCTCTAAACCCTAAAACACTACAACCAACACGACTCCTTACACAACCCAAACACCACTGCACTACCCTAAACCCTAAAACATTAGCCCCAGCACGACCCCCTTCATTACCCAAGCGCAACTTCACTACCCTCAACCAAAAAACATTACCCTCAGCATGACCCCCTACACTACTAAACACCACTGCACTACCCTAAACCCTAAAATACGACCCCATACACTACACAAATACCACTGCACTACACTAAACCCTAAAACACTACCCCTAGCATGACCCCCTACACTACACAAACACCACTGCACTACCCTAAACCCTAAAACACTGCCCCTAGCACTACCCCCTACACTACCCATACACCACAGCACTACCCTAAACATTAAAACACTACCCCAGCATGACCCCCTACACTACATAAACACCACTGCACTACCCTAAACCCTAAATCTTCTCCATGACCCCTACTCTACACAAACAATACTGCACCACCCTAAACCCTAAAACACTACCCCAAGCACGACCCCCTACACTATACAATCACCACTGTACTACCCTAAACACTAAGGGCCATATGTAGGGAGCATCACATTTACCGATTCATAAATACCGAATTTTACCGATTCGGTATTTATGAATCGGTAAATGTGATGTAGGTAATCATTCGGTAAATTTTACCGAATCGGAAAAATTCGGTAATTATGAATCGGTATTTACCGATTCGGTAATGAGGCATACCTTCCCATTGATTCCTATGGGCCTGGAGGCCCATAGGAATCAATGAGAAGGTATGCCTCATTACCGATTCGGTAAATACCGATTCGGTAATGGGGGGAGCATATTCAAGGGTGGCAGGGTGTCACATTGACACCCTGTTGCACCCCTGAATCTTGCATGTGTGCACAAGTGGCGCATGTATGTCTGCCACATGGCACTCTTAAATCTGCAAAAAATTACTTTTTGCAAGGTATTCGTTATTTATCACCAACCTGTATTTGGTCGTAAATAACGAATTTCTAATACTAATTTTCACTCTTTAGAGTGCTCCCTACATCTGATTTCAGGATTCGGTATTTACCGAATCGGTATTTTACCGATTTTTTAATTTCCGATTCGGTAAATACCGAATCCAGAAATCATCCCCCTACATCGCAAATGCCTAAATACCGGTCGGTAATGGGATATTTACCGAATTTCGGCCATTACCGACCGGTATTTGGCTTCCTACATGAGGCCCTAAAACACTACCCCCAGCATTACCCCCTTCACTACCCAAACACAAGTGCACTACCCTAAACCCAAAAACCATTACCGCGAGCACGACCCCTACACTACGCAAACCCCACTGCATTACCCTAAACCCTAAAACACGCCCCTACACTAGACAAATACCACTGCACTGCCATACCTCAAACACTATCCCCAGCACTACCCCCAACACTACCCAAACACCACTGCACTACCCTAAACCCTAAAACACTACCCCCTGCACGACCCCCTATACTACACAAACACCACTATACTACCCTAAACCCTAAATCTACCCCAGCACGACCCCCTTCCCTACCCAATCACAACTGCACTACCCTAAACTGAAAAACACTACCCCTAGCCCAACCCCCTACACTACCCAAACACCACTGCACTACCCTAAACCCTAAAACATGACCCCCTACATTACACAAACACCACTGCACCACCCTAAATCACTACCCCCGGCACGACCCCCTACACTAAACAAACACCACTTCACTACCCTAAACCCTTAACCACTACCTCTACACTACACAAACACCACTGCACTTCCCTAAACCCTAAAACACTACCCCCAGCACGACCCCCTACACTACACAAACACCACTGCACTACCCTAAACCATGAAAAACTACCCCTAGCACTACCCCCTTACACTAACCATATACCACAGCACTACCCTAAACCCTAAAACACTACCCCCAGCATGACAACCTACACTACACAAACACCACTGCCCTACCCTACACCCTAAAACACGACCCCCTACACTACACAAATACCACTGCACTACACTAAACCCTAAAACACTACCCCCAGCACGACCCCCTACACTACAAAAACACCACTGCACTACTGTTAACCCTAAAACACTACCCCCTACACTACACAAACACCACTGCACTACCCTCAACCCTAAAGCACTACCCCAGCACAAGCCCCTACACTACCCAAACACCACTGCACTACCCTAAACCCTAAAACACTACCCCCTACACTACAAAAACAACACTGCACTACCCTCAACACTAAAAAACTACCGCCAGCACTACACTCTACACTACACAAACACCTCTGCACTACCCTAAACCCTATAACACTATTCCCAGCACTACCCCCTACACTACCCAAACACAACTGCAATACCCAAAACCCTAAAACACTACCCCCAGCATCACCCCCTACACTACACAACCACCAATGCACTACACCACTGCACTACCCTAAACCCTAAAACACTACCCCCAGGACAACCCCCTAAACTACCCAAACACAACTGCACTAGACTAAACCCTAAAACACTACCCCCAGCATGACCCCCTACACTACACAAACACCACTGTACTACCCTAAAGCCTAAATATATCCCCATGACCCCTACACTACACAAACACCACTGCACTACCCTAAACACTAAAACACTAGCCCAAGCACGACCCCCTATACTACATAAACACCACTGTACTACCCTAAACACTAAAACACTACCCCAGCACGACCCCCTAAACAACCCAAACACCACTAAACTACCATAAAACTTAAAACACTACCCCAAGCACGACCCCCTACACTACACAAGCACCACTGCACTGTCCTAAACCCTAAAACACTATCCCCAGCATGACACCCTACACTACACAAACATAACTGCACTAAACTAAACCCTAAAACACTACCCCCAGCATGACCCCCTTCACTACACAAACACCACTGCACAGCCTTAAACCCTAAAACACTACCCCATGCACGACCCCCTACACTACACAAACACCACTGTACTACCCTAAACCCTAAATCTACCCCCAGCATGACCCCCTACACTAAACAAACACCACTGCACTACCCTAAACCCTAAAACACTACCCCTAGCATGACACCCTACACTACACAAACACCACTGCACTACCCTAAATCCTAAAACACGACCCCCTACACTACACAAGCACCACTGCTCTACCCTAAACCCTAAAACACTACCCCCAGCATGACCCCCTACACTACCCAAACACCACTGCACTACCCTAAACCATAAAACACTACCCCCAGCACGACCCCCTACACTACACAAACACCACTGCACTACCCTAAACCCTAAAACACTACCCCCAGGACAACCCCCTAAACTACCCAAACACAACTGCACTAGACTAAACCCTAAAACACTACCCCCAGCATGACCCCCTACACTACACAAACACCACTGTACTACCCTAAAGCCTAAATATATCCCCATGACCCCTACACTACACAAACACCACTGCACTACCCTAAACACTAAAACACTAGCCCAAGCACGACCCCCTATACTACATAAACACCACTGCACTACCCTAAACCCTAAAACACTACCCCCAGCACGACCCCCTACACTACACAAACACCACTGAACTACCTAAAACCCTTAAACACTAACCCCAGCACAACCCCCATCACTAACCAAACATAACTGCACTTCTCTAAACCCTAAAACACTACCACCAACACGACTCCATACACAACCCAAACACCACTGCACTACCCTAAGCCCTAAATCTACCCACAGCACAACTCCCTACACTACTCAAACATTACTGCACTACCCTAAACTATGAAACCCTACCCCCAGCACTACCCCCTATACTACCCAAACAGCACTGCACTACCTTAAACCATAAAACACTACCCCCAGCACGACCCCCTACACTACACAAGCACCGCTGCACTACCCTAAACCCTAACACACTACCCCAGGTATGACCTCCTTCACTACACAAACACCACTGCACTACCCTAAACCCTAAAACAATATCCCAAGCACGACCCCCTACACTACACATACACCACTGTAATACCCTAAACCCTAAAACATTAGCCCCAGCACGACCCCCTTCACTACCCAAGCACAACTGCACTACCCTCAACCAAAAAACACTACCTTCAGCATGAACCCCTACACTACTAAATACCACTGCACTACCCTAAACCCTAAAATACGACCCCATACACTACACAACGACTGCACTACCCATAACCCTAAAACACTACCCCCTACACTACACAAGCACGACTGCACTACCCTAAACCCTAAAACACTACCCCCAGCATGACCCCCTACACTACACAAACACCACTGCACTACCCTAAACATTAAAAACACTACCCCAATACTACCCCCTACACTACCTGAACACCACAGCACTACCCTAAATCCTAAAACACAACCCCATTATGAACCCCTACACTACCCAAACACCACTGCACTACCCTAAACCCTAAAACACTACCCCCTACACTACAAAAACAACACTGCACTACCCTCAACACTAAAACACTACCCCCAGCACTACACTCTACACTACACAAACACCTCTGCACTACCCTAGACCCTAAAACACTTCCCCCAGCACGACCCCCTACAGTACACAAACACCACTGAACTACCTAAACTCCTTAAACACTAACCCCAGCACAACCCCCTTCACTAACCAAACATAACTGCAATTCTCTAAACCCTAAAACACTACAACCAACACGACTCCTTACACAACCCAAACACCACTGCACTACCCTAAACCCTAAAACATTAGCCCCAGCACGACCCCCTTCATTACCCAAGCGCAACTTCACTACCCTCAACCAAAAAACATTACCCTCAGCATGACCCCCTACACTACTAAACACCACTGCACTACCCTAAACCCTAAAATACGACCCCATACACTACACAAATACCACTGCACTACACTAAACCCTAAAACACTACCCCTAGCATGACCCCCTACACTACACAAACACCACTGCACTACCCTAAACCCTAAAACACTGCCCCTAGCACTACCCCCTACACTACCCATACACCACAGCACTACCCTAAACATTAAAACACTACCCCAGCATGACCCCCTACACTACATAAACACCACTGCACTACCCTAAACCCTAAATCTTCTCCATGACCCCTACTCTACACAAACAATACTGCACCACCCTAAACCCTAAAACACTACCCCAAGCACGACCCCCTACACTATACAATCACCACTGTACTACCCTAAACACTAAGGGCCATATGTAGGGAGCATCACATTTACCGATTCATAAATACCGAATTTTACCGATTCGGTATTTATGAATCGGTAAATGTGATGTAGGTAATCATTCGGTAAATTTTACCGAATCGGAAAAATTCGGTAATTATGAATCGGTATTTACCGATTCGGTAATGAGGCATACCTTCCCATTGATTCCTATGGGCCTGGAGGCCCATAGGAATCAATGAGAAGGTATGCCTCATTACCGATTCGGTAAATACCGATTCGGTAATGGGGGGAGCATATTCAAGGGTGGCAGGGTGTCACATTGACACCCTGTTGCACCCCTGAATCTTGCATGTGTGCACAAGTGGCGCATGTATGTCTGCCACATGGCACTCTTAAATCTGCAAAAAATTACTTTTTGCAAGGTATTCGTTATTTATCACCAACCTGTATTTGGTCGTAAATAACGAATTTCTAATACTAATTTTCACTCTTTAGAGTGCTCCCTACATCTGATTTCAGGATTCGGTATTTACCGAATCGGTATTTTACCGATTTTTTAATTTCCGATTCGGTAAATACCGAATCCAGAAATCATCCCCCTACATCGCAAATGCCTAAATACCGGTCGGTAATGGGATATTTACCGAATTTCGGCCATTACCGACCGGTATTTGGCTTCCTACATGAGGCCCTAAAACACTACCCCCAGCATTACCCCCTTCACTACCCAAACACAAGTGCACTACCCTAAACCCAAAAACCATTACCGCGAGCACGACCCCTACACTACGCAAACCCCACTGCATTACCCTAAACCCTAAAACACGCCCCTACACTAGACAAATACCACTGCACTGCCATACCTCAAACACTATCCCCAGCACTACCCCCAACACTACCCAAACACCACTGCACTACCCTAAACCCTAAAACACTACCCCCTGCACGACCCCCTATACTACACAAACACCACTATACTACCCTAAACCCTAAATCTACCCCAGCACGACCCCCTTCCCTACCCAATCACAACTGCACTACCCTAAACTGAAAAACACTACCCCTAGCCCAACCCCCTACACTACCCAAACACCACTGCACTACCCTAAACCCTAAAACATGACCCCCTACATTACACAAACACCACTGCACCACCCTAAATCACTACCCCCGGCACGACCCCCTACACTAAACAAACACCACTTCACTACCCTAAACCCTTAACCACTACCTCTACACTACACAAACACCACTGCACTTCCCTAAACCCTAAAACACTACCCCCAGCACGACCCCCTACACTACACAAACACCACTGCACTACCCTAAACCATGAAAAACTACCCCTAGCACTACCCCCTTACACTAACCATATACCACAGCACTACCCTAAACCCTAAAACACTACCCCCAGCATGACAACCTACACTACACAAACACCACTGCCCTACCCTACACCCTAAAACACGACCCCCTACACTACACAAATACCACTGCACTACACTAAACCCTAAAACACTACCCCCAGCACGACCCCCTACACTACAAAAACACCACTGCACTACTGTTAACCCTAAAACACTACCCCCTACACTACACAAACACCACTGCACTACCCTCAACCCTAAAGCACTACCCCAGCACAAGCCCCTACACTACCCAAACACCACTGCACTACCCTAAACCCTAAAACACTACCCCCTACACTACAAAAACAACACTGCACTACCCTCAACACTAAAAAACTACCGCCAGCACTACACTCTACACTACACAAACACCTCTGCACTACCCTAAACCCTATAACACTATTCCCAGCACTACCCCCTACACTACCCAAACACAACTGCAATACCCAAAACCCTAAAACACTACCCCCAGCATCACCCCCTACACTACACAACCACCAATGCACTACACCACTGCACTACCCTAAACCCTAAAACACTACCCCCAGGACAACCCCCTAAACTACCCAAACACAACTGCACTAGACTAAACCCTAAAACACTACCCCCAGCATGACCCCCTACACTACACAAACACCACTGTACTACCCTAAAGCCTAAATATATCCCCATGACCCCTACACTACACAAACACCACTGCACTACCCTAAACACTAAAACACTAGCCCAAGCACGACCCCCTATACTACATAAACACCACTGTACTACCCTAAACACTAAAACACTACCCCAGCACGACCCCCTAAACAACCCAAACACCACTAAACTACCATAAAACTTAAAACACTACCCCAAGCACGACCCCCTACACTACACAAGCACCACTGCACTGTCCTAAACCCTAAAACACTATCCCCAGCATGACACCCTACACTACACAAACATAACTGCACTAAACTAAACCCTAAAACACTACCCCCAGCATGACCCCCTTCACTACACAAACACCACTGCACAGCCTTAAACCCTAAAACACTACCCCATGCACGACCCCCTACACTACACAAACACCACTGTACTACCCTAAACCCTAAATCTACCCCCAGCATGACCCCCTACACTAAACAAACACCACTGCACTACCCTAAACCCTAAAACACTACCCCTAGCATGACACCCTACACTACACAAACACCACTGCACTACCCTAAATCCTAAAACACGACCCCCTACACTACACAAGCACCACTGCTCTACCCTAAACCCTAAAACACTACCCCCAGCATGACCCCCTACACTACCCAAACACCACTGCACTACCCTAAACCATAAAACACTACCCCCAGCACGACCCCCTACACTACACAAACACCACTGCACTACCCTAAACCATGAAAAACTACCCCTAGCACTACCCCCTTACACTAACCATATACCACAGCACTACCCTAAACCCTAAAACACTACCCCCAGCATGACAACCTACACTACACAAACACCACTGCCCTACCCTACACCCTAAAACACGACCCCCTACACTACACAAATACCACTGCACTACACTAAACCCTAAAACACTACCCCCAGCACGACCCCCTACACTACAAAAACACCACTGCACTACTGTTAACCCTAAAACACTACCCCCTACACTACACAAACACCACTGCACTACCCTCAACCCTAAAGCACTACCCCCAGCACAAGCCCCTACACTACCCAAACACCACTGCACTACCCTAAACCCTAAAACACTACCCCCTACACTACAAAAACAACACTGCACTACCCTCAACACTAAAAAACTACCGCCAGCACTACACTCTACACTACACAAACACCTCTGCACTACCCTAAACCCTATAACACTATTCCCAGCACTACCCCCTACACTACCCAAACACAATAGCAATACCCAAAACCCTAAAACACTACCCCCAGCATCACCCCCTACACTACACAACCACCAATGCACTACCCCACTGCACTACCCTAAACCCTAAAACACTACCCCCAGGACAACCCCCTAAACTACCCAAACACAACTGCACTAGACTAAACCCTAAAACACTACCCCCAGCATGACCCCCTACACTACACAAACACCACTGTACTACCCTAAAGCCTAAATATATCCCCATGACCCCTACACTACACAAACACCACTGCACTACCCTAAACACTAAAACACTAGCCCAAGCACGACCCCCTATACTACATAAACACCACTGTACTACCCTAAACACTAAAACACTACCCCAGCACGACCCCCTAAACAACCCAAACACCACTAAACTACCATAAAACTTAAAACACTACCCCAAGCACGACCCCCTACACTACACAAGCACCACTGCACTGTCCTAAACCCTAAAACACTATCCCCAGCATGACACCCTACACTACACAAACATAACTGCACTAAACTAAACCCTAAAACACTACCCCCAGCATGACCCCCTTCACTACACAAACACCACTGCACAGCCTTAAACCCTAAAACACTACCCCATGCACGACCCCCTACACTACACAAACACCACTGTACTACCCTAAACCCTAAATCTACCCCCAGCATGACCCCCTACACCAAACAAACACCACTGCACTACCCTAAACCCTAAAACACTACCCCCAGCATGACACCCTACACTACACAAACACCACTGCACTACCCTAAATCCTAAAACACGACCCCCTACACTACACAAGCACCACTGCTCTACCCTAAACCCTAAAACACTACCCCCAGCATGACCCCCTACACTACCCAAACACCACTGCACTACCCTAAACCATAAAACACTACCCCCAGCACGACCCCCTACACTACACAAACACCACTGCACTTCCCTAAACCATGAAAAACTACCCCTAGCACTACCCCCTTACACTAACCATATACCACAGCACTACCCTAAACCCTAAAACACTACCCCCAGCATGACAACCTACACTACACAAACACCACTGCCCTACCCTACACCCTAAAACACGACCCCCTACACTACACAAATACCACTGCACTACACTAAACCCTAAAACACTACCCCCAGCACGACCCCCTACACTACAAAAACACCACTGCACTACTGTTAACCCTAAAACACTACCCCCTACACTACACAAACACCACTGCACTACCCTCAACCCTAAAGCACTACCCCCAGCACAAGCCCCTACACTACCCAAACACCACTGCACTACCCTAAACCCTAAAACACTACCCCCTACACTACAAAAACAACACTGCACTACCCTCAACACTAAAAAACTACCGCCAGCACTACACTCTACACTACACAAACACCTCTGCACTACCCTAAACCCAATAACACTATTCCCAGCACTACCCCCTACACTACCCAAACACAACTGCAATACCCAAAACCCTAAAACACTACCCCCAGCATCACCCCCTACACTACACAACCACCAATGCACTACCCCACTGCACTACCCTAAACCCTAAAACACTACCCCCAGGACAACCCCCTAAACTACCCAAACACAACTGCACTAGACTAAACCCTAAAACACTACCCCCAGCATGACCCCCTACACTACACAAACACCACTGTACTACCCTAAAGCCTAAATATATCCCCATGACCCCTACACTACACAAACACCACTGCACTACCCTAAACACTAAAACACTAGCCCAAGCACGACCCCCTATACTACATAAACACCACTGTACTACCCTAAACACTAAAACACTACCCCAGCACGACCCCCTAAACAACCCACACACCACTAAACTACCATAAAACTTAAAACACTACCCCAAGCACGACCCCCTACACTACACAAGCACCACTGCACTGTCCTAAACCCTAAAACACTATCCCCAGCATGACACCCTACACTACACAAACATAACTGCACTAAACTAAACCCTAAAACACTACCCCCAGCATGACCCCCTTCACTACACAAACACCACTGCACAGCCTTAAACCCTAAAACACTACCCCATGCACGACCCCCTACACTACACAAACACCACTGTACTACCCTAAACCCTAAATCCACCCCCAGCATGACCCCCTACACTAAACAAACACCACTGCACTACCCTAAACCCTAAAACACTACCCCCAGCATGACACCCTACACTACACAAACACCACTGCACTACCCTAAATCCTAAAACACGACCCCCTACACTACACAAGCACCACTGCTCTACCCTAAACCCTAAAACACTACCCCCAGCATGACCCCCTACACTACCCAAACACCACTGCACTACCCTAAACCATAAAACACTACCCCCAGCATGACCCCCTGAACTACACAAACACCACTGCACTACCCTAAACCCTAAAACACTACCCCAAGCTATACAATCACCACTGTACTACCCTAAACACTAAAACACTACCCCCAGCATGACCCCCTTCACTACCCAAACACAACTACACTACCCTAAACCCAAAAACCCTTCCCGCGAGCACGACCCCTACACTCGCAAACACCACTGCACTACCCTAAACCATAAAACACGACCCCCTACACTAGACAAATACCACTGCACTACCATAAACCCTCAAACACTACCCCCAGCACTACCCCCTACACTACCCAAACACCACTGCACTACCCTAAACCCTAAAACACTACCCCCTGCATGACCCCCTATACTACATAAACACCACTGTACTACCCTAAACCCTAAATCTACCCCCAGCACGACCCCCTTCACTACCCAATCACAACTGCACTACCCTAAACTGAAAAACACTTCCCGTAGCCTAACCCCCTACACTACCCAAACACCACTGCACTACCCTAAACCCTATAACATGACCCCATACACTACACAAACACCACTGCACTACCCTAAATCACTACCCCCGGTATGACCCCCTACACTAAACAAACACCACTTCACTACCCTAAACCCTTAACCACTTACCACTACCTCTACACTACAGAAACACCACTGCACTACCCTAAACCCTAAAACACTACCCCCAGCACGACCCCTACACTACACAAACACCACTGCACTACCCTAAACCCTAAAACTCTGCCCCTAGCACTACCCCCTACACTACCCATACACCACAGCACTACCCTAAACCTTAAAACACTACCCCCAGCATGAACCCCTACACTACATAAAATCCACTGCACTACCCTAAACCCTAAATCTACTCCATGACCCCTACTCTACACAAACAATACTGCATCACCCTAAACCCTAAAACACTACCCCAAGCACGACCCCCTACACTATACAATCACCACTGTACTACCCTAAACACTAAAACACTACCCCCAGCATTACCCCTTCACTACCCAAACACAAGTGCACTACCCTAAACCCAAAAACCCTTCCCTCGAGCACGACCCCTACACTACGCAAACACCACTGCATTACCCTAAACGCTAAAACACGCCCCCCTACACTACCCAAACACCACTGCACTACCCTAAACCCTAAAACACTACCCCCTGCACGACCCCCTATACTACACAAACACCACTGTACTACCCTAAACCCTAAATCTACCTCCAGCACGAGCCCCGTCACTCCCCAATCACAACTGCACTACCCTAAACTGAAAAACACTACCCCTAGCCCAGGCCCCTACACTACCCAAACACCACTGCACTACCCTAAACCCTAAAACACGACCCCCTACATTACACAAACACCACTGCACCACCCTAAATCACTACCCCCGGCACGCCCACCTACACTAAACAAACACCACTTCACTACCCTAAACCCTTAACCACTACCTCTACACTACACAAACACCACTGCACTTCCCTAAACCCTAAAACACTACCCCCAGCACGACCCCCTACACTACACAAACACCACTGCACTACCCTAAACCCTAAATCACTACTCCAGCACTAAACCCTACACTACCCAAACACCACTGCACTACCATAAACCCTAAAACACTACCCCAGCACAACACCCTACACTACGCAAACACCGCTGCACTACCCTAAACCCTAAAACACTACCCCCTATACTACACAAACACCACTGTACTACACTCACTAAACCCTAAAACACTACCCCAGCACAACCCCCTACACTACACAAATACCACTGCTTTACCCTAAACCGTAAAACACTACCCCAGTACGACCCCTACACTACACAAGCACCACTGCACTAGCCTAATCCCCAAAGCACTACCCCCAGCACAACCCCCTAAACTACCCAAACACAACTGCACTACCCTACACCCTAAAACACTACCCCCAGCACGACACCCAACACTACCCAAATATAACTGCACTACCCTAACCCCTAAACCACTACCCCCAGCACGACCCCCTTCAATATACAGACACCATTGCACTGCCTTAAACCCTAAAACACGACCCCTGCACGACCCCCTGCACAACACAAACACCACTGTAATACCCTAAATCCTAAATCTACCCCATCACGACCCCCTTCACTATCCCAACACAACTGCACTAGCCTAAACCAAAAAACACTACCCCCAGCACGACCCCTACACTACTAAACACAACTGCACTATCCTAAATCCCAAAACACTATCCCCTACACTACACAAACACCTCTGCACTACCCTAAACCCTAAAACACTACCCCCAGCATGACCCCCTACACTACACAAGCTCTACTGCGCTACCCTAAACCCCAAAAAACTACCCCAGCATGACCCTTTCACTACCCAAACACAACTGCCCTACCCTAAAACTTAAAACACTACCCCCAGCACGACACCCTACAATACCCAAACATAACTGCACTACCGTAAACCCTAAAACACTACCCCAAGCATGACCCGCTTCACTACACAAACACCACTGTACTACCCTAAACCCTAAATCTACCCCCACCATGACCCCCTACAATACACAAACACCACTGCACTACCCTAAACCCTAAAACACTACACCAAGCACGATCCCCTACACTACAGAAACACCACTGCACTACCCTAAACCCTAAAACACGACCCCCTACACTACACAAACACCACTGCACTACCCTAAACCCTAAAACACTACCTCCAGCATGACCCCCTATACTACACAAACATCACTGCACTACCCTAAACCCTAAAACACTACCCACAGCACGACCCCCTACACTACACAAGCATCCCTGCACTACCCTAAACCCTGAAACAGTAACCCCAGCATGACCTCTTTCACTACCCAAACATAACTACACTACCCTAAACCCTAAAACACTACCCCCACTCCACCCCCTACACGACCCAAACACCACTGCACTACCCTAAACCCTAAAACACGACCCCCTACACTACACAAACACCACTGCACTACCCTAAAACCTAAAACACTACCCCCAGCACGACCCCCTACTCTTCACAAACACCACTGCACAACCCTAAACCCTAAAACACTACCCCAGTACGACCCCTACACTACCCAAACACCACTGCACTACCCTACACCCTAAAACACTTCCCCAGCACGAACCCCTATACAACACAAATACCACTGCACTACCCTAAACCATAAAACACTGCCCCCAGCATGACCCCCTATACTACACAAACACCACTGCACTACCCTAAACCCTTCAACAATACCCCCAGCACGACCCCCTACACTACCCAAGCACCCTTTGCACTACCTTAAACCCTGAAACACTACACCCAGCACGACCCCTTCACTACCCAAACATAAATGCACTACTCTAAACCCTAAAACACTACCCCCAGCACGACCCCCTACACTACCCAAACACCATTGCACAACCCTAAACCCTAAAACACGACCCCCTACACTACACAAACACCACTTCGCTATCTTAAACCCTAAAACAATATCCCCAGCACAACACCCTACACTACGCAAACACCATTGCACTACCCTAAACCCTAAAACACTACCCCCTATACTACACAAACACCACTGCACTACACTAAACCCTAAAACACTACCCCCAGCACGACCCCCTACACTACACAAATACCTCTGCTTTACCCTAAACCCTAAAATACTGACCCCAGCACTGCCCCCTACACTACACAAACACCACTGCACTACCCTAAACCCTAAAACACTACTCCGGCACTAACCCCTACACTACACAAACACCACTGCACTACCCTAAACCCTAAAACACTACTCCTGCACTAACCCCTACACTACCAAAACACCACTGCACTACCATAAACCCTACAACACTACCCCCAGCACAAACAAATACACTACAAAAACACCACTGCACTACCCTATACCCTACAACACTGACCCCAGCATGACTCCCTACGCTCCCCAAACACCACTGTACTACCCTAAACCCTAAAACACTACCCCTAGCATGACCCCCTACACTACCCAAACACAACTGCACTACCCTAAACCCTAAAACACTACCACCAGCACGACTCCCTACACGACCAAAACACCACTGTACTACCCTAAACCCTAAATCTACCACCAGCAAAACCCCCTACACTACACAAACACCACTGCACCATCCAAAACCCTACAACACTACCCCCAGCTTGACTCCCTACACCACACAAACACCACTGCCCTACCCTAAACCCTAAAACACTACCCCCGCACGACTCCCTACACTACCCAAACACCACTGCACTACACTAAACCCTACATCTACCCCCGCCATGCCCACCCACACTACATAAACACCACTGCACTACCCTAAACACTAAAACACTACCCCCAGCATGAACCCCTACAGTACCCAAACACCACTGGACTACCTAAACCCTAAAACACTAACCCCAGGATGACCCCCTACACTACCGAAACACCACTGCACTACCCTATACCCAAAAATATGAGCCCCTACACTACACAAACACCACTGCACTATCTTAAACCCTACAACACTAGCCACAGCATGACCCCCTACACTTCACAAACACCACTGTACTACTCGAAACCCTAAAAAACTACACTCTACACTACACAAACACCACAGCACTTACCTAAACCCTAAAACACTACCCCAGCATGACCCCCTACACTACACAAACACCACTGCACTACCCTAAAACACTACCCCCAGCAAAACCCGCTATACTACACAAACACCACTGCACTACTCTAAACCCTAAAACACTACCCCCTTCACTACCCAAACACCACTGCAGTACCCTAAACCCTAAAACACTAACCCCAGCATGAACCCCTATACTACCCAAACACCACTAAACTACCCTATTCACTAAAACATGACCGCCTCCACTACACAAACACCACTGCACTACCATAAACCCTCCAACTCTACCCCCAGGATGACCCCCTACACTTCACAAACACCACTGTACTACCCTAAACCCTAAAACATTACCCCAGCACAACTCTGTAAACTACCCAAACACCACTGCACTACACTAAACCCTACATCTACCCCCAGCATGACCTCCCACACAACACAAACATCACTGCACTACCCTAAACCCTAAAACACTATCCCCAGCACAAACCCCTACACTACCCAAACACCACTGCACTACCCTCAACCCTAAAAACTAACCCCAGCATGACCCCCTACACTACCCAAACACCACTGCACTACCCTATACCCTAAAACATTATCCCCAGCACGACCCCCTTCATTACCCAAGCGCAACTGCACTACCCTCAACCAAAAAACATTACCCTCAGCATGACCCCCTACACTACTAAATACCACTGCACTACCCTAAACCCTAAAATACGACCCCATACACTACACAAATACCACTGCACTACACTAAACCCTAAAACACTACCCCCTACACTACACAACGACTGCACTACCCATAACCCTAAAACACTACCCCCTACTCTACACAAGCACGACTGCACTACCCTAAAACCTAAAACACAACCCCCAGCATGTCCCCCTACACTACACAAACACCACTGCACTACCCTAAACATTAAAAACACTACCCCAATTCTACCCCCTACACTACCCGAACACCACTGCACTACCCTAAATCCTAAAACACAACCCCAGCACGAACCCCTACACTACCCAAACACCACTGCACTACCCTAAACCCTAAAACACTACCCCATACACTACAAAAACAACACTGCACTACCCTCAACAATAAAACACTACCCCAGCACTACACTCTACACTACACAAACACCTCTGCACTACCCTAAACCCTAAAACACTATTCCCAGCACTACCCCCTACACTACCCAAACACAACTGCACTACCCAAAACCCTAAAACACTACCCCCAGCATGACACCCTACACTACACAACCACCACTGCACTACCCCACTGCACTACCCTAAACCCTAAAACACTACCCCCAGGACAACCCCCTAAACTACCCAAACACAACTGCACTAGACTAAACCCTAAAACACTACCCCCAGCATGACCCCCTACACTACACAAACACCACTGTACTACCCTACAGCCTAAATATTTCCCAATGACCCCTACACTACACAAACACCACTGCACTACCCTAAACACTAAAACACTAGCCCAAGCACGACCCTCTATACTACACAAACACCACTGTACTACCCTAAACACTAAAACACTACCCCAGCACGACCCCTACACTACACAAGCACCACTGCACTGCCCTAAACCCCAAAAACACTATCCCCAGCATGACACCCTATACTACACAAACATAACTGCACAAAACTAAACCCTAAAACACTAACCCCAGCATGACCCCCTTCACTACACAAACACCACTGCACAGCCTTAAACCCTAAAACACTACCCCCAGCATGACCACATACACTATACAAACACCACTGCACTACCCTAAACCCTAAAACACAACCCCAGCATGACCCCCTGAACTACACAAACACCACTGCACTACCCTAAACCCTAAATCTACTCCATGACCCCTACTCTACACAAACACCACTGCACTACACTAAACCCTAAAACACTACCCCAAGCCCGACCCCCTACACTATACAATCACTACTGTACTACCCTAAACACTAAAACACTACCCCCAGCATGATACCCTTCACTACCCTAACACAACTGCACTACCCTAAACCCAAAAACCCTTCCCGCGAGCACGACCCCTACACTACGCCAACACCACTGCACTACCCTAAACCCTAAAACACGACCCCCTACACTAGACAAATACCACTGCACTACCATAAACCCTCAAACACTACCCCCAGCACTACCCCTACACTACCCAAACACCACTACACTACTCTAAACCCTAAAACACTACCCCCTGCACGAACCCCTATACTACACAAACACCAATGTACTACCCTAAACCCTAAATCTACCCCCAGCACGACCCCCTTCACTACCCAATCACAACTGCACTACCCTAAACTGAAAAACACTACCCCTAGCCCAACCCCCTACACTACACAAACACCACTGCACCACCCTAAATCACTACCCCCGGCACGACCCCCTACACTAAACAAACACCACTTCACTAATCTAAACCCTTAACCACTACCCCTACACTACAGAAACACCACTGCACTACCCTAAACCCTAAAACACTACCCCCAGCATGACCCCCTACACTACACAAACACCACTGCACTACCCTAAACCCTAAAACACTGCCCCTAGCACTACCCCATACACTACCCATACACCACAGCGCTACCCTAAACATTAAAACACTACCCCAGCATGACCCCCTACACTACATAAACACCACTGCACTACCCTAAACCCTAAATCTTCTCCATGACCCCTACTCTACACAAACAATACTGCACCACCCTAAACCCTAAAACACTACCCCAAGCACGACCCCCTACACTATACAATCACCACTGTACTACCCTAAACACTAAGGGCCATATGTAGGGAGCATCACATTTACCGATTCATAAATACCGAATTTTACCGATTCGGTATTTATGAATCGGTAAATGTGATGTAGGTAATCATTCGGTAAATTTTACCGAATCGGAAAAATTCGGTAATTATGAATCGGTATTTACCGATTCGGTAATGAGGCATACCTTCCTATTGATTCCTATGGGCCTGGAGGCCCATAGGAATCAATGAGAAGGTATGCCTCATTACCGATTCGGTAAATACCGATTCGGTAATGGGGGGAGCATATTCAAGGGTGGCAGGGTGGCAGGGTGTCACATTGACACCCTGTTGCACCCCTGAATCTTGCATGTGTGCACATGTGGCGCACATACATGCCCTAAGGGCATGTATGTCTGCCACATGGCACTCTTAAATCTGCAAAAAATTACTTTTTGCAAGGTATTCGTTATTTATCACCAACCTGTATTTGGTGGTAAATAATGAATTTCTAATACTAATTTTCACTCTTTAGAGTGCTCCCTACATCTGATTTCAGGATTCGGTATTTACCGAATCGGTATTTTACCAATTTCTTAATTTCCGATTCGGTAAATACCGAATCCAGAAATCAGGCCCCTACATCGCAAATGCCTAAATACCGGTCGGTAATGGGATATTTACCGAATTTCGGCCATTACCGACCGGTATTTGGCTTCCTACATGAGGCCCTAAAACACTACCCCCAGCATTACCCCCTTCACTACCCAAACACAAGTGCACTACCCTAAACCCAAAAACCCTTCCCGCGAGCACGACCCCTACACTACGCAAACACCACTGCATTACCCTAAACCCTAAAACACGCCCACTGCACTGCCATAAACCCTCAAACACTATCCCCAGCACTACCCCCAACACTACCCAAACACCACTGCACTACCCTAAACCCTAAAACACTACCCCCTGCACGACACCCTATACTACACAAACACCACTATACTACCTTAAACCCTAAATCTACCCCCAGCACGACCCCCTTCACTACCCAATCACAACTGCACTACCCTAAACTGAAAAACACTACACCTAGCCCAACCCCCTACACTACCCAAACACCACTGCACTACCCTAAACCCTAAAACATGACCCCCTACATTACACAAACACCACTGCACCACCCTAAATCACTACCCCTGGCACGACCCCCTACACTAAACAAACACCACTTCACTACCCTAAACCCTTAACCACTACCTCTACACTACACAAACACCACTGCACTTCCCTAAACCCTAAAACACTACCCCCAGCACCACCCCCTACACTACACAAACACCACTGCACTACCCTAAACCATGAAAAACTACCCCTAGCACTACCCCCTTACACTAACCACATACCACAGCACTACCCTAAACCCTAAAACACTACCCCCAGCATGACAACCTACACTACACAAACACCACTGCCCTACCCTAAACCCTAAAACACGACCCCCTACACTACACAAATACCACTGCACTACACTAAACCCTAAAACACTACCCCCAGCACGACCCCCTACTCTACACAAACACCACTGCACTACCCTCAACCCTAACGCACTACCCCCAGCACTACACCCAACACTACCCAAACACCACTGCACTACCCTAAACCCTAAAACACTATCCCCAGCACTACCCCCTACACTACACAAACACCACTGCACTACCCTAAACCAAAAAAAAATACTCCCTATACTACACAAACACCACTGCACTACCCTAAACCCTAAAACACTACCCCCAGCATTACCTCCCACACTACCCAAACACCACTGCACTACCCTAAACCCTAAAACACTACCCCCAGCACAACCCCCTACACTACCCAAACACCACTGCACTACCCTAAACCCTAAAACACTACCCCCTACACTACAAAAACAACACTGCACTACCCTCAACACTAAAACACTACCCCCAGCACTACACTCTACACTACACAAACACCTCTGCACTACCCTAAACCCTATAACACTATTCCCAGCACTACCCCCTACACTACCCAAACACAACTGCAATACCCAAAACCCTAAAACACTACCCCCAGCATCACCCCCTACACTACACAACCACCACTGCACTACCCCACTGCACTACCCTAAACCCTAAAACACTACCCCCAGGACAACCCCCTAAACTACCCAAACGCAACTGTAACCCCCTAAAGCCTAAATATATCCCCATGACCCCTACACTACCCAAACACCATTGCACTACCCTATACCCTAAAACATGACCCCCTACACTTCACAAACACCACTGCCCTACCCTAAACCCTAAAACACTCCTCCAGCATGACCTCACACACTACACAAACACCACTGCACTACCCTAAACCCTAAAACACTATCCCCAGCACAATCCACTACACTACCTAAACACCACTGCACTACCCTATATCCAAAAACATGACAACCCACACTACACAAACACCACTTCACTACACTAAACCCTAACACACTACACCAAGAACGACCCCCCACACTACACAAAAACCAATGTACTACCCAAAACCCTAAAACACTACACCCAGCATGACCCCCTTCACTACCCAAACCCAACTGCACTATGCTAAACCCTAAAACACCATCCCCAGCACAAACCCCTACACTACCGAAACACCACTGCACTAACCTAAACCCTAAATCTACCCCCAGCATGAACTCCCACACAACACAAACACCACTGCACTACCCTAAACCCTAAAAAACTATCCCCAGCATGAACCCCTACACTAACCAAACTCCACTGCACTACCTTATACCCTAAAACATGACCCCCTACACTACACTAACAGCACTGCACTACCCTAAACACTAAAACACTACCCCCAGCATGACCTCACACACTACACAAACACCACTGCACTACCCTAAAACACTACCCTCAGCATGAACCCCTATACTACCCAAACACCACTGCACTTCCCTAAATCCTAAAACACTAACCCCAGCACAACCCCATACTCTACCCAAACACCACTGCACTACCCTAAACCCTAAAACACGACCCCCTACACTACACAAACACCACTGCACTACACTAAACCCTAATGCACTACCCCAGCACGACCCCCTACACTACACAAACACCACTGCACTACCTTAAACCCTAAAAAACTACCCCTACACTACACAAACACCACTGCACTACCCTAAACTGAGGAAATATGAATTTTGTGATCAGTTATGTCCCCTATCGTAGACCCCAACGGCTCCATGTACATGCTATAAGTACATGTATGTTCCCTCCTGCTCCAGTTTTGAAGACGCAAATATATGTGCGTCCACCGTCAACATGTCCTCTTTCAGATCCGCCATGAATGGGTCAGATATTCCATTCCTAAGTATGAAAGGCCACCGACTTTATGTGGTTCACTTTCCACATTTTACAGATTCAGGCGAGTAGGCCCTGAATTCTGTCATCAAGCCTTTTCCTGCCTTCTGCCTCTGAAAGCTCCAGTCTGAGCCTGCATCTGTATCCATGAACTTTGTCCTACTCCCTGCGCGGCTAACGGTGCCTGATCCAGCCTATCGCCTGCCAAAAACTGTATTTCACCTTCAAGATTATCTCCTCCGCTACTCATCCGATGCATTCCTGTCTAGCAGTTTAGGTAAACATTCCTCCAGCTACCGTGCAAAGGGCCAGGCCTCGCTGTCCTCATGCAAGTAATTCATAGCCCCGTTACCATGGAATATTCCTACCCCCTCGCATCTAGTGTAGACACTTAGACGCTTGTACACGCACTAACAGTCAGTATAGAATAGATTCTATCCTAGAGACCTTTCCTTTTGGATAACACAGTTCTTTAAACATAGGATATTAGATATGATTTGGGATTAGGTTGACATGACCCCCAGACTTCTGTCTCCACATGTAGAGCTAAATGTCAAGTCCCCTTCACCCTCTAGTCGCACGTCAATCACACGTCATGCGGCTGCGCGCGCATCTCTGCCAAATATTTCTGCTGACATTGCAGGATTCTTCTGTGGATCCACCCACTTGTGACATCATGTTTAATGACGTATTTTAGTTACACCCATGTATACGCCTCTATTAGTTACGTATGCACAGTTTATCTGTATTATCAGCTGTTACGCCTCTTGCATCTGTTTCACTGTAATGCATTTTCTATAAAACTGCTTATCTGTCAATAATATATGCCCTTCCTTCCTGAACTTTCGTGGTGATGGAATAGAATGCCTACAATTCGAATTGTATTCCTTTGTATAGGAATAAAGCCTTTTAAAACCTCTAATACCACGGATTCTGCCTCTTATTTTTACTGAGTTATTCTCACTAAGACTTTACCGCATAAAAAATAGTACCGGTAACGAAATATTTACCACATAAATTGGCGCCCGAATAGGGACACTTTCTCATCTCACGCGCCGGCGGTGCGTTGCAGGCCCGGTCTCCTGCCACAGCTGAACGGACAAAAACGCGTACCTGCAGGATTTCCTGTATCTCCCTCCGGCCAAGCGGGAGCGACTGAGGCTGCGATCAACACCCAGACGAGGCGGTGAGAAGTGCGAAGTATCCCGACCAGAGCCTAGCTGAGAGAGCAAGATCCGAGGTATACAGAGGCCCACCAGGTTCCGAAGTTCCGAGTCCAGTCGAGTCGAGTCCAGTCCGGTCCAGTTTCAGTTCCGTTCCGAGGCCTTCCGTTCCGAGCTACCCGGTGAGTACCATTACCGGGGAGGCATTTAACGTGCACATAGTCTGTGCCGGTCAAGACGGGTTTGGGTACACAAGTCCGGTCTGCACTGTTTCAGCAGTGTATCTGTACTGTTTAGCAGCATATATAGTATGTCTTGCATATAAATAAATATTATCTAGTGTCAGTATTATGTCAGTAACTAGTTTTCTATTAGTTATCATTGTTCGTTAAAACTGTTAAATGTTAAATGTTTTAATACGTTCTATACATTGTGGTGTGAATGACTGTTCATTATTGTGTTCATCGTATAAAGTGTGTTCTAAGAAACAAGATCTAAAAATGCCACTCTTTTCGAAACTAAGACAGATCAAAACTAGAAAAGGTGTACTCGAAGAAGCTGTTCCCATTCCACCTAGGGATACTCCAGGATACTTTATGTATCATAAGCATGGTCTAGATGCCGTATTATTTCTTGATTTATGGGTGGACTACACCAAAGAATTACCAGAGAGTCAGAGATGGCCCGCAACGGGGACCTGGGATGCAGATTGCATCATGAGAGTGGAAGATGAATTATGGAAAAAGAAAGCCAGACAGTCACAGAAAGATGCCATTGAATTATGGCGTAAAGAATCATACCGACGTACAGAAAAAGCACTCAGACAGGACGAGAAAGGTAGAGAGAATTCAAACAAAACTCGAGAAAATCTATTACTTGAGGAAGGTACCCGAGTAAACTCAGAACAAATAGATAGACAAAGAAACACTCTTATGAATGGTATGTATCCTCTTCTGGCCGAAGGGTTACCTAAGGCTACCCCGGAAATACCAAAAGATTTAACTCCTCCATTACTCCCGATAAAAGCACATCCCAAAACACATCCCAAAACAGCAAAGGACGTTTTCCTTTCTTCCTATTTAGATGACGTAGCTCCCGAGTATGCTAATGCCATACCACACTCACCGCTTGCCGATGGTGTTCAACACCAAGAGCATCCGTCTGTACCCCCGCAATTACAAACTCCTACACAAGTTCCCACAGGTCCGTCCGTTTCTACAGTTTTTCCCGCATCTACAATCTCTATCCTACGTCCAACGAATCCTTTCGTGCCTAGCACCTCAGATGGTGCTACAGGAGGTACGACAGACATGTTTGCCACCCCGCCGCGAAATAAACAGACCCTTAGAGATTTAGCACTCCAACGTACACCCCAATTAGCGACATCCGACATGTTTAAAGAACAGCTTGTGGATTGTAGATACGACCCAGTACCAGGTAGACAGGATAAATTGCTCATATCATCACTACGTATAAGACGAGCTACATTATATTTAATGACAATACCAGGAATGGGTGAACACCTAGACGAAATATATCGCTTTGTCCAAACAGGGCGAGGTCCAGAAAGTATTAACGAAGCTATGGAATATCAGAAAGTGGATGTCCAAAGACAACTACTACGTTTTTTCCTAAATTGTGTAATTAGGAATCAAGACAGGCCCGGGGCAGATCACGATACCATGCAAAGACTTGTCAAATGGGGTCAGAACATATCAGAAGAGAAACACGATAGACAGGCGTGTATAATCGCCATGAGTCGAAAGATCCGCAAGGAAGTAGAACGAATACATAAAGAAAGACGAGAAACAGACAGAGTAGAATCAGAAGAGGAGGAGGAGCAAGAATCAGAACAAGTCGAAACAATAGCTTATGTAGGTAGAGGAAGACCCCATAATATTACTAGAGACTTTAACGACCCGATACGTCCAATACGTCCAGAATATAATAGACATTTTCCAAACCCTATGTTAAATACAAAATCCCCCGAACACCTATTCCAAGCCGTTGATAAATTACTCCGAGATCGAAGAGGGTACCATATGCTCGATTCCATGGACGAACAAGAATTAGCTAGGTCAGCAGTACAATGGGCTGACAGTCCCAGCGACTACAATGATGATGTACTTGCACACACGTTTCTGAATCTTGACCCATACGAACAGCGTTTAGCTAGTATATACATGATTCAACACCTCCTTATATTATATAAAAGCCAACACTCCGATCCAGGACCCTTACCTGACATATTGACAGAACTGCTCACGAATATATGGAGAGGGTCAAGTACTGATTTGATTAAAGAAATTCTAGAATTCCGAAACCAATATTTAAATTTCGTATGCCCAGAACACGTTCCAGTTCCCATCATGGGAAGAAAAATGTATCACATAGATAGACAGAACCCGTTACGCGAAGTACACCCAATCAGAGGTGACGGTAATAACTTTACACGCGTGTTTGTGTACACGCCTATAACTAAACTAGAATTATTGGAAATGAAGAAAGTAGTACCCAGCCATGACAAGGACCCAGCAGGTTTCCACCGCGAGATAAAAGACATGTTACTCATGGGAGAGTATACCTACCCCGATATTATGAAAATATTAAAAGTCCTATTACCCGCCGGTGTTTATGAGAAACTCAAAGAAAAGGAATGGGAGGTGGGAGACCAAAAGATAGATTGGACAGCATTAGAGAACGAAGAGAAGGCCCGAGCTGCAGGATCAGGACTTGGGGAAAAGACTACAGCACTAGCAGGACTACTAGTGCAGGTACTGCCACGTTTATTAACTACGAAAAAGGAAGACTGGGGTGCAATCTCAGCCTGTAAACAAAAACAAGATGAAGACACTAGTGATTTCTATTCCCGATTTGAAAAATGTTTTGGTATAAATAGTGGCATAAAAGCGAGTAGTGAATCATATCCACATCTGTTCGTGACAAAATTAGTTGAAAATTCTCTGTTACAAGTTAAGAATAGAGTATTGAAATTCGAAAGTACCTGGCAAGGTAACACCCCATCACAGATGTTACAGATGTTACAATATCATCACAATAGAATTAGAGAAGAACAAGAACACGAACAAAGACGTATGAAAGATACAAAAATGAAAATGCTTGTTGCTCAATCAGTTCCAGCCGATGGTCATCATAAAGGTGATTCCGCAGGTCCTACGAAAGGGACATGCAACTATTGTAAACAACCAGGTCATTATATACACGATTGTCCAGTCCTGAAACATAATATTGCTACAGGTAGAACTCAGGAGAGACCACGGCCACCTAGACAGGATCAGAATCAACAACAAATCCCTCAGCATACACAACCTAGGTTAGCTCCGCAACAACTAACTCCGCAACAGGCAGCTCCACAACAGATTGTAGCACCACCACAAGCGCAGCCTATTGCTGCAACACAAGCGACAACACAACAGATGTATCAGTATGCACAAGCAGATTATCCCGATTATCAGCGATATACATGACATAGTCTAGAGAGGGAAGTTGGCTTACCCCTTTTTGAGGTTCCTGTAGACCAAGAGGGACCTTATGTACATAGTGAACTATTAGGGGAAGACAGAAAGTTTCTACTTGATACAGGGGCAAGCAGAACAACTATAAGACGCAGTGAAGTTCCAGGGGCACCCCTCTCAGGCTCACAGAATATTTCCCTTGGATTCTCAGGAAAACCTATAATAAATGACGTGACACAACCTCTTCCACTTACGATTGGTCCATTGACACGTACTACAGATTTATTGCTTACTAAATCATGTCCAGAAAACTTGTTAGGTATAAAAACATTGAAAGCTCTAGGAGCTATAATATGTTGTTCTCCGGAAGGAGTACGACTATTTTTACGTGACTTTAAAGGTCACTACGTGTCCAGAGACATGGATCACCGACTGCAGAATTTACCTACACATTTATGGGCACAAGGCCCCACTGATGTTGGTTGCATGAATATTACACCATATCGTGTCACACTAAAAACAGGAGTAATACTACCACGAATGCGACAATACAAGTTACCACCCGATGCTGTTGTGGCTTTGCTGCAAATCATTGACGAGCTCATTGCACAAGGAGTGGTTGTCGAAAACGACTCCAATGTATGTAATTCCCCGATAATTCCGATTCTTAAAAGAACGGATCCAAAGGCACCACCAGTATATCGATTAGTTATTGATCTGCGCGAATTAAATAAATGTATTGTACCACAATACCCCGTGGTCCCAGATATCTCTTCATTACTAACAGCTATTGACTCAGAAGCAACGTTCTTCACTGTAATTGATCTCAAGAATGCTTTCTTTAGTGTCCCAATCGATCCGGAAAGTCAATATTTGTTCGGATTCAGTTTAAATGGACGAAGTTTTAAATTCACACGCGCACCTCAAGGATTTACAGAAAGCCCCAGCATCTATAGCCAAGCACTGAAACGAGAACTTGACAGTATCCACATGCCAGTTAACACTGCCTTGCTTCAATATGTCGATGATCTGCTGATCACCGCCCGAAGCGAACCTGAATGTGAAACAGCGTCACTGACGGTTTTGAAATTTCTGGCCGACAAGGGGCACAAGGTGTCCCCTTCTAAGCTGCAATTCTGTGTCCAGCGAATTGTTTACCTTGGGCACTCGCTGTCCAAGGAGGGAAGGCAGCTTACACCCGACCGTATCCAGTTAATCGCTAACATGCCACCACCCAAGACACAAAAGGAGGTACGGGCATTCATAGGCCTCACTTCGTACTGTAGGCAGTGGATCCCTCAATATGCATTTCTAGCAAAACCACTCATCCAGTTGACAACACAGGAGGCAGCCACATCGACTGTCCTCCCTTGGACTCAAGAACATACACACGCCTTTGAAAGTTTAAAGAAAGCTTTATGCCAAGCACCTGTTTTAGCAACACCATGTTACAGTAAACAGTTTACACTCTTTGTTACAGAACGCGAAGGTACTGCCTTGTCAGTACTCACTCAGGAACAAGCAGGATCACACAAACCATGTGCTTATTTCTCTAGTACATTAGATCCAGTAGCTCAGGCTTTTCCTGCGTGCCTGAAATCGGTGGCAGCAACAGCTTTAGCAATCAGACAAAGCGATGCCATAGTGTTAGGACATCAATTGACAGTACAAGTACCACATGCAGTAGAGGTTCTCTTGAACCGCACACAAACACAACACTTGACTATAGCGAGACTCACCGGTTACGAACTGACATTGTTTCAGCCACACATAGAAATCAGACGTTGCAATACGTTAAATCCTGCCACACTGTTACCAGTGGGCGGAACAGATCCATTGGCACATGATTGTGTCGAAGTCATTACTATCACGACGAAACCCAGACAAGACTTGACAGATATCCCTTTGTCAGATCCAGACTTGACATTGTATGTAGATGGGTCATGTATGAGAACAAGTACAGGAGAGTTAGTGGCCGCTTACGCAGTCACAACAGACACTGAAGTCATTGAAACAAATCGTATTAACACTTTGTCAGCTCAAGCAGCAGAGCTCATCGCTCTGACACAAGCCTGTATTCAAGCCAAAAATAAGAAAGTCAACATATACACAGATTCACGTTATGCATTCGGAGTCGTCCATGACTTCGGCGTACTGTGGCGAGAGAGAGGTTATTTAACTTCTCACGGTGCCCACATCCAACACGGACCCCTCATTCAAGCCCTATTACACGCAATTCATCTACCTACTGCAATATCGATTATGAAATGCAAAGCCCATACAAAAGTTACCGATATCATTTCTCAGGGTAATGACCTAGCTGACAGAACAGCTAAACAGACTGCTCAGAATCAGACTCTCACAACTGACATGACAAAGACAATAGTTCCGACGCCAACACATTGCATGACAGTTAAGGATCCCGCCCTTGATGTAATTGACATACAGACACATGCTACACCAGAAGAAATAAAGAAATGGACTGAATTAGGAGGGATCCAAACGGATCAAGGATGGATGACGAAGGAAAAATCTATATGGTTTCTTCCCGACTCTATGGTTCAAGTCATCATTAACACAATACATAGTCCAGCGCACCTAGGAGAAAAAGCTATGCTAGACAGCATTCAACACATTTGGTTCAACAAGCACTTGCGAGCAGCAGCTAAACAAAAAGTTCGTACCTGTATGATATGTTGTCAGTTTAATCCAGGTAAAAGCATCCCCGTAGAGCAGGGTGGATTTCAACCTCCCGATCATGCTTTTGAAGTCCTCCAGATGGATTATATCCAGATGGAACGATGTCGAGGATTCAAATATGTTCTCGTAGTTGTCTGTGCTCTTTCCCGTTGGACAGAAGCATACCCGGTTTCAGATTACACTGCTCCGACTACTGCCAAACAGTTAGTTCGAGAATTCTTCCCACGGTACGGTTTACCACGTGTTGTCTACTCAGATAACGGCCAGCCGTTCTCATCCGAACTAATGAAACACGTTTCCCTTTTGTTAGGCTACCAATGGAAATTCCACTGTGTCCGGCATCCCGAGGCCGCAGGTCTCGTGGAACGCCATAATCAAACTCTGAAAATTAGATTGTCCAAAATATGTAGGGAAAAAGGTGTCGACTGGATAGTAGCCTTACCAGTTGCGCTCTTTTACATGAGAATGGTAGCACATTCTCGAACTGGGCTATCCCCGTAAGAGGTGATCTTCGGTAGACCATCAAATATGTGGGGGACGCCTATACCTCGCAAAATAACTGATGTTGACTGTAATATGCTGACAGATTACCTGGCTTCCTTGATGTCTGCACTACAATCTTGTCGTTCACAGGTAACCGCAGCTTTTCTCGATAATACTGAGGTGAAGCCCCATGACGTGGTTCCTGGTGACCTGGTTTTGGTCAGGAATTTCGACCGGAAGACCCAACTGGATCCTAGGTGGAAGTCGCCTAAGTTGGTTCTACTGACTACAAGGACTGCCGTGAAGATTGAGGGTCGCAAAGGGTGGTTGCACTCGAGTCATATCAAGAAATTTTATGGACTACCATCCTGTGTGAATACTCAACACTGTATTCCCTCACAGACAGACTCAAAGCTCCCCTTGGTTGAGAAATCAAAACCAGAACTTTATAAACTAAAATTGAGGTCTAGCAAGTCAGACAATTTGATTGTTTAAGTCCTCTCCAAGGTGAATCGGTTGAATTTGTTTCTGACATGTATCCTCTAGACCGGAATAGAGAAAGAAATCAGCGAATGCAGCTGAAAAAGCATGCGTATTGTAAATCACTTCGTAGTCACTGCACAGTAACATTATTAATTTTGTTTTTTCTAAGTCTTCTGATCATTATTTTTAGCATACTATTGCATATGTATTACCCTATTCTTAAGCGTGCTTACAATGTAACTGCAGAACATTCTTTTAGCGAATTACCTCCGCATGAGTTGTCATATAGATTTGCGCTGCGCAACAACACATTCATTAGTATGTTACATCATTCCCATCAGACCAGCAATGCCACAAATTGTTGGATATGTGGCCGACTCCCTCCCTATCAAAACTATAAGGGAGTTTTGCCCCTCTTTCCATATCCGTTCACACACAATGGCTCCTGTGGAGCATGGTTTAGTTTGATTAATTTCCTAGATTCAAATTCCGCAGTTTATCAAGACAACTGGGTATGGGGAAACCTGAACCTAGTTTTGCTTAAAGTCTGCTACCCTAACAAGGAGGGACTTCCCAAAAGAACAGGAACTGATCTAGAAAATGAAGTATATGGATTAGGTAATTTTACACTTAACCTCATGATCCTGAACGTTGAATCTGAAGCTACACCAATCTTGTCCGCCATGTCAGTATTCCCAGTAAAAGGGGAATTATGTATAAGAAAGAATGGTTCCATACACATGGGCCATAGTAAATGCACCACTGTAATAAAATTCAGTGATCAAGGCAAGTCTACATTTAGAGCTTCCCATCATTCCTACTTCATATGTGGCCAGACCGCATATATATGTCTACCTCTAGATTGGGATGGTACTTGTTACATAGCATTCCTTCTGCCACCTGTTTTCCTAGCTCCTCCTGATTATCATAGAAATACCCATTTAGTACACAATAGACAACAGAGAGATCTCCCAATTGGCGATTACACTGAAACAGCATGGGAAAAATACACAGATTTCAATAAAGGATTCTTCCCCTATATAGGTACAGTCACTAATAGTAAGCTGATACGTAGATTAACCAGAACCCTTGAAGCAGTAGTGAACGAGACTATTTCCGCCTTAGGCAATTTAACAGAAGAGCAGTCTGCTATGCGGATTGTTGTGCTTCAAAATCGTCTTGTCCTTGACGTCATCCTGGCCGATAGGGGCGGAGCTTGTAGGGTCATCGGATCAAGTTGTTGCATTTTCATACCAGAAAATTCGCCGTCAGTATATAAAGCCATAACCCGCCTTCATAAGATTATAAGCCAGATACACCAGAGTCCAGGCACCTGGACTTGGTCCGGTTGGTTCTGGGGCGTGTTGTCAGCCTGGGGATGGAGAATCCTATCCTTCCTAGGTATTGGCTTTCTCATACTATTCAGTTGCTGTTTATGTCTACAATGTGGGCCAGCGATTTGTGGTCTGTGTGCCACATCGTGTATCCCACATCCAAGTTTTCGTTCAAGATCCCGGAAGAAGAAAGAAGAACAAATGATGCTATATGAACAGATCGATGGATTGATGAAGATCGATATCTCCTGAGGGTCCGTAGGGGACAAGGAGGGAATGAGGAAATATGAATTTTGTGATCAGTTATGTCCCCTATCGTAGACCCCAACGGCTCCATGTACATGCTATAAGTACATGTATGTTCCCTCCTGCTCCAGTTTTGAAGACGCAAATATATGTGCGTCCACCGTCAACAGGTCCTCTTTCAGATCCGCCATGAATGGGTCAGATATTCCATTCCTAAGTATGAAAGGCCACCGACTTTATGTGGTTCACTTTCCACATTTTACAGATTCAGGCGAGTAGGCCCTGAATTCTGTCATCAAGCCTTTTCCTGCCTTCTGCCTCTGAAAGCTCCAGTCTGAGCCTGCATCTGTATCCATGAACTTTGTCCTACTCCCTGCGCGGCTAACGGTGCCTGATCCAGCCTATCGCCTGCCAAAAACTGTATTTCACCTTCAAGATTATCTCCTCCGCTACTCATCCGATGCATTCCTGTCTAGCAGTTTAGGTAAACATTCCTCCAGCTACCGTGCAAAGGGCCAGGCCTCGCTGTCCTCATGCAAGTAATTCATAGCCCCGTTACCATGGAATATTCCTACCCCCTCGCATCTAGTGTAGACACTTAGACGCTTGTACACGCACTAACAGTCAGTATAGAATAGATTCTATCCTAGAGACCTTTCCTTTTGGATAACACAGTTCTTTAAACATAGGATATTAGATATGATTTGGGATTAGGTTGACATGACCCCCAGACTTCTGTCTCCACATGTAGAGCTAAATGTCAAGTCCCCTTCACCCTCTAGTCGCACGTCAATCACACGTCATGCGGCTGCGCGCGCATCTCTGCCAAATATTTCTGCTGACATTGCAGGATTCTTCTGTGGATCCACCCACTTGTGACATCATGTTTAATGACGTATTTTAGTTACACCCATGTATACGCCTCTATTAGTTACGTATGCACAGTTTATCTGTATTATCAGCTGTTACGCCTCTTGCATCTGTTTCACTGTAATGCATTTTCTATAAAACTGCTTATCTGTCAATAATATATGCCCTTCCTTCCTGAACTTTCGTGGTGATGGAATAGAATGCCTACAATTCGAATTGTATTCCTTTGTATAGGAATAAAGCCTTTTAAAACCTCTAATACCACGGATTCTGCCTCTTATTTTTACTGAGTTATTCTCACTAAGACTTTACCGCATAAAAAATAGTACCGGTAACGAAATATTTACCACAAAACCCTAAAACACTACCCCCGCACGACCCCCTACACTAAACAAACACCACTGCACTACACTAAACCCTAAAACACTACCCCAGCACTAACCCGTACACTACCCAAACTCCACTGCACTACCCTAAACCCTAAAACACTATCCCCAGCACGACCCCCTACACTACACAAAAACCACTGCACTACCCTAAACCCTAAAACACTACCGCAAGCACGACCCCCTACACTACCCAAACACAACTGCATTACCGTAAACCCTAAAACACTGCCCCAGCACTACTCCCTACACTACACAAACACCACTGCACTACACTAAACCTATCCCCAACATGACCTCCCACACTACCCAAACACCACTGCACTACCCTAAACCCTAAAGCACTTCCCCAGCATGAACCCCTACACTACCCAAACACCACTGCACTACCCTAAACCATAAAAGACTACCCCAGCACAACCCCCTACACTACACAAGCACCACTGCACTACCCTAAACCCTAAAACACTACCACAAGCACGACCTACTACACTACACAAACACCACTGTACTACCCTAAACCCTAAAACACTACCCCCAACACGACCCCCTTCACTACCCAAACACAACTGCTCTACGCTAAACCTAAAAACACTACCCCCACCACAACCCCCTACACTACACAAACACAACTGCACTACCCTAAACCCTAAAACACAACCCCCTACACTACACAAACACCACTGCACTACACTAAACCCTAAAACACTACCCCCAGCACGACCCCCTACACTCCACAAACTCCACTGTACTACCCTAAACCCTAAAAAACTACCCCTACACTACACAAACACCACTGCACTACCCTAAACCCCAAAACACTATCACCAGCACGACCCCCTACACTACACAAACACGACTGCACTACCCTAAACCCTAAAAAACGACCCCAACACTACCCCCTACACTACCCAAATACCGCTGCAATACCCTAAATCCTAAAACACTATCCCCAGCACGACCCCCACACTACCCAAACACCACTGCACTACCCTAAACCCTAAAACACTACCCCCTGCACAACCCCCTACACTACACAAATATCATTGCACTACCCTAAACCCTAAAACACTACCCCCAAAAAGACCCCCTTCACTAGCCAAGCACAACTGCACTACGCTAAACCAAAAAACACTACCCCAGCACGACCCCCTACACTACCTAAAAACCACTTCACTAGCCTAAACCCTAAAACATGACCCCCTACACTACACAAACACCACTGCACTACCCTAAACCCTAAAACACTAAAGCCAGCACGACCACCTACACTACACAAACACCACTGCACTACTCTAAACCCTAAAATACTATCCCCAGCATGAACCCCTACACTACCCAAACACCACTGCACTACCCTAAACCATAAAACACTAACCCCAGCATGACCCCCTACACTACCCAAACACCATTGCACTACCCTATACCCTAAAACATGACCCCCTACACTTCACAAACACCACTGCCCTACCCTAAACCCTAAAACACTCCTCCAGCATGACCTCACACACTACACAAACACCACTGCACTACCCTAAACCCTAAAACACTATCCCCAGCACAATCCACTACATTACCTAAACACCACTGCACTACCCTATATCCAAAAATATGACAACCCACACTACACAAACACCACTGCACTACACTAAACCCTAACACACTACACCAAGAACGACCCCCCACACTACACAAAAACCAATGTACTACTCAAAACCCTAAAACACTACACCCAGCATGACCCCCTTCACTACCCAAACCCAACTGCACTATGCTAAACCCTAAAACACCATCCCCAGCACAAACCCCTACTCTACCGAAACACCACTGCACTAACCTAAACCCTAAATCTACCCCCAGCATGAACTCCCACACAACACAAACACCACTGCACTACCCTAAACCCTAAAAAACTATCCCCAGCATGAACCCCTACACTAACCAAACTCCACTGCACTACCTTATACCCTAAAACATGACCCCCCTACACTACACTAACAGCACTGCACTACCCTAAACCCTAAAACACTACCCCCAGCATGACCTCACACACTACACAAACACCACTGCACTTCCCTAAACCCTAAAACACTAACCCCAGCACAACACAATACTCTACCCAAACACCACTGCACCCCTAAACCCTAAACCCTAAAACACGACCCCCTACACTACACAAACACCACTGCACTACACTAAACCCTAAAGCACTACCCCAGCACGACCCCCTACACTACACAAACACCACTGCACTACCTTAAACCCTAAAAAACGACCCCTACACTACACAAACACCACTGCACTACCCTAAACCCTAAAACACTACCCCCGCACGACCCCTACACTAAACAAACACCACTGCACTACACTAAACCCTAAAACACTACCCCAGCACTACCCCGTACACTACCCAAACTCCACTGCACTACCCTAAACCCTAAAACACTATCCCCAGCACGACCCCCTACACTACACAAAAACCACTGCACTACCCTAAACCCTAAAACACTACCGCAAGCACGACCCCCTACACTACACAAACACCACTGCACTACCTTAAACCCTAAAAAACGACCCCTACACTACACAAACACCACTGCACTACCCTAAACCCTAAAACACTACCCCCGCACGACCCCTACACTAAACAAACACCACTGCACTACACTAAACCCTAAAACACTACCCCAGCACTACCCCGTACACTACCCAAACTCCACTGCACTACCCTAAACCCTAAAACACTATCCCCAGCACGACCCCCTACACTACACAAAAACCACTGCACTACCCTAAACCCTAAAACACTACCGCAAGCACGACCCCCTACACTACCCAAACACAACTGCATTACCGTAAACCCTAAAACACTGCCCCCAGCACTACTCCCTACACTACACAAACACCACTGCACTACTGTAAACCCCCAACCACTACCCCCAGCATGACTCCCTACACTACCCAAACACCACTGCACTACACTAAACCTATCCCCAACATGACCTCCCACACTACCCAAACAGCACTGCACTACCCTAAACCCTAAAGCACTTCCCCAGCATGAACCCCTACACTACCCAAACACCACTGCACTACCCTAAACCATAAAAGACTACCCCAGCACAACCCCCTACACTACACAAGCACCACTGCACTACCCTAAATCCTAAAACACTACCAACAGCATGACTCCCTACACTACCCAAACACCACTGCACTACCCTAAACTCTAAATCTACCCCCGGCACTAACTCCTAGACTACTCAAGCACCACTGCACTACCCTAAACCCTAAAACACTGCATTCAGCATGACCCCCTACACTACACAAAAACTACTGCATTACCCTAATCCCTAAATCTACCCCAAGCATGACCCACTACACTACACAAACACCACTGCACTACACTAAACCTAAAAACACTACCCCCAAAACGACCCCCTTCACTACCCAAACACAACTGCACTACGCTAAACCTAAAAACACCACCCCCAGCATGACCCCCTACACTACCCAAACACAACTGTACTACCCTAAACCCTAAAACACAACCCTCTACACTACACAGACACCACTGCACTACCCTAAACCCTAAAACACTACCCCCTACACTACACAAACACCACTGCATTACCCTAAACCCTAAAACACTAAAGCCAGCACGACCACCTACACTACACAAACACCACTTCACTACCATAAACCCTAAATCACTACCCCCCGCACAACCCCTACACTACACAAACACCATTGCACTACCCTAAACCCTAAAACACTACCCCCAGCATGACCCCCTTCACTAGCCAAGCACAACTGCACTATGCTAAACCCAAAAACACTACCCCCAGCACGACCCCCAACATTACCCAAAAACCACTGCACTAGCCTAAACCCTAAAACACGACCCCCTACACTACACAAACACCACTGCAGTACCCTAATCCCTAAAACACTACCCCCAGCACAACCCCTATACTACACAAACACCACTGCACCACCCTAAACCCTAAAACACTATCCCCAGCATGAACCCCTACACTACCCAAATACCACTGCACTACCCTAAACCGTAAAACACTAACCCCAGCATGACCCCTACACTACCCAAACACCACTACACTACCCTAAACCCTAAAACACTACCCCCAGCATGACCTCACACACTACACAAACACCACTGCACTACCCTAAAACACTACCCCCAGCATGAACCCCTATACTACACAAACACCACTGCACTACCCTAAACCCTAAAACACTAACCCCAGCATGACCCCCTACACTACCCAAACACCACTGCACTATCCTATACCCTCAAATATGACCCACTACAATATACAAAAACCCTAAACCCTAAATCTACCCCCAGCATGACCTCCTACACTACCCAAACACCACTGCACTACCCGAAACCATAAATCTACCCCAGTACAACCCCCAAGACTACTCAAACACCACTGCACTACCCTAAACCGTGAAACACTGCACCCAGCATGACCCCCTACACTACACAAACACCACTGCAAGATTCTAAACCCTAAATCTACCCCCAGCATGACCCCTACACTACAAAAACACCACTGTACTACCCAAAACCCTAAAACACTACCCCCAGCACGACCCCCTTCACTACCCAAACACAACTGCACAACTTTAAACCCTCAAACACAAACCCCTACACTACACAAACACCACTGCAATACCCTAAACCCTAAAACACTACCCCAGCACGACCTCCTACACTACACAAACTCCCCTGCACTACACTAAATCCTACAGCACTACCCCCAGCACGACTCCCTACACTACACAACACCACTGTTCTACCCTAAACCCTAAAACACTACCCCAGCACGACTCCTTATACTTCCCTAACACCACTGCACTACACTAACCCCTAAATCTACCCCCAGCATGACCTCCCACACTACCCAAACACCACTGCACCACCCTAAACCCTGAAACACTAACCCCAGCATGACACCCTACACTACACAAACACCACTGCACTACCCTAAACCCTAAAATACTACCCCCTACACTACACAAACATCAGTGCACTACCTAAAACCCTAAAACACTATCCCAAGCATGAGCCCCTACACTACACAAACACCCATGCACTACCCTAGAGCCTAAAACACTACCTCCAGCATGACCCCCTACTCTACCCAAACACCACTGCACTGTTCTGCACCCTAAAACACTACCCCCAGCAGTACACCCTATACTATAGAAACACCACTGCACTACCCTAAACCCTAAAACACTACCCCCAGAACGACCCCCTCACAACAATAACACCACTGCACTACCATAAACCCTAAATCTACCCCCAACATGACCCCCTACACTATACAAACACCACTGCACTACCCTAAACCCTAAAAAACTATCCCCAGCACGAACCCCTACACTAACCAAACACCACTGCACTACCCTAAACCCTAAAAAACTATCCCCAGCACGAACCCCTATACTAACCAAACTCCACTGCACTACCTTATACCCTAAAACATGACCCCCTACACTACTCAAACAGCAATGCACTACCCTAAACCCTAAAACCCTACCCCCAGCATGACCTCACACATTACACAAACACCACTGCGCTACCCTAAAACACTACCCTCAGCATGAACCCCTATACCACCCAAACACCACTGCACTACCCTAAACCCTAAAACAATAACCCCAGCACGACCCCCTACTCTACCCAAACACCATTGCACTACCTTAAACTCTAAAAACTACCCCTACACTACACAAACACCACTGCACTACCCTAAACCCTAAAACACTAACCCCAGCATGACACCCTACACTACACAAACACCACTGCACTACCCTAAACCCTAAAACACTACCCCCTACACTACACAAACATCAGTGCACTACCTAAGATCCCTAAAACACTATCCCAAGCATGAGCCCCTACACTACACAAACACCCATGCACTACCCTAAAGCCTAAAACACTACCTCCAGCATGACCCCCTACTCTACCCAAACACCACTGCACTGTTCTGCACCCTAAAACACTACCCCCAGCATTACTCCCTATACTATAGAAACACCACTGCACTACCCTAAACCCTAAAACACTACCCCCAGTACGACCCCCTCACAACACCAACACCAATACACTACCACAAACCCTAAATCTACCCCCAACATGACCCCCTACACTATACAAACACCGCTGCACTACCCTAAACCCTACAACACTACCCTCAGCATGAACCCGTACACTACCCAAACACCACTGCACTACCCTAAACACTAAAGCACTACCCCCAGCACGACCCCCTACACTACACAAACACCACTGCACTACACTAAACCCTAAAACACTACACCAGCACTACCCCATACACTACCCAAACTCCACTGCACTACCTAAACCCTAAAACACTATCCCCGGCATGACCCCCTACACTACACAAAAACCGCTGCACTACCCTAAATCCTAAAACACTACCCCAAGCATGGCCCCCTACACTACCCAAACACGACTGCATTACCCTAAACCCTAAAACACTACCCCCAGCACTACTCCCCACACTACACAAACACCACTGCACTACCCTAAACCCTTAACCACTACCCCCAGCATGACTCCCTATACTACCCAAACACTACTGCACTACACTAAACCCTAAATCTACCCCCAACATGACCTCCCAGACTACCCAAACACCACTGCACTACCATAAACCCTAAAACACTACTCACAGCATGACCCCCTACACTACACCAACTCCACTATACTACCCTAAACCCTAAAACACTACCCCTACACTACACAAACACCACTGCACTACCCTAAACCCCAAAACACAATCACCAGCACGACCCCCTACACTACACAAACACGACTGCACTACCCTAAACCCTAAAAAACTACCCCAACACTACCCCCTACACTACCCAAATACCACTGCACTACCCTAAATCCTAAAACACTATCCCCAGCACGACCCCCACACTACCCAAACACCACTGCACTACCCTAAACCCTAAAACACTACCCCCTGCACAACCCCCTACACTACACAAATATCATTGCACTACACTAAACCCTAAAACACTACCTCCAAAACGACCCCCTTCACTAGCCAAGTACAACTGCACTACGCTAAACCAAAAAACACTACCCCAGCACGACCCCCTACACTACCCAAAAACCACTGCACTAGCCTAAACCCTAAAACATGACCCCCTACACTACACAAACACCACTGCACTACCCTAAACCCTAAAACACTAAAGCCAGCACGACCACCTACACTACACAAACACCACTGCACTACTCTAAACCCTAAAATACTATCCCCAGCATGAACCCCTACACTACCCAAACACCACTGCACTACCCTAAACCCTAAAAAACTATCCCCAGCACGAACCCTTACACTACCCAAACTCCACTGCACTACCTTATACCCTAAAACATGACCCCCTACACTACACAAACAGCACTGCACTACCCTAAACCCTAAAACCCTACCCCCAGCATGACCTCACACACTGCACAAACACCACTGCACTACCCTAAAACACTACCCTCAGCACGAACCCCTATACCACCCAAACACCACTGCACTACCCTAAACCCTAAAACACTAACCCCAGCACGACCCCCTACTCTACCCAAACACCACTGCACTACCCTAAACCCTAAAACATGACCCCCTACACTACACAAACACCACTACACTACCCTAAACGCTAAAGCTCTACACCCAGCACGACCCCCTACACTACACAAACACCATTGCACTACCTTAAACCCTAAAAACTACCCCTACACTACACAAACACCACTGCACTACCCTAAACTCTAAAACACTACCCCAGCACTACCCCCTACACTACCCAAACTCCACTGCACTACCCTAAACCCTAAAACACTATCGCCAGCACGACCCCCTACACTACACAAAAACCACTGCACTACCCTAAACCCTAAAACACTACCGCATGCACGACCCCCTACACTACCCAAACACAACTGCATTACCCTAAACCCTAAAACACTGCCCCCAGCACTATTCCCTACACTACACATACACCACAGCACTACCGTAAACCCTTAACCACTACCCCCAGCATGATTCCCTACACTACCCAAACACCACTGCACTACACTAAACCCTAAATCTATCCCCAACATGACCTCCCACACTACCCAAACACCACTGTACTACCCTAAACCCTAAAACACTACCCCCTACAAAACACAAATACCACTGCACTACCCTAAACCCTAAATCTACCCCCAGCATGACCACACACACTACACAAACACCACTGCACTACCTTAAACCCTAAAACACTATCCCCAGCACAAACCCCTACACTACACAAACACCACTCCACTACCCTAAAACACTACCCCCAGCATGAACCCCTATACTACACAAACACCATTGCACTACCCTAAACCCTAAAACACTAACCCCAGCATGAACTCCTCCACTACCCGAACACCACTGCACTACCTGAAACCATAAATCTACCCCAGCACAACCCCCTAGACTACTCAAACACCACTGCACTACCCTAAACCGTGAAACACTGCACCCACCATGACCCCCTACACTACACAAACACCACTGCAAGATTCTAAACCCTAAATCTACCCCCAGCACGACCCCCTTCACTACCCAAACACAACTGCACTACCTTAAACCCTAAAACACAACCCCCTACACTACACAAACACCACTGCAATACCCTTAACCCTAAAACACTACCCCCAGCACGACCTCCTACACTACACAAACTCCACTGCACTACGCTTACCCCTACAACACTACCCCCAGCATGACTCCCTATACTACACAAACACCACTGCTCTGCCCTAAACCCTAAAACACTAACCCCAGCATGAACTCCTACACTACCCGAACACCACTGCACTACCCAAAACCATAAATCTACCCCAGCACAACCCCCTAGACTACTCAAACACCACTGCACTACCATAAACCGTGAAACACTGCACCCAGCATGACCCCCTACACTACACAAACACCACAGCAAGATTCTAAACCCTAAATCTACCCCCAGCATGACCCCTACACTACACAAACACCACTGCACTACCCAAAACCCTAAAACACTATCCCCAGCACGACCCCCTTCACTACCCAAACACAACTGCACTACCTTAAACCCTAAAACACAACCCCCTACACTACACAAACACCACTGCAATACCCTAAACCCTAAAACACTACCCCCAGCACGACCTCCTACACTACACAAACTCCACTGTACTACGCTAAACCCTACAACACTACCCCCAGCACGACTCCCTATGCTACACAAACACCACTGCTCTGCCCTAAACCCTAAAACACTAACCCTAGCATGACACCCTACATTACCCAAACACCACTGCACTATCCTATACCCTAAAACATGATTCCCTACAGAACGCAAACACCACTGCACTACCCTAAACCCTAAAACACTACCAACAGCATGACCCCCTACACTACACAAACACCACTGCACTACACTAAACCCTAAAACACTACCCCCTACACTACACAAACACCACTGCACTACCCTAAAGCCTAAAACACTACCTCCAGCATGACCCCCTACACTACCCAAACACCACTGCACTATACTGCACCCTAAATCACTACCCCCAGCATTACTCCCTATACTATAGAAACACCACTGCACTACCCTAAACCCTAAAACACTACCCCCAGTACGACCACCTCACAACACCAACACCACTGCACTACCATAAACCCTAAATCTACCCCAACATGACCCCCTACACTATCCAAACACCACTGCACTAAACCCTAAAACACTACCCTCAGCATGAACCCCTACACTACCCAAACACCACTACACTACCCTAAACCCTAAAACGCTAACCCCCACACTACACAAACACCACTGCACTACCCTAAACCCTAAAACACTACCCCAAGATCCACCCCCCTACACTACACAAACACTGCTGTACTACCCTAAACCCTAAAACACTACCTCCAGCATGACCCCTACACTATCCAAAAAACACTGTTCTGCCCTATACCGTAAAACATGACCCCCCACACTACACAAACACCACTGCACTACACTAAACCCTAAAACACTACCCCAAGAACTACCCCCTACAATACACAAACACCACTGCACTACCCTAAACCCTAAACCACTACCCCCAGCATGACTCAATACACTACCCAAACACCACTGCACTACACTAATCCCTAAATCTACCCCCAACATGACCTCCCACACTACTCAACCAACACTGCACTACCTTAAACCCTAAAACACTAACCCCAGCATGACCCCCTACACTACCCAAACAACACTGCACTACCCTATACCCTAAAACATGACCCCTACACTACACAAACACCACTGCACTACCCTAAACCCTAAAACACCACCCACAGCATTACCCCCTACACTACACAAACACCACTGCACTACCCTTAACCCTAAAAACACTACCACCTGCAAAAAACAAATACCACTGCACTACCCTAATCCCTAAATCTACCCCCAGCATGACCCCTACACTACCCAAACACCACTGCACTACCCTAAACCCTTAAGCACTACCCCCAGCATGAACCCCTACAAGACCCAAACACCAATGCACTACCCTAAACCATAAAACACTACCCCCAGCACGACCCCCTACACTACACAAGCACCACTGCACTGCACTAAGCCCTAAAGCACTACCCCCAGCATGACTCTCTACACTACCAAAACGTAACTGCACTACCCTAAGCCCTAAAACACTGCCACCAGCACGACTCCCTACACTACCCAAACACCACTGCACTACCCTAAACCCTAAATCTACCCCGGCACTACCCCCTAGACTACTCAAACACCACTGCACTACCCTAAACCCTAAAACACTACCCCAAGCATGACCCCCTACACTACACAAACACCACTGTACTACCCTAAACCCTAAAACACTACCCCCAACACGACCCCCTACACTACCTAAACATAACTGCACTACCCTAAACCTTAAATCTACCCCCGGCACTACCCCCTAGACTACTCAAACACCACTGCACTACTCTAAACCCTAAAACACTGCCCCCAGCAAGACCTCCTATATTACAAAAACACCACTGCACGACCCTAAACCCTAAAACTACCCCCAGCATGACCCACTACACTACACAAACACAACTGCACTACCCTAAACCCTAAAACACTACCCCAAGCACGACCGCCTACCCTATACAAACACCACTGTACTTCTCTAAACCCTAAAACACTACCCCTAACACGACCCCCTTCACTACCCAAACACTACTGCACTATGCTAAACCTAAAAACACTACCCCCAGCACAAACCACTACACTACACAAACACAACTGCACTACCCTAAACCCTAAAACACAACCCCCTACACTACACAAACAAAACTGCACTACACTAAACCCTAAAACACTACCCCCAGCTTGACCCCCTACACTACACAAACACCACTGTAGTACCCTAAACCCTAAAACACTACCCCTACACTACACAAACACCACTGCACTACCCTAAACCCTAAAACACTATCACCAGCAAGACCCCCTACACTACACAAACACGACTGCACTACCCTAAACCCTAAAAAACTACCCCAATACTACCCCCTACACTACCCAAACACCACTGCACTACCCTAAACCCTAAAACACTATCCCCAGCACAACCCCCTACACTACCCAAACATCACTGCACTACCATAAACCCTAAATCACTACCCCCCGCACAACCCCTACACTACACAAACACCATTGCACTACCCTAAACCCTAAAACACTACCCCCAGCACGACCCCCTTCACTAGCCAAGTACAACTGCACTACGCTAAACCCAAAAACACTACCTCCAGCACGACCCCCTACATTACCCAAAAACCACTGCACTAGCCTAAACCCTAAAACACGACCCCCTACACTACACAAACACCACTGCACTACCCTAAACCCTAAAACACTACCCCCAGCACAACCCCCTACACTACACAAACACCACTGCACTACCCTAAACCGTAAAACACTAACCCCAGCATGACCCCTACACTACCCAAACACCACTACACTACCCTAAACCCTAAAACACTATCCCCAGCACAAACCCCTTCCCTACTCAAACACCAATGCACTACCCTATACCCTAAAACATGACCCCCCACACTACACAAACACCACTGCACTACACTAATCCCTAAAACACTACACCAAGATCGACCCCCTACACTACACAAAAACCAATGTACTACCCTAAACCCTAAAACACTACACCCAACATGATCCCCTTCACTACCCAAACCCAACTGCACTACACTTAACCCTAAAACACTATCCCCAGCACAAACCCCTACACTACCCAAACACCACTGCACTAATCTAAACCCTAAATCTACTCCCAGCATGACGACTCACACTACACAAACACCACTGCACTACCTTCAACCCTAAAACACTATCCCCAGCAAAAACCCCTACACTACCCAAACACCACTGCACTACTCTAAACCCTAAAACACTACCCCCAGCATGACCTCACACACTACACAAACACCACTGCACTATCCTAAAACACTACCCCCAGCATGAACCCCTATACTACACAAACAGCACTGCACTACCCTAAACCCTAAAACACTAACCCCAGCATGACCCCCTACACTACCCAAACACCACTGCACTATCCTATACCCTCAAATATGACCCCCTACAATATACAAAACCCCTAAAACCTAAATCTACCCCCAGCATGAACTTCTACACTACCCAAACACCACTGCAATACCTGAAACCATAAATCTACCCCATCACAAACCCCTAGACTACTCAAACACCACTGCACTACCCTAAACCTTGAAACACTGCACCCAGCATGACCCCCTACACTACACAAACACCACTGCAAGATTCTAAACCCTAAATCTACCCCCAGCATGACCCCTACACTACACAAACACCACTGCACTACCCTAAACCCTAAAACACTAACCCCAGAATGACCCCCTACACTACCCAAACACCACTGCACTACCCTATACCCTCAAATATGACCCCCTACAATATACAAACACCCTAAACCCTAAATCTACCCCCAGCATGAACTCCTACACTACCCAAACACCACTGCACTACAGGAAACCATAAATCTACCACAGCACAACCCCCTAGACTACTCAAACACCACTGCACTACCCTAAACCCTAAAACACTACCCCCAGCACGACCTCCTACACTACACAAACTCCACTGCACTACGCTAAACCCTACAACACTACCCCAGCACGACTCCCTAGACTACACAAACACCACTGCTCTACCCTAAACCCTAAAACACTACCCCAGCACGACTCCCTACACTTCCCTAACACCACTGCACTACACTAACCCCTAAATATACCCCCAGCATGACCTCCCACACTACCCAAACACCACTGCACTACCTTAAACCCTAAAACACTAACCCTAGCATGACACCCTACATTACCCAAACACCACTGCACTATCCTATACCCTAAAACATGATTCCCTACAGTACACAAACACCACTGCACTACCCTAAACCCTAAAACACGACCCCCTACACTACACAAACACCACGGCAAAACCCTAAACCCTAAAGCACTACCCCCAGCACGACCCCCTACAATACACAAACACCACTGCACTACCTTAAACCCTAAAAAACAACCCCTACACTATACAAACACCACTACACTACCCTAAACCATAAAACACTACCCCCAGCACGACCCCCTACACTACACAAACACCACTGCACTACACTAAACCCTAAAACACTACCCCAGCACTACCCCCTACACTACCCAAACTCCACTGCACTACCCTAAACCCTAAAACACTATCCCTAGAACGACCCCCTACACTACACAAAAACCACTGCACTACCCTAAACCCTAAAACACTACCGCAAGCACGACCCCCTACACTACCCAAACTCAACTGCATTACCCTAAACCCTAAAACACTGCCCCCAGCACTACTCCCTACACTACACAAACACCACTGCACTACCGTAAACCCTTAACCACTACCCCCAGCATCACTCCCTACACTACCCAAACACCACTGCACTACACTAAACCCTAAATCTATCCCCAACATGACCTCCCACACTACCCAAACACCACTGCACTACCCTAAACCCTAAAACACTCCCCACAGCATGACCCCATACACTACACAAACACCACTGCACTACCCTAAACCCTAAAACACTACCCCCTACAAAACACAAATACCACTGCTCTACTCTAAACCCTAAATCTACCAGCAGCATGACCACTCACACTACACAAACACCACTGCACTACCCTAAACACTAAAACACTACCCCCAGCACGAACCCCTACACTACCCAAACACCACTGCACTACCCTAAACCCTAAAACACTACCCCCAGCATGACCTCACACACTACACAATGCTCTCATATGTGGTTCAAAAAGTCAATAAGATCAACAATGAGAGGAGGCAATCGCTAGGCTTGAGCCAATCGCCAGTTCTTCCGTTAGAAAGCCCGCCCGCAAGGGCATCTACTCCAGAGTTACTGACCACACCGCCAGATCTTCCCCAGTCGAATAGCCTAGTTCATATCCCACAAGACTTGGCCAGCGATGCAGAAGATCCTCATGTTTTGGTTAACTCGTCGGCCAATAACGGCAATACCTCAGAGCATAATCACCAGTCATTTTCCATCGAGGAAGTACCGTCACCGGGGCAGCCCGTTCCACGGCCAGTGAGAACCTGTAGAAAATCTCACTCAAAGAGAGGGGGGAAACAACAAGGCAGGAGAAAGGCAGCTACACCACCCCCAAGACGTGAAGGGCAACAAATTGACTTTGATGCCGATGCAGAATCCAGACGTATTGTTGATGATGAACTCTTTAATCGGATCCAAGATATGATTGATATAAAAATTAGGACAATCATCAAGCCCTTGATTGGTAAACTGGATAAATTAACTTCGGAGGTTAAGAAGGCGGGGGGTGCACAAAGTAATCTGGTGGTAGAGGTGGCCAATCTATCTGCTCTTGTCACAAAATTGGCATCGGGAGCCGTAGAGGCTCTACCAAATGAGAGTGTCCCACAGCCTACACTGCCAGAGGGGCCCTTAGCAGTAGCTTCAACTCTATTAACGGCTCCCAGTCAGGACCTAGCAGGCGGAGCCGCGCCGACATCATCATCAGGGGACATAATTGGGACAATACATGAGGATATATCAGCCCAATTTATTTTGGAAGCCTCCCCAGTTGTGCTAGTACTAGCAAATGTCCCAGTCTTAGCACAAAACAAAATAGAATCGAAACAGGACTTGAAGGATAAAGCTCTTCATTGGCTTACTACAAACATGACCATGGCCCCCCAAGGGATGGATAGTTTAGCAAGGGATATTGTTATGACCAGGAGGGTACCTTGGATTGGGTCCAATCCCAAAAAATGTAAGGGGGACTGTGTGATTATAAACTTTGCCAACACAGAGGTCCTCCCAAAAATTTTGAATAACATCTTCCCACCCCAAAGGCGAAGCGGCTCTATAGTCCCGCTCACCCTAAAATTCTTCTATAGTGAGGCTCAGCTCCCTACCTTTTCTAACCCTACTAGAGTTAGGAGAGCGAATAACGCCCCAAACTGGGAAGGCGGTTTTAGACATAGATTCCCCAACGAGCGCCCTGGGCCTATATTTAACTTTGAGCACGGAAGATCTAACCACGCGCATGAGTCAAATTTGTGGCCTCCCATGCCACCAGACCCTGCCGTTAATGGTTGGGGCCCGGGTTGGATGGGCCAAGATCCCATTGGGCGAATCAATAGGTTTGTACCATGGGCGAGAAACGATTACTTTACGATACGCCCAAATACCCCTTTACCTATGTGGAACATCGCAGCTATGGGTCAAGGTCAGGCAGCTACCCCTTTTGATTGGGGGGGCGGATTGGGGAATAGGTATGCTCCCTTAGCGGATCTAAACAACTGCGATTGACTTAAACCTTGCAATGTCCGAGCAAGTGAGTCCATAACTAGACCCGAAATAAACCTTAGCCAGTGTTACACCAATGACGGTCTCCGCCTGCTTACATTTTATGAAACACCTGAGAGTTATGTCCCGTTGGACAACCCTGGGCTATCATACCAGGGGGAGGGTTGCATAGCGTCAACCCTGAACATCGTTCCAACACAGAACGCACCTGAGGTAGCTCAGAACAAGGCGGTCAGATCCTTAAGCTTAGCTGAGGGGTGTTTGTTGGGGGAAAAAGAGCTGAGGTTACCTACCAACGCCTGTAAAATTATAACATGGAACATAGCTGGCTCATCTGCAAAACGACAGGACAAAGCATGTGTGAGCTTTATTTCTAAGCAACATATAATTGCCCTGCAAGAAACGTGGGACATATCGGCTAATTTCTGGTGGGATGGATTCACCTGCTTCTCTATCCCTGCAGTCCCTAGCCGCATGGGCAGAGCTAAAGGAGGTTTGGCCATTATGTTTTCTCTAGATCTGAAGGGCACCTATAGGCAGATAAATACAGATTCCGTAAACATCCTATGGTTGAAAGGACGACTAGTAACAATTGTAGGACGATATATATTAATTTTTACAACTCTAGGAACAGCGAACACAGTGGGAGTAATGTCGCTAACCTAGATAATATCTTAAATAAAGTGTCTCAGAATATCTATTTAGTTTATGAGTTTATCCTATTAGGAGATTTTAATATTCATCTATGTAACCTGGGTTGTATGGGAAGAGGTGACAATGTAACTGAGGGGGGCGAGGAGGCCCCTCGGGGCCCCCACTTTGAACACTCTACAGAGGGGCTTGAGTTAGAAGAATTATTAGCAAACCATGACCTTTATGAACCCGATAAGGGCGTTAGGGCGCCAACCTACATTGGCAGTCACCATGGCTCAGTGATAGACTACATCTTTGTTTCACAAGGTATTTTAAACCGGTCTATGGTCTATTGTACAGTCATAATACCCTACAGTGACCACAACCCTGTACTACTTGAAGTGGCCTGGGGTGGCCAGATGGGAGCACCGCCAAAAGCACTTAAACCAGCACACCCCCTGAAACCCTGCGACCAAGACAGACGACTGAAATGGGCCAAAGTGATCCCGGATAATTTCTATGAAATAAATTTTCCAAAAATAAAGGCCATCTGTCAAAAATCGGGGGCGCAAGGTAAAGAAATTATAGAGGCTTTTGAGGAAATTTGTGGCCAGGTGGCTAAGGATCTTTTAGTCAAGCCAAAAAAAGGATTTTCTGGAACAAAACGTTGGTTTGATTCTGCTTGTTCAAAAGCGCACAGAGCATTGTTGACAGCGTTAAAAACCTCTCCCAGGGCTGGGGAGGATATTGTTAGATTAAGGAAACGCTACAAGGTTGCCATTAAGAACCGCAAAGAATCCCTTAAACGCGAAGCATGGGAAAATCTCCTCTCAGCTGCAGTACTGAAGGACAGTAAAAGATTCTGGGAGATCATTAGACAACCGTTATTTTCTGAAGACAATAATGCTCTTATGGACTGTGTGATCACCGACGACAAATGGCTAAACCACTTCAAAAATGTATATGAGGGTGGGTCCAAAGGAACTGCAGATGTTTCAGTACCTGCTATAGTGGCAGACCCGTTGGTCTTCAACCCCGAAGAAGTAGAAAAAGCCCTGATGGCTACAACAAGACATAAAGCTCCCGGCCCTGACGGTGTTCCCGCTGATTTTTTCATGTACTCTCCCAAATTGTGGTCGGCGGTATTGTCGAAAGTGTTTAACGCAGCCAACAACCATGTACCCAGTTCTTGGGCCACATCCACCATAGTCCCTATCTATAAAAATAAAGGCCAGCGAGATGATCCCGCCTCCTATAGGCCCATATCTCTTTTGGACTCAACGGTAAAAATATTAGGCAGAGTTCTTCTAGCCAGACTTAATGACAACGTTGAGAGCCGTGGAGGGTTGTCTGAACTACAATATGGATTCAGAGAAAAAAAGGGGACGATCGAACAATGTATAAATTTACATCTATTAATTTCTAAATATACAGTGGCAAAGGAGGGCTCCATGTTCCTTGCATTTATGGACCTCTCCTCTGCCTTTGATCTGGTGAATAGGTCGAAATTGTGGCAGTTATTGTTGGAGATGGGCATTGATGAGTCTTTGGTTGTGTTTATGGCTAAACTGCACCAGGAGCTTTTTGCAGCTGTCCGAGTCACAAATGATGGCAGACGTACCCCCCTGTTTAAATCCCTTAAGGGGGTGCGGCAAGGCTGTATTCTAGCCCCTGTATTATTCACCATCTACATCAACAGGCTGGGCAGTCACCTGCAGGGACAGGCAGCCGACGTTCCGCATGCAGGAGATGTCAAAATTCCAGCGCTCCTGTATGCGGACGATGCAGTGCTGATAGCCCGCACTGGGGTAGGCCTACAGCATCTCCTGGACGCTTTTGGTAGCTTCATGGAGATGCTGGACCTTAAGGTCAATGCCTCTAAATCACACACGATGGTCATGGGGCGTGAATGCAACAAAAAAAGACACAAAACATTTTTTTGCAGGGGAGTCCCTGTCACCAACGTGTCCACATTTCCATATTTGGGGGTAATATTTGACCAGAAAGGAACTTGGGGCCCTCAGATAAGAGCAAAAAGATTGGCGGTAATAAGATCCTCCTCAGCGGTTTTGGGCTTTGCTGGGAAGCTAGGGGCTAGGCCCATGCAAGCCCTTCTGAAAATCTACAAGAGCAAACCAGTGGCCATAGCGGCCTATGGTTCCCAACTGTGGGGTTACGTAAACCTGGATCCAATTCAGAGAGCAGAAAATAGATTCATTAGATCCTTGCTCTCAGTCCCGCAATCCACCCCAACGTATTCCATCCATAAGGAGGTGGGTCTGCCCTATCTGTCTGATACCCTGAGTCTTGCTCCGCTAACTTTGTGGCTGAAATTGTGGACAAATGATGACCTACCTCTGAACCACAAGATTTTGCACGATGTCTTATCCTTGGATAAATACACCAGTATCCCTTGGTTGGCATATGTAGCTAAAACCCTTGCAGATCTGGGTCGCCCAGATCTTTTTTCATCTCCGGAAAATATTAGGAGACAGGACATAGTAACCATCAAAGAGTTATTTAGGGATAGGCAGGAAGCACGGAGGGAGGATCTCGAAGTGTTGAAACCCGCAGTAAGGGCACATAACCTCCTGGTTTGTACACCCTCACTCGCCCCCTACTTGAACTTTGTCACATTCCCATATCACAGGTTTTTATTATCAAAGTTCCGATTTAATTTGATACATTTTTATCTAGGTTCATTTAAGACCTGGCAGAAGCCTGAGCAGGCCCCACCGTGCTGCTGCAACAATTTTTCGGTGCAGGATACTCTGCACTTTGTTATGTTTTGTAGTATATACCATGAGCAGAGAAAGAAATATTTGTTGCCTATTTTGAAAAAAGCTGGTTTTGTCCAAGTAAGACCAGCCCTGCTCTTTCTACAACTACTACCTAACATACATGTTACTTTTTGTATGGCAAACTTTCTGGTAGCCGCAATGCGGGCGAAACCTGTTAGCCATAGCTTACTTTAAAACTTCTCTTGTTGTTTGAGCATGTTTACGTGATAGATTTGTATAGAAATATTTTATCCATGTCTAAAATTTTTCTTCTGTTTGTTTATTAGGTTTTTTTGTGTGGGAAATGTAAATAGATGTATAGTAGGCGTTCTTTGTATGACTTGTAATAAGTCGAATAAAGATATTCTGACTGACTGACTGACCCCAGCACGACTCCCTACACTTCCCTAACACCACTGCACTACACTAACCCTTAAATATACCCCCAGCATTACCTCCCACACTACCCAAACACCACTGCACTACCCTAAACCCTAAAACACTAACCCCAGCATGACACCCTATACTACACAAAGACCAGTGCACTACCTAAAACCCTAAAACGCTATCCCAAGCATGACCCCCTACACTACCCAAACACCACTGCACTATTCTGCACCCTAAAACACTACCCCCAGCATTACTTCCTAAACTATAGAAACACCACTGCACTACCCTAGACCCTAAAACACTACCCCCAGTACGACTCCCTCACAACACCAACACCACTGAACTACCATAAACCCTAAATCTACCCCCAACATGACCCCCTACACTATACAAACACCACTGCACTACCCTAAACCCTAAAATACTACCCTCAGCATGAACCCCTACACTACCCAAACACCACTGCACCACCCTAAACCCTAAAGCACTACCCCAGCACGACCCCCTACACTACACAAACACCACTGCACTACCCTAAACCCTAAAACACTATCCCCAGCATGACCCCCTACACTACACAAAAACCACTGCACTACCCTAAATCCTAAAACGCTACCACAAGCACGACCCCCTATACTACCCAAACACAACTGCATTACGCTAAACCCTAAAACACTACCCCCAGCACTACTCCCTACACTACACAAAAATCACTGCACTACCCTAAACCCTTAACCACTACCCCCAGCACGACTCCTTATACTACCCAAACACCACTGCACTACACTAAACCCTAAATCTACCCCCAACATGACCTCCAAGACTACCCAAACACCACTGCACTACCATAAACCCTAAAACACTACCCACATCATGACCCCCTACACTACACAAACTCCACTGTACTACCCTAAACCCTAAAACACTACCCCTACACTACACAAACACCACTGCACTACCCTAAACCCCAAAACACTATCACCAGCACGACCCCCTACACTACACAAACACGACTGCACTACCCTAAACCCTAAAAAACTACCCCAAAACTATCCCCTACACTAACCAAATACCACTGCATTACCCTAAATCCTAAAACACTATCCCCAGCATGACCCCCACACTACCCAAACACCACTGCACTACCCTAAACCCTAAAACACTACCCCCTGCACAACCCCCTACACTACACAAATATCATTGCACTACCCTAAACCCTAAAACACTACCTCCAAAACGACCCCCTTCACTAGCCAAGCACAACTGCACTACGCTAAACCAAAAAACACTACCCCAGCGAGACCCCCTACACTACCCAAAAACCACTGCACTAGCCAAAACCCTAAAACACTACCCCCAGCACGACCCCCTTCACTACACAAACTCCCCTGCACTACCCAAAACCCTAAAACACTACCCCCAGCACGACCCCCTTCACTACACAAACTCCCCTGCACTACACTAAACCCTACAACACTACCCCCAGCACGACTCCCTACACTACCCAAATACCACTGCATTACCCTAAATCCTAAAACACTATCCCCAGCATGACCTCACACTCTACACAAACACCACTGCACTACCCTAAAACACTACCCTCAGCATGAACCCCTATACTACCCAAACACCACTGCACTACCCTAAACCCTAAAACACTAACCCCAGCACGACCCCCTACTGTACCCAAACACCACTGCACTACCCTAAACCCTAAAACACGACCCCCTATACTACACAAACACCACTGCACTACCCTAAACCCTAAAGCACTACCCCAGCACGACCCCCTACACTACACAAACACCACTGCACTACCTTAAACCCTAAAAAACTACCCCTACACTACACAAACACCACTGCACTACCCTAAACCCTAAAACACTACCCCAAGCATGACCCCCTACACTACACAAACACCACTGTACTACCCTAAACCCTAAAACCCTACCCCCAACACGACCCCCTACACTACCCAAACGTAACTGCACTACCCTAAACCTTAAATCTACCCCCAGCACTACCCCCTAGACTACTCAAACACCACTGCACTACTCTAAACCCTAAAACACTGCCCCCAGCAAGACCTCCTATATTACAAAAACACCACTGCATGACCCTAAACCCTAAAACTACCCCCAGCATGACCCACTACACTACACAAACACAACTGCACTACCCTAAACCCTAAAACACTACCCCAAGCATGACCCCCTACACTACACAAACACCACTGTACTTCTCTAAACCCTAAAACACTACCCCTAACACGACCCCCTTCACTACCCAAACACTACTGCACTACGCTAAACCTAAAAACACTACCTTCAGCACAAACCACTACACTACACAAACACAACTGCACTACCCTAAACCCTAAAACACAACCCCCTACACTACACAAACAAAACTGCACTACACTAAACCCTAAAACACTACCCCCAGCTTGACCCCCTACACTACACAAACACCACTGTACTACCCTAAACCCTAAAACACTACCCCTACACTACACAAAAAAACTGCACTACACTAAACCCTAAAACACTACCCCCAGCTTGACCCCCTACACTACACAAACACCACTGCACTACCCCAAACCCTAAAACACTATCGCCAGCAAGACCCCCTACACTACACAAACACGACTGCACTACCCTAAACCCTAAAAAACTACCCCAATACTACCCCCTACACTACCCAAACACTACTGCACTACCCTAAATCCTAAAACACTATCCCCAGCACGACCCCCTACACTACCCAAACATCACTGCACTACCATAAACCCTAAATCACTACCCCCCGCACAATCCCTACACTACACAAACACCATTGCACTACCCTAAACCCTAAAACACTACCCCCAGCACGACCCCTTCACTAGCCAAGCACAACTGCACTACGCTAAACCCAAAAACACTACCCCCAGCACGACCCCCTACATTACCCAAAAACCACTGCACTAGCCTAAACCCTAAAACACGACCCCCTACACTACACAAACACCACTGCACTACCCTAAACCCTAAAACACTACCCCCAGCACAACCCCCTACACTACACAAACACCACTGCGCTACCGTAAACCCTAAAACACTATCCCCAGCATGAACCCCTACACTACCCAAACACCACTGCACTACCCTAAACCGTAAAACACTAACCCCAGCATGACCCCTACACTACCCAAACACCACTACACTACCCTAAACCCTAAAACACTATCCCCAGCACAAACCCCTTCCCTACTCAAACACCAATGCACTACCCTATACCCTAAAACATGACCCCCCACACTACACAAACACCACTGCACTACACTAATCCCTAAAACACTACACCAAAAACGACCCCCTACACTACACAAAAACCAATGTACTACCCTAAACCCTAAAACACTACACCCAACATGATCCCCTTCACTACCCAAACCCAACTGCACTACACTTAACCCTAAAACACTATCCCCAGCACAAACCCCTACACTACCCAAACACCACTGCACTAATCTAAACCCTAAATCTACTCCCAGCATGACCACTCACACTACACAAACACCACTGCCCTACCTTCAACCCTAAAACACTATCCCCAGCAAAAACCCCTACACTACCCAAACACCACTGCACTACTCTAAACCCTAAAACACTACCCCAGCATGACCTCACACACTACACAAACACCACTGCACTACCCTAAAACACTACCCCCAGCATGAACCCCTATACTACACAAACAGCACTGCACTACCCTAAACCCTAAAACACTAACCCCAGCATGACCCCCTACACTACCCAAACACCACTGCACTATCCTATACCCTCCAATATGACCCCCTACAATATACAAAACCCCTAAAACCTAAATCTACCCCCAGCATGAACTTCTACACTACCCAAACACCACTGCAATACCCGAAACCATAAATCTACCCCAGCACAAACCCCTAGACTACTCAAACACCACTGCACTACCCTAAACCTTGAAACACTGCACCCAGCATGACCCCCTACACTACAAAAACACCACTGCAAGATTCTAAACCCTAAATCTACCCCCAGCATGACCCCTACACTACAGAAACACCACTGCACTACCCAAAACCCTAAAATACTACCCCCAGCATGACCCCCTTCACTACACAAACTCCCCTGCACTACGCTAAACCCTACAACACTACCCCAGCACGACTCCCTACACTACACAAACACCACTGCTCTACCCTAAACCCTAAAACACTACCCCAGCACGACTCCTTACACTTCCCTAACCCCACTGCACTACACTAACCCCTAAATCTACCCCCAGCATGACCTCCCACACTACCCAAACACCACTGCACTACCCTAAACCCTAAAACACAAACCCCTACACTACACACACAACTGCAATACCCTAAACCCTAAAACACTACCCCCAGCACGACCTCCTACACTACACAAACTCCCCTGCACTACGCTAAACCCTACAACACTACCCCCAGCACGACTCCCTATACTACACAAACACCACTGCTCTACCCTAAACCCTAAAACACTACCCCAGCACGACTCCCTACACTTCCCTAACACCACTGCACTACACTAACCCTTAAATATACCCCCAGCATTACCTCCCACACTACCCAAACACCACTGCACTACCCTAAACCCTAAAACACTAACCCCAGCATGACACCCTATACTACACAAAGACCAGTGCACTACCTAAAACCCTAAAACGCTATCCCAAGCATGACCCCGTACACTACCCAAACACCACTGCACTATTCTGCACCCTAAAACACTACCCCCAGCATTACTTCCTAAACTATAGAAACACCACTGCACTACCCTAGACCCTAAAACACTACCCCCAGTACGACTCCCTCACAACACCAACACCACTGAACTACCATAAACCCTAAATCTACCCCCAACATGACCCCCTACACTATACAAACACCACTGCACTACCCTAAACCCTAAAATACTACCCTCAGCATGAACCCCTACACTACCCAAACACCACTGCACCACCCTAAACCCTAAAGCACTACCCCCAGCACGACCCCCTACACTACACAAACACCACTGCACTACCCTAAACCCTAAAACACTATCCCCAGCACGACCCCCTACACTACACAAAAACCACTGCACTACCCTAAATCCTAAAACGCTACCCCAAGCACGACCCCCTATACTACCCAAACACAACTGCATTACGCTAAACCCTAAAACACTACCCCCAGCACTACTCCCTACACTACACAAAAATAACTGCACTACCCTAAACCCTTAACCACTACCCCCAGCACGACTCCTTATACTACCCAAACACCACTGCACTACACTAAACCCTAAATCTACCCCCAACATGACCTCCAAGACTACCCAAACACCACTGCACTACCATAAACCCTAAAACACTACCCACATCATGACCCCCTACACTACACAAACTCCACTGTACTACCCTAAACCCTAAAACACTACCCCTACACTACACAAACACCACTGCACTACCCTAAACCCCAAAACACTATCACCAGCACGACCCCCTACACTACACAAACACGACTGCACTACCCTAAACCCTAAAAAACTACCCCAAAACTATCCCCTACACTAACCAAATACCACTGCATTACCCTAAATCCTAAAACACTATCCCCAGCATGACCCCCACACTACCCAAACACCACTGCACTACCCTAAACCCTAAAACACTACCCCCTGCACAACCCCCTACACTACACAAATATCATTGCACTACCCTAAACCCTAAAACACTACCTCCAAAACGACCCCCTTCACTAGCCAAGCACAACTGCACTACGCTAAACCAAAAAACACTACCCCAGCGAGACCCCCTACACTACCCAAAAACCACTGCACTAGCCAAAACCCTAAAACACTACCCCCAGCACGACCCCCTTCACTACACAAACTCCCCTGCACTACCCAAAACCCTAAAACACTACCCCCAGCACGACCCCCTTCACTACACAAACTCCCCTGCACTACACTAAACCCTACAACACTACCCCCAGCACGACTCCCTACACTACCCAAATACCACTGCATTACCCTAAATCCTAAAACACTATCCCCAGCATGACCTCACACTCTACACAAACACCACTGCACTACCCTAAAACACTACCCTCAGCATGAACCCCTATACTACCCAAACACCACTGCACTACCCTAAACCCTAAAACACTAACCCCAGCACGACCCCCTACTGTACCCAAACACCACTGCACTACCCTAAACCCTAAAACACGACCCCCTATACTACACAAACACCACTGCACTACCCTAAACCCTAAAGCACTACCCCAGCACGACCCCCTACACTACACAAACACCACTGCACTACCTTAAACCCTAAAAAACTACCCCTACACTACACAAACACCACTGCACTACCCTAAACCCTAAAACACTACCCCAAGCATGACCCCCTACACTACACAAACACCACTGTACTACCCTAAACCCTAAAACACTACCCCCAACACGACCCCCTACACTACCCAAACGTAACTGCACTACCCTAAACCTTAAATCTACCCCCAGCACTACCCCCTAGACTACTCAAACACCACTGCACTACTCTAAACCCTAAAACACTGCCCCCAGCAAGACCTCCTATATTACAAAAACACCACTGCATGACCCTAAACCCTAAAACTACCCCCAGCATGACCCACTACACTACACAAACACAACTGCACTACCCTAAACCCTAAAACACTACCCCAAGCATGACCCCCTACACTACACAAACACCACTGTACTTCTCTAAACCCTAAAACACTACCCCTAACACGACCCCCTTCACTACCCAAACACTACTGCACTACGCTAAACCTAAAAACACTACCTTCAGCACAAACCAATACACTACACAAACACAACTGCACTACCCTAAACCCTAAAACACAACCCCCTACACTACACAAACAAAACTGCACTACACTAAACCCTAAAACACTACCCCCAGCTTGACCCCCTACACTACACAAACACCACTGTACTACCCTAAACCCTAAAACACTACCCCTACACTACACACACAAATCTGCACTACACTAAACCCTAAAACACTACCCCCAGCTTGACCCCCTACACTACACAAACATACCCTGCACTACCCCAAACCCTAAAACACTATCGCCAGCAAGACCCCCTACACTACACAAACACGACTGCACTACCCTAAACCCTAAAAAACTACCCCAATACTACCCCCTACACTACCCAAACACTACTGCACTACCCTAAATCCTAAAACACTATCCCCAGCACGACCCCCTACACTACCCAAACATCACTGCACTACCATAAACCCTAAATCACTACCCCCCGCACAATCCCTACACTACACAAACACCATTGCACTACCCTAAACCCTAAAACACTACCCCCAGCACGACCCCTTCACTAGCCAAGCACAACTGCACTACGCTAAACCCAAAAACACTACCCCCAGCACGACCCCCTACATTACCCAAAAACCACTGCACTAGCCTAAACCCTAAAACACGACCCCCTACACTACACAAACACCACTGCACTACCCTAAACCCTAAAACACTACCCCAGCACAACCCCCTACACTACACAAACACCACTGCGCTACCGTAAACCCTAAAACACTATCCCCAGCATGAACCCCTACACTACCCAAACACCACTGCACTACCCTAAACCGTAAAACACTAACCCCAGCATGACCCCTACACTACCCAAACACCACTACACTACCCTAAACCCTAAAACACTATCCCCAGCACAAACCCCTTCCCTACTCAAACACCGATGCACTACCCTATACCCTAAAACATGACCCCCCACACTACACAAACACCACTGCACTACACTAATCCCTAAAACACTACACCAAAAACGACCCCCTACACTACACAAAAACCAATGTACTACCCTAAACCCTAAAACACTACACCCAACATGATCCCCTTCACTACCCAAACCCAACTGCACTACACTTAACCCTAAAACACTATCCCCAGCACAAACCCCTACACTACCCAAACACCACTGCACTAATCTAAACCCTAAATCTACTCCCAGCATGACCACTCACACTACACAAACACCACTGCACTACCTTCAACCCTAAAACACTATCCCCAGCAAAAACCCCTACACTACCCAAACACCACTGCACTACTCTAAACCCTAAAACACTACCCCAGCATGACCTCACACACTACACAAACACCACTGCACTACCCTAAAACACTACCCCCAGCATGAACCCCTATACTACACAAACAGCACTGCACTACCCTAAACCCTAAAACACTAACCCCAGCATGACCCCCTACACTACCCAAACACCACTGCACTATCCTATACCCTCCAATATGACCCCCTACAATATACAAAACCCCTAAAACCTAAATCTACCCCCAGCATGAACTTCTACACTACCCAAACACCACTGCAATACCCGAAACCATAAATCTACCCCAGCACAAACCCCTAGACTACTCAAACACCACTGCACTACCCTAAACCTTGAAACACTGCACCCAGCATGACCCCCTACACTACACAAACACCACTGCAAGATTCTAAACCCTAAATCTACCCCCAGCATGACCCCTACACTACAGAAACACCACTGCACTACCCAAAACCCTAAAATACTACCCCCAGCATGACCCCCTTCACTACACAAACTCCCCTGCACTACGCTAAACCCTACAACACTACCCCAGCACGACTCCCTACACTACACAAACACCACTGCTCTACCCTAAACCCTAAAACACTACCCCAGCACGACTCCTTACACTTCCCTAACCCCACTGCACTACACTAACCCCTAAATCTACCCCCAGCATGACCTCCCACACTACCCAAACACCACTGCACTACCCTAAACCCTAAAACACAAACCCCTACACTACACACACAACTGCAATACCCTAAACCCTAAAACACTACCCCCAGCACGACCTCCTACACTACACAAACTCCCCTGCACTACGCTAAACCCTACAACACTACCCCCAGCACGACTCCCTATACTACACAAACACCACTGCTCTACCCTAAACCCTAAAACACTACCCCAGCACGACTCCCTACACTTCCCTAACACCACTGCACTACACTAACCCTTAAATATACCCCCAGCATTACCTCCCACACTACCCAAACACCACTGCACTACCCTAAACCCTAAAACACTAACCCCAGCATGACACCCTATACTACACAAAGACCAGTGCACTACCTAAAACCCTAAAACGCTATCCCAAGCATGACCCCCTACACTACCCAAACACCACTGCACTATTCTGCACCCTAAAACACTACCCCCAGCATTACTTCCTAAACTATAGAAACACCACTGCACTACCCTAGACCCTAAAACACAACCCCCAGTACGACTCCCTCACAACACCAACACCACTGAACTACCATAAACCCTAAATCTACCCCCAACATGACCCCCTACACTATACAAACACCACTGCACTACCCTAAACCCTAAAATACTACCCTCAGCATGAACCCCTACACTACCCAAACACCACTGCACCACCCTAAACCCTAAAGCACTACCCCCAGCACGACCCCCTACACTACACAAACACCACTGCACTACCCTAAACCCTAAAACACTATCCCCAGCACGACCCCCTACACTACACAAAAACCACTGCACTACCCTAAATCCTAAAACGCTACCCCAAGCACGACCCCCTATACTACCCAAACACAACTGCATTACGCTAAACCCTAAAACACTACCCCCAGCACTACTCCCTACACTACACAAAAATAACTGCACTACCCTAAACCCTTAACCACTACCCCCAGCACGACTCCTTATACTACCCAAACACCACTGCACTACACTAAACCCTAAATCTACCCCCAACATGACCTCCAAGACTACCCAAACACCACTGCACTACCATAAACCCTAAAACACTACCCACATCATGACCCCCTACACTACACAAACTCCACTGTACTACCCTAAACCCTAAAACACTACCCCTACACTACACAAACACCACTGCACTACCCTAAACCCCAAAACACTATCACCAGCACGACCCCCTACACTACACAAACACGACTGCACTACCCTAAACCCTAAAAAACTACCCCAAAACTATCCCCTACACTAACCAAATACCACTGCATTACCCTAAATCCTAAAACACTATCCCCAGCATGACCCCCACACTACCCAAACACCACTGCACTACCCTAAACCCTAAAACACTACCCCCTGCACAACCCCCTACACTACACAAATATCATTGCACTACCCTAAACCCTAAAACACTACCTCCAAAACGACCCCCTTCACTAGCCAAGCACAACTGCACTACGCTAAACCAAAAAACACTACCCCAGCGAGACCCCTACACTACCCAAAAACCACTGCACTAGCCAAAACCCTAAAACACTACCCCCAGCACGACCCCCTTCACTACACAAACTCCCCTGCACTACCCAAAACCCTAAAACACTACCCCCAGCACGACCCCCTTCACTACACAAACTCCCCTGCACTACACTAAACCCTACAACACTACCCCCAGCACGACTCCCTACACTACACAAACACCACTGCTCTACCCTAAACCCTAAAACACTACCCCAGCATGACTCCTTACACTTCCCTAACACCACTGCACTACACTAACCCCTAAATCTACCCCCAGCATGACCTCCCACACTACCCAAACACCACTGCACTACCCTAAACCCTAAAACACAAAGCCCTACACTACACACACAACTGCAATACCCTAAACCCTAAAACACTACCCCCAGCACGACCTCCTACACTACACAAACTCCCCTGCTCTACGCTAAACCCTACAACACTACCCCCAGCACGACTCCCTATACTACACAAACACCACTGCTCTACCCTAAACCCTAAAACACTACCCCAGCACGACTCCTTACACTTCCCTAACACCACTGCACTACACTAACCCCTAAATCTACCCCCAGCATTACCTCCCACACTACCCAAACACCACTGCACTACCCTAAACCCTAAAACACTAACCCCAGCATGACACCCTACACTACACAAACACCACTGCACTACCCTAAACCCTAAAACACTACCCCCTACACTACACAAACACCAGTGCACTACCTAAATCCCTAAAACGCTATTCCAAGCATGACCCCCTACACTACACAAACACCACTGCACTACCCTAAAGCCTAAAACACTACCTCCAGCATGACCCCCTACACTACCCAAACACCGCTGCACTATTCTGCACCCTAAAACACTACCCCCAGCATTACTCCCTATACTATAGAAACACCACTGCACTACCCTAAACCCTAAAACACTACCCCCAGTACGACCCCCTCACAACACCAACACCACTGCACTACCATAAACCCTAAATCTACCTCCAACATGACCCCCTACACTATACAAACACCGCTGCACTACCCTAAACCCTAAAACACTACCCTCAGCATGAACCCCTACACTACCCAAACACCACTGCACTACCCTAAACCCTAAAGCACTACCCCCAGCACGACCCCCTACACTACACAAACACCACTGCACTACCCTAAACCCTAAAACATTATCCCCAGCACGACCCCCTACAATACACAAAAACCACTGCACTACCCTAAATCCTAAAACACTACCCGCAGCACTACTCCCTACACTACACAAACATCACTGCACTACCCTAAACCCTTAACCACTACCCCAGCATGACTCCCTATACTACCCAAACACCACTGCACTACACTAAACCCTAAATCTACCCCCAACATGACCTCCCAGACTACTCAAACACCACTGCACTACCGTAAACCCTAAAACACTACCCACATCATGACCCCCTACACTACACAAACTCCACTGTACTACCCTAAACCCTAAAACACTACCCCTACACTACACAAACACAACTGCACTACCCTAAACCCCAAAACACTATCACCAGCACGACCCCCTACACTACACAAACACGACTGCACTACCCTAAACCCTAAAAAACAACCCCAACACTACCCCCTACACTACCCAAATACCACTGCATTACCCTAAATCCTAAAACACTATCCCCAGCATGACCCCCAGACAACCCAAACACCACTGCACTACCCTAAACCCTAAAACACTACACCCTGCACAACCCCCTACACTACACAAATATCATTGCACTACCCTAAACCCTAAAACACTACCTCCAAAACGACCCCCTTCACTAGCCAAGCACAACTGCACTACGCTAAACCAAAAAACACTACCCCAGCACGACCCCCTACACTACCCAAAAACCACTGCACTAGCCTAAACCCTAAAACATGACCCCCTACACTACACAAACACCACTGCACTACCCTAAACCCTAAAAAACTAAAGCCAGCACGACCACCTACACTACACAAACACCACTACACTACTCTAAACCCTAAAATACTATCCCCAGCATGAACCCCTACACTACCCAAACACCACTGCACTACCCTAAACCATAAAACACTAACCCCAGCATGACCCCCTACACTACCCAAACACCATTGCAATACCCTATACCCTAAAACATGACCCCCTACACTTCACAAACACCACTGCCCTACCCTAAACTACAAAACACTCCTCCAGCATGACCTCACACACTACACAAACACCACTGCACTACCCTAAACCCTAAAACACTATCCCCAGCACAATCCCCTACACTACCTAAACACCACTGCACTACCCTATATCCAAAAACATGACAACCCACACTACACAAACACCACTGCACTACACTAAACCCTAACACACTACACCAAGAACGACGCCCCACACTACACAAAAACCAATGTACTACCCAAAACCCTAAAACACTACACCCAGCATGACCCCTTCACTACCCAAACCCAACTGCACTATGCTAAACCCTAAAACACCATCCCCAGCACAGCCCCTACACTACCGAAACACCACTGCACTAACCTAAACCCTAAATCTATCCCCAGCATGACCTCCCACACTACACAAACACCACTGCACTACCCTAAATCCTAAAACACTACCCCCAGCATGACCTCACACACTACACAAACACCACTGCACTACCCTAAAACACTACCCTCAGCATGAACCCCTATACTACCCAAACACCACTGCACTACCCTAAACCCTAAAACACTAACCCCAGGACGAAGCCCTACTCTACCCAAACACCACTGCACTACCCTAAACCCTAAAACACGACCCCCTACACTACACAAATCCCACTGCAATACCCTAAACCCTAAAGCACTACCCCCAGCACGACCCCCTACACTACACAAACACCACTGCACTACCTTAAACCCTAAAAAACTACCCCTACACTACACAAACACCACTGCACTACCCTAAACCCTAAAACACTACCCCCAGCATGACCCCCTACACTACACAAACACCACTGCACTACACTAAAACCTAAAACACTACCCCAGCACTACCCCTACACTACCCAAACTCCACTGCACTACCCTAAACCCTAAAACACTATCCCCAGCACGACCCCCTACACTACACAAAAACCACTGCACTACCCTAAACCCTAAAACACTGCCCCCAGCACTACTCCCGACACTACACAAACACCACTGCACTACCGTAAACCCTTAACCACTACCCCCAGCATGACTCCCTACACTACCCAAACACCACTGCACTACACTAAACCCTTAATCTATCCCCAACATGACCTCCCACACTACCCAAACACCACTGCACTACCCTAAACCCTAAAACACTACCCACAGCATGACCCCCTACACTACACAAACACCACTGCACTACACTAAAACCTAAAACACTACCCCAGCACTACCCCTACACTACCCAAACTCCACTGCACTACCCTAAACCCTAAAACACTATCCCCAGCACGACCCCCTACACTACACAAACACCACTGCACTACCCTAAATCCTAAAACACTACCCACAGCATGACCCCCTACACTACACAAACACCACTGCACTACACTAAACCCTTAATCTATCCCCAGCATGACCTCCCACACTACACAAACACCACTGCACTACCCTAAATCCTAAAACACTACCCCCAGCATGACCTCACACACTACACAAACACCACTGCACTACCCTAAAACACTACCCTCAGCATGAACCCCTATACTACCCAAACACCACTGCACTACCCTAAACCCTAAAACACTAACCCCAGGACGACCCCCTACTCTACCCAAACACCACTGCACTACCCTAAACCCTAAAACACGACCCCCTACACTACACAAACACCACTGCAATACCCTAAACCCTAAAGCACTACCCCCAGCACGACCCCCTACACTACACAAACACCACTGCACTACCTTAAACCCTAAAAAACTACCCCTACACTACACAAACACCACTGCACTACCCTAAATCCTAAAACACTACCCCCAGCATGACCTCACACACTACACAAACACCACTGCACTACCCTAAAACACTACCCTCAGCATGAACCCCTATACTACCCAAACACCACTGCACTACCCTAAACCCTAAAACACTAACCCCAGGACGACCCCCTACTCTACCCAAACACCACTGCACTACCCTAAACCCTAAAACACGACCCCCTACACTACACAAATCCCACTGCAATACCCTAAACCCTAAAGCACTACCCCCAGCACGACCCCCTACACTACACAAACACCACTGCACTACCTTAATCCCTAAAAAACTACCCCTACACTACACAAACACCACTGCACTACCCTAAACCCTAAAACACTACCCCCAGCATGACCCCCTACACTACACAAACACCACTGCACTACACTAAAACCTAAAACACTACCCCAGCACTACCCCTACACTACCCAAACTCCACTGCACTACCCTAAACCCTAAAACACTATCCCCAGCACGACCCCCTACACTACACAAAAACCACTGCACTACCCTAAACCCTAAAACACTGCCCCCAGCACTACTCCCGACACTACACAAACACCACTGCACTACCGTAACCCCTTAACCACTACCCCCAGCATGACTCCCTACACTACCCAAACACCACTGCACTACACTAAACCCTTAATCTATCCCCAACATGACCTCCCACACTACCCAAACACCACTGCACTACCCTAAACCCTAAAACACTACCCACAGCATGACCCCCTACACTACACAAACACCACTGCACTACCCTAAACCCTAAACCCTAAAACACTACCCCCTACAAAACACAAATACCACTGCACTACCCTAAACCCTAAATCTACCCCCAGCATGACCACTCACACTACACAAACACCACTGCACTACCTTAAACCCTAAAACACTATCCCCAGCACGAACCCCTACACTACCCAATCACCACTGCACTACCCTAAACCCTAAAACACTAACCCCAGCATGACCTCACACACTACACAAACACCACTGCATGACCCTAAAACACTACCCCCAGCATGAACCCCTATACTACACAATCACCACTGCACTACCCTAAACCCTAAAACACTAACCCCAGCATGACCCCCTACACTACCCAAACACCTCTGCACTATCCTATACTCTCAAATATGACCCCATACAATATACAAAAACCCTAAACCCTAAATCTACCCCCAGCATGAACTTCTACACTACCCAAACACCACTGCACTACCCGAAACCATAAATCTACCCCAGCACAACCCACTAGACTACTCAAACACCACTGCACTACCCTAAACCGTGAAACACTGCACCCAGCATGACCCCCTACACTACACAAACACCACTGCAAGATTCTAAACCCTAAATCTACCCCCAGCATAACCCCTACACTACACAAACACCACTGCACTACCCAAAACCCTTAAATACTACCCCCAGCACGACCCCCTTCACTGCCCAAACACAACTGCACTACCTTAAACCCTAAAACACAACCCCCTACACTACACAAACACCACTGCAATACCCTAAACCCTAAAACACTACCCCCAGCACGACCTCCTACACTACACAAACTCCACTGCACTACGCTAAACCCTACAACACTACCCCAGCACGACTCCCTAGACTACACAAACACCACTGCTCTACCCTAAACCCTAAAACACTACCTCAGCACGACTCCCTACACTTCCCTAACACCACTGCACTACACTAACCCCTAAATATACCCCCAGCATGACCTCCCACACTACCCAAACAACACTGCACTACCTTATACCCTAAAACACTACCCACAGCATGACCCCCTACACTACACAAACACCACTGCACTACCCTTAACCCTAAAACACTACCACCTACAAAAAACAAATACCACTGCACTACCCTAAACCCTAAATCTACTCCCAGCATTACCCCCTACACTACCCAAACACCACTGCACTACCCGAAACCCTAAAGCACTACCCCCAGCATGAACCCCTACACTACACAAGCACCACTGCACTACCCTAAACCCTAAAACACTACCCCCAGCATGACACCCTACACTACCCAAACGTAACTGCACTACCCTAAACCCTAAAACACTGCCACCAGCACGACTCCCTACACTACCCAAACACCACTGCACTACCCTAAACCCTAAATCTACCCCGGCACAACCCCCTAGACTACTCAAACACCACTGCACGACCCTAAACCCTAAATCTACCCCCAGCATGACCCGCTACACTACACAAACACAACTGCACTACCCTAAACCCTAAAACACTACACCAAGCATGACCCCCTACACTACACAAACACCACTGTACTTCTCTAAACCCTAAAACACTACCCCTAACACGACCCCCTTCACTGCCCAAACACAACTGCACTACGCTAAACCTAAAAACACTACCCCAGCACGAACCCCTACACTACACAAACACAACTGCACTACCCTAAACCCTAAATCATAACCCCCTACACTACACAAACACCACTGCACTACACTAAACCCTAAAACACTACCCCCAGCACGACCCCCTACACTACACAAACACCACTGTACTACCCTAAACCCTAAAACACTACCCCTACACTACACAAACACCACTGCACTACCCTAAACCCTAAAATACTATCACCAGCACGACCCCCTACACTACACAAATACGACTGCACTACCCTAAACCCTAAAAAACTACCCCAACACTACCCACTACACTACCCAAACACCACTGCACTACCCTAAATCCTAAAACACTATCCCCGGCACGACCCCCTACACTACCCAAACACCACTGCACTACCCTAAGCCCTAAAACACTACCCCCTGCACAACCCCCTACACTACACAAATACCATTGCACTACCCTAAACCCTAAAACACTACCCCCAACACGACCCCCTTCAATAGCCAAGCACAACTGCACTACGCTATAGCTAAAAACATGACGACCCACACTACACAAACATCACTGCACTACACTAAACCCTAACACACTATACCAAGAAAAAAAACCCCACTACACAAAAACCAATGTACTACCCAAAACTCTAAAACACTACACCCAGCATGACTCCCTTCACTACCCAAACCCAACTGCACTATGCTAAATCCTAAAACACTATCCCCAGCACAAACCCCTACACTCCCAAAACACCACTGCACTAACCTAAACCCTAAATCTACCCCCAGCATGACCTCCCACTCTACACAAACACCACTGCACTACCCTAAACCTTAAAAAACTATCCCCAGCACGAACCCTAAAACACTACCCCAAGCATGACCCCCTACACTACACAAACACCACTGTACTACCCTAAACCCTAAAACACTACCCCTTGCACGACCCCCTTCACTACCCAAACACAACTGCCCTACGCTACACCTAAAAACACTACCCCAGCACAAAATCCTAGACTACCCAAACACCACTTCACTACCCTAAACCCTAAAACACTAACCCCAGTATGACCCCCTACACTACCCAAACACCACTGCACTACCCTATACCCTAAAACAAAATCCCCTACACTACACAAACACCACTGCAATACCCTAAACCCTAAAACACTACGCCCAGCACAACCCCCTACACTACACAAAAACCAATGCACTACCCTAAACTCTAAAACACTACCCCCAGCATGACCCCCTACACTACACAAAAACCACTGCACTACCCTTAACCCTAAAACACTACCCCCTACACTACGCAAAAACCACTGCACTACCCTAAACCCTAAAACACTACCCCCAGCACGTCCCCCGACACTACACAAACACCACTGCACTACCCTAAACCCTAAAACACTATCCCAGCACTACCCCCTACACTACCCAAACACCACTGCACTACCCTAAACCGTAAAACACTAACGCCAGCATGACCGCTACACTACAAAAAACACCACTACACTACCCTAAACCCTAAAACACTATCCCCAGCACAAACCCCTACACTATCCTAACACCACTGCACTACCCTATACCCTAAAACATGACCCCCCACACTACACAAACACCACTGCACTACACTAAACCCTAAAACACTACACCAAAAATGACCCCCTACACTACACAAAAACCAATGTACTACCCTAAACCCTAAAACACTACCCCCAGCATGATCCCTTTCACTACCCAAACCCAACTGCCCTACGCTAAACCCTAAAACACTATCCCCAGCACAAACCCCTACACTACCCAAACACAACTTCACTACACTATACCCTAAAACATGACCACCTACACTACACAAACACCACTGCACTTCCCTAAACCCTAAAACACCTTCCCCAGCACGAACCCCTACACTACCCGAACACCACTGCACTACACTATACCCTAAAACATGACCCCCTACACTACACAAACACCATTGCACTACCCTAAACCCTAAAACACTACCCCCACCATGACCTCACACACTACACAAACACCACTGCACTACCCTAAAACACTACCCCCAGCATGAACCCCTAAACTACCCAAACACCACTGCACTACCCTAAACCCTAAAACACTAACCCCAGCATGACCCCCTACACTACCCAAAAACCACTGCACTACCCTATACCCTCAAATATGACACCCTAAAATATACAAACACCCAAAACCCTAAATCTACCCCCAGCATGAACTCCTACACTACCCAAACACCACTGCACTACACAAAACCATAAATCTACCCCAGCACAACCCCCTACACTACTCAAACACCAATGCACTACCCTAAACCGTGAAACACTGCACCCGGCATGACCCCCTACACTACACAAACCCCACTGCACGATTCTAAACCCTAAATCTACCCCCAGCACGACCCCCTACACTACACAAACTCCACTGCACTACCCTAAACCCTAAACCCTACAACACTACCCCCAGCACGACTCCCTACACTACACAAACACCACTGCTCTACCCTAAACCCTGAAACACTACCCCAGCACGACTCCCTACACTTCCCTAACACCACTGCACTACACTAACCCCTAAATCTACCCCCAGCTTTACCTCCCACACTACACAAACACCACTGTACTACCCTAAACCCTAAAACACTATCCCCAGCACAAACCCCTACACTACCCAAACACCACTGCACTACCCTAAACCCTAAAACACTAACCCCAGCATGACACCCTACGTTACCCAAACACCACTGCACTACCCTATACACTAAAACATGATTCCCTATGCTACATGAACACCACTGCACTGCCCTAAACCCTAAAACACTACCCACAGCATGACCCCCTACACTACACAAACACCACTGCACTACCCTAAACCCTAAAACACTACCCCCTACTCTTCACAAACACCACTGCACTACCTTAAACCCTAAAACACTATCCCCAGCATGACCCCCTACACTACACAAACACCACTGCATTATCCTGCACCCTAAAACACTACCCCCAGCATTACTCCCTATACTATAGAAACACCACTGCACTACCCTAAAACCTAAAACACTATCCCAGTACGACCCCCTCACAACACCAACACCACTGCACTACCATATACCCTAAATCTACCCCCAACATTACCCCCTTCACTACCCAAACACCACTGCACTACCCTAAACCCTAAAACACTACCATCAGCATGGACCCCTACACTACCCAAACACCACTGCACTACCCTAAACGCTAAAATACGACCCCTACACTATACAAACACCACTGCTCCACACTAAACCCTAAAACAGTACCCCAAGAACGACCCCCTATACTACACAAACACCACTGTACTACCCTAAACCGTAAAACACTACCCCCAGCATGACGCCCTTCACTACCCAAACACAACTGTACTACGCTAAACCCTAAAACACTTTCCCCAGCACAAACCCCTACACTACCCAAACTCCACTGCACTAACTTAAACCCTAAATCTACCCCAGCATGACCTTCCACACTACCCAAACACCACTGCACTACCCTAAACCCTAAAACACTACCCCCAGCATGAACCACTACACTACCCAAACACCACTGCACTACACTAAACCCTAAAACACTACCCCCTACACTACAAAAACACCACTGCACTACCCTACTCCCTAAAACACTACCTCAAGAACTACCCCCTACATTAGACAAACACCACTGTACTACCCTAAACCCTAAAACAGTACCCCATACAAAACACACACACCACTGCACTACCCTAAACCATAATTCTACCCCAGCATGACCCCCTACACTACCCAAAAACCACTGCACTACCCTAAACCCTAAAGCACTACCCCCAGCATGAACCCATACACTACCCAAACAGCACTGCACTGACCCAAACTATAAAAAACTACCCACAGCACGGCCCCCTACACTAACCAAACACCACTGCACTACCCTAAACCCTAAAACACTGCCCCCAGCATGACCCCCTACACTACACAAACACCACTGTGCTACCCTAAACCCTAAAACACTACCCCTTGCACGACCCCCTTCACTACCAGAACACAACTGCCCTATGCTACACCTAAAAACACTACCCCAGCACAAAATCCTACACTACCCAAACACCACTGCACTACCCTAAACCCTAAAACACTAACCCCAGTATGACCCCCTACACTACCCAAACACCACTGCACTACCCTATACCCTAAAACAAAACCCCCTACACTACACAAACACCACTGCACTACCCTTAACCCTAAAACACTACCCCCTTCACTACCCAAACCCAACTGCACTATGCTAAATCCTAAAACACTATCCCCAGAACAAACCCCTACACTTCCAAAACACCACTGCACTAACCTAAACCCTAAATCTACACCCAGCATGACCTCCCACACTACACAAAAACCACTGCACTACCCTAAACCTTAAAAAACTATCCCCAGCACGAACCCTAAAACACTACCCCAAGCATGACCCCCTACACTACACAAACACCACTGTACTACCCTAAACCCTAAAACACTACCCCTTGCTCGACCCCCTTCACTACCCAAACACAACTGCCCTACGCTACACCTAAAAACACTACCCCAGCACAAAATCCTAGACTACCCAAACACCACTTCACTACCCTAAACCCTAAAACACTAACCCCAGTATGACCCCCTACACTACCCAAACACCACTGCACTACCCTATACCCTAAAACAAAATCCCCTACACTTAGGCTTTCCTGTTTTCAGTTTCTATTTCAGGTATATTCTGGTGGTGTTTTTTCAGTGTTTTCCAGTGATTTCAATACTTTAAAAAAACAGTGCTTTTCAGTGGTTACTCATTTTCGCGCCATAAAAAAACAGCAGAAACAGTGTTTTACCGGTGTTTATGGAACGCTTTGCTTTTATTATTGCTTGCTTTCTTCACTGATGCATGGTATGTAGACAGTGTATATGAGGTCCAAATACATTTTTACAAGTAGAACTTATTGTAGTACACTATACAATACTTCTTCAGTGAATCTTTGGAAAACAAACGATTCACAATAATGAAAGAGAAGAGCAGACTGAATTGAAAAATGTGGTCATTCAATTTCTCCCAAGAGGAGTCCAGAAGCTGCTTGTTTCCCCATCAACAGTAGCGATGAGATGCGTTTTACCAAACAAATACAAGTCAAACAAAACCAGCACAGTAGTCAAACATGCATTAGCAGCCTGCTGCATTTGGAAACGCATTGGGGAGTTGAAACGAGAGCAAAAATGTTTAGAGTTAAAATATTTTATCAACTATCAAATATAATTTGAAATGTCTAATACTTTGGCGCTTCATTAAGGCAACTTCATAGTAGAGCCAATGCATAACCAGAGTAAGGTTTAACAGTTGCTTTTTGCTGCATATTTTTTGGGGGGGTTTGTGCAACCTTGGATTTCTTGAGGGAGGAGAACTGACTACGTTATCGCGGACCTTGACCTGACTGCTGGTCTCCTCGTACGAGTACCCCAAAGAACGGTGCAGCCAATATGCCAAATTAGTCTCTCCCGCGGCCCAACATTACACCCCCACCCTCACGGTGTAGCACTGGCACCACCCAGACAACCTTCCTGCTCCCTGTCCGTCAAAGGAGGGGGGGGGCGCAATTAGCCTTCTGTAATCTTTTAGCTGTCGCTATGCCAGACACTCAAATTATTGCACGCTCCGCCGCCTGTGTGTGCCCACCAGCTTGCCACCCACTGTTCCTTCCACCTCCAGCATAATCCCTGTGTGTCCTTATTGCCTCGTGCCATGAGAGCCCCCTCCCTTTCATGAAGGTGACCGTCCTCTCCCCAAACACCAGCGCAAAATACCGCCAGCCTCCCTTGCAGTTTCTCTGGAATAAAAATAAATGCAGCCTCAATAGTATTTTTAACCTTTCAGAATTTGAAACAGATGGGTGATATTTGTGTAAAAAGAATTCCCGGGAAATCTGGAGTAACAAAGAAAAAGGATATGGAGTCCATACTCACCTTTACCTTCCTTAGCAGGTATACAAGCTCAGCTGTGGCCAGCGTGAGAGGCTTGCGCCGCTCCTCCGAGATATATTCTGAATGGTACCTCGCATTTCTCAGCACGACATGCCCTGTTTATTTAAAAACAGTAGTGTATCTTCTCTTCTCAGTGGCAGCATTTTTTGGAAATCTGAGAAAAAACACCCAAGCACTCAATCTGCCCTACAAATCCGTTTTAACGCACAGTGAAGAGCAGTGTGGAAAGTTTGCACTTCAGTGCTTTCAACATGGCAGTTTCATGACCTCCCCATGCCCGACAAGTAGCTAACACTGCCAGAGGGCTACATCCAGGACTTAAAGTGGATCGGCTCCTGCAGGTGCTGGGCACAGGCAATTCTTACAGCAGGTGGTCAGACGCGTCTCTATTGGGCTCTCCATTTTTGCCCTCACCCTCAGGGTGATTTTTTTTTTTTACTGTGCAGCTGCTCATAATTTAATGTAACTTCAACGAGACGGGTTATAGTTCTTTCAGTGTCTCATCAATTCAGCACTGAAGCATACATACAACAAAGCCGTAGTTACTGCTTATTTATCTCATGCAACTAACAACCATTGACAAAGCCAATAGACCTGGCTCATTGTATGTGTAATGTTACTTGTTGTATCATATATCGGGATGCTAAGACAGAAAACGCAAATACCAGTGGGGCGACACACTATGCTAAGCACAGGTTTTTAGCATACGTGTTTTTAAGCCTCGCCCTTAATTACACCCACCACTCCCATTTAAAAGACCCACTAGATTTTTCGTCGTCCTACATAAAGCCAAAGCCCTGGCCACGGGTACCTCGGTGTTACAGACGCAGCAAAACGCCTGCTGGGGTAATAAAACATTATTCCTAGCACCAATTGAATTACGGCGGCACTTAATTTTTTCGGAAATGCTACATTGTAAGCCGAAAGCGCTTTCTGCGCCCCCCAACCCCACATCAACACGCTACCATGATTGCAGGCACGTGAGGCACTGTTCTGCTCTGCATGATGGATGGCCGATCTTCCTGTAGGTCGGGCCCAGTTTGTTGAGCACTAAATTTCCCAAGTGCGTGCCACCCAGTGTTTTCCCCTACACTGCCGGACTGGTGCCTCTAACCCCCTCCATGGTACCCCCGTGTGGAAATCAATCACGCCCTTGTAAGAAATGGCGCCAATCCCTGCTCTCCTATAGTGCCTGGTGCAGCAATCTCCCCCACCCCCAGATGTGGGGGGAACACCCAATAGATCCTAACCGGCCAGACTCTTGCAAAAACCTCCTCCGGTGCAGCCTGGCTCCCAGCCTTAACCTAGTAATTAGACCCCTACCTGCCCTGACTTAACCTGGAGAACCGAGGGCCCCCTTTGCCCCTCCCTTTTCGCTACCCCCACTTACGCGCTTTGTCTCCCTCTAACTAACCTGTCTCTGATATTGAAGTGCTTTTTATGCTGCCCCCGTTGCGTCACCCCTGGACAAATACCTTCTTTGTGGTATTCTGTGAGATATATCATCCGCCCAGGCTCACACGCCGAGATTCAAACTTCACTCCGAGATTCAAACAACACCCTGCTCCTGAGTCAGCATGTCCGAGCCTCGGCCCCCCGCGCCTCCCCCTTATACCCTGCCATTTACTACAATTGTCTGGTTTAACAGCCTTGCGCTCCTGTGCCCAATTACAATCTGCACAACTCCTAAAACGCCCCTGCCGTGTTAAGTACCGACCATTACCCACCCCCATATCCATATAAGTGCCTGGACGGCCCTCCGCCCTCCCCCCCTTGCTATCCACGGGCATTTCACGACTCTTCATTATCCTTATCCTCTGCCCGCACTTTATATCTTTCGTGTTGCAGCTTGTTAGGGCCGAAGCCCTTGTACCCATCCCTTGCCTATGAATCCCCGCTGTGCCTTTCCCACTACTCCGCCCATTTATAACCACCATCAAGCCAGCCCCAGAACAACAGTCCCGCCCTACCATTATCACACATCGTTACCTCCTCTCCTGCACATTGCTCCACACCTGCTGCCATATGAAATTCAATCGGGGCCATTGTACTGCTTTGGCTCCATCAAGTGGCCAAGTGGTGCAACAGCAACGAAAATCAGTGACACTCGGTTTAAACCGAGTCCGCTGATTTTCGTCCGGTAGTGTACTGTCGGTAATATTCGGTTTAAACCGAATTCAGGACAGCCTACCTACACTACACAAACACCACTGCAATACCCTAAACCCTAAAACACTACGCCCAGCACAACCCCCTACACTACACAAAAACCAATGCACTACCATAAACTCTAAAACACTACCCCAGCACTACCCCTACACTACCCAAACACCACTGCACTACCCTAAACCGTAAAACACTAACACCAGCATGACTGCTACACTACAAAAAACACCACTACACTACCCTAAACCCTAAAACACTATCCCCAGCACAAACCCCTACACTACCCAAACACCACTGCACTACCCTATACCCTAAAACATGACCCCCCACACTACACAAACACCACTGCACTACACTAAACCCTAAAACACTACACCAAGAATGACCCCTATACTACACAAAAACCAATGTACTACCCTAAACCCTAAAACACTACCCCCAGCATGATCCCTTTCACTACCCAAACCCAACTGCCCTACGCTAAACCCTAAAACACTATCCCCAGCACAAACCCCTACACTACCCAAACACCACTTCACTAACCTAAACCCTAAATCTACCCCCAGCATGACCTCTCACACTACACAAACACCACTGCACTTCCCTAAACCCTAAAACACCTTCCCCAGCACGAACCCCTACACTACCCAAACACCACTGCAATACACTATACCCTAAAACATGACCCCCTACACTACACAAACACCACTGCACTACCCTAAACCCTAAAACACTACCCCCAGCATGACCTCACACACTAAACAAACACCACTGCACTACTCTAAACCCTAAAGCACTACCCCCAGCATGAACCCCTACACTACCCAAACAGCACTGCACTGACCCAAACTATAAAAAACTACCCACAGCACGGCCCCCTACACTAACCAAACACCACTGCACTACCCTAAACCCTAAAACACTGCCCCCAGCATGACCCCCTACACTACACAAACACCACTGTATAACCTTAAACCCTAAATCTACACCCAGCATGACCTCCTACACTACACAAACACCACTGCACTACCCTATACCCTAAAACACTACCCCAAGCATGACCCCCTACACTACACAAACACCACTGTGCTACCCTAAACCCTAAAACACTACCCCTTGCACGACCCCCTTCACTACCAGAACACAACTGCCCTATGCTACACCTAAAAACACTACCCCAGCACAAAATCCTACACTACCCAAACACCACTGCACTACCCTAAACCCTAAAACACTAACCCCAGTATGACCCCCTACACTACCCAAACACCACTGCACTACCCTATACCCTAAAACAAAACCCCCTACACTACACAAACACCACTGCACTACCCTTAACCCTAAAGTACTACCCCCTTCACTACCCAAACCCAACTGCACTATGCTAAATCCTAAAACACTATCCCCAGCACAAACCCCTACACTACCAAAACACCACTGCACTAACCTAAACCCTAAATCTACACCCAGCATGACCTCCCACACTACACAAACACCACTGCACTACCCTAAACCTTAAAAAACTATCCCCAGCACGAACCCTAAAACACTACCCCAAGCATGACCCCCTACACTACACAAACACCACTGTACTACCCTAAACCCTAAAACACTACCCCTTGCACGACCCCCTTCACTACCCAAACACAACTGCCCTACGCTACACCTAAAAACACTACCCCAGCACAAAATCCTAGACTACCCAAACACCACTTCACTACCCTAAACCCTAAAACACTAACCCCAGTATGACCCCCTACACTACCCAAACACCACTGCACTACCCTATACCCTAAAACAAAATCCCCTACACTACACAAACACCACTGCAATACCCTAAACCCTAAAACACTACGCCCAGCACAACCCCCTACACTACACAAAAACCAATGCACTACCCTAAACTCTAAAACACTACCCCAGCACTACCCCTACACTACCCAAACACCACTGCACTACCCTAAACCGTAAAACACTAACGCCAGCATGACCGCTACACTACAAAAAACACCACTACACTACCCTAAACCCTAAAACACTATCCCCAGCACAAACCCCTACACTACCCAAACACCACTGCACTACCCTATACCCTAAAACATGACCCCCCACACTACACAAACACCACTGCACTACACTAAACCCTAAAACACTACACCAAGAATGACCCCTATACTACACAAAAACCAATGTACTACCCTAAACCCTAAAACACTACCCCCAGCATGATCCCTTTCACTACCCAAACCCAACTGCCCTACGCTAAACCCTAAAACACTATCCCCAGCACAAACCCCTACACTACCCAAACACCACTTCACTAACCTAAACCCTAAATCTACCCCCAGCATGACCTCTCACACTACACAAACACCACTGCACTTCCCTAAACCCTAAAACACCTTCCCCAGCACGAACCCCTACACTACCCAAACACCACTGCAATACACTATACCCTAAAACATGACCCCCTACACTACACAAACACCACTGCACTACCCTAAACCCTAAAACACTACCCCCAGCATGACCTCAGACACTAAACAAACACCACTGCACTACCCTAAACCCTAAAGCACTACCCCCAGCATGAACCCCTACACTACCCAAACAGCACTGCACTGACCCAAACTATAAAAAACTACCCACAGCACGGCCCCCTACACTAACCAAACACCACTGCACTACCCTAAACCCTAAAACACTGCCCCCAGCATGACCCCCTACACTACACAAACACCACTGTATAACCTTAAACCCTAAATCTACACCCAGCATGACCTCCTACACTACACAAACACCACTGCACTACCCTAAACCCTAAAACACTACCCCAAGCATGACCCCCTACACTACACAAACACCACTGTGCTACCCTAAACCCTAAAACACTACCCCTTGCACGACCCCCTTCACTACCAGAACACAACTGCCCTATGCTACACCTAAAAACACTACCCCAGCACAAAATCCTACACTACCCAAACACCACTGCACTACCCTAAACCCTAAAACACTAACCCCAGTATGACCCCCTACACTACCCAAACACCACTGCACTACCCTATACCCTAAAACAAAACCCCCTACACTACACAAACACCACTGCACTACCCTTAACCCTAAAACACTACCCCCTTCACTACCCAAACCCAACTGCACTATGCTAAATCCTAAAACACTATCCCCAGCACAAACCCCTACACTACCAAAACACCACTGCACTAACCTAAACCCTAAATCTACACCCAGCATGACCTCCCACACTACACAAACACCACTGCATTACCCTAAACCTTAAAAAACTATCCCCAGCACGAACCCTAAAACACTACCCCAAGCATGACCCCCTACACTACACAAACACCACTGTACTACCCTAAACCCTAAAACACTACCCCTTGCACGACCCCCTTCACTACCCAAACACAACTGCCCTACGCTACACCTAAAAACACTACCCCAGCACAAAATCCTAGACTACCCAAACACCACTTCACTACCCTAAACCCTAAAACACTAACCCCAGTATGACCCCCTACACTACCCAAACACCACTGCACTACCCTATACCCTAAAACAAAATCCCCTACACTACACAAACACCACTGCAATACCCTAAACCCTAAAACACTACGCCCAGCACAACCCCCTACACTACACAAAAACCAATGCACTACCCTAAACTCTAAAACACTACCCCAGCACTACCCCTACACTACCCAAACACCACTGCACTACCCTAAACCGTAAAACACTAACGCCAGCATGACCGCTACACTACAAAAAACACCACTACACTACCCTAAACCCTAAAACACTATCCCCAGCACAAACCCCTACACTACCCAAACACCACTGCACTACCCTATACCCTAAAACATGACCCCCCACACTACACAAACACCACTGCACTACACTAAACCCTAAAACACTACACCAAGAATGACCCCTATACTACACAAAAACCAATGTACTACCCTAAACCCTAAAACACTACCCCCAGCATGATCCCTTTCACTACCCAAACCCAACTGCCCTACGCTAAACCCTAAAACACTATCCCCAGCACAAACCCCTACACTACCCAAACACCACTTCACTAACCTAAACCCTAAATCTACCCCCAGCATGACCTCTCACACTACACAAACACCACTGCACTTCCCTAAACCCTAAAACACCTTCCCCAGCACGAACCCCTACACCACCCAAACACCACTGCAATACACTATACCCTAAAACATGACCCCCTACACTACACAAACACCACTGCACTACCCTAAACCCTAAAACACTACCCCCAGCATGACCTCACACACTAAACAAACACCACTGCACTACCCTAAAACACTACCCCCAGCATGAACCCCTAAACTACCCAAACACCACTGCACTACCCTAAACCCTAAACCACTAACCCCAGCATGACCCCCTACACTACCCAAACACCACTGCACTACCCTATACCCTCAAATATGACCCTCTACAATATACAAACACCCTAAACCCTAAATCTACCCCCAGCATGAACCCCTACACTACCAAAACACCACTGCACTAACCTAAACCCTAAATCTACACCCAGCATGACCTCCCACACTACACAAACACCACTGCACTACCCTAAACCTTAAAAAACTATCCCCAGCACGAACCCTAAAACACTACCCCAAGCATGACCCCCTACACTACACAAACACCACTGTACTACCCTAAACCCTAAAACACTACCCCTTGCACGACCCCCTTCACTACCCAAACACAACTGCCCTACGCTACACCTAAAAACACTACCCCAGCACAAAATCCTAGACTACCCAAACACCACTTCACTACCCTAAACACTAAAACACTAACCCCAGTATGACCCCCTACACTACCCAAACACCACTGCACTACCCTATACCCTAAAACAAAATCCCCTACACTACACAAACACCACTGCAATACCCTAAACCCTAAAACACTACGCCCAGCACAACCCCCTACACTACACAAAAACCAATGCACTACCCTAAACTCTAAAACACTACCCCCAGCATGACCCCCTACACTACACAAACACCACTGCACTACCCTTAACCCTAAAACACTACCCCCTACACTACGCAAAAACCACTGCACTACCCTAAACCCTAAAACACTACCCCCAGCACATCCCCCGACACTACACAAACACCACTGCACTACCCTAAACCCTAAAACACTATCCCAGCACTACCCCCTACACTACCCAAACACCACTGCACTACCCTAAACCGTAAAACACTAACGCCAGCATGACCGCTACACTACAAAAAACACCACTACACTACCCTAAACCCTAAAACACTATCCCCAGCACAAACCCCTACACTATCCAAACACCACTGCACTACCCTATACCCTAAAACATGACCCCCCACACTACACAAACACCACTGCACTGCACTAAACCCTAAAACACTACACCAAGAATGACCCCCTACACTACACAAAAACCAATGTACTACACTAAACCCTAAAACACTACCCCCAGCATGATCCCTTTCACTACCCAAATCCAACTGCCCTACGCTAAACCCTAAAACACTATCCCCAGCACAAACCCCTACACTACCCAAACACAACTTCACTACACTATACCCTAAAACATGACCCCCTACACTACACAAACACCACTGCACTACCCTAAACCCTAAAACACTACCCCCAGCATGACCTCTCACACTACCCAAACACCACTGCACTACACTATACCCTAAAACATGACCCCCTACACTACACAAACACCACTGCACTACCCTAAACCCTAAAACACTACCCCCACCATGACCTCACACACTACACAAACACCACTGCACTACCCTAAAACACTACCCCCAGCATGAACCCCTAAACTACCCAAACACCACTGCACTACCCTAAACCCTAAAACACTAACCCCAGCATGACCCCCTACACTACCCAAAAACCACTGCACTACCCTATACCCTCAAATATGACACCCTAAAATATACAAACACCCAAAACCCTAAATCTACCCCCAGCATGAACTCCTACACTACCCAAACAACACTGCACTACACGAAACCATAAATCTACCCCAGCACAACCCCCTACACTACTCAAACACCAATGCACTACCCTAAACCGTGAAACACTGCACCCGGCATGACCCCCTACACTACACAAACCCCACTGCACAATTCTAAACCCTAAATCTACCCCCAGCACGACCCCCTACACTACACAAACTCCACTGCACTACCCTAAATCCTACAACACTACCCCCAGCACGACTCCCTACACTACACAAACACCACTGCTCTACCCTAAACCCTAAAACACTACCCTAGCACGACTCCCTACACTTCCCTAACACCACTGCACTACACTAACCCCTAAATCTACCCCCAGCTTTACCTCCCACACTACACAAACACCACTGCACTACCCTAAACCCTAAAACACTAACCCCAGCATGATACCCTACATTACCCAAACACCACTGCACTACCCTATACCCTAAAACATGATTCCCTATGCTACATGAACACCACTGCACTACCCTAAACCCTAAAACACTACCCACAGCATGACCCCCTACACTACACAAACACCACTGCACTACCCTAAACCCTAAAACACTACCCCCTACTCTTCACAAACACCACTGCACTACCTTAAACCCTAAAACACTATCCCCAGCATGACCCCCTACACTACACAAACACCACTGCATTATCCTGCACCCTAAAACACTACCCCCAGCATTACTCCCTATACTATAGAAACACCACTGCACTACCCTAAAACCTAAAACACTATCCCAGTACGACCCCCTCACAACACCAACACCACTGCACTACCATATACCCTAAATCTACCCCCAACATGACCCCCTTCACTACCCAAACACCACTGCACTACCCTAAACCCTAAAACACTAACCTCAGCATGGACCCCTACAATACCCAAACACCACTGCACTACTCTAAACGCTAAAATACGACCCCTACACTATACAAACACCACTGCACTACCCTAAACCCTAAAACACTACCCCAAGATCGACCCCCTACACTACACAACCACCGCTGTACTATCCTAAACCCTAAATCACTACCCCCAGCATGACCCCTACACTATCCAAAAACCACTGCTCTACCCTATACCCTAAAACCAGACCCCCACACTACACAAACACCACTGCTCCACACTAAACCCTAAAACACTACCCCAAGAACGACCCCCTACACTACACAAACACCACTGTACTACCCTAAACCGTAAAACACTACCCCCAGCATGATGCCCTTCACTACCCAAACACAACTGTACTACGCTAAACCCTAAAACACTATCCCCAGCACAAACCCCTACACTACCCAAACTCCACTGCACTAACTTAAACTCTAAATCTACCCCAGCATGACCTTCCACACTACCCAAACACCACTGCACTACCCTAAACCCTAAAACACTACCCCCAGCATGAACCACTACACTACCCAAACACCACTGCACTACACTAAACCCTAAAACACTACCCCCTACACTACAAAAACACCACTGCACTACCCTACTCCCTAAAACACTACCCCAAGAACTACCCCCTACATTAGACAAACACCACTGTACTACCCTAAACCCTAAAACAGTACCCCATACAAAACACAAACACCACTGCACTACCCTAAACCATAAATCTACCCCAGCATGACCCCCTACACTACCCAAAAACCACTGCACTACCCTAAACCCTAAAGCACTACCCCCAGCATGAACCCCCTACACTACCCAAACAGCACTGCACTGACCCAAACTATAAAAAACTACCCAATGCACGGCCCCCTACACTAACCAAACACCACTGCACTACCCTACACCCTAAAACACTGCCCCCAGCATGACCCCCTACACTACACAAACACCACTGTATAACCTTAAACCCTAAATCTACACCCAGCATGACCTCCTACACTACACAAACACCACTGCACTACCCTAAACCCTAAAACACTACCCCAAGCATGACCCCCTACACTACACAAACACCACTGTACTACCCTAAACCCTAAAACACTACCCCTTGCACGACCCCCTTCACTACCAGAACACAACTGCCCTATGCTACACCTAAAAACACTACCCCAGCACAAAATCCTACACTACCCAAACACCACTGCACTACCCTAAACCCTAAAACACTAACCCCAGTATGACCCCCTACACTACCCAAACACCACTGCACTACCCTAAACCCTAAAACACTACGCCCAGCACGACCCCCTACACTACACAAAAACCAATGCACTACCCTAAACTCTAAAACACTACCCCCAGCATGACCCCCTACACTACACAAACACCACTGCACTACCCTTAACCCTAAAACGCTACCCCCTACACTACGCAAAAACCACTGCACTACCCTAAACCCTAAAACACTACCCCCAGCACATCCCCCTACACTACACAAACACCACTGCACTACCCTAAACCCTAAAACACTACCCCAGCACTACCCCTACACTACCCAAACACCACTGCACTACCCTAAACCGTAAAACACTAACGCCAGCATGACCGCTACACTACAAAAAACACCACTACACTACCCTAAACCCTAAAACACTATCCCCAGCACAAACCCCTACACTACCCAAACACCACTGCACTACCCTATACCCTAAAACATGACCCCCCACACTACACAAACACCACTGCACTACACTAAACCCTAAAACACTACACCAAGAATGACCCCCTATACTACACAAAAACCAATGTACTACCCTAAACCCTAAAACACTACCCCCAGCATGATCCCTTTCACTACCCAAACCCAACTGCCCTACGCTAAACCCTAAAACACTATCCCCAGCACAAACCCCTACACTACCCAAACACCACTTCACTAACCTAAACCCTAAATCTACCCCCAGCATGACCTCTCACACTACACAAACACCACTGCACTTCCCTAAACCCTAAAACACCTTCCCCAGCACGAACCCCTACACTACCCAAACACCACTGCACTACACTATACCCTAAAACATGACCCCCTACACTACACAAACACCACTGCACTACCCTAAACCCTAAAACACTACCCCCAGCATGACCTCACACACTAAACAAACACCACTGCACTACCCTAAAACACTACCCCCAGCATGAACCCCTAAACTACCCAAACACCACTGCACTACCCTAAACCCTAAAACACTAACCCCAGCATGACCCCCTACACTACCCAAACACCACTGCACTACCCTATACCCTCGAATATGACCCCCTACAATATACAAACACCCTAAACCCTAAATCTACCCCCAGCATGAACTCCTACACTACCCAAACACCACTGCACTACAGGAAACCATAAATCTACCCCAGCACAACCCCCTAGACTACTCAAACACCACTGCACTACCCTAAACCCTAAAACACTACCCCCAGCACGACCCCCTACACTATACAAACTCCACTGCACTACTCTAAACCCTACAACACTACCCCCAGCACCACTCCCTACACTACACAAACACCACTGCTCTACCCTAAACCCTAAAACACTACCCCAGCACGACTCCCTACACTTCTGTAACACCACTGCACTACACTAACCCCTAAATCTACCCCCAGCTTGACCTCCCACACTACACAAACACCACTGTACTACCCTAAACCCTAAAACACTATCCCCAGCACAAACCCCTACACTACCCAAACACCACTGCACTACCCTAAACCCTAAAACACTAACCCCAGCATGACACCCTACATTACCCAAACACCACTGCACTACCCTATACCCTAAAACATGATTCCCTACGCTGCACGAACACCACTGCACTACCCTAAACCTTAAAACACTACCCACAGCATGACCCCCTACACTACACAAACACCACTGCACTACCCTAAACCCTAAAACACTACCCCCTACTCTACACAAACACCACTACACTACCCTAAACCCTAAAACACTATCCCCAGCACAAACCCCTACACTACCCAAACACCACTGCACTACCCTATACCCTAAAACATGACCCCCCACACTACACAAACACCACCGCACTACACTAAACCCTAAAACACTACACCAAGAATGACCCCCTACACTACACAAAAACCAATGTACTACCCTAAACCCTAAAACACTACCCCCAGCATGATCCCTTTCACTACCCAAACCCAACTGCCCTACGCTAAACCCTAAAACACTATCCCCAGCACAAACCCCTACACTACCCAAACACCACTTCACTAACCTAAACCCTAAATCTACCCCCAGCATGACCTCTCACACTACACAAACACCACTGCACTTCCCTAAACCCTAAAACACCTTCCCCAGCACGAACCCCTACACTACCCAAACACCACTGCACTACACTATACCCTAAAACATGACCCCCTACACTACACAAACACCACTGCACTACCCTAAACCCTAAAACACTACCCCCAGCATGACCTCACACACTAAACAAACACCACTGCACTACCCTAAAACACTACCCCCAGCATGAACCCCTAAACTACCCAAACACCACTGCACTACCCTAAACCCTAAAACACTAACCCCAGCATGACCCCCTACACTACCCAAACACCACTGCACTACCCTATACCCTCAAATATGACCCCCTACAATATACAAACACCCTAAACCCTAAATCTACCCCCAGCATGAACTCCTACACTACCCAAACACCACTGCACTACAAGAAACCATAAATATACCACAGCACAACCCCCTAGACTACGCAAACACCACTGCACTACCCTAAACCCTAAAACACTACCCCCAGCACGACCCCCTACACTATACAAACTCCACTGCACTACCCTAAACCCTACAACACTACCCCCAGCACCACTCCCTACACTACACAAACACCACTGCTCTACCCTAAACCCTAAAACACTACCCCAGCACGACTCCCTACACTTCTGTAACACCACTGCACTACACTAACCCCTAAATCTACCCCCAGCTTGACCTCCCACACTACACAAACACCACTGTACTACCCTAAACCCTAAAACACTATCCCCAGCACAAACCCCTACACTACCCAAACACCACTGCACTACCCTAAACCCTAAAACACTAACCCCAGCATGACACCCTACATTACCCAAACACCACTGCACTACCCTATACCCTAAAACATGATTCCCTACGCTGCACGAACACCACTGCACTACCCTAAACCTTAAAACACTACCCACAGCATGACCCCCTACACTACACAAACACCACTGCACTACCCTAAACCCTAAAACACTACCCCCTACTCTACACAAACACCACTACACTACCCTAAACCCTAAAACACTATCCCCAGCACAAACCCCTACACTACCCAAACACCACTGCACTACCCTATACCCTAAAACATGACCCCCCACACTACACAAACACCACCGCACTACACTAAACCCTAAAACACTACACCAAGAATGACCCCCTACACTACACAAAAACCAATGTACTACCCTAAACCCTAAAACACTACCCCCAGCATGATCCCTTTCACTACCCAAACCCAACTGCCCTACGCTAAACCCTAAAACACTATCCCCAGCACAAACCCCTACACTACCCAAACACCACTTCACTAACCTAAACCCTAAATCTACCCCCAGCATGACCTCTCACACTACACAAACACCACTGCACTTCCCTAAACCTTAAAACACCTTCCCCAGCACGAACCCCTACACTACCCAAACACCACTGCACTACACTCTACCCTAAAACATGACCCCCTACACTACACAAACACCACTGCACTACCCTAAACCCTAAAACACTACCCCCAGCATGACCTCACACACTAAACAAACACCACTGCACTACCCTAAAACACTACCCCCAGCATGAACCCCTAAACTACCCAAACACCACTGCACTACCCTAAACCCTAAAACACTAACCCCAGCATGACCCCCTACACTACCCAAACACCACTGTACTACCCTATACCCTCAAATATGACCCCCTACAATATACAAACACCCTAAACCCTAAATCTACCCCCAGCATGAACTCCTACACTACCCAAACACCACTGCACTACAGGAAACCATAAATCTACCCCAGCACAACCCCCTAGACTACTCAAACACCACTGCACTACCCTAAACCCTAAAACACTATCCCCAGCACGACCCCCTACACTATACAAACTCCACTGCACTACCCTAAACCCTACAACACTACCCCCAGCACCACTCCCTACACTACACAAACACCACTGCTCTACCCTAAACCCTAAAACACTACCCCAGCACGACTCCCTACACTTCTGTAACACCACTGCACTACACTAACCCCTAAATCTACCCCCAGCTTGACCTCCCACACTACACAAACACCACTGTACTACCCTAAACCCTAAAACACTATCCCCAGCACAAACCCCTACACTACCCAAACACCACTGCACTACCCTAAACCCTAAAACACTAACCCCAGCATGACACCCTACATTACCCAAACACCACTGCACTACCCTATACCCTAAAACATGATTCCCTACGCTGCACGAACACCACTGCACTACCCTAAACCTTAAAACACTACCCACAGCATGACCCCCTACACTACACAAACACCACTGCACTACCCTAAACCCTAAAACACTACCCCCTACTCTACACAAACAGCAGTGCACTACCTTAAACCCTAAAACACTATCCCCAGCATGACCCCCTACACTACACAAACACCACTGCACTATCCTGCACCCTAAAACACTACCCCCAGCATTACTCCCTATACTATAGAAACACCACTGCACTACCCTAAACCCTAAAACACTATCCCAGTACGACTCCCTCACAACACCAGCACCACTGCACTACCATACACCCTAAATATATCCCAACATGACCCCCTACACTATCCAAACACCACTGCACTACCCTAAACCCTAAAACACTACCCTCAGCATGGACCCCTACACTACCCAAATACCACTGCACTACCCTAAACGCTAAAACACGACCCCTACACTATACAAACACCACTGCACTACCCTAAACCCTAAAACACTACCCCAAGATCGACCTCCTACACTACACAACCACCGCTGTACTACCCTAAACCCTAAAAACTACCCCCAGCATTACCCCTACACTATCCAAAAACCACTTCTCTACCCTATACCCTAAAACCAGTCCCCCACACTACACAAACACCACTGCACTACACTAAACCCTAAAACACTACCCCAAGAACGACCCCCTATACTACACAAACACCACTGTACTACCCTAAACCCTAAAACACTACCCCCAGCATGACCCCCTTCACTACCCAAACACAACTGTACTACGCTAAACCCTAAAACACTATCCCCAGCACAAACCCCTACACTACCCAAACTCCACTGCACTAACCTAAACGCTAAATCTACCCGAGCATGACTTCCCACACTACACAAACAACACTGCACTACCTTAAACCCTAAAACTCTATCCCCAGCATGAACCCCTACACTACCCAAACACCACTGCACTACTCTAATCCCTAAAACTCTAACCCCAGCATGACCGCCTACACTACCCAAACACCACTGCACTACCCTATACCCTAAAAAACTACCCCCAGCATGACCTCACACACTACACAAACACCACCGCACTACCCTAAAACAGTACCCTCAGCATGAACCCCTATACGACCCAAACACCCCTGCACTACCCTAAATCTAAAACACTACCCCAGCATGACCCCTACACTACGCAAAAACCACTGCACTACCCTAAACCCTAAAACATTACCCCCAGCACATCCCCCTACACTACACAAACACCACTGCACTACCCTAAACCCTAAAACACTACCCCAGCACTACCCCTACACTACCCAAACACCACTGCACTACCCTAAACCGTAAAACACTAACGCCAGCATGACCGCTACACTACAAAAAACACCACTACACTACCCTAAACCCTAAAACACTATCCCCAGCACAAACCCCTACACTACCCAAACACCACTGCACTACCCTATACCCTAAAACATGACCCCCCACACTACACAAAAACCACTGCACTACACTAAACCCTAAAACACTACACCAAGAATGACCCCCTATACTACACAAAAACCAATGTACTACCCTAAACCCTAAAACACTACCCCCAGCATGATCCCTTTCACTACCCAAACCCAACTGCCCTACGCTAAACCCTAAAACACTATCCCCAGCACAAACCCCTACACTACCCAAACACCACTTCACTAACCTAAACCCTAAATCTACCCCCAGCATGACCTCTCACACTACACAAACACCACTGCACTTCCCTAAACCCTAAAACACCTTCCCCAGCACGAACCCCTACACTACCCAAACACCACTGCACTACACTATACCCTAAAACATGACCCCCTACACTACACAAACACCACTGCACTACCCTAAACCCTAAAACACTACCCCCAGCATGACCTCACACACTAAACAAACACCACTGCACTACCCTAAAACACTACCCCCAGCATGAACCCCTAAACTACCCAAACACCACTGCACTACCCTAAACCCTAAAACACTAACCCCAGCATGACCCCCTACACTACCCAAACACCACTGCACTACCCTATACCCTCAAATATGACCCCCTACAATATACAAACACCCTAAACCCTAAATCTAACCCCAGCATGAACTCCTACACTACCCAAACACCACTGCACTACAAGAAACCATAAATATACCACAGCACAACCCCCTAGACTACGCAAACACCACTGCACTACCCTAAACCCTAAAACACTACCCCCAGCACGACCCCCTACACTATACAAACTCCACTGCACTACCCTAAACCCTACAACACTACCCCCAGCACCACTCCCTACACTACACAAACACCACTGCTCTACCCTAAACCCTAAAACACTACCCCAGCACGACTCCCTACACTTCTGTAACACCACTGCACTACACTAACCCCTAAATCTACCCCCAGCTTGACCTCCCACACTACACAAACACCACTGTACTACCCTAAACCCTAAAACACTATCCCCAGCACAAACCCCTACACTACCCAAACACCACTGCACTACCCTAAACCCTAAAACACTAACCCCAGCATGACACCCTACATTACCCAAACACCACTGCACTACCCTATACCCTAAAACATGATTCCCTACGCTGCACGAACACCACTGCACTACCCTAAACCTTAAAACACTACCCACAGCATGACCCCCTACACTACACAAACACCACTGCACTACCCTAAACCCTAAAACACTACCCACTACTCTACACAAACACCACTACACTACCCTAAACCCTAAAACACTATCCCCAGCACAAACCCCTACACTACCCAAACACCACTGCACTACCCTATACCCTAAAACATGACCCCCCACACTACACAAACACCACTGCACTACACTAAACCCTAAAACACTACACCAAGAATGACCCCCTACACTACACAAAAACCCCTGCACTACCCTAAATCCTAAAACACTACCCCAGCATGACCCCTACACTACGCAAAAACCATTGCACTACCCTAAACCCTAAAACACTACCCCCAGCACATCCCCCTACACTACACAAACACCACTGCACTACCCTAAACCCTAAAACACTACCCCAGCACTACCCCTACACTACCCAAACACCACTGCACTACCCTAAACCGTAAAACACTAACGCCAGCATGACCGCTACACTACAAAAAACACCACTACACTACCCTAAACCCTAAAACACTATCCCCAGCACAAACCCCTACACTACCCAAACACCACTGCACTACCCTATACCCTAAAACATGACCCCCCACACTACACAAACACCACTGCACTACACTAAACCCTAAAACACTACACCAAGAATGACCCCCTATACTACACAAAAACCAATGTACTACCCTAAACCCTAAAACACTAACCCCAGAATGACCCCCTACACTACCCAAACACCACTGCACTAACCTAAACCCTAAATCTACCCCCAGCATGACCTCTCACACTACACAAACACCACTGCACTTCCCTAAACCCTAAAACACCTTCCCCAGCACGAACCCCTACACTACCCGAACACCACTGCACTACACTATACCCTAAAACATGACCCCCTACACTACACAAACACCACTGCACTACCCTAAACCATAAAACACTACCCCCAGCATGACCTCACACACTAAACAAACACCACTGCACTACCCTAAAACACTACCCCCAGCATGAACCCCTAAACTACCCAAACACCACTGCACTACCCTAAACCCTAAAACACTAACCCCAGAATGACCCCCTACACTACCCAAACACCACTGCACTACCCTATACCCTCAAATATGACCCCCTACAATATACAAACACCCTAAACCCTAAATCTACCCCCAGCATGAACTCCTACACTACCCAAACACCACTGCACTACAGGAAACCATAAATCTACCACAGCACAACCCCCTAGACTACTCAAACACCACTGCACTACCCTAAACCCTAAAACACTACCCCCAGCACGACCCCCTACACTATACAAACTCCCCTGCACTACCCTAAACCCTACAACACTACCCCCTTGCACCACTCCTTACACTACACAAACACCACTGCTCTACCCTAAACCCTAAAACACTACCCCAGCACGACTCCCTACACTTCTGTAACACCACTGCACTACACTAACCCCTAAATCTACCCCCAGCTTGACCTCCCACACTACACAAACACCACTGTATTACCCTAAACCCTAAAACACTATCCCCAGCACAAACCCCTACACTACCCAAACACCACTGCACTACCCTAAACCCTAAAACACTAACCCCAGCATGACACCCTACATTTCCCAAACACCACTGCACTACCCTATACCCTAAAACATGATTCCCTACGCTGCACGAACACCACTGCACTACCCTAAACCTTAAAACACTACCCACAGCATGACCCCCTACACTACACAAACACCACTGCACTACCCTAAACCCTTAAACACTACCCCCTACTCTACACAAACACCACTACACTACCCTAAACCCTAAAACACTATCCCCAGCACAAACCCCTACACTACCCAAACACCACTGCACTACCCTATACCCTAAAACATGACCCCCCACACTCCACACACACCACTGCACTACACTAAACCCTAAAACACTACACCAAGAATGACCCCCTATACTACACAAAAACCAATGTACTACCCTAAACCCTAAAACACTACCCCCAGCATGATCCCTTTCACTACCCAAACCCAACTGCTCTACGCTAAACCCTAAAACACTATCCCCAGCACAAACCCCTACACTACCCAAACACCACTTCACTAACCTAAACCCTAAATCTACCCCCAGCATGACCTCTCACACTACACAAACACCACTGCACTTTCCTAAACCCTAAAACACCTTCCCCAGCACGAACCCCTACACTACCCAAACACCACTGCACTACACTATACCCTAAAACATGACCCCCTACACTACACAAACACCACTGCACTACCCTAAACCCTAAAACACTACCCCCAGTATGACCTCACACACTAAACAAACACCACTGCACTACCCTAAAACACTACCCCCAGCATGAACCCCTAAACTACCCAAACACCACTGCACTACCCTAAACCCTAAAACACTAACCCCAGCATGACCCCCTACACTACCCAAACACCACTGCACTACCCTATACCCTCAAATATGACCCCCTACAATATACAAACACCCTAAACCCTAAATCTACCCCCAGCATGAACTCCTACACTACCCAAACACCACTGCACTACAGGAAACCATAAATCTACCCCAGCACAACACCCTAGACTACTCAAACACCACTGCACTACCCTAAACCCTAAAACACTACCCCCAGCACGACCCCCTACACTATACAAACTCCACTGCACTACCCTAAACCCTAAAACACTACCCCAGCATGACTCCCTACACTTCTGTAACACCACTGCACTACACTAACCCTTAAATCTACCCCCAGCTTGACCTCCCACACTACACAAACACCACTGTACTACCCTAAACCCTAAAACACTATCCCCAGCACAAACCCCTACACTACCCAAACACCACTGCACTACCCTAAACCCTAAAACACTAACCCCAGCATGACACCCTACATTACCCAAACACCACTGCACTACCCTATACCCTAAAACATGATTCCCTATGCTGCACGAACACCACTGCACTACCCTAAACCTTAAAACACTACCCACAGCATGACCCCCTACACTACACAAACACCACTGCACTACCCTAAACCCTAAAACACTACCCCCTACTCTACACAAACAGCAGTGCACTACCTTAAACCCTAAAACACTTTCCCAGCATGACCCCCTACACTACACAAACACCACTGCACTATCCTGCACCCTAAAACACTACCCCAGCATTACTCCCTATACTATAGAAACACCACTGCACTACCCTAAACCCTAAAACACTATCCCAGTACGACTCCCTCACAACACCAGCACCACTGCACTACCATACACCCTAAATATATCCCAACATGACCCCCTACACTATCCAAACCCCACTGCACTACCCTAAACCCTAAAACACTACCCTCAGCATGGACCCCTACACTACCCAAATACCACTGCACTACCCTAAACGCTAAAACACGACCCCTACACTATACAAACACCACTGCACTACCCTAAACCCTAAAACACTACCCCAAGATCGACCCCCTACACTACACAACCACCGCTGTACTACCCTAAACCCTAAAAACTACCCCCAGCATTACCCCTACACTATCCAAAAACCACTGCTCTACCCTATACCCTAAAACCAGTCCCCCACACTACACAAACACCACTGCACTACACTAAACCCTAAAACACTACCCCAAGAACAACCCCCTATACTACACAAACACCACTGTACTACCCTAAACCCTAAAACACTACCCCCAGCATGACCCCCTTCACTACCCAAACACAACTGTACTACGCTAAACCCTAAAACACTATCCCCAGCACAAACCCCTACACTACCCAAACTCTACTGCACTAACCTAAACCCTAAATCTACCCCAGCATGACCTCCCACACTACACAAACACCACTGCACTACCTTAAACCCTAAAACTCTATCCCCAGCATGAACCCCTACACTACCCAAACACCACTGCACTACTCTAAACCCTAAAACTCTAACCCCAGCATGACCGCCTACACTACCCAAACACCACTGCACTACCCTATACCCTAAAAAACTACCCCCAGCATGACCTCACACACTACACAAACACCACCGCACTACCCTAAAACAGTACCCTCAGCATGAACCCCTATACGACCCAAACACCCCTGCACTACCCTAAATCCTAAAACACTACCCCAGCATGACCCCTACACTACCCAAAAACACTGCACTACCCTATGCCTTCAAATATGAACCCCTACACTATACAAACACCACTGCACTACCCTAAACCCTAAAACACTACCCACAGCATGACCCCCTACACTACACAAACACCACTGCACTACCCTAAACTCTAAAACACTACCCCAGGCATGACCCCTTACACTACACAAACACCACTGCACTACCCTAAAACATTACCCCCAGCATGAACCCCTAAACTACCCAAACACCACTGCACTACCCTAAACCCTAAAACACTAACCCCAGCATGACCCCCTACACTACCCAAACACCACTGCACTACCCTATACCCTCAAATATGACCCCCTACAATATACAAACACCCTAAACCCTAAATCTACCCCCAGCATGAACTCCTACACTACCCAAACACCACTGCACTACAGGAAACCATAAATCTACCCCAGCACAACCCCCTAGACTACTCAAACACCACTGCACTACCCTAAACCCTAAAACACTACCCCCAGCACGACCCCCTACACTATACAAACTCCACTGCACTACCCTAAACCCTAAAACACTACCCCAGCACAACTCCCTACACTTCTGTAAAACCACTGCACTACACTAACCCCTAAATCTACCCCCAGCTTGACCTCCCACACTACACAAACACCACTGTACTACCCTAAACCCTAAAACACTATCCCCAGCACAAACCCCTACACTACCCAAACACCAATGCACTACCCTAAACCCTAAAACACTAACCCCAGCATGACACCCTACATTACCCAAACACCACTGCACTACCCTATACCCTAAAACATGATTCCCTACGCTGCACGAACACCACTGCACTACCCTAAACCTTAAAACACTACCCACAGCATGACCCCCTACACTACACAAACACCACTGCACTACCCTAAACCCTAAAACACTACCCCCTACTCTACACAAACAGCAGTGCACTACCTTAAACCCTAAAACACTTTCCCAGCATGACCCCCTACACTACACAAACACCACTGCACTATCCTGCACCCTAAAACACTACCCCCAGCATTACTCCCTATACTATAGAAACACCACTGCACTACCCTAAACCCTAAAACACTATCCCAGTACGACTCCCTCACAACACCAGCACCACTGCACTACCATACACCCTAAATATATCCCAACATGACCCCCTACACTATCCAAACCCCACTGCACTACCCTAAACCCTAAAACACTACCCTCAGCATGGACCCCTACACTACCCAAATACCACTGCACTACCCTAAACGCTAAAACACGACCCCTACACTATACAAACACCACTGCACTACCCTAAACCCTAAAACACTACCCCAAGATCGACCCCCTACACTACACAACCACCGCTGTACTACCCTAAACCCTAAAAACTACCCCCAGCATTACCCCTACACTATCCAAAAACCACTGCTCTACCCTATACCCTAAAACCAGTCCCCCACACTACACAAACACCACTGCACTACACTAAACCCTAAAACACTACCCCAAGAACAACCACCTATACTACACAAACACCACTGTACTACCCTAAACCCTAAAACACTACCCCCAGCATGACCCCCTTCACTACCCAAACACAACTGTACTACGCTAAACCCTAAAACACTATCCCCAGCACAAACCCCTACACTACCCAAACTCCACTGCACTAACCTAAACCCTAAATCTACCCCAGCATGACCTCCCACACTACACAAACACCACTGCACTACCTTAAACCCTAAAACTCTATCCCCAGCATGAACCCCTACACTACCCAAACACCACTGCACTACTCTAATCCCTAAAACTCTAACCCCAGCATGACCGCCTACACTACCCAAACACCACTGCACTACCCTATACCCTAAAAAACTACCCCCAGCATGACCTCACACACTACACAAACACCACCGCACTACCCTAAAACAGTACCCTCAGCATGAACCCCTATACGACCCAAACACCCCTGCACTACCCTAAATCCTAAAACACTACCCCAGCATGACCCCTACACTACCCAAAAACACTGCACTACCCTATGCCTTCAAATATGAACCCCTACACTATACAAACACCACTGCACTACCCTAAACCCTAAAACACTACCCACAGCATGACCCCCTACACTACACAAACACCACTGCACTACCCTAAACTCTAAAACACTACCCCAGGCATGACCCCTTACACTACACAAACACCACTGCACTACCCTAAACCCTAAAATACTACCCCTAGCATGACTCACTAAACTATCCAAACACCACTGCACTACCCTAAACCCTAAAACACTACCCCCAGTATGACCCCTTACACTACACAAACACCACTGCACTACCCTAAACCCTAAAATACTACCCCCAGCATGACCCCCTACACTATACAAACACCACTGCACTATCCTAAACCCTAAAACACTACCCCCAGCATGAACCCCTACACTACCCAAACACCACTGCACTACCCAAAACCATAAAACACTACCCCCAGCACGACACCCTACTCTCCACAAGCACCACTGCACTACCCTAAACTCTAAAACACTATTTACAGCACGACACCCTACACTACCCAAACACCACTGCACTACCCTAAGCCCTAAAACACTACCCCAGCACGACTCCCTACACTTCCCAAACACCGCTGCACTACACTAACCCCTAAGTCTACCCCCAGCATGACCTCCCACACTACACAAACACCACTGTACTACCCTAAAACACTATCCCCAGCACAAACCGCTACACTACCCAAACACCACAAAACTACCCTAAACCCTAAAACACTAACCCCAGCATGACAACCTACACTACCCAAACACCACTGCACTACCCTATTCCCTAAAACATGACTCCCTACACTACACAAACACCACTGCACTACCCTAAACCCTAAAACACTACCCCCAACTCTACAGAAACACCAGTGCACTGCCTTAAACCCTAAAACACTATCCCCAGCATGACCCCCTACACTACACAAACACCACTGCATTATCCTGCACCCTAAAACATTACCCCCAGCATTACTCCCTATACTATAGAAACACCACTGCACTACCCTAAACCCTAAAACACTACCCCCAGTACGACCCCCTCACAACACAAACACCACTGCACTACACTAAACCCTAAAACACTACCCCCTACTCTACACAAACACCACTGCAATTCCCTAAACCCTAAAACACTACCCCCAGCATGACCCCTTACACTACACAAACACCACTGCACTACCCTAAACACTAAAATACTACCCCCAGCATGACCCCTTACACTATACAAACACCACTGCACTATCCTAAACCGTAAAACACTACCCACAGCATGAACCCCTACACTACCCAAAACCACTGCACTACCCAAAACCATAAAACACTACCCCCAGCACGACACCCTACTCTCCACAAGCACCACTGCACTACCCTAAACCCTAAAACACTATTTACAGCATGACTCCCTACACTACACAAACACCACTGCACTACCCTAACCCCTAAAACACTACCCCAGCATGACCCCTACACTACCCAAAAACACTGCACTACCCTATGCCTTCAAATATGACCCCCTACACTATACAAACACCACTGCACTACCCTAAACCCTAAAACACTACCCACAGCATGACCCCCTATACTACACAAACACCACTGCACTACCCTAAACACTAAAACACTACCCCAGGCATGACCCCTTACACTACACAAACACCACTGCACTACCCTAAACCCTAAAATACTACCCCTAGCATGACTCACTAAACTATCCAAACACCACTGCACTACCCTAAACCCTAACACACTACCCCCAGTATGACCCCTTACACTACACAAACACCACTGCACTACCCTAAACCCTAAAAAACTACCCCCAGCATGACCCCCTACACTATACAAACACCACTGCACTATCCTAAACCCTAAAACACTACCCCCAGCATGAACCCCTACACTACCCAAACACCACTGCACTACCCAAAACCATAAAACACTACCCCCAGCACGACACCCTACTCTCCACAAGCACCACTGCACTACCCTAAACTCTAAAACACTATTTACAGCACGACACCCTACACTACCCAAACACCACTGCACTACCCTAAGCCCTAAAACACTACCCCAGCACAACTCCCTACACTTCCCAAACACCGCTGCACGACACTAACCCCTAAGTCTACCCCCAGCATGACCTCCCACACTACCCAAACACCACTGTACTTCCCTAAAACACTATCCCCAGCACAAACCGCTACACTACCCAAACACCACAAAACTACCCTAAACCCTAAAACACTAACCCCAGCATGACAACCTACACTACCCAAACACCACTGCACTACCCTATTCCCTAAAACATGACTCCCAACACTACACAAACACCACTGCACTACCCTAAACCCTAAAACACTACCCCCAACTCTACAGAAACACCAGTGCACTGCCTTAAACCCTAAAACACTATCCCCAGCATGACCCCCTACACTACACAAACACCACTGCATTATCCTGCACCCTAAAACATTACCCCCAGCATTACTCCCTATACTATAGAAACACCACTGCACTACCCTAAACCCTCAAACACTACCCCCAGTACGACCCCCTCACAACACAAACACCACTGCACTACACTAAACCCTAAAACACTACCCCCTACTCTACACAAACACCACTGCACTACCCTAAACCCTAAAACACTACCCCCAGCATGACCCCTTACACTACACAAACACTATTGCACTACCCTAAACCCTAAAATACTACCCCCAGCATGACCCCCTACACTATACAAACACCACTGCACTATCCTAAACCCTAAAACACTACCCACAGCATGAACCCCTACACTACCCAAAACCACTGCACTACCCAAAACCATAAAACACTACCCCCAGCACGACACCCTACTCTCCACAAGCACCACTGCACTACCCTAAACCCTAAAACACTATTTACAGCATGACTCCCTACACTACACAAACACCACTGCACTACCCTAACCCCTAAAACAATACACACAGCATGAGCCCCTACACTATACAAACACCACTGCACTATCCAAAACCCTAAAACACTACTCCCTACACAACACAAACACCACAGCACTACCCAAAACCCTAAATCTACCCCCAGCATGACCCCCTACACTACACAAACATCACTGCACTACCCAAAACCCTAAAACACTACCCCCTACAAAACACAAACACCACCCACTACCCAACACCCTAAATCTACCCCCAGCATGAACCCCTACACTACCCAAACACCACTGCACTATCCTAAACCATAAATCTAACCCCAGCACAACCCCCTAGACTACTCAAACACCACAGCACTACCCTAAACCATAAAACACTGCCCCCAGCATGACCCCCTACACTACACAAACACCACTGCACTACCCTAATCCCTAAAACACTACCCCCAGCACATCCCATACACTACCCAAACACCACTGCACTACCCTAAGCCCTAAAACACTACCCCAGCATGACTCCCTACACTTCCCAAACACCGCTGCACTACACTAACCCCTAAGTCTACCCCCAGCATGACCTCCCACACTACACAAACACCACTGTACTACCCTTAAACACTATCCCCAGCACAAACCGCTACACTACCCAAACACCACTGAACTACCCTAAACCCTAAAACACTAACCCCAGCATGACAACCTACACTACCCAAACACCACTGCACTACCCTATTCCCTAAAACATGACTCCCTACACTACACAAACACCACTGCACTACCCTAAACCCTAAAACACTACCCCCAACTCTACAGAAACACCAGTGCACTACCTTAAACCCTAAAACACTATCCCCAGCATGACCCCCTACACTACACAAACACCACTGCACTATCCTGCACCCTAAAACACTACCCCCAGCATTACTCCCTATACTATAGAAACACCACTGCACTACCCTAAACCCTAAAACACTACCCCCAGCATTACCCCTTACACTATCCAAACACCACTGCACTACCCTAAACCCTAAAACACTACCCTCAGCATGAACCCCTACACTACCCAAACACCACTGCACTACCCTAAATCCTAAAACACTACCCCTACACTATACAAACACCACTGCACTACCCTAAACCCTAACACACTACCCCAAGATCGACCCCCTACACTACACAACCACCGCTGTACTACCCTAAACCCTAAAACACTACCCCCAGCAAGACGCCTACACTATCCAAAAACCACTGCTCTACCCTATACCCTAAAACCAGACCCCCATACTACACAAAAACCACTGCACTACACTAAACCCTAAAACACTACCCCAAGAACGACCCCCTACACTACACAAACACCACTGTACTACCCTAAACCCTACAACACTACCCCCAGCACGACCCCTTCACTACCCAAACCCACCTGCACTACGCTAAACCCTAAAACACTATCCCCAGCACAAACCCCTACACTACCCAAACACCACTGCACTAACCGAAACCCTAAATCTACCCCAGCATGACCTCTCACACTAAACAAACACCACTGCACTACCCTAAACCCTAAAACACTATCCCCAGCACGAAATCCTCCACTACCCAAACACCACTGCACTACCCTAAACCCTAAAACACTACCCCCAGCATGACCTCACGCATTACACAAACACCACTGCACTACCTTAAAACATTACCCCCAGCATGAACCGCTATACTGCCCAAACACCTCTGCACTACCCTAAACCCTAAAACACTAACCCCAGCATAACCCCCTACACTACCCAAACACCTCTGCACTATCCTATACCCTCAAATATGACCCCCTACAATATACAAAAACCCTAAACCCTAAATCCACCACCAGCATGAACTCCTACACTACCCAAACACCACTGCACTACCCGAAACCATAAATCTACCCCCTAGACTACTCAATCAATCAATCAATCAAGAAAGCTTTATTCGATTTTCAAACCAAAATCATAAAAGCATACATTAAAACATACAATATATGTATAATACAGATAAAAAACAAATAAAAAGATTAATATAATCAGAGACAGTCAGGACTATCATCCCAGTTAAAAAAGTTATCAGTAACATAAAGTGCATTTTAGGATGATTGCATTGAGTTCCGAAATTTAATGGCCAGTTTTAAAAAGCTAGTTACTGCATAGATGATACATTCGTTTTCTAGCTGTAATAGCCTGGTCATAGCTGATCTACAAGTGCGGATTCCCCAAGCCTTTAAGATTGGTTTCAGAAAAGACCCCTAGGCAGCTGATAAAATTTGCAAAATAAAACACAATGAATATTTGATTGAGCAGAAGTATCATCACAAGGACATAGTAGAGTTTCATTTGACCAAATATTGCAGACAGGGAATGTAATCATACGAAAAAAGTTACCAAATCTGAGACGGGTCAGTAGCATTCGAGCGTAACAAGTTGGCTGGATTAACAGGTAGTTTTGAAGCCCTTCATGCATAGTTATTTTTTGGAAATCAGTGACTGTTTTTTTTAGTTTTTTCCAAATTCTATCTATTAGTTATTAGATGGTTTAGAGCCAACTCTCTTAGCATCTTTCTGGACACCATTTCCATACTTGATGGCCTCGCAAAAAACTCAGGGTGACCTAGATCAGTCAACATGTTTTTTACATATGTAAGCCATTTAATGTTAGTTAATCCATCAAGTCTGAGACAGTCTGTAATTAAATCTCTATTTAAAGAGGTCTCAGGGGTTACACAGATTTTATGCCACAATAGTATAGGCGCAATTTTAATAACATCTGAAATATACAGCATGCCCAACTCAATATGTATCAGATAAGTTGCTGTTGACTTGGAAACTCCTAATAAATAACGTAAAAACTGATTTTCTGTTTTTTGTATCAGTTGTGAGTTTTCAATGCCCCAAAGGCCAGCTCCATAAGTGGCAGTAGAAATACATTTAGCTTTATAAATTACAATCAGCTCTTTCACTGGTCTACCACCTAGTTTGGCTGAAAAATTTTTCAGGGCGCCTATTGCTCGAGTGAAGGCTACGTTTCTGGCATTAATAGCTGCATGCCCGTTTCCCTTCCTATCGAAATTTATTCCAAGATAGGAGAATTGGTCTGTGGTCTCGATCATCTTGTCGTCTAAGAAGATTGAGCAAGACGCTTTCTTTGTTCCGGGACCACAGGCCATCGTATATATTTTTGAGATGTTAATTTTTAGCCCTCGTTCTTTCATGTAATTTCAGGACAGCCCTCTGGAGGCCGATCTTAGTTCGAGACATGATGGCAGCATCATCAGCATAAAGAAATAGTGGGGCCGAAGTTCCCAAGATCGTTGGGTAGTCATACTGTGATTCCATAGAGTTTATATATAGGGTGAAAAGAAAGGGCGCTAGGATGCATCCCTGTCGCACCCCTCTCTTAATAGAGAATTTATCAGAGCACTCACCCTTATTTCCAAAGCGTACCCTGGCGCCTGCGTCCCTATACAAAGCTTTTATGAATTGAAGAATGTTAGAATCTATACCCATTTCAGATAGTATGGACCATAATATCTCATGGTTCACACAGTCAAAAGCGGAGCTCAGGTCCACAAAAGTAACAAAAAGATTTCCCTTTTTTGCCTGAGTATATTTTGATAAAACTAAGGCCAAATTTAGACTCTGTTCTGTGGTGCCTTTGCCTGAGCTAAATCCATACTGTAAGTGTGATAGTACCTTATTTTCTTCTGCCCAAAGTTGTATTCTAATTAAGATTGCCCGGGCTGCTACCTTCATTAGTGCATCTAAAAGTGATATTGGCCGGTAGCAAGTGGGGTCATTTCTGTCTCCTTTTTTAAAAATTGGAACGACTATGGCTTCAGACCAGGATGGTAAAAACCCATGTCGGTTAGAATGATTTAAAACATTTGTTAGCAGGGGAGCCCAAAGGCCAATCTCGGCTTTGTAGACATCTATCGGAACTCCATCCGGGCCAGGTGCTTTACCTGAAGGGCTGTCTTTGATTGCATTTATGATCTCCGGGCAAGTAAAAGTTATACCTAACGGAAATGTATTCAATAACGTTGTAGATTGTTCAACAACTACCCCATCAATCAGAGGGTTGCCATAATCGAGATTTTCAGCTTTATCATATAGATGTTTAAAATGGTTTACCCAGGTTTCCCCATTAATGGCCATATCTATAATGTCTGACTGGTTGTTCTGTAAGTAGGGGGCATTTACCGCTTTCCAGAAGGCTGTATTATCCTTGGATTTAGAGGCTTCAAGTAGGGCCGACCAAGCCTCTTTCCTTAATGTCTGTTTCCTCATTTTTACAGCCAAATTATACGATTTTCTGGCTTTGCTAATCTCAGCTGGAGATTTTATAGTTTCGTGCAGTACCCTTTTGAGAGCTTGAAGTGCCTTGGTACAGCTTTTATCAAACCACCCTTGACTATCTTTAGAATTCGGTCGATGCTCTCTGGTTAGCAGTTTTTTAAGTTCAAATTGAATTTTTGAAAAGGGAGTCATAATTTCTAATGACTCCTCTGTTTCTATCAGACAAGCAAATATTTCAGATTGGGAAGTTCCCATTAAATTGTGTAAAAAGTCTACGGGATTTACCCTGTCCCATTTTATAGAGTAACCATTTTTTGTAGCTAGGTTAATGTTAGGTTGATATTTAAACTTGTCTACGGAAGTCTGATGAGTCTTTGTAATTTTTAAATTAAAAGATATTGGGTAATGGTCGCTAAAAGGGACATTGTGTGTTTCCCAAGCGAGTACTAACCCCTCATTGATTGAAGATATAAGGGTAAAATCAATGGTTGAACTGCATCCCCGCCCATGAAAAGTTGGCTGGAAAGGAACATTTGGGATGCATAATTCATTAATATAAGACAAATTAAAATGAAAACACATATTGTTAAGAGCATTTCCCAGTTTAGAGTGGACGAAGTGGGTTGGGTTATCATCCTTATGTTTGCCAAGGCCACAGATGCCTTTAGAACCATGTGGGCAAACAGTACAATTGAAATCACCTAACCAAATCAGAACCAGCTCGTCTTCTTTCTGGGTCTTAAAGGTGTTGACACTCTGCATGAGTTTATCGATCTGGCTTTCTAAGTTGTTGATTGGAATATTATTATAAAAGTTAATAAGGGTCAGAAATTTTACGTGACCCCAACTAATAATTAAAATCTGATAATACTCAGTAAATAAGTATCTTATGACTTTTATGCCCTGCGTTATAGAGACAAATATGGTCAGGCCTCCTTTGTTTCTCCCCTGTGGACTTATTTGTGCCGGTGCATGGAAGGTCTGTTATCCTGGTATATGCAGTTCATCTGCAGCCCACGTTTCCTGGAGGCAGATAATACTATAGCTAGTAACTATGTCTAGCCAAGGTTGATGCGATATCTTATTTAAGAGACCTGCAACATTCCATGAAATAATAGTTTGGGCGGGCAATGTCTTCCTCATTGGGGGATCATTTTTAATTTTATCTCTAGATGTAGCAGTTAAGAGAGAAAGGGAGCTGGGATTGGTTAAACAGTCAGGTTGGGAAATAGGCCCAATATATGATTTATCGCGATTGGTGTGATCCTGATCGTTAACTACCACATGGATTGAATTTCCCTCATCACAGTGATTGTAAGCATCCGTACCAGGACAGAGGATGCCAGGGTGAGCATTGGGTACCACAATGGGTGCTCCATCAAAATAAGCTTCCGGGTTGATTTCCATCTGTCAATCCAGATCATCTAGGTCTGTCAATACCTCGAAGCAATTTGTGACAGGAACAGACCAAGATGGATACTGCAATGTATTATGTGTATATTGCTGTTGATGGAGATGGGGCCTGTATAGAAGGGATGGGAAAGAAAAAGAATCCATCCGACGACTAAATTTTCTGGGATGTTGGAGCAGTGGGGCAGGTCTAATGTTTCTAGATGTGTTACAGGTAAAGCTATTTTTACAGGGGGTGAGAAGACTACTCAAACACCACTGCACTACCCTAAACCGTGAAACACTGCACCCAGCATGACCCCCTACACAACACAAACACCACTGCGTGATTCTAAACCCTAAATCTACCCTCAGCATGACACCCTACAATACACAAACCACTGCACTACCCTAAACCCTAAAACACTACCCCCAGCACGACCCCCTTCACTACCCAAACACAACTGCACTACCTTGAACCCTAAAACACAACCCCCTACACTACACAAATACCACTGCAATACCCTAAACCCTAAAACACTACCCACAGCACCACCCCCTACACTACACAAACTCCACTGCACTACGCTAAACCCTCCAACACTACCCCCAGCACGACTCCCTACACTACACAAACACCACTGCTCTACCCTAAACCCTAAAACACTACCCCAACACGACTCCCTACATTCCCTAACACCACTGCACTACCCTAAACCCTAAAACACTATCCCCAGCACGACCCCTACACTACACAAAAAACACTGCACTACCCTAAAGTCTAAAACACTGCCGAAGCACGACCCCCTACACTACCCCAACACGAGTGCACTACCCTAAACCCTAAAACACTACCCCCAGCTTGACTCCCTACACTACACAAACACCACTGCACTACCCTAACCCCTAAAACACTACCCCCAGCATGACCCCCTACACTACACAAACACCACTGCACTACCCAAAACCCTAAAACACTACCCCCTACAAAACTCAAACACCACCCACTACCCAACACCCTAAATCTACCCCAGCATGAACCCCTACACTACCCAAACACTACTGCACTACCCAAAACCATAAAACACTAACCCCAGCATGACCCCCTACTCTCCACAAGCACCACTGCACTACCCTAAACCCTAAAACACTACCCCCAGCACGACACCCTACACTACCCAAATATAACTGCACTACCTAAACCCTAAAACACTACCACCAGCACGACTCCCTACACTACCCAAATACCACTGCACTACCCTAAACCCAAAAACACTAACCCCAGCATGACCCCCTACGCTACCCACACACCACTGCACTACCCTACACCAGTCAAACACGACCCTCTACACTACACAAACACCACTGCCCCACCCTTGACCCTAAAACACTACCCCCAGCATGACCCCCTACACTAGACAAACACCACTGCACTACCCTACACCCTAAAACACTACCCCCTACACTATGCAAAAACAACTGCACTACCCTAAACCCTAAAGCACTACCCCCAGCACAACCACCTACACTACACAAACACCACTGCACTACCCTTAACCCTAAAACACTACCCCAGCACTACCCCCTACACTACCCAAACCCCACTGAACTACCCTAAACCCTAAAACACTATCCCCAGCACGACCCCTACACTTCACAAAAACCACTGCACTACCCTAAACCCTAAAACACTGCCGAAGCACGACCCCCTACACTACCCAAACACAACTGCACTACCCTAAACTCTAAAACACTACCCCCAGCATGACTATCTACACTACACAAACACCACTGCACTACCCTAACCCCTAAAACACTACACACAGCATGAACCCCTACACTACACAAACACCACTGCACTATCCAAAACACTAAAAAAATACCCCCTACACAACACAAACACCACAGCACTACCCACAACCTTAAATCTACCCCCAGCATGACCCCCTCCACTACACAAACATCACTGCACTACCCAAAACCCTAAAACACTACCCCCTACAAAACACAAACACCACCCACTACCCAACACCCTAAATCTAACCCCAGCATGAACCCCTACACTACCCAAACACCACTGCACTACCCTAAACCATAAATCTAACCCCAGCAAAACCCCCTAGACTACTCAAACACCACAGCACTACCCTAAACCGTAAAACACTGCCCCAGCATGACCCCCTACACGACACAAACACCACTGCATGACCCTAAACCCTAAAACCCTACCCCAAGCACGACCCCCTACACTACACAAACACCACTGTACTACCCTAAACCCTAAAACACTACTCCCAGCACGACCCCCTTCACTACCCAAACACAACTGCACTACGCTAAACCTAAAAACACTTCCCCCCAGCACACCCCCTACACTACCCAAAAACCACTGCACTACCCTAAGCCCTAAAACACTACCCCAGCACGACTCCCTACACTTCCCAAACACCGCTGCACTGCACAAACCCCTAAATCTACCCCCAGCATGACCTCCCACACTACACACACACCACTGTACTACCCTAAACCCTAAAACACTAACCCCAGCATGAAAACCTACACTACCCAAACACCACTGCACTACCCTATTCCTTAAAACATAACTCCCTACACTACACAAACACCACTGCACTACCCTAAACCCTAAAACACTACCCAGAGCATGACGCTCTACACTACACAAACACCACTAAACTACCCTAAACCCTAAAACACTACCCCCTACACTACACAAACACCAGTGCACTACCCTAAACCCTAAATCACTACCCCCAGCATGATCCCCTACACTACACAGATACCACTGTGCTACCCTAAACCCTAAAACACTACCCCCAGAATGACCCCTATACTACCCAAACATCACTGCACTATCCTACACCCTAAAACTCTACCCCCAGCATTACCCCCTATAGTATAGAAACACCACTGCACTACCCTAAACCCTAAAACACTACCCCCAGCAAGACCCCCTCACAACTCAAACACCACTGCACTACCCTAAACCCTAAATCTACCCCCAACATGACCCCCAACACTACACAAACACAACTGCACTACCTTAAACTCTAAAACACAACCCCCTACACTACACAAACACCACTGCAATACCCTAAACCCTAAAACATTACCCCCAGCACGACCCCCTACACTACACAAACTCCACTGCACTACCCTAAACCCTAACACACTACCCCCAGCACGACTCCCTAGACTACACAAACACCCCTGCACTACACTAAACCCTAAAACACTACCCCAGCACGACTCCCTACACTTCCCTATCACCACTACACTACACTAACCCCTAAATCTACCCCCAGCATGACCTCCCACACTACACAAACACCACTGTACTACCCTAAACCCTAAAACACTATCCCCAGCACAAACCCCTACACTACCCAAACACCACTACACTATCCTAAACCCTAAAACACTAACCCCAGCATGACACCCTACATTACCCAAACACCACTGCACTACCTTATACCCTAAAACATGATTCCCTACGCTACACAAACACCACTGCACTACCCTAAACCCTAAAACACTACCCACAGCATGACCCCCTACACTAGACAAACACCACTGCACTACCCTAAACCCTAAAACACTACCCCCTACTCTACAGAAACATCAGTGCACTACCTTAAACCCTAAAACACTATCCCCAGCATGACCCCCTACACTACACAAACACCACTGCACTATCCTGCACCCTAAAACACTACCCCCAGCATTACTCCCTATACTATAGAAATACCACTGCACTACCCTAAACCCTAAACCCTAAAACACTACCCTCAGCATGAACCCCTACACTACCCAAACACCACTGCACTACCCTAAACCCTAAAACACTACCCCTACACTATACAAACACCACTGCACTACCCTAAACCCTAACACACTACCCCAAGATCGACCCCCTACACTACACAACCACCGCTGTACTACCCTAAACCCTAAAACACTACCCCCAGCAAGACCCCTACACTATCCAAAAACGACTTCTCTACCCTATACCCTAAAACCAGTCCCCCATACTACACAAACACCACTGCACTACACTAAACCCTAAAACACTACCCCAAGAACGACCCCCTTCACTACACAAACACCACTGTACTACCCTAAACCCTACAACACAACCCCCAGCATGACCCCTTCACTACCCAAACCCAACTGCACTACGCTAAACCCTAAAACACCATCCCCAGCACAAACCCCTACACTACACAAACACCACTGCACTAACCTAAACCCTAAATCTACCCCCAGAATGACCTCTCGCACTAAACAAACACCACTGCACTACCCTAAACCCTAAAGCACTATCCCCAGCACGAACCCCTACACTACCCAAACACCACTGCACTACCGTAAACCCTAAAACACTACCCCCAGCATGACCTCACACATTACACAAACACCACTGCACTACCCTAAAACATTACCCCCAGCATGAACACCTATACTGCCCAAACACCACTGCACTACCCTAAACCCTCAAATATGACCCCCTACAGTATACAAAAACCCTAAACCCTAAATCCACCCCCAGCATGAACTCCTACATTACCCAAACACCACTGCACTACCCGAAACCATAAATCTACCCCAGCACAACCCCCTAGACTACTCAAACACCACTGCACTACCCTAAACCGTGAAACACTGCACCCAGCATGACCCCCTACACTACACAAACACCACTGCACGATTCTAAACCCTAAATCTACCCCCAGCATGACCCCCTACACTACACAAACCACTGCACTACCCTAAACCCTAAAACACTACCCCCAGCACGACCCCTTCACTACCCAAACACAAATGCACTACCTTGAACACTAAAACACAACCCCCTACCCTACACAAATACCACTGCAATACCCTAAACCCTAAAACACTACCCCCAGCACGACCCCCTACACTACACAAACTCCACTGCACTACGCTAAACCCTCCAACACTACCCCCAGCATGACTCCTTACACTACACAAACACCACTGCTCTACCCAAAACCCTATAACACTACCCCAGCACGACTCCCTACACTTCCCTAACACCACTGCACTACACTAACCCCTAAATCTACCCCCAGCATGACCCCTACACTACACAAACACCACTGCACTACCCTAAAGCCTAAAACACTACCTCCAGCATGACCCCCTACACTACCCAAACAACACTGCACTATCCTGCACCCTAAAACACTACCCCCAGCATTATTCCCTATACTATAGAAACACCACTGCACTACCCTAAACCCTAAAACACTACCCTCAGCATGAACCCCTACACTACCCAAACACCACTGCACTACCCTAAAGCCTAAAACGCTACCCCCCACACTACACAAAGACCACTGCACTACCCAAAACCCTAAAACACTACCCCAAGATCGACCCCCTACACTACACAAACACCGCTGTACTACAATAAACCATAGAACACTACCCCAGCTTGACCCCTACACTATTCAAAAACCACTGCTCTACCCCATACCCTAAAACATGACCCCCCACACTACACCAACACCACTGCACCACACTAAACCCTCAAACACTACCCCAAGAACGACCCCCTACAATACACAAACACCACTGTACTACGCTAAACCCTAAAACACTACCCCCAGGATGACCCCCTTCACTACCCAAACACAACTGCACTACGCTAAACCCTAAAACACTATCCTCAGCACAAACCCCTACACTACCCAAACTCCACTGCACTAACCTAAACCTTAAATCTACCCCCAGCATGACCTCCCAAACTACACAAACACCACTGCACTACCTTAAACCCTAAAACTCTATCCCCAGCACAAACCCCCTACACTACCCAAACATCACTGCAGTACCCTAATCCCTAAAACTCTAAACCCACCACAAACCCCTACACTAACCAAACACCACTGCACTACCCTATACCCTAAAAAATGACCCCCTACACTACACAAACACCACTGCACTACCCTAAACCCTAAAACAATACCCCAAGCATGACCTCACACACTACACAAACACCACTGCACTGCCCTAAAACAATACCCCCAGCATGAACCCCTATACTACCCAAACACCACTGCACTACCCTAAACCCTAAAACGCTAACCCCAGCATGACCCCCACACTACCCAAACACCACTGCACTATCCTATACCCTCAAATATGACCCCCTACAGTATACAAAAACCCTAAACCCTAAATCCACCCCCAGCATGAACTCCTACACTACCCAAACACCACTGCACTACCCGAAACCATAAATCTACCCAAGCACAACCCCCTAGACTACTCAAACACCACTGCACTACCCTAAACCGTGAAACACTGCACCCAGCATGACCCCCTACACTACACAAACACCACTGCACGATTCTAAACCCTAAATCTACCCCCAGCATGACCCCCTACACTACACAAACCACTGCACTACCCTAAACCCTAAAACACTACCCCCAGCACGACCCCCTTCACTACCCAAACACAAATGCACTACCTTGAACCCTAAAACACAACCCCCTACACTACACAAATACCACTGCAATACCCTAAACCCTAAAACACTACCCCCAGCACGACCCCCTACACTACACAAACTGCACTGCACTACGCTAAACCCTCCAATACTACCCCCAGCATGACTCCCTACACTACACAAACACCACTGCTCTACCCAAAACCCTAAAACACTACCCCAGCACGACTCCCTACACTTCCCTAACACCACTGCACTACACTGACCCCTAAATCTACCCCCAACATGACCCCCTACACTACACAAACACCACTGCACTACCCTAAAGCCTAAAACACTACATCCAGCATGACCCCCTACACTACCCAAACAACACTGCACTATCCTGCACCCTAAAACACTACCCCCAGCATTATTCCCTATACTATAGAAACACCACTGCACTACCCTAAACCCTAAAACACTACCCTCAGCATGAACCCCTACACTACCCAAACACCACTGCACTACCCTAAAGCCTAAAACGCTACCCCCCACACTACACAAACACCGCTGTACTACAATAAACCATAAAACACAACCCCAGCTTGACCCCTACACTATCCAAAAACCACTGCTCTACCCTATACCCTAAAACATGACCCCCACACTACACCAACACCACTGCACCACACTAAACCCTAAAACACTACCCCTACACTATACAAAAACCACAGCACTACGCTAAACCCTAAAACACTACCCCAAGATCGACCCCCTACACTACACAACCACCACTGTACTACCCTAAACCCTAAAACACTACCCCCAGCATGACCCCTACACTATCCAAAAACCACTGCTCTACCCTATACCCTAAAACCAGACCCCCATACTACACAAACACCATTGCACTACACTGAACCCTAAAACACTACCCCAAGAACGACCCCCTACACTACACAAAAACGAGTGTACTACCCTAAACCCTAAACACACCCCCAGCATGACCCCTTCACTACCCAAACCCAACTGCACTACGCTAAACCCTAAGACACTATCCCCAGCACAAACCCCTACACTACCCAAACACCACTGCACTAACCTAAACCCTAAATCTACCCCCAGCATGACCTCTCAAACCACACAAACACCACTGCACTATCCTAAACCCTAAAACACTATCCCCAGCACGAACCCCTACACTACCCAAACACCACTGCACTACCCTAAACACTAAAACACTACCCCCAGCATGACCTCACACATTACACAAACACCACTGCACTACCCTAAAACACTACCCCCAGCATGAACCCCTATACTGTCCAAACACCACTGCACTACACTAAACCCTAAAACACTAACAGCATGACCCCCTACACTACCCAAACACCACTGCACTATCCTTTACCCTTAAATATGACCACCTACAATATACAAAAGCCCTAACCCTAAATCTACCCCCAGCATGAACTCCTACATTACCCAAACACTACTGCACTACCCGAAACCATAAATCTACCCCAGCACAACCCCCTAGACTACTCAAACACCACTGCACTACCCTAAACCGTGAAACACTGCACCCAGCATGACCCCCTACACTACACAAACACCACTGCGCGATTCTAAACCCTAAATCTACCCCCAGCATGACCCCCAACACTACACAAACCACTGCACTACCCTAAATCCTAAAACACTACCCCCAGCACGACCCCCTTCACTACCCAAACACAACTGCACTACCTTAAACCCTAAAACACAACCCCCTACACTACACAATACCACTGCAATACCCTAAACCCTAAACCACTACCCCAGCACGACCCCCTACACTACACAAACTCCACTGCACTACGCTAAACCCTCCAACACTACCCCCAGCACGACTCCCTACACTATACAAACACCACTGCTCTACCCTAAACCCTAAAACACTATCCCAGCACAACTCCCTACACTTCCCTAACACCACTGCACTACACTAACCCCTAAATCTATCCCCAGCATGACCTCCCACACCACCCAAACACCACTGCACTACCCTAAACCCTAAAACACTAACCCCAGCATGACACCCTACATTACCCTAACACCACTGCACAACCCTATACCCTAAAACATTATTCCGTACAATACACAAACACCACTGCACTACCCTAAACCCTAAAAAACTACCAACAGCATGACCCCCTACACTACACAAACACCACTGCACTACCCTAAACCCTAAAACACTACCCCCAGCTTGACCCCCTACACTACCCAAACACCACTGCACTATCCTGCACCCAAAAACACTACCCCAGCATTACTCCCTATACTATAGAAACACCACTGCACTACCCTCAACCCTAAAACACTACCCCCAGTACGACCCCCTCACTACCATAAACCCTAAATCTACCCCCAACATGATCCCCTACACTTTCCAAACACCACTGCACTACCCTAAACCGTAAAACACTACCCTCAGCATGAACCCCTACATTACCCAAACACCACTGCACTACCCTAAAGCCTAAAACACTACCCCCCACACTACACAAACACCACTGCACTACACTAAACACTAAAACACTACCCCAAGAATGACCCCCTACAATACACAAACACCACTGTACTACCCTAAACCCTAAAACACTACCCCCAGGATGACCCCCTTCACTACCCAAACACAACTGCACTAATCTAAACCCTAAAACACTATCCCCAGCACAAACCCCTAAACTACCCAAACTCCACTGCATTAACCTAAACCCTAAATCTACCCCCAGCATGACCTCGCACACTACACAAACACCACTGCACTACCTGAAACCCTAAAACTCTATCCCCAGCACAAACCCCTACACTACACAAACATCACTGCAGTACCCTAATCCCTAAAACTCTAAACCCACCATGAACCTCTACACTAGCCAAACACCACTGCACTACCCTAAACCCTAAAACAATACCCCAGCATGACCTCACACATTACACAAACACCACTGTACTGCCCTAAAACAATACCCCCAGCATGAACCCCTATACTATCCAATCACCACTGCACTACCCTAAACCCTAAAACACTACCCCAGCATGACTCCCTACACTACCCAAAACACTGCACTACCCTATGCCCTAAAATATGACCCCCTATACTATACAAACACCACTGCACTACCCTAAACCCTAAATCACTACTCACAGCATGACCCCCTACACTACACATACACCACTGCACTACTCTAAACTCTAAAACACTACACCCTCGACTACACAAACACCACTGCACTACCCTAAACCCTAAAACACTATCCCCAGCATGACCCCTTACACTACACAAACACCACTGCACTACCCTAAACCCTAAAACACTACCCCCAGCATGACCACCTACACTATACAAAAATCACTGCACTACACGAAACCCTAAAACACTACCCCCCAGCATGACCCCCTATACTACCCAAACACCACTGCACTACCCTAACCCATAAAACACTACCCCCAGCACGACCCCTACACTCCACAAGCACCACTGCACAACCCTAAACCATAAAACACTACCCCTAGCACGACCCTTACACTCCACAAGCACCACTGCACTACCCTAAACCCTAAAACACTACCCCCAGCACGACACCCTACACTCCCCAAACATAACTGCACTACCTAAACCCTAAAACACTACCACAAGCACGACTCCCTACACTACCGAAACACCACTGCACTACCCTAAACCCTAAATCTACCCCCAGCACCACAGCCTAGACTACTCAAACACCACAGCACTATCCTAAACCCTAAAACACTACCCCCACCAAGATCCCCTTCACTACACAAACACTACTGCACTGCCAAAAACCCTAAAACACTACCCCCAGCATGACCCCCTACACTACACAAACACCACTGCACTATCCTAAACCCTAAAACACTAACCCCTACACTATGCAAAAACAACTGCACTACCCTAAACCCTAAAACACTACCCCCAGCATGACCCCCTACACAGCACAAACACCACCGCACTATCCTAAACCCTAAAACACTACCCCAGCACTACCCCCTACACTACCCAAACACCACTGCACTACCCAAAACCCTACAACACTATCCCCAGCATGACCCCCTACACTACACAAAAACCACTGCATTACCCTAAACCCTAAAACACTACGCAAGCACGACCCCCTACACTACCCAAACACGACTGCACTACCCTAAACCCTAAAACACTAGCCCAGCACGACTCCCTACACTACACAAACACCACTGCACTACCCTAAACCCCTAAAACACTACCCAATACAAAACACAAACACCACAGCACTACCCAAAACCCTAAATCTACCCCCAGCATGACCCCCTAAACTACACAAACACCACTGCACTACCCAAAACCCTAAACACTACCCCCTACAAAACACAAACACCACACACTACCCAAAACCCTAAATCTAACCTCAGCATGAACCCCTACACTACCTACTCAAACACCACTGCACTACCCTAAACAGTAAAACACTGCCCCAGCATGACCCCCAACACCACTGCATGACCCTAAACCCTAAAACACTACCCCAAGCACGACCCCCTACACTACACAAACACCACTTTACTACCCTAAACCCTAAAACACTACTCTCAGCACGACCCCCTTCACTACCCAAACACAACTGCACTACGCTAAACCTAAAAACACTACCCCCAACACACCCCCAACACTACCCAAACACCACTGCACTACCCTAAGCCCTAAATACCCTAAACCTTATAACACTACCCCCAGCACGACCCCCTACACTACACAAACACCACTGCACTTCCCCAAACCCTAAAACAATACCCCCAGCACGACTCCCTACACTTCCAAAACACCACTGCACTACACTAACCCCTAAATCTACCGCCAGCATGACCTCCCACACTACACAAACACACCTGTACTACCCTAAACCCTAAAACACTATCCCCAGCACAAACCGATACACTACCCAAACACCACTGAACTACCCTAAACCCTAAAACACTAACCCCAGCATGACACCCTACACTACCCAAACACCACTGCACTACCCTAAACCCTAAAACACTACCCCCAGCACAACACCCTACACTACCCAAACATAACTCCACTACCTAAACCCTAAAACACTACCACCAGCACGACTCCCTACACTACCCAAACACCACTGCACTACCCTAAACCCTAATTCTACCCCCAGCACCACACCCAAGACTACTCAAACACCACAGCACTATCCTAAACCCTAAAACACTACCCCCAGCATGACCCCCTACACTACACAAACAGCACTGCACAACCCTAAACACTAAATCTACCCCAGCATGACCACCTTCACAACACAAACACCACTGCACTACACTAAACCCTAAAACACTACCCCAAGAACGACCCCCTACACTACACAAACACCACTGTACTACCCTAAACCCTAAAACTACCCCCAGCATGACCCCCTTCACTACCCAAACACAACTGCACTACGCTAAACCCAAAAACACTAACCCCAGCACGACCCCCTACTCTACCCACACACCGCTGCACTACCCTAAACCTCTCAAACACGACCCCCTACAATACACAAACACCACTGCACAACCCTAAACCCTAAAACACTACCCCCAGCATGACCCCCTACACTACACAAACACCACTGCACTACCCTAAACCCTAAAAAAATACCCCCTACACTACGCAAAAACAACTGCACTACCCTAAACCCTAAAACACTACCCCCAGCACAACCACCTACACTACACAAACAAAACTGCACTACCCTAAAACACTACCCCAGCACTACCCCCTACACTACCCAAACCCCACTGCACTACCCTAAACCCTAAAACACTATCCCCAGCACGACCCCCTACACTACACAAAAACCACTGCACTACCCTAAACCCTAAAACACTGCCGAAGCATGACCCCCTACACTACCCAAACACGATTGCACTACCCTAAACCCTAAAACACTACCCCCAGCATGACTCCCTACACTACACAAACACCACTGCACTACCCTAACCCCTAAAACACTACCCACAGCATGAACCCCTACACTACACAAGCACCAAAGCACTACCCAAAACCCTAAAACACTACCCCCTACAAAACACAAACACCACAGCACTACCCAAAACCCTACATCTACCCCCAGCATGACCCCCTACACTACACAAACACCACTGCACTACCCAAAACCCTAAAAAATCCCCCCTACAAAACACAAACTCTACCCACTACCCAACACCCTAAATCTACCCTCAGCATGAACCCTTACACTACCCAAACACCACTGCACTACCCTAAACCATAAATCTAACCCCAGCACAACCCCCTAGACAACTCAAACACCACAGCACTACCCTAAACTGTAAAACACTGCCCCCAGCATGACCCACTACACTACACAAACACCACTGCATGACCCTAAACCCTAAATCTACCCCCAGCATGACCCCCTACACTACACAAACACCACTGCACTACCCTAAACCCTAAAACACTACCCCAAGCACGACCCCCTTCACTACCCAAACACAACTGCACTACGCTAAACCTAAAAACACTACCCCAGCACACCCCCTACACTACCCAAACACCACTGCACTACCCTAAGCCCTCAAACACTACCCCCAGCACGACTCCCTACACTTCCCAAACACCATTGCACTACACTAACCCCTAAATCTACCCCCAGCATGACCTCCCACACTACACAAACACCACTGTACTACCCTAAACCCTAAAACACTATCCCCAGCACAAACTGCTACACTACCCAAACACCACTGAACTACCCTAAACCCTAAAACACTAACCCCAGCATGACAACCTACACTACCCAAACACCACTGCACTACCCTATACCCTAAAACACGACTCCCTACACTACACAAACACCAGTGCACTACCCTAAACCCTAAAACACTACCCCCAGCATGACCCCCTACACTACACAGACACCACTGTGCTACCCTAAACCCTAAAACAATACCCCCAGCATGACCCCTACACTACCCAAACACCACTGCACTATCCTAAACCCTAAAACACTACCTACAGCATGACCCTCTACACAACACAAACACCACTGCGCTACCCTATACCCTAAAACATGACTCCCTACACTACACAAACACCAGTGCACTACCCTAAACCCTAAAACACTTCCCCCAGCATGATCCCCTACACTACACAGACACCACTGTGCTACCCTAAACCCTAAAACACTACCCCCAGCATGACCCCTACACTACCCAAACACCACTGCACTATCCTAAACCCTAAAACACTACCCACAGCATGACCCTCTACACAACACAAACACCACTACACTACCCTAAACCATAAAACACTACCCCCTACACTACACAGACACCAGTGCACTACCCTAAACCCTAAAACAGTACCCCCAGCATGACCCCCTACACTACACAGACACCACTGTGCTACCCTAAACCCTAAAACACTACCCCCAGCATGACCCCTACACTACCCAAAAACCACTGCACTATCCTACACCCTAAAACACTACCCCCATTATTACTCCTATACTATAGAAACACCACTGCACTACCCTAAACCGTAAAACACTACCCGCAGCAAGACCCCCTCACAACACAAACACCACTGCACTACCCTAAACCCTAAATCCACCCCCAACATGACCCCCAACACTACACAAACACCACTGCACTACCCTTAACCCTAAAACACTACCCCCAGCATTACTCCCTATACTATAGAAACACCACTGCACTACCCTAAACCCTAAAACACTACCCCCAGCATGACCCCCTCACAAAACAAACATCACTGCAATACCCTAAACCAGAGGTCTTCAAACTTTTGGATGCCGAGACCCCCCTGTCAACATTTTGAGGCGTAAGGACCCCCTCCTGACAAAAATGTCTAAACCTGTTGACTAAATTGCGTGGGATGAAAATGTAAATGAGGTTATGTGATGCCGCGTATTTTGGGATAGCATTGCTTCATCATTTTGACAATTGTTACACACAGTAACACTGAGGAAAGATTTCACCTAATCAGTACCCATTTATAACCAGAATACAGCAATTATCATCAGAAAGATTTCAAGTCAACCTTTGTGAAGGGCCTTCCACTCTGCAGCAATACGTACTGCCACATTAGAAGCTCACCTGGCCCTGACCGGGAGAAGCAGGGGTCTCTTAAAACCCTGGCGGTTTTGTGCAGAGTTAAGCAGTTTACCCATGCAGCTTTTCTCTCACCCCCTCCCTCCCATCCCTCTCTCCTCTCCTAACCCCGGATCCCTCTCTCAGTTTGCAGGCCATTTTCTTTCACCCCTTTTTACAACTTCTGAATTCTCCCCATTCAACCTCTCACTTCACCTTTAATCACCTCATAATTAATCATAATTGTCTGTCTCGCTGTATTGGTGCAGGCCGCGCAGTTATGAAACGTGCACCCTCCTTTGCTTCGCTCCACCAAGAATCGCTGTGAGTGCAGGGTGAGAGGGGGAACGGTGTGAGTGCATGGTGATCAGTATGAGTGCATTGTGATCGCTGTGAGTGCAGAGTGAACGGTGTGAGTACATGGTGATGAGTGTGAGTGCATTGTGATCGCTGTGAGTGCGGGGTGAGCATGAAAGTGAAGGGCGAGAATGAGGAATGAGTTGTCTGAATGCAGGGTGCATTCCCAGACCCATGAAGTAACTCAGCATGTTATTGACGGCGGCGTAGAGTTTAAGATCTAAGTTAAACTATTGCGGCATAAATCGGGGATCGAGGGTGAAGGAAATAAATAATGTGCTGATCCTGCAACAAACTTACAGTCCTATGGTTAGGGTTGCCAGCAGATTATTTTGATGGCCCAGACGGTACAAAAAAAAAAGCAGTCATCCAAAGCGGTATTTTTAGCACTTATCTGTGCATACTTCCAGCAGCAAATATAAATAGAAAGCACTTTTAATTGTGTTCTAGGGCTGCCTCAATGATCCATGACTGATAATTAAAGAGAACAAAGACAGAAAAGTCACATAAGGAATGCATACATACTTTTTTTTTTCTAAGTCTATTTAGTACCAAGAGGAGATCTTTGCAGGCTCTTTAAACAAAACAAGGCAGGCATTTTTCTTTTGGCAAGCCTACTTTGTATTCCTTTCCATGAAATGCATTCTCACACTACAGCAGTAAATGTAAAATACAAATGTAAGGAATAGGCTGAGTGGGGACCCAGGGGGTACTGGAACCAGGAAAAAAACCTAAGCCTGTGTAACCAGTTTGCAAAGGCATGTACAAATGCAAATGGTCTTTAAAGACCTGTGAAAAACACAGAGGTGCCGGAGATAAGACTCCAGACACTGCCCAGATGAACCCCCAGCAGCTCAAGTTTCACTGCAGCAGCCCGGGCTGAGGCACAGGAAGGGGGAAGACGGGGAGGGGGGGGGGGCTGAAGTCCTTGGGCCTGGGCAAAAGTGTGACTGGGAAGGCGCGTCCCCCTTTGCATCACTCCACGGCCCCCCTGGGGGACGCGCCCCACAGTTTGAAGACCCCTGCCCTAAAGCCTATAACACTACCCCCAGCACGACCCTCTACACTACACAAACACCAGTGCACTACCCTAAACCCTAAAACACTACACCCAGCATGACACCCTACACTACCCAAACACCACTGCACTACCCTATACCCTAAAACATGATTCCCTACACTACACAAACACCACAGCACTACCCTAAACCCTAAAACACTACCCACAGCATGACCCTCTATACTACACAAACACCACTGCACTACCCTAAACCCTAAAACACTACCCCCTACTCTACACAAACACCAGTGCACTACCTTAAACCCTAAAACACTATCCCCAGCATGACCCCATACACTACACAAACACCACTGCACTATCCTGCACCCTAAAACACTACCCCCAGCATTACTCCCTATACTATAGAAACACCACTTCACTACCCTAAATCCTAAAACACTACCCCCAGTACGACCCCCTCACAACACTGACACCACTGCACTACCATATATCCTAAATCTACCCCCAACATGACCCCCTACACTATCCAAACACCACTGCACTACCCTAAACCCTAAAACACTACCCTCAGCATGAACCCCTACACTACCCAAACACCACTGCACTACACTAAACCCTAAAACACTACCCCTACACTATACAAACACCACTGAACTACCATAAACCCTAAACCACTATCCCAAGATCGACCCCCTAGACTACACAACCACAGCTGTACTACCCTAAACCCTAAAACACTACCCTGAGCATGACCCCTACACTATCCAAAAACCACTGCTCTACCCTATACCCTAAAACCAGACCGCCACACTACACAAACACCACTGCACTACACTAAACCCTAAAACACTACCCCAAGAACGACCCCCTACACTACACAAACACCACTGTACTACCCTAATCCCTAAAACATTACCCCCAGCATGATCCCCTTCACTACCCAAACACAACTGTACTACGCTAAACCCTAAAACATTATCCCCAGCACAAACCCCTACACTACCCAAACTCCACTGCACTAACCTAAACCCTAAATCTACCCCCAGCATGACCTCCCACACTACACAAACACCACAGCACTACCTTAAACCCTAAAACTCTATCCCCAGCACGAACCCCTACACTACCCAAACACCACTGCACTACCCTAATCCCTAAAACTCTAACCCCAACATGACCCCCTACACTACCCAAACACCACTGCACTACCCTATACCCTAGAAAATGACCCCTACACTACACAAACACCACTGCAATACCCTAAACCCTAAAACACTACCCCCAGCATGACCTCACACACTACACAAACACCACCGCACTACCCTAAAACACTACCCCCAGCATGAACCCCTATACTACCCAAACACCACTGCACTACCCTAAACCCTAAAACACTACGGCAGCATGACCCCCAACACTACCCAAACACACTGCACTACCCTATGCCCTCAAATATGACCCCCTACACTATACAAACACAACTGCACTACCCTAAACTTTAAAACACTACACCCTAGACTACACAAACACCACTGCACTAACCTAAACCCTAAAACACTACCCCCAGCATGACCCCTTACTCTACACAAACACCACTGCACTATCCTAATCTCTAAAACACTCCCCCAGCATGACCCCCTACACTTCCCAAACACCACTGCACTACCCTAAACCCTAAAATACTACCCCCAGCATGACCCCCTACACTATACAAACACAAATGCACTTCCCGAAACCCTAAAACACTACCCACAGCATGACCCCCTCACAATACAAACACCACTGCAATACCCTAAACCCTAAATCTACCCCCAGCATGACCCCCTACACTTCCCAAACACCAGTGCACTACCCTAAACCCTAAACACTACACACAGCATGAACCCCTACACTACCCAAACACCACTGCACTACCCAAAACCATAAAACACTACCCGAAGCACAACCCCCTATTCCACAAGCACCACTGCACTACCCTAAACCCTAAAACACTATCCCCAGCAAGACACCCTACACTACCCAAACATAACTGCACTACCTAAACCCTAAAACACTACCACCAGCACGACTCCCTACACTACCCAAATACCACTGTACTACCCTAAACCCTAAATCTACCCCCAGCACCACACCCTAGACTACTCAATCACCACGGCACTACGCTAAACCCAAAAACACTAACCCCAGCACGACCCCCTACACTACCCACACACCACTGCACTACCATAAACCTCTCAAACATGACCCCTACACTACACAAACACCACTGCACCACCCTTAACACTAAAACACTACCCCCAGCATGACCCCCTACACTACACAAACACCACTGCACTACCCTACACCCTAAAACACTACCCCTACACTATGCAAAAACCACTGTACTACCCTAAACCCTAAAACACTAACCCCAGCAAAACCACCTACACTACACAAACACCACTGCACTACCCTAAACCCTAAACCCCTACCCCAGCACTACCCCCTACACTACCCAAACCCCACTTCACTAACCTAAACCCTAAAACACTATCCCCAGCACGACCCCCTACACTACCCAAACACGACTGCACTACCCTAAACCCTAAAACACTACCCACAGCATGAACCCCTACACTACACAAACACCACTGCACTACCCAAAACACTAAAACACTACCCCCTACAAAACACAAGCACCACAGCACGACCCAAAACCCTAAATCTACCCCCAGCATGACCCCCTACACTACACAAACACCACTGCACTACCCAAAACCCTAAAACACTACCCCCAGCACGACACTCTACACTACCCAAACATAACTGCACTACCTAAACCCTAAAACACTACCACCAGCACGACTCCCTACACTACCAAAATACCACTGCACTACTCTAAACCCTAAATCTACCCCAGCACCACACCCTAGACTACTCAAACACCACGGCACTACGCTAAACCCAAAAATTCTAACCCCAGCACGACCCCCTACACTACCCACACACCACTGCACTACCCTAAACCTCTCAAACATGACCCCCTACACTACACAAACACCACTGCACTACCCTACACTCTAAAACACTACCCCCTACACTATGCAAAAACCACTGCACTACCCTAAACCCTAAAACACTACCCCCAGCACAACCACCTACACAACACAAACACCACTGCACTACCCTAAACCCTAAAACACTACCCCAGCACTACCCCTACACTACCCAAACCCCACTGCACTACCCTAAACCCTAAAACACTATCCCCAGAACGACCCCCTACACAACACAAAAACCACTGCACTACCCTAAACCCTAAAACACTGCCGAAGCACGACCCCCTACACTACCCAAACACGACTGCACTACCCTAAACCCTAAAACACAACCCCAGCATGACTCCCTACACTACACAAACACCACTGCACTAACCTAACCCCTAAAACACTACCCACAGCATGAACCCCTACACTACACAAACACCACAGCACTACACAAAACCCTTGTAGGAGAGTGGCATCGACTGCATAGTTGCCCCCAACTTTTTGCTGATGTTTTTGCTGTTTTATGACTCTAGTCAGGCTGTGGCCCTGCTATCCAGGACCCCAGCCTATCTGCTTCCTCTGTTAAACGATGTTAGTACCTTAGGTACAACCCAATTGGATGATGAGGATGCCCTGACAGTCCCTTGTAGATGGTACCCTAGGTACCCAGGGCATGGGTCCCTCAGTAGGCCTACCAGGGCTGCAGCACTTGTTGTGCCACCCTGGGACAGCCATACAAACTGACACCACCAGACCACTAATGTAGTGTGGGTAAGGTGGTGCTAGCACCCCTTACAGGGATATAGGTACCCTATATCCCACCCCATTACAACACATATACTCTCATAGGTCACCCCTATAGCAGGCCTTGGTAATCCTACAAGGCAGGGTGCTGAGGTATGTGTGAGGGGGGACCCCTACATGAGTAGGGCTTCTCTGCAACCCTCGTAAAATCATTGCTGGGTTGTTTATAGTGTAGCCATACCATATACTCTTAACCGCATTATAAGTCTATCGCGATAGCGTGATAACTTGAGAATGGCTACACAGAACCATATCGTGTTTGTTGTCAAACATGTAGGAATCATACCCCCAGTCCAGTCATGGGTATGAGGGTACGATTCCCCCCTGCTAGAGGGGCGATATGGGAAAAGCGGTAGATTTCGGACACCAATTTAAAAGTGCACAAGTAACACAAAATGGCTACTGCCCGCCACCTACACGACCCTGGCTGGCTGTTGCTGGGGAAAACCGCAGCCTCGCCAGCTGGACAATAGGGCTCCTGTGGCAGGGAGGTGCTAGCATCTCCCCAGACAGGATAATGTGGATTGGAACAGGGTGGGTGCACCAAATGTCCGTTCAGAGTTGCACGTAGGCACCTGCAGAAGCCTCATTCTGCATACGCCGCTTGGAACCGGTTCAGGGGCATCCTGCCCCTTGCCAAGGTGGGAAACACACAAAGGGGAGAGGGTGTAGCCACCCTTTCCCGCCTCACCTCTCATTGGTGGACACTACTCTGGACACTCCCCTAATCTTGGGGATAAAGGTGAATAACGTGGCCCCAGAGCCTCAGAATAATCTTGAACTTTACAGTCTTGACCTTCGACTTGCTGCTGCCCAGCTGATGGAAGAAATCTCCCTTGGGATAAAGGAGTTATCCCCCTGCTTGGCAGGCACCTGAAACACTGCAAGTGACCCAGTTGGAACTTCGCTGCTCTCATGAACTTCGACGACTTCCAGAAAGCTTGAGGTGGGTTTCCAGCGCATCCCAGAGGCCGGTGAGTGTGCTCAACGAGTTTGGGCACCGTGGACCACGAGGGTGCCGAGATCCCCAATACCCCAGGAAACCGGCCACCTCTTGCGTAGCACACGACCCTGACCAGTGGGGAAGTTGTGCTTTTGCTCGTTTTCGAGCCTACCCCTCTACAGCAATTGTGCCAAAGAGCAGCGCCCTAGCCCCCTCCGGTGGCCCGTGGGTGCCCTTTTACGCACTCCAAATTGCCGCCTCCCACGGTCCCTTGTCTCTCGACTTGTGGGCCTTAGCGGAGGTCTATTTCCAGAATTAAGAGATCCCCTGGTTGCTCCAGGCCTGCTCTACAGTCTCTCCTAAGGATACCTCTCCCAGACCTCGTGGGTCTGCACTGTAGCAGATTTGTTCATTCTTCGTGGGTTGCGGTTGCCAAGGCTTAGTGGATCCAATCCGGACACTAACACCGCAGCGACCCTCATCCGACGTGGGATAGTCGCCCTCCTGAAGCGGGCCTTCCTTGAAGCCTCCCGGAGCCCGTGGCTGCAGATCCAAGCAACACCACTTTCCACCTGAAGCACCCGACATCGAAGGGCTCTTTGCTTTGAGCCTCCTGGTCACCTTACCGTGACCCAGACTCTGTCCCCTCTGCTTTCAGGTTCTTCTCTACAATCTTCACATCTTTGATCATCAGCCCGCGACCCGACAGCAGAAACGACCTATGCACCCGGAATCCCTGGGGCAGGTAACAGTGGTACCTTGGTACTCTCGTGGTAGTGGGCTCCTCAAAAGCTTAAGTCTAAAGTTTTAACTTTGTACTCCTGCTAGAAGTATTTTTAAACTGTTTATTTCCAACCGCGACATTCTCCATAGGCTGTAATAGAGATCCCGATAGCAGCTACTTCCACTGCACCCGCCTCCCGTGGGTCCCCTTCCTCATAATCTGGGGTGGATTCTAAGAGAGAAAGTCCCTGACAATAGGAACCTCCACAAGATTGTGCCCCCCTATAAGACAGGGGATGACATCCACAAATGGATATCTGCTCTTGAGAGGGCCTGTAAAGTACAGAGGGTCCCAGTAGAGCAGTGGGCAGCAATCCTGTGGCTCTCCTTTGCAGACAAAGGTAGAGACAAGCTCCTCTCTGTAAGAGAAGAGGATGCTGATTATTATATTTTGAGAGATGCTTTAATAGATGGGTTTGGCTTAACCACTGATCAATACAGACTTAAGTTCAGAGATACCCAAAAAGCACAGAATCAGGATTGGGTAGATTTTGTTGATTGTGCTACCAAGGTACTGGAAGGTTGGTTAACTGGCAGTAAGGTGAATGATTACCAAGGATTGTATAATCTCATAATGAGGGAGCAGATTCTTAAAATTTGTCAGAACCAGCTTTTACATCAGCACCTGGTAGACTCTGATCTGACCTCTCCCCAAGAATTGGGAAAGAAGGCAGACAAATGGGTCAGAACCAGGATTAAGCAGAAGGTCCAGCCCTTGGGTGGTGCAACTAAAAAGGAAGATGCCAAAAGCTCTGAGAAGGGTGGGGAAAAGGGAAAAGACCAGCAGTCTTCAACAGGCCCCCAAAAATCTGCATCTGACAATACCCAAGCTAATAAAGCTAAACAACCAAGGAAGCCATGGTGTAAGTTCTGTAAGCAGAAGACCCATTGGACTTCAGATTGTAATAAGGCCAAAGACTCCACAAGTACCACTCCACCTGCCCCTAAGGCAGCTGCTCCCCCTAGTGCAACCATAGGTGGTGGTACACAGAACAAGGGCATAGTAGGGTTGACCCTGGTATCTGGAGAGGATTCTGGCCTAGTCAGAACTCCTACTCAGGCTGTTCTAGTTTGTGATGGGGACCTGTCCCTGTTTGTGAGCCCCAGTGGTCTGGGCAAATGCAGACAACAGCCAAAAATTAATGGAAGGGAGTCACTAGCTTACAGGGATACAGGGGCCAGTGTCACCATGGTGACTAAGGACCTTGTGGACCCTAACCAGATCATACTTGGGGAAATTTACCAAGTGACCAATGCAAGCAACGTTAGTACTGACCATGCTCTAGCAGTTGTGAACTTCTCCTGGGGAGGGGTAACTGGCCTCAAGAAAGTTGTGGTGAGTGCAGACCTACCTGTTGAATGTTTACTAGCGAATGATTTGGAGACCTCAGCATGGGCTGAGGTGGAGCTAACTACCCATGCAGCAATGTTGGGTATACCAGCAGAAGTATTTGCCCTGACAAGGTCAAAAGCAAAGCTGACAGGAACTGAACAGGCCTTGGACCAAGGACCTTCCAAGAGACGGAGTAGCAGGGGTAAGGCAGAGCCTTCCCCCCAGGAACAGTCTGTAGAAACTCTTTTAGCAGAAGAGGATCTAGCTCCTGAAGAAGGAACTGCCCCAGAGGAACTGGAACCTGATCAGGTTGAGTTCTTGGGGGCAGGGGGGCCTTCTAGAGCAGACTTGAGCCTGGAGCAGCAGAGCTGCCCCACTCTTAAACCCCTCAGACAGCAAGCTGCTGCTGAGGCTGCAGGGAATGCCAGTGGGACCCATACGATTTATTGGGATGAAGGGCTCCTTTACTCAGAGGGTCGAGACCCCAAGCTTGGTGCAGCCAGGAGGTTGGTCATACCTCAAAAGTTTAGGGGCTTTCTGCTCACACTGGCCCATGATATTCCCTTAGCAGGACACCTGGGCCAAAACAAGACTTGGGACAGAATTGTCCCTCACTTTCATTGGCCCCAGATGAGTGAAGACTGTAAGAGCTTTTGCAGCTCTTGCATTACCTGCCAGGCATGTGGCAAGGCAGGTAAATCCACAAAGGCCCCCCTGATACCATTGCCTGTGGTGGGGGTGCCCTTTGAGCGGGTGGGGATTGACATTGTTGGTCCCCTGGACCCACCAACAGCATCTGGGCACAGGTTCATTCTAGTGCTAGTGGATCATGCCACTAGATACCCAGAAGCTATTCCCCTTAGGACCATCACAGCAACTGTGGTGGCAAGGGCCCTCCTCTGAGTCTTTTCCAGAGTGGGGTTTCCTAAGGAGGTATTGTCTCACAGAGGAGAAACTTTATGAGTAGTTACCTGAAGGCAATGTGGAAGGAGTGTGGGGTTAACTATAAGTTCACCACCCCTTACCACCCACAATGCAATGGTCTTGTTGAGAGATTCAACAAGACCTTAAAGGGTATGATTAAAGGGCTCCCAGAAAAGCTTAGGCGAAAATGGGATGTTCTTCTGTCCTGCCTTCTCTTTGCATACAGAGAGGTGCCACAAAAGGGGGTTGGTTATAGCCCCTTTGAACTTTTGTTTGGCCATCCTGTTAGAGGGCCACTTTGTCTAGTGAAGGAGGGATGGGAGCAACCTCTCAAACCCCCTAAACAGGATATTGTGGACTATGTACTTGGTCTCCGCTCCAGGATGGCTGAGTACATGAAGAAGGCAACTAAAAACCTGGAGGCAAGTCAGGAATTACAGAAAGCCTAGCATGACCAAAAGGCTGTCTTGGTGGTGTACCAGCCAGGGCAGAAGGTATGGGTGTTGGAGCCAGTGGCCCCAGCAGCTCTCCAAGATAAGTGGAGTGGACCCCATACCATTTTGGAGAAAAAGGGAGAGGTTACCTATTTGGTAGACCTTGGCACTCCCAGAAGTCCCCACAGGGTACTTCATGTCAATAGGTTGAAAGCATATGTGGACAGGGCTGACATGGGCTTGCTCATGGCAACAGATGAGGGACAGGAGGAAGAGAGTGACCCTCTCCCAGACCTGTTCTCTCAGAACCCTGACGATGGGTCAGTTGATGGAGTAGCCTTGGCAGGCAGCCTCACTGACCAGCAGCAAGCTGACTGTAGACAAGTTCTTCAGTCTTATAGACATATGTTTTCTCTGACTCCAAGTCAGACCCCCTGGTGCACTCATGAAGTGGACACTGGGGACAGTCTGCCTGTCAAGAATAAAATCTACAGGCAACCTGATCATGTCAGGGACTGCATAAGGACAGAAGTCCAAAAGATGTTGGAGTTGGGAGTGATTGAGCCCTCAGATAGCCCTTGGGCTAGCCCAGTAGTCCTAGTACCAAAACCTCACACCCAGGATGGTAAGAGAGAGATGAGGTTCTGTGTCGACTACAGGGGACTCAATGCAGTCACTAAGACTGATGCTCATCCAATTCCCAGAGCAGATGAGCTCATAGATAGATTGGCCTCGGCCAGATATCTGAGCACATTTGATCTGACAGCTGGCTACTGGCAGATAAGGTTAGCTGAGTCTGCAAAAGCCAAAACTGCATTTTCTACCCCTAGTGGGCATTATCAATTTATTGTGATGCCCTTTGGTTTGAAAAATGCACCTGCCACTTTTCAAAGGTTGGTGAACCAAGTCCTCTCAGGCCTGGAAGACTTTAGTGCAGCATATCTAGATGATATTGCTGTCTTTAGCTCCACCTGGGAGGATCACCTGATCCACCTGAGGAAAGTTTTGGAAGCCCTGCAAAAGGCTGGGCTCACTATCAAGGCTACTAAGTGCCAGATAGGGCAGAGTCAGGTTGTGTACCTGGGTCACCTTGTAGGTGGAGGCCAGGTTCAACCACTTCAGAGCAAAATCCAGACCATAATGGACTGGGTTGCTCCAACCACCCAGACTCAGGTTCGAGCTTTCTTGGGCCTGACTGGTTACTATAGGAAGTTTGTAAAGGGATATGGATCCATTGTGACCCCCTTGAATGACCTCACCTCTAAGAGGATGCCCAAAAAGGATCAGTGGACTGTCAGCTGTCAGAAAGCTTTTGATGACCTAAAACAGGCAAAGTGCTCTGCTCCAGTGCTCCAAAGCCCCAACTACTCCAAAGAATTCATAGTTCAAACTGATGCTTCAGAGGTGGGGGTAGGTGCTGTGTTATCACAACTGAATGAGGAGGGCCAGGATCAACCAGTAGCTTTTATTAGCAGAAGGTTGACCCCCAGAGTGAAACGTTGGTCAGCTATAGAGAGGGAGGCCTTTGCTGTGGTCTGGGCCTTGAAGAAGCTGAGGACATACTTGTTAGGCACTCACTTCATTGTTCAAACAGACCATAAGCCCCTCCTATGGCTAAAACAGATGAAGGGTGAAAACCCCAAACTACTCAGGTGGTCCATTTCCCTACAGGGGATGGACTATACAGTGGAACATAGACCTGGGAGCAACCATGCCAATGCAGATGGCCTCTCCAGATATTTCCACTTAGAACATGAAGACTCAACTGGTCAAGGTTAGTTTAATGTCCCTGCGTTCGGGGGGGGGGGGGTTTGTAGGAGAGTGGCATCGACTGCATAGTTGCCCCCAACTTTTTGCTGATGTTTTTGCTGTTTTATGACTCTAGCCAGGCTGTGGCCCTGCTATCCAGGACCCCAGTCTATCTGCTTCCTCTTTTAAACGATGTGAGTACCTTAGGTACAACCCAATTGGATGCTGAGGATGCCCTGACAGTCCCTTGTAGATGGTACCCTAGGTACCCAGGGCATGGGTCCCTCAGTAGGCCTACCAGGGCTGCAGCACTTGTTGGGCCACCCTGGGACAGCCATACAAACTGACACCACCAGACCACTACTGTAGTCTGGGTAAGGTGGTGCTAGCACCCCTTACAGGGATATAGGTACCCTATATCCCACCCCATTACAACACATATACTCTCATAGGTCACCCCTATAGCAGGCCTTGGTAATCCTACAAGGCAGGGTGCTGAGGTATGTGTGAGGGGGGACCCCTACATGAGTAGGGCCTCTCTGCAACCCTCATAAAATCATTGCTGGGTTGTTTGTAGTGTAGCCATACCATATACTCTTAACCGCATTATAAGTCTATCGCAATAGCGTGATAACTTGAGAATGGCTACACAGAACCATATCGTGTTTGGTGTCAAACATGTAGGAATCATAGCCCCAGTCCAGTCATGGGCATGAGGGTACGATTCCCCCCTGCTAGAGGGGCGATATGGGAAAAGCGGTAGATTTCGGACACCTATTTAAAAGTGCACAAGTAACACAAAATGGCTACTGCCCGCCACCTACACGACCCTGGCTGGCTGTTGCTGGGGAAAATCCCAGCCTCGCCAGCTGGACCATAGGGCTCCTGTGGCAGGGAGGTGCTAGCATATCCCCAGACAGGATAATGTGGATTGGAACAGGGTGGGTGCACCAAATGTCCTTTCAGAGTTGCACGTAGGCAGCTGCAGAAGCCTCATTCTGCATACACCGCTTGGAACCGGTTCAGGGGCATCCTGCCTCTCGCCCAGGCGGGGAACACACAAAGGGGAGAGGGTGTAGCCACCCTTTCCTGCCTCACCTCTCATTGGTGGACACTACTCTGGACACTCCCCTAATCTTGGGGATAAAGGTGAATAACGTGGCCCCAGAGCCTCAGATTAATCTTGAACTTTACAGTCTTGACCTTCGACTTGCTGCTGCCCAGATGATGGAAGAAATCTCCCTTGGGATAAAGGAGTTATCCCCCTGCTTGGCAAGCACCTGAAACACTGCAAGTGACCCAGTTGGAACTTCTCTGCTCTCATGAACTTTGATGACTTCCAGAAACCTTGAGGTGGGTTTCCAGCGCATCACAGAGGCCAGTGAGTGTGCTCAACGAGTTTGGGCACCGTGGACCACGTGGGTGCCGAGATCCCCAATACCCTAGGACACCAGCCACCTCTTGCGTAGCACACGACCCTGACCAGTGGGGAAGTTGTGCTTTGGCCCATTTTCGAGCCAACCACTCTACAGCAATTGTGCCAAAGACCAGCACCCTAGCCCCCTCCGGTGGCCCGTGGGTGCCCTTTTACGCACTCCAAATTGCCGCCTCCCGCGGTCCCTTGTCTCTCAACTTGTGGGCCCTAGCAGAGGTCTATTTCAAGAATTAAGAGTTCCCCTGGTTGCTCCAGGCCTGCTCTACAGTCTCTCCAAAGGAGACCTCTCCCAGACCTCGTGGGTCTGCACTGTACCAGATTTGTTAATTCTTCGTGGGTTGCGGTTGCCAAGGCTTAGTGGATCCAATCCGGACACTAACACCGCAGTGACACTCATCTGATGTGGGACAGTTGCCCTCCTGAAGCGGGCCTTCCTTGAAGCCTCCCGGAGCCCGTGGCTGCAGATCCAAGCTACACCACTTTCCACCTGAAGCACCCGACATCGAAGGGCTCTTTGCTTTGAGCCTCCTGGTCACTTTGCCGTGATCCAGACTCTGTCCCCTCTGCTTTCAGGTTCTTCTCTACAATCTTCACATCTTTGATCTTCACGGAATCATTGACGCTTTTGGCTAGCAGAACTTTTGACTATTTTCCCATTGAAAATCAGCCCGCGACCCGACAGCAGAAACGACCTATGCACCCGGCTTCCATGGGGCAGGTAACAGTGGTACCTTGGTACTCTCGTGGTAGTGGGCTCCTCAAAAGCTTAAGTCTAAAGTTTTAACTTTATACTCCTGCTAGAAGTATTTTTAAACTGTTTATTTCCAACCGCGACATTCTCCATAGGCTGTAATAGAGATCCCGATAGCAGCTACTTCCACTGCACGCGCCTCCCGTGGGTCCCCTTCCTCATAACCTGGGGTGGATTCTAAAGGGGCCAGCGAACCTAAATGCCCTAGGCATTGTCTGTAGAATTGTCGTGGTTCTTCTACCACTTTTTTAGTATATGGTTTGGTCCCCCCCTGGGGCTCAATGTTAATAGTGCTATTTATTGTGTCTATCAATGCTTCAGCTTCATAAAGAGACTGTGGGATTCTGTCTAGAATAAATACATATATTTTATATATATACCTGTGTTGACTACTCTTTCATTTGGTTATTCAAGAGGTTATTATGGTAAAACAATAAGCTTAACACTCCTTCAAGACTTAGCCTGAAGGCTGCTCTCCACAGCTACCACTAGGATAGCTTTCTTTAAAGGTTGTCTTAATCCTATCATCAATAAGAGTCGAATTGGACTGGTGCAAGGTGTCCCTATAACTAGGAGACAGCATATGCCAGGCCAACTTCTCACAACCCTAAAACACTACCCCCTACAAAACACAAACACCACAGCACTACCCAAAACCCTACATCTACCCCCAGCATGACCCCCTACACTACACAAACACCACTGCACTACCCAAAACCCTAAAACACCACCCACTACAAAACACAAACACCACCCACTACCCAATACCCTAAATCTACCCTCAGCATGAACCCCTACACTACACAAACACCACTGCATGACCCTAAACCCTAAATCTACCCCCAGCATGACCCCCTACACTACACAAACATCACTGCACTACCCTAAACCCTAAAACACTACCCCAAGCACGACCCCCTACACTACACAAACACCACTATACTACCCTAAACCCTAAAACACTACTCCCAGCATGACCCCCTTCACTACCCAAACACAACTGCACTACGCTAAACCTAAAAACACTACCCCCAGCACACCCCCTACACTACCCAAACACCACTGCAGTACCCTAAGCCCTAAAACACTACCCCCAACACAACTCCCTACACTTCCCAAACACCACTGCACTACACTAACCCCTAAATCTACCCCCAGCATGACCTCCCACACTACACAAACACCACTGTACTACCCTAAACCCTAAAACACTATCCCCAGCACAAACCGCTACACTACCCAAACACCACTGAACTACCCTAAACCCTAAAACACTAACCCCAGCATGACAACCTACACTACCCAAAAACCACTGCACTACCCTATACCCTAAAACATGACTCCCTACACTACACAAACACCAGTGCACTACCCTAAACCCTAAAACACTACCCCCAGCATGACCCCCTACACTACACAGACACCACTGTGCTACCCTTAACCCTAAAACACTACCCCCAGCATAACCCCTACACTACCCAAACACCACTGCACTATCCTAAACCCTAAAGCACTACCCACTACACTACACAAACACCAGTGCACTACCCTAAACCCTAAAACACTATCCCCAGCATGACCTTCTACACACCACAGACACCACTGTGCTACCCTAAACCCTAATAAACTACCCCCAGCATGACCCCTATACTACCCAAACACCACTGCACTATCCTACACCCTAAAACACTACCCCCAGCATTACCCCTATACTATAGAAACACCACTGCTCTACCCTAAACCCAAAAACACTACCCCAGCAAGACCCCCTCACAACACAAACTCCACTGCTCTACCCTAAACCCTAAATCTACCCCCAACATGACCCCCAACACTACACAAACACCACTGCACTACCCTTAACCCTAAAACACTACCCCCAGCATTAATCCCTATACTATAGAAACACCACTGCACTACCCTTAATCCTAAAAACCCCAGCATTACCCCCTCACAAAACAAACACCACTGCAATACCCTAAACCCTATAACACTACCCCCAGCACGACCCCCTACACTACACAAACAGCACTGCACTACCCTAAACCCTAAAACACTACCCCCAGCATGACCCCCTACACTACACAGACACCACTGTGCTACCCTAAACCCTAAAACACTACCCCCGTCATAACCCCTACACTACCCAAACACCACTGCACTATCTTAAACCCTAAAACACTGCCCACAGCATGACCCTCTACACAACACAAACACCACTACACTACCCTAAACCATAAAACACTACCCCCTACACTACACAAACACCAGTGCACTACCCTAAACCCTAAAACACTATCCCCAGCATGACCCCTTATACTACACAGACACCACTGTGCTACCCTAAACCCTAAAACACTACCCCCGTCATAACCCCTACACTACACAAACACCACTGCACTATCCTAAACCCTAAAACACTGCCCACAGCATGACCCTCTACACAACACAAACACCACTACACTACCCTAAACCATAAAACACTACCCCCTACACTACACAAACACCAGTGCACTACCCCAAACCCTAAAACACTATCCCCAGCATGACCCCCTATACTACACAGACACCACTGTGCTACCCTAAACCCTAAAACACTACCCCCAGCATGACCCCTACACTACCCAAACACCACTGCACTACCCTAAACCCTAAAACACTACCCCCAGCAAGACCCCCTCACAACACAAACTCCACTGCTCTACCCTAAACCCTAAATCTACCCCCAACATGACTCCCAACACTACACAAACACCACTGCACTACCCTTAACCCTAAAACACTACCCCCAGCATTACTCCCTATACTATAGAAACACCACTGCACTACCCTAAACCCTAAAACACTACCCCCAGCATGACCCCCTCACAAAACAAACACCACTGCAATACCCTAAACCCTATAACACTACCCCCAGCATGACCCCTACACTACACAAACACCACTGCACTACCCTAAACCCTAAAACACTACCCCCAGCACGACTCCCTACACTTCCCAAACTACACTGCACTACACTAACCCCTAAATCTACCCCCAGCATGACCTCCCACACTACGCAAACACCACTGTACTACCCTAAACCCTAAAACACTATCCCCAGCACAAACCGCTATACTAACCAAACACCACTGAACTACCCTAAACCCTAAAACACTAACCCCAGCATGACACCCTACACTACCCAAACACCACGGCACTACCCTACACCCTAAAACATGATTCCCTACACTACACAAACACCACAGCACTACCCTAAACCCTAAAACACTACCCACAGCATGACCCTCTACACTACCCAAACACCACTGCACTACCCTAAACCCTAAACACTACCCCCTACATTACACAAACACCAGTGCACTACCCTAAACCCTAAAACACTACCCCCAGCATGACCCCCTACACTACACAGACACCACTGTGCTACCCTAAAACACTACCCCCAGCATGACCCCTGCACTACCCAAACACCACTGCACTATCCTACACCCTAAAACACTACCCCCAGCATTACCCCCTATACTATAGAAACACCACTGCACTACCCTAAACCCTAAATCTACCCCCAACATGGCCCACTACACTACCCAAACACCACTGCACTACCTTAAACCCTAAAACACTACCCCCAGCATGAACCACTACACTACCCAAACACCACTGCACTACACTAAACCCTAAAACACTACCCCCTACACTACAAAAACACCACTGCACTACCCTAATCCCTAAAACACTACCCCAAGAATGACCCCCTACACTACACAAACACCACTGTACTACCCTAAAACACTACCCCCAGCATGACTCCTTCACTACCCAAACACAACTGCACTACGCTAAACCCAAAAACACTACCCCCAGCATGACCCCCTACACTACCCAAACACCACTGCACTACCCTAATCCCTAAAACATTACCCCCAGCATGACCTCACACACTACACAAACACCACCGCACTACCCTAAAACACTACCCCCAGCATGAACCCCTATACTACCCAAACACCACTGCACTACCCTAAACGCTAAAACACTACCCCAGCATGACCCCCTACACTACCCAAACACACTGCACTACCCTATGCCCTCAAATATGACCCCCTACACTATACAAACACAACTGCACTACCCTAAACCCTAAAACACTACCCACAGCATGACCCCCTACACTACACAAACACCACTGCACTACCCTAAACTCTAAAACACTACACCCTAGACTACACAAACAGCACTGCACTACCCTAAACCCTAAAACACTACCCCCAGCATGACCCCTTACACTACACAACACCACTGCACTATCCTAAACCCTAAAACACACCCCCCACAATACCTCCTACACTTCCCAAACACCACTGCACTACCCTAAACCCTAAAAAATACACCCAGCATGACCCCCTACACTATACAAACACCACTGCACTACCCAAAACCCTAAAACACTACCCACAGCATGACCACCTCACAACACAAACACCACTGCAATACCCTAAACCCTAAATTTACCCCCAGCATGACCCGCTACACTACCCAAACACCACTGCACTACCCTAAACCCTAAAACACTACCCACAGAATGACTCCTACACTACCCAAACACCACTGCACTACCCTAAACCATAAAACACTACCCCCAGCATGACCCCCTACTCTCTACAAGCACCACTGCACTACCCTAAACCCTAAAAAACTACCCCCAGCACGACACCCTACACTACCCACACATAACTGCACTACTTAAACCCTAAAACACTACCACCAGCACGACTCCCTACACTACCCAAATACCACTGCACTACTCTAAACCCTAAATCTACCCCCAGCTACACAGCCTAGACTACTCAAACACCACGGCACTACGCTAAACCCAAAAACACTACCCCCAGCATGACCCCCTACACTACCCAAACACCACTGCACTACCCTAAACCCGAAAACGCGACCCCCTACACTACACAAACACCACTGCACTACCCTAATCCCTAAAACACTACCCCCAGCATGACCTCACACACTACACAAACACCACTGTACTACCCTAAAACACTACCCCCAGCATGACCCCTTCACTACCCAAACACAACTGCACTACGCTAAACCCAAAAACACTACCCCCAGCATGACCCCCTACACTACCCAAACACCACTGCACTACCCTAAACCCGAAAACGCGACCCCCTACACTACACAAACACCACTGCTCTACCCTAATCCCTAAAACACTACCCCCAGCATGACCTCACACACTACACAAACACCACCGCACTACCCTAAAACACTACCCCCAGCATGAACCCCTATACTACCCAAACACCACTGCACTACCCTAAACGCTAAAACACTACCCCAGCATGACCCCCTACACTACCCAAACACACTGCACTACCCTATGCCCTCAAATATGACCCCCTACACTATACAAACACAACTGCACTACCCTAAACCCTAAAACACTACCCACAGCATGACCCCCTACACTACACAAACACCACTGCACTACCCTAAACTCTAAAACACTACACCCTAGACTACACAAACAGCACTGCACTACCCTAAACCCTAAAACACTACCCCCAGCATGACCCCTTACACTACACAACACAACTGCACTATCCTAAACCCTAAAACACTCCCCCCACAATACCTCCTACACTTCCCAAACACCACTGCACTACCCTAAACCCTAAAAAATACACCCAGCATGACCCCCTACACTATACAAACACCACTGCACTACCCAAAACCCTAAAACACTACCCACAGCATGACCACCTCACAACACAAACACCACTGCAATACCCTAAACCCTAAATTTACCCCCAGCATGACCCGCTACACTACCCAAACACCACTGCACTACCCTAAACCCTAAAACACTACCCACAGAATGACTCCTACACTACCCAAACACCACTGCACTACCCTAAACCATAAAACACTACCCCCAGCATGACCCCCTACTCTCCACAAGCACCACTGCACTACCCTAAACCCTAAAAAACTACCCCCAGCACGACACCCTACACTACCCACACATAACTGCACTACTTAAACCCTAAAACACTACCACCAGCACAACTCCCTACACTACCCAAATACCACTGCACTACGCTAAACCCTAAATCTACCCCCAGCTACACACCCTAGACTACTCAAACAACACGGCACTACGCTAAACCCAAAAAGAAAACCCAGCACGACCCCCAACACTACCCACACACCACAGCACTACCCTAAACCTCTCAAACACGACCCTCTACGCTACACAAACACCACTGCACCACCCTTAACCCTAAAACACTACCCCTAGCATGACCCCTACACTACACAAACACCACTGCACTACCCTACACCCTAAAACAATACCCCCTACACTATGCAAAAACCACTGCAGTACCCTAAACCCTAAAACACTACCCCCAGCACAACCACCTACACTATACAAACACCACTGCACTACCCTAAACCCTAAAACACTACCGCAGCACTACCCCCTACACTACCCAAACCCCACTGCACTACCCTAAACCCTAAAACTCTATCCCCAGCAAGACCCCCTCACAACACAAACTCCACTGCTCTACCCTAAACCCTAAATCTACCCCCAACATGACTCCCAACACTACACAAACACCACTGAACTACCCTTAACCCTAAAACACTACCCCCAGCATTACTCCCTATACTATAGAAACACCACTGCACTACCCTAAACCCTAAAACACTACCCCCAGCATGACCCCCTCACAAAACAAACATCACTGCAATACCCTAAACCCTATAACACTACCCCCAGCACGACCCCTACACTACACAAACACCACTGCACTACCCTAAACCCTAAAACACTACCCCCAGCACGACTCCCTACACTTCCCAAACAACACTGCACTACACTAACCCCTAAATCTACCCCCAGCATGACCTCCCACACTACGCAAACACCGCTGTACTACCCTAAACCCTAAAACACTATCCCCAGCACAAACCGCTACACTAACCAAACACCACTGAACTACCCTAAACCCTAAAACACTAACCCCAGCATGACACCCTACACTACCCAAACACCACTGCACGACCCTATACCCTAAAACATGATTCCCTACACTACACAAACACCACAGCACTACCCTAAACCCTAAAACACTACCCACAGCATGACCCTCTACACTACAGAAATACCACTGCACTACCCTAAACCCTAAAACACTACCCCCTACATTACACAAACACCAGTGCACTACCCTAAACCCTAAAACACTACCCCCAGCATGACCCCCTACACTACACAAACACCACTGCACTATCCTACACCCTAAAACACTACCCCCAGCATTACCCCCTATACTACAGAAACACCACTGCACTACCCTAAACCCTAAATCCACCCCCAACATGACCCCCTACACTACCAAAACACCACTGCACTACCCTAAACCCTAAAACACTACCCCAGCATGAACCACTACACTACCCAAACACCACTGCACCACACTAAACCCTAAAACACTACCCCCTACACTACAAAAACACCACTGCACTACCCTAATCCCTAAAACACTACCCCCAGCATGACCTCACACACTACACAAACACCACCGCACTACCCTAAACCCTAAAACACTATCCACAGCACAAACCCCTACACTTCCCAAACACCACTGCACTACCCTATACCCTAAAACATGACCCTCTACACTACACAAACACCACTGCACTACCCTAAACCCTAAAACACTACCCCCAATATGACCTCCCACACTACACAAACACCACTGAACTACCCTAAACCCTAAAACACTACCCCCAGCATGAACCCCTACAATACCCAAACACCACTGCAGTACCCTAAACGCAAAAAAATACTATCCCCAGCACGACCCCCTAAACTACACAAAAACCACTGCACTACCCTAAACCCTAAAACACTAACCCAAGCAAGACCCCCTACACTACCCAAACACGACTGCACTACCCTAAACCGTAAAACACTACCCCAGCACGACTCCCTACACTACACAAACCCCACTGCACTACCCTAAACCCTAAAACTCTATCCCCAGCACGACCCCCTACACTATACAAGAACAACTGTACTACCCTAAACCCTAAAACACTGCCGAAGCATGACCCCTACACTACCCAAACACGACTGCACTACCCTAAACCCTAAAACACAACCCCCAGCATGACTCTCTACACTACACAAAAACCACTGCACTACCCTAAACCCTAAAACTCTACCCCCTACAAAACACAAACACCACCCACTACCCAACACCCTAAATCTACCCCCAGCATGAACCCCTACACTACACAAACACCACTGCATGACCCTAAACCCTAAATCTACCCCCAGCATGACCCCCTACCCTACACAAACACCACTGCACTACCCTAAACCCTAAAACACTACCCCAAACACGACCCCCTACACTACTCAAACACCACTGTACTACCCTAAACCATAAAACACTACTCCCAGCACGACCCCCTTCACTACCCAAACACAACTGCACGACGCTAAACCTAAGAACACTACCCCAAGCATACCCCCTACACTACCCAAACACCACTGCACTACCCTAAGCTCTAAAACACTACCCCCAGCACGACTCCCTACACTTCCCAAACACCACTGCACTACACTAACCCCTAAATTTACCCCCAGCATGACCTCCCACACTACACAAACACCACTGTACTACCCTAAACCCTAAAACACTATCCCCAGCACAAAACGCTACACTACTCAAACACCACTGAACGACCCTAAACCCTAAAACACTAACCCCAGCATGACAACCTACACTACCCAAACACCACTGCACTACCCTATACCCTAAAACATGACTCCCTACACTACACAAACACCACTGCACTACCCTAAACCCTAAAACACTACCCACAGCATGACCATCTACACTACACAAACACCACTACACTACCCTAAACCCTAAAACACTACCCCCTAGACTACACAAACCCCAGTGCACTACCCTAAACCCTAAAACACTACCCCCAGCATGACCCCTACACTACCCAAACACCACTGCACTATCCTACACCCTAAAACACAACCCCCAGCATTACCCCCTATACTATAGAAACACCACTGCACTACCCTAAACCCTAAATCTACCCCCAACACTACACAAACACCACTGCACTACCCTTAACCCTAAAACACTACCCTCAGCATTACTCCCTATACTATAGAAACACCACTGCACTACCCTAAACCCTAAAACACTACCCCCAGCAAGACCCCCTGACAACACAAACACTACTGCACTACCCTAAACCCTAAATCTACCCCCAACATGACCCCCTACACTACCCAAACACCACTGCACTACCCTAAACCCTAAAACACTACCCCCAGCATGAACCACTACACTACCCAAACACCACTGCACTACACTAAACCCGAAATCACAACATCCCTACACTACAAAAACACCACTGCACTACCATAATCCCTAAAACACTACCCCAAAAACGACCCCCTACACTACACAAACACCACTGTACTACCCTAAAACACAACCCCCAGCATGACCCCTTCACTACCCAAACACAACTGCACTACGCCAAACCCAAAAACACTACCCCCAGATGACCCCCTACACTACCCAAGACCACTGCACTACCCTAAACCCCAAAAAACGACCCCCTACACTACACAAAAACCACTGCACTACCCTAAACCCTAAAACACTACCACCAGCATGACCCCCTACACTACATAAACACCACTGCACAACCCTAAACCCTAAAACACTACCCCAGCATGACTCCCTACATGACCCAAAAACCACTGCACTACACTAAACCCTAAATCTACCCCCTGCATGACCTCCCACACTACACAAACACCACTTCACTGCCTTAAACCCTAAAACACTATCCCCAACACAAATCCCTACACTACACAAACACCACTGCACTACCCTAAACTCTAAAACACTAACCCCAGCATTACCCCCTACACTACCCAAACACCACTGCACTACCCTATACCCTAAAACATGACCCCCTTCACTACACAAACACCACAGCACTACCCTAAACACTAAAACACTACCCACAGCATGACCCCCTACACTACACACACATCACTGCACTACCCTAAACCCTAAAACACTACCCCATACAAACACAAACACCACTGCACTACCCTAAACCCTAAATCTACCCCAGCAAGACCACCTACACTACCCAAACACCACTGCACTACCCTAAACCCTAAATCACTACCCCCAGCATGAACCCTTTCACTACCCAAACAGCACTGCACTGCCCCAAACTATAAAACACTACCCACAGCACGACCCCCTACACTACCCATCACCACTGCACTACCCTAAACCCTAAAACACTGCCCCCAGCATGACCCCCTACACTACACAAACACCACTGTATGACCCTAAACCCTAAATCTATACCCAGCATGACCCCCTACACTACACAGACACCACTGTGCTACCCTATAACCTAAAACACTATCCCCAGCATGACCCCTACACTACCCAAACACCACTACACTATCCTACACCCTAAAACACAACCCCCAGCATTACCCCCTATACTATAGAAACACCACTCCACTACCCTAAACCCTAAATCTACCCCGAACACTACACAAACACCACTGCACTACCCTTAACCCTAAAACACTACGCTCAGCATTACTCCCTATACTATAGAAACACCACTGCACTACCCTAAGCCCTAAAACACTACCCCCAGCAAGACCCCCTCACAACACAAACACCACTGCACTACCCTAAACCCTAAATCTACCCCCAACATGACCCCCTACACTACCCAAACACCACTGCACTACCCTAAACCCTAAAACACTACCCCCAGCATGAACCACTACACTACCCAAACACCACTGCACTACACTAAACCCGAACACACAACCCCCTACACTACAAAAACACCACTGCACTACCTTAATCCCTAAAACACTACCCCAAGAACGACCCCCTACACTACACAAACACCAGTGTACTACCCTAAAAGACTACCCCCAGGATGACCCCCTTCACTACCCAAACACAACTGCACTACGCCAAACCCAAAAACACTACCCCCAGCATGACCCCCTACACTACCCAAACACCACTGCAGTACCCTAAACCCCAAAACACGACCCCCTACACTACACAAACACCACTGAACTACCCTGAACCCTAAAACACTACCACCAGCATTACCCCCTACACTACCCAAACACCACTGCACTACACTAAACCCTAAATCTACCCCAGCATGACCTCCCACACTACACAAACACCACTTCACTGCCCTAAACCCTAAAACACTATCCCCAACACAAATCCCTACACTACACAAACACCACTGCACTACCCTAAACTCTAAAACACTAACCGCAGCATGACCCCCTACACTACCCAAACACCACTGCACTACCCTATACCCTAAAACACGACCAACTACACTACACAAACACCACAGCACTACCCTAATCCCTAAAACACTACCCACAGCATGACCCCCTACACTACACAAACACCACGGCACTACCCTAAACCCTAAAACACTACCCCATACAAACACAAACACCACTGCAATACCCTAAACCCTAAATATACCCCAGAAAGACCACCTACACTACCCAAACACCACTGCACTACCCTAAACCCTAAAGCACTAACCCCAGCATGAACCCTTTCACTACCCAAACAGCACTGCACTGCCCCAAACTATAAAACAATACCCACAGCACGACCGCCTACACTACCCATCACCACTGCACTACCCTAAACCCTAAAACACTGCCCCCAGCATGACCCCCTACACTACACAAACATCACTGTATGACCCTAAACCCTAAATCTATTCCCAGCATGACCTCCTACACTACACAAACAACACTGCACTACCCTAAACATTAAAACACTACCCCAAGCACGACCCACTACACTACACAAACAGCACTGTACTACGGTAAACCTAAAACACTACCCCCAGTACAAACCCCTACACTACCCAAACACCACTACACTACCCTAAACCCTAAAACACAACCCCCTACACTACACAAACACCACAGCACTACCCAAAACTCTAAAACACTACCCCCTACAAAACACAAACACCACCCACTACCCCAAACCCTAAATCTACCCCCAGCATGAACCCCTACACTACCCAAACACCACTGCACTACCCTAATCCATAAATCTAACCCCAGCACAACCCCGTAGACTACTCAAACACCACTGCACTACCCTAAACCGTAAAACACTGCCCCCAGCATGACTTCCTACAATACACAAACACCACTGCATGACCCTAAACCCTAAATCTACCCCCAGCATGACCCCCTACACTACACAAACACCACTGCACTACCCTAAATCCTAAAACACTACCCTACGCACGACCCCCTACACTACACAAACACCACTGTACTACCCTAAACCCTAAAACACTACTCCCAGCACGACCCCCTTCACTACCCAAACACAACTGCGCTTCGCTAAACCTAAAAACACCACCCCAGCACACCCCCTACACTACCCAAACACCACTGCACTACCCTACTCCCTAAAACACAATCCGCTATACTACAAAAACCCCACTGCAATACCCTAAACCCTATAACACTACCCCCAGCATGACCCCCTATACTACACAAACACCACTGTACTACCCTAAACCCTAAAACACTACTCCCAGCACGACCCCCTTCACTACCCAAACACAACTGCGCTACGCTAAACCTAAAAACACTACCCCAGCACACCCCCTATACTACCCAAACACCACTGCACTACCCTAAGCCCTAAAACACTACCCCCAGCACGGCTCACTACACTTCCCAAATACCAATGCACTACACTAACCCTTAAATCTACCCCCAGCATGACCTCTCACACTACACAAACACCACTGTACTACCCTAAACCCTAAAACACTATCCCCAGCACAAACCGCTACACTACCCAAACACCACTGCACTACCCTATACCCTAAAATATGACTACCTACACTACACAAACACCACTGCACTACCCTAAACCCTAAAACACTACCCACAGCATGACCCTCTACACTAGACAAACACCACTACACTACCCTAAACGCTAAAACACTACCCCCTACACTACACAAACACCAGTGCACTACCCTAAACCCTAAAACACTACCCCCAGCATGACCCCTACACTACCCAAACACCACTACACTACCCTAAACCCTAAAACACAACCCCCTACACTACACAAACACCACAGCACTACCCAAAACTCTAAAACACTACCCCCTACAAAACACAAACACCACCCACTACCCACTACCCCAAACCCTAAATCTACCCCCAGCATGAACCCCTAAACTACCCAAACACCACTGCACTACCCTAATCCATAAATCTAACCCCAGCACAACCCCGTAGACTACTCAAACACCACTGCACTACCCTAAACCGTAAAACACTGCCCCCAGCATGACTTCCTACAATACACAAACACCACTGCATGACCCTAAACCCTAAATCTACCCCCAGCATGACCCCCTACACTACACAAACACCACTGCACTACCCTAAACCCTAAAACACTACCCCAAGCACGACCCCCTACACTACACAAACACCACTGTACTACCCTAAACCCTAAAACACTACTCCCAGCACGACCCCCTTCACTACCCAAACACAACTGCGCTTCGCTAAACCTAAAAACACCACCCCAGCACACCCCCTACACTACCCAAACACCACTGCACTACCCTAAGCCCTAAAACACAATCCGCTATACTACAAAAACCCCACTGCAATACCCTAAACCCTATAACACTACCCCCAGCATGACCCCCTACACTACACAAACACCACTGTACTACCCTAAATCCTAAAACACTACCCTAAGCACGACCCCCTACACTACACAAACACCACTGTACTACCCTAAACCCTAAAACACTACTCCCAGCATGACCCCCTTCACTACCCAAACACAACTGCGCTTCGCTAAACCTAAAAACACCACCCCAGCACACCCCCTACACTACCCAAACACCACTGCACTACCCTACTCCCTAAAACACAATCCGCTATACTACAAAAACCCCACTGCAATACCCTAAACCCTATAACACTACCCCCAGCATGACCCCCTATACTACACAAACACCACTGTACTACCCTAAACCCTAAAACACTACTCCCAGCACGACCCCCTTCACTACCCAAGCACAACTGCGCTACGCTAAACCTAAAAACACTACCCCAGCACACCCCCTATACTACCCAAACACCACTGCACTACCCTAAGCCCTAAAACACTACCCCCAGCACGGCTCACTACACTTCCCAAATACCAATGCACTACACTAACCCTTAAATCTACCCCCAGCATGACCTCTCACACTACACAAACACCACTGTACTACCCTAAACCCTAAAACACTATCCCCAGCACAAACCGCTACACTACCCAAACACCACTGCACTACCCTATACCCTAAAATATGACTACCTACACTACACAAACACCACTGCACTACCCTAAACCCTAAAACACTACCCACAGCATGACCCTCTACACTAGACAAACACCACTACACTACCCTAAACGCTAAAACACTACCCCCTACACTACACAAACACCAGTGCACTACCCTAAACCCTAAAACACTACCCCCAGCATGACCCCTACACTACCCAAACACCACTACACTACCCTAAACCCTAAAACACAACCCCCTACACTACACAAACACCACAGCACTACCCAAAACTCTAAAACACTACCCCCTACAAAACACAAACACCACCCACTACCCCAAACCCTAAATCTACCCCCAGCATGAACCCCTAAACTACCCAAACACCACTGCACTACCCTAATCCATAAATCTAACCCCAGCACAACCCCGTAGACTACTCAAACACCACTGCACTACCCTAAACCGTAAAACACTGCCCCCAGCATGACTTCCTACAATACACAAACACCACTGCATGACCCTAAACCCTAAATCTACCCCCAGCATGACCCCCTACACTACACAAACACCACTGCACTACCCTAAACCCTAAAACACTACCCCAAGCACGACCCCCTACACTACACAAACACCACTGTACTACCCTAAACCCTAAAACACTACTCCCAGCACGACCCCCTTCACTACCCAAACACAACTGCGCTTCGCTAAACCTAAACACACCACCCCAGCACACCCCCTACACTACCCAAACACCACTGCACTACCCTAAGCCCTAAAACACAATCCGCTATACTACAAAAACCCCACTGCAATACCCTAAACCCTATAACACTACCCCCAGCATGACCCCCTACACTACACAAACACCACTGTACTACCCTAAACCCTAAAACACTACTCCCAGCACGACCCCCTTCACTACCCAAACACAACTGCGCTACGCTAACCCTAAAAACACTACCCCAGCACACCCCCTATACTACCCAAACACCACTGCACTACCCTAAGCCCTAAAACACTACCCCCAGCACGGCTCACTACACTTCCCAAATACCAATGCACTACACTAACCCTTAAATCTACCGCCAGCATGACCTCTCACACTACACAAACACCACTGTACTACCCTAAACCCTAAAACACTATCCCCAGCACAAACCGCTACACTACCCAAACACCACTGCACTACCCTATACCCTAAAATATGACTACCTACACTACACAAACACCACTGCACTACCCTAAACCCTAAAACACTACCCACAGCATGACCCTCTACACTAGACAAACACCACTACACTACCCTAAACGCTAAAACACTACCCCCTACACTACACAAACACCAGTGCACTACCCTAAACCCTAAAACACTACCCCCAGCATGACCCCTACACTACCCAAACACCACTGCACTTTCCTACACCCTAAAACACTACCCCCAGCATTACTCCTATACTATAGTATCACCACTGCACTACCCTAAACCCTAAATCTACCCCCAACACTACACAAACACCACTGCACCACCCTTAACCCTAAAACACTACCCTCAGCATTACTCCCTATACTATAGAAACACCACTGCACTACCCTAAACCCTAAATCTACCCCCAACATGACCCCCTACACTACCCAAACACCACTGCACTACCCTAAACCCTAAAACACTACCCCCAGCATGAACCACTACACTACCCAAACACCACTGCACTACACTAAACCCGAAAACACAACCCCCTACACTACCCATCACCACTGCACTACCCTAAACCCTAAAACACTGCCCCCAGCATGACCCCCTACACTTCACAAACACCACTGTCTGACCCTAAACCCTAAATCTATAAACAGCATGACCCCCTACACTACACAGACACCACTGTGCTACCCTATAACCTAAAACACTACCTCCAGCATGACCCCTACACTACCCAAACACCACTGCACTAAGCTACACCCTAAGACACTACCCCCAGCATTACCCCCTATACTATAGAAACACCACTGCACTACCCTAAACCCTAAATCTACCCCCAACACTACACAAACACCACTGCACTACCCTTAACCCTAAAACACTACCCTCAGCATTACTCCCTATACTATAGAAACACCACTTCACTACCATAAACCCTAAAACACTACCCCCAGCATGACCCCCTACACTACCCAAACACCACTGCACTACCCTAAACCCCAAAACACGACCCCCTACACTACACAAACACCACTGAACTACCCTAAACCCTAAAACACTACCACCAGCATTACCCCCTACACTACCCAAACACCACTGCACTACACTAAACCCTAAATCTACCCCAGCATGACCTCCCACACTACACAAACACCACTTCACTGCCCTAAACCCTAAAACACTATCCCCAACACAAATCCCCACACTACACAAACACCACTGCACTACCCTAAACTCTAAAACACTAACCCCAGCATGACCCCCTACACTACCCAAACACCACTGCACTACCCTATACCCTAAAACACGACCCCCTACACTACACAAACACCACAGCACTACCCTAATCCCTAAAACACTACCCACAGCATGACCCCCTACACTACACAAACACCACTGCACTACCCTAAACCCTAAAACACTACCCCATACAAATACAAACACCACTGCACTACCCTAAACCCTAAATCTACCCCAGAAAGACCACCTACACTACCCAAACACCACTGCACTACCCTAAACCCTAAAGGACTAACCCCAGCATGAACCCTTTCACTACCCAAACAGCACTGCACTGCCCCAATCTATAAAACAATACCCACAGCACGACCCCCTACACTACCCATCACCACTGCACTACCCTAAACCCTAAAACACTGCCCCCAGCATGACCCCCTACACTACACAAACATCACTGTATGACCCTAAACCCTAAAGCTATACCCAGCATGACCTCCTACACTACACAAACAACACTGCACTACCCTAAACATTAAAACACTACCCCAAGCACGACCCACTACACTACACAAACAGCACTGTACTACGCTAAACCTAAAACACTACCCCCAGCACAAACCCCTACACTACCCAAACACCACTACACTACCCTAAACCCTAAAACACAACCCCCTACACTACACAAACACCACAGCACTACGCAAAACTCTAAAACACTACCCCCTACAAAACACAAACACCACCCACTACCCCAAACCCTAAATCTACCCCCAGCATGAACCCCTACACTACCCAAACACCACTGCACTACCCTAATCCATAAATCTAACCCCAGCACAACCCCGTAGACTACTCAAACACCACTGCACTACCCTAAACCGTAAAACACTGCCCCCAGCATGACTTCCTACAATACACAAACACCACTGCATGACCCTAAACCCTAACACACTACCCCAAGCACAACCCCCTACACTACACAAACACCACTGTACTACCCTAAACCCTAAAACACTACTCCCAGCACGACCCCTTCACTACCCACACACAACTGCGCTACGCTAAACCTAAAAATACTACCCCAGTACACCCCCTACACTACCCAAACACCACTGCACTACCCTAAGCCCTAAAACACAATCCGCTATACTACAAAAACCCCACTGCAATACCCTAAACCCTATAACACTACCCCCAGCATGACCCCCTACACTACACAAACACCACTGTACTACACTAAACCCTAAAACACTACTCCCAGCACGACCCCCTTCACTACCCAAACACAACTGCGCTACGCTAAACCTAAAAACACTACCCCAGCACACCCCCTATACCACCCAAACACCACTGCACTACCCTAAGCCCTAAAACACTACCCCCAGCACGGCTCACTACACTTCCCAAATCCCAATGCACTACACTAACCCTTAAATCTACCCCCAGCATGACCTCCCACACTACCCAAACACCACTGCACTACCTTAAACCCTAAAACACTACCCACAGCATGACCCTCTACACTAGACAAACACCACTACACTACCCTAAACGCTAAAACACTACCCCCTACACTACACAAACACCAGTGCACTACCCTAAACCCTAAAACACTACCCCCAGCATGACCCCTACACTACCCAAACACCACTACACTTTCCTACACCCTAACACACACCCCCCAGCATTACCCCTCTACTATAGTAACACCACTGCACTACCCTAAACCCTAAATCTACCCCCAACACTACACAAACACCACTGCACTACCCTTAACCCTAAAACACTACCCTCAGCATTACTCCCTATACTATAGAAACACCACTGCACTACCCTAAACCCTAAATCTACCCCCAACATGACCCCCTACACTACCCAAACACCACTGCACTACCCTAAACCCTAAAACACTACCCCCAGCATGAACCACTACACTACCCAAACACCACTGCACTACACTAAACCCGAAAAAACAACCCCCTACACTACCCATCACCACTGCACTACCCTTAACCCTAAAACACTGCCCCCAGCATGACCCCCTACACTTCACAAACACCACTGTCTGACCCTAAACCCTAAATCTATAAACAGCATGACCCCCTACACTACACAGACACCACTGTGCTACCCTATAACCTAAAACACTACCTCCAGCATGACCCGTACACTACCCAAACACCACTGCACTATGCTACACCCTAAAACACTACCCCCAGCATTACCCTCTATACTATAGAAACACCACTGCACTACCCTAAACCCTAAATCTACCCCAACACTACACAAACACCACTGCACTACCCTTAACCCTAAAACACTACCCTCAGCATTACTCCCTATACTATAGAAACACCACTGCACTACCATAAACCATAAAACACTACCCCCAGCATGACCCCCTACACTACCCAAACACCACTGCACTACCCTAAACCCCAAAACACGACCCCCTACACTACACAAACACCACTGAACTACCCTAAACCCTAAAACACTACCACCAGCATTACCCCCTACACTACCCAAACACCACTGCACTACACTAAACCCTAAATCTACCCCAGCATGACCTCCCACACTACACAAACACCACTTCACTGCCCTAAACCCTAAAACACTATCCCCAACACAAATCCCTACACTACACAAACACCACTGCACTACCCTAAACTCTAAAACACTAACCCCAGCATGACCCCCTACACTACCCAAACACCACTGCACTACCCTATACCCTAAAACACGACCCCCTACACTACACAAACACCACAGCACTACCCTAATCCCTAAAACACTACCCACAGCATGACCCCCTACACTACACAAACACCACTGCACTACCCTAAACCCTAAAACACTACCCCATACAAACACAAACACCACTGCACTACCCTAAACCCTAAATCTACCCCAGAAAGACCACCTACACTACCCTAACACAACTGCACTACCCTAAACCCTAAAGCACTAACCCCAGCATGAACCCTTTCACTACCCAAACAGCACTGCACTGCCCCAAACTATAAAACAATACCCACAGCACGACCCCCTACACTACCCATTACCACTGCACTACCCTAAACCCTAAAACACTGCCCCCAGCATGACCCCCTACACTACACAAACATCACTGTATGACCCTAAACCCTAAATCTACACCCAGCATGACCTCCCACACTACACAAACAACACTGCACTACCCTAAACATTAAAACACTATCCCAAGCACGACCCACTACACTACACAAACAGCACTGTACTACGCTAAACCTAAAACACTACCCCCAGCACAAACCCCTACACTACCCAAACACCACTACACTACCCTAAACCCTAAAACACAACCCCCTAAACTACACAAACACCACAGCACTACCCAAAACTCTAAAACACTACCCCCTACAAAACACAAACACCACCCACTACCCCAAACCCTAAATCTACCCCCAGCATGAACCCCTACACTACCCAAACACCACTGCACTACCCTAATCCGTAAATCTAACCCCAGCACAACCCCGTAGACTACTCAAACACCACTGCACTACCCTAAACCGTAAAACACTGCCCCCAGCATGACTTCCTACAATACACAAACACCACTGCATGACCCTAAACCCTAAATCTACCCCCAGCATGACCCCCTACACTACACAAACACCACTGCACTACCCTAAACCCTAAAACACTACCCCAAGCACGACCCCCTACACTACACAAACACCACTGCACTACCCTAAACCCTAAAACACTACCCCAAGCACGACCCCCTACACTACACAAACACCACTGCACTACCCTAAGCCCTAAAACACAATCCGCTATACTACAAAAACCCCACTACAATACCCTAAACCCTATAACACTATCCCCAGCATGACCCCCTACACTATACAAACACCACTGCACTACCCTAAACCCTAAAACACTACCCCAAGCACGACCCCCTACACTACACAAACACCACTGCACTACCCTAAACCCTAAAACACTACCCCAAGCACGACCCCCTACACTACACAAACACCACTGCACTACCCTAAGCCCTAAAACACAATCCGCTATACTACAAAAACCCCACTACAATACCCTAAACCCTATAACACTATCCCCAGCATGACCCCCTACACTACACAAACACCACTGTACTACCCTAAACCCTAAAACACTACTCCCAGCACGACCCCCTTCACTACCCAAACACAACTGCGCTACGCTAAACCTAAAAACACTACCCCAGCACACCCCCTATACTACCCAAACACCACTGCACTACCCTAAGCCCTAAAACACTACCCCCAGCACGGCTCACTACACTTCCCAAATACCAATGCACTACACTAACCCTTAAATCTACCCCCAGCATGACCTCCCACACTACACAAACACCACTTGTTAGAATGGGGAACCTCTGGTTGGCACAGGTAGGTACTTGTGACAAGCAGTGGTCCCTTCTTCTATTCAGGGTGAGAGAATTACCCCTTCAGAACAACCCCTGCTCACCCTATAGGTAGTGTGGCGCGAGCAGTCAGGGCTAAACTTCAGGGCGCTAGTCAGTTAAGCATTTATGATCACACACAGTAAACCACAACGATCCCCCACAAACGGACACCAGGCGTAAGTTGTATCAAAAATACGGATGCTTTATATAAAAGATTCTTTGTTACGCAGGCATGTACAAGACCATCAATAACGGTTGCGAAATGGAAGCCACAAGATGATAATTAGGCACTGTTCTTGTCTTTGGTAACTTATTCGATCACAAGCGCTTCACAGGGCTCGGTTGAGTCGGTCCAGTCACGATGATGCGCCGTGCACCCGGGGTACAGTGATACGGGGAAATCAGAACGTTGCGGACCCCGAGTCCGATAGCGAGTTCACTGTACCTGGGAACGTGCGATGTGCCTGGACGAGTCTTCGGGGGAGGTGCAGGTTCTGCACCTCGCGGGTCTCCGGATCAAAAATTCAGCGGGCGGCTCTCGGTAGACAGGTGCGGCCCAGGGCCTCCGACACGGACTGTGCGGGAGGTCACTGCGGAGGGCGGCATGGTCAGACTCAGGCTGGGAGGTGAAGCGGGGCGGCCGGATACGTTACGACGTACGGGCGGCCGTCCGAGGCTTGATTTCACTTCCCAAGTAGAAATCCGGCGGGAGGGCGAGAGGGCACCAGGCACGCTCCAGTGGCAGGCAGGTGACAGGGAAGCGGGGCGGCCAGCCTCGATGGGTCCAGAGCGACTCAGGTAGAGCGGGGCTCTTGGCGAGGGGAGGCGGCCAGGCTTCAGGGTGTCACGGCCCTAGGAGGGGTGGCAAGGTGCGCAGAGCACTCCGGCGGGAGAAAGCACACGGCTCGAGTTCTCAGACGAGCGGAGACACGGTGAACCCACTGGTCCTGGGGTTCAGTTCAGGGGGCAAGCTCTTCTTCCAAGCCCTTGGAGATAGTTGAAGAACAAAGTGCAAAAGTCTCTTTTAGTCTTTTTCCTCTCCTTCCTCAGCAAGGCACCTACTGCAGGCCAGTCCCTCAGGTCAGGGAAAGTTACTCCTCCTTCAGCTTCTTCCAGGTCCTTCTAGTCGGGCAGAGTTCCTTCGCGGTTCAATCTGGATCTGATTTCTTAGGAGCCAGGCTCATACTTTTATACAGTGATTCTTTTGTTCTTTAGTGCCAGGGGGCCTGGGCCTGGCTCAGTCCAGTTTTGGAGCACTCTGTTGTGGTGACTCTGCTTTTTCTTTTCAGCAGCAGGGCAGAGACATCAGCCGCTCCACAGGGGGCGGAGCCGGCATTGTGGTTGCAGAGCACAGGTCTATTCAAGAGTCAAGGTGGGCTCCTCCCACCCATCCTGGTGTAATCTCTCTACCCACCACCTGGCAGCCAACCTGTCTCCTGGAATCCCCCAGCCCTGCTCCTGTACTGTTGCTAGGCAGAACACACACCCACAGCAGAGGCGGACTGAGATGGTCAGGCACGCAAAGGCTAACTTTCTGAAAGTAGCATTTGCAAACCCAGGATATTAAAATAACCTTTACTAAAAGATGTATTTTATTATCCCGAGTTCAGGCATACTAAACATGACCTCCTACCATGCTCTCTGAGTCCACTGGGGTCACAGCGTGTAGCGATCCCAGTAGCCCATTCTGGCCTATGGAGAGCAGGTAGCCTTCAATAGTGAAAAACGAAAATGGCTGTAATTCACTATTAGGACATACCACACACATCAGGGCATGTCCTACCTTATGCCTACAATGTACCCTGCGCTTGGGCCTACCAGAGGGGTGACTAACATGTAGTTAAGGGAAGGTTTAGGGACTGGCAAGTGGGGACACTTGCTCAGTCAGCGCGACGGTACCAGACCGCGCGCAGGTTCTGCAGTGGCAGATCCTAGACACATTTTACCCCGCTTCTTCGGTGGGTGGCACAATCAGTGCTGCAAGCCCACTAGCAGCATTTGGATATATAAGCCCTTGGCACCCCTGGTGCACTCTACCAGGGACTGACAGTAAACCAAATAAACCAAACGTGGAAGTCAATTCACATAATACATTTTACCATAGGGAGCACTTGCACTGTGGCACTGGATGGCAGTGGCACAGTGCCCTGAGCAGCTAACACCAACACAAAAACACATTGAGGCACAGACAAAAATGGAAGGGTGACCCACGCCAATGGTGCCAGGTCTAACACCACTGTACTACCCTAAACCCTAAAACACTATCCCCAGCACAAACCGCTACACTACCCAAACACCACTGCACTACCCTATACCCTAAAACATGACTACCTACACTACACAAACACCACTGCACTACCCTAAACCCTAAAACACTACCCACAGCATGACCCTCTACACTAGACAAACACCACTACACTATCCTAAACGCTAAAACACTACCCCTACACTACACAAACACCAGTGCACTACCCTAAACCCTAAAACACTACCTCCAGCATGACCCCTACACTACCCAAACACCACTGCACTTTCCTACACCCTAAAACACTACCCCCAGCATTACCCCTATACTATAGTAACACCACTGCACGACCCTAAACCCTAAATCTACCCCCAACACTACACAAACACCACTGCACTACCCTTAACCCTAAAACACTACCCTCAGCATTACTCCCTATACTATAGAAACACCACTGCACTACCCTAAACCCTAAATCTACCCCCAACATGACCCCCTACACTACCCAAATACCACTGCACTACCCTAAACCCTAAAAAACTACCCCAGCATGAACCACTACACTACCCAAACACAACTGCACTACACTAAACCCAAAAACACAACCCCCTACACTACCCATCACCACTGCACTACCCTAAACCCTAAAACACTGCCCCCAGCATGACCCCCAACACTTCACAAACACCACTGTCTGACCCTAAACCCTAAATCTATAAACAGCGTGACCCCCTACACTACACAGACACCACTGTGCTACCCTATAACCTAAAACACTACCTCCAGCATGACCCCTACACTACCCAAACACCACTGCACTATGCTACACCCTAAAACACTACCCCCAGCATTACCCCCTATACTATAGAAACACCACTGCACTACCCTAAACCCTAAATCTACCCCCAACACTACACAAACACCACTGCACTACCCTTAACCCTAAAACACTACTCTCAGCATTACTCTCTATACAATAGAAACACCACTGCACTACCATAAACCCTAAAACACTACCCCCAACATGACCCCCTACACTACCCAAACACCACTGCACTACCCTAAACCCTAAAACACTACCCCCAGCATGAACCACTACACTACCCAAACACCACCTCACTACACTAAACCCGAAAACACAACCCCCTACACTACAAAAACACCACTGCACTGCCTTAATCCCTAAAACACTACCCCAAGAACGACCCCCTACACTACACAAACACCACTGTACTACCCTAAAACACTACCCCCAGCATGACCCCCTTCACTACCCAAACACAACTGCACTACGCCATACCCAAAAACACTACCCACAGCATGACCCCCTACACTTCCCAAATACCACTGTACTACACTAACCCTTAAATCTACCCCCAGCATAACCTCCCACACTACACAAACACCACTGTACTACCCTAAACCCTAAAACACTATCCCCAGCACAAATCCCTACACAACACAAACACCACTGCACTACCCTAAACCCTAAATCTACCCCCAACATGACCCCCTACACTACCCAAACACCACTGCACTACCCTAAAGCCTAAAACACTACCCACAGCATGAACCACTACACTACCCAAACACCACTGCACTACACTAAACCCGAAAACACAACCCCCTACACTACAAAAACACCACTGCACTACCGCAATCCCTAAAACACTACCCAAAGAACGACCCCCTACACTACACAAACACCACTGTACTACCCTATACCCTAAAACATGACCCCCTACAATACACAAACACCACAGCACTACCCCAAACCCTAAAACACTACCCACAGCATGACCCCCTACACTACAGAAACACCACTGCACTACCCTAAACCCTAAAACACTACCCCATACAAACACAAACACCACAGCACCGTAAAACACTGCCCCCAGCATGACTTCCTACAATACACAAACACCACTGCATGACCCTAAACCCTAAATCTACCCCCAGCATGACCCCCTACACTACACAAACACCACTGCACTACCCTAAACCTAAAACACTACCCCAAGCACGACCCCCTACACTACACAAACACCACTGTACTACCCTAAACCCTAAAACGCTACCCCAGCACACCCCATACACTACCCAAACACCACTGCACTACCCTAAGCCCTAAAACGCAATCCGCTATACTACAAAAACACCACTGCAATACCCTAAACCCTATAACACTTCCCCGGCACGACCCCCTACACTACACAAACACCACTGTACTACCCTAAACCCTAAAACACTACTCCCAGCACGACCCCCTTCACTACCCAAACACAACTGCGCTACACTAAACCTAAAAACACTACCCCAGCACACCCCCTACACTACCCAAACACCACTGCACTACCCTAAGCCCTAAAACACTACCCCAGCACACCCCCTACACTACCCAAACACCACTGCACTACCCTAAGCACTAAAACACTACCCCCAACATGACCCCCTACACTACCCAAACACCACTGCACTACCCTAAACCCTAAAACACTACCCCCAGCATGAACCACTACACTACCCAAACACCACCTCACTACACTAAACCCGAAAACACAACCCCCTACACTACAAAAACACCACTGCACTGCCTTAATCCCTAAAACACTACCCCAAGAACGACCCCCTACACTACACAAACACCACTGTACTACCCTAAAACACTACCCCCAGCATGACCCCTTTCACTACCCAAACACAACTGCACTACGCCATACCCAAAAACACTACCCACAGCATGACCCCCTACAGTTCCCAAATACCACTGTACTACACTAACCCTTAAATCTACCCCCAGCATAACCTCCCACACTACACAAACACCACTGTACTACCCTAAACCCTAAAACACTATCCCCAGCACAAATCCCTACACAACACAAACACCACTGCACTACCCTAAACCCTAAATCTACCCCCAAAATGACCCCCTACACTACCCAAACACCACTGCACTACCCTAAACCCTAAAACACTACCCCCAGCATGAACCACTACACTACCCAAACACCACTGCACTACACTAAACCCGAAAACACAACCCCCTACACTACAAAAATACCACTGCACTACCGCAATCCCTAAAACACTACCCAAAGAACGACCCCCTACACTACACAAACACCACTGTACTACCCTATACCCTAAAACATGACCCCTACAATACACAAACACCACAGCACTACCCCAAACCCTAAAACACTACCCACAGCATGACCCCCTACACTACAGAAACACCACTGCACTACCCTAAACCCTAAAACACTACCCCATACAAACACAAACACCACGGCACCGTAAAACACTGCCCCCAGCATGACTTCCTACAATACACAAACACCACTGCATGACCCTAAACCCTAAATCTACCCCCAGCATGACCCCCTACACTACACAAACACCACTGCACTACCCTAAACCCTAAAACACTACCCCAAGCACGACCCCCTACACTACACAAACACCACTGTACTACCCTAAACCCTAAAACACTACCCCAGCACACCCCATACACTACCCAAACACCACTGCACTACCCTAAGCCCTAAAACACAATCCGCTATACTACAAAAACACCACTGCAATACCCTAAACCCTATAACACTACCCCCAGCACGACCCCCTACACTACACAAACACCACTGTACTACCCTAAACCGTAAAACACTACTCCCAGCATGACCCCCTTCACTACCCAAACACAACTGCGCTACACTACACCCAAAAACACTACCCCAGCACACCCCCAACACTACCCAAACACCACTGCACTACCCTAAGCTCTAAAGCACTACCCCCAGCACGACTCCCTACACTTCTCAAATACCACTGTACTACACTAACCCTTAAATCTACCCCCAGCATAACCTCCCACACTACACAAACACCACTGTACTACCCTAAACCCTAAAACACTATCCCCAGCACAAACCGCTACACTACCCAAACACCACTGCACTACCCTATACCCTAAAACATGACTGCCTACACTACAAAAACACCACTGCACTACCCTAAGCCCTAAAACACAATCCGCTATACTACAAAAACACCACTGCAATACCCTAAACCCTATAACACTACCCCCAGCACGACCCCCTACACTACACAAACACCACTGTACTACCCTAAACTGTAAAACACTACTCCCAGCACGACCCCCTTCACTACCCAAACACAACTGCGCTACACTACACCTAAAAACACTACCCCAGCACACCCCCTACACTACCCAAACACCACTGCACTACCCTAAGCCCTAAAGCACTACCCCCAGCACGACTCCCTACACTTCTCAAATACCACTGTACTACACTAACCCTTAAATCTACCCCCAGCATAACCTCCCACACTACACAAACACCACTGTACTACCCTAAACCCTAAAACACTATCCCCAGCACAAACCGCTACACTACCCAAACACCACTGCACTACCCTAAACCCTAAAACACTACCCACAGCATGACCCTCTACACTACATAAACACCACAACACTACCCTAAACCCTAAAACACTATCCCCTACACTACACAAACACCAGTGCACTACCCTAAACCCTAAAACACTACCCCCAGCATGACCCCCTACACCCACACAGACACCACTGTGCTACCCTAAACCCTAAAACACTACCCCCAGCATGACCCCTACACTACCCAAACACCACTGCACTATCCTACACCCTAAAACACTACCCCCAGCATTACCCTCTATACTATAGAAACACCACTGCACTTCCCTAAACCCTAAATCTACCCCAACACTACACAAACACCACTGCACTACCCTTAACCCTAAAACACTACCCTCAACATAACTCCCTATACTATAGATACACCACTGCACTACCCTAAACCCTAAATCAACCCCCAACAATACCCCCTACACTACCCAAACACCACTGCAATACCCTAAACCCTAAAACACAACCCCCTACACTACACAAACACCACTTCACTGCCCTAAACCCTAAAACACTATCCCCAGCACAAATCCCTACACTACACAAACACCACTGCACTACCCTAAACCCTAAAACATGACCCCCTACACTACACAAACACCACTGTACTACCCTAAACCCTAAAACACTACTCCCAGCACGACCCCCTTCACTACCCAAACACAACTGCGCTACGCTAAACCTAAAAACACTAACCCAGCACACCCCCTACACTACCCATCACCACTGCACTACCCTAAACCCTAAAACACTGCCCCCAGCACGACCCCCAACACTACACAAACCCACTGTACTACGCTAAACCTAAAAACACTTACCCCAGCACAAACCCCTACACTACCCAAACACCACTACACTACCCTAAACCCTAAAACACAACCCTCTACACTACACAAACACCACAGCACAATCCAAAACCCTAAATCTACCCCCAGCATGACCCCCTACACTACACAAACACCACTGCACTACCCAAAACTCTAAAACACTACCCCCTACAAAACACAAACACCACCTAATACCTCAAACCCTAAATCTACCCCCAGCATGAACCCCTACACTACCCAAACACCACAGCACTACCCTAATCCATAAATCTAACCCCAGCACAACCCGTAGACTACTCAAACACCACTGCACTACCCTAAACCGTAAAACACTGCCCCCAGTATGACCCCCTACACTACACAAACACCACTGCACTACCCTAAACCCTAAAACACTACTCCCAGCACGACCCCTTCACTACCCAAACACAACTACGCTACGCTAAACCTAAAAACACTACCCCAGCACACCCTTACACTACCCAAACACCACTGCACTACCCTAAGCCCTAAAACACAATCCGCTACACTACACAAACACCACTGCAATACCCTAAACCCTATAACACTACCCCCAGCACGACCCCCTACACTACACAAACACCACTGCACTACCCTAAACCCTAAAACACTACCCCCAGCACGACTCCCTACACTTCCCAAATAACACTGCACTACACTAACCCTTAAATCTACCCCCAGCATGACCTCCCACACTACACAAACACCACTGTACTACCCTAAACCCTAGAACACTACCCACAGCATGACCCTCTACACTACACAAACACCACTGCACTACCCTAAACCCTAAAACACTACCCCTACACTACACAAACACCAGTGCAGTACCCTATACCCTAAAACACTACGCCCAGCATGACCCCCTACACTACACAGACACCACTGTGCTACCCTAAACCCTAAAACACTACCCCCAGCATGACCCCTACACTACCCAAACACCACTGCACTATCCTACACCCTAAAACACTACCCCCAGCATTACCCCCTATACTATAGAAACACCACTGCACTACCCTAAACCCTAAAACACTACCCCCAGAAAGACCCCCTCCCAACACAATCACCACTGCACTACCCTAAACACTAAATCTACCCCCAACATGACCCCCAACACTACACGAACACCATTGCCCTACCCTTCACCCTAAAACACTACGCTCAGCATTACTCCCTATACTATAGAAACACCACTGCACTACCCTAAACCCTAAAACACTACCGCCAGCAAGACCCCCTTCACTACCCAAACACAACTGCGCTACACTAAACCTAAAAACACAACCCCATCACACCCCTTACACTACCCAAACACCACTGCACTACCCTAAGCCCTAAAACACTACCCCCAGCACGACTCCCTACACTTCCCAAATACCACTGCACTACACTAACCCTTAAATCTACCCCCAGCATAACCTCCCACACTACACAAACACCACTGTACTACCCTAAACCCTAAAACACTATCCCCAGCACAAACCGCTACACTACCCAAACACCACTGCACTACCCTATACCCTAAAACATGACAGCCTACACTACAAAAACACCACTGCACTACCCTAAACCCTAAAACACTACCCACAGCATGACCCTGTACACTACATAAATACCACAACACCACCCTAAACCCTAAAACACTATCCCCTACACTACACAAACACCACTGCACTACCCTAAACCCTAAATCAACCCCTAACATGACCCCCTACACTACACAAACACCACTGCACTACCATAAACCCTAAAACACAACCCCCTACACTACACAAACACCACTTCACTGCCCTAAACCCTAAAACACTATCCCCAGCACAAATCCCTACACTGCACAAACACCACTGCACTACCCTGAACCCTAAAACACTACCCCCAGCATGACCCCCTACACCACACAGACACCACTGTGCTACCCTAAACCCTAAAACACTACCCCCAGCATGACCCCTACACTTCCCAAATACCACTGCACTACACTAACACTTAAATCTACCCCCAGCATAACCTCCCACACTACACAAACACCACTGCACTACCCTATACCCTAAAACACTACCTACAGCATGACCCTCTACAATACATAAACACCACAACACTACCCTAAACCCTAAAACACTATCCCCTACACTACACTAACACCAGTGCACTACCCTAAACCCTAAAACACTACCCCCAGCATGACCCCCTACACCACACAGACATCACTGTGCTACCCTAAACCCTAAAACACTACCCCCAGCATGACCCCTACACTACCCAAACACCACTGCACTATCCTACACCCTAAAACACAACCCCCAGCATTACCCCCTATTCTATAGAAACACCACTGCACTACCCTAAACCCTAAATCTACCCCCAACACTACACAAACACCACTGCACTACCCTAACCCTAAAACACTACCCTCAACATAACTCCCTATACTATAGATACACCACTGCACTACCCTAAATCCTAAATCAACCCCCAACATGACCCCCTACACTACCCAAACACCACTGCACTACCATAAACCCTAAAACACAACCCCCTACACTACACAAACACCACTTCACTGCCCTAAACCCTAAAACACTATCCCCAGCACAAATCCCTACACTGCACAAACACCACTGCACTACCCTAAACCCTAAAACACTACCCCCAGCATGACCCCTTACACCACACAGACACCACTGTGCTACCCTAAACCCTAAAACACTACCCCCAGCATGACCCCTACACTACCCAAACACCACTGCACTATCCTACACCCTAAAACACTACCCCCAGCATTACCCCCTATACTATAGAAACACCACTGCACTACCCTAAACCCTAAATCTACCCCCAACACTACACAAACACCACTGCACTACCTTTAACCCTAAAACACTACCCTCAACATAACTCCCTATACTATAGATACACCACTGCACTACCCTAAACCCTAAATCAACCCCCAACATGACCCCCTACACTACCCAAACACCACTGCACTACCCTAAACCCTAAAACACAACCCCCTACACTACAAAAACACCACTGCACTACCTTAATCCCTAAAACACTACCCCAAGAACGACCCCCTACACTACACAAACACCACTGTACTACCCTAAAACACTACCCCCAGCATGACCCCTTCACTACACAAACACAACTGCACTATGCCAAACCCCAACACACTACCCCCATCATGACCCCCTACACTACCCAAACACCACTGCACTACCCTAAACCCTAAAGCACTACCCCCAGCATGAACCCTTTCACTACCCAAACAGCACTGCACTGCCCCAAACTATAAAACACTACCCACAGCACGACCCCCTACACTACCCATCACCACTGCACTACCCTAAACCCTAAAACACTGCCCCCAGCATGACCCCCTACACTACACAAACACCACTATATGACCCTAAACCCTAAATCTATACCCAGCATGACCTCCTACACTACACAAACAACACTGCACTACCCTAAACCTTAAAACACTACCCCAAGCACGACCCCCTACACTACACAAACACCACTGTACTACGCTAAAACTAAAAACACTACCCCCAGCACAAACCCCTACACTACCCAAACACCACTACACTACCCTAAACCCTAAAACACAACCCCCTACACTACACAAACACCACAGCACAATCCAAAACCCTAAATCTACCCCCAGCATGACCCCCTACACTACACAAACACCACTGCACTACCCAAAACTCTAAAACACTACCACCTACAAAACACAAACACCACCCATTACCCCAAACCCTAAATCTACCCCCAGCATGAACCCCTACACTACCCAAACACCACTGCACTACCCTAATCCATAAATCTAACCCCAGCACAACCCCGTAGACTACTCAAACACCACTGCACTACCCTAAACCGTAAAACACTGCCCCCAGCATGACCTCCTACAATACACAAACCCCACTGCATGACCCTAAACCCTAAATCTACCCCCAGCATGACCCCCTACACTACACAAACACCACTGCACTACCCTAAACCCTAAAACACGACCCCCTACACTACACAAACACCACTGTACTACCCTAAACCCTAAAACACTACTCCCAGCACGACCCCCTTCACTACCCAAACACAACTGCGCTACGCTAAACCTAAAAACACTAACCCAGCACACCCCCTACACTACCCATCACCACTGCACTACCCTAAACCCTAAAACACTGCCCCCAGCATGACCCCCTACACTACACAAACACCACTGTATGACCCTAAACCCTAAATCTATACCCAGCATGACCTCCTACACTACCCAAACACCACTGCACTACCCTAAACCCTAAAACACAACCCTCTACACTACACAAACACCACAGCACAATCCAAAACCCTAAATCTACCCCCAGCATGACCCCCTACACTACACAAACACCACTGCACTACCCAAAACTCTAAAACACTACCCCCTACAAAACACAAACACCACCTAATACCTCAAACCCTAAATCTACCCCCAGCATAAACCCCTACACTACCCAAACACCACTGCACTACCCTAATCCATAAATCTAACCCCAGCACAACCCGTAGACTACTCAAACACCACTGCACTACCCTAAACCGTAAAACACTGCCCCCAGTATGACCCCCTACAATACACAAACACCACTGCATGACCCTAAACCCTAACTCTACCCCCAGCATGACCCCTACACTACACAAACACCACTGCACTACCCTAAACCCTAAAACACAACTCCCAGCGCGACCCCTTCACTACCCAAACACAACTACGCCACGCTAAACCTAAAAACACTACCCCAGCACACCCCTACACTACCCAAACACCACTGCACTACCCTAAGCCCTAAAACACAATCCGCTACACTACACAAACACCACTGCAATACCCTAAACCCTATAACACTACCCCCAGCACGACCCCCTACACTACACAAACACCACTGCACTACCCTAAACCCTAAAACACTACCCCCAGCACGACTCCCTACACTTCCCAAATAACACTGCACTACACTAACCCTTAAATCTACCCCCAGCATGACCTCCCACACTACACAAACACCACTGTACTACCCTAAACCCTAGAACACTACCCACAGCATGACCCTCTACACTACACAAACACCACAGCACTACCCTAAACCCTAAAACACTACCCCCTACACTACACAAACACCAGTGCAGTACCCTATACCCTAAAACACTACCCCCAGCATGACCCCCTACACTACACAGACACCACTGTGCTACCCTAAACCCTAAAACACTACCCCCAGCATGACCCCTACACTACCCAAACACCACTGCACTATCCTATACCCTAAAACACTACCCCCAGCATTACCCCCTATACTATAGAAACACCACTGCACTACCCTAAACCCTAAAACACTACCCCCAGAAAGACCCCCTCCCAACACAATCACCACTGCACTACCTTTAACCCTAAATCTACCCCCAACATCACCCCCAACACTACACAAACACCATTGCACTACCCTTCACCCTAAAACACTACGCTCAGCATTACTCCCTATACTATAGAAACACCACTGCACTACCCTAAACCCTAAAACACTACCCCCAGCAAGACCCCCTCACAACACATAAACCACTGCACTACCCTAAACCCTAAATCTACCCCCAACATGACCCCCTACACTACCCAAACACCACTGCACTACCCTAAACCCTAAAACACTACCCCAAGCACGACCCCCTACACTACACAAACACCACTGTACTACCCTAAACCCTAAAACACTACTCCCAGCACGACCCCTTCACTACCCAAACACAACTACGCTACGCTAAACCTAAAAACACTACCCCAGCACACCCCTACACTACCCAAACACCACTGCACTACCCTAAGCCCTAAAACACAATCCGCTACACTACACAAACACCACTGCAATACCCTAAACCCTATAACACTACCCCCAGCACGACCCCCTACACTACACAAACACCACTGCACTACCCTAAACCCTAAAACACTGCCCCCAGCAAGACCCCCTCACAACACATAAACCACTGCACTACCCTAAACACTAAATCTACCCCCAACATGACCCCCTACACTACCCAAACACCACTGCACTACCCTAAACCCTAAAACACTACCCCCAGCATGAACCACTACACTACCCAAACACCACTGCACTACCCTAAACCCTAAAACATTGCCCCCAGCATGACCCCCTACACTACACAAACACCACTGTATGACCCTAAACCCTAAATCTATACCCGGCATGACCTCCTACACTACACAAACACCACTGCACTACCCTAAACCCTAAAACACTACCCCAAGCACGACGCCCTACACTACACAAACACCACTGTACTGCGCTAAACCTAAAAACACTACCCCAGCACATACCCCTACACTACCCAAACACCACTACTCTACCCTAAACCCTAAAACACAACCCCCTACACTACCCAAACACCACAGCACAATCCAAAACCCTAAATCTACCCCCAGCATGACCCCCTACACTACACAAACACCACTGCACTACCCAAAACTCTAAAACACTACCCCCTACAAAACACAAACACCACCCAATACCTCAAACCCTAAATCTACCCCCAGCATGAACCCCTACACTACCCAAACACCACTGCACTACCCTAATTCATAAATCTAACCCCAGCACAACCCGTAGACTACTCAAACACCACTGCACTACCCTAAACCGTAAAACACTGCCCCCAGCATGACCCCCTACAATACACAAACACCACTGCATGACCCTAAACCCTAAATCTACCCCCAGCATGACCCCCTACACTACACAAACACCACTGCACTACCGTAAACCCTAAAACACTACCCCAAGCACGACCCCTTACACTACACAAACACCACTGTACTACCCTAAACCCTAAAACACTACTCCCAACACGCCCCCTTCACTTCCCAAACACAACTGCGCTACACTAAACCTAAAAACACTACCCCAGCACACCCCCTACACTACCCAAACACCACTGCACTACCCTAAGCCCTAAAACACAATCCGCTATACTACAAAAACACCACTGCAATACCCTAAACCCTATAACACTACCCCCAGCATGACCCCCTACACTACACAAACACCACTGTACTACCCTAAACCCTAAAACACTACTCCCAGCACGACCCCCTTCACTACCCAAACCCAACTGCGCTACACTAAACCTAAAAACACTACCCCAGCACACCCCCTACACTACCCAAACACCACTGCACTACCCTAAACCCTAAAACACTACCCCCAGCACGACTCCCTACACTGCCCAAATACCACTGCACTACACTAACCCTTAAATCTACCCCCAGCATAACCTCCCACACTACACAAACACCACTGTACTACCCTAAACCCTAAAACACTATCCCCAGCATGACCCCCTACACTACCCAAACACCACTGCACTACCCTATACCCTAAAACATGACAGCCTACACTACACAAACACCACTGCACTACCCTAAACCCTAAAACACTACCCACAGCATGACCCTCTACACTACACAAACACCACAACACTACCCTAAACCCTAAAAGACTACCCCCTACACTACACAAACACCAGTGCATTCCCTAAACCCTAAAACACTACCCCCAGCATGACCCCCTACACTACACAGACACCACTGTGCAACCCTAAACCCTAAAACACTACCCCCAGCATGACCCCTACACTACCCAAACACCACTGCACTATCCTACACCCTAAAACACTACCCCCAGCATTACCCCCTATACTATAGAAACACCACTGCACTACCCTAAACCCTTAATCTACCCCAACACTACACAAACACCACTGCACTACCCTTAACCCTAAAACACTACCCTCAACATAACTCCCTATACTATAGAAACACCACTGCACTACCCTAAACCCTAAATCTACCCCCCAACATGACCCCCTACACTACCCAAACACCACTGCACTACCCTAAACCCTAAAACACAACCCCCTACACAACAAAAACACCACTGCACTACCTTAATCCCTAAAACACTACCCCAAGAACGACCCCCTACACTACGCAAACACCACTGTACTACCCTAAAACACTACCCCCAGCATGACCCCCTTCACTACCCAAACACAACTGCACTATGCCAAACCCAAAAACACTACCCCCAGCATGACCCCCTACACTACCCAAACACCACTGCACTACCCTAAACCCAAAATCACGACCCCCTATACTACACAAACACCACTGCACAACGCTAAGCCCTAAAACACTACCCCAGCATGACTCCCTACACTACCCAAACACCACTGCACTACACTAAACCATAAATCTACCCCCAGCATGACCTCCCACACTACACAAACACCACTTCACTGCCCTAAACCCTAAAACACTATCCCCAGCACAAATCCCTACACTACACAAACACCACTGCACTACCCTAAACTCTAAAACACTAACCCCAGCATGACCCCCTACACTACCCAAACACCACTACACTACCCTATACCCTAAGACATGACCCCCTACACTACACAAACACCACAGCACTACCCTAAACCCTAAAACACTACCCACAGCATGACCCCCTACACTACACAAACAGCACTGCACTACCCTAAACCCTAAAACACTCCCCCATACAAACACAAACATCACTGCACTACCCTAAACCCTAAATCTTCCCCAGCAAGACCACCTACACTATCCAAACACCACTGCACTACCCTAAACCCTAAAGCACTACCCCCAGCATGAACCCTTTCACTACCCAAACAGCACTGCACTGCCCCAAAGTATAAAACACTACCCACAGCACGACCCCCTACACTACCCATCACCACTGCACTACCCTAAACCCTAAAACACTGCCCCCAGCATGACCCCCTACACTCCACAAACACCACTATATGACCCTAAACCCTAAATCTATACCCAGCATGACCTCCTACACTACACAAACAACACTGCACTACCCTAAACCTTAAAACACTACCCCAAGCACGACCCCCTACACTACACAAACACCACTGTACTACGCTAAACCTAAAAACACTACCCCCAGCACAAACCCCTACACTACCCAAACACCACTACACTACCCTAAACCCTAAAACACAACCCCCTACACTACACAAACACCACAGTACAATCCAAAACCCTAAAACACTATCCCCAACACAAATCCTACACTACACAAACACCACTGCACTACCCTATACCCTAAAACATGACCCCCTACACTACACAAACACAACAGCACTACCCTAAACCCTAAAACACTACCCCCAGCATGACCCCCTACACTACACACACACCACTGCACTACCCAAAACTCTAAAACACTACCCCCTACACTACACAAACACCACTGTACTGCCCTAAACCCTAAAACACTACTCCCAGCACGACCCCTTCACTACCCAAACACAACTACGCTACGCTAAACCTAAAAACACTACCCCAGCACACCCCTACACTACCCAAACACCACTGCACTACCCTAAGCCCTAAAACACAATCCGCTACACTACACAAACACCACTGCAATACCCTTAACCCTATAACACTACCCCCAGCACGACCCCCTACACTACACAAACACCACTGCACTACCCTAAACCCTAAAACACTACCCCCAGCAAGACCCCCTCACAACACATAAACCACTGCACTACCCTAAACCCTAAACCTACCCCCAACATGACCCCCTACACTACCCAAACACCACCGCACTACCCTAAACCCTAAAACACTACCCCCAGCATGAACCACTACACTACCCAAACACCACTGCACTACCCTAAACCCTAAACCACTGCCCCCAGCATGACCCCCTACACTACACAAACACCACTGTATGACCCTAAACCCTAAATCTATACCCGGCATGACCTCCTACACTACACAAACACCACTGCACTACCCTAAACCCTAAAACACTACCCCAAGCACGACCCCCAGCACAAACCCCTACACTACCCAAACACCACTACTCTACCCTAAACCCTAAAACACAACCCCCTACACTACACAAACACCACAGCACAATCCAAAACCCTAAATCTACCCGCAGCATGACCCCCTACACTACACAAACACCACTGCACTACCCCAAACTCTAAAACACTACCCCCTGCAAAACACAAACACCACCCAATATCTCAAACCCTAAATCTACCCCCAGCATGAACCCCTACACTACCCAAACACCACTGCACTACCCTAATTCTAAATCTAACCCCAGCACAACCCGTAGACTACTCAAACACCACTGCACTACCCTAAACCGTAAAACACATATTCCAGCATGACCCCCTACAATACACAAACACCACTGCATGACCCTAAACCCTAAATCTACCCCCAGCATGACCCCCTACACTACACAAACACCACTGCACTACCGTAAACCCTAAAACACTACCCCAAGCACGACCCCTTACACTACACAAACACCACTGTACTACCCTAAACCCTAAAACACTACTCCCAACACGCCCCCCTTCACTTCCCAAACACAACTGCGCTGCGCTAAACCTAAAAACACTACCCCAGCACACCCCCTACACTACCCAAACACCACTGCACTACCCTAAGCCCTAAAACACAATCCGCTATACTACAAAAACACCACTGCAATACCCTAAACCCTATAACACTACCCCCAGCATGACCCCCTACACTACACAAACACCACTGTACTACCCTAAACCCTAAAACACTACTCCCAGCACGACCCCCTTCACTACCCAAACACAACTGCGCTACACTAAACCTAAAAACACTACCCCAGCACACCCCCTACACTACCCAAACACCACTGCACTACCCGAAGCCCTAAAACACTACCCCCAGCACGACTCCCTACACTGCCCAAATACCACTGCACTACACTAACCCTTAAATCTACCCCCAGCATAACCTCCCACACCACACAAACACCACTGTACTACCCTAAACCCTAAAACACTACCCTCAGCATTACTCCCTATAATATGGAAACACCACTGCACTACCCTAAACCCTAAAACACTACCCCCAGCAAGACTCCCTCACAACACATACACCACTGCACTACCCTAAACCCTAAATCTACCCCCAACATGACCCCTACACTACCCAAACACCACTGCACTACCCTAAACCCTAAAACACTACCCCCAGCATGAACCACTACACTACCCAAATACCACTGCACTGCCCTAAACCCTAAAACACTGCCCCCAGCATGACCCCCTACACTACACAAACACCACTGTATGACCCTAAACCCTAAATCTATACCCGGCATGACCTCCTACACTACACAAACACCACTGCACTACCCTAAACCCTAAAACACTACCACAAGCACGACCCCCTACACTAGACAAACACCACTGTACTACGCTAAACCTAAAAACACTACCCCCAGCACAAACCACTACACTACCCAAACCCCACTACACTACACTAAACCCTAAAACACAACCCCCTACACTACACAAACACCACAGCACAATCCAAAACCATAAATCTACCCCAGCATGACCCCCTACACTACACAAACACCACTGCACTACCCAAAACTCTAAAACACTACCTCCTACAAAACACAAACACCACCCAATACCTCAAACCCTAAATCAACCCCCAGCATAACCCCCTACAATACACAAACACCACTGCATGACCCTAAACCCTAAATCTACCCCCAGCATGACCCCCTACACTACACAAACACCACTGCACTACCCTAAACCCTAAAACACTACCCCAAGCACGACCCCTTACACTACACAAACACCACTGTACTACCCTAAACCCTAAAACACTACTCCCAGCACGACCCCCTTCACTACCCAAACACAACTGCGCTACGCTAAACCTAAAAACACTACCCCAGCACACCCCCTACACTACCCAAACACCACTGCACTACTCTAAGCCCTAAAACACAATCCGCTACACTACACAAACACCATTGCAATACCCTAAACCCTATAACACTACCCCCAGCATGACCCCCTACACTACACAAACACCACTGCACTACCCTAAACCCTAAAACACTACCCCCAGCACGACTCCCTACACTTCCCAAATACCACTGCACTGCACTAACCCTGAAATCTACCCCCAGCATGACCTCCCACACTACACAAACACCACTGTACTACCCTAAACCCTAAAACACTATCCCCAGCACAAACCGCTACACTACCCAAACTCCACTGCACTACCCTATACCCTAAAACATGAGTACCTACACTACACAAACACCACTGCACTACCTAAACCCTAGAACACTACCCACAGCATGACCCTCTACACTACACAAACACCACTGCACTACCCTAAACCCTAAAACACTACCCCCTACACTACACAAAAACCAGTGCAGTACCCTATACCCTAAAACACTACCCCCAGCATGACCCCCTACACTACACAGACACCACTGTGCTACCCTAAACCCTAAAACACTACCCCCAGCATGACCCCTACACTACCCAAACACCACTGCACTATCCTACACCCTAAAACACCACCCCAGCATTATCCCCTATACTATAGAAACACCACTGCACTACCCTAAACCCTAAAACACTTCCCCCAGCAAGACCCCCTCACAACACAATCACCACTGCACTACCCTAAACCCTAAATCTACCCCCAACATGACCCCCAACACTACACAAACACCACTGCACTACCCTTAACCCTAAAACACTACCCTCAGCATTACTCCCTATACTATAGAAACACCACTGCACTACCCTAAACCCTAAAACACTACCCCCAGCAAGACTCCCTCACAACACAAACACCACTGCACTACCCTAAACCCTAAATCTACCCCCAACATGACCCCCTACACTACCCAAACACCACTGCATTACCCTAAACCCTAAAACACTACCCCCAGCATGAACCACTACACTACCCAAACACCACTGCACTACCCTAAACCCTAAAACAGTGCCCCCAGTATGACCTCCTACAATACACGAACACCACTGTATGACCCTAAACCCTAAATCTATACCCAGCATGACCTCCTACACTACACAAACACCGCTGCACTACCCTAAACCCTAAAACACAACCCCAAGCACGACCCCCTACACTACACAAACACCACTGTACTACGCTAAACCTAAAAACACTACCCCCAGCACAAACCCCTACACTACCCAAACACCACTACACTACCCTAAACCCTAAAACACAACCCCCTACACTACACAAACACCACAGCACAATCCAAAACCCTAAATCTACCCCCAGCATGACCCCCTACACTACACAAACACCACTGCAATACCCTAAACCCTATAACACTACCCCCAGCACGACCCCCTACACTACACAAACACCACTGCACTATCTTAAACCCTAAAACACTACCCCCAGCATGACTCCCTACACTTCCCAAATACCAATGCACTGCACTAACCCTTAAATCTACCCCCAGCATGACCTCCCACACTACACAAACACCACTGTACTACCCTAAACCCTAAAACACTATCCGCAGCACAAACCGCTACACTACCCAAACACCACTGCACTGCCCTATACCCTAAAACATGACTGCCTACACTACACAAACACCACTGCACTACCTAAACCCTAGAACACTACCCACAGCATGACCCTCTACACTACACAAACACCACTGCACTACCCTAAACCCTAAAACACTACCCCCTACACTACACAAACACCAGTGCAGTATCCTATACCCTAAAACACTACCCCCAGCATGACCCTACACTACACAGACACCACTGTGCTACCCTAAACCCTAAAACACTACCCCCAGCATGACCCCTACACTACCCAAACACCACTGCACTATCCTACACCCTAAAACACTACCCCCAGCATTACCCCCTATACTATAGAAACACCACTGCACTAACCTAAACCCTAAAACACTACCCCCTACACTACACAATCACCACTGCACTACCCTAAACCCTAAATCTACCCCAACATGACCCCCAACATTACACTACCCTTAACCACTGCACTACCCTTAACCCTAAAACACTACCCTCAGCATTACTCCCTATACTATAGAAACACCACTGCACTAGCCTAAACCCTAAAACACTACCCCCAGCAAGACCCTCTCACAACACAAACACCACTGCACTACCCTAAACCCTAAATCTACCCCCAACATGACCCCCTACACTACCCAAACACCACTGCACTACTCTAAACCCTAAAACACTACCCCCAGCATGAACCACTACACTACCCAAACACCACTGCACCACACTAAACCCTAAAACACTACCCCCTACTCTACACAAACACCAGTGCACTACCTTAAACCCTAAAACACTATCCCCAGCATGACCCCATACACTACACAAACACCACTGCACTATCCTAAACCCTAAAACACAACCCTCAGCATGAACCCCTACACTACCCAAACACCACTGCACTACCCTAATCCCTAAAACACTACACCAAGATCAACCCCCCTATACTACACAACCACCGCTGTACTACCCTAAACCCTAAAACACTACCCCCAGCATGACCCCTACACTATCCAAAAACCACTGCTCTATCCTATACCCAGACCCCCACACTACACAAACACAACTGCACTACACTAAACCCTAAAACACTACCCCAAGAACGCCCACCTACACTACACAAACACCACTGTACTACCCTAAACCCTAAAACACTACCCCCAGCATGACCCCCTTCTCTACCCAAACACAACTGTACTACGCTAAACCCTAAAACACTATCCCCAGCACAAACCCCTACACTACCCAAACTCCACTGCACTTACTTAAACCCTAAATCTACCCCCAGCATGACCTCCCACACTACACAAACACCACTGGACTACCTTAAACCCTAAAACTCGATCCCCAGCACGAACCCCTACACTACCTGCACTACCCTAATCCCTAAAGCTCTAACCCCAGCATGACCCTCTACACTACACAAACACCACTGCACTACCCTATACCCTAAGAAATGACCCCTACACTACACAAACACCACTGCAATACCCTAAACCCTAAAACACTAACCCCAGCATGACCTCACACACTACACAAACACCACTGCACTACCCTAAAACAGTACCCCCAGCATGAACCCCTATACTACCCAAACACCACTGCACTACCCTATATCCTAAAACACTACCCCAGCATGACCCCCTACACTACCCAAAAACACTGCACTACCCTATGCCCTCAAATATGACCCCTTAAACTATACAAACACCACTGCACTAGCCTAAACCCTAAAACACTACCCACAGCATGACCCCCTACATTACACAAACACCACTGCACTACCCTAAACTCTAAAACACTACACCCTAGACTACACAAACACCACTGCACTACCCTAAACCCTAAAACACTACCCCCAGCATGACCCCTTACACTTCACAAACACCACTGCACTACCCTATGCCCTCAAATATGACCCCTTAAACTATACAAACACCACTGCACTAGCCTAAACCCTAAAACACTACCCACAGCATGACCCCCTACATTACACAAACACCACTGCACTACCCTAAACTCTAAAACACTACACCCTAGACTACACAAACACCACTGCACTACCCTAAACCCTAAAACACTAACCCCAGCATGACCTCACACACTACACAAACACCACTGCACTACCCTAAAACAGTACCCCCAGCATGAACCCCTATACTACCCAAACACCACTGCACTACCCTATATCCTAAAACACTACCCCAGCATGACCCCCTACACTACCCAAAAACACTGCACTACCCTATGCCCTCAAATATGACCCCTTAAACTATACAAACACCACTGCACTAGCCTAAACCCTAAAACACTACCCACAGCATGACCCCCTACATTACACAAACACCACTGCACTACCCTAAACTCTAAAACACTACACCCTAGACTACACAAACACCACTGCACTACCCTAAACCCTAAAACACTCCCCCAGCATCAATCAATCAATCAATCATAGCACTTGTATAGCGCGCTACTCACCCGGAAGGGTCTCAAGGCGCTTGGGGGAAGGGGGCCGCTACTGCTCGAACAGCCAGGTCTTAAGTTGTCTCCTGAAGGCGAGGTGGTCCTGGGTCAGCCGAAGGTGGATGGGGAGGGAGTTCCATGTCTTGGCCGCCAGGTAGGAGAAGGATCTGCCTCCGGCGGTGGCTCTTCGGATGCGTTGTAGGGCGGCGAGGGCGAGGCTAGCGGACCGTAGTTGGCGGGTGGGCGTGTGGAAGTTCAGGCGGTCGTTGAGGTACTTGGGGCCCAGGTTGTGGAGAGACTTGTGTGCGTGGGTGAGGAGCCTGAACGTGATCCTCTTGTTGACGGGGAGCCAGTGCAGGTTCCTCAGGTGGCCGGAGATGTGGCTGCGTCGAGGGATGTCCAGAATGAGTCGGGCGGAGGCGTTTTGGATGCATTGTAGTCTTTTCTGTAGCTTGGCTGTGGTTCCGGCGTAGAGGGTGTTTCCGTAGTCCAGCCGGCTGGTGACGAGGGCCTGGGTGACCGTCTTCCTGTATCGATCGGGATCCATCGGAAGATCTTGCGGAGCATGCGGAGGGTGTGAAAGCATGAGGAGGAGACGGCGTTGACTTGTCTGGTCATCGAGAGGGAGGAGTCCAGGATGAAGCCCAGGTTGTGTGCGTGGTCTGTCGGCTTGGGGGCGGTGCCCAGGGCTGGGGGCCACCAGGAGTCATCCCAGGCGGAGGGTGATGGTCCAAGGATGAGGACTTCCGTCTTGTCTGAGTTCAGTTTCAAGCGGCTGTCCTTCATCCACTCGGCGACGTCTTTCATCCCTTCGTGGAGGCGGGTTCTGGCGGTGTCGGGGTCTCTGGTGAGGGAGAGGATCAGCTGGGTGTCGTCGGCGTAGGAGATGATGTTGAGGTTGTGTTGGTGTGCGATGGTTGCGAGAGGTCTCATGTAGACGTTGAAGAGGGTGGGGCTGAGTGATGATCCTTGCGGGACGCCGCAGATGACTTCGGTGGCCTCGGAACGAAACGGGGGGAGGCGGACTCTCTGTGTTCTTCCAGCGAGGAACGAGATGATCCACTTCAATGCCTTCTCTTGGATGCCGGTGTTGCTGAGGCGTTGGACTAGGGTGCGGTGGCAGACAGTGTCGAACGCGGCGGAGAGGTCCAGGAGGATGAGTGCCGCTGTTTCCCCGTTGTCGAGAAGGGCTCGGATGTCGTCGGTGGCTGCGATGAGGGCGGTCTCGGTGCTGTGGTTGGCTCTGAAACCAGACTGCGAGGGGTCGAGGGATCCATTCGTCTCGAGGAAGGCGGCAAGCTGTCTGTTGGCGATCTTCTCGATGACTTTGGCAGGAAAAGGGAGGAGCGAGATGGGGCGGAAGTTTTTGAGGTCGGTGGGGTCCCCTGTTGGTTTCTTCAGTAGGGCGCTGAGCTCGGCATGCTTCCAGCTCTCCGGGAAGGTGGTGGTGTCGAAGGAGGTGTTGATGACGTCTCGGAGTTGGGGTGCGATGGTGGAGTCGGCCTTGTTGAAGACGTGGTGGGGCAGGGGGCAGTCGGAGATCCGGAGTGGATGGTGTTCATCGTGCGGGCTGTGTCTTCGGTGGTTACTGCGGTCCAGGTGTGGAGGGTGGCGGTGGGGTGCGTTGGTTCGACGGTTGGGTGCGAGGATGGTGCGCCGAAGCTGTTGTGGATGTCGGCAATCTTGCGGTGAAAGAACGAGGCGAGGGAGTCGCAGAGATCTTGTGATGGGGTGATGTCGTTGTTGCCGGTGCTGGGGTTGGAGAACTCCTTGACGATGCTGAAGAGTTCCTTGCTGTCGCGGGCGTTGTTGTCCAGTCGATCCTTCAGTGATTTCTTCTTGGTGGCGCGGATGAGCTGGTGGTGCTTGCGGGTGGCGTGTTTGAGGGCGGTCATGTTGTCAGTGGTCTTGTCGAGGAGCCAGGCTTTCTCGAGGGTGCGGAAGGTCTTTTTGGAGTCCTTTGAGTTCGTCGGTGAACCAGGGGGCCTTCTTGCTTCTGGGTTTGCTGGGAGGGTTCTTCGGTGGTGCGAGGTCGTTGGCGCAGGCGGTCAGCCACTGCGTGAAGTTGCGGGCTGCTTCGTTGGGGTCCGATGTGCTGGCAGGTGGGTTCTGGCTGAGGGAGGTGGTGAGTTGGTCGGCGGTGATCTTGCTCCAGCTTCTGTGAGGAACCTGCTGCGGGTGGTGCAGGGTGGTGGTTTTTCTGAAGCTGAAGTGGACGCAGCTGTGGTCTGTACAGTGAAGTTCGGTGGAGTGGCTGAAGGCGATGTGCTTACTGGAGGAGAAGACGGGATCTAGCATGTGGCCGGCGTAGTGGGTGGGGGTGTTGACCAGTTGCTTGAGTCCGAGGTTGGCGAGGTTGTCCAGCAGGGTGACGGTGTTGCGGTCCTTGTTGTTCTCCAGGTGGAAGTTGAGGTCCCCTAGGAGGATGTAGTCGGTGGAGGGGAGGGCGTGTGGACTGATGAAGTCCGTGATGTATTCGGTGAATTGTGTGCGTGGTCCCGGGGGTCTGTAGATGAGGGTGCCTCTGAGGGTCATCTTTGGGTCGGTGTGAATCTGGAAGTGGAGGTGTTCGGCGGCGGTGTAGGTGTCGTCGGCGTCAGTCGTGATGCGGATGGTGTTTTTGTGGCCGATGGCGATGCCTCCCCCAGTCTGGTTGACGTGGTCCCTCCTGATGATCTTGTATCCATCCGGGATGGCGATGGCGATGGCGATGTCGGGGGCTGAGGAGGCGTTCATCCATGTTTCAGTGAGGAACGTGACGTCTGGTGATGTTGTTGCGAGTAGGTTCCAGAGTTCGACGGCGTGTCTGTGGACGGAGCGGGTGTTGAGCAGGATGCACTTGAGGTCGCTGCTGGGGTTTGGCTTGGCGGGCGCGGTGCATGTTCGGAGGCAGGTGAACTTGCAGGTTGTGCAGGTGAAGGGTCCATGGAAGCGTTTCGGGGCGGCCCTGCAGCAGGCAGGGTTCTGGCCAGCATTGAGTGCGTTGAGGGCGGCGGCGTCGTAGGTCTGTCGGGACGTCTTGCGTCGGTGGGGACCAGGGGTCCTGGCACTGGGCGCGGTCCAGGCGCGGACGGGCGCAGACGGGCTTGCCTTTGGCGTGCCTTCGGCGCACATTCGGCGCGCCCGCTGCGCATGACCGCTGCGCGTCCGCGCGGTCGCCATTTATGGCGAAGTGGGAGGGAGGGAGGAGCAGCTAGGAGGCGGGAGCAGGGAGGGCACAGAAGGAAAAGGGGGCGTGGCCGCTAGCACGGCGGCGGGAAGCGGGGAGCGGGGCGGGCAGGCACAGGGGGGCAGAGAGACAGTACAACAGCACAGGCAATAACAAAAAAGCAAGAACAGCAAATGGGAAACAAAAACAAGATTAACAAGATGCAGGAAAAACAAAAAGGAAACAAAATATAATCAACAGTACACGCAAATACGGCGGGGGCGGGATCGGCGAGGGAGGCTCAGCGAGAGCGAGTTGCACACACAACAGCTGGTGGCCGTGCGGCGCGGGGGTGTCCTGAGAACAGGACCCCCTACACTTCCCAAACACCACTGCACTACCCTAAACCCTAAAATACTACCCCCAGCATGACCCCCTACACTTTACAAACACCACTGCACTACACAAAACCCTAAAACACTACCCACAGCATGACCCCCTCACAACACAAACACCACTGCAATACCCTAAACCCTAAATCTACCCCTAGCATGACCCGCTACACTACCCAATCACCACTGCACTACCCTAAACCCTAAAACACTACCCACAGCATGCACCCCAACACTACCCAAACACCACTGCACTACCCAAAACCATAAAACACTACCCCCAGCATGACACCCTACACTACCCAAACATAACTGCACTACCTAAACTCTAAAACACTACCGCCAGCACGACTCCCTACACTACCCAAACACCACTGCACTACCCTAAGCCCTAAAACACAATCCGCTACACTAAACAAACACCAATGCAATACTCTAAACCCTATAACACTACCCCCAGCATGACCCCTACACTACACAAACACCACTGCACTACCCTAAACCCTAAAACACTACCCCCAGCACGACTCCCTACACTTCCCAAATACCACTGCACTACACTAACCCTTAAATCTACCCCCAGCATGACCTCCCACACTACACAAACACCACTGTACTACCCTAAACCCTAAAACACTATCCCCAGCACAAACCGCTACACTAACCAAACACCACTGCACTACCCTATACCCGAAAACATGACTGCCTACACTACACAAACACCACTGCACTACCCTAAACCCTAGAACACTACCCACAGCATGACCCCCTACACTACACAGACACCACTGTGCTACCCTAAACCCTAAAACACTACCCCCAGCATTACCCCTACATTACCCAAACACCACTGCACTATCCTACACCCTAAAACACTACCCCCAGCATTACCCCGTATACTATAGAAACACCACTGCACTACCCTAAACCCTAAAACACTACCCCCAGCAAGACCCCCTCACAACACAATCACCACTGCACTACCCTAAACCCTAAATCTACCCCAACATGACCCCCAAAACCACACGAACACCACTGCACTACCCTTAACCCTAAAACACTACCCTCAGCATTACTCCCTATACTATAGAAACACCACTGCACTACCCTACACCCTAAAACACTACCCCCAGAAAGACCCCCTCACAACACAAACACCACTGCACTACCCTAAACCCTAAGTCTACCCCCACCATGACCCCCTACACTACCCAAACACCACTGCACTACCCTAAGCCCTAAAACATTACCCCCACCATGAACCACTATACTACCCAAACACCACTGCATTACACTAAACCCTAAAACACTACCCCCACTCTACACAAACACCAGTGCACCACCTTAAAGCCTAAAACACTACTCCCAGCATGACCCCATACACTACACAAACACCACTGCACTATCCTGCACCCTAAAACACTACCCCCAGAATTACTCCCTATACTATAGAAACACCACTGCACTACCCTAAACCCTAAAACAATACCCCCAGTATGACCCCCTCACAACACCAACACCACTGCACTACCATATACCCTAAATCTACCCCCAACATGACCCTCTACACTATCCAAACACCACTGCACTGCCCTAAACCCTAAAACACTACCCTCAGCATGAACCCCTACACTATACAAACACCACTGCACTACACTAAACCCTAAAACACTACCCCAAGATCTACCCCCTATACTACACAACCACTTCTGTACTACCCTAAACCCTAAAACACTACCCCCCAGCATGACCCCTACACTATCCAAAAAACACTGCTCTACCCTATACCCTAAAACCAGACCCCCACACTACACAAACACCACTGCACTACACTAAACCCTAAAACACTACCCCAAGAACGACCCCCTACACTACACAAACACCACTGTACTACCCTAAACCCTAAAACACTACCCCCAGCATGACCCCCTTCACTACCCAAACACAACTGTACTACGCTAAACCCTAAAACACTATCCCCAGCACAAACCCCTACACTACCCAAACTCCACTGCACTTACCTAAACCCTAAATCTACCCCCAGCATGACCTCCCACATTACACAAACACCAGTGCACTACCTTAAACCCTAAAACTCGATCCCCAGCACGAACCCCTACACTACCCAAACATCACTGCACTACCCTAATCCCTAAAACTCTAACCCCAGCATGACCCCCTACACTACCCAAACACCACTGCACTACCCTATACCAAAAACAATTACCCCTACACCAGGGGTGGGCGGAATTTGCGAAAGTGACTTTTGCAAATTATCGCGAAATTGTTACAAATCTCCGCAAACACGCGGTAATATTGTGAAGATGCAGAAGTTTTTTTCCCGCCCGTTCGCGGTATTTTCTGCATGGTCGCGGCTCGCCAACTTACCCATGCGGTTGCTTGCGGCCGTTGCCATCTTGTTTTCACTCTTCTCGCGGTGCATGATCGCAAGAAGAAAGACGTGATCGCGCGACCAATGACATTACTGCGGGCGCGAACTGTCACGAGACAGCGCAAATGGCTACCAACAATCCAACATCTTGTGGAGAACGCGACTGGATCGGGAAAACTTGTCGGCGAACGCGGGGATTCAGGTAAGGCAATCGCCCGCGCGCGAGAATGTATTATTTAACAGCACGAGCAAGAAACAAATTATCGGCAAGCTGCGGAATGCAGAAGTTTTGACATTTTCACGCTCTCCGCGGAACGCGAAAATGTCAAATTATCGCAATTTCCGCAAACGGAACGGAAATTTAGCCCAGGCCTACCCTACACTATACAAACACCACTGCAATACCCTAAACCCTAAAACACTACCCCCAGCATGACCTCACACACTACACAAACACCACCGCACTACCCTAAAACACTACCCCCAGCATGAACTCCTATACTACCCAAACACCACTGCACTACCCTAAATCCTTAAACACTACCCCAGCATGACCCCCTACACTACCCAAACACACTGCGCTACCATATGCCCTCAAATATGAACCCCTACACTATACAAACACCACTGCACTACCCAAAACCCTAAAACACTACCCACAGCACGACCCCCTCACAACACAAGCACCACTGCAATACCCTAAACCCTAAAACACTACCCAGAGCATGAACCCCTACACTACCCAAACACCACTGCACTACCCAAAACCATAAAACACTACCCCCAGCACGACCCTCTACTCTCCACAAGCACCACTGCACTACCCTAAACCCTATAACACTACCCCCAGCCCTATGCAAAAACCACTGCACTACCCTAAACCCTAAAACAATACCCCCAGCACAACCACCTAAACTACACAAAAACCACTGCACTACCCTAAACCCTAAAACACTACCCCAGCACTACCCCCTACACTACCAAAACCCCACTGCACTACCCTAAACCCTAAAACACTGCAGATGCACGGCCCCCTACACTACCCTAACACAAGAGCACTACCCTAAACCCTAAAACACTACCCCCAGCATGACTCCCTACACTACACAAACAACACTGCACTACCCTAACCCCTAAAACACTACCCCCAGCATGACCCCCTACACTTCACAAACACAACTACACTACCCAAAACCCTAAAACACTACCCCCTACAAAACATAAAAACACCACCCACTACCCAACACCTTAAATCTACCCCCAGCATGAACCCATACACTACCCAAACACCACTGCACTACCCAAAACCATAAAACACTTCCCCTAGCATGACACCCTACATTACCCAAACATAACTGCACTACCTAAACCCTAAAACACTACCACCAGCACGACTCCCTACACTACCCAAATACCACTGCACTACCATAAACACTAAATCTACCCCCAGCACCACACCCTAGACTACTCAAACACCACGGCACTACGCCAATCCCAAAAACACTAACCCCAGCACGACCCCCTACACTACCCACACACCACTGCATTACCCTAAACCTCTCAAACACGACCCCCTACACTACACAACCACCACTGCACCACCCTTAACCCTAAAACACTACCCCCAGCATGACCCCCTACACTACCTAAACACCACTGCACTACCAGAAACCATAAAACACTACCCCCTACACTATGCAAAAACCACTGCACTACCCTAAACCCTAAAACACTACCCCCAGCACAACCACCTACACTACAGAAACACCACTGCACTACCCTAAACCCTAAAACACTACCCCAGCACTATCCCCTACACTACCCAAACCCCACTGCACTACCCTAAACCCTAAAACACTATCCCCAGCACAACCCCCTACACTACACAAAAACCACTGCACTACCCTAAACCCTAAAACACTGCCAAAGCACGACCCCCTACACTACCCAAACACGAATGCACTACCCTAAACCCTAAAACACTACACCCAGCATGACTCCCTACACTACACAAACACCACTGCACTACCCTAACCCCTAAAACACTACACACAGCATGAACCCCTACATTACACAAACACCACTGCACTAACCAAAACCCTAAAACACTACCCCCTACAAAACACAAACACCACAGCGCTACCCTAAACCCTAAATCTACCCCCAAGATGACCCCCTACACTACACAACCACCACTGCACTACCCAAAACCCTAAAACACTACCCCCTACAAAACACAAACACCACCCACTACCCAACACCCTAAATCTACCCCCAGCATGAACCCCTACACTACCCAAACACCACTGCACTACCCTAAACCATAAATCTAACCCCAGCACAACTCCCTAGACTACACAAACACCACAGCACTAACCTAAACCATAAAACACTGCCCCCAGCATGACCCCCTACTCTACACAAACATCACTGCATGACCCTAAACCCTAAATCTACCCCCAGCATGACCCCCTACACTACACAAACACCACTGTACTACCCTAAACCCTAAAACACTACCCCCAGCATTACCCCTACACTACCCAAACACCACTGCACTATCCTACACCCTAAAACACTACCCCCAGCATTACCCCGTATACTATAGAAACACCACTGCACTACCCTAAACCCTAAAACACTACCCCCAGCAAGACCCCCTCACAACACAATCACCACTGCACTACCCTAAACCCTAAATCTACCCCCAACATGACCCCCAAAACCACACGAACACCACTGCACTACCCTTAACCCTAAAACACTACACACAGCATGAAACCCTACACTACACAAACACCACTGCACTAACCAAAACCCTAAAACACTACCCCCTACAAAACACAAACACCACAGCGCTACCCAAACCCCTAAATCTACCCCCAACATGACCCCCTACACTACACAAACACCACTGCACTACCCAAAACCCTAAAACACTACCCCCTACTCTACACAAACATCACTGCATGACCCTAAACCCTAAATCTACCCCCAGCATGACCCCCTACACTACACAAACACCACTGTACTACCCTAATCCCTAAAACACTACCCCAGCATTACCCCTACACTACCCAAACACCACTGCACTATCCTACACCCTAAAACACTACCCCCAGCATTACCCCGTATACTATAGAAACACCACTGCACTACCCTAAACCCTAAAACACTACCCCCAGCAAGACCCCCTCACAACACAATCACCACTGCACTACCCTAAACCCTAAATCTACCCCCAACATGACCCCCAAAACCACACGAACACCACTGCACTACCCTTAACCCTAAAACACTACACACAGCATGAAACCCTACACTACACAAACACCACTGCACTAACCAAAACCCTAAAACACTACCCCCTACAAAACACAAACACCACAGCGCTACCCAAACCCCTAAATCTACCCCCAACATGACCCCCTATACTACACAAACACCACTGCACTACCCAAAACCCTAAAACACTACCCCCTACTCTACACAAACATCACTGCATGACCCTAAACCCTAAATCTACCCCCAGCATGACCCCCTACACTACACAAACACCACTGTACTACCCTAATCCCTAAAACACTACCCCAGCATTACCCCTACACTACCCAAACACCACTGCACTATCCTACACCCTAAAACACTACCCCCAGCATTACCCCGTATACTATAGAAACACCACTGCACTACCCTTAACCCTAAAACACTACCCTCAGCATTACTCCCTATACTGTAGAAACACCACTGCACTACCCTAAACCCTAAAACACTACCCCCAGAAAGACCCCCTCACAACACAAACACCACTGCACTACCCTAAACCCTAAATCTACCCCCACCATGACCCCCTACACTACCCAAACACCACTGCACTACCCTAAACCCTAAAACATTACCCCCAGCATGAACCACTACACTACCCAAACACCACTGCACTACCCTAAACCCTAAAACACTACCCCCAGCATGACCCCCTAACCTACCTAAACACCACTGCACTACCAGAAACCATAAAACACTACCCCCTACACTATGCAAAAACCACTGCACTACCCTAAACCCTAAAACACTACCCCCAGCACAACCACCTACACTACAGAAACACCACTGCACTACCCTAAACCCTAAAACACTACCCCAGCACTATCCCCTACACTACCCAAACCCCACTGCACTACCCTAAACCCTAAAACACTATCCCCAGCACCACACACTACACTACACAAAAACCACTGCACTACCCTAAACCCTAAAACACTGCCGAAGCACGACCCCCTACACTACCCAAACACGAATGCACTACCCTAAACCCTAAAACACTACACCCAGCATGACTCCCTACACTACACAAACACCACTGCACTACCCTAACCCCTAAAACACTACACACAGCATGAACCCCTACATTACACAAACACCACTGCACTAACCAAAACCCTAAAACACTACCCCCTACAAAACACAAACACCACAGCGCTACCCAAAACCCTAAATCTACCCCCAACATGACCCCCTACACTACACAAACACCACTGCACTACCCAAAACCCTTAAACACTACCCCCTACAAAACACAAACACCACCCACTACCCAACACCCTAAATCTACCCCCAGCATGAACCCCTACACTACCCAAACACCACTGCACTACCCTAAACCATAAATCTAACCCCAGCACAACTCCCTAGACTACACAAACACCACAGCACTAACCTAAACCGTAAAACACTGCCCCCAGCATGACCCCCTACTCTACACAAACATCACTGCATGACCCTAAACCCTAAAACACTACCCCCAGCATTACCCCTACACTACCCAAACACCACTGCACTATCCTACACCCTAAAACACTACCCCCAACATTACCCCGTATACTATAGAAACACCACTGCACTACCCTAAACCCTAAAACACTACCCCCAGCAAGACCCCCTCACAACACAATCACCACTGCACTACCCTAAACCCAAAATCTACCCCCAACATGACCCCCAAAACCACACGAACACCACTGCACTACCCTTAACCCTAAAACACTACACACAGCATGAAACCCTACACTACACAAACACCACTGCACTAACCAAAACCCTAAAACACTACCCCCTACAAAACACAAACACCACAGCGCTACCCAAACCCCTAAATCTACCCCCAACATGACCCCCTACACTACACAAACACCACTGCACTACCCAAAACCCCAAAACACTACCCCCTACTCTACACAAACATCACTGCATGACCCTTAACCCTAAATCTACCCCCAGCATGACCCCCTACACTACACAAACACCACAGCACAATCCAAAACCCTAAATCTACCCCCAACATGACCCCCTACACTACACAAACACCACTGCACTACCCAAAACCCTAAAACACTACCCCCTACAAAACACAAACACCACCCACTACCCAACACCCTAAATCTACCCCCAGCATGAACCCCTACACTACCCAAACACCACTGCACTACCCTAAACCATAAATCTAACCCCAGCACAACTCCCTAGACTACACAAACACCACAGCACTAACCTAAACCGTAAAACACTGCCCCCAGCATGACCCCCTACTCTACACAAACATCACTGCATGACCCTAAACCCTAAATCTACCCCCAGCATGACCCCCTACACTACACAAACACCACTGTACTACCCTAATCCCTAAAACACTACCCCCAGCATTACCCCTACACTACCCAAACACCACTGCACTATCCTACACCCTAAAACACTACCCCCAGCATTACTCCGTATACTATAGAAACACCACTGCACTACCCTAAACCCTAAAACACTACCCCCAGCAAGACCCCCTCACAACACAATCACCAAATCACTACCCTAAACCCTAAATCTACCCCCAACATGACCCCCAAAACCACACGAACACCACTGCACTACCCTTAACCCTAAAACACTACCCTCAGCATTACTCCCTATACTGTAGAAACACCACTGCACTACCCTAAACCCTAAAACACTACCCCCAGAAAGACCTTTCACAACACAAACACCACTGCACTACCCTAAACCCTAAATCTACCCCCACCATGACCCCCTACACTACCCAAACACCACTGCACTACCCTAAACCCTAAAACATTACCCCCAGCATGAACCACTACACTACCCAAACACCACTGCACTACCCTAAACCCTAAAACACTACCCTCAGCATGAACCCCTACACTACACAAACACCTCTGCATTACCCTGAACCCTAAAACACGACCCCTACACTATACAAACACCACTGCACTACACTAAACCCTAAAACACTACCCCAAGATCTACCCCCTATACTACACAACCACTGCTGTACTACCCTAAACCCTAAAACACTACCCCCCAGCATGACCCCTACACTATCCAAAAAACACTGCTCTACCCTATACCCTAAAACCAGACCCCCACACTACACAAACACCACTGCACTACACTAAACCCTAAAACACTACCCCAAGAACGACACCCTACACTACAGAAACACCACTGTACTACCCTAAACCCTAAAACACTACCCCCAGCATGACCCCCTTCACTACCCAAACACAACTGTACTACGCTAAACCCTAAAACACTATCCCCAGCACAAACCCCTACACTACCCAAACTCCACTGCACTTACCTAAACCCTAAATCTGCCCCAGCATGACCTCCCACATTACACAAACACCAGTGCACTACCTTAAACCCTAAAACTCGATCCCCAGCACGAACCCCTACACTACCCAAACATCACTGCACTACCCTAATCCCTAAAACTCTAACTCCAGCATGACCACCTACACTACCCAAACACCACTGCACTACCCTATACCCTAAACAATGACCCCTACACCAGGGGTGGGCGGAATTTGCGAAAGTGACTTTCGCAAATTATCGCGAAATTGTTACAAATCTCCGCAAACACGCGGTAATATTGTGAAGATGCAGAAGTTTTTTTCCCGCCCGTTCGCGGTATTTTCTGCATGGTCGCGGCTCGCCAACTTACCCATGCGGTTGCTTGCGGGCGCGGCCATCTTGTTTTCACTCTTCTCGCGGTGCATGATCGCGAGAAGAAAGAAGTGATCGCGCGACCAATGACATTACTGCGGGCGCGAACTGTCACGAGACAGCGCAAATGGCTACCAACAATCCAACGTCTTGTGGAGAACGCGACTGGATCGGGAAAACTTGTCGGCGAACACGGGGATTCAGGTAAGGCAGTCGCCCGCGCGCGAGAATGTATTATTTTACAGCGCGAGCAAGAAACAAATTATCGGCAAGCTGCGGAATGCGGAAGTTTTGACATTTTCACGCTCTCCGCGGAACGCGAAAATGTCAAATTATCGTAATTTCCGCAAACGGAACGGAAATTTAGCCCAGGCCTACCCTACACTACACAAACACCACTGCAATACCCTAAACCCTAAAACACTACCCCCAGCATGACCTCACACACTACACAAACACCACCGCACTACCCTAAAACACTACCCCCAGCATGAACTCCTATACTACCCAAACACCACTGCACTACCCTAAATCCTAAAACACTACCCCAGCATGACCCCCTACACTACCCAAACACACTGCACTACCATATGCCCTCAAATATGAACCCCTACACTATACAAACACCACTGCACTACCCAAAACCCTAAAACACTACCCACAGCATGACCCCCTCACAACACAAGCACCACTGCAATACCCTAAACCCTAAAACACTACCCCAAGCATGAAGCCCTACACTACCCAAACACCACTGCACTACCCAAAACCATAAAACACTACCCCCAGCACGACCCTCTACTCTCCACAAGCACCACTGCACTACCCTAAACCCTATAACACCACCCCCAGCCCTATGCAAAAACCACTGCACTACCCTAAACCCTAAAACAATACCCCCAGCACAACCACCTAAACTACACAAACACCACTGTACTACCCTAAACCCTAAAACACTACCCCAGCACTACCCCCTACACTACCAAAACCCCACTGCACTACCCTAAACCCTAAAACACTGCCGATGCACGGCCCCCTACACTACCCTAACACAAGAGCACTACCCTAAACCCTAAAACACTACCCCCAGCATGACTCCCTACACTACACAAACAACACTGCACTACCCTAACCCCTAAAACACTACCCCCAGCATGACCCCCTACACTTCACAAACACCACTACACTACCCAAAACCCTAAAACACTACCCCCTACAAAACATAAAAACACCACCCACTACCCAACACCTTAAATCTACCCCCAGCATGAACCCATACACTACCCAAACACCACTGCACTACCCAAAACCATAAAACACTATCCCCAGCACGACCCCCTACTCTCCACAAGCACCACTGCACTACCCTAAACCCTAAAACACTTCCCCTAGCATGACACCCTACATTACCCAAACATAACTGCACTACCTAAACCCTAAAACACTACCACCAGCACGACTCCCTACACTACCCAAATACCACTGCACTACCATAAACCCTAAATCTACCCCCAGCACCACACCCTAGACTACTCAAACACCACGGCACTACGCTAATCCCAAAAACACTAACCCCAGCACGACCCCCTACACTACCCACACACCACTGCATTACCCTAAACCTCTCAAACACGACCCCCTACACTACACAAACACCACTGCACCACCCTTAACCCTAAAACACTACCCCCAGCATGACCCCCTACACTACCTAAACACCACTGCACTACCAGAAACCATAAAACACTACCCCCTACACTATGCAAAAATCACTGCACTACCCTAATCCCTAAAACACTACTCCCAGCACAACCACCTACACTACAGAAACACCACTGCACTACCCTAAACCCTAAAACACTACCCCAGCACTATCCCCTACACTACCCAAACCCCACTGCACTACCCTAAACCCTAAAACACTGCTGAAGCACGACCCCCTACACTACCCAAACACGAATGCACTACCCTAAACCCTAAAACACTACACCCAGCATGACTCCCTACACTACACAAACACCACTGCACTACCCTAACCCCTAAAACACTACACACAGCATGAACCCCTACATTACACAAACACCACTACACTAACCAAAACCCTAAAACACTACCCCCTACAAAACACAAACAACACAGCGCTACCCAAAACCCTAAATCTACCCCCAACATGACCCCCTACACTACACAAACACCACTGCACTACCCAAAACCCTAAAACACTACCCCCTCCAAAACACAAACACCACCCACTACCCAACACCCTAAATCTACCCCCAGCATGAACCCCTACACTACCCAAACACCACTGCACTACCCTAAACCATAAATCTAACCCCAGCACAACTCCCTAGACTACACAAACACCACAGCACTAACCTAAACCGTAAAACACTGCCCCCAGCATGACCCCCTACTCTACACAAACATCACTGCATGACCCTAAACCCTAAATCTACCCCCAGCATGACCCCCTACACTACACAAACACCACTGTACTACCCTAAACCCTAAAACACTACCCCCAGCATTACCCCTACACTACCCAAACACCACTGCACTATCCTACACCCTAAAACACTACCCCCAGCATTACCCCGTATACAATAGAAACACCACTGCACTACCCTAAACCCTAAAACACTACCCCCAGCAAGACCCCCTCACAACACAATCACCACTGCACTACCCTAAACCCTAAATCTACCCCCAACATGACCCCCAAAACCACACGAACACCACTGCACTACCCTTAACCCTAAAACACTACCCTCAGCATTACTCCCTATACTGTAGAAACACCACTGCACTACCCTAAACCCTAAAACACTACCCCCAGAAAGACCCCCTCACAACACAAACACCACTGCACTACCCTAAACCCTAAATCTACCCCCACCATGACCCCCTACACTACCCAAACACCACTGCACTACCCTAAACCCTAAAACATTACCCCCAGCATGAACCACTACACTACCCAAACACCACTGCACTACACTAAACCCTAAAACACTACCCCCTACTCTACACAAACACCAGTGCACCACCTTAAACCCTAAAACACTACCCCCAGCATGACCCCATACACTAATCAAACACCACTGCACTATCCTGCACCCTAAAACACTACCCCCAGAATTACTCCCTATACTATAGAAACACCACTGCACTACCCTAAACCCTAAAACAATACCCCCAGTATGACCCCCTCACAACACCAACACCACTGCACTACCATATACCCTAAATCTACCCCCAACATGACCCTCTACACTATCCAAACACCACTGCACTACCCTAAACCCTAAAACACTACCCTCAGCATGAACCCCTACACTACACAAACACCACTGCATTACCCTAAACCCTAAAACACGACCCCTACACTATACAAACACCACTGCACTACCCTAAAGCCTAAAACACTACCCCAAGATCTACCCCCTATACTACACAACCACTGCTGTACTACCCTAAACCCTAAAACACTACCCCCCAGCATGACCCCTACACTATCCAAAAAACACTGCTCTACCCTATACCCTAAAACCAGACCCCCACACTACACAAACACCACTGCACTACACTAAACCCTAAAACACTACCCCAAGAACGACTCCCTACACTACACAAACACCACTGTACTACCCTAAACCCTAAAACACTACCCCCAGCATGACCCCCTTCACTACCCAAACACAACTGTACTACGCTAAACCCTAAAACACTATCCCCAGCACAAACCCCTACACTACCCAAACTCCACTGCACTTACCTAAACCCTAAATCTACCCCCAGCATGACCTCCTACATTACACAAACACCAGTGCACTACCTTAAACCCTAAAACTCGATCCTCAGCACGAACCCCTACACTACCCAAACATCACTGCACTACCCTAATCCCTAAAACTCTAACCCCAGCATGACCCCCTACACTACCCAAACACCACTGCACTACCCTATACCAAAAACAATGACCCCTACACCAGGGGTGGGCGGAATTTGCGAAAGTGACTTTTGCAAATTATCGCGAAATTGTTACAAATTTCCGCAAACACGCGGTAATATTGTGAAGATGCGGAAGTTTTTTTCCCGCCCGTTCGCGGTATTTTCTGCATGGTCGCGGCTCGCCAACTTACCCATGCGGTTGCTTGCGGGCGCGGCCATCTTGTTTTCACTCTTCTCGCGGTGCATGATCGCGAGAAGAAAGACATGATCGCGCGACCAATGACATTACTGCGGGCGCGAACTGTCACGAGACAGCGCAAATGGCTACCAACAATCCAACATCTTGTGGAGAACGCGACCGGATCGGGAAAACTTGTCGGCGAACGCGGGGATTCAGGGAAGGCAATCGCCCGCGCGCGAGAATGTATTATTTTACAGCGCGAGAAAGAAACAAATTATCGGCAAGCTGAGGAATGCGGAAGTTTTGACATTTTCGCGCTCTCCGCGGAACGCGAAAATGTCAAATTATCGCAATTTCCGCAAACGGAACGGAAATTTAGCCCAGGCCTACCCTACACTACACAAACACCACTGCAATACCCTAAACACTAAAACACTACCCCCAGCATAACGTCACACACTACACAAACACCACCGCACTACCCTAAAACACTACCCCCAGCATGAACTCCTATACTACCCAAACACCACTGCACTACCCTAAATCCTAAAACACTACCCCAGCATGACCCCCTACACTACCCAAACACACTGCACTACCATATGCCCTCAAATATGAACCCCTACACTATACAAACACCACTGCACTACCCAAAACCCTAAAACACTACCCACAGCATGACCCCCTCACAACACAAGCACCACTGCAATACCCTAAACCCTAAAACACTACCCAGAGCATGAACCCCTACACTACCCAAACACCACTGCACTACCCAAAACCATAAAACACTACCCCCAGCACGACCCTCTACTCTCCACAAGCACCACTGCACTACCCTAAACCCTATAACACTACCCCCAGCCCTATGCAAAAACCACTGCACTACCCTAAACCCTAAAACAATACCCCCAGCACAACCACCTAAACTACACAAACACCACTGCACTACCCTAAACCCTAAAACACTACCCCAGCACTACCCCCTACACTACCAAAACCCCACTGCACTACCCTAAACCCTAAAATACTGCCGATGCACGACCCCCTACACTACCCTAACACAAGAGCACTACCCTAAACCCTAAAACACTACCCCCAGCATGACTCCCTACACTACACAAACAACACTGCACTACCCTAACCCCTAAAACACTACCCCCAGCATGACCCCCTACACTTCACAAACACCACTACACTACCCAAAACCCTAAAACACTACCCCCTACAAAACATAAAAACACCACCCACTACCCAACACCTTAAATCTACCCCCAGCATGAACCCATACACTACCCAAACACCACTGCACTACCCAAAACCATAAAACACTATCCCCAGCACGACCCCCTACTCTCCACAAGCACCACTGCACTACCCTAAACCCTAAAACACTTCCCCTAGCATGACACCCTACATTACCCAAACATAACTGCACTACCTAAACCCTAAAACACTACCACCAGCACGACTCCCTACACTACCCAAATACCACTGCACTACCATAAACCCTAAATCTACCCCCAGCACCACACCCTAGACTACTCAAACACCACGGCACTACGCTAATCCCAAAAACACTAACCCCAGCACGACCCCCTACACTACCCACACACCACTGCATTACCCTAAACTTCTCAAACACGACCCCCTACACTACACAAACACCACTGCACCACCCTTAACCCTAAAACACTACCCCCAGCATGACCCCCTACACTACCTAAACACCACTGCACTACCAGAAACCATAAAACACTACCCCCTACACTATGCAAAAACCACTGCACTACCCTAAACCCTAAAACACTACCCCCAGCACAACCACCTACACTACAGAAACACCACTGCACTACCCTAAACCCTAAAACACTACCCCAGCACTATCCCCTACACTACCCAAACCCCACTGCACTACCCTAAACCCTAAAACACTATCCCCAGCACGACCCCCTACACTACACAAAAACCACTGCACTACCCTAAACCCTAAAACACTGCCGAAGCACGACCCCCTACACTACCCAAACACGAATGCACTACCCTAAACCCTAAAACACTACACCCAGCATGACTCCCTACACTACACAAACACCACTGCACTACCCTAACCCCTAAAACACTACACACAGCATGAACCCCTACATTACACAAACGCCACTGCACTAACCAAATACCCTAAAACACTACCCCCTACAAAACACAAACACCACAGCGCTACCCAAAACCCTAAATCTACCCCCAACATGACCCCCTACACTACACAAACACCACTGCACTACCCAAAACCCTAAAACACTACCCCCTCCAAAACACAAACACCACCCACTACCCAACACCCTAAATCTACCCCCAGCATGAACCCCTACACTACCCAAACACCACTGCACTCTCCTAAACCATAAATCTAACCCCAGCACAACTCCCTAAACTACACAAACACCACAGCACTAACCTAAACCGTAAAACACTGCCCCCAGCATGACCCCCTACTCTACAAAAACATCACTGCATGACCCCAAACCCTAAATCTACCCCCAGCATGACCCCCTAAACTACACAAACACCACTGTACTACCCTAAACCCTAAAACACTACCCCCAGCATTACCCCTACACTACCCAAACACCACTGCACTATCCTACACCCTAAAACACTACCCCCAGCATTACCCCGTATACTATAGAAACACCACTGCACTACCCTAAACCCTAAAACACTACCCCCAGCAAGACCCCCTCACAACACAATCACCACTGCACTACCCTAAACCCTAAATCTACCCCCAACATGACCCCCAAAACCACACGAACACCACTGCACTACCCTTAACCCTAAAACACTACACACAGCATGAACCCCTACACTACACAAACACCACTGCACTAACCAAAACCCTAAAACACTACCCCCTACAAAACACAAACACCACAGCGCTACCCAAAACCCTAAATCTACCCCCAACATGACCCCCTACACTACACAAACACCACTGCACTACCGAAAACCCTAAAACACTACCCCCTACTCTACACAAACATCACTGCATGACCCTAAACCCTAAATCTACCCCCAGCATGACCCCCTACACTACACAAACACCACTGTACTACCCTAATCCCTAAAACACTACCCCCAGCATTACCCCTACACTACCCAAACACCACTGCACTATCCTACACCCTAAAACACTACCCCCAGCATTACCCCGTATACTATAGAAACACCACTGCACTACCCTAAACCCTAAAACACTACCCCCAGCAAGACCCCCTCACAACACAATCACCACTGCACTACCCTAAACCCTAAATCTACCCCCAACATGACCCCCAAAACCACACGAACACCACTGCACTACCCTTAACCCTAAAACACTACCCTCAGCATTACTCCAAATACTGTAGAAACACCACTGCACTACCCTAAACCCTAAAACACTACCCCCAGAAAGACCCCCTCACAACACAAACACCACTGCACTACCCTAAACCCTAAATCTACCCCCACCATGACCCCCTACACTACCCAAACACCACTGCACTACCCTAAACCCTAAAACATTACCCCCAGCATGAACCACTACACTACCCAAACACCACTGCACTACACTAAACCCTAAAACACTACCCCCTACTCTACACAAACACCAGTGCACCACCTTAAACCCTAAAACACTACCCCCAGCATGACCCCATACACTACACAAACACCACTGCACTATCCTGCACCCTAAAACACTACCCCCAGAATTACTCCCTATACTATAGAAACACCACTGCACTACCCTAAACCCTAAAACAATACCCCCAGTATGACCCCCTCACAACACCAACACCACTGCACTACCATATACCCTAAATCTACCCCCAACATGACCCTCTACACTATCCAAACACCACTGCACTACCCTAAACCCTAAAACACTACCCTCAGCATGAACCCCTACACTACACAAACACCACTGCATTACCCTAAACCCTAAAACACGACCCCTACACTATACAAACACCTCTGCACTACCCTAAACCCTAAAACACTACCCCAAGATCTACCCCCTATACTACACAACCACTGCTGTACTACCCTAAACCCTAAAACACTACCCCCCAGCATGACCCCTACACTATCCAAAAGACACTGCTCTACCCTATACCCTAAAACCAGACCCCCACACTACACAAACACCACTGCACTACACTAAACCCTAAAACACTACCCCAAGAACGACCCCCTACACTACACAAACACCACTGTACTACCCTAAACCCTAAAACACTACCCCCAGCATGACCCTCTTCACTACCCAAACACAACTGTACTACGCTAAACCCTAAAACACTATCCCCAGCACAATCCCCTACTCTACCCAAACTCCACTGCACTTACCTAAACCCTAAATCTACCCCCAGCATGACCTCCCACATTACACAAACACCAGTGCACTACCTTAAACCCTAAAACTCTAACCCCAGCATGACCCCCTACACTACCCAAACACCACTGCACTACCCTATACCCTAAACAATGACCCCTACACCAGGGGTGGGCGGAATTTGCGAAAGTGACTTTTGCAAATTATCGCGAAATTGTTACAAATCTCCGCAAACACGCGGTAAGATTGTGAAGATGCGGAAGTTTTTTTCCCGCCCGTTCGCGGTATTTTCTGCATGGTCGCGGCTCGCCAACTTACCCATGCGGTTGCTTGCGGGCGCGGCCATCTTGTTTTCGCTCTTCTCGCGGTGCATGATCGCGAGAAGAAAGACGTGATCGCGCGACCAATGACATTACTGCGGGCGCGAACTGTCACGAGACAGCGCAAATGGCTACCAACAATCCAACATCTTGTGGAGAACGCGACCGGATCGGGAAAACTTGTCGGCTAACGCGGGGATTCAGGTAAGGCAATCGCCCGAGCGCGAGAATGTATTATTTTACAGCGCGAGCAAGAAACAAATTATCGGCAAGCTGCGGAATGCGGAAGTTTTTACATTTTCGCGCTCTCCGCGGAACGCGAAAATTTCAAATTATCGCAATTTCCGCAAACGGAACGGAAATTTAGCCCAGGCCTACCCTACACTACACAAACACCACTGCAATACCCTAAACCCTAAAACACTACCCCCAGCATAACGTCACACACTACACAAACACCACCGCACTACCCTAAAACACTACCCCCAGCATGAACTCCTATACTACCCAAACACCACTGCACTACCCTAAATCCTAAAACACTACCCCAGCATGACCCCCTACACTACCCAAACACACTGCACTACCATATGCCCTCAAATATGAACCCCTACACTATACAAACCCCACTGCACTACCCAAAACCCTAAAACACTACCCACAGCATGACCCCCTCACAACACAAGCACCACTGCAATACCATAAACCCTAAAACACTACCCAGAGCATGAACCCCTACACTACCCAAACACCACTGCACTACCCAAAACCATAAAACACTACCCCCAGCACGACCCTCTACTCTCCACAAGCACCACTGCACTACCCTAAACCCTATAACACTACCCCCAGCCCTATGCAAAAACCACTGCACTACCCTAAACCCTAAAACAATACCCCCAGCACAACCAACTAAACTACACAAACACCACTGCACTACCCTAAACCCTAAAACACTACCCCAGCACTACCCCCTACACTACCAAAACCCCACTGCACTACCCTAAACCCTAAAACACTGCCGATGCACGACCCCCTACACTACCCTAACACAAGAGCACTACCCTAAACTCTAAAACACTACCCCCAGCATGACTCCCTACACTACACAAACAACACTGCACTACCCTAACCCCTAAAACACTACCCCCAGCATGACCCCCTACACTTCACAAACACCACTACACTGCCCAAAACCCTAAAACACTACCCCCTACAAAACATAAAAACACCACCCACTACCCAACACCTTAAATCTACCCCCAGCATGAACCCATACACTGCCCAAACACCACTGCACTACCCAAAACCATAAAACACTATCCCCAGCACGACCCCCTACTCTCCACAAGCACCACTGCACTACCCTAAACCCTAAAACACTTCCCCTAGCATGACACCCTACATTACCCAAACATAACTGCACTACCTAAACCCTAAAACACTACCACCAGCACGACTCCCTACACTACCCAAATACCACTGCACTACCATAAACCCTAAATCTACCCCCAGCACCACACCCTAGACTACTCAAACACCACGGCACTACGCTAAACCCAAAAACACTAACCCCAGCACGACCCCCTACACTACCCACACACCACTGCACTACCCTAAACCTCTCAAACATGACCCCCTACACTACACAAACACCACTGCACCACCCTTAACCCTAAAACACTACCCCCAGCATGACTCCATACACTACCTAAACACCACTGCACTACCAGAAACCATAAAACACTACCCCCTACACTATGCAAAAACCACTGCACTACCCTAAACCCTAAAACACTACCCCCAGCACAACCACCTACACTACAGAAACACCACTGCACTACCCTAAACCCTAAAACACTACCCCAGCACTATCCCCTACACTACCCAAACCCCACTGCACTACCCTAAACCCTAAAACACTATCCCCAGCACGACCCCCTACACTACACAAAAACCACTGCACTACCCTAAACCCTAAAACACTGCCGAAGCACGACCCCCTACACTACCCAAACATGGCTGCACTACCCTAAACCCTAAAACACTACACCCAGCATGACACCCTACACTACACAAACACCACTGCACTACCCTAACACCTAAAACACTACACACAGCATGAACCCCTACACTACACAAACACCACTGCACTAACCAAAACCCTAAAACACTACCCCCTACAAAACACAAACACCACAGCGCTACCCAAAACCCTAAATCTACCCCCAACATGACCCCCTACACTACACAAACACCACTGCACTACCCAAAACCCTAAAACACTACCCCCTACAAAACACAAACACCACCCACTACCCAACACCCTAAATCTACCCCCAGCATGAACCCCTACACTACCCAAACACCACTGCACTACCCTAAACCATAAATCTAACCCCAGGACAACTCCCTAGACTACACAAACACCACAGCACTAACCTAAACAATAAAACACTGCCCACAGCATGACCCCCTACTCTACACAAACATCACTGCATGACCCTAAACCCTAAATCTACCCCCAGCATGACCCCCTACACTACACAAACACCACTGTACTACCCTAAACCCTAAAACACTACTCCCAGCACAACCCCCTTCACTACCCAAACACAACTGCACTACGCTAAACCGAAAAACACTACCCCCAGTACGACTCCCTACACTTCCCAAACACCACTGCACTACACTAACCCCTAAATCTACCCACAGCATGACCTCCCACACTACACAAACACCACTGTACTACCCTAAACCCTAAAACACTATCCCCAGCACAAACCGCTACACTACCCAAACACCACTGAACTACCCTAAACCCTAAAACACTAACCAGAGCATGACAACCCACACTACCCAAACACCACTGCACTACCCTATACCCTAAAACATGACTCGTTACACTACACAAACACCACTGCACTACCCTAAACCCTAAAACACTACCCACAGCATGACCCTCTACACTACACAAACACCATTACACTACCCTAAACCCTAAAACACTACCCCCTACACTACACAAACACCAGTGCACTACCCTAAACCCTAAAACACTGTCCCCAGCATGACCCCCTACACTACACAGACACCACTGTGCTACCCTAAACCCTAAAACACTACCCCCAGCATGACCCCTACACTACCCAAACACCACTGCACTATCCTACAGCCTAAAACACTACCCCCAGCATTACACCCTATACTATAGAAACACCACTGCACTACCCTAAACCCTAAAACACTACCCCCAGCAAGACCCCCTCACAACTCAAACACCACTGCACTACCCTAAACCCTACATCTACCCCCAACATGACCCCCAAAACTACACAAACACAACTGCACTACCTTAAACTCTAAAACACAACCCCCTACACTACACAAACACCACTGCAATACCCTAAACCCTAAAACACTACCCCCAGCATGCCACCCTACATTACCCAAACACCACTGCACTACCCTATACCCTAAAACATGATTCCCTACGCTACACGAACACCACTGCACTACCCTAAACCCTAAAACACTACCCACAGCATGACCCCCTATACTACACAAACACCACTGCACTACGCTAAACCCTAAAACACTACCCCCTACTCTACACAAACACCAGTGCACTACCTTAAACCCTAAAACACTATCCCCAGCATGACCCCCTACACTACACAAACACCACTGCACTATCCTGCACCCTAAAACACTACACCCAGCATGAACCCCTACACTACCCAAACACCACTGCACTACCTAAAACAATAAAACACTACCCCCAGCACGACCCTCTACTCTCCACAAGCACCACTGCACTACCCTAAACCCTAAAACACTTCCCCTAGCATGACACCCTACATTACCCAAACATAACTGCACTACCTAAACCCTAAAACACTACCATAAACCCTAAATCTACCCCCAGCACCACACCCTAGACTACTCAAACACCACGGCACTACGCTAAACCCAAAAACACTAACCACAGCACGACCCCCTACACTACCCACACACCACTGCACTACCCTAAACCTCTCAAACACGACCCCCTACACTACACAAACACCACTGCACGACCCTTAACCCTAAAACACTACCCCCAGCATGACTCCCTACACTACCTAAACACCACTGCACTACCAGAAACCATAAAACACTACCCCCTACACTATGCAAAAACCACTGCACTACCCTAAACCCTAAAACACTACCCCCAGCACAACCACCTACACTACAGAAACACCACTGCACTACCCTAAACCCTAAAACACTACCCCAGCACTATCCCCTACACTACCCAAACCCCACTGCACTACCCTAAACCCTAAAACACTATCCCCAGCACGACCCCCTACACTACACAAAAACCACTGCACTACCCTAAACCCTAAAACACTGCCGAAGCACGACCCCCTACACTACCCAAACATGACTGCACTACCCTAAACCCTAAAACACTACACCCAGCATGACTCCCTACACTACACAAACACCACTGCACTACCCTAACCCCTAAAACACTACACACACCATGAACCCCTACACTACACAAACACCACTGCACTAACCAAAACCCTAAAACACTACCCCCTACAAAACACAAACACCACAGCGCTACCCAAAACCCTAAATCTACCCCCAACATGACCCCCTACACTACACAAACACCACTGCACTACCCAAAACCCTAAAACACTACCCCCTACAAAACACAAACACCACCCACTACCCAACACACTAACTCTACCCCCAGCATGAACCCCTACACTACCCAAACACCACTGCACTACCCTAAACCATAAATCTAACCCCAGCACAACTCCCTAGACTACACAAACACCACAGCACTAACCTAAACAATAAAACACTGCCCCCAGCATGACCCCCTACTCTACACAAACATCACTGCATGACCCTAAACCCTAAATCTACCCCCAGCATGACCCCCTACACTACACAAACACCACTGTACTACCCTAAACCCTAAAACACTACTCCCAGCACAACCCCCTTCACTACCCAAACACAACTGCACTACGCTAAACCGAAAAACACTACCCCCAGCACGACTCCCTACACTTCCCAAACACCACTGCACTACACTAACCCCTAAATCTACCCACAGCATGACCTCCCACACTACACAAACACCACTGTACTACCCTAAACCCTAAAACACTATCCCCAGCACAAACCGCTACACTACCCAAACACCACTGAACTACCCGAAACCCTAAAACACTAACCCCAGCATGACAACCCACACTACCCAAACACCACTGCACTACCCTATACCCTAAAACATGACTCCTTACACTACACAAACACCACTGCACTACCCTAAACCCTAAAACACTACCCACAGCATGACCCTCTACACTACACAAACACCATTACACTACCCTAAACCCTAAAACACTAACCCCTACACTACACAAACACCAGTGCACTACCCTAAACCCTAAAACACTGTCCCCAGCATGACCCCCTACACTACACAGACACCACTGTGCTACCCTAAACCCTAAAACACTACCCCCAGCATGACCCCTACACTACCCAAACACCACTGCACTATCCTACACCCTAAAACACTACCCCCAGCATTACACCCTATACTATAGAAACACCACTGCACTACCCTAAACCCTAAAACACTACCCCCAGCAAGACCCCCTCACAACTCAAACACCACTGCGCTACCCTAAACCCTACATCTACCCCCAACATGACCCCCAACACTGCACAAACACAACTGCACTACCTTAAACTCTAAAACACAGCCCCCTACACTACACAAACACCACTGCAATACCCTAAACCCTAAAACATTACCCCCAGCATGCCACCCTACATTACCCAAACACCACTGCACTACCCTATACCCTAAAACATGATTCCCTACGCTACAAGAACACCACTGCACTACCCTAAACCCTAAAACACTACCCACAGCATGACCCCCTACACTACACAAACACCACTGCACTACCCTAAACCCTAAAACACTACCCCCTACTCTACACAAACACCAGTGCACTACCTTAAACCCTTAAACACTATCCCCAGCATGACCCCCTACACTACACAAACACCACTGCACTATGCTGCACCCTAAAACACTTCCCCAGCATTACTCCCTATACTATAGAAACACCACTGCACTACCCTAACCCCTAAAACACTACCCCCAGCATGACTCCCTACACTACACAAACACCACTGCACTACCCAAAACCCTAAAACACTACCCCCTACAAAACACAAACACCACCCACTACCCAACACCCTAAATCTACCCCCAGCATGAACCCCTACACTACCCAAACACCACTGCACTACCCAAAACCATAAAACACTATCCCCAGCACGACCCCCTACTCTCCACAAGCACCACTGCACTACCTAAACCCTAAAACACTTCCCCTAGCACGACACCCGACATTACCCAAATACCACTGCACTACCATAAACCCTAAATCTACCCCAGCACCACACCCTAGACTACTCAAACACCACGGCACTACGCTAAACCCAAAAACACTAACCCCAGCACGACCCTCTACACTACCCACACACCACTGCACTACCCAAAACCTCTCAAACACGACCCCCTTCACTACCCAAACACAACTGCACTACGCTAAACCGAAAAACACTACCCCAGCACGACTCCCTACACTTCCCAAACACCACTGCACTACACTAACCCCTAAATCTACCCCCAGCATGACCTCCCACACTACCCAAACACCCCTGCACTACCCTAAGCCCTAAAACACTACCCCAGCACGACTCCCTACACTTCCCAAACACCACTGCACTACACTAACCCCTAAATCTACCCCCAGCATGACCTCCCACACTACACAAACACCACTGTACTACCCTAAACCCTAAAACACTACCCCCAGCACAAACCGCTACACTACCCAAACACCACTGAACTACCCTAAGCCCTAAAACACTAACCCCTGCATGACAACCTACACTACCCAAACACCACTGCACTACCCTATACCCTAAAACATGACTCCTTACACTACACAAACACCACTGCACTACCCTAAACCCTAAAACACTACCCACAGCATGACCCTCTACACTACACAAACACCATTACACTACCCTAAACCCTAAAACACTACCCCCTACACTACACAAACATCAGTGCACTACCCTAAACCCTAAAACACTACCCCCAGCATGACCCCCTACACTACACAGACACCACTGTGCTACCCTAAACCCTAAAACACTACCCCCAGCATGACCCCTACACTACCCAAACACCACTGCACTATCCTACACCCTAAAACACTACCCCCAACATTACACCCTATACTATAGAAATACCATTGCACTACCCTAAACCCTAAAACACTACCCCCAGCAAGACCCCCTCACAACTCAAACACCACTGCACTACCCTAAACAATAAATCTACCCCCAACATGACCCCCAACACTACACAAACACAACTGCACTACCTTAAACTCTAAAACACAACCCCCTACACTACACAAACACCACTGCAATACCCTAAACCCTAAAACACTACCCCCAGCATGCCACCCTACATTCCCCAAACACCACTGCACTACCCTATACCCTAAAAGATGATTCCCTACGCTACACGAACACCACTGCACTACCCTAAACCCTAAAACACTACCCACAGCATGACCCCCTACACTACACAAACACCACTGCACTACCCTAAACCCTAAAACACTACCCCCTACTCTACACAAACACCAGTGCACTACCTTAAACCCTAAAACACTATCCCCAGCATGACCCCCTACACTACACAAACACCACTGCACTATCCTGCACCCTAAAACACTACCCCCAGCATTACTCCCTATACTATAGAAACACCACTGCACTACCCTAAACCCTAAAACACTACCCCCAGTACGACCCCCTCACAACACCAACACCACTGCACTACCATATACCCTAAATCTACCCGCAAAATGACCCCCTACACTATCCAAACACCACTGCACTACCCTAAACCCTAAAACACTATCCCAGCACTATCACCTACACTACCCAAACCCCACTGCACTACCCTAAACCCTAAAACACTATCCCCAGCACGACCCCCTACACTATACAAAAAACACTGCACTACCCTAAACCCTAAAACACTGCCGAAGCACGACCCCCTACACTACCCAAACACGACTGCACTACCCTAAACCGTAAAACACTACCCCCAGCATGACTCCCTACACTACACAAACACCACTGCACTACCCTAACCCATAAAACACTACCCCCTACAAAACACAAACACCACCTACTACCCAACACCCTAAATCTACCCCCAGCATGAACCCCTACCCTACCCAAACACCACTGCACTACCCAAAACCATAAAACACTATCCCCAGCACGACCCCCTACTCTCCACAAGCACCACTGCACTACCCTAAACCCTAAAACACTTCCCCTAGCATGACACCCTACATTACCCAAACATAACTGCACTACCTAAACCCTAAAACACTACCACCAGCACGACTCCCTACACTACCCAAATACCACTGCACTACCATAAACCCTAAATCTACACCCAGCACCACACCCTAGACTACTCAAACACCACGGCACTACGCTAAACCCAAAAACACTAACCCCAGCACGACCCCCTACACTACCTAAACACCACTGCACTACCCAAAACCATAAAACACTACCCCCTACACTATGCAAAAAAACTGCAATACCCTAAACCCTAAAACACTACCCACAGCACAACCACCTACACTACAGAAACACCACTGCACTACCCTAAACCCTAAAACACTACCCCAGCACTACCCCCTACACTACCCAAACCCCACTGCACTACCCTAAACCCTAAAACACTATCCCCAGCACGACCCCCTACACTACACAAAAACCACTGCACTACCCTAAACCCTAAAACACTGCCGAAGCACGACCCCCTACACTACCCAAACACGACTGCACTACCCTAAACCCTAAAACACTACACCCAGCATGACTCCCTACACTACACAAACACCACTGCACTACCCTAACCCCTAAAACACTACACACAGCATGAACCCCTACACTATACAAACACCACTGCACTAACCAAAACCCTAAAACACTACCCCCTACAAAACACAAACACCACAGCGCTACCCAAAACCCTAAATCTACCCCCAACATGACCCCCTACACTACACAAACACCACTGCACTACCCAAAACCCTAAAACACTACCCCCTACAAAACACAAACACCACCCACTACCCAACACCCTAAATCTACCCCCAGCATGAACCCCTACACTACCCAAACACCACTGCACTACCCTAAACCATAAATCTAACCCCAGCACAACTCCCTAGACTACACAAACACCACAGCACTACCCTAAACCGTAAAACACTGCCCCCAGCATGACCCCCTTCTCTACACAAACATCACTGCATGACCCTAAACCCTAAATCTACCCCCAGCATGACCCCCTACACTACACAAACACCACTGTACTACCCTAAACCCTAAAACACTACTCCCAGCACAACCCCCTTCACTACCCAAACACAACTGCACTACGCTAAACCGAAAAACACTACCCCCAGCACGACTCCCTACACTTCCCAAACACCACTGCACTACACTAACCCCTAAATCTACCCACAGCATGACCTCCCACACTACACAAACAACACTGTACTACCCTAAACCCTAAAACACTATCCCCAGCACAAACCGCTACACTACCCAAACACCACTGAACTACCCTAAACTCTAAAACAATAACCCCAGCATGACAACCCACACTACCCAAACACCACTGCACTACCCTATACCCTAAAACATGACTCCTTACACTACACAAACACCACTGCACTACCCTAAACCCTAAAACACTACCCACAGCATGACCCTCTACACTACACAAACACCATTACACTACCCTAAACCCTAAAACACTACCCCCTACACTACACAAACACCAGTGCACTACCCTAAACCCTAAAACACTATCCCCAGCATGACCCCTACACTACACAGACACCACTGTGCTACCCTAAACCCTAAAACACTACCCCCAGCATGACCCCTACACTACCCAAACACCACTGCACTAGCCTACACCCTAAAACACTACCCCCAGCATTACACCCTATACTATAGAAACACCACTGCACTACCCTAAACCCTAAAACACTACCCCCAGCAAGACCCCCTCACAACTCAAACACCACTGCACTACCCTAAACCCTACATCTACCCCCAACATGACCCCCAACACTACACAAACACAACTGCACTACCTTAAACTCTAAAACACAACCCCCTACACTACACAAACACCACTGCAATACCCTAAACCCTAAAACACTACCCCCAGCTTGCCACCCTACATTACCCAAACACCACTGCACTACCCTATACCCTAAAACATGATTCCCTACGCTACACGAACACCACTGCACTACCCTAAACCCTAAAACACTACCCACAGCATGACCCCCTACACTACACAAACACCACTGCACTACCCTAAACCCTAAACACTACCCCCTACTCTACACAAACACCAGTGCACTAAACTAAACCCTAAATCTACCCCCAGCATGACCTCCCACACTACCCAAACACCCCTGCACTACCCTAAGCCCTAAAACACTACCCCAGCACGACTCCCTACACTTCCCAAACACCACTGCACTACACTAACCCCTAAATCTACCCCCAGCATGACCTCCCACACTACACAAACACCACTGTACTACCCTAAACCCTAAAACACTACTCCCAGCACAACCCCCTTCACTACCCAAACACAACTGCACTACGCTAAACCGAAAAACACTACCCCCAGCACGACTCCCTACACTTCCCAAACACCACTGCACTACACTAACTCCTAAATCTACCCCCAACATGACCTCCCACACTACCCAAACACCCCTGCACTACCCTAAGCCCTAAAACACTACCCCAGCACGACTCCCTACACTTCCCAAACACCACTGCACTACACTAACCCCTAAATCTACCCCAGCATGACCTCCCACACTACACAAACACCACTGTACTACCCTAAACCCTAAAACACTACCCCCAGCACAAACCGCTACACTACCCAAATACCACTGAACTACCCTAAGCCCTAATACACTAACCCCAGCATGACAACCTACACTACCCAAACACCACTGCACTACCCTATACACTAAAACTTGACTCCTTACACCACTGTACTACCCTAAACCCTAAAACACTACCCACAGCATGACCCTCTACACTACACAAACACCATTACACTACCCTAAACCCTAAAACACTACCCCCTACACTACCCAAACACCAGTGCACTACCCTAAACCCTAAAACACTACCCCCAGCATGACCCCCTACACTACACAGACACCACTGTGCTACCCTAAACCCTAAAACACTACCCCCAGCATGACCCCTACACTACCCAAACACCACTGCACTATCCTACACCCTAAAACACTACCCCCAGCATTACACCCCATACTATAGAAATACCACTGCACTACCCTAAACCCTAAAACACTACCCCCAGCAAGACCCCCTCACAACTCAAACAACACTGCACTACCTTAAATAATAAATCTACCCCCAACATGACCCCCAACAATACACAAACACAACTGCACGACCTTAAACTCTAAAACACAGCCCCCTACACTACACAAACACCACTACAATACCCTAAACCCTAAAACACTACCCCCAGCATGCCACCCTACATTACCCAAACACCACTGCACTACCCTATACCCTAAAACATGATTCCCTACGCTACACGAACACCACTGCACTACCCTAAACCCTAAAACACCACCCACAGCATGACCCCCTACACTACACAAACACCACTGCACTACCCTAAACCCTAAAACACTACCCCCTACTCTACACAAACACCAGTGCACTACCTTAAACCCTAAAACAAACACCACTGCACTATCCTGCACCCTAAAACACTACCCCCAGCATTACTCCCTATACTATAGAAACACCACTGCACTACCCTAAACCCTAAAACACTACCCCAGTACGACCCCCTCACAACACCAACACCACTGCACTACCATATACCCTAAATCTACCCGCAAAATGACGCCCTACACTATCCAAACACCACTGCACTACCCTAAACCCTAAAACACTACCCCAGCACTATCCCCTACACTACCCAGACCCCACTGCACTACCCTAAACCCTAAAACACTATCCCCAGCACGACCCCCTACACTATACAAAAACCACTGCACTACCCTAAACCCTAAAACACTGCCGAAGCACGACCCCCTACACTACCCAAACACGACTGCACTACCTTAAAACACTACCCCCAGCATGACTCCCTACACTACACAAACACCACTGCACTACCCTAACCCATAAAACACTACCCCCTACAAAACACAAACACCACCTACTACCCAACACCCTAAATCTACCCCCAGCATGAACCCCTACACTACCCAAACACCACTGCACTACCCAAAACCATAAAACACTATCCCCAGCACGACCCCCTACTCTCCACAAGCACCACTGCACTACCCTAAACCCTAAAACACTACACCCAGCATGACTCCCTACACTACACAAACACCACTGCACTACCCTAACCCCTAAAACACTACACACAGCATGAACCCCTACACTACACAAACACCACTGCACTAACCAAAACCCTAAAACACTACCCCCTACAAAACACAAACACCACAGTGCTACCCAAAACCCTAAATCTACCCCCAACATGACCCCCTACACTACACAAACACCACTGCACACCCTAAAACACTACCCCCTACAAAACACAAACACCACCCACTACCCAACACCCTAAATCTACCCCCAGCATGAACCCCTACACTACCCAAACACCACTGCACTACCCTAAACCATAAATCTAACCCCAGCACAACTCCCTAGACTACACAAACACCACAGCACTACCCTAAACCGTAAAACACTGCCCCCAGCATGACCCCCTACTCTACACAAACATCACTGCATGACCCTAAACCCTAAAACAATAACCCCAGCATGACAACCCACACTACCCAAACACCACTGCACTACCCTATAACATAAAACATGACTCCTTACACTACACAAACACCACTGCACTACCCTAAACCCTAAAACACTACCCACAGCATGACCCTCTACACTACACAAACACCATTACACTACCCTAAAACACTACCCCCTACACTACACAAACACCAGTGCAATATCCTAAACCCTAAAACACTATCCCCAGCATGACCCCCTACACTACACAGACACCTCTGTGCTACCCTAAACCCTAAAACACTACCCCCAGCATGACCCCTACACTACCCAAACACCACTGCACTATCCTACACCCTAAAACACTACCCCCAGCATTACACCCTATACTATAGAAACACCACTGCACTACCCTAAACCCTAAAACACTACCCCAAGCAAGACCCACTCACAACTCAAACACCACTGCACTACCCTAAACCCTACATCTACCCCCAACATGACCCCCAACACTACACAAACACAACTGCACTACCTTAAACTCTAAAACACAACCCCCTACACTACACAAACACCACTGCAATACCCTAAACCCTAAAACACTACCCCCAGCATGCCACCCTATATTACCCAAACACCACTGCACTACCCTATACCCTAAAACATGATTCCCTACGCTACACGAACACCACTGCACTACCCTAAACCCTAAAACACTACCCACAGCATGACCCCCTACACTACACAAACACCACTGCACTACCCTAAACCCTAAAACACTACCCCCTACTCTACACAAACACCAGTGCACTACCTTAAACCCTAAAACACTATCCCCAGCATGACCCCCTACACTACACAAACACCACTGCACTATCCTGCACCCTAAAACACTTCCCCAGCATTACTCCCTATAATATAGAAACACCACTGCACTACCCTAAACCCTAAAACACTACCCCCAGCATGACTCCCTACACTATACAAACACCACTGCACTACCCTAACCCCTAAAACACTACCCCCAGCATGACCCCCTACACTTCAAAAACACAACTGCACTACCCAAAACCCTAAAACACTACCACCTACAAAACACAAACACCACCCACTACCCAACACCCTAAATCTACCCCCAGCATGAACCCCTACACTACCCAAACACCACTGCACTACCCAAAACCATAAAACACTATCCCCAGCACGACCCCCTACTCTCCACAAGCACCACTGCACTACCTAAACCCTAAAACACTTCCCCTAGCACGACACCCGACATTACCCAAATACCACTGCACTACCATAAACCCTAAATCTACCCCAGCACCACACCCTAGACTACTCAAACACCACGGCACTACGCTAAACCCAAAAACACTAACCCCAGCACGACCCCCTAAACTACCCACACACCACTGCACTACCCGAAACCTCTCAAACACGACCCCCTCCACTACACAAACACCACTGCACCACCCTTAACCCTAAAACACTACCCCCAGCATGACCCCCTACACTACCTAAACACCACTGCACTCCCCAAAACCATAAAACACTACCCCCTACACTATGCAAAAACCACTGCACTACCCTAATTCCTAAAACACTACCGCCAGCACAACCACCTACACTACAGAAATACCACTGCACTACCCTAAACCCTAAAACACTACCCCAGCACTACCCCCTACACTACCTAAACCCCACTGCATACCCTAAACCCTAAAACACTATCCCCAGCACGACCCCCTACACTACACAAAAACCACTGCACTACCCTAAACCCTAAAACACTGCCGAAGCACGACCCCCTACACTACCCAAACACGACTGCACTACCCAAAACCCTAAAACACTACCTCCAGCATGACTCCCTACACTACACAAACACCACTGCACTACCCTAACCCCTAAAACACTACACACAGCATGAACCCCTACACTACACAAACACCACTGCACTAACCAAAACCCTAAAACATTACCCCCTACAAAACACAAACACCACAGCGCTACCCAAAACCCTAAATCTACCCCCAGCATGACCCCCTACACTACAAAAACACCACTGCACTATTCAAAACCATAAAACACTACCCCCTACAAAACACAAACACCCCCCACTACCCAACACCCTAAATCTACCCCCAGCATGAACCCCTACACTACCCAAACACCACTGCACCACCCTAAACCATAAATCTAACCCCAGCACAAGTCCCTAGACTACTCAAACACCACAGCAGTACCCTAAGCGGTAAAACACTGCCCCCATCATGACCCCCTACTCTACACAAACACCACTGTACTACCCTAAACCCTAAAACACTACTCCCAGCACAACCCCCTTCACTACCCAAACACAACTGCACTACGCCAAACCGAAAAACACTACCCCCAGCACGACTCCCTACACTTCCCAAACACCACTGCACTACACTAAACCCTAAATCTACCCCCAGCATGACCTCCCACACTACCCAAACACCCCTGCACTACCCTAAGCCCTAAAACACTACCCCAGCACGACTCCCTACACTTCCCAAACACCACTGCACTACACTAACCCCTAAATCTACCCCCAGCATGACCTCCCACACTACACAAACACCACTGTACTACCCTAAACCCTAAAACTCTACCCCCAGCACAAACTTTCTACACTACCCAAACACCACTGAACTACCCTAAGCCCTAAAACACTAACCCCAGCATGACAACCTACACTACCCAAACACCACTGCACTACCCTATACACTAAAACATGACTCTTTACACTACACAAACACCACTGTACTACCCTAAACCCTAAAACATTACCCACAGCATGACCCTCTACACTACACAAACACCATTACACTACCCTAAACCCTAAAACACTACCCCCTACACTACACAAACACCAGTGCACTACCCTAAACCCTAAAACACTACCCCCAGCATGACCCCCTACACTACACAGACACCACTGTGCTACCCTAAACCCTAAAACACTACCCCCAGCATGACCCCTACACTACCCAAACAGCACTGCACTATCCTACACCCTAAAACACTACCCCCAGCATTACACCCTATACTATAGAAATACCACTGCACTACCCTAAACCCTAAAACACTACCCCCAGCAAGACCCCCTCACAACTCAAACACCACTGCACTACCCTAAACAATAAATCTACCCCCAACATGACCCCCAACAATACACAAACACAACTGCACTACCTTAAACTCTAAAACACAACCCCCTACACTACACAAACACCACTGCAATACCCTAAACCCTAAAACACTACCCCCAGCATGCCACCCTACATTACCCAAACACCACTGCCCTACCCTATACCCTAAAACATGATTCCCTACGCTACACGAACACCACTGCACTACCCTAAACCCTAAAACACTACCCACAGCTTGACCCCCTACACTACACAAACACCACTGCACTACCCTAAACCCTAAAACACTACCCCCTACTCTACACAAACACCAGTGCACTACCTTAAACCCTAAAACACTATCCCCAGCATGACCCCCTACACTACACAAACACCACTGCACTATCCTGCACCCTAAAACACTACCCCCAGCATTACTCCCTATACTATAGAAACACCACTGCACTACCCTAAACCCTAACACACTACCCCAGTACGACCCCCTCACAACACCAACACCACTGCACTACCATATACCCTAAATCTACCCGCAAAATGACCCCCTACACTATCCAAACTAAGGGTGGGCGTAGTTTGCGAAGTAGCACTTCGCGAAGCTACGCAAAGTGAAGTTCGCACTACGCGAGCTACGCGTAGCACTTCGCGAACTGCGTAGTAACATGTTCGCACTGTGCAAGATGTTGTTTTCAATGATTGCACAGTGCGGACAAGCAACCGGCACTGTGCAATCATTGAAAATGGCATCTTGCACAGTGCGAGCTGGAGTTTTCTGCCGCTCGAGTAGATTTTTACTCGAGCGGCAGCTTTCTCAACGCGAACTGGTAGATTCTCATTACGAGCGGTCGCGAGCATACGCGAGCCCTCGCAATGAGAAACCTGACCTCCTCGCGTTGGGAATCTCGCCGGGAGGTTTATTTTCCATGCTCGCGATCGCGAACAAGGAAAAAGTCTCGCCAGGATGTCATTTTGATTGCTCGCGGTCGCCAACTTGACGTTGAGGACCGCGAGCAAGCAAAAAATGACCGCAGCACTACGCAACACTACGCTACGCGTGTTCGCACTGTGCTACGTGCAGTTCGCGTAGTGCGAACTTCGCAAACTACGCAAGCGTAGCGTAGTGCTTCGCCCAGGCCTAATCCAAACACCACTGCACTACCCTAAACCCTAAAACACTACCCCAGCACTCTCCCCTACACTACCCAAACCCCACTGCACTACCCTAAACCCTAAAACACTATCCCCAGCACGACCCCCTACACTATACAAAAACCACTGCACTACCCTAAATCCTAAAACACTGCCGAAGCACGACCCCCTACACTACCCAAACACGACTGCACTACCCTAAACCCTAAAACACTACCCCCAGCATGACTCCCTACACTACACAAACACCACTGCACTACCCTAACCCATAAAACACTACCCCCTACAAAATAAAAACACCACCTACTACCCAACACCCTAAATCTACCCCCAGCATTAACCCCTACACTACCCAAACACCACTGCACTACCCAAAACCATAAAACACTATCCCCAGCACGACCCCCTACTCTCCACAAGCACCACTGCACTACCCTAAACCCTAAAACACTTCCCCTAGCATGACACCCTACATTACCCAAACATAACTGCACTACTTAAACCCTAAAACACTACCACCAGCACGACTCCCTACACTACCCAAATACCACTGCACTACCATAAACCCTAAATCTACCCCCAGCACCACACCCTAGACTACTCAAACACCACGGCACTACGCTAAACCCAAAAACACTAACCCCAGCACGACCCCCTACACTACCTAAACACCACTGCACTACCCAAAACCATAAAACACTACCCCCTACACTATGCAAAAAAAACCTGCAATACCCTAAACCCTAAAACACTACCCCCAGCACAACCACCTACACTACAGAAACACCACTGCACTACCCTAAACCCTAAAACACTACCCCAGCACTACCCCCTACACTACCCAAACCCCACTGTACTACCCTAAACCCTAAAACACTATCCCCAGCACGACCCCCTACACTACACAAAAACCACTGCACTACCCTAAACCCTAAAACATGGCCGAAGCACGACCCCCTACACTACCCAAACACGACTGCACTACCCTAAACCCTAAAACACTACACCCAGCATGACTCCCTACACTACACAAACACCACTGCACTACCCTAACCCCTAAAACACTACACACAGCATGAACCCCTACACTACACAAACACCACTGCACTAACCAAAACCATAAAACACTACCCCCTACAAAACACAAACACCACAGCGCTACCAAAAACCCTAAATCTACCCCCAACATGACCCCCTACACTACACAAACACCACTGCACACCCTAAAACACTACCCCCTACAAAACACAAACACCACCCACTACCCAACACCCTAAATCTACCCCCAGCATGAACCCCTACACTACCCAAACACCACTGCACTACCCTAAACCATAAATCTAACCCCAGCACAACTCCCTAGACTACACAAACACCACAGCACTACCCTAAACCGTAAAACACTGCCCCCAGCATGACCCCCTACTCTACACAAACATCACTGCATGACCCTAAACCCTTAATCTACCCCCAGCATGACCCCCTACACTACACAAACACCACTGTACTACCCTAAACCCTAAAACACTACTCCCAGCACAACCCCCTTCACTACCCAAACACAACTGCACTACGCTAAACCGAAAAACACTACCCCCAGCACGACTCCCTACACTTCCCAAACACCACTGCACTACACTAACCACTAAATCTACCCACAGCATGACCTCCCACACTACACAAACACCACTGTACTACCCTAAACCCTAAAACACTATCCCCAGCACAAACCGCTACACTACCCAAACACCACTGAACTACCCTAAACCCTAAAACAATAACCCCAGCATGACAACCCACACTACCCAAACACCACTGCACTACCCTATACCCTAAAACATGACTCTTTACACTACACAAACACCACTGCACTACCCTAAACCCTAAAACACTACCCACAGCATGACCCTCTACACTACACAAACACCATTACACTACCCTAAACCCTAAAACACTACACCCTACACTACACAAACACCAGTGCAATACCCTAAACCCTAAAACACTATCCCCAGCATGACCCCCTACACTACACAGACACCACTGTGCTACCATAAACCCTAAAACACTACCCCCAGCATGACCCCTACACTACCCAAACACCACTGCACTATCCTACACCCTAAAACACTATCCCCAGCATTACACCCTATGCTATAGAAATACCACTGCACTACCCTAAACCCTAAAACACTACCCCCAGCAAGACCCCCTCACAACTCAAACACCACTGCACTACCCTAAACCCTACATCTACCCCCAACATGACCCCCAACACTACACAAACACAACTGCACTACCTTAAACTCTAAAACACAACCCCCTACACTACACAAACACCACTGCAATACCCTAAGCCCTAAAACACTACCCCAGCACGACTCCCTACACTTCCCAAACACCACTGCACTACACTAACCCCTAAATCTACCCCCAGCATGACCTCCCACACTACACAAACACCACTGTACTACCCTAAACCCTAAAACACTACCCCCAGCACAAACCGCTACACTACCCAAATACCACTGAACTACCCTAAGCCCTAATACACTAACCCCAGCATGACAACCTACACTACCCAAACACCACTGCACTACCCTATACACTAAAACTCGACTCCTTACACCACTGTACTACCCTAAACCCTAAAACACTACCCACAGCATGACCCCCTACACTACACAAACACCACTGCACTACCCTAAACCCTAAAACACTACCCCCTACTCTACACAAACACCAGTGCACTACCTTAAACCCTAAAACACTATCCCCAGCATGACCCCCTACACTACACAAACACCACTGCACTATCCTGCACCCTAACACACTTCCCCAGCATTACTCCCTATACTATAGAAACACCACTGCACTACCCTAAACCCTAAAACACTACCCCCAGCATGACTCCCTACACTACACAAACACCACTGCACTACCCTAACCCCTAAAACACTACCCCCAGCATGACCCCCTACACTTCACAAACACAACTGCACTACCCAAAACCCTAAAACACTACCCCCTACAAAACACAAACACCACCCACTACCCAACACCCTAAATCTACCCCCAGCATGAACCCCTACACTACCCAAACACCACTGCACTACCCAAAACCATAAAACACTATCCCCAGCGCGACCCCCTACTCTCCACAAGCACCACTGCACTACCTAAACCCTAAAACACTTCCCCTAGCACGACACCCGACATTACCCAAATACCACTGCACTACCATAAACCCTAAATCTACCCCAGCACCACACCCTAGACTACTCAAACACCACGGCACTACGCTAAACCCAAAAACACTAACCCCAGCACGACCCCCTACACTACCCACACACCACTGCACTACCCTAAACCTCTCAAACACGACCCCCTCCACTACACAAACACCACTGCACCACCCTTAACCCTAAAGCACTACCGCCAGCATGACCCCCTACACTACCTAAACACCACTGCACTGCCCAAAACCATAAAACACTACCCCCTACACTATGCAAAAACCACTGCACTACCCTAAACCCTAAACCCTAAAACACTACCCCCAGCACAACCACCTACACTACAGAAATACCACTGCACTACCCTAAACCCTAAAACACTACCCCAGCACTACCCCCTGCACTACCCAAACCCCACTGCATACCCTAAACCCTAAAACACTATCCCCAGCACGACCCCCTACACTACACAAAAACCACTGCACTACCCTAAACCCTAAAACACTGCCGAAGCACGACCCCCTACACTACCCAAACACGACTGCACTACCCTAAACCCTAAAACACTACCTCCAGCATGACTCCCTACACTACACAAACACCACTGCACTACCCTAACCCCTAAAACACTACACACAGCATGAACCCCTACACTACACAAACACCACTGCACTAACCAAAACCCTAAAACACTACCCCCTACAAAACACAAACACCACAGCGCTACCCAAAACCCTAAATCTACCCCCAGCATGACCCCCTACACTACACAAACACCACTGCACTACCCAAAACCCTAAAACTCTACCCCCTACAAAACACAAACACCCCCACTACCCAACACCCTAAATCTACCCCCAGCATGAACCCCTACACTACCCAAACACCACTGCACTACCCTAAACCATAAAACTAACCCCAGCACAAGTCCCTAGACTACTCAAACACCACAGCAGTACTCTAATCGGTAAAACACTGCCCCCATCATGACCCCCTACTCTACACAAACACCACTGTACTACCCTAAACCCTAAAACACTACCCCCAGCACAACCCCCTTCACTACCCAAACATAACTGCACTACGCTAAACCGAAAAACACTACCCCAGCACGACTCCCTACACTTCCCAAACACCACTGCACTACACTAACCCCTAAATCTACCCACAGCATGACCTCACACACTACACAAACACCACTGTACTACCCTAAACCCTAAAACACTATCCCCAGCACAAACCGCTACACTACCCAAACACCACTGAACTACCCTAAACCCTAAAACAATAACCCCAGCATGACAACCCACACTACCCAAACACCCCTGCACTACCCTAAGCCCTAAAACACTATCCCAGCACGACTCCCTACACTTCCCAAACACCACTGCACTGCCCTAAGCCCTAAAACACTAACCCCAGCATGACAACCTACACTACCTAAACACCACTGCACTACCCTATACCCTAAAACATGACTCCTTACACTACACAAACACCACTGCACTACCCTAAACCCTAAAACATAACCCACAGCATGACCCTCTACACTACACAAACACCATTACACTACCCTAAAACACTACCCCCTACACTACACAAACACCAGTGCACTACCCTAAACCATAAAACACTACCCCCAGCATGACCCCCTACACTACACAGACATCACTGTGCTACCCTAAACCCTAAAACACTACCCCCAGCATGACCCCTACACTACCCAAACACCACTGCACTATCCTACACCCTAAAACACTACCCCCAGCATTACACCCTATACTATAGAAACACCACTGCACTACCCTAAACCCTAAAACACTACCCCCAGCAAGACCCCCTCACAACTCAAACACCACTGCACTACCCTAAACAATAAATCTACCCCCAACATGACCCCCAACACTACACAAACACAACTGCACTACCTTAAACTCTAAAACACAACCCCCTACACTACACAAACACCACTGCAATACCCTAAACCCTAAAACACTACCCATAGCATGCCACCCTACATTACCCAAACACCACTGCACTACCCTAAACCCTAAAACACTACCCATAGCATGACCCCCTACACTACACAAACACCACTGCACTACCCTAAACCCTAAAACACTACCCCCAGCATGACCCCCTACACTACACAGACACCACTGTGCTACCCTAAACCCTAAAACACTACCCCCAGCATGACCCCTACACTACCCAAACAGCACTGCACTATCCTACACCCTAAAACACTATCCCCAGCATTACACCCTATGCTATAGAAATACCACTGCACTACCCTAAACCCTAAAACACTACCCCCAGCAAGACCCCCTCACAACTCAAACACCACTGCACTACCCTAAACCCTACATCTACCCCCAACATGACCCCCAACACTACACAAACACCACTGCACTACCCTAAACCCTAAAACACTACCCCCTACTCTACACAAACACCAGTGCACTACCCTAAACCCTAAAACACTACCCCCAGCATGACTCCCTACACTACACAAACACCACTGCACTACCCTAACCCCTAAAACACTACCCCCAGCATGACCCCCTACACTTCACAAACACAACTGCACTACCCAAAACCCTAAAACACTACCCCCTACAAAACACAAACACCACCCACTACCCAACACCCTAAATCTACCCCCAGCATGAACCCCTACACTACCCAAACACCACTGCACTACCCAAAACCATAAAACACTATCCCCAGCACGACCCCCTACTCTCCACAAGCACCACTGCACTACCTAAACCCTAAAACACTTCCCCTAGCACGACACCCGACATTACCCAAATACCACTGCACTACCATAAACCCTAAATCTACCCCAGCACCACACCCTAGACTACTCAAACACCACGGCACTACGCTAAACCCAAAAACACTAACCCCAGCACGACCCCCTACACTACCCACACACCACTGCACTACCCTAAACCTCTCAAACACGACCCCCTCCACTACACAAACACCACTGCACCACCCTTAACCCTAAAGCACTACCGCCAGCATGACCCCCTACACTACCTAAACACCACTGCACTACCCAAAACCATAAAACACTACCCCCTACACTATGCAAAAACCACTGCACTACCCTAAACCCTAAACCCTAAAACACTACCCCCAGCACAACCACCTACACTACAGAAATACCACTGCACTACCCTAAACCCTAAAACACTACCCCAGCACTACCCCCTGCACTACCCAAACCCCACTGCATACCCTAAACCCTAAAACACTATCCCCAGCACGACCCCCTACACTACACAAAAACCACTGCACTACCCTAAACCCTAAAACACTGCCGAAGCACGACCCCCTACACTACCCAAACACGACTGCACTACCCTAAACCCTAAAACACTACCTCCAGCATGACTCCCTACACTACACAAACACCACTGCACTACCCTAACCCCTAAAACACTACACACAGCATGAACCCCTACACTACACAAACACCACTGCACTAACCAAAACCCTAAAACACTACCCCCTACAAAACACAAACACCACAGCGCTACCCAAAACCCTAAATCTACCCCCAGCATGACCCCCTACACTACACAAACACCACTGCACTACCCAAAACCCTAAAACACTACCCCCTACAAAACACAAACACCCCCCACTACCCAACACCCTAAATCTACCCCCAGCATGAACCCCTACACTACCCAAACACCACTGCACTACCCTAAACCATAAAACTAACCCCAGCACAAGTCCCTAGACTACTCAAACACCACAGCAGTACTCTAATCGGTAAAACACTGCCCCCATCATGACCCCCTACTCTACACAAACACCACTGTACTACCCTAAACCCTAAAACACTACCCCCAGCACAACCCCCTTCACTACCCAAACATAACTGCACTACGCTAAACCGAAAAACACTACCCCAGCACGACTCCCTACACTTCCCAAACACCACTGCACTACACTAACCCCTAAATCTACCCACAGCATGACCTCACACGCTACACAAACACCACTGTACTACCCTAAACCCTAAAACACTATCCCCAGCACAAACCGCTACACTACCCAAACACCACTGAACTACCCTAAACCCTAAAACAATAACCCCAGCATGACAACCCACACTACCCAAACACCCCTGCACTACCCTAAGCCCTAAAACACTATCCCAGCACGACTCCCTACACTTCCCAAACACCACTGCACTGCCCTAAGCCCTAAAACACTAACCCCAGCATGACAACCTACACTACCTAAACACCACTGCACTACCCTATACCCTAAAACATGACTCCTTACACTACACAAACACCACTGCACTACCCTAAACCCTAAAACATAACCCACAGCATGACCCTCTACACTACACAAACACCATTACACTACCCTAAACCCTAAAACACTACCCCCTACACTACACAAACACCAGTGCACTACCCTAAACCATAAAACACTACCCCCAGCATGACCCCCTACACTACACAGACATCACTGTGCTACCCTAAACCCTAAAACACTACCCCCAGCATGACCCCTACACTACCCAAACACCACTGCACTATCCTACACCCTAAAACACTACCCCCAGCATTACACCCTATACTATATAAACACCACTGCACTACCCTAAACCCTAAAACACTACCCCCAGCAAGACCCCCTCACAACTCAAACACCACTGCACTACCCTAAACAATAAATCTACCCCCAACATGACCCCCAACACTACACAAACACAACTGCACTACCTTAAACTCTAAAACACAACCCCCTACACTACACAAACACCACTGCAATACCCTAAACCCTAAAACACTACCCATAGCATGCCACCCTACATTACCCAAACACCACTGCACTACCCTAAACCCTAAAACACTACCCATAGCATGACCCCCTACACTACACAAACACCACTGCACTACCCTAAACCCTAAAACACTACCCCCTACTCTACACAAACACCAGTGCACTACCTTAAACCCTAAAACACTATCCCCAGCATGACCCCCTACACTACACAAACACCACTGCACTATCCTGCACCCTAAAACACTACCCCCAGCATTACTCCCTATACTATAGAAACACCACTGCACTACCCTAAACCCTAAAACACTACCCCCAGTACGACCCCCTCACAACACCAACACCACTGCACTACCATATACCCTAAATCTACCCGCAAAATGACCCCCTACACTATCCAAACACCACTGCACTACCCTAAACCCTAAAACACTACCCCAGCACTATCCCCTACACTACCCAAACCCCACTGCACTACCCTAAACCCTAAAACACTATCCCCAGCACGACCCCCTACACTATACAAAAACCACTGCACTACCCTAAACCCTAAAACACTGCCGAAGCACGACCCCCTACACTACCCAAACACGACTGCACTACCCTAAACCCTAAAAGACTACTTCCAGCATGACTCCCTACACTACACAAACACCACTGCACTACCCTAACCCCTAAAACACTACCCCCAGCATGACCCCCTACACTTCACAAACACCACTGCACGACCCAAAACCCTAAAACACTACCCCCTACAAAACACAAACACCACCTACTACCCAACACCCTAAATCTACCCCCAGCATGAACCCCTACACTACCCAAACACCACTGCACTACCCAAAACCATAAAACACTATCCCCAGCACGACCCCTACTCTCCACAAGCACCACTGCACTACCCTAAACCCTAAAACACTTCCCCTAGCACGACACCCTACATTACCCAAACATAACTGCACTACCTAAACCCTAAAACACTACCACCAGCACGACTCCCTACACTACCCAAAAACCACTGCATTACCATAAACCCTAAATCTACCCCCAGCACCACACCCTAGACTACTCAAACACCACGGCACTACGCTAAACCCAAAAACACTAACCCCATCACGACCCCCTACACTACCCACACACCACTGCACTACCCTAAACCTCTCAAACACGACCCCCTACACTACACAAACACCACTGCACCACCCTTAACCCTAAAACACAACCCCCAGCATGACCCCCTACACTACCCAAAAACCACTGCACTACCCAAAACCATAAAACACTACCCCCTACACTATGCAAAAACCACTGCACTACCCTAAACCCTAAAACACTACCCCCAGCACAACCACCTATACTACAGAAATACCACTGCACTACCCTAAACACTAAAACACTACCCCAGCACTACCCCCAACACTACCCAAACCCCACTGCACTACCCTAAACCCTAAAACACTATCCCCAGCACGACCCCCTACACTACACAAAAACCACTGCACCACCATAAACCCTAAAACACTGCCGAAGCACGACCCCCTACACCACCCAAACATGACTGCACTACCCTAAACCCTAAAACACTACCCCCAGCATGACTCCCTACACTACACAAACACCACTGCACTACCCTAACCCCTAACACACTACACACAGCATGAACCCCTACACAACACAAACACCACCCACTACCCAACACCCTAAATCTACCCCCAGCATGAACCCCTACACTACCCAAACACCACTGCACTACCCTAAACCATAAATCTAACCCCAGCACAACTCCCTAGACTACTCAAACACCACAGCACTACCCTAAACCGTAAAACACTGCCCCCAGCATGACCGCCTACTCTACACAAACACCACTGCATGACCCTAAACCCTAAATCTACCCCCAGCATGACCCCCTACACTACACAAACACCACTGCACTACACTAACCCCTAAATCTACCCCCAGCATGACCTCCCACACTACCCAAACACCCCTGCACTCCCCTAAGCCCTAAAACACTACCCCAGCACGACTCCCTACACTTCCCAAACACCACTGCACTACACTAACCCCTAAATCTACACCCAGCATGACCTCCCACACTACACAAACACCACTGTACTACCCTAAACCCGAAAACACTAACCCCAGCACAAACCGCTACACTACCCAAACACCACTGAACTACCCTAAGCCCTAAAACACTAACCCCAGCATGACAACCTACACTACCCAAACACCACTGCACTACCCTATACCCTAAAACATGACTCCCTACACTACACAAACACCACTGCACTACCCTAAACCCTAAAACACTACCCACAGCATGACCCTCTACACTACACAAACACCACTACACTACCCTAAACCCTAAAACACTAGCCCCTACACTACACAAACACCAGTGCACTACCCTAAACCCTAAAACACTACCCCCAGCATGACCCCCTACACTACAAAGACACCACTGTGCTACCCTAAACCCTAAAACACTACCCCCAGCATGACCCCTACACTACACAAACACCACTGCACTATCCTACACACTAAAACACTACCCCCAGCATTACCCCCTATACTATAGAAACACCACTGCACTACCCTAAACCCTAAAACACTACCCCCAGCAAGACCCCCTCACAACTCAAACACCACTGCACTACCCTAAACCCTACATCTACCCACAACATGACCCCCAACACTACACAAACACAACTGCACTACCTTAAACTCTAAAACACAACCCCCTACACTACACAAACACCACTGCAATACCCTAAACCCTAAAACACTACCCCCAGCATGCCACCCTACATTACCCAAACACCACTGCACTACCCTATACCCTGAAACATGATTCCCTAAGCTACACGAACACCACTGCACTACCCTAAACCCTAAAACCCTACCTACAGCATGACCCCCTACACTACACAAACACCACTGCACTACCCTAAACCCTAAAACACTACCCCCAACTCTACACAAACACCAGTGCACTACCTTAAAACCTAAAACACTATCCCCAGCATGACCCCCTACACTACACAAACACCACTGCACTATCCTACACCCTAAAACACTACTCCCAGCATTACTCCCTATACTATAGAAACACCACTGCACTACCCTAAACCCTAAAACACTACCCCCAGTACGACTCCCTCACAACACCAACACCACTGCACTACTATATACGCTAAATCTACCCCCAAAATGAGCCCCTACACTATCCAAACACCACTGCACAACCCTAAACCCTGAAACACTACCCTCAGCATGAACCCCTACACTACCCAAACACCACTGCTCTAACCTAAACCCTAAAACACTACCCCTACACTATACAAACACCACTGCACTATCCTGCACCCTAAAACACTTCCCCAGCATTACTCCCTATACTATAGAAACACCACTGCACTACCCTAAACCCTAAAACACTACCCCCAGCATGACTCCCTACACTACACAAACACCACTGCACTACTCTAACCCCTAAAACACTACCCCCAGCATGACCCCCTACACTTCACAAACACAACTGCACTACCCAAAACCCTAAAACACTACCCCCTACAAAACACAAACACCACCCACTACCCAACACCCTAAATCTACCCCCAGCATGAACCCCTTCACTACCCAAACACCACTGCACTACCCAAAACCATAAAACACTATCCCCAGCACGACCCCCTACTCTCCACAAGCACCACTGCACTACCTAAACCCTAAAACACTTCCCCTAGCACGACACCCGACATTACCCAAATACCACTGCACTACCATAAACCCTAAATCTACCCCAGCACCACACCCTAGACTACTCAAACACCACGGCACTACGCTAAACCCAAAAACACTAACCCCAGCACGACCCCCTACACTACCCACACACCACTGCACTACCCTAAACCTCTCAAACACGACCCCCTACACTACACAAACACCACTGCACCACACTTAACCCTAAAACACTACCCCCAGCATGACCCCCTACACTACCTAAACACCACTGCACTACCCAAAACCATAAAACACTACCCCCTACACTATGCAAAAACCACTGCACTACCCTAAACCCTAAAACACTACCCCCAGCACAACCACCTACACTACAGAAATACCACTGCACTACCCTAAACCCTAAAACACTACCCCAGCACTACCCTCTACACTACCCAAACCCCACTGCACTACCCTAAACCCTAAAACACTATCCCCAGCACGACCTCCTACACTACACAAAAACCACTGCACTACCCTAAACCCTAAAACACTGCCGAAGCACGACCCCCTACACTACCCAAACACGACTGCAGTACCCTAAACCCTAAAACACTACCCCCAGCATGACTCCCTACACTAGACAAACACCACTGCACTACCCTAACCCCTAAAACACTACACACAGCATGAACCCCTACACTACACAAACACCACTGCACTAACCAAAACCCTAAAACACTACCCCCTACAAAACACAAACACCACAGCGCTACCCAAAACCCTAAATCTACCCCCAGCATGACCCCCTACACTACACAAACACCACTGCACTACCCAAAACCCTAAAACACTACCCCCTACAAAACACAAACACCACCCACTACCCTACACCCTAAATCTACCCCCAGCATGAACCCCTACACTACCCAAACACCACTGCACTACCCTAAACCATAAATCTAAAACCAGCACAAGTCCCTAGACTACTCAAACACCACAGCACTACCCTAAGCCGTACAACACTGCCCCCAGCATGACCCCCTTCTCTACACAAACACCACTGCATGACCCTAAACCCTAAATCTACCCCCAGCATGACCCCCTACACTACACAAACACCACTGTACTACCCTAAACCCTAAAACACTACTCCCAGAACAACCCCCTTCACTACCCAAACACAACTGCACTACGCTAAACCGAAAAACACTACCCCCAGCACGACTCCCTACACTTCCCAAAAACCACTGCACTACACTAACCCCTAACTCTACCCCCAGCATGACCTCCCACACTACCCAAACACCCCTGCACTACCCTAAGCCCTAAAACACTACCCCAGCACGACTCCCTACACTTCCCAAACACCACTGCACTACACTAACCCCTAAATCTACCCCCAGCATGACCTCCCACACTACACAAACACCACTGTACTACCCTAAACCCTAAAACACTATCCCCAGCAGAAACCGCTACACTACCCAAACACCACTGAACTACCCTAAGCCCTAAAACACTAACCCCATCATGGCAACCTACACTACCTAAACACCACTGCACTACCCTATACCCTAAAACATGAATCCTTACACTACACAAACACCACTGCACTACCCTAAACCCTAAAACACTACCCACAGCATGACCCTCTACACTACACAAACACCATTACACTACCCTAAACCCTAAAACACTACCCCCTACACTACACAAACACCAGTGCACTACCCTAAACCCTAAAACACTACCCCCAGCATGACCCCCTACACTACACAGACACCACTGTGCTACCCTAAACCCTAAAACACTACCCCCAGCATGACCCCTACACTACCCAAACACCACTGCACTATCCTACACCCTAAAACACTACCCCCAGCATTACACCCTATACTATAGAAATACCACTGCACTACCCTAAACTCTAAAACACTACCCCCATCAAGACCCCCTCACAACTCAAACACCACTGCACTACCCTAAACAATAAATCTACCCCCAACATGACCCTCAACACTACACAAACACAACTGCACTACCTTAAACTCTAAAACACAACCCCCTACACGACACAAACACCACTGCAATACCCTAAACCCTAAAACACTACCCCCAGCATGCCACCCTACATTACCCAAACACCACTGCACTACCCTAAACCATAAAACACTACCCCCTACTCTACACAAACACCAGTGCACTACCTTAAACCCTAAAACACTATCCCCAGCATGACCCCCTACACTACACAAACACCACTGCACTATCCTGCACCCTAAAACACTACCCCCAGCATTACTCCCTATACTATAGAAACACCACTGCACTACCCTAAACCCTAAAACACTACCCCCAGTAAGACCCCCTCACAACACCAACAAAACTGCACTACCATATACCCTAAATCTACCCGCAAAATGACCCCCTACACTATCCAAACACCACTGCACTACCCTAAACCCTAAAACACTACCCCAGCACTATCCCCTACTCTACCCAAACCCCACTGCACTACCCTGAACTATCCCCAGCACAACCCCCTACACTATACAAAAACCACTGCACTACCCTAAAGCCTAAAACACTTTCCCTAGCATGACACCCTACATTACCCAAACATAACTGCACTACATAAACCCTAAAACACTACCACCAGCACGACTCCCTACACTTCCCAAATACCACTGCATTACCATAAACCCTAAATCTACCCCCAGCACCACACCCTAGACTACTCAAACACCACGGCACTACGCTAAACCCAAAAACACTAACCCCAGCACGACCCCCTACACTACCCACATACCACTGCACTACCCTAAACCTCTCAAACACGACCCCCTACACTACACAAACACCACTGCACCACACTTAACCCTAAAACACTACCCCCAGCATGACCCCCTACACTACCTAAACACCACTGCACTACCCAAAACCATAAAACACTACCCCTACACTATGCAAAAACCACTGCACTACCCTAAACCCTAAAACACTACCCCCAGCACAACCACCTACACTACAGAAATACCACTGCACTACCCTAAACCCTAAAACACTACCCCAGCACTACCCCTACACTACCCAAACCCCACTGCACTACCCTAAACCCTAAAACACTATCCCCAGCACGTCCCCCTACACTACACAAAAACCACTGCACTACCCTAAACCCTAAAACACTGCCGAAGCACGACCCCCTACACTACCCAAACACGACTGCACTACCCTAAACCCTAAAACACTACCCCCAGCATGACTCCCTACACTACACAAACACCACTGCACTACCCTAACCCCTAAAACACTACACACAGCATGAACCCCTACACTACACATACACCACTGCACTAACCAAAACCCTAAAACACTACCCCCTACAAAACACAAACACCACAGCGCTACCCAAAACCCTAAATCTACCCCCAGCATGACCCCCTACACTACACAAACACCACTGCACTACCCAAAACCCTAAAACACTACCCCTACAAAACACAAACACCACCCACTACCCAACACCCTAAATCTACCCCCAGCATGAACCCCTACACTACCCAAACACCACTGCACTACCCTAAACCATAAATCTAAAACCAGCACAAGTCCCTAGACTACTCAAACACCACAGCACTACCCTAAGCCGTACAACACTGCCCCCAGCATGACCCCCTTCTCTACACAAACACCACTGCATGACCCTAAACCCTAAATCTACCCCCAGCATGACCCCCTACACTACACAAACACCACTGTACTACCCTAAACCCTAAAACACTACTCCCAGAACAACCCCCTTCACTACCCAAACACAACTGCACTATGCTAAACCGAAAAACACTACCCCCAGCACGACTCCCTACACTTCCCAAAAACCACTGCACTACACTAACCCCTAACTCTACCCCCAGCATGACCTTCCACACTACCCAAACACCCCTGCACTACCCTAAGCCCTAAAACACTACCCCAGCACGACTCCCTACACTTCCCAAACACTACTGCACTACACTAACCCCTAAATCTACCCCCAGCATGACCTCCCACACTACACAAACACCACTGTACTACCCTAAACCCTAAAACACTATCCCCAGCACAAACCGCTACACTACCCAAACACCACTGAACTACCCTAAGCCCTAAAACACTAACCCCATCATGACAACCTACACTACCTAAACACCACTGCACTACCCTATACCCTAAAACATGAATCCTTACACTACACAAACACCACTGCACTACCCTAAACCCTAAAACACTACCCACAGCATGACCCTCTACACTACACAAACACCATTACACTACCCTAAACCCTAAAACACTACCCCCTACACTACACAAACACCAGTGCACTACCCTAAAGCCTAAAACACTACCCCCAGCATGACCCCCTACACTACACAGACACCACTGTGCTACCCTAAACCCTAAAACACTACCCCCACCATGACCTCTACACTACCCAAACACCACTGCACTATCCTACACCCTAAAACACTACCCCCAGCATTACACCCTATACTATAGAAATACCACTGCACTACCCTAAACTCTAAAACACTACCCCCATCAAGACCCCCTCACAACTCAAACACCACTGCACTACCCTAAACAATAAATCTACCCCCAACATGACCCTCAACACTACACAAACACAACTGCACTACCTTAAACTCTAAAACACAACCCCCTACACTACACAAACACCACTGCAATACCCTAAACCCTAAAACACTACCCCCAGCATGCCACCCTACATTACCCAAACACCACTGCACTACCCTATAACCTAAAACATGATTCCCTACGCTACACGAACACCACTGCACTACCCTAAACCCTAAAACACTACCCACAGCATGACCCCCTACACTACACAAACACCACTACACTACTCTAAACCATAAAACACTACCCCCTACTCTACACAAACACCAGTGCACTACCTTAAACCCTAAAACACTATCCCCAGCATGACCCCCTACACTACACAAACACCACTGCACTATCCTGCACCCTAAAACACTACCCCCAGCATTACTCCCTATACTATAGAAACACCACTGCACTACCCTAAACCCTAAAACACTACCCCCAGTACGACCCCCTCACAACACCAACACCACTGCACTACCATATACCCTAAATTTACCCGCAAAATGACCCCCTACACTATCCAAACACCACTGCACTACCCTAAACCCTAAAACACTATCCCCAGCACGACCCCCTACACTATACAAAAACCACTGCACTACCCTAAAGCCTAAAACACTTTCCCTAGCACGACACCCTACATTACCCAAACATAACTGCACTACCTAAACCCTAAAACACTACCACCAGCACGACTCCCTACACTACCCAAATACCACTGCATTACCATAAACCCTAAATCTACCCCCAGCACCACACCCTAGACTACTCAAACACCACGGCACTACGCTAAACCCAAAAACACTAACCCCAGCACGACCCCCTACACTACCCACATACCACTGCACTACCCTAAACCTCTCAAACACGACCCCCTACACTACACAAACACCACTGCACCACCCTTAACCCTAAAACTCTACCCCCAGCATGACCCCCTACACTACCCAAACAGCACTGCACTACCGAAAACCATAAAACACTACCCCCTACACTATGCAAAAACCACTGGACTACCCTAAACCCTAAAACACTACCCCCAGCACAACCACCTACACTACACAAACACCACTGCACTACCCTAAACCCTAAAACACTACCCCAGCACTACCCCCTACACTACCCAAACACCACTGCACTACCCTAACCCCTAAAACACTACACACAGCATGAACCCCTAAACTACACAAACACCACTGCACTACCCAAAACCCTAAAACACTACCCCCTACAAAACACAAACACCACCCACTACCCAACACCCTAAATCTACCCCCAGCATGAACCCCTACACTACCCAAACACCACTGCACTACCCTAAACCATAAATCTAACCCCAGCACAACTCCCTAGACTACTTAAACACCACCGCACTACCCTAAACCGTAAAACACTGCCCCCAGCATGACCGCCTACTCTACACAAACACCACTGCATGACCCTAAACCCTAAATCTACCCCCAGCATGACCCCCTACACTACACAAACACCACTGTACTACCCTAAAACACTACTCCCAGAACAACCCCCTTCACTACCCAAACACAACTGCACTACGCTAAACCGAAAAACACTACCCCCAGCACGACTCCCTACACTTCCCAAACACCACTGCACTACACTAACCCCTAAATCTACCCCCAGCATGACCTCCCACACTACCCAAACACCCCTGCACTCCCCTAAGCCCTAAAACACTACCCCAGCACGACTCCCTACACTTCCCAAACACCACTGCACTACACTAACCCCTAAATCTACCCCAGCATGACCTCCCACACTACACAAACAACACTGTACTACCCTAAACCCTAAAACACTATCCCCAGCACAAACCGCTACACTACCCAAACACCACTGAACTACCCTAAACCCTAAAACACTAACCCCAGCATGACAACCTACACTACCCAAACACCACTGCACTACCCTATACCCTAAAACATGACTCCCTACACTACACAAACACCACTGCACTACCCTAAACCCTAAAACAGTACCCACAGCATGACCCTCTACACTACACAAACACCACTACATTACCCTAAACCCTAAAACACTACCCCCTACACTACACAAACACCAGTGCACTACCCTAAACCCTAAAACACTACCCCCAGCATGACCCCCTACACTACACAGACACCACTGTGCTACCCTAAACCCTAAAACACTACCCCCAGCATGACCCCTACACTACCCAAACACCACTGCACTATCCTACACCCTAAAACACTACCCCCAGCATTACCCTCTATACAATAGAAACACCACTGCACTACCCTAAACCCTAAAACACTACCCCCAGCAAGACCCCCTCACAACTTAAACACCACTGCACTACCCTAAACCCTACATCTACCCCCAACATGACCCCCAACACTACACAAACACAACTGCACTACCTTAAACTCTAAAACACAACCCCCTACACTACACTAACACCACTGCAATACTCTAAACCCTAAAACACTACCCCCAGCATGCCACCCTACATTACCCAAACACCACTGCACTACCCTATACCCTGAAACATGATTCCCTAAGCTACACGAACACCACTGCACTACACTAAACCCTAAAACCCTACAGACAGCATGACCCCCTACACTACACAAACACCACTGCACTACCCTAAACCGTAAAGCACTACCCCCTACTCTACACAAACACCAGTGCACTACCTTAAACCCTAAAACACTATCCCCAGCAAGACCCCCTACACTACACAAACACCACTGCACTATCCTGCATCCTAAAACACTACTCCCAGCATTACTCCCTATACTATAGAAACACCACTGCACTACCCTAAACCCTAAAACACTACCCCCAGTACGACTCCCTCACAATACCAACACCACTGCACTACTATATACCCTAAATCTACCCCCAAAATGACCCCCTACACTATCCAAACACCACTGCACTACCCTAAACCCTGAAACACTACCCTCAGCATGAACCCCTACACTACGCAAACACCACTGCTCTACCCTAAACCCTAAAACACTACCCCTACACTATACAAACACCACTGCACTATCCTGCACCCTAAAACACTTCCCCAGCATTACTCCCTATACTATAGAAACACCACTGCACTACCCTAAACCCTACAACACTACCCCCAGCATGACTCCCTACACTACACAAACACCACTGCACTACCCTAACCCCTAAAACACTACCCCCAGCATGACCCCCTACACTTCACAAACACAACTGCACTACCCAAAACCCTAAAACACTACCCCCTACAAAACACAAACACAACCCACTACCCAACACCCTAAATCTACCCCCAGCATGAACCCCTACACTACCCAAACACCACTGCACTACCTTAAGCCCTAAACACTATCCCCAGCATGACCCCCTACTCTCCACAAGCACCACTGCACTACCTAAACCCTAAAACACTTCCCCTAGCACGACACCCGACATTACCCAAATACCACTGCACTACCATAAACCCTAAATCTACCCCAGCACCACACCCTAGACTACTCAAACACCACAGCACTACGCTAAACCGAAAAACACTAAGCCCAGCACGACCCCCTACACTACCCACACACCACTGCACTACCCTAAACCTCTCAAACACGACCCCCTACACTACACAAACACCACTGCACCACACTTAACCCTAAAACACTACCCCAAGCATGACCCCCTACACTACCTAAACACCACTGCACTACCCAAAACCATAAAACACTACCCCCTACACTATGCAAAAACCACTGCACTACCCTAAACCCTAAAACACTACCCCCAGCACAACCACCTACACTACAGAAATACCACTGCACTACCCTAAACCCTAAAACACTACCCCAGCACAACCCCCTATACTACCCAAACCCCACTGCACTACCCTAAACCCTAAAACACTATCCCCAGCACGACCCCCTACACTACACAAAAACGACTGCACTACCCTAAACCCTAAAACACTGCCGAAGCATGACCCCCTACACTACCCAAACACGACTGCACTACCCTAAACCCGAAAACACTACCCCCAGCATGACTCCCTACACTACACAAACACCACTGTACTACCCTAACCCCTAAAACACTACACACAGCATGAACCCCTACACTACCCAAACACCACTGCACTATCAAAAACCCTAAAACACTACCCCCTACAAAACACAAACACCACAGCGCTACCCAAAACCCTAAATCTACCCCCAGCATGACCCCCTACACTACCCAAACCCCACTGCACTACCCTAAACCCTAAAACACTATCCCCAGCACGACCCCCTACACTACACAAAAACGACTGCACTACCCTAAACCCTAAAACACTGCCGAAGCACGACCCCCTACACTACCCAAACACGACTGCACTACCCTAAACCCTAAAACACTACCCCCAGCATGACTCCCTACACTACACAAACACCACTGTACTACCCTAACCCCTAAAACACTACACACAGCATGAACCCCTACACTACACAAACACCACTGCACTACCCAAAACCCTAAAACACTACCCCCTACAAAACACAAACACCACAGCGCTAACCAAAACCCTAAATCTACCCCCAGCATGACCCCCTACACTACACAAACACCACTGCACTACCCCAAACCCTAAAACACTACCCCCTACAAAACACAAACACCACCCACTACCCAACACCCTAAATCTACCCGCAGCATGAACCCCTACACTACCCAAACACCACTGCACTACCCTAAACCATAAATCTAAAACCAGCACAAGTCCCTAGACTACTCAAACACCACAGCACTACCCTAAGCCGTAAAACACTGCCCCAGCATGACCCCCTTCTCTACACAAACACCACTGCATGACCCTAAACCCTAAATCTACCCCCTTCATGACCCCCTACACTACACAAACACCAGTGTACTACCCTAAACCCTAAAACACTACCCCAGCACTACCCCCTACACTACCCAAACACCACTGCACTACACTAACCCCTAAATCTACCCCCAGCATGACCTCCCACACTACCCAAACACCCCTGCACTATCCTAAGCCCTAAAACACTACCCCAGCACGACTCCCTACACTTCCCAAACACCACTGCACTACACTAACCCCTAAATCTACCCCCAGCATGACCTCCCACACTACACAAACACTACTGTGCTACCCTAAACCCTAAAACACTATCCCCAGCACAAACCGCTACACTACCCAAACACCACTGAACTACCCTAAGCCCTAAAACACTAACCCCAGCATGACAACCTACACTACCTAAACTACCCTATACCCTAAAACATGACTCCTTACACTACACAAACACCACTGCACTACCCTAAACCCTAAAACACTACCCACAGCATGACCCTCTACACTACACAAACACCATTACACTACCCTAAACCCTAAAACACTACCCCCTACACTACACAAACACCAGTGCACTACCCTAAACCCTAAAACACTACCCCCAGCATGACCCCCTACACTACACAGACACCACTGTGCTGCCCTAAACCCTAAAACACTACCCCCAGCATGACCCCTACACTACCCAAACACCACTGCACTATCCTACACCCTAAAACACTACCCCCAGCATTACACCCCCTACTATAGAAACACCACTGCACTACCCTAAACCCTAAAACACTACCCCCAGCAAGACCCCCTCACAACTCAAACACCACTGCACTACCCTAAACAATAAATCTACCCCCAACATGACCCCCAACACTACACAAACACAACTGCACTACCTTAAACTCTAAAACACAACCCCCTACACTACACAAACACCACTGCAATACCCTAAACCCTAAAACACTACCCCCAGCATGCCACCCTACATTACCCAAACACCACTGCACTACCCTATACCGTAAAACATGATTCCCTACGCTACACAAACACCACTGCACTACCCTAAACCCTAAAACACTACCCACAGCATGTTCCCCTACACTACACAAACGCCACTGCACTACCCTAAACCCTAAAACACTACCCCCTACTCTACACAAACACCAGTGCACTACCTTAAACCCTAAAACACTATCCCCAGCATGACCCCCTACACTAAACAAACACCACTGCACTATCCTGCACCCTAAAACACTACCCCCAGCATTACTCCCTATACTATAGAAACGCCACTGCACTACCCTAAACCCTAAAACACTACCCCCAGTACGACCCCCTCACAACACCAACACCACTGCACTACCATATACCCTAAATCTACCCCCAACATGACCCCCTACACTATCCAAACACCACTGCAATACCCTAAACCCTAAAACACTACCCCAGCACTATCCCCTACACTCCGCAAACCCCACTGCACTACCCTAAACCCTAAAACACTATCCCCAGCACGACCCCCTACACTATACAAAAACCACTGCACTACCCTCAACCCTAAAACACTGCCGAAGCACGACCCCCTACACTACCCAAACACGACTGCACTACCCTAAACCCTAAAACACTACCCCCAGCATGACTCCCTACACTACACAAAAACCACTGCACTACCCTAACCCCTAAAACACTACCCCCAGCATGACCCCCTACACTTCACAAACACCACTGCACTACCCAAAACCCTAAAACACTACCCCCTACAAAACACAAACACCACCTACTACCCAACACCCTAAATCTACCCCCAGCATGAACCCCTACACTACCCAAACACCACTGCACTACCCCAAACCATAAAACACTATCCCCAGCACAACCCCCTACTCTCCACAAGCACCACTGCACTACCCTAAACCCTAAAACACTTTCCCTAGCACGACACCCTACATTACCCAAACATAACTGCACTACCTAAACCCTAAAACACTACCACCAGCACGACTCCCTACACTACCCAAATACCACTGCACTACCATAAACCCTAAATCTACCCCCAGCACCACACCCTAGACTCCTCAAACACCACGGCACTACGCTAAACCCAAAAACACTAACCCCAGCACGACCCCCTACACTACCTACACACCACTGCACTACCCTGAACCTCTCAAACACGACCCCCTACACTACACAAACACCACTGCACCACGCTTAACCATAAAACACTACCCCAAGCATGACCCCCTACGCTACCCAAACACCACAGCACTACCCAAAAGCATAAAACACTACCCCCTACACTATGCAAAAACCACTGCACTACCCTAAACCCCAAAACACTACCCACAGCACAACCACCTACACTACACAAACACCACTGCACTACCCTAAACCCTAAAACACTACACCAGCACTACCCCCTACACTACCCAAACCCCACTGCACTACCCTAAACCCTAAAACACTATCCCCAGCACGACCACCTACACTACACAAAAACCACTGCACTACCATAAACCCTAAAACACTGCCGAAGCACGACCCCCTACACTACCCAAACACGACTGCACTACCCTTAACCCTAAAACACTATCCCCAGCATGACTCCCTACACTACACAAACACCACTGCACTACCCTAACCCCTAAAACACTACACTCAACATGAACCCCTACAATACACAAACACCACTGCACTACCCAAAACCCTAAAACACTACCCCCTACAAAACACAAACACCACCCACTACCCAACACCCTAAATCTACCCCCAGCATGAACCCCTACACTACCCAAACACCACTGCACTACCCTAAGCCCTAAAACACTAACCCCAGCATAACAACCTACACTACCTAAACTACCCTATACCCTAAAACATGACTCCTTACACTACACAAACCCCACTGCACTACCCTAAACCCTAAAACACTATCCCCGGCACGACCCCCTACACTTCACAAAAACCACTGCAATACCATAAACCCTAAAACACTGCCGAAGCACGACCCCCTACACTACCCAAACACGACTGCACTACCCTAAACCCTAAAACACTACCCCAGCATGACTCCCTACACTACACAAACACCACTGCACTACCCTAACCCCTAAAACACTACACACAGCATGAACCCCTACACTACACAAACACCACTGCACTACCCAAAACCATAAAATACGACCCCCTACAAAACACAAACACCACCCACTACCCAACACCCTAAATCTACCCCCAGCACAAACCGCTACACTACCCAAACACCACTGAACTACCCTAAGCCCTAAAACACTAACCCCAGCATGACAACCTACAATACCTAAACTACCTTTTACCCTAAAACATGACTCCTTACACTACACAAACACCACTGCACTACCCTAAACCCTAAAACACTACCCAGAGCATGACCCTCTACACTACACAAACACCATTACACTACCCTAAACCCTAAAACACTACCCCCTACACTACACAAACACCAGTGCACTACCCTAAACCCTAAAACACTACCCCCAGCATGACCCCCTACACTACACAGACACCACTGTGCTACCCTAAACCCTAAAACACTACCCCCAGCATGACCCCTACACTACCCAAACACCACTGCACTATCCTACACCCTAAAACACTACCCCCAGCATTACACACCCTACTATAGAAACACCACTGCACTACCCTAAACCCTAAAACACTACCCCCAGCAAGACCCCCTCACAACTCAAACACCACTGCACTACCCTAAAGAATAAATCTACCCCCAACATGACCCCCAACACTACACAAACACAACTGCACTACCTTAAACTCTAAAACACAACCCCCTACACTACACAAACACCACTGCAATACCCTAAACCCTAAAACACTACCCCCAGCATGCCACCCTACATTACCCAAACACCACTGCACTACCCTATACCCTAAAACATGATTCCCTACTCTACACGAACACCACTGCACTACCCTAAACCCTAAAACACTAAACACAGCATGACCCCCTACACTACACAAACGCCACTGCACTACCCTAAACCCTAAAGCACTACCCCCTACTCTACACAAACACCAGTGCACTACCTTAAACCCTAAAACACTATCCCCAGCAAGACCCCCTACACTACACAAACACCACTGCACTATCCTGCATCCTAAAACACTACTCCCAGCATTACTCCCTATACTATAGAAACACCACTGCACTACCCTAAACCCTAAAACACTACCCCCAGTACGACTCCCTCACAACACCAACACCACTGCACTACCATATACCCTAAATCTATCCCCAAAATGACCCCCTACACTATCCAAACACCACTGCACTACCCTAAACCCTAAAACACTACCCCAGCACTATCCCCTACACTACCCAAACCCCACTGCACTACCCTAAACCCTAAAACACTATCCCCAGCACAACCCCCTACACTATACAAAAAACACTGCACTACCCTAAACCCTAAAACACTGCCGAAGCACGACCCCCTACACTACCCAAACACGACTGCACTACCCTAAACCCTAAAACACTACCCCCAGCATGACTCCCTACACTACACAAACACCACTGCACTACCCTAACCCCTAAAACACTACCCCCAGCATGACCCCCTACACTTCACAAACACCACTGCACTACCCAAAACCCTAAAACACTACCCCCTACAAAACACAAACACCACCTACTACTCAACACCCTAAATCTACCCCCAGCATGAACCCCTACACTACCCAAACACCACTGCACTACCCAAAACCATAAAACACTATCCCCAGCACGACCCCCTACTCTCCACAAGCACCACTGCACTACCCTAAACCCTAAAACACTTCCCCTAGCACGACACCCTACATTACCCAAACATAACTGCACTACCTAAACCCTAAAACACTACCACCAGCACGACTCCCTACACTACCCAAATACCACTGCACTACCATAAACCCTAAATCTACCCCCAGCACCACACCCTAGACTACTCAAACACCACGGCACTACGCTAAACCCAAAAACACTAACCCCAGCACGACCCCCTACACTACCCACACACCACTGCACTACCCTAAACCTCTCAAACACGACCCCCTACACTACACAAACACCACTGCACCACCCTTAACCCTAAAACACTACCCCCAGCATGACCCCCTACACTACCCAAACACCACTGCACTACCCAAAACCATAAAACACTACCCCCTACACTATGCAAAAACCACTGCACTACCCTAAACCCTAAAACACTACCCACAGCACAACCACCTACACTACACAAACACCACTGCACTACCCTAAACCCTAAAACACTACACCAGCACTACCCCCTACACTACCCAAACCCCACTGCACTACCCTAAACCCTAAAACACTATCCCCAGCACGACCCCCTACACTACACAAAAACCACTGCACTACGATAAACCCTAAAACACTGCCGAAGCACGACCCCCTACACTACCCAAACACGACTGCACTACCCTAAACCCTAAAACACTACCCCCAGCATGACTCCCTACACTACACAAACACCACTGCACTACCCTAACCCCTAAAACACTACACACAGCATGAACCCCTACACTACACAAACACCACTGCACTACCCAAAACCCTAAAACACTACCCCCTACAAACCACAAACACCACCCATTACCCAACACCCTAAATCTACCCCCAGCATGAACCCCTACATTACCCAAACACCACTGCACTACCCTAAACCATAAATCTAACCCCAGCACAACTCCGTAGACAACTCAAACACCACAGCTCTACCCTAAACCGTAAAACACTGCCCCCAGCATGACCCCCTACTCTACACAAACACCACTGCATGACCCTAAACCCTAAATCTACCCCCAGCATGACCCCCTACACTACACAAACACCACTGTACTACCCTAAACCCTAAAACACTACCCCAGCACTATCCCCTACACTACCCAAACCCCACTGCACTACCCTAAACCCTAAAACACTATCCCCAGCACGACCCCCTACACTATACAAAAACCACTGCACTACCCTAAACCCTAAAACACTGCCGAAGCACGACCCCCTACACTACCCAAACACGACTGCAGTATCCTAAACCCTAAAACACTACCCCCAGCATGACTCCCTACACTACACAAACACCACTGCACTACCCTAACCCCTAAAACACTACCCCGAGCATGACCCCCTACACTTCACAAACACCACTGCCCTACCCAAAACCCTAAAACACTACCCCCTACAAAACACAAACACCACCTACTACCCAACACCCTAAATCTACCCCCAGCATGAACCCCTACACTACCCAAACACCACTGCACTACCCAAAACCATAAAACACTATCCCCAGCACGACCCCCTACTCTCCACAAGCACCACTGCACTACCCTAAACCCTAAAACACTTCCCCTAGCATGACACCCTACATTACCCAAACATAACTGCACTACCTAAACCCTAAAACACTACCACCAGCACGACTCCTTACACTACCCAAATACCACTGCACTACCATAAACCCTAAATCTACCCCCAGCACCACACCCTAGACTACTCAAACACCACGGCACTACGCTAAACCCAAAAACACTAACCCCAGCACGACCCCCTACACTACCCACAAACAACTGCACTACCCTAAACCTCTCAAACACAACCCCCTACACTACACAAACACCACTGCACCACCCTTAACCCTAAAACACTACCCCCAGCATGACCCCCTACACTACCCAAACACCACTGCACTACCCAAAACCATAAAACACTACCCCTACACTATGCAAAAACCACTGCACTACCCTAAAACCTAAAACACTACCCACAGCACAACCACCTACACTACACAAACACCACTGCACTACCCTAAACCCTAAAACACTACACCAGCACTACCCCCTACACTACCCAAACCCCACTACACTACCCTAAACCCTAAAACACTATCACCAGCACGACCCCCTACACTACACAAAAACCACTGCACTATCATAAACCCTAAAACACTGCCGAAGCACGACCCCTACACTACCCAAACACGACTGCACTACCCTAAACCCTAAAACACTACCCCCAGCATGATTCCCTACACTACACAAACACCACTGCACTACCCTAACCCCTAAAACACTACACACAGCATGAACCCCTACACTACACAAACACCACTGCACTACCCAAAACCCTAAAACACTACCCCCTACAAAACACAAACACCACCCACTACCCAACACCCTAAATCTACCCCCAGCATGAACCCCTACACTACCCAAACACCACTGCACTACCCTAAACCATAAATCTAACCCCAGCACAACTCCCTAGACTACTCAAACACCACAGTACTACCCTAAACCGTAAAACACTGCCCCCAGCATGACCCCCTACTCTACACAAACACCACTGCATGACCCTAAACCCTAAATCTACCCCCAGCATGACCCCCTACACTACACAAACACCACTGTACTACCCTAAACCCTAAAACACTGCTCCCAGCACAACCCCCTTCACTATCCAAACACAACTGCACTACGCTAAACCGAAAAACACTACCCCCAGCACGACTCCCTATACTTCCCAAACACCGCTGCACTTCACTAACCCCTAAATCTACCCCCAGCATGACCTTCCACACTACCCAAACACCCCTGCACTACCCTAAGCCCTAAAACACTACCCCAGCACGACTCCCTACACTTCCCAAACACCATTGCACTACACTTACCCCTAAATCTACCCCAGCATGACCTCCCACACTACACAAACACCACTGTACTACCCTAAACCCTAAAACACTATCCCCAGCACAAACCGCCACACTTCCCAAACACCACTGAACTACCCTAAACCCTAAAACACTAACCCCAGCATGACAACCTACACTACCCAAACACCATTGCACTACCCTATACCCTAAAACATGACTCCCTACACTACACAAACACCACTGCACTACCCTAAACCCTAAAACACTACCCACAGCATGACCCTCTACACTACACAAACACCACTACACTACCCTAAACCCTAAAACACTACCCCCTACACTACACAAACACCAGTGCACTACCCTAAACCCTAAAACACTACCCCCAGCATGACCCCCTACACTACACAGACACCACTGTGCTACCCTAAACCCTAAAACACTATCCTCAGCATGACCCCTACACTACCCAAACACCACTGCACTATCCTACACCCTAAAACATTACCCCCAGCATTACCCCTATACTATAGAAACACCACTGCACTCCCCTAAACCCTAAAACACTACCCCCAGCAAGACCCCCTCACAACTCAAACACCACTGCACTACCCTAAACCCTACATCTACCCCCAACATGACCCCCAACACAACACAAACACAACTGCACTACCTTAAACTCTAAAACACAACCCCCTACACTACACAAACACCACTGCAATACCCTAAACCCTAAAACACTACCCCCAGCATGCCACCCTACATTACCCAAACACCACTGCACTACCCTATACCCCGAAACATGATTCCCTAAGCTACACGAACACCACTGCACTACCCTAAACCCTAAAACACTACCCACAGCATGACCCCCTACACTACACAAACACCACTGCACTACCCTAAACCCTAAAACACTACCCCCTACTCTACACAAACACCAATGCACTACCTTAAACTCTAAAACAGTATCCCCAGCATGACCCCCTACACTACACAAACACCACTGCACTATCCTGCACCCTAAAACACTACTCCCAGCATTACTCCCTATACTATAGAAACACCACTGCATTACCCTAAACCCTAAAACACTACCCCCAGTATGACCCCCTCACAACACCAACACTATATACCCTAAATCTACCCCCAAAATGACCCCCTACACTATCCAACACCACTGCACTACCCTAAACCCTGAAACACTACTCTCAGCATGAACCCCTACACTACCCAAACACCACTGCTCTACCCTAAACCCTAAAACACTACCCCTACACTATACAAACACCACTGCACTACCCTAAACCCTAAAACACTACCCCAAGATCGACCCCCTAAACTACACAACCACCGCTGTACTACCCTAAACCCTAAAACACTACCCCCAGCATGACCCCTACACTATCCAAAAACCACTGCTCTACCCTATACCCTATACCCTAAAACCAGACCGCCACACTACACAAACACCACTGCACTACACTAAACCCTAAAACACTACCCCAAGAACGACCCCTTCACTACACAAACACCACTGTACTACCCTAAACCCTAAAAAACTACCCCCAGCATGACCCCCTTCACTACCCAAACACAACTGTACTACGCTAAACCCTAAAACACTATCCCCAGCACAAACCCCTACACTACCCAAACTCCACTGCACTAACCTAAACCCTAAATCTACCCCAAGCATGACCTCCCACAATACACAAACACCACTGCACTACCTTAAACCTTAAAACTCTATCCCCAGCACGAACCCCTACACTACCCAAACACCACTGCACTACCCTAATCCCTAAAACTCTAACCCCAGCATGACCCCCTACACTACACAAACACCACTGCAATACCCTAAACCCTAAAACACTACCCCCAGCATGAACCCCTATACTACAGAAACACCACTCCACTACCCTAAACCCTAAAACACTACCCCAGCATGACCCCCTACACTACCCAAACACACTGCACTACCCTATGCCCTCAAATATGACCCCCTACACTATACAAACACCACTGCACTACCCTAAACCCTAAAACACTACCCACAGCATGACCCCCTAGACTACACAAACACCACTGCACTACCCTAAACTCTAAAACACTACACCCTAGACTACACAAACACCACTGCACTACCCTAAACCCTAAAACACTACCCCCAGCATGACCCCTTACACTACACAAACACCACTGCACTATTCTAATCCCTAAAACACTCCCCCAGGATGACCCCTACACTTCCCAAACACCACTGCACTACCCTAAACCCTAAAATACTACCCCCAGCATGACCCCCTACACTATACAAACACCACTGCACTACCCAAAACACTACCCACAGCATGACCCCCTCACAACACAAACACCACTGCAATACCCTAAACCATAAATCTAACCCCAGCACAAATCCCTAGACTACTCAAACACCACAGCACTACTATAAACCGTAAAACACTGCCCCCAGCATGACCCCCTACTCTACACAAACACCACTGCATGACCCTAAACCCTAAATCTACCCCCAGCATGACCCCCTACACTACACAAACACCACTGCACTACCCAAAACCATAAAACACTACCCCTACACTATGCAAAAACCACTGCACTACCCTAAAACCTAAAACACTACCCACAGCACAGCCACCTACACTACACAAACACCACTGCACTACCCTAAACCCTAAAACACTACACCAGCACTACCCCCTACACTACCCAAACCCCACTACACTACCCTAAACCCTAAAACACTATCCCCAGCACGACCCCCTACACTACACAAAAACCACTGCACTACCATAAACCCTAAAACACTGCCGAAGCACGACCCCCTACACTACCCAAACACGACTGCACTACCCTAAACCCTAAAACACTACCCCCAGCATGATTCCCTACACTACACAAACACCACTGCACTACCCTAACCCCTAAAACACTACACACAGCATGAACCCCTACACTACACAAACACCACTGCACTACCCAAAACCCTAAAACACTACCCCCTACAAAACACAAACACCACCCACTACCTAACACCCTAAATCTACCCCCAGCATGAACCCCTACACTACCCAAACACCACTGCACTACCCTAAACCATAAATCTAACCCCAGCACAACTCCCTAGACTACTCAAACACCACAGTACTACCCTAAACCGTAAAACACTGCCCCCAGCATGACCCCCTACTCTACACAACCACCACTGCATGACCCTAAACCCTAAATCTACCCCCAGCATGACCCCCTACACTACACAAACACCACTGTACTACCCTAAACCCTAAAACACTACTCCCAGCACAACCCCCTTCACTATCCAAACACAACTGCACTACGCTAAACCGAAAAACACTACCCCCAGCACGACTCCCTACACTTCCCAAACACCGCTGCACTTCACTAACCCCTAAATCTACCCCAGCATGACCTCCCACACTACCCAAACACCCCTGCACTACCCTAAGCCCTAAAACACTATCCCCAGCACAAACCGCTACACTACCCAAACACCACTGAACTACCCTAAACCCTAAAACACTAACCCCAGCATGACAACCTACACTACCCAAACACCACTGCACTACCCTATACCCTAAAACATGACTCCCTACACTACACAAACACCACTGCACTACCCTAAACCCTAAAACACTACCCACAGCATGACCCTCTACACTACACAAACACCACTACACTACCCTAAACCCTAAAACACTACCCCCTACACTACACAAACACCAGTGCACTACCCTAAACCCTAAAACACTACCCCCAGCATGACCCCCTGAACTACACAGACACCACTGCACTATCCTACACCCTAAAACACTACCCCCAGCATTACCCCCTATACTATAGAAACACCACTGCACTACCCTAAACCCTAAAACACTACCCCCAGCAAGACCCCCTCACAACTCAAACACCACTGCACTACCCTAAACCCTACATCTACCCCCAACATGACCCCCAACACTACACAACTGCACTACCTTAAACTCTAAAACACAACCCCCTACACTACACAAACACCACTGCAATACCCTAAACCCTAAAACACTACCCCCAGCATGCCACCCTACATTACCCAAACACCACTGCACTACCCTATACCCTGAAACATGATTCCCTAAGCTACACGAACACCACTGCACTACCCTAAACCCTAAAACACTACCCACAGCATGACCCCCTACACTACACAAACACCACTGCACTACCCTAAACCCTAAAACACTACCCCCTACTCTACACAAACACCAATGCACTACCTTAAACTCTAAAACACTATCCCCAGCATGACCCCCTACACTACACAAACACCACTGCACTATCCTGCACCCTAAAACACTACTCCCAGCATTACTCCCTATACTATAGAAACACCACTGCATTACCCTATACCCTAAAACACTACCCCCAGTATGACCCCCTCACAACACCAACACTATATACCCTAAATCTACCCCCAAAATGACCCCCTACACTATCCAACACCACTGCACTACCCTAAACCCTGAAACACTACTCTCAGCATGAACCCCTACACTACCCAAACACCACTGCTCTACCCTAAACCCTAAAACACTACCCCTAAACTATACAAACACCACTGCACTACCCTAAACCCTAAAACACTACCCCAAGATCGACCCCCTAAACTACACAACCACCGCTGTACTACCCTAAACCCTAAAACACTACCCCCAGCATGACCCCTACACTATCCAAAAACCACTGCTCTACCCTATACCCTATACCCTAAAACCAGACGGTCACACTACACAAACACCACTGCACTACACTAAACCCTAAAACACTACCCCAAGAACGACCCCTTCACTACACAAACACCACTGTACTACCCTAAACCCTAAAACACTACCCCCAGCATGACCCCCTTCACTACCCAAACACAACTGTACTACGCTAAACCCTAAAACACTATCCCCAGCACAAACCCCTACACTACCCAAACTCCACTGCACTAACCTAAACCCTAAATCTACCCCAAGCATGACCTCCCACAATACACAAACACCACTGCACTACCTTAAACCTTAAAACTCTATCCCCAGCACGAACCCCTACACTACCCAAACACCACTGCACTACCCTAATCCCTAAAACTCTAACCCCAGCATGACCCCCTACACTACACAAACACCACTGCAATACCCTAAACCCTAAAACACTACCCCCAGCATGAACCCCTATACTACAGAAACACCACTCCACTACCCTAAACCCTAAAACACTACCCCAGCATGACCCCCTACACTACCCAAACACACTGCACTACCCTATGCCCTCAAATATGACCCCCTACACTATACAAACACCACTGCACTACCCTAAACCCTAAAACACTACCCACAGCATGACCCCCTAGACTACACAAACACCACTGCACTACCCTAAACTCTAAAACACTACACCCTAGACTACACAAACACCACTGCACTACCCTAAACCCTAAAACACTACCCCCAGCATGACCCCTTACACTACACAAACACCACTGCACTATTCTAATCCCTGAAACACTCCCCCAGCATGACCCCTACACTTCCCAAACACCACTGCACTACCCTAAACCCTAAAATACTACCCCCAGCATGACCCCCTACACTATACAAACACCACTGCACTACCCAAAACACTACCCACAGCATGACCCCCTCACAACACAAACACCACTGCAATACCCTAAACCATAAATCTAACCCCAGCACAAATCCCTAGACTACTCAAACACCACAGCACTACCATAAACCGTAAAACACTGCCCCCAGCATGACCCCCTACTCTACACAAACACCACTGCATGACCCTAAACCCTAAATCTACCCCCAGCATGACCCCCTACACTACACAAACACCACTGTACTACCCTAAACCCTAAAACACTACTCCCAGCATGACCCCCTTCACTACCCAAACACAACTGCACTACGCTAAACCGAAAAACACTACCCCAGCACGACTCCCTACACTTCCCAAACACCACTGCACTACACTAACCCCTAAATCTACCCCCAGCATGACCTCCCACACTACACAAACACTACTGTACTACCCTAAACCCTAAAACACTATCCCCAGCACAAACCGCTACACTACCCAAACACCACTGAACTACCCTAAACCCTAAAACACTAGCCCCAGCATGACAACCTACACTCCCCAAACACCACTGCACTACCCTATACCCTAAAACATGACTCCCTACACTACACAAACACCACTGCACTACCCTAAACCCTAAAACACTACCCACAGCATGACCCTCTACACTACACAAACACCACTGCACTACCCTAAACCCTAAAACACTACCCCCTACTCTACACAAACACCAGTGCACTACCTTAAACCCTAAAACACTATCCCCATCATGACCCCCTACACTACACAAACACCACTGCACTATCCTGCACCCTAAAACACTACCCCCGGCATTACTCCCTATACTATAGAAACACCACTGCACTACCCTAAACCCTAAAACACTACCCCCAGTACGACCCCCTCACAACACCAACACCACTGCACTACCATATACCCTAAATCTACCCCCAACATGACCCCCTACACTATCCAAACACCATTGCACTACCCTAAACCCTAAAACACTACCCCCAGCATGACCCCCTACACTATCCAAAAACCACTGCTCTACCCTATACCCTATACCCTAAAACCAGACCGCCACACTACACAAACACCACTGCACTACACTAAACCCTAAAACACTACCCCAAGAACGACCCCCTTCACTACACAAACACCACTGTACTACCCTAAACCCTAAAACACTACCCCCAGCATGACACCCTTCACTACCCAAACACAACTGTACTATGCTAAACCCTAAAACACTATCCCCAGCACAAACCCCTACACTACCCAAACTCCACTGCACTAACCTAAACCCTAAATCTACCCCCAGCATGACCTCCCACACTACACAAACACCACTGCACTACCTTAAACCCTAAAACTCTATTGCCAGCACGAACCCCTACACTACCCAAATACCACTGTACTACCCTAATTCCTAAAACTCTAACCCCGGCATGACCCCCTACACTACCCAAACACCACTGCACTACCCTATACCCTAAAAAATTACCCCCTACACTACACAAACACCACTTCAATACCCTAAACCCTAAAACACTACCCCCAGCATGAACCCCTATACTACCCAAACACCGCTGCACTACCCTAAACTAGGGCTGGGCGTAGTTCGCGAAGTAGCACTTCGCGAAGCTACGCAAAGTGAAGTTCGCACTACGCGACCTACGCGTAGCACTTCGCGAACTGCGTAGTACCTTGTTTGCACTGTGCCAGATGTCGTTTTCAATGATTGCACAGTGCGGACAAGCAACCGGCACTGTGCAATCATTGAAAATGGCATCTTGCACAGTGCGAGCTGTAGTTTTCTGCTGCTCGAGTAGATTTTTACTCGAGCTTCAGCTTTCTCAACGCGAACTGGTAGTTTCTCATCGCGAGCGGTCGCGAGCATACGCGACCACTCGCAATGAGAAACCTGACCTTCCCGCGTTGGGAATCTCGCCAGGAGGTTTATTTTCCATGCTCGCGATCGCCAACTTGAAGTTGCTGATCGCGAACAAGGAAAAAGTCTCGCCGTAATGTCATTTTGCTTGCTCGCGGTCGCCAACTTGACGTTGAGGACCTCGAGCAAGCATAAAATGACCGCAGCACTACGCAACACTACGCTACGCGTGTTCGCACTGTGCTACGTGCAGTTCGCGTAGTGTGAAGTAGCGCGAACTTCGCAAACTACGCGAGCGTAGCTTAGTGCTTTGCCCAGGCTTACCCTAAACCCTAAAACACTACCCCAGCATGACCCCCTACACTACCGAAACACACTGCACTACCCTATGCCTTCAAATATGACCCCCTACACTATACAAACACCACTGCACTCCCCTAAACTCTAAAACACTACCCACAGTGAAGAACCAGAACCTTTTGGGCCTGGAGGCGCAGGGTACGCCTTAATCTCCGGGGTTCTCCTGCTCAGCTACACAGTGACACGGGAAACTCTGTTAGGCGTTAGAAGATCGGATTTATTAGCTGCAGCTAGTACAGTTATCCCAGAAGTACACGAGGTAGGTTCTCAGGAGACTGCCACTTCACTCAGTGGCGCACAATCTTATATAGTACATATGTGAAATATACATTAACCAAATACACACCCAAAACATATAAGAAAGAGCCAATAAGAAAAAATGAAAAGCAGAACAGAACCAATAGAAAAGGTTTGAAAATAAAGTATCAGATAACTCGAAGAAGCCTCTCCTCCGACTGTGTTTGTCACCCCTCCCACGAACTAATTCATTAACAGATCTGCAACCAACTTGCAGGTGGCGAGATACGTTTGTGTGTTTTGGAGGACAGTTGTGAAACGAGACAATGCTAGCAGAGGACAGCGAAGGCCAGACGATAAGATTAAGTCAGAAGAGAATAGTGTGAACCAACAGATAGTTGAGACAGGGATTAGGAAAACCAGACAGGGATTAGTGTACTCGGCCAGTCCTAACACCAGCTTTGTAAATAGAGGCAGAAGGCTTATTTCGACACGATGCTGCAGAAAAAGCAGAATAGACGTTGTTCGCCGTGCTGCCTGAGTGAGGGCAACACAAAATGGCGGCGGAGCACAAAATGGCGGGTCGATTCGATCACGATCGAAAACCGAATTTTCTCAGACCCTTCTTTTGCCAGAACTCAGGCAAGATACATAGACTCACGTTAATCTGAGTCAATGTCGATGGCCATGAGGTCATCGAGCTGTTGCTGTAGCATCATTCTAATATTTTCTGTACAATATCCCCCAATGACAGTGAGACCACCCGCTGGGGAACTTACGAGTTTCCCCATGATTGGTCAAGAGGAAGTTAGTAATACACTTCTTTCCTTAAAATCAGGATCATCTAACGACCCCTGTCCTGCCATTGTGCTCCATCGGGTTGCAAGTAGAATTGGGGAGATGCTAACCCCACTGTTAAATCAGATTGTGGAACTTGGCACCTTTCCAGCCTGCTGGAAGACGGCAACTGTTAGGCCCTTATTCAAGAAGCCCACGCTGGACCCTACAGAGCTAAAAAAAACTACCGACCGATTGCTGGGCTACCCATAATGGCTAAATTCATGGAAAAAATCATGAACAGAACTTTGACTGACTATCTCGAAACTAACGAGATATTGGATGTAGCCCAGCATGGTTTCAGACCAAGTCATTCGACTGAATCTGCCCTGATCGTAGTCACAGAAGAGATCCGCAGAACTATAGATCGGGGGGGAAATGCAGTCTTGGTTCTGCTTGATTTGTCGGCAGCTTTCGACACTGTGAACCACACAGTGCTGGGTCAGCGGCTCCAAGATGTGGGCATTAGGGGCACAGCATTGTCCCTTCTATCTTCTTTCCTGGATGAAAGAGTTCAGAGCCTGAGCTGGGAGGGTTTACAGTCAGAGAGCTTTTCCTTGCCTTGTGGGGTCCCTCAGGGCTCCGCTCTGTCACCTACCCTCTTCAATATCTATATGCTGCCATTGGCGGCACTGATTAGGAGGCATGGCTTTGAATTTACATCATACGCCGATGATTCGCAGCTTATAATCTCCATGACTAAACATCCTGAGAACACGGCAGTCAGGTTTCATGCTTGCCTGGAAGAGATTATAGCCTGGATGAATTGCAGCTTCTTAAAAATAAACACCGATAAAACAGAGGTCATCGAATTTGGCTGCGGCCAACACCGGTGGGATGCTTCCTCGTGGCCTACGACAGCCGGGCAATGCCCCACCCCAGCATCTAAGATCAGAAATCTGGGGGTCATCTTTGACTGATATCTAACCTTCTCGGCTCAAGTGAACAGCCTTACTTCCTCCTGCTTTTTCCTTATTAAAACCTTGAAGAAGATCTTTCCTTTTATTAGAAAGGAACAACAGAAATTAGTGGTAGTGGCTCTCCTGCTCTCAAAGTTGGACTATTGTAATGGCCTATTTTTGGGAATTGACAAGACCCAAATGAACAGACTTCAATCATTACAGAATGCTGCTGCGCGACTGCTTCTGGATATACCCAGAGGTAAACCTACCTCTGAGGCTATCCGTACCTTGCACTGGCTTCCAATGCAGGATCATGTTGAATTTAAGGCCTTATGCTTGGTCCACAAAGCTTTTTATGGAGGCGGTGCCAGGGCTATGCGGACACTGTTTAGACACTATATTCCGGCTCGACCATTACGATCCGGTACTCAGAATCTTCTTTGCCTGGATAGGATCAGGAAGGCAAGATGGGGTGGTAGAGCGTTCTCCCACCGGGCGGCTCTATTATGGAATTTGTTGCCTTTAGCCATGCGCCTTCAATCTAACAGATTGGCGTTTAGGAGAGCTTTGAAAACCTTGCTATTTTCCAGGACATAGTTGCATGTAACAGGCTGTTGGTTTTACTAGGTTCCTACCTCCCCTAGCGCCAAGACGCCACGGCATACGAGCGCTTTATAAGCACATATCCTATCCTATCCTATCCCATTTGTGATTTGGGTTTAGGGATGCAAATAGTAGCACAAAGGTCGCAGATGGCAGGACCACAGTGCATACAAAGGCAACAAGAGAAAATGATGGTCAAAACTACTCCAAGGAATGTCAATGCCTTCCAACCCCATTTGGACAGTAGTCCCCAAAACCACTCCAATAATGACCAATCTCCTTCGTCCTGATGAATCGACTAAGAGATTATATGTAACTTAGAGATAGCTTGGTATACTGTCGGAGCGTCATCAGGTATGAAAATACAGCAACTTGACCCAATCAATTTGCACACTCCACCACGATCCGCAAGAACAAAATCTAAGGCAACTCGGTTTTGTAAGGTCATAAGACGATCCGCCTGTAGTTCTGCCGTGATATTACTTAAGGCTCCTTCAGTGATGTCTATAGTGGTTTCTACGACACAAACCAGTTGCCTTATATTTCTGCTGTTGGCCATTGGACCCCAAAAAGGAAGAAATCCTTTGAGGAAATCTCCTCCCTCTTGTCCTGCTGTGTCTTTAGAATCAATAATCCCTCTGCCATATCTGTTTCGATGATAGTTTGCAGAAGCGGTGTATGTAGGGGGAAGAAGGAAAGCTATATAACAGGTACCAGAAAAACCCGTTGGCAACCACGTGTAAGCCCTATTGTGGCAGATAAAATAAGTGCCTTGAGATGGCACTAGAGGCGGCGAATTTTGAGAGGAGTAGACGTATGTGTGGGAACAATTGTTTCTTTGTATGGTGTCAGAAGACCGACTATTTATTAGCAGACAGAAATTTCCCTGATGAGGAATAGTCCAAATCGGTGGAGATTTTCTTTGTTTAACCTTATCACTAAGGCTAGTGACATAATGGGTGACGTTCCAGTTTGTGTACGCTTTCCTTTTGTCAACGGAAATCTTACTATTTTCCATGATTTTAGCCATAGCTACCATTCCCTTTATCAATGAACTATGACTAAAATCCGGACCACCAATATATGAACTAACGGATCGTCTGAATTTGCTTTGATAGGCATTGGAAAAGATAACAAAATAAGCCTAAGCAGAACCCTCATAAGAAAACGGAAGAACTAAATATGGCATTCCTTTTTCTGTGGTATGTGGCATAAGTCCACACACCCAACAGTCAGTTGAATTGATCACTAATTGGTGTTGATGTAATAACTGGACAAAGGAATTGTTATAATATTCAATTATTCTAATGAGTTCATGTTGAGGAAGGGTATGAAATAGATGTGGAGAGACAATAGAAGAAGACGAAGAGGTAGAAGGAGATACAACTTTTTGCTGCAGAGCATAAATAATCCAATTTATAAACGCCAGAAGGATACACAATAATATAATGATACATAAGGTTATACTAAAACGACTGTACATTAATCTACAGGATTCTTTTTTCATTTCATCCTTTCTCTCTCTTTTGCCTAATGTAGTTTCCACCTTCCTAAATGGATGCTCACGGCAATCTTCCTCGATCACTTAATTATGATTATCTGCCGTCCTATGACACTGCAAGTCCTGCAGGCCTATTGCCACTACTCAGGTCACAACCAAGACTCCTACCGTGACCCTGCAACCGGGATTGAATACTACATAGGAGAGAGAAAAATCTTAAGTGTTCTTTGGTCTAGGTCTCAGATTATAGTGTTCTTTATCAGGTACAGTTTGGTCTCGGAACAATGTTCGCGGATTTGTCGTATTCAAGCGACGATGTGGTGTTATCGCTTCCTGAAGAATGTCGTCGTCCTCTTTCTCAGACAATGTTCCATTCAGGCGTGCATCGCTAAAAGGTACGAATTGTGGAACCTTCTCACTCTCAGAGTCACCAATGCCCCCACGCACCCATTGATCGAAGGGTAGAGGCAAAGGCACTTTCTTACTATGCACGCCGTGAATCCAATTTTTCTTTCCTTCGACTTTGACTGCTGTTCTCGTGACCAAAAGTACCAGACAAGGCTTCCTCCACCTGGGCACCAAATGTTCCGTCCTTTGTAAATTCTTTATACAAACCCAGTCACCTGGTCGGATGGAATGACCTGGGCCTGTGGAAGACTTCGGCAAAGCACTCTGAACCTGTTGATGGAGAACACGCAATTTAGTTGTAAGTTCATGCAAGTAGTCAATCAACATTGGATATGGCAAGTCTGAGTATTTCTTAGGGCGAGGGACTCCCCATAGATTAGCTGGGCGCCCAAAGACCACCTCGTAAGGGCTGAGTCCCAAACGAGAGTGCACAGCAGTTCTGGTGGACAGGAGAGCCAGTGGTAAAGCATCGGGCCAATTAAGTCCTGTACTAGCCTGTACTTTCGCTAGTTTAAGTTTCAAAGTTCCGTTGTAGCATTCCACTAAACCTGCTGACTGTGGATGGTTTGCCGCATGGAACTTTTGTTTGATACCAAGACCCGCACAAACTTTTTGCATGACTTGGCCCACAAATCCGCTCCCATTGTCACTCCAGACAATGCGCGGCAAACCAAACCTGGGGAAAAATTCTTTTAGTAGAATTTTGGCTGTGGATAAGGCTGTATTATCTTTTAGAGGGTATGCTTCTATCCACCTAGAAAAGGCGCATATTACCACCAGAACATATTTGAGATTGTTGCATCGTTCCATGTGAATGTAATCGATCTGCAACACCTCAAATGGATATGTCGGAGGAGCAAAGTGACCCGCTGGAGTTGGGGTTCCTTTTCCCGGATTGTACATCAAACAAACAATACAATGTTTCACTACCTTGTCTGCACATTTTGGGATTCCTTCATTTTGCCACACTGGAGCCAGAAGCTTGCATATACCTGTTGCACTTAAGTGGGCTGGACCATGCGCCATAGTAACCACTGGGAGTACATAGGCATCTGGTAACAGCCAATGTTGGTGCTCAGACAATTCCACCCAACAACCCATCTCATCTAACATTCCCGTACTTTCTTTCCACTTACTCAATTTTTTCTCTGTAGCCTCTTTCTGAATCGACTTTACACTTTCTACTGTATCCTCATACATTCCTCTTTCTCTGACCCAATTTGCAGGACCCGCAACATACATTCGACTTGTAGCGTCTCTCGCCGTCTTTTTCGCTACTTCATCTGCAAATGCATTTCCTCGGCCAACATCATCTGTAATCTTCTTGTGTGCACTACACTTCACAATTGCTATTTGGGTGGGCAAAACAAGTGACTCAAGAAGATCAGTCACCAACTGACCATGTTGTATTTTAGTGCCATGTGAAGTAAGGAATCCCCTCTCTTTACAAAGACGCCCAAAATTTAACGCTACACCAAACGCGTATTGACTGTCGGTGTACACGTTCACTCTTTTTCCTTTTGACAACACACATGCTCTCGTTAAAGCTATCAGTTCCGCTGCTTGAGCTGAATTGTGTCTGATGCGTGCTGTTTCCACAACTGTATGTAAAGTAGTAACAGCATAGGCTGAAACTGTATCTCCATTAGGCATTTTAAAACAGAAACCATCCACCCATAGAATTCCATCCGGATTTTCTAGCGGCGTATCTTTCAAGTCAATTCTTCCTTTTGTCTCTTCCTCAGTACGGAGGAAACAATCATGTTGCTCCTCAACACCTTTCTCCTCTGGAAGGGGCAACAGAGTAGCTGGATTCAAGGTATTACATCGTTTGATGTGTACGTGACTAGCCAAAAGCGTCAGCTCGTATCCAGTTAAACGAGCACTCGTAAGATGCTGCGTTTTCGCTCTGTTTAGTAAAGTATCCACTGCATGTGGCACCATAACAATGAGAGTATTATCTAGCACCACTCCAGCAGACTGTCGAATAGAAATTGCTGCTGCTGCTGTCGCTTTAAGACAACTAGGCAATGCTTTAGCTACTGGATCTAGCGTAGCCGAAAAATAGGCACATGGCCGCTGTTTGTCTCCAAATTGCTGTGTTAAAACTGACAACGCACAACCTTCTCTCTCATGGACATAGAGCGTAAAAGGCTTACTGTAATCAGGAGTACCTAGTACAGGAGCGGAACACAGAGCAGTACTTAAGTCAGTAAAACTCTTTTGGCACTCATCAGTCCAAGGAAGGGGCTGAGGCGTATCTTTCAAAGTGAGTGCCAACAAAGGCTTGGCCAACAGAGAGAAGTTAGGGATCCACTGCCTACAATAGGAAGTAATACCTAGAAAGGCACGTAGCTCCCTTTGTGTGGATGGCACAGACATTTGCGCAATCGCCTGAATTCATTCTGGGGTTAATCGTCGTCCCTCCTTTGATAGGTGATGACCCAAATAGGTAACCTCTCGACGGACATATTGTAGTTTGGAAGGTGAAACCTTATGATTCAGATTAAAAAAATGGCGTAACAATGCAACAGTCACATTTTTGCAAATATCTTCTGAATCAGCAGCGATTAACAAGTCGTCCATATACTGAATAAGAGCAGCACAAGACGGCAAATGAAAAGTATCAAGATGACATTTTAAAGCTTGGCTGTAAATAGAGTGACTTTCACAATAGCCCTGAGGTGCGCGCTTGAACCGGAAGCTTCGGCCTCCAAGAGAGAAGCCAAAAATATCCCTACTCTCTTCGGCAATGGGAATCCTAAAGAAGGCATTCTTTAGATCGATAACAGAAAACCAAGTCGCTGTGGAAGGTATCATTGTCAACAGAGCAGTGATATCTGGGACAACAGGAAATTGTGGTACAACAATTTTGTTTACCTCCCGAAGATCAATTACGAAACGATATACAGGAGGCTGAGAAGGATCAGTGCGTTTAAGAACAGGAATAATAGGACTATTGCATATGTTTCCTCTCGTTTCTTCAACCACACCCTTCTGAATCAAATCATGAATGATTTCCAAAAGCGCTTTTTCACCTTCAGTGGAAATTCTATACTGCGGAATACGTGGCAATTCGACATTAGGCTTGAGAGTGACAACATAAGGTGGAATTTCAAGACAGCCCACATCGTTCGGACCCGTGGCCCAAAGCGTTGCCGGAAGAGAAAGCAATTCAGGTGGAAACTGATCTTTGGACAAATACATTGGAGAAATCAGTTTCTGTCCTAAAGTAAGATGTACACCAGAAGGAGAACAATATATCGTAGCATGCATTCTTTTAAATAAGTCCAGACCCAATAGATTCTCACCGCAACCATTCGTCAAAAGAAGTGGAGCTTCCAAATCATAAGGGCCAATTGAAATAGGCAAAGGGCAAGAAACCGGATTACGAACAGGGGCACCAGAAAATCCTACAGATACATTCGTTAAGCCAGACAAAGGTGCCCCAGGGAGTTTAGAATGAATGATAGAACTTCTCATCGCCCCAGAATCTAGAAGAAATGGCTCTAAAACACCCATTGTAGTGACATTAACATAAGGTCCATTCTGATCTACTGGAACCGACACAACTCCCTTACTTTGTCCATGGCTGTCCTAGTTAGCATGAAGACTTTCATTCATGCCTTCAATATAATGGTCTTCATTGTAGTACTGTGTAGACCTAACATTTTGCTGATCAAAGTAATTCATGGAATTGGGAGGAGGAAGGGCACGCTGTTCTTGAGTCAACACACCTCGACCTCTACCTCTATTTGCTGACTGGAGGCCACCACGACCTCGTGGAGCAGATAATGCTCCACTGCGCTGCAATAAAACCGGACAACTATTCTTAAAATGACCTTCTTCTCTACAATAGGCACATTGATTAGGTCCTAACAAAGGTCTCGGAATGTATGGCTCAGGTTTTTGATACAACCTCTGAAACTGCGGAGGCTGTTGAAACTGAGGCTGAACATAGCGAGGAGGATAAGCTTGTTGCAAGAGAACCTTTGTTTTTAATTCTTTTGTCATTTTCTCTTGCTTTTCTTTTTCTTCTTTATCTCTGTTTTCATAATATTGTGCAGTAGCCAATATCTGGGCAGAAGAAGAAACAGCCCATGAGCTTTCAGAATCTTTCAATTTGTGTGACAGCTCGGGAAGCAAATTAAATACAAATTTGTCCACAAATAATCGCTGTCCACCCTCTGTAGCCATATCTTGACCACTGTGATCAATAAATGTCTCCTCGAAACGAGTAAAGAAATCAGAGACACTTTCATCTTTCTTTTGTTTGCATGCAGCTAATTTATCCCAATTAACTCTCAATGCAGGCATCATCGTTTTCATTAATGTAATAATCCTACCAGGGAGTTCTGAAATCAAAGCATCAGGCTTCGCACCACCCACTTGGTCTCTATCTGCGGCAATTATAGCATTCCAATCAGCACCTAATTCCTGTGCATGATTCTCTTTACGAATCCTAGCCCATAATGTTTGTGGGACTACATTTCCCATCAACATATCGATATCAGCTAGATTCATGATGCAAGCATCAACTGTCTGTGATAATTCTTTATAATAACCCGCAGGGTTTTTACGAGGATCTGGTAGTCTGTTTAAGGGCTAAAACTTCAGATCTCTTCCAGGGGACATGTACCCATATACGTTGAAAATGAGCGGGAATAGCTGGATTATTACCTTGAGCTGCAATCTCTTCCTTCCATACTGGAGGAACCTCTATCATGGGATAATTTTTCAGTGTCAGTCTAACCGACGGATCGGAATCAAGAAAAGTCTGAGAGGACAATAAGTTTCTAAAAGAAATAAGTGTCCTTACAGCGTTTTCAACTTTGGAACCCACAATAAATCCTTTATCAAAGTCAGCCTGGACATCTAACAGACCCTGTGGAACCGAATTCAAATTCACATCTTCCCATTCTTTAATGAGAGTATCACACATTATATTGAAAACATATCTTTGCATGGGCGCATTCCAGTTGTTTTTCCTGTAAGCCGTAGTCTGATGCATTTAGGGGGTTCAATGGTGCCTACTAATCCCTATGCTCCTTTGTCTTCCCCTTCTCCTGGTTTATTGAATGAGGCTGTACTGGATTATTGCCATCTAGAGAACAATTGTACGATGATAGGGTCTGAGGGCACAATATGTGAGTCCTGTGTTGGGCCCAGTATGGCCCCACAACTTCTGCAAGTGGTTCAAGATAAAACCAAAGGCGACTTAAGGATTGTTAGCTGGAACATAGCTGGCATCGCCAGAAATTTAGACCTTCCGGACTGGAACATCTTCATTGAGTCTTTTGGAATATGTATTTTCCAAGAGACTTGGTGTCTGGAGCCTTATTATAAGGTTGGCTATACCACCTTTTTTGTTCCAGCAATTTCCTCTATCACAGGAAGAGGTCGCCCTTCGGGTGGCCTGCTCATCTGGGTCAGTATTGCCTTGGACCTCCAGATTAGGTCTAGGGTTTCTAAGTCCCCAGATTTAATAAGAATTTCGCTTACCGGATCGCACAGAGGGCGGTACCTGGAAATCTTTAACATTTATGTTAGAGGTGGTAATAGTGGTATGTCATCGCCACTTATATCAGGGCTGGAAGACGAACTTATTCGGTGTAGTCCTGATATGCATATTTTGGTTGCTGGAGATTTTAATTGCACCTTTGAGCCTCTTGCTGTAGATGACATCCTGGGTATTGCAGAGGAGGATCTGAGGAGAGATATCCCACCTTTAGTAATAGCACCTATAAAAAGGTGGACCAAACGGGCCATGCAGCTTAATGCCCTAGTTTTGGAATATGGTTTAAGGGCGGCAAATGGCAGAACAACTTCGGACCGCTGTGGAGCACATACGTTTAACAGGGTCGGCCATTCCTCTAGAATAGATTATGTTTTATTGGACCTTAAGCTCTGGGTTCATATGATTGACATGGCTGTCCTTCCATCTATAGACAGCGATCATAACCCGCTTTCTTTGTCACTCTCCCCTATGCTGTCAGCCCGTATTCGCTCTCAAGAAGTTCCAGTTTTGCGGTCAACTGGGGAAGTCTGTCCAGCAAACTGTGGGAGGCGTCTTAAGTGGCAAAAGGTCATTTTGGAAGAGGGGAAGGTTCAGGAAATAGGTCTGACCTTGACTAAGGCTATGTTAGGACTAGGAACCGGTCCCCTGACCTATCCTGACGTTCCCTCCATCTTTTGTGACACTATTGAAGCCCTGGGAGAGTTATTTGTGATACGGAATAAGGGTTCTTCAACAAGAGTCTGTAGGGAATTTGGGGGCAACTATGGATGGTATTCCAAGGAATGTTGGAGAGCGAAAAGGGTTTTAATTGAAGCTGTGAAGTCCAAGAGTTCTGAGTTGATTGGCGTGGCTAGAATGGAATATAGGTATGCTATCAGTATCGCTAAGAAAGAGTGGGACGATAAGTTCTGGTGTGATTTGAAAATGGCTAGTGCTGGGAGGGACTCGAGGGGCTTTTGGGACCTAGTTAGGTCGAGGAACAGGCCGGTTGACTCTCTGTTAACTTGTAACATCTCTGAGGAGATGTGGTTTAATCATTTCTCCAAACTTTATTCTCCCTCCCAGGACGATACCAGTGGGATGATTGTCTTACCTTCTCTAAGCCTTCCTGGTTCGAGCGAAGATGTTTCTTTTACGCCTAAGGAGGTGGAGAAGGTTATTAACTCTCTTGTCCCCAACAAAGCTTCAGGCCCAGATGGGATACCGGGGGATCTGTTCCGTCTTAACTTAACGGAATGGAGGTTACTTATCTCTTCACTATTAAATGCTTCGTTTTGTGGTGCAGCACTTCCTGATTCTTGGATGGGTGCTGAGGTCGTTCCGATCTTCAAGAAGGGGGGCCGGGACGACCCAGCTAATTACCGGCCCATAAGCCTAATTGACTCTTCCCAGAAAGTGGCGGGGAAGGTGGTTCTGGGGAGAGTGCTTCAGTGGGTGGATGACATGAAAATTCTCTCAGACCTACATGCTGGGTTTAGATCAGGCACCGGGACTATTGAGCAGACATTTAGACTGATGCTCTTGTATTGGAAAGTGGTTGTCCTGGGTAAAGGCAGTTTGTATCTTGCCTTTATTGATTTACGTTCTGCATTTGACCTTGTCCCTCGGGGCTCTTTGTGGAAGGTTCTGTCGGAAATGGGAATGCCTGCATATTTATTATGCTTGGTAATGAAGCTCCACACAGGAAATTTTGCACAGGTGAGGTGGAGCAAGCAGGGGGAGAAGACCGCTAGAATACCGGTGAAATGGGGTGTCCGCCAGGGGTGTGTGCTTGCTCCCACTCTGTTCACCTTGTATGTGAACGGTGTGGTGGAGCATCTTTTGGAAAATCCTACCGATTCACCTACCCTGGCGGGCAGGAGAATACCCACCTTACTATTCGCCGATGACACCCTGCTCATCTCCAAATCCCCGATGGGCTTACAAAGTCTCCTTGACAGTTTCCAAACTTTTTGCGAGAAAAGGGGTCTTCAAATTAATACAGATAAAACTAAATATCTGATCCTTAATCCCCCGAAGAAACTTGGAAAATTTCCAATTCTAAACGGGGTGTCTTTGGAAAGGGTCAAGGAGTTTGATTACCTTGGTATCCGTCTCACTGATACTATGCGGTGGACTTCCCATCTCCAGAAGATGTTGCTGAGTCGTAAAAGGGTGATAGGGGCTCTTCTTAAAGAGCAACGATTATCCACCTCCAAACCCATCGCTCCTGTGTTGGACATCTACACAGCCAGAGGGGTTAGTGCGGCCCTGTATGGTGCTGAGCTATGGGGTTTGCAGAACACTGACCTGCTAGCATGTTCAGAGCGTAAATTTCTGAAAGATTTGTTGTACCTCCCTTATAGTACCCCGTCCTTACCTCTATTTTTGGATATGGGCTGCCGCTCTATTAGTGATCAGGCCAGGCTTCGCCCCTTGCTCCTCTGGGCTCGCCTATGGAGAGTCCCTGAATTAGTGAGTTATGCAGATGGGCTGAGGGAGATTTTATTGCTGCCCGGCTGGTCAAAAATTGGGTGGTTAAGGGATGTTAAATTTTTGCTGGGGGAATTGGGTCTCTGGGAGTCATGGTATTCCAGGTCTGCCCCTCCCAAATCCGCCTTGAAGAAGATTTTTTGGAATTGGGTAATGGGTAGGAACAACTCTAACCCAAACTTATGTAGATCTTCCAGTGAATTCTTCTTGGTTAAGGATGTGTCGTTTCGGGAACCCTATCTCGACATAATTTCAAAATCCAGAGATAGGGCCTTGTATATTAAATTTAGAATTGGTGTTCTACCAGTGGGAGAATTGACTGCCCGCTGGAAAATCCCGGCTCAAACTAGTCCATTGTGTGTTTTCTGTTCGCAGAGGACTGAGTCGGTTGCCCATCTATTGTTTGAGTGCCCTGCCTACAAAGCGCCTAGATCTAGGTGGTTAAAACCAGTATGTAAGGAGTTGGGTACTAGGCACTATATGGTAGCCTTGAGAATATTGAGGTCGGACACACGGCCCTTAATTGTGTGTGGCATGGCAAAGTTTTTAAGTTGGGCCTGGGTGATCAGATCAAGAAGGCTTAAATTAATTGTTTAATTGGAGGATTTTAAATCTGTGTGTTCAAGGTAACTTATTAATGTCATTTGCTTATGGTATATTTTATCGACTGTACTGTATTGTTATGGCTTTGTTTTTTTTGTTTGTCTTTTTACCATATTGTATGTACTGCTTTTTAAGTTAAGATTTTATCGAAATAAAGCCTATTGACTGACTGACTGACTGAGAAGGTAAGCATAATATCGAGCACACTGTACTGGGGACCCTTTTTGATCCATTTTCGTGCGAGAGATTCCAAATTTTCTCGTTCTTCGGCAGTTGGAAATTGACTACGAGATTGTCTTCGAGAAAAAGCCGGAGATACATTAAAAGCTTCAAAGAAAGGAGATAGAATACCAGAGACAGTGTCCGTGAGTCGCCTACGCACAGACGGAGAATTGGACATGAGGATAGGGGACAAGGTATTAGGCGAACTAATAGAAGGAGAACCGGTAATTGCAGGAGGTGCAGAAGGCAAAGGAGATCGAAGATCAGGAGATGAGGGCAAAGAAGTCGAAGTTAATGGTAAAACTGGTAGAGGCGGTAATACTGGAGGAGGCAAATGCGGAAGAGCCGGAACAGGCGGAGGTACTGCTGGCGGCTGAACAGGCTCAAAACTACCATTTTCTGGCCATTTTAAAACACCATCTTTCTTCGTGTACCGGGTCCATGCCTCATTAAAGGCAATGGGACAAATACCATGTTTTGAATAGAGCTCATATGTGGGAGTTCCAACCGAAGGAATCGGACAAGAGTCCTCAAGCCGGGAATCCCTATTACAACCAAAGCAACAAAGTTTTCCAAACTTAGTCAGACCAGGCATCTCGTGATTTCACCCGACTGTTCACAAACTTCAAGGGGGTAAAACTCAGTTTACGCAGCACAAATGCACTTACCCCTCGGCTTCGGCTATTGCAATAGTCGAATCTAAGGACCAAAGAAACAAAGGAACAAAGGAACAAAGGACCAAAATTGTGGGAGCGACCCACCAAATACTTAACTAAGGATGTCTTCTCACGCCAACAGAGGCCCGTCTATCGTCTCGCCTTACCATACATCACCAAAGGAAGGGCCAAGGCAGGGCGGCAGTCAGGGCAGCAGTCGTCAGTAGCCGTCAGGAAGGAGTAACCACGCTGAAAAAGACCTTCGGACCACTTTCGACATACAGGGGTCGCTTGACGTGGCTCGCGAATCCTCCAGAATTTTCTTGCGGGGTTCCTCACGACCTTCAGGCAGAACCGGTACCACTGAAGCCGCCCAACGATGGGCGCCAGTTGAAGAACCAGAACCTTTTGGGCCTGGCGGCGCAGGGTACGCCTTGATTTCCGGGGTTCTCCTGCTCAGCTACACAGAGACACGGGACACTCTGATAGGCGTTAGAAGATCGGATTTATTAGCTGCAGCTAGTACAGTTATCCCAGAAGTACACAAGGTAGGTTCTCAGGAGACTGCCACTTCACTCCGTGGCGCACAATCTTATATAGTACATATGTGAAATATACATTAACCAAATACACACCCAAAACATGTAAGAAAGAGCCAATAAGAAAAGTTGGAAAACAGAACAGAACCAATAGAAAAGGTTTGAAAATAAAGTATCAGATAACTCGAAGAAGCCTCTCCTCCGACTGTGTTTGTCACCCCTCCCACGAACTAATTCATTAACAGATCTGCAACCAACTTGCAGGTGGTGAGATACGTTTGTGTGTTTTGGAGGACAGTTGTGAAATGAGAGAATGCTAGCAGAGGACAGCGAAGGCCAGACGATAAGATTAAGTCAGAAGAGAATAGTGTGAACCAACAGATAGTTGAGACGGGGATTAGGAAAACCAGACAGGGATTAGTGTGCTCGGCCAGTCCTAACACCAGCTTTGTAAATAGAGGCAGAAGGCTTATTTCGACAAGATGCTGCAGAAAAAGCAGAATAGACTTTGTTTGCCGTGCTGCCTCAGTGAGGGCAACACAATATGGCGGCGGAGCACAAAATGGCGGGTCGATTCGATCACGATCGAAAACCGAATTTTCTCAACAGCATGGCCCCGTACACTACACAAACACCACTGCACTACCCTAAACTCTAAAACACTACACCCTAGACTACACAAACACCACTGCACTACACTAAACCCTAAAACACTACCCCCAGCATGACCCCTTACACTACACAAACACCACTGCACTATCCTAATCCCTAAAACACTCCCCCAACACTCCCCCAGCATGACCCCCTACACTTCCCAAACACCACTGCACTACCCTAAACCCTAAAATACTACCCCCAGCATGACCCCCTACACTATACAAACACCACTGCACTACCCAAAACCCTAAAACACTACCCACAGCATGACCCCCTCACAACACAAACACCAGTGCAATTCCCTAAACCCTCAATCTACCCCCAGCATGACCCGCTACACTACCCAAACACCACTGCACTACCCTAGACCCTAAAACACTACCCACAGCATGAACCCCTACAGTACCCAAACAGCACTGCACTACCCAAAACCATAAAACACTACCCCAGCACGACCCCTACTCTCCACAAGCACCACTGCACTACCCTAAACCCTAAAACACTACCCCCGGCACGACACCCTACACTACCCAAACATAACTGCACTACCTAAACCCTAAAACACTACCACCAGCATGACTCCCTACACTACCCAAATACCACTGCGCTACCCTAAACCCTAAATCTACCCCAAGCACCACACCCTAGACTACTCAAACACCACAGCACTACGCTAAACCCAAAAACACTAACCCCAGCACGACCCCCTACACTACCCACACACCACTGCACTACCCTAAACCTGTCAAACACGACCCCCTACACTACACAAACACCACTGCACTACCCAAAACCCTAAAACACTACCCCCTACAAAATACAAACACCACCCACTACCCAACACCCTAAATCTACCCTCAGCATGAACCCCTACACTACCCAAACACCACTGCACTACCCTAAACCATAAATATAACCCCAGCACAACCCCCTACACAACTCAAACACCACAGCACTATCCTAAACTGTAAAACACTGCCCCCAGCATGACCCCCTACACTACACAAACACCACTACATGACCCTAAATCCTAAATCTACACCCAGCATGACCCCCTACACTACACAAACACCACTGCACTACCCTAAACCCTAAAACACTACCCCAAACACGACCCCCTACACTACACAAACACCACTGTACTACCCTAAACCCTAAAACACTACTCCCAGCACGGCCCCCTTCACTACTCAAACACAACTGCACTACCCTAAGCCCTAAAACACTACCCCCAGCACGACTCCTTACACTTCCCAAACACCACTGCACTACACAAACCCCTAAATCTACCCCCAGCATGACCTCCCACACTACACAAACACCACTGTACTACCCTAAACCCTAAAACACTATCCCCAGCACAAACCGCTACACTACCCAAACACCACTGAACTACGCTAAACCCTAAAACACTAACCTCAGCATGACAACCTACACTATCCAAACACTACTGCACTACCCTATACCATAAAACATGACTCCCTACACTACACAAACACCAGTGCACTACCCTAAACCCTAAAACACTACCCCAGCATGACCCCCTACACTACAAAGACACCACTGTGCTACCCTAAACCCTAAAACACTACCCCCAGCATGACCCCTACACTACCCAAACACCACAGCACTATCCTAAACCCTAAAACAGTACCCACAGCATGACCCTCTACACAACACAAACACCACTACAGTACCCTAAACTATAAAACACTACCCCTACAATACACAAACAACAGTGCACTACCCTAAACCCTAAAACACTATCCCCAGCATGACCCCCTACACTACACAGACACCACTGTGCTACCCTAAACCCTAAAACACTACCCCCAGCATGACCCCTATACTACCCAAACACCACTGCACTATCCTACACCCTAAAACACTACCCCCAGCATTACCCCCTATACTATAGAAACACCACTGCACTACCCTAAACCCTAAAACACTACCCCCAGCAAGACCCCCTCACAACAGAAACACCACTGCACTACCCTAAACCCTAAATCTACCCCCAACATGACCCCCAACACTACACAAACACCACTGCACTACCATTAACCCTAAAACACTACCCCAGCATTACTCCCTATACTATAGAAACACCACTGCACTACCCTAAACTCTAATACACTACCCCCAGCATGAACCCCTCACAAAACAAACACCACTGCGATACCCTAAACCCTATAACACTACCCCCAGCACGACCCCCTACACTACACAAATACCACTGCAGTATTAGTGCGCGTTATAAGTATTATATAACATAAACCCTAAAACAGTACCCCCAGCATGAACCACTACACTACCCAAACACCACTGCACTACACTAAACCCTAAAACACTACCCCCTACACTACAAAAACACCACTGCACTACCCTAATCCCTGAAAGACTACCCCAAGAACGACCCCCTACAGTACACAAACACCACTGTACTACCCTAAAACACTACCCCCAGCATGACCCCCTTCACTACCCAAACACAACTGCACTATGCTAAACCCAAAAACACTACCCCCAGCATGAACCCCTACACATCCCAAACACCACTGCACTACCCTAAACCCAAAAACACGACCCCCTCCACTACACAAACACCACTGCACTACCCTAAACCCTAAAACACTACCTCCAGCATGACCTCACACACTACACAAACACACCGCACTACCCAAAAACACTACCCCCAGCATAACCCCTATACTACCCAAACACCACTGCACTACCCTAAACCCTAAAACACTATCCCAGCATGACCCCCTACACTACCCAAACACACTGCACTACCCTATGCCCTCAAATATGACCCCCTACACTATACAAACACCACTGCACTACCCTAAACTCTAAAACACTACACCCTAGACTACACAAACAGCACTGCACTACCATAAACCCTAAAACACTACCCCCAGCGTGACCCCTTACACTACACAAACAACACTGCACTATCCTAAACCCTAAAACACTCCCCCAGCATGACCCCCTTCACTTCCCAAACACCACTGCACTAACCTAAACCCTAAAATACTACCCCCAGCATGACCCCATACAGTACACAAACACCACTGCACTACCCTACACCCTAAAACACTACCCCCTACACTATGCAGAAACCACTGCACTACCCTAAACCTTAAAACACTACCCCCAGCACAACCACCTACACTACACAAACACCACTGCACTATCCTAAACCATAAAACACTACCCCAGCACTACCCCCTACACTACCCAAACCCCACTGCACTACCCTAAACCCTAAAACACTATCCCCAGCACGACCCCCTACACTACACAAAAAACACTGCACTACCCTAAACACTAAAACACTGCCGAAGCATGACCCACTAAACTACTCAAACACAACTGCACTACCCTAAACCCTAAAACACAACCCCCAGCATGATTTCCTACACTACACAAACACCACTGCACTACCCTAACCCCTAAAACACTACCCACAGCATGGACCCCTACACTACACAAACACAACTGCACTACCTAAAACCCTAAAACACTACCCCCTACAAAACACAAACATCACAGCACTACCCAAAACCCTAAATCTACCCCCAGCATGACCCCCTACACTACAAAAACACCACTGCACTACCCAAAACACTAAAACACTACCCCCTATAAAACACAAACACCACCCACTACTCAACACCCTAAATCTACCCCCAGCATGAACCCCTACACTACCCAAACACCACTGCACTACCCTAAACATAAATCTAACCCCAGCACAACCCCCTAGACTACTCAAACACCACAGCACTACCCTAAACCGTAAAACACTGCCCCCAGCATGATCCCCTACACTACACAAACACCACTGCATGACCCTAAACCCTAAATCTACCCCCAGCATGACCCCCTACACTACACAAACACCACTGCAGTACCCTAAACCCTAAAACACTACCCCAAGCACGACCCCCTACACTACACAAACACCACTGTACCACCCTAAACCCTAAAACACTACCCCAGCACGACTCCCTACACTTCCCAAATACCACTGCACTACACTAACCCCTAAATGTACCCCCAGCATGACCTCCCACACTACACAAACACCACTGTACTACCCTAAACCCTAAAACACTATCCCCAGCACAAATGCTACACTACCCAAACACCACTGAACTACCCTAAACCCTAAAACACTAACCCCAGCATGAAAACCTACACTACCCAAACACCACTGCACTACCCTATACCCTAAAACATGACTCCCTACACTACACAAACACCACTGCACTACTCTAAACCCTAAAACACTACCCAAAGCATGACCCTCTACACTACACAAACACCACTACACTACCCTAAACACTAAAACACTACCCCTACACTACACAAACACCAGTGCACTACCCTAAACCCTAAAACACTACCCCCAGCATGACCCCTACACTACACAGACACCACTGTGCTACCCTAAACCCTAAAACACTACCCCCAGCATGACCCCTACACTACCCAAACACCACTGCACTATCCTGCACCCTAAAACACTACCCCCAGCATTACCCCCTATACTATAGAAACACCACTGCACTACCCTTAACCCTAAAACACTACCCTCAGCATTACTCCCAATACTATAGAAACACAACTGCACTACCCTAAACCCTAAAGCACTACCCCCAGCAAGACCCCCTCACAACACAAACACCACTGCACTACCCTAAACCCTAAAGCTACCCCCAACATAACCCCCTACACTACCCAAACACCACTGCACTACCCTAAACCCTAAAACACCACCCCCAGCATGAACCACTACACTACCCAAACACCACTGCACTCCTCTAAACCCGAAAACACAACCCCCTACACTACAAAAACACCACTGCACTACCTTAATCCCTAAAAAACGACCCCAAGAATGACCCCCTACACTACACAAACATCACTGTACTACCCTAAAACACTACCACCCAGAATGAACCCCTTCACTACCCAAACACAACTGCACTACGCCAAACCCAGAAACACTACCCCCAGCATGACCCCCTACACTACCCAAACACCACTGCACTACCCTAAACCCAAAAACACTACCCCCTACACTACACAAACACCACTGCACTACCCTAAACCCTAAAACACTACCACCAGCATGACCCCCTACACTACATAAACACCACTGCACAACCCTAAACCCTAAAACACTATCCCAGCATGACTCCCTACACTACCCAAACACCACTTCACTACACTAAACCCTAAATCTACCCCCAGCATGACCTCCCACACTACACAAACACCACTTCACTGCCCTAAACCCTAAAACACTATCCCCAGCACAAATCCCTACACTACACAAACACCACTGCACTACCCTAAACTTTAAAACACTAACCCCAGCATGACTACCCTACACTACACAAACCCCACTGCACTACCCTAAACCCAAAAACACGACCCCCTACACTACACAAACACCACTGCACTACCCTAACCCCTAAAACACTACACACAGCATGAACCTCTACACTACACAAACACCACTGCACTAACCAAAACCCTAAAACACTACCCCCTACAAAACACAAACACCACCCACTACCCAACACCATAAATCTACCCCCAGCATGAACCCCTACACTACCCAAACACCACTGCACTACCCTAAACCATAAATCTAACCCCAGCACACCCCCTACACTACCCAAACACCACAGCACTACCCTAAACCCTAAAACACTACCCACAGCATGACCCCTACACTACACAAACACCACTGCACTATGCTAAACCCTAAAACACTACCCCCGCACTACACAAACACCAGTGCACTACCCTAAAACCTAAAACACTACCCCCAGCATGACCCCCTACACTACACAGACACCACTGTGCTACCCTAACCCCTAACACACTACCCCCCAGAATGACCCCTACACAACCCAAACACCACTGCACTATCCTATTCCCTAAAACACTACCCCCAGCATTACCCCTATACTATTGAAACACCACTGCACTACCCTAAACCATGAAACATTACCCCCAGCAAGACCCCTCACAACACAATCATGACTGCACTACCCTAAACCCAAAATCTACCACCAACATGACCCCCAACACTACACAAACACCACGGCACTACCCTTAACCCTAAAACACTACCCCAAGCACGACCCCCTACACTACACAAACACCACTGTACTACCCTAAACCCTAAAACACTACTCCCAGCACGACCCCCTTCACTACCCAAACACAACTGCACTACGCTAAACCTAAAAACACTACGCCCAGCAAACCCCCTACACTACCCAAACACCACTGCACTACCCTAAGCCCTAAAACACTACCCCCAGCACGACTCCCTACACTTCCCAAACACCACTGCACTACACTAACCCCTAAATCTACCCCCAGCATGACCTCCCACACTACACAAACACCACTGTACTACCCTAAACCCTAAAACACTATCCCCAGCACAAACCGCTACACTACCCAAACACCACTGAACTACCCTAAACCCTAAAACACTAACCCCAGCATGACAACCCACACTACCCAAACACCACTGCACTACCCTATACCCTAAAACATGACTCCCTACACTACACAAACACCAGTGCACTACCCTAAACCCTAAAACACTACCCCCAGCATGACCCCCTACACTACACAGACACCACTGTGCTACCCTAAACCCTAAAACACAACCCCCAGCATGACCCCTACACTACCCAAACACCACTGCACTATCCTAAACCCTAAAACACTACCCACAGCATGACCCTCTACACAACACAAACACCACTACACTACCCTAAACCTCTCAAACACGACCCTCTACACTGCACAAACACCACTGCACCACCCTTAACTCTAAAACACTACCCCCAGCATGACCCCCTACACTACACACACACCACTGCACTAACCTACACCCTAAAACACTACCCTCTACACTATGCAAAAACCACTGCAGTACCCTAAACCCTAAAACACCACCCCCAGCACAACCACCTACACTACACAAACACCACTGCACCACCCTAAACCCTAAAACACTACCCCAGCACTACCCCCTACACAACCTAAAACCCACTGCACTACCCTAAACCCTAAAACACTATCCCCAGCACGACCCACTACACTACACAAACCCCACTGCACTACCCTAAACCCAAAAACACGACCCCCTACACTACACAAACACCACTGCACTACCCTAACCCCTAAAACACTACACACAGCATGAACCTCTACACTACACAAACACCACTGCACTAACCAAAACCCTAAAACACTACCCCCTACAAAACACAAACACCACCCACTACCCAACACCATAAATCTACCCCCAGCATGAACCCCTACACTACCCAAACACCACTGCACTACCCTAAACTATAAATCTAACCCCAGCACACCCCCTACACTACCCAAACACCACAGCACTACCCTAAACCCTAAAACACTACCCACAGCATGACCCCTACACTACACAAACACCACTGCACTACGCTAAACCCTAAAACACTACCCCCTACACTACACAAACACCAGTGCACTACCCTATAACCTAAAACACTACCCCCAGCATGACCCCCTACACTACACACACACCACTGCACTAACCTACACCCTAAAACACTACCCCCTACACTATGCAAAAACCACTGCAGTACCCTAAACCCTAAAACACCACCCCCAGCACAACCACCTACACTACACAAACACCACTGCACTACCCTAAACCCTAAAACACTACCCCAGCACTACCCCCTACACAACCTAAACCCCACTGCACTACCCTAAACCCTAAAACACTATCCCCAGCACGACCCACTATACTACACAAACCCCACTGCACTACCCTAAACCCAAAAACACGACCCCCTACACTACACAAACACCACTGCACTACCCTAACCCCTAAAACACTACACACAGCATGAACCTCTACACTCCACAAACACCACTGCACTAACCAAAACCCTAAAACACTACCCCCTACAAAACACAAACACCACCCACTACCCAACACCATAAATCTACCCCCAGCACGAACCCCTACACTACCCAAACACCACTGCACTACCCTAAACTATAAATCTAACCCCAGCACACCCCCTACACTACCCAAACACCACAGCACTACCCTAAACCCTAAAACATTACCCACAGCATGACCCCTACACTACACAAACACCACTGCACTACGCTAAACCCTAAAACACTACCCCCTACACTACACAAACACCAGTGCACTACCCTAAAACCTAAAACACTACCCCCAGCATGACCCCCTACACTACAAAGACACCACTGTGCTACCCTAAACCCTAACACACTACCCCCAGCATGACCCCTACACAACCCAAACACCACTGCACTATCCTATACCCTAAAACACTACCCCCAGCGTTACCCCCTATACTATTGAAACACCACTGCACTACCCTAAACCCTAAAACACTACCCCCAGCAAGACCCCTCACAACACAATCACCACTGCACTACCCTAAACCCAAAATCTACCCCCAACATGGCCCCCAACACTACACAAACACCACTGCACTACCCTTAACCCTAAAACACTACCCTCAGCATTACTCCCTATACTATAGAAACACCACTGCACTACCCTAAACCCTAAAATACTTCCCCCAGCAAGACCCCCTCACAACACAAACACCACTGCACTACCCTAAACCCTAAAACACTACCCCCAGCATGAACCACTACACTACCCAAACACCACTGCACTACACTAAACCCTAAAACACTACCCCCTACAGTACAAAAACACCACTGCACTACACTAAATCCTAAAACACTAACCCCAGTATGACCCCCTACACTACCCAAACATAACTGCACTACCCTATACTCTAAAACACAAACACCAGTGCACTACCCTAAAACCTAAAACACTACCCCCAGCATGACCCCCTACACTACACAGACACCACTGTGCCACCCTAAACCCTAACACACTACCCCCAGCATGACCCCTACACAACCCAAACACCACTGCACTATCCTATACCCTAAAACACTACCCCCATCATTACCCCCTATACTATTGAAACACCACTGCACTACCCTAAACCCTAAAACACTACCCCCAGAAAGACCCCCTCACAACACAATCACCACTGCACTACCCTAAACCCTAAATCTACCCCCAACATGACCCCCAACACTACACAAACACCACTGCACTACCCTTAACCCTAAAACACTACCCTCAGCATTACTCCCTATACTATAGAAACACCACTGCACTACACTAAACCCTAAAACACTACCCCCAGCAAGACCCCCTCACAACACAAACACCACTGCACTACCCTAAACCCTAAATCTACCCCCAACATGACCCCGTACACTACCCAAACACCACTGCACTACCCTAAACCCTAAAACACTACCCCCAGCATGAACCACTACACTACCCAAACACCACTGCACTACACTAAACCCTAAAACACTACCCCCTACACTACAAACACTACACCCAGCATGACCCCATTCACTACCCAAACACAATTGCTCTACGCTAAACCCAAAAACACTACCCCCAGCATGACCCCCTATAATACCCAAACACCACTGAACTACCCTAAACCCAAAAACACAACCCCCTACACTACACAAACACCACTGCACTATCCTAAACCCTAAAACACTACCCCAGCACGATCCCCTACACTACACAAACACCACTGCACAACCCTAAACCCTAAAACACTACCCCAGCACGACTGCCTCCACTACCCACACACCACTGCACTACACTAAACCCTAAATCTACCCCCAGCATGACCTCCCACACTACACAAACACCACTGCACTGCCCTAAACCCTAAAACACTACCCCCAGCATGAACCACTACACTACCCAAACACAACTGCACTACACTAAACCCTAAAACACTACCCCCTACACTACAAAAACACGACTGCACTACACTAATCCCTAAAACACTAACCCAAGAACGACCCCCTACACTACACAAACACCACTGCACTACACTAAACCCTAAATCTACCCCCAGCATGACCCCCCACAAGACACAAACACCACTGCACTGCCCTAAATCCTAAAACAATATCCCCAGCACAAATCCCTACACTACCCAAACACCACTGCACTACCCTAAACCCTATAACACTACCCCCAGCACGACCCCCTACACTACACAAACACCACTGCACTACCCTAAACCGTAAAACACTACCCCCAGCACGACTCCCTACACTTCCCAAATAACACTGCACTACACTAACCCTTAAATCTACCCCCAGCATGACCTCCCACACTACACAAACACCACTGTACTACCCTAAACCCTAAAACACTATCCCCAGCACTAACCGCTATACTACCCAAACACCACTGCACTACCCTATACCCTAAAACATGACTGCCTACACTACACAAACACCACTGCACTACCCTAAACCCAAAAACACTACCCCCTACACTACACAAACACCACTGCACAACCCTAAACCCTAAAACACTACCACCAGCATGACCCCCTACACTACATAAACACCACTGCACAACCCTAAACCCTAAAACACTATCCCAGCATGACTCCCTACACTACCCAAACACCACTTCACTACACTAAACCCTAAATCTACCCCCAGCATGACCTCCCACACTACACAAACACCACTTCACTGCCCTAAACCCTAAAACACTATCCCCAGCACAAATCCCTACACTACACAAACACCACTGCACTACCCTAAACTTTAAAACACTAACCCCAGCATGACTACCCTACACTACACAAACCCCACTGCACTACCCTAAACCCAAAAACACGACCCCCTACACTACACAAACACCACTGCACTACCCTAACCCCTAAAACACTACACACAGCATGAACCTCTACACTACACAAACACCACTGCACTAACCAAAACCCTAAAACACTACCCCCTACAAAACACAAACACCACCCACTACCCAACACCCTAAATCTACCCCCAGCATGAACCCCTACACTACCCAAACACCACTGCACTACCCTAAACCATAAATCTAACCCCAGCACACCCCCTACACTACCCAAACACCACAGCACTACCCTAAACCCTAAAACACTACCCACAGCATGACCCCTACACTACACAAACACCACTGCACTATGCTAAACCCTAAAACACTACCCCCACACTACACAAACACCAGTGCACTACCCTAAAACCTAAAACACTACCCCCAGCATGACCCCCTACACTACACAGACACCACTGTGCTACCCTAACCCCTAACACACTAACCCCCAGCATGACCCCTACACAACCCAAACACCACTGCACTATCCTATTCCCTAAAACACTACCCCCAGCATTACCCCTATACTATTGAAACACCACTGCACTACCCTAAACCATGAAACATTACCCCCAGCAAGACCCCTCACAACACAATCACGACTGCACTACCCTAAACCCAAAATCTACCACCAACATGACCCCCAACACTACACAAACACCACGGCACTACCCTTAACCCTAAAACACTACCCCAAGCACGACCCCCTACACTACACAAACACCACTGTACTACCCTAAACCCTAAAACACTACTCCCAGCACGACCCCCTTCACTACCCAAACACAACTGCACTACGCTAAACCTAAAAACACTACCCCAGCAAACCCCCTACACTACCCAAACACCACTGCACTACCCTAAGCCCTAAAACACTACCCCCAGCACGACTCCCTACACTTCCCAAACACCACTGCACTACACTAACCCCTAAATCTACCCCCAGCATGACCTCCCACACTACACAAACACCACTGTACTACCCTAAACCCTAAAACACTATCCCCAGCACAAACCGCTACACTACCCAAACACCACTGAACTACCCTAAACCCTAAAACACTAACCCCAGCATGACAACCCACACTACCCAAACACCACTGCACTACCCTATACCCTAAAACATGACTCCCTACACTACACAAACACCAGTGCACTACCCTAAACCCTAAAACACTACCCCCAGCATGACCCCCTACACTACACAGACACCACTGTGCTACCCTAAACCCTAAAACACAACCCCCAGCATGACCCCTACACTACCCAAACACCACTGCACTATCCTAAACCCTAAAACACTACCCACAGCATGACCCTCTACACAACACAAACACCACTACACTACCCTAAACCTCTCAAACACGACCCTCTACACTGCACAAACACCACTGCACCACCCTTAACTCTAAAACACTACCCCCAGCATGACCCCCTACACTACACACACACCACTGCACTAACCTACACCCTAAAACACTACCCTCTACACTATGCAAAAACCACTGCAGTACCCTAAACCCTAAAACACCACCCCCAGCACAACCACCTACACTACACAAACACCACTGCACCACCCTAAACCCTAAAACACTACCCCAGCACTACCCCCTACACAACCTAAACCCCACTGCACTACCCTAAACCCTAAAACACTATCCCCAGCACGACCCACTACACTACACAAACCCCACTGCACTACCCTAAACCCAAAAACACGACCCCCTACACTACACAAACACCACTGCACTACCCTAACCCCTAAAACACTACACACAGCATGAACCTCTACACTACACAAACACCACTGCACTAACCAAAACCCTAAAACACTACCCCCTACAAAACACAAACACCACCCACTACCCAACACCATAAATCTACCCCCAGCATGAACCCCTACACTACCCAAACACCACTGCACTACCCTAAACTATAAATCTAACCCCAGCACACCCCCTACACTACCCAAACACCACAGCACTACCCTAAACCCTAAAACACTACCCACAGCATGACCCCTACACTACACAAACACCACTGCACTACGCTAAACCCTAAAACACTACCCCCTACACTACACAAACACCAGTGCACTACCCTATAACCTAAAACACTACCCCCAGCATGACCCCCTACACTACACACACACCACTGCACTAACCTACACCCTAAAACACTACCCCCTACACTATGCAAAAACCACTGCAGTACCCTAAACCCTAAAACACCACCCCCAGCACAACCACCTACACTACACAAACACCACTGCACTACCCTAAACCCTAAAACACTACCCCAGCACTACCCCCTACACAACCTAAACCCCACTGCACTACCCTAAACCCTAAAACACTATCCCCAGCACGACCCACTATACTACACAAACCCCACTGCACTACCCTAAACCCAAAAACACGACCCCCTACACTACACAAACACCACTGCACTACCCTAACCCCTAAAACACTACACACAGCATGAACCTCTACACTCCACAAACACCACTGCACTAACCAAAACCCTAAAACACTACCCCCTACAAAACACAAACACCACCCACTACCCAACACCATAAATCTACCCCCAGCACGAACCCCTACACTACCCAAACACCACTGCACTACCCTAAACTATAAATCTAACCCCAGCACACCCCCTACACTACCCAAACACCACAGCACTACCCTAAACCCTAAAACATTACCCACAGCATGACCCCTACACTACACAAACACCACTGCACTACGCTAAACCCTAAAACACTACCCCCTACACTACACAAACACCAGTGCACTACCCTAAAACCTAAAACACTACCCCCAGCATGACCCCCTACACTACAAAGACACCACTGTGCTACCCTAAACCCTAACACACTACCCCCAGCATGACCCCTACACAACCCAAACACCACTGCACTATCCTATACCCTAAAACACTACCCCCAGCGTTACCCCCTATACTATTGAAACACCACTGCACTACCCTAAACCCTAAAACACTACCCCCAGCAAGACCCCTCACAACACAATCACCACTGCACTACCCTAAACCCAAAATCTACCCCCAACATGGCCCCCAACACTACACAAACACCACTGCACTACCCTTAACCCTAAAACACTACCCTCAGCATTACTCCCTATACTATAGAAACACCACTGCACTACCCTAAACCCTAAAATACTTCCCCCAGCAAGACCCCCTCACAACACAAACACCACTGCACTACCCTAAACCCTAAAACACTACCCCCAGCATGAACCACTACACTACCCAAACACCACTGCACTACACTAAACCCTAAAACACTACCCCCTACAGTACAAAAACACCACTGCACTACACTAAATCCTAAAACACTAACCCCAGTATGACCCCCTACACTACCCAAACATAACTGCACTACCCTATACTCTAAAACACAAACACCAGTGCACTACCCTAAAACCTAAAACACTACCCCCAGCATGACCCCCTACACTACACAGACACCACTGTGCCACCCTAAACCCTAACACACTACCCCCAGCATGACCCCTACACAACCCAAACACCACTGCACTATCCTATACCCTAAAACACTACCCCCATCATTACCCCCTATACTATTGAAACACCACTGCACTACCCTAAACCCTAAAACACTACCCCCAGAAAGACCCCCTCACAACACAATCACCACTGCACTACCCTAAACCCTAAATCTACCCCCAACATGACCCCCAACACTACACAAACACCACTGCACTACCCTTAACCCTAAAACACTACCCTCAGCATTACTCCCTATACTATAGAAACACCACTGCACTACACTAAACCCTAAAACACTACCCCCAGCAAGACCCCCTCACAACACAAACACCACTGCACTACCCTAAACCCTAAATCTACCCCCAACATGACCCCGTACACTACCCAAACACCACTGCACTACCCTAAACCCTAAAACACTACCCCCAGCATGAACCACTACACTACCCAAACACCACTGCACTACACTAAACCCTAAAACACTACCCCCTACACTACAAACACTACACCCAGCATGACCCCATTCACTACCCAAACACAATTGCTCTACGCTAAACCCAAAAACACTACCCCCAGCATGACCCCCTATAATACCCAAACACCACTGAACTACCCTAAACCCAAAAACACAACCCCCTACACTACACAAACACCACTGCACTATCCTAAACCCTAAAACACTACCCCAGCACGATCCCCTACACTACACAAACACCACTGCACAACCCTAAACCCTAAAACACTACCCCAGCACGACTGCCTCCACTACCCACACACCACTGCACTACACTAAACCCTAAATCTACCCCCAGCATGACCTCCCACACTACACAAACACCACTGCACTGCCCTAAACCCTAAAACACTACCCCCAGCATGAACCACTACACTACCCAAACACAACTGCACTACACTAAACCCTAAAACACTACCCCCTACACTACAAAAACACGACTGCACTACACTAATCCCTAAAACACTAACCCAAGAACGACCCCCTACACTACACAAACACCACTGCACTACACTAAACCCTAAATCTACCCCCAGCATGACCCCCCACAAGACACAAACACCACTGCACTGCCCTAAATCCTAAAACAATATCCCCAGCACAAATCCCTACACTACCCAAACACCACTGCACTACCCTAAACCCTATAACACTACCCCCAGCACGACCCCCTACACTACACAAACACCACTGCACTACCCTAAACCCTAAAACACTACCCCCAGCACGACTCCCTACACTTCCCAAATAACACTGCACTACACTAACCCTTAAATCTACCCCCAGCATGACCTCCCACACTACACAAACACCACTGTACTACCCTAAACCCTAAAACACTATCCCCAGCACTAACCGCTATACTACCCAAACACCACTGCACTACCCTATACCCTAAAACATGACTGCCTACACTACACAAACACCACTGCACTACCCTAAACCCTAAAACACTACCCACAGCATGACCCCCTACACTACACAAACACCACTGTACTACGCTAAACCCTAAAACACTACCCCCTATACTACACAAACACATGTGCACTACCCTAAGAACTAAAACACTACCCCCAGCATGACCCCCTACACTACAAAGACACCACTGTGCTACCCTAAACCCTAACACACTACCCCCAGCATGACCCCTACACAACCCAAACACCATTGCACTATCCTATACCCTAAACACTACCCCCATACTATTGAAACACCACTGCACTACCCTAAACCCTAAAACACTACCCCTAGCAAGACCCCCAACACTACACAAACACCACTGCACTACCCTTAACCCTAAAACACTACCCTCAGCATTACTCCCTATGCTATAGAAACACCACTGTACTACCCTAAACCCTAAAACTACCCCCAACATGACCCCCTACACTACCCAAACACCACTGCACTACCCTAAACCCTAAAACACTACCCCCAGCATGAACCACTACACTACCCAAACCAAACTGCACTGCACTAAACCCTAAAACACTACCCCCAACACTACAAAAACACCACTGCACTACACTAATCCCTAAAACACTAACCCAAGAACGACCCCCTACACTACACAAACACCACTGCACTACACTAAACCCTAAATCTACCCCCAGCATGACCCCCCACAAGACACAAACACCACTGCACTGCCCTAAATCCTAAAACAATATCCCCAGCACAAATCCCTACACTACCCAAACACCACTGCACTACCCTAAACCCTAAAACACTAACCCCAGCATGAACTCCTACACTACCCAAACATCACTGCACTACCCTATACCCTAAAACATGACCCCCTACATTTCACATACACCACTGCACTACCCTAAGCCCTAAAACACAACCCCCTACACTACACAAACACCAATGCAATAACCTAAACCCTAAAACACTACCCCCAGCAGAACCCCCTACACTACACAAACACCACTGCCCTACTCTAAACCCTAAAACACTATTCCCAGCACAAACCCCTACACTACCCAAACACCACGGAACTACCCTAAACCCTTAAACACTAACCCCAGCATGATACCATACACTACCGAAAATACCACTGCACTACCCTATACCCTTAAACATGACTCCCTCCACTACACAAACACCACAGCACTACCCTAAACCCTAAAACACTACCCACAGCATGACCCCTACACTACACAAACACAACTGCACTACCCTAAACCCTAAAACACTACCCCAGCACGACTCCCTACACTTCCCAAACACCACTGCACTAAACAAACCCCTAAATCTACACCCAGCATGACCTCCCACACTACACAAACACCACTGTACTACCCTAAACCCTAAAACACTATCCCAAGCACAAACCCCTACACTACCCAAACACCAATGAACTACCCTAAACCCCAGCATGACACCATACACTACCCAAACACCACTGCACTACCCTATACCCTAAAACATGACTCCCTCCACTACACAAACACCACAGCACTACCCTAAACCCTAAAACACTACCCACAGCATGACCCCCTACACTACAAAAACACCACTGCACTACGCTAAACCCTAAAACACTACTCCCTACACTACACAAACAAAGGTGCACTACCCTAAAACCTAAAACACTACCCCCAGCATGACCCCCACACTACACAGACACCACTGTGCTACCCTAAACCCTAACACACTACCCCCAGCATGACCCCTACACAACCCAAACACCACTGCACTATCCTATACCCTAAAACACTACCCCCAGCATTAACCCCTATACTATTGAAACACCACTGCACTACCCTAAACCCTAAAACACTACCCCCAGCAAGACCCCTCACAACACAATCACCACTGCACTACCCTAAACCCAAAATCTACCCCCATCATGACCCCCAACAGTACACAAACAACACTGCACTACCCTTAACCCTAAAACACTACCATCAGCATTACTCCCTATACTATAGAAACACCACTGCATTACCCTAAACCTTAAAATACTACCCCCAGCAAGACCCCCTCACAACACAAACACCACTGCACTACCCTAAACCCTCAATCTACCCCCAGCATGACCCCCTACACTACCCAAACACCACTGCACTACCCTAATCCCTAAAACACTACCCCCAGCATGAACCACTACACTACCCAAACACCACTGCATTACACTAAACCCTAAAACACTACCCCAGCACGACTCCCTACACTTCCCAAACACCACTGCACTACACAAACCCCTAAATCTACACCCAGCATGACCTCCCACACTACACAAACACCATTGTACTACCCTAAACCCTAAAACACTATCCCCAGCACAAACCCCTACACTACCCAAACACCACTGAACTACCCTAAACCCTTAAACGCTAACCCCAGCATGACACCATACACTACCCAAACACAACTGCACTACCCTATACCCTAAAACATGACTCCCTACACTACACAAACACTACTGCACTACCCTAAACCCTAAAACACTACCCACAGCATGACCCCCTACACTACACAAACACCACTGCACTACGCTAAACCCTAAAACACTACCCCCTACACTACACAAACACCAGTGCACTACTCTAAAACCTAACACACTACCCCCAGCATGACCCCTACACAACCCAAACACCACTGCACTATCCTATACCCTAAAACACTACCCCCAGTATTACCCCCTATACTATTGAAACACCACTGCACTACCCTAAACCCTAAAACACTACCCCCAGCAAGACCCCCTCACAACACAATCACCACTGCACTACCCTAAACCCTAAATCTACCCCCAACATGACCCCCAACACTACACAAACACCACTGTCCTACCCTTAACCCTAAAACACTACCCTCAGCATTACTCCCTATACTATAGAAACACCACTGCACTACCCTAAACCCTAAAACACTACCCCCAGCAAGACCCCCTCACAACTCAAACACCACTGCACTACCCTAAACCCTAAATCTACCCCCAACATGACCCCCTACACTACCCAAACACCACTGCACTACCCTAAACCCTAAAACACTACCCCCAGCATGAACCACTACACTACCCAAACACCACTGCACTACACTAAACCCTAAAACACTACCCCCTACACTACAAAAACACCACTGCACAACACTAATCCCTAAAACACTAACCCAAGAATGACCCCCTACACTACACAAACACCACTGTACTACCCTAAAACACTACACCCAGCATGACCCCGTTCACTACCCAAACACAATTGCACTACGCTAAACCCAAAAGCACTACCCCCAGCATGACCCCCTATAATACCCAAACACCAGTGAACTACCCTAAACCCAAAAGCACAACCCCCTACACTACACAAACACCACTGCACTATCCTAAACCCTAAAACACTACCCCAGCACGATCCTCTACACTACACAAACACAACTGCACAACCCTAAACCCTAAAACACTACCCCAGCACGACTCCCTACACTACCCAAACACCACTGCACTACACTAAACCCTAAATCTACCCCCAGCATGACCTCCTACACTACACAAACACCACTGCACTGCCCTAAACCCTAAAACACTACCCCCAGCATGAACGACTACACTACCCAAACACAACTGCACTACACTAAACCCTAAAACACTACCCCCTACACTACAAAAACACCACTGCACTACACTAATCCCTAAAACACTAACCCAAGAACGACCCCCTACACTACACAAACACCACTGCACTACACTAAACCCTAAATCTACCCCCAGCATGACCCCCCAACAAGACACAAACACCATTGCACTGCCCTAAACCCTAAAACACTATCCCCAGCACAAATCCCTACACTACCCAAACACCACTGCTCTACCCTAAACCCTAAAACACTAACCCCAGCATGACCCCATACACTACCCAAACATCACTGCACTACCCTATACCCTAAAACATGACAACCTACACTTCACAAACACCACTGCACTACCCTAAGCCCTAAAACACAATCCAAAACACTACACAAACACCACTGCACTACCCTATACCCTAAAACACTACCCCCAGCAAGACCCCCTCACAACACAATCACCACTGCACTACCCTAAACCCTAAATCTACCCCCAACATGACCCCCAACACTACACAAACACCACTGTCCTACCCTTAACCCTAAAACACTACCCTCAGCATTACTTCCTATACTAATGAATCACCACTGCACTACCCTAAACCCTAAATCTACCCCCAACATGACCCCCTACACTACCCAAACACCACTGCACTACCCTAAACCCTAAAAAACTACCCCCAGCATGAACCACTACACTACCCAAACACCACTGCACTACACTAAACCCTAAAACACTACCCCCTACACTACAAAAACACCACTGCACAAAAATAATCCCTAAAACACTAACCCAAGAATGACCCCCTACACTACACAAACACCACTGTACTACCCTAAAACAATACACCCAGCATGACCCCGTTCACTACCCAAACACAATTGCACTACACTAAACCCGAAAACACTACCCCCAGCATGACCCCCTATAAAACTCAAACACCACTGAACTACCCTAAACCCAAAAGCACAACCCCCTACACTACACAAACACCACTGCACTATCCTAAACCCTAAAACACTACCCCAGCACGATCGTCTACACTACACAAACACCACTGCACAACCCTAAACCCTAAAACACTACCCCAGCACGACTCCCTACACTACCCAAACACCACTGCACTACACTAAACCCTAAATCTATCCCCAGCATGACCTCCTACACTACACAAACACCACTGCACTGCCCAAAACCCTAAAACACTACCCCCAGCATGAACGACTACACTACCCAAACACAACTGCACTACACTAAACCCTAAAACACTACCCCCTACACTACAAAAATGCCACTGCACTACACTAATCCCTAAAACACTAACCCAAGAACGACCCCCTACACTACACAAACACCACTGCACTCTACTAAAACCCTAAATCTACCCTCAGCATGACCCCCCACAAGACACAAACACCACTGCACTGCCCTAAACCCTAAAACACTATCCCCAGCACAAATCCCTACACTACCCAAACACCACTGCTCTACCCTAAACCCTAAAACACTAACCCCAGCATGACCCCATACACTACCCAAACATCACTGCACTACCCTATACCCTAAAACATGACAACCTACACTTCACAAACACCACTGCACTACCCTAAGCCCTAAAACAAAATCCCCTACACTACACAAACACCAATGCAATAACCTAAACCCTAAAACACTACCCCCAGCACGACCCCCTACACTACACAAACACCACTACACTACCCTAAACCCTAAAACACTACCCAAGCACGACTCCCTACACTTCCCAAACACCACTGCACTAAACAAACCCCTAAATCTACACCCAGCATGACCTCCCACACTACACAAACACCACTGTACTACCCTAAACCCTAAAATACTATACCCCAGCACAAACCCCTACACTACCCGAACACCACTGAGCTACCCTAAACCCTTAAACACTAACCGCAGCATGACACCATACACTACCCAAACACCACTGCACTACCCTATACCCTAAAACATGACTCCCTCCACTACACAAACACCACAGCACTAGCCTAAACCCTAAAACACTACCCACAGCATGACCCAGTACACTACACAAACACCACTGCACTACGCTAAACCCCAAAACACTACCCCCTACACTACACAAACACCAGTGCACTACCCTAAAACCTAAAACACTACCACCAGCATGACCCCTACACAACCCAAACACCACTGCACTATCCTATACCCTAAAACACTACCCCCAGCATTACCCCCAACACTACACAAACACCACTGCACTACCCTTAACCCTAAAACACTACCCTCAGCATTACTCCCTATACTATAGAAACACCACTGCACTACCCTAAACCCTAAAATACTACCCCCAGCAAGACCCCCTCACAACACAAACACCACTGCACTACCCTAAACCCTAAATCTACCCCCAGCATGACCCCCTACACTACCCAAACACCACTGCACTACCCTAAACCCTAAAACACTACCCCCAGCATGAACCACTACACTACCCAAACACCACTGTATTACACTAAACCCTAAAACACTAACCCAAGAACGACCCCCTACACTACACAAACACCACTGTACTACCCTAAAACACTACACCCAGCATGACCCCGTTCACTACCCAAACACAATTGCACTACGCTAAACCCAAAAACACTACCCCCAGCATGACCCCCTATAATACCCAAACACCACTGAACTACCCTAAACCCAAAAACACAACCCCCTACACTACACAAACACCACTGCACTATCCTAAACCCTAAAACACTACCCCCAGCATGACCCCCTACACTACCCAAACACCACTGCACAACCCTAATCCATAAATCTAACCCCAGCACAACCCCGTAGACTACTCAAACACCACTGCACTACCCTAAACCCTAAAACACTGCCCCCAGCATGACCCCTTACACTACACAAACACCACTTTATGACCCTAAATCCTAAATCTGCACCCAGCATGGCCTCCTACACTACACAAACACCACTGCACTACCCTAAACCCTAAAACATTACCCCAAGCACGACCCCCTACACCACACAAACACCACTGTACAACACTACACCTAAAAACACTACCCTCAGCACAAACCCCTACACTACCCAAACACCACTGCACTACCCTAAACCCTAAAACACAATCCCTACACTACAGAAACACCACTGCACTACCCTAAACCCTAAAACACTACTCCAGCACGACTCCCTACACTAACCAAACACCACTGCACTACCCTAAACCCTAAATCTACCACCAGCATGACCCCCCACACTACACAAATATCACTGCACTGCCCTAAACCCTAAAACACTATCCCCAGCACAAATCCCTACACTACCCAAACACCACTGCACTACCCTAAACCCTAAAACACAACCCCCAGCATGACCCCCTACACTACCCAAACATCACTGCACTACCCTATACCCTAAAACATGACCCCCTACACTACACAAACACCACTGCACTACCCTAAGCCCTAAAACACAATCCCCTACACTACACAAACACCAATGCAATACCCTAAACCCTAAAACACTACCCCTAGCACGACCCCCTACACTACACAAACACCACTGCACTACCCTAAACCCTAAAACACTACCCCAGTACGACTCCCTACACTTCCCAAATACCACTGCACTACACAAACCCCTAAATCTACACCCAGCATGACCTCCCACACTGCACAAACACCACTGTACTACCCTAAACCCTAAAACACTATCCCCAGCACAAACCCCTACACTACCCAAACACCACTGAACTACCCTAAACACTAACCCCAGCATGACACCATACACTACCCAAAAACCACTGCACTACCCTATACCCTAAAACATGACTCCCAACACTACACAAACACCACTGCACTACCTTAAACCCTCAAACACTACCCACAGCATGACCCCCTACACTACACAAACACCACTGCACTACGCTAAACCCTAAAACACTACCCCCTACACTATACAAACACCAGTGCACTACCCTAAAACCTAAAACACTACCCCCAGCATGACCCCCTACACTACACAGACACCACTGTGCTACCCTAAACCCTAACACACTACCCCCAGCATGACCCCTACACAACCCAAAAACCACTGCACTATCCTATACCCTAAAACACTACCCCCAGCATTACCCCCTATACTACACTATCCTACACTGCACTATCCTATACCCTAAAACACTACCCCAGCAAGACCCCCTCACAACATAAACACCACTGCACTACTCTAAACCCTAAATCTACCCCAACATGACCCCTACACTACCCAAACACCACTACACTACCCTAAACCCTAAAACACCATGCCCAGCATGAACCACTATACTACTAAAACACCACTGCACTACACTAAACCCTAAAACACTACCCCCTACCCTACAAAAACACCACTGCACTACCCTAATCCCTAAAACACTACCCCAAGAACGACCCCATACACCACACAAACACCACTGTCCTACCCTAAACCCTAAAACACTACCCCCAGCACAACCCCTACACTACACAACCACCACTGCACTACCCTAATCCATAAAACACAACCCCAGCACGACTCCCTACACTACCCGAACACCACTGCACTACACTAAACCCTAAATCTACCCCCAGCATGAACTCCCACACTACACAAACACCACTGCACTGCCCTAAATCCTAAAACACTATCCCCAGCACAAACCCCTATACTACACAAACACCACTGCACTACCCTAATCCCTAAAACACTACCCCAAGAACGACCCCATACACTACACAAACACCACTGTACTACCCTAAACCTTAAAACACTACCCCCAGCATGACCCCCTTCACTACCCAAACACAACTGCACTACGCTAAACCCAAAAGTACTACCCCCAGCATGAACCCCTACACTACTCAAACACCACTGCACTACCCTAAAACCAAAAACACGACCCCCTACACTACACAAACACCACTTCACTACCCTAAACCCCAAAACACTACCTCCAGCACAACCCCTACACTACAGAAACACCACTGCACTATCCTAAACCATAAAACACAACCCCAGCACGACTCCCTACACTACCCAAACACCCCTGCACTACACTAAACCCTAAATCTACCCACAGCATGACCTCTCACACAACACAAACACCACTGCACTGCCCTAAACCCTAAAACACTATCCCCAGCACACACCCCTATACTACACAAACACCACTGCACTACCCTAAACTCTAAAACACTAACCCCAGCATGACCCCCTACACTACCCAAACACCACTGCACTACCCTATACCCTAAAACATGACCCCCTACACTACACATGACCCACATGACTACACAAACACCACTGTACTACCCTAAACCCTAAAACACTACCCCCAGCAAGACCCCTCACAACACAATCACCACTGCACTACCCTAAACCCAAAATCTACCCCCATCATGACCCCCAACACTACACAAACACCACTGCATTACCCTAAACCCTAAAATACTACCCCCAGCAAGACCCCCTCACAACACAAACACCACTGCACTACCCTAAACCCTCATTCTACCCCCTGCATGACCCCCTACACTACCCAAACACCACTGCACTACCCTAAACCCTAAAACACTACCCCCAGCATGAACCACTACACTACCCAAACACCACTGCACTACACTAAACCCTAAAACACTACCCCAGCACGACTCCCTACACCCAAACACCACTGCACTACAAAAACCCCTAAATCTACACCCAGCATGACCACCCACACTACACAAACACCATTGTACTACCATAAACCCTAAAACACTATCCCCAGCACAAACCCCTACACTACCCAAACACCACTGAACTACCCTACACCCTTAAACGCTAACCCCAGCATGACACCATACACTACCAAAACACAACTGCACTACCCTATACCCTAAAACATGACTCCCTATACTACACAAACACTACTGCACTACCCTAAACCCTAAAACACTACCCACAGCATGACCCCCTACACTACACAAACACCACTGCACTATGCTAAACCCTAAAACACTACCCCCTACACTACACAAACACCAGTGCACTACTCTAAAACCTAATACACTACCCCCAGCATGACCCCCTACACTACACAGACACCACTGCGCTACCCTAAACCCTAACACACTACCCCAGCATGACCCCTACACAACCCAAACACCACTGCACTATCCTATACCCTAAAACACTACCCCCAGTATTACCCCCTATACTATTGAAACACCACTGCACTACCCTAAACCCTAAAACACTACCCCCAGAAAGACTCCCTCACAACACAATCACCACTGCACTACCCTAAACCCTAAATCTACCCCCAACATGACCCCCAACACTACACAAACACCACTGTCCTACCCTTAACCCTAAAACACTACCCTCAGCATTACTCCCTATACTATAGAAACACCACTGCACTACCCTAAACCCTAAAACACTACCCCCAGCAAGACCCCCTCACAACTCAAACATCACTGCACTACCCTAAAGCCTAAATCTACCCCCAACATGACCCCCTACACTACCCAAACACCACTGCACTACACTAAACCCTAAAACACTACCCCCTGCACTACAAAAACACCACTGCACAACACTAATCCCTAAAACACGAACCCAAAAGCACAACCCCCTACACTACATAAACACCACTGCGCTATCCTAAACCCTAAAACACTACCCCAGCACGATCCTCTACACTACACAAACACCACTGCACAACCCTAAGCCCTAAAACACAATCCAAAACACTACACAAACACCACTGCACTACCCTAAACCATAAAACACTACCCCCAGCAAGACCCCCTCACAACACAATCACCACTGCACTACCCTAAACCCTAAATCTATCCCCAACATGACCCCCAACACTACACAAACACCACTGTCCTACCCTTAACCCTAAAACACCACCCTCAGCATTACTCCCTATACTATAGAAACACCACTGCACTACCCTAAACCCTAAAACACTACCCCCAGCAAGACCCCCTCACAACTCAAACACCACTGCACTACCCTAAACCCTAAATCTACCCCCAACATGACCCCCTACACTACCCAAACACCACTGCACTACCCTAAACCCTAAAACACTACCCCCAGCATGAACCACTACACTACCCAAACACCACTGCACTACACTAAACCCTAAAACACTACCCCCTACACTACAAAAACACCACTGCACAACACTAATCCCTAAAACACTAACCCAAGAATGACCCCCTACACTACACAAACACCACTGTACTACCCGAAAACACTACACCCAGCATGACCCCGTTCACTACCCAAACACAATTGCACTACGCTAAACCCAAAAACACTACCCCCAGCATGACCCCCTATAATACCCAAACACCACTGAACTACCCTAAACCCAAAAGCACAACCCCCTACACTACACAAACACCACTGCACTATCCTAAACCCTAAAACAGTACCCCAGCACGATCCTCTACACTACACAAACACCACTGCACAACCCTAAACCCTAAAACACTACCCCAGCACGACTCCCTACACTACCCAAACACCACTGCACTACACTAAACCCTAAATCTACCCCCAGCATGACCTCCTACACTACACAAACACCACTGCACTGCCCTAAACCCTAAAACACTACCCCCAGCATGAACGACTACACTACCCAAAACCAACTGCACTACACTAAACCCTAAAACACTACCCCCTACACTGCAAAAACACCACTGCACTACACTAATCCCTAAAACACTAACCCAAGAACGACCCCCTACACTACACAAACACCACTGCACTACACTAAACCCTAAATCTACCCCCAGCATGACCCCCACCCTACACAAACACCACGGCACTGCCCTAAACCCTAAAACACTGCCCCCAGCATGACCCCCCACACTACACAAACACCACTGCACTACCCTAAACCCTAAAACACTACCCCACACAAAACACAAACACCACTGCTCTACCCTAAACCCTAAATCTACCCCAGCATGACCCCCTACACTACCCAAACACCACTGCACTACCCTAAACCCTAAAGCACTACCCCAGCATGAACCCCTACACTACCCAAACAGCACTGCACTGCCCCAAACTATAAAACACTACCCACAGCACGACCCCCTACACTACCCAAACACCACTGCACTACCCTAAACCCTAAAACACTGCCCCCAGCATCACCCCTTACACTACACAAACACCACTGTATGAGCCTAAACCCTAAATCTACACCCAGCATGACCTCCTACACTACACAAACACCACTGCACTACCCTAAACCCTAAAACACTACCCCCAGCATGAACAACTACTCTACCCAAACACCACTGCACTACACTAAACCTAAAAACACTACCCCCAGCACAAACCCCTACACTACCCAAACACCACTGCACTACCCTAGGCCCTAAAACACAACCCCCTACACTACAGAAACACCACTGCACTACCCTAAACCCTAAAATACTACTCCAGCACGACTCCCTACAGTAACCAAACACCACTGCAATACACTACACCCTAAATCTACCCCCAGCATGACCCCCACACTACACAAACAGCACTGCACTGCCCTAAACCCTAAAACACTATCCCCAGCACAAATCCCTACACTACCCAAACAGCACTGCACTGCCCCAAACTATAAAACACTACCCACAGCACGACCCCCTATACTACCCAAACACCACTGCACTACCCTAAACCCTAAAGCACTAACCCCAGCATGACCCCCTACACTACCCAAACACGACTGCTCTAGGCTATACCCTAAAACATGACCCCCTACACTACATAAACACCACTGCACTACCCTAAGCCCTAAAACACAATACCCTACACTACACAAACACCAATGCAATATGCTAAACCCTAATACACTTCCCCCATCACGACCCCCTACACTACATAAACACCACTGCACTACCCTAAACCCTAAAACACTACCCCAGCACGACTCCTTACACTTCCCAAACACCACTGCACTACACAAGCCCCTAAATCTACACCTAGCATGACCTCCCACACTACACAAACACCACTGTACCACCCTAAACATTAAAACACTATCCCCAGCTCAAACCCATACACGACACAAACACCACTGAACTACCCTAAACCCTTAAACATGACTTCCTACACTACACAAACACCACTGAACTACCCTAAACCCTAAAACACTACCCAGAGCATGACCCCCTACACGACACAAACACCACTGCACTACGCTAAACCCTAAAACACTACCCCCTACACTACACAAACACCAGTGCACTACCCTAAAACACTACCCCCAGCATGAACCCCTACATTACACAGACACCACTGTGCTACCCTAAACCCTAACACACTACCCCCAGCATGACCCCTACACAACCCAAACACCACTGCACTATCCTATACCCTAAAACACTACCCCATACAAAACACAAACACCACTGCTCTACCCTAAACCCTAAATCTACCACAGCATGACCCCCTACACTACCCAAACACCACTGCACTACCCTAAACCCTAAAGCACTACCCCCAGCATGAACCCCTACACTACCCAAACAGCACTGCACTGCCCCACACTATAAAACACTACCCACAGCACGACCCCCTACACTACCCAAACACCACTGCACTACCCTAAACCCTAAAACACTGCCCCCAGCATGACCCCTTACACTACACAAACACCACTGGATGAGCCTAAACCCTAAATCTACACCCAGCATGATCTCCTACACTACCCAAACACCACTGCACTACCCTAAACCCTAAAACACTAACCCCCGCATGACCCCCTACACTACCCAAACACCACTGCATTAGGCTATACCCTAAAACATGACCCCCTACACTACACAAACACCACTGCACTACCCTAAGCCCTAAAACACAATCCCCTACACTACACAAACACCAATGCAATACCCTAAACGCTAATACACTACCCCCATCAGGACCCCCTACACTACACAATCATCACTGCACTACCCTAAACCCTTAAACACTAACCCCAGCAGGACACCATACACTACCCAAACACCACTGCACTGCCCTATACCCTAAAACATGACTTCCTACACTACACAAACACCACTGCACTACCCTAAACCCTAAAACACTACCCACAGCATGACCTCCTACACTACACAAACACCACTGCACTACGCTAAACCCTAAAACACTACCCCCTACACTACACAAACACCAGTGCACTACCCTAAACCCTAAAACACTACCCCCAGCATGACCACCCTACACTACACAGACACCACTGTGCTACCCTAAACCCTAACACACTACCCCTAGCATGACCCCTACACAACCCAAACACCACTGCACTATCCTATACCCTAAAACACTACCCCCAGCATTACCCCATATACTATTGAAACACCACTGCACTACCCTAAACCCTAAAACACTACCCCGAGCAAGACCCCCTCACAACACAAACACCACTGCACTACCCTAAACCATAAATCTACCCCAAACATGACTCCCGACACTACACAAACACCACTACACTACCCTAAACCCTAAAACACTACCCCCAGCATTACTCCCTATGCAATAGAAACACCACTGCACTACCCTAAACCCAAAAACCCTACCCCCAGGAAGACCCCCTCACAACATAAACACCACTGCGCTACCTTAAACCCTAAATCTATCCCAACATGACCCCCTACACTACCCAAACCCCACTACACTACCCTAAACCCTAAAACACTATGCCCAGCATGAACCACTATACTACCCAAACACCACTGCACTACACTAAACCCTAAAACACTACCCATACACTCAAAAACACCACTGCACTACCCTAAACCCTAAAACACTACCCCCAGCATGACCCTCTTCACTACCCAAACACAACTGCACTACGCTAAACCCAAAAACACTACCCCCAGTATAAACCCCTACACTACTCAAACACCACTGCACTACTCTAAACCCAAAAACACGACCCCCTACACTACACAAACACCACTGCACTACCCTAAACACTAAAACACTACCCACAGCACAACCCCTACACTACACAAATACCACTGCACTACCCTAAACCATAACACACAACACCAGCACGACTCCTTACACTACCCAAACACCACTGCACAACACTAAACCCTAAATCTACCCCTAGCATGACCTCCCACACTACACTAACACCACTGCCCTAAACCCTAAAACACTATCCCCAGCACAAACCCCTATACTACACAAACACCACTGCACTACCCTAAACACTAAAACACTAACCCCAGCATGACCCCCCACACTACCCAAACACCACTGCACTACCCTATACCCTAAAACATGACCCCCTACACTACACAAACACCACTGCACTACCCTAAACCCTAAAACACTACCTCCTACAAAACACAAACACCACTGCACTACCCTAAACCCTAAATCTACCCTAACATGACCCCCTACACTACCCAAACACCGCTGCTCTACCATAAACCCTAAAGCACTACCTCAAGCATGAACCCCTACACTACCCAAACACCCCTGCACTGCCCCAAACTATAAAACACTACCCCCAGTACGACCCCCTACACTACACAAGTACCACTGCACCACCCTAAACCCTAAAAATACTACCCCCAGCACGACAACCTACACTACCCAAACACCACTGCACTACCCTAAACCCTAAAACACTGCCCCCAGCATGGCCCCCTACACTACACAAACACCACTGCACTACCCTAAACCCTAAAACACTACCGCATACAAAACACAAACACCACTGCACTACCCTAATTCCCAAAACACGACCCCCTACACTACACAAACACCACTGCACTACCCTAGACCCGAAAACACTACCCCCAACACAACCCCTACACTACACAAACACCACTGCACTACCCTAAACCCTAAAACACTACCCCCAGCATGACCCCCCTATACTACACAGACACCACTGTGCTACCCTAAACCCTAACACACTATCCCCAGCATGACCCCTACACAACCCAAACACCACTGCACTATCCTATACCCTAAAACACTACCCCCAGCATGACCCCCCTACACTACACAGACACCACTGTGCTACCCTAAACCCTAACACACTACCCCCAGCATGACCCCTACACAACCCAAACACCACTGCACTACCCTAAACCCTAAAACACTACCTCGAGCAAGACCCCCTCACAACACAAACACCACTGCACTACCCTAAACCCTAAATCTACCCCAAACATGACCCCCAACACTACACAAACACCACTACACTACCCTAAACCCTAAAACACTACCCCCAGCATTACTCCCTATGCAATAGAAACACCACTGCACTACCCTAAACCCTAAAACCCTACTCCCAGGAAGACCCCCTCACAACATAAACACCACTGCGCTACCCTAAACCTTAAATCTATCCCAACATGACCCCCTACACTACCCAAACACCACTACACTACCCTAAACCCTAAAACACTACCCCCAGCATGAGCCACTATACTATCCAAACACCACTGCACTACACTAAACCCTAAAATACTACCCCCTTTTCTACAAAAACACCACTGCACTACTCTAATCCCTAAAACACTACAATAAGAACGACGCCATACACTACACAAACACCACTGTACTACCCTAAACCCTAAAACACTACCCCCAGCATGACCCCCTTCACTACCCAAACACAACTGCACTACGCTAAACCCAAAAACACTACCCCCAGCATGAACCCCTACACTACTCAAACACCACTGCACTACTCTAAACCCCAAAACACGACCCCCTACACTACACAAATACCACTGTACTCCCCTAAACCATAAAACACAACCCCAGCACGACTCCTTACACTACCCAAACACCACTGCACAACACTAAACCCTAAATCTACCCCTAGCATGACCTCCCACACTACACAAACACCACTGCACTGCCCTAAACCCTAAAACACCATCCCCAGCACAAACCCCTATACTACACAAACACCACTACACTACCCTAAACACTAAAACACTAACCCCAGCATGACCCCCCACACTACCCAAACACCACTGCACTACCATATACCCTAAAACATGACCCCCTACACTACACAAACACCACTGCACTACCCTAAACCCTAAAATACTACCTCCTACAAAACACAAACACCACTGCACTACCCTAAACCCTAAATCTACCCTGACATGACCCCCTACACTACCCAAACACCACTGCTCTACCATAAACCCTAAAGCACTACCTCAAGCATGAACCCCTACACTACCCAAACACCCCTGCACTGCCCCAAACTATAAAACACTACCCCCAGTACGACCCCCTACACTACACAAGTACCACTGCACCACCCTAAACCCTAAAAATACTACCCCCAGCACGACAACCTACACTACCCAAACACCACTGCACTACCCTAAACCCTAAAACACTGCCCCCAGCATGGCCCCCTACACTACACAAACACCACTGCACTACCCTAAACCCTAAAACACTACCGCATACAAAACACAAACACCACTGCACTACCCTAATTCCCAAAACACGACCCCCTACACTACACAAACACCACTGCACTACCCTAGACCCGAAAACACTACCCCCAACACAACCCCTACACTACACAAACACCACTGCACTACCCTAAACCCTAAAACACTACCCCCAGCATGACCCCCCTATACTACACAGACACCACTGTGCTACCCTAAACCCTAACACACTACCCCCAGCATGACCCCTACACAACCCAAACACCACTGCACTATCCTATACCCTAAAACACTACCCCCAGCATGACCCCCCTACACTACACAGACACCACTGTGCTACCCTAAACCCTAACACACTACCCCCAGCATGACCCCTACACAACCCAAACACCACTGCACTACCCTAAACCCTAAAACACTACCTCGAGCAAGACCCCCTCACAACACAAACACCACTGCACTACCCTAAACCCTAAATCTACCCCAAACATGACCCCCAACACTACACAAACACCACTACACTACCCTAAACCCTAAAACACTACCCCCAGCATTACTCCCTATGCAATAGAAACACCACTGCACTACCCTAAACCCTAAAACCCTACTCCCAGGAAGACCCCCTCACAACATAAACACCACTGCGCTACCCTAAACCTTAAATCTATCCCAACATGACCCCCTACACTACCCAAACACCACTACACTACCCTAAACCCTAAAACACTACCCCCAGCATGAGCCACTATACTATCCAAACACCACTGCACTACACTAAACCCTAAAATACTACCCCCTTTTCTACAAAAACACCACTGCACTACTCTAATCCCTAAAACACTACAATAAGAACGACGCCATACACTACACAAACACCACTGTACTACCCTAAACCCTAAAACACTACCCCCAGCATGACCCCCTTCACTACCCAAACACAACTGCACTACGCTAAACCCAAAAACACTACCCCCAGCATGAACCCCTACACTACTCAAACACCACTGCACTACTCTAAACCCCAAAACACGACCCCCTACACTACACAAATACCACTGTACTCCCCTAAACCATAAAACACAACCCCAGCACGACTCCTTACACTACCCAAACACCACTGCACAACACTAAACCCTAAATCTACCCCTAGCATGACCTCCCACACTACACAAACACCACTGCACTGCCCTAAACCCTAAAACACCATCCCCAGCACAAACCCCTATACTACACAAACACCACTACACTACCCTAAACACTAAAACACTAACCCCAGCATGACCCCCCACACTACCCAAACACCACTGCACTACCATATACCCTAAAACATGACCCCCTACACTACACAAACACCACTGCACTACCCTAAACCCTAAAATACTACCTCCTACAAAACACAAACACCACTGCACTACCCTAAACCCTAAATCTACCCTGACATGACCCCCTACACTACCCAAACACCACTGCTCTACCATAAACCCTAAAGCAATACCTCCAGCATGAACCCCTACACTACCCAAACACCACTGCACTGCCCCAAACTATAAAACACTACCCCCAGCACGACCCCCTACACTACACAAGCACCACTGCACCACCCTAAACCCTAAAAATACTACCCCCAGCACGACACCCTACACTACCCAAACACCACTGCACTACCCTAAACCCTAAAACACTGCCCCCAGCATTGCCCCCTACACTACACAAACACCACTGCACTACCCTAAACCCTAAAACACTACCCCATACAAAACACAAACACCACTGCACTACCCTAAACCCTAAATCTACCCTAGAATGACCCATTAAACTACCAAAATACCACTGCACTACCCTAAACCCTAAAGCACTACCCCAGCATGAACCCCTACACTACCCAAACAGCACTGCACTGCCCCAAACTATAAAACACTACCCACAGCACGACCCCCTACACTACCCAAACACCACTGCACTACCCTAAACCCTAAAACACAACCCCCTACACTACAGAAACACCACTGCACTACCCTAAACCCTAAAACACTACTCCAGTACGACTCCCTACACTAACCAAACACCACTGCACTATACTATACCATAAATCTACCCCCAGCATGACCTCCCACACTACACAAACACCACTGCACTGCCCCAAACCCTAAAACACTAATCCCCAGCACAAATCCCTACACTACTCAAACACCACTGCACTACCCTAAACCCAAAAACACAACCCCCTACACTACACAAACACCACTGCACTACCCTAAACCCGAAAACACTACCCCCAACACAACCCCTACACTACACAAACACTACTGCACTACCCTAATCCCTAAAACACTACCCCCAGCATGACCCCCTACACTACACAGACACCACTGTGCTACCCTAAACCCTAAAACACTACCCCCAGCATGACCCCTACACTACCCAAACACCACTGCACTAGCCTACACCCTAAACACTACCCCCAGCATTAACCCCTATACTATAGAAACACCACTGCACTACCCTCAACCCTAAAACACTACCCCCAGCAAGACCCCCTCACAACACAAACACCACTGCACTTCCCTAAACCCTAAATCTACCCCCAACATGACACCCAACACTACGCAAACACCACTGCACTACCCTTAACCCTAAAACACTACCCTCAGCATTACTCCTTATACTATAGACACCACTGCACTACCCTAAACCCTAAAACACTGCCCCCAGCATGAACCACTACACTACCCAAACACCACTGCACTACACTAAACCCTAAAACACTACACCCTACACTTCAAAAACACCACTGCACTACCCTAATCCCTAAAACACTAACCAAAGAACGACCCCCTACACTACACAAACACCACTGTACTACCCTAAAACACTACACCCAGCATGACCCCGTTCACTACCCAAACACAATTGCACTACGCTAAACCCCAAAACACTACCCCGAGCATGACCCCCTACATTAACCAAACACCACTGAACTACCCTAAACCTAAAAACACGACCCCCTTCACTACACAACCACCACTACACTATCCTAAACCCTCAAACACTACCCCAGCACGATCCCCTACACTACACAAACACAACTGCACAACCCTAAAACACTACACCAGCACGACTCCCTACACTACCCAAACACCACTGTACTACACTAAACACTAAATCTACCCACAGCATGACCTCCCACACTACACAAACACCACTGCACTGCCCTAAACAATAAAACACTATCCCCAGCACAAAGCCCTACACTACACAAACACCACTGCACTACCCTAAACTCTAAAACACTAACCCCAGCATGACCCCCTACACTACCCAAACACCACTGTACTACCCTATACCCTAAAACATGACCCCCTACACTACACAAACACCACAGCACTACCCTAAACCCTAAAACACTACCCACAGCATGACCCCCTACACTACACAAACACCATTGCATTACCCTAAACCCTAAATCTATCCCAGCATTACTCCCTACACTACCCAAACACCACTGCGCTACCCTAAACCCTAAAGCACTACCCCCAGCATGAACCCCTACACTACCCAAACAGCACTGCACTTCCCCGAACTATAAAACACTACCCACAGCACGACCCCCTACACTACCCAAACACCACTGCACTACCCTAAACCCTAAAACACTGCCCCCAGCATGACCCATTATACTACACAAACACCACTGTATGACCCTAAACCCTAAATCTGCACCCAGCATGACCTCCTACACTATACAAACACCACTGCACTACCCAAAACCCTAAGACACTACCCCAAGCACAACTCCCTACACTACACAAATACCACTGTACTATGCTAAACCTAAAAACACTACCCCCAGCACAAACCCCTACACTACCCAAACACCACTGCACTACCCTAAACCCTAAAACACAACCCCTACACTACAGAAACACCACTGCACTACCCTAAACCCTAAAACACTACCCCAAGCATGACCCCCTACACTAACCAAACACCACTGCACTACCCTAAACCCTAAATCTACCCTGACATGACCCCCTACACTACCCAAACACCACTGCTCTACCATAAACCCTAAAGCAATACCTCCAGCATGAACCCCTACACTACCCAAACACCACTGCACTGCCCCAAACTATAAAACACTACCCCCAGCACGACCCCCTACACTACACAAGCACCACTGCACCACCCTAAACCCTAAAAATACTACCCCCAGCACGACACACTACACTACCCAAACACCACTGCACTACCCTAAACCCTAAAACACTGCCCCCAGCATGGCCCCCTACACTACACAAACACCACTGCACTACCCTAAACCCTACAACACTACCCCATACAAAACACAAACACCACTGCACTACCCTAAACCCTAAATCTACCCTAGAATGACCCATTAAACTACCAAAACACCACTGCACTACCCTAAACCCTAAAGCGCTACCCCAGCATGAACCCCTACACTACCCAAACAGCACTGCACTGCCCCAAACTATAAAACACTACCCACAGCACGACCCCCTACACTACCCAAACACCACTGCACTACCCTAAACCCTAAAACACAACCCCCTACACTACAGAAACACCACTGCACTACCCTAAACCCTAAAACACTACTCCAGTACGACTCCCTACACTAACCAAACACCACTGCACTATACTATACCCTAAATCTACCCCCAGCATGACCTCCCACACTACACAAACACCACTGCACTGCCCCAAACCCTAAAACACTAATCCCCAGCACAAATCCCTACACTACTCAAACACCACTGCACTACCCTAAACCCAAAAACACAACCCCCTACACTACACAAACACCACTGCACTACCCTAAACCCGAAAACACTACCCCCAACACAACACAAACACTACTGCACTACCCTAAACCCTAAAACACTACCCCCAGCATGACCCCCTACACTACACAGACACCACTGTGCTACCCTAAACCCTAAAACACTACCCCCAGCATGACCCCTACACTACCCAAACACCACTGCACAAGCCTACACCCTAAACACTACCCCCAGCATTAACCCCTATACTATAGAAACACCACTGCACTACCCTCAACCCTAAAACACTACCCCCAGCAAGACCCCCTCACAACACAAACACCACTGCACTTCCCTAAACCCTAAATCTACCCCCAACATGACACCCAACACTACGCAAACACCACTGCACTACCCTTAACCCTAAAACACTACCCTCAGCATTACTCCTTATACTATAGACACCACTGCACTACCCTAAACCCTAAAACACTTCCCCCAGCATGAACCACTACACTACCCAAACACCACTGCACTACACTAAACCCTAAAACACTACACCCTACACTTCAAAAACACCACTGCACTACCCTAATCCCTAAAACACTAACCAAAGAACGACCCCCTACACTACACAAACACCACTGTACTACCCTAAAACACTACACCCAGCATGACCCCGTTCACTACCCAAACACAATTGCACTACGCTAAACCCCAAAACACTACCCCGAGCATGACCCCCTACATTAACCAAACACCACTGAACTACCCTAAACCTAAAAACACGACCCCCTTCACTACACAACCACCACTACACTATCCTAAACCCTCAAACACTACCCCAGCACGATCCCCTACACTACACAAACACAACTGCACAACCCTAAAACACTACCCCAGCACGACTCCCTACACTACCCAAACACCACTGTACTACACTAAACCCTAAATCTACCCCCAGCATGACCTCCCACACTACACAAACACCACTGCACTGCCCTAAACCCTAAAACACTATCCCCAGCACAAAGCCCTACACTACACAAACACCACTGCACTACCCTAAACTCTAAAACACTAACCCCAGCATGACCCCCTACACTACCCAAACACCACTGTACTACTCTATACCCTAAAACATGACCCCCTACACTACACAAACACCACAGCACTACCCTAAACCCTAAAACACTACCCACAGCATGACCCCCTACACTACACAAACACCATTGCATTACCCTAAACCCTAAATCTATCCCAGCATGACCCCCTACACTACCCAAACACCACTGCGCTACCCTAAACCCTAAAGCACTACCCCCAGCATGAACCCCTACACTACCCAAACAGCACTGCACTTCCCCGAACTATAAAACACTACCCACAGCACGACCCCCTACACTACCCAAACACCACTGCACTACCCTAAACCCTAAAACACTGCCCCCAGCATGACCCATTATACTACACAAACACCACTGTATGACCCTAAACCCTAAATCTGCACCCAGCATGACCTCCTACACTATACAAACACCACTGCACTACCCAAAACCCTAAGACACTACCCCAAGCACAACTCCCTACACTACACAAATACCACTGTACTATGCTAAACCTAAAAACACTACCCCCAGCACAAACCCCTACACTACCCAAACACCACTGCACTACCCTAAACCCTAAAACACAACCCCTACACTACAGAAACACCACTGCACTACCCTAAACCCTAAAACACTGCCCCCAGCATGACCCATTATACTACACAAACACCACTGTATGACCCTAAACCCTAAATCTGCACCCAGCATGACCTCCTACACTATACAAACACCACTGCACTACCCAAAACCCTAAGACACTACCCCAAGCACAACTCCCTACACTACACAAATACCACTGTACTATGCTAAACCTAAAAACACTACCCCCAGCACAAACCCCTACACTACCCAAACACCACTGCACTACCCTAAACCCTAAAACACAACCCCTACACTACAGGAACACCACTGCACTACCCTAAACCCTAAAACACTACCCCAAGCATGACCCCCTACACTAACCAAACACCACTGCACTACCCTAAACCCTAAATCTACCCTGACATGACCCCCTACACTACCCAAACACCACTGCTCTACCATAAACCCTAAAGCACTACCTCCAGCATGAACCCCTACACTACCCAAACACCACTGCACTGCCCCAAACTATAAAACACTACCCCCAGCACGACCCCCTACACTACACAAGCACCACTGCACCACCCTAAACCCAAAAAATACTACCCCCAGCATGACACCCTACACTACCCAAACACCACTGCACTACCCTAAACCCTAAAACACTGCCCCCAGCATGGCCCCCCTACACTACACAGACACCACTGTGCTACCCTAAACCCTAACACACTACCCCCAGCATGACCCCTACACAACCCAAAAACCACTGCACTACCCTAAACCCTAAAACACTACCCCGAGCAAGACCCCCTCACAACACAAACACCACTGCACTACCCTAAACCCTAAAACACTACCACCAGCATGACCCCCCTACACTACACAGACACCACTGTGCTACCCTAAACCCTAACACACTACCCCCAGCATGACCCCTACACAACCCAAACACCACTGCACTATCCTATACCCTAAAAAACTACCCCCAGCATGACCCCCCTACACTACACAGACACCACTGTGCTACCCTAAACCCTAACACACTACCCCCAGCATGACCCCTACACAACCCAAACACCACTGCACTACCCTAAACCATAAAACACTACCCCGAGCAAGACCCCCTCACAACACAAACACCACTGCACTACCCTAAACCCTAAATCTACCCCAAACATGACCCCCAACACTACACAAACACCACTACACTACCCTAAACCCTAAAACACTACCCCCAGCATTACTCCCTATGCAATAGAAACACCACTGCACTACCCTAAACCCTAAAACCCTACTCCCAGGAAGACCCCCCTCACAACATAAACACCACTGCGCTACCCTAAACCTTAAATCTATCCCAACATGACCCCCTACACTACCCAAACACCACTACACTACCCTAAACCCTAAAACACTACCCCCAGCATGAGCCACTATACTACCCAAACACCACTGCACTACACTAAACCCTAAAATACTACCCCCTTTTCTACAAAAACACCACTGCACTACCCTGATCCCTAAAACACTACCATAAGAACGACGCCATACACTATACAAACACCACTGTACAACCCTAAACCCTAAAATACTACCCCCAGCATGACCCCCTTCACTACCAAAACACAACTGCACTACGCTAAACCCAAAAACACTACCCCCAGCATGAACCCCAACACTACTCAAACACCACTGCACTACTCTAAACCCCAAAACACGACCCCCTACACTACACAAATACCACTGCACTACCCTAAACCATAAAACACAACCCCAGCATGACTCCTTACACTACCCAAACACCACTGCACAACACTAAACCCTAAATCTACCCCTAGCATGACCTCCCACACTACACAAACACCACTGCACTGCCCTAAACCCTAAAACACTATCCCCAGCACAAACCCCTATACTACACAAACACCACTGCACTACCCTAAACACTAAAACACTAACCCCAGCATGACCCCCCACACTACCCAAACACCACTGCACTACCCTATACCCTAAAACATGACCCCCTACACTACACAAACACCACTGCACTACCCTAAACCCTAAAACACTACCTCCTACAAAACACAAACACCACTGCACTACCCTAAACCCTAAATCTACCCTGACATGACCCCCTACACTACCCAAACACCACTGCTCTACCATAAACCCTAAAGCAATACCTCCAGCATGAACCCCTACACTACCCAAACACCACTGCACTGCCCCAAACTATAAAACACTACCCCCAGCACGACCCCCTACACTACACAAGCACCACTGCACCACCATAAACCCTAAAAATACTACCCCAGCACGACACCCTACACTACCCAAACACCACTGCACTACCCTAAACCCTAAAACACTGCCCCCAGCATGGCCCCCTACACTACACAAACACCACTGCACTACCCTAAACCCTAAAACACTACCCCATACAAAACACAAACACCACTGCACTACCCTAAACCCTAAATCTACCCTAGAATGACCCATTAAACTACCCAAACACCACTGCACTACCCTAAACCCTAAAGCACTACCCCAGCATGAACCCCTACACTACCCAAACAGCACTGCACTGCCCCAAACTATAAAACACTACCCACAGCACGACCCCCTACACTACCCAAACACCACTGCACTACCCTAAACCCTAAAACACAACCCCCTACACTACAGAAACACCACTGCACTACCCTAAACCCTAAAACACTACTCCAGTTCGACTCCCTACACTAACCAAACACCACTGCACTATACTATACCCTAAATCTACCCCCAGCATGACCTCCCACACTACACAAACACCACTGCACTGCCCTAAACCCTAAAACACTAATCCCCAGCACAAATCCCTACACTACTCAAACACCACTGCACTACTCTAAACCCCAAAACACGACCCCCTACACTACACAAATACCACTGCACTACCCTAAACCATAAAACACAACCCCAGCACGACTCCTTACACTACCCAAACACCACTGCACAACACTAAACCCTAAATCTACCCCTAGCATGACCTCCCACACTACACAAACACCACTGCACTGCCCTAAACCCTAAAACACCATCCCCAGCACAAACCCCTATACTACACAAACACCAATACACTACCCTAAACACTAAAACACTAACCCCAGCATGACCCCCCACACTTCCCAAACACCACTGCACTACCATATACCCTAAAACATGACCCCCTACACTACACAAACACCACTGCACTACCCTAAACCCTAAAATACTACCTCCTACAAAACACAAACACCACTGCACTACCCTAAACCCTAAATCTACCCTGACATGACCCCCTACACTACCCAAACACCACTGCTCTACCATAAACCCTAAAGCAATACCTCCAGCATGAACCCCTACACTACCCAAACACCACTGCACTGCCCCAAACTATAAAACACTACCCCCAGCACGACCCCCTACACTACACAAGCACCACTGCACCACCCTAAACCCTAAAAATACTACCCCCAGCACGACACCCTACACTACCCAAACACCACTGCACTACCCTAAACCCTAAAACACTGCCCCCAGCATGGCCCCCTACACTACACAAACACCACTGCACTACCCTAAACCCTAAAACACTACCCCATACAAAACACAAACACCACTGCACTACCCTAAACCCTAAATCTACCCTAGAATGACCCATTAAACTACCAAAACACCACTGCACTACCCTAAACCCTAAAGCACTACCCCAGCATGAACCCCTACACTACCCAAACAGCACTGCACTGCCCCAAACTATAAAGCACTACCCACAGCACGACCCCCTACACTACCCAAACACCACTGCACTACCCTAAACCCTAAAACACAACCCCCTACACTACAGAAACACCACTGCACTACCCTAAACCCTAAAACACTACTCCAGTACGACTCCCTACACTAACCAAACACCACTGCACTATACTATACCCTAAATCTACCCCCAGCATGACCTCCCACACTACACAAACACCACTGCACTGCCCTAAACCCTAAAACACTAATCCCCAGCACAAATCCCTACACTACTCAAACACCACTGCACTACCCTAAACCCAAAAACACAACCCCCTACACTACCCAAACACCGCTGCTCTACCATAAACCCTAAAGCACTACCTCAAGCATGAACCCCTACACTACCCAAACACCCCTGCACTGCCCCAAACTATAAAACACTACCCCCAGTACGACCCCCCACACTACACAAGCACCACTGCACCACCCTAAACCCTAAAAATACTACCCCCAGCACGACACCCTACACTACCCAAACACCACTGCACTACCCTAAACCCTAAAACACTGCCCCCAGCATGGCCCCCTACACTACACAAACACCACTGCACTACCCTAAACCCTAAAACACTACCCCATACAAAACACAAACACCACTGCACTACCCTAATTCCCAAAACACGACCCCCTACACTACACAAACACCACTGCACTACCCTAGACCCGAAAACACTACCCCCAACACAACCCCTACACTACACAAACACCACTGCACTACCCTAAACCCTAAAACACTATCCCCAGCATGACCCCCCTATACTACACAGACACCACTGTGCTACCCTAAACCCTAACACACTACCCCCAGCATGACCCCTACACAACCCAAACACCACTGCACTATCCTATACCCTAAAACACTACCCCCAGCATGACCCCCCTACACTACACAGACACCACTGTGCTACCCTAAACCCTAACACCCTACCCCCAGCATGACCCCTACACAACCCAAACACCACTGCACTACCCTAAACCCTAAAACACTACCCCGAGCAAGACCCCCTCACAACACAAAACCACTGCACTACCCTAAACCCTAAATCTACCCCAAACATGACCCCCAACACTACACAAACACCACTACACTACCCTAAACCCTAAAACACTACCCCCATCATTACTCCCTATGCAATAGAAACACCACTGCACTACCCTAAACCCTAAAACCCTACTCCGAGGAAGACCCCCTCACAACATAAACACCACTGCGCTACCCTAAACCTTAAATCTATCCCAACATGACCCCCTACACTACCCAAACACCACTACACTACCCTAAACCCTAAAACACTACCCCCAGCATGAGCCACTATACTATCCAAACACCACTGCACTACACTAAACCCTAAAATACTACCCCCTTTTCTACAAAAACACCACTGCACTACCCTAATCCCTAAAACACTACAATAAGAACGACGCCATACACTACACAAACACCACTGTACTACCCTAAACCCTAAAACACTACCCCCAGCATGACCCCCTTCACTACCCAAACACAACTGCACTACGCTAAACCCAAAAACACTACCCCCAGCATGAACCCCTACACTACTCAAACACCACTGCACTACTCTAAACCCCAAAACACGACCCCCTACACTACACAAATACCACTGCACTACCCTAAACCATAAAACACAACCCCAGCACGACTCCTTACACTACCCAAACACCACTGCACAACACTAAACCCTAAATCTACCCCTAGCATGACCTCCCACACTACACAAACACCACTGCACTGCCCTAAACCCTAAAACACCATCCCCAGCACAAACCCCTATACTACACAAACACCACTACACTACCCTAAACACTAAAACACTAACCCCAGCATGACCCCCCACACTACCCAAACACCACTGCACTACCATATACCCTAAAACATGACCCCCTACACTACACAAACACCACTGCACTACCCTAAACCCTAAAATACTACCTCCTACAAAACACAAACACCACTGCACTACCCTAAACCCTAAATCTACCCTGACATGACCCCCTACACTACCCAAACACCACTGCTCTACCATAAACCCTAAAGCAATACCTCCAGCATGAACCCCTACACTACCAAAACACCACTGCACTGCCCCAAACTATAAAACACTACCCCCAGCACGACCCCCTACACTACACAAGCACCACTGCACCACCCTAAACCCTAAAAATACTACCCCCAGCACGACACCCTACACTACCCAAACACCACTGCACTACCCTAAACCCTAAAACACTGCCCCCAGCATGGCCCCCTACACTACACAAACACCACTGCACTACCCTAAACCCTAAAACACTACCCCATACAAAAAACAAACACCACTGCACTACCCTAAACCCTAAATCTACCCTAGAATGACCCATTAAACTACCAAAACACCACTGCACTACCCTAAACCCTAAAGCACTACCCCAGCATGAACCCCTACACTACCCAAACAGCACTGCACTGCCCCAAACTATAAAACACTACCCACAGCACGACCCCCTACACTACCCAAACACCACTGCACTACCCTAAACCCTAAAACACAACCCCCTACACTACAGAAACACCACTGCACTACCCTAAACCCTAAAACACTACTCCAGTACGACTCCCTACACTAACCAAACACCACTGCACTATACTATACCCTAAATCTACCCCCAGCATGACCTCCCACACTACACAAACACCACTGCACTGCCCTAAACCCTAAAACACTAATCCCCAGCACAAATCCCTACACTACTCAAACACCACTGCACTACCCTAAACCCAAAAACACAACCCCCTACACTACACAAACACCACTGCACTACTCTAAACCCGAAAATACTACCCCCAACACAACCCCTACACTACACAAACACTACTGCACTACCCTAAACCCTAAAACACTACCCCCAGCATGACCCCCTACACTACACAGACACCACTGTGCTACCCTAAACCCTAAAACACTACCCCCAGCATGACCCCTACACTACCCAAACACCACTGCACAAGCCTACACCCTAAACACTACCCCCAGCATTAACCCCTATACTATAGAAAAACCACTGCACTACCCTCAACCCTAAAACACTACCCCCAGCAAGACCCCCTCACAACACAAACACCACTGCACTTCCCTAAACCCTAAATCTACCCCCAACATGACACCCAACACTACGCAAACACCACTGCACTACCCTTAACCCTAAAACACTACCCTCAGCATTACTCCTTATACTATAGACACCACTGCACTACCCTAAACCCTAAAACACTGCCCCCAGCATGAACCACCACACTACCCAAACACCACTGCACTACACTAAACCCTAAAACACTACACCCTACACTTCAAAAACACCACTGCACTACCCTAATCCCTAAAACACTAACCAAAGAACGACCCCCTACACTACACAAACACCACTGTACTACCCTAAAACACTACACCCAGCATGACCCCGTTCACTACCCAAACACAATTGCACTACGCTAAACCCCAAAACACTACCCCGAGCATGACCCCCTACATTAACCAAACACCACTGAACTACCCTAAACCTAAAAACACGACCCCCTTCACTACACAACCACCACTACACTATCCTAAACCCTCAAACACTACCCCAGCACGATCCCCTACACTACACAAACACCACTGTACTACCCTAAACCCTAAAACACTACCCCCAGCATGACCCCCTTCACTACCCAAACACAACTGCACTACGCTAAACCCAAAAACACTACCCCCAGCATGAACCCCTACACTACTCAAACACCACTGCACTACTCTAAACCCCAAAACACGACCCCCTACACTACACAAATACCACTGCACTACCCTAAACCATAAAACACAACCCCAGCACGACTCCTTACACTACCCAAACACCACTGCACAACACTAAACCCTAAATCTACCCCTAGCATGACCTCCCACACTACACAAACACCACTGCACTGCCCTAAACCCTAAAACACCATCCCCAGCACAAACCCCTATACTACACAAACACCACTACACTACCCTAAACACTAAAACACTAACCCCAGCATGACCCCCCACACTACCCAAACACCACTGCACTACCATATACCCTAAAACATGACCCCCTACACTACACAAACACCACTGCACTACCCTAAACCCTAAAATACTACCTCCTACAAAACACAAACACCACTGCACTACCCTAAACCCTAAATCTACCCTGAAATGACCCCCTACACTACCCAAACACCACTGCTCTACCATAAACCCTAAAGCAATACCTCCAGCATGAACCCCTACACTACCAAAACACCACTGCACTGCCCCAAACTATAAAACACTACCCCCAGCACGACCCCCTACACTACACAAGCACCACTGCACCACCCTAAACCCTAAAAATACTACCCCCAGCACGACACCCTACACTACCCAAACACCACTGCACTACCCTAAACCCTAAAACACTGCCCCCAGCATGGCCCCCTACACTACACAAACACCACTGCACTACCCTAAACCCTAAAACACTACCCCATACAAAACACAAACACCACTGCACTACCCTAAACCCTAAATCTACCCTAGAATGACCCATTAAACTACCAAAACACCACTGCACTACCCTAAACCCTAAAGCACTACCCCAGCATGAACCCCTACACTACCCAAACAGCACTGCACTGCCCCAAACTATAAAACACTACCCACAGCACGACCCCCTACACTACCCAAACACCACTGCACTACCCTAAACCCTAAAACACAACCCCCTACACTACAGAAACACCACTGCACTACCCTAAACCCTAAAACACTACTCCAGTACGACTCCCTACACTAACCAAACACCACTGCACTATACTATACCCTAAATCTACCCCCAGCATGACCTCCCACACTACACAAACACCACTGCACTGCCCTAAACCCTAAAACACTAATCCCCAGCACAAATCCCTACACTACTCAAACACCACTGCACTACCCTAAACCCAAAAACACAACCCCCTACACTACACAAACACCACTGCACTACCCTAAACCCGAAAACACTACCCCCAACACAACCCCTACACTACACAAACACTACTGCACTACCCTAAACCCTAAAACACTACCCCCAGCATGACCCCCTACACTACACAGACACCACTGTGCTACCCTAAACCCTAAAACACTACCCCCAGCATGACCCCTACACTACCCAAACACCACTGCACAAGCCTACACCCTAAACACTACCCACAGCATTAACCCCTATACTATAGAAAAACCACTGCACTACCCTCAACCCTAAAACACTACCCCCAGCAAGACCCCCTCACAACACAAACACCACTGCACTTCCCTAAACCCTAAATCTACCCCCAACATGACACCCAACACTACGCAAACACCACTGCACTACCCTTAACCCTAAAACACTACCCTCAGCATTACTCCTTATACTATAGACACCACTGCACTACCCTAAACCCTAAAACACTGCCCCCAGCATGAACCACCACACTACCCAAACACCACTGCACTACACTAAACCCTAAAACACTACACCCTACACTTCAAAAACACCACTGCACTACCCTAATCCCTAAAACACTAACCAAAGAACGACCCCCTACACTACACAAACACCACTGTACTACCCTAAAACACTACACCCAGCATGACCCCGTTCACTACCCAAACACAATTGCACTACGTTAAACCCCAAAACACTACCCCGAGCATGACCCCCTACATTAACCAAACACCACTGAACTACCCTAAACCTAAAAACACGACCCCCTTCACTACACAACCACCACTACACTATCCTAAACCCTCAAACACTACCCCAGCACGATCCCCTACACTACACAAACACAACTGCACAACCCTAAAACACTACCCCAGCACGACTCCCTACACTACCCAAACACCACTGTACTACACTAAACCCTAAATCTACCCCCAGCATGACCTCCCACACTACACAAACACCACTGCACTGCCCTAAACCCTAAAACACTATCCCCAGCACAAAGCCCTACACTACACAAACACCACTGCACTACCCTAAACTCTAAAACACTAACCCCAGCATGACCCCCTACACTACCCAAACACCACTGTACTACCCTATACCCTAAAACATGACCCCCTACACTACACAAACACCACAGCACTACCCTAAACCCTAAAACACTACCCACAGCATGACCCCCTACACTACACAAACACCATTGCATTACCCTAAACCCTAAATCTATCCCAGCATGACCCCCTACACTACCCAAACACCACTGCGCTACCCTAAACCCTAAAGCACTACCCCCAGCATGAACCCCTACACTACCCAAACAGCACTGCACTTCCCCGAACTATAAAACACTACCCACAGCACGACCCCCTACACTACCCAAACACCACTGCACTACCCTAAACCCTAAAACACTGCCCCCAGCATGACCCATTATACTACACAAACACCACTGTATGGCCCTAAACCCTAAATCTGCACCCAGCATGACCTCCTACACTATACAAACACCACTGCACTACCCAAAACCCTAAGACACTACCCCAAGTATAACTCCCTACACTACACAAATACCACTGTACTATGCTAAACCTAAAAACACTACCCCCAGCACAAACCCCTACACTACCCAAACACCACTGCACTACCCTAAACCCTAAAACACAACCCCTACACTACAGAAACACCACTGCACTACCCTAAACCCTAAAACACTACCCCAAGCATGACCCCCTACACTAACCAAACACCACTGCACTACCCTAAACCCTAAATCTACCCTGACATGACCCCTACACTACCCAAACACCACTGCTCTACCATAAACCCTAAAGCACTACCTCTAGCATGAACCCCTACACTACCCAAACACCACTGCACTGCCCCAAACTATAAAACACTACCCCCAGCACGACCCCCTACACTACACAAGCACCACTGCACCACCCTAAACCCAAAAAATACTACCCCCAGCACGACACCCTACACTACCCAAACACCACTGCACTACCCTAAACCCTAAAACACTGCCCCCAGCATGGCCGCCTACACTACACAAACACCACTGCACTACCCTAAACCCTAAAACACTACCCCATACAAAACACAAACACCACTGCACTACCCTAAACCCTAAATCTACCTCAGAATGACCCCCTACACTACACAAGCACCACTGCACCACCCTAAACCCTAAAAATACTACCCCCAGTGCGACACCCTACACTACCCAAACACCACTGCACTACCCTAAACCTTAAAACACTGCCCCCAGCATGGCCCCCTACACTACACAAACACCACTGCACTACCCTAAACCCTAAAACACTACCCCATACAAAACACAAACACCACTGCACTACCCTAAACCCTAAATCTACCCCAGAATGACCCCCTACACTACCCAAACACCACTGCACTACCCTAAACCCTAAAGCACTACCCCCTGCATGAACCCCTACACTGCCCAAACAGCACTGCACTGCCCCAAACTATAAAACACTACCCACAGCATGACCCCCTACACTAACCAAACACCACTGCACTACCCTAAACCCTAAAACACAACCCCCTACACTACAGAAACACCACTGCACTACCCTAAAACACTACTCCAGTACGACTCCCTACACTAACCAAACACCACTGCACTACACTAAACCCTAAATCTACCCCCAGCATGACCCCCCACACTACACAAACACCACTGCACTACCCTAAACCCTAAAGCACTACCCCCAGCATGAACCCCTACACTGCCCAAACAGCACTGCCCCAAACTATAAAACACTACCCACAGCATGACCCCCTACACTAACCAAACACCACTGCACTACCCTAAACCCTAAAACACTACTCCAGTACGACTCCCTACACTAACCAAACACCACTGCACTACACTAAACCCTAAATCTACCCCAGCATGACCCCCCACACTATCCAAACACCACTGCACTACCCTAAACCCCAAAACACGACCCCCTACACTACACAAACACCACTGCACTACCCTAAACTCGAAAATACTACCCCCAACACAACCCCTACACTACACAAACACTACTGCACTACCTTAAACCATAAAACACTACCCCAGCACGACTCCCTACACTACCCAAACACCACTGCCCTACGCTAAACCCTAAAACACTACCCCCAGCATGACCCCCCTACACTACACAGACACCACTGTGCTACCTTAAACCCTAACACACTACCCCCAGCATGACCCCTACACAACCCAAACACCACTGCACTATCCTATACCCTAAAACACTACACCCAGCATTACCCCATATACTATTGAAACACCACTGCACTACCCTAAACCCTAAAACACTACCCCGAGCAAGACCCCCTCACAACACAAACACCACTGCACTACCCTAAACCCTAAATCTACCCCAAACATGACCCCCAACACTACACAAACACCACTACACTACCCTAAACCCTAAAACACTAACCCCAGCATTACTCCCTATGCAATAGAAACACCACTGCACTACCCTAAACCCTAAAACCCTACCCCCAGGAAGACCCCCTCACAACACAAACACCACTGCACTACCCTAAACCCTAAATCTACCCCAAACATGACCCCCAACACTACACAAACACCACTACACTACCCTAAACCCTAAAACACTACCAACAGCCTTAATCCCTATGCAATAGAAACACCACTGCACTACCCTAAACCCTAAAACCCTACCCCCAGGAAGACCCCCTCACAACATAAACACCACTGCGCTACCCTACACCCTAAATCTATCCCAACATGACCCCCTACACTACCCAAACACCTCTACACTACCCTAAACCCTAAAACACTACGCCCAGCATGAACCACTATACTACCCAAACACCACTGCACTACAGTAAACCCTAAAACACTACCCCCTACACTACAAAAACACCACTGCACTACCCTAATCCCTAAAACACTACCCTAAGAACGATGCCATACACTACACAAACACCACTGTACTACCCTAAACCCTAAAACACTACCCCCAGCACGACTCCTTACACTACCCAAACACCACTGCACAACACTAAACCCTAAATCTACCCCTAGCATGACCTCCCACACTACACAAACACCACTGCACTGCCCTAAACCCTAAAACACCATCCCCAGCACAAACCCCTATACTACACAAACACCACTACACTACCCTAAACACTAAAACACTAACCCCAGCATGACCCCCCACACTACCCAAACACCACTGCACTACCATATACCCTAAAACATGACCCCCCTACACTACACAAACACCACTGCACTACCCTAAACCCTAAAATACTACCTCCTACAAAACACAAACACCACTGCACTACCCTAAACCCTAAATCTACCCTGAAATGACCCCCTACACTACCCAAACACCACTGCTCTACCATAAACCCTAAAGCAATACCTCCAGCATGAACCCCTACACTACCAAAACACCACTGCACTGCCCCAAACTATAAAACACTACCCCCAGCACGACCCCCTACACTACACAAGCACCACTGCACCACCCTAAACCCTAAAAATACTACCCCCAGCACGACACCCTACACTACCCAAACACCACTGCACTACCCTAAACCCTAAAACACTGCCCCCAGCATGGCCCCCTACACTACACAAACACCACTGCACTACCCTAAACCCTAAAACACTACCCCATACAAAACACAAACACCACTGCACTACCCTAAACCCTAAATCTACCCTAGAATGACCCATTAAACTACCAAAACACCACTGCACTACCCTAAACCCTAAAGCACTACCCCAGCATGAACCCCTACACTACCCAAACAGCACTGCACTGCCCCAAACTATAAAACACTACCCACAGCACGACCCCCTACACTACCCAAACACCACTGCACTACCCTAAACCCTAAAACACAACCCCCTACACTACAGAAACACCACTGCACTACCCTAAACCCTAAAACACTACTCCAGTACGACTCCCTACACTAACCAAACACCACTGCACTATACTATACCCTAAATCTACCCCCAGCATGACCTCCCACACTACACAAACACCACTGCACTGCCCTAAACCCTAAAACACTAATCCCCAGCACAAATCCCTACACTACTCAAACACCACTGCACTACCCTAAACCCAAAAACACAACCCCCTACACTACACAAACACCACTGCACTACCCTAAACCCGAAAACACTACCCCCAACACAACCCCTACACTACACAAACACTACTGCACTACCCTAAACCCTAAAACACTACCCCCAGCATGACCCCCTACACTACACAGACACCACTGTGCTACCCTAAACCCTAAAACACTACCCCCAGCATGACCCCTACACTACCCAAACACCACTGCACAAGCCTACACCCTAAACACTACCCCCAGCATTAACCCCTATACTATAGAAAAACCACTGCACTACCCTCAACCCTAAAACACTACCCCCAGCAAGACCCCCTCACAACACAAACACCACTGCACTTCCCTAAACCCTAAATCTACCCCCAACATGACACCCAACACTACGCAAACACCACTGCACTACCCTTAACCCTAAAACACTACCCTCAGCATTACTCCTTATACTATAGACACCACTGCACTACCCTAAACCCTAAAACACTGCCCCCAGCATGAACCACCACACTACCCAAACACCACTGCACTACACTAAACCCTAAAACACTACACCCTACACTTCAAAAACACCACTGCACTACCCTAATCCCTAAAACACTAACCAAAGAACGACCCCCTACACTACACAAACACCACTGTACTACCCTAAAACACTACACCCAGCATGACCCCGTTCACTACCCAAACACAATTGCACTACGCTAAACCCCAAAACACTACCCCGAGCATGACCCCCTACATTAACCAAACACCACTGAACTACCCTAAACCTAAAAACACGACCCCCTTCACTACACAACCACCACTACACTATCCTAAACCCTCAAACACTACCCCAGCACGATCCCCTACACTACACAAACACAACTGCACAACCCTAAAACACTACCCCAGCACGACTCCCTACACTACCCAAACACCACTGTACTACACTAAACCCTAAATCTACCCCCAGCATGACCTCCCACACTACACAAACACCACTGCACTGCCCTAAACCCTAAAACACTATCCCCAGCACAAAGCCCTACACTACACAAACACCACTGCACTACCCTAAACTCTAAAACACTAACCCCAGCATGACCCCCTACACTACCCAAACACCACTGTACTACCCTATACCCTAAAACATGACCCCCTACACTACACAAACACCACAGCACTACCCTAAACCCTAAAACACTACCCACAGCATGACCCCCTACACTACACAAACACCATTGCATTACCCTAAACCCTAAATCTATCCCAGCATGACCCCCTACACTACCCAAACACCACTGCGCTACCCTAAACCCTAAAGCACTACCCCCAGCATGAACCCCTACACTACCCAAACAGCACTGCACTTCCCCGAACTATAAAACACTACCCACAGCACGACCCCCTACACTACCCAAACACCACTGCACTACCCTAAACCCTAAAACACTGCCCCCAGCATGACCCATTATACTACACAAACACCACTGTATGGCCCTAAACCCTAAATCTGCACCCAGCATGACCTCCTACACTATACAAACACCACTGCACTACCCAAAACCCTAAGACACTACCCCAAGTACAACTCCCTACACTACACAAATACCACTGTACTATGCTAAACCTAAAAACACTACCCCCAGCACAAACCCCTACACTACCCAAACACCACTGCACTACCCTAAACCCTAAAACACAACCCCTACACTACAGAAACACCACTGCACTACCCTAAACCCTAAAACACTACCCCAAGCATGACCCCCTACACTAACCAAACACCACTGCACTACCCTAAACCCTAAATCTACCCTGACATGACCCCTACACTACCCAAACACCACTGCTCTACCATAAACCCTAAAGCACTACCTCCAGCATGAACCCCTACACTACCCAAACACCACTGCACTGCCCCAAACTATAAAACACTACCCCCAGCACGACCCCCTACACTACACAAGCACCACTGCACCACCCTAAACCCAAAAAATACTACCCCCAGCACGACACCCTACACTACCCAAACACCACTGCACTACCCTAAACCCTAAAACACTGCCCCCAGCATGGCCGCCTACACTACACAAACACCACTGCACTACCCTAAACCCTAAAACACTACCCCATACAAAACACAAACACCACTGCACTACCCTAAACCCTAAATCTACCTCAGAATGACCCCCTACACTACACAAGCACCACTGCACCACCCTAAACCCTAAAAATACTACCCCCAGTGCGACACCCTACACTACCCAAACACCACTGCACTACCCTAAACCTTAAAACACTGCCCCCAGCATGGCCCCCTACACTACACAAACACCACTGCACTACCCTAAACCCTAAAACACTACCCCATACAAAACACAAACACCACTACACTACCCTAAACCCTAAATCTACCCCAGAATGACCCCCTACACTACCCAAACACCACTGCACTACCCTAAACCCTAAAGCACTACCCCCTGCATGAACCCCTACACTGCCCAAACAGCACTGCACTGCCCCAAACTATAAAACACTACCCACAGCATGACCCCCTACACTAACCAAACACCACTGCACTACCCTAAACCCTAAAACACAACCCCCTACACTACAGAAACACCACTGCACTACCCTAAAACACTACTCCAGTACGACTCCCTACACTAACCAAACACCACTGCACTACACTAAACCCTAAATCTACCCCCAGCATGACCCCCCACACTACACAAACACCACTGCACTACCCTAAACCCTAAAGCACTACCCCCAGCATGAACCCCTACACTGCCCAAACAGCACTGCCCCAAACTATAAAACACTACCCACAGCATGACCCCCTACACTAACCAAACACCACTGCACTACCCTAAACCCTAAAACACTACTCCAGTACGACTCCCTACACTAACCAAACACCACTGCACTACACTAAACCCTAAATCTACCCCAGCATGACCCCCCACACTATCCAAACACCACTGCACTACCCTAAACCCCAAAACACGACCCCCTACACTACACAAACACCACTGCACTACCCTAAACTCGAAAATACTACCCCCAACACAACCCCTACACTACACAAACACTACTGCACTACCTTAAACCATAAAACACTACCCCAGCACGACTCCCTACACTACCCAAACACCACTGCCCTACGCTAAACCCTAAAACACTACCCCCAGCATGACCCCCCTACACTACACAGACACCACTGTGCTACCTTAAACCCTAACACACTACCCCCAGCATGACCCCTACACAACCCAAACACCACTGCACTATCCTATACCCTAAAACACTACACCCAGCATTACCCCATATACTATTGAAACACCACTGCACTACCCTAAACCCTAAAACACTACCCCGAGCAAGACCCCCTCACAACACAAACACCACTGCACTACCCTAAACCCTAAATCTACCCCAAACATGACCCCCAACACTACACAAACACCACTACACTACCCTAAACCCTAAAACACTAACCCCAGCATTACTCCCTATGCAATAGAAACACCACTGCACTACCCTAAACCCTAAAACCCTACCCCCAGGAAGACCCCCTCACAACACAAACACCACTGCACTACCCTAAACCCTAAATCTACCCCAAACATGACCCCCAACACTACACAAACACCACTACACTACCCTAAACCCTAAAACACTACCAACAGCCTTAATCCCTATGCAATAGAAACACCACTGCACTACCCTAAACCCTAAAACCCTACCCCCAGGAAGACCCCCTCACAACATAAACACCACTGCGCTACCCTACACCCTAAATCTATCCCAACATGACCCCCTACACTACCCAAACACCTCTACACTACCCTAAACCCTAAAACACTACGCCCAGCATGAACCACTATACTACCCAAACACCACTGCACTACAGTAAACCCTAAAACACTACCCCCTACACTACAAAAACACCACTGCACTACCCTAATCCCTAAAACACTACCCTAAGAACGATGCCATACACTACACAAACACCACTGTACTACCCTAAACCCTAAAACACTACCCCCAGCATGACCCCCTTCACTACCCAAACACAACTGCACTACGCTAAACACAAAAACACTAACCCCAGCATGAACCCCTACACTACTCAAACACCAATGCACTACCCTAAACCCTAAAATACTACCCACAGCACAACCCCTACACTACACAAATACCACTGCACTACCCTAAACCATAACACACAACCCCGGCACGACTCCTTACACTACCCAAACACCACTGCACTACACTAAACCCTAAATCTACCCCTAGCATGACCTCCCACACTACACAAACACCACTGCCCTAAACCCTAAAACACTATCCCCAGCACAAACCCCTATACTACACAAACACCACTGCACTACCCTAAACTCTAAAACACTAACCCCAGCATGACCCCCTACACTACCCAAACACCACTGCACTACCCTATACCCTAAAACATGACCCCCTACACTACACAAACACCACTGCACTACCCTAAACCCTAAAACACTACCTCCTACAAAACACAAACACCACTGCACTGCACTACCCTAAACCCTAAATCTACCCCGACATGACCCCCTACACTACCCAAACACCACTGCTCTAGCATCAACCCTAAAGCACTACCTCCAGCATGAACCCCTACACTACCCAAACACCACTGCACTGCCCCAAACTATAAAACACTACCCCCAGCATGACCCCCTACACTACACAAGCACCACTGCACCACCCTAAACCCTAAAAATACTACCCCCAGCACGACACCCTACACTACCCAAACACCACTGCACTACCCTAAATCCTAAAACACTGCCCCCAGCATGGCCCCCTACACTACACAAACACCACTGCACTACCCTAAACCCTAAAACACTACCCCATACAAAACACAAACACCACTGCAGTACCCTAAACCCTAAATCTACCCCAGAATGACCCCCTACACTACCCAAACACCACTGCACTACCCTAAACCCTAAAGCACTACCCCCAGCATGAACCCCTACACTGCCCAAACAGCACTGCACTGCCCAAAACAATAAAACACTACCCACAGCACGACCCCCTACACTAACCAAACACCACTGCACTACCCTAAACCCTAAATCTATCCCGACATGACCCCCTACACTACTCAAACATCACTGCTCTACCATAAACCCTAAAGCACTACCTCCAGCATGAACCTCTACACTACCCAAACACCACTGCACTGCCCCAAACTATAAAACACTACCCCCAGCACGACCCCCTACACTACACAAGCACCACTGCACCACCCTAAATCCTAAAAATACTACCCCCAGCACGACACCCTACACTACCCAAACACCACTGCACTACCCTAAACCTTAAAACACTGCCCCCAGCATGGCCCCCTACACTACACAAACACCACTGCACTACCCTAAACCCTAAAACTCTACCCCATACAAAACACAAACACCACTGCACTACCCTAAACCCTAAATCTACCCCAGAATGACCCCCTACACTACCCAAACACCACTGCACTACCCTAAACCCTAAAGCACTACCCCCAGCATGAACCCCTACACTACCCAAACAGCACTGCACTGCCCCAAACTATAAAACACTACCCACAGCACGACCCCCTACACTAACCAAACACCACTGCACTACCCTAAACCCTAAAACACAACCCCCTACACTACAGAAACACCACTGCACTACCCTAAACCCTAAAACACTACTCCAGTACGACTCCCTACACTAACCAAACACCACTGCACTACACTAAACCCTAAATCTACCCCCAGCATGACCCCCCACACTACACAAACACCACTGCACTACCCTAAACCCTAGGGCACTACCACCAGCATGAACCCCTACACTGCCCAAACAGCAATGCACTGCCCCAAACTATAAAACACTACCCACAGCATGACCCCCTACACTAACCAAACACCACTACACTACCCTAAACCTTAAAACACAACCCCCTACACTACAGAAACACCACTGCACTACCCTAAACCCTAAAACACTACTCCAGTACGACTTCCTACACTAACCAAACACCACTGCACTACACTAAACCCTAAATCTACCCCCAGCATGACCCCCCACACTATACAAACACCACTGCACTACCCTAAACCCAAAAACACGACCCCTACAGTGCACAAACACCACTGCACTACCCTAAACTCGAAAACACTACCCCCAACACAACCCCTACACTACACAAACACTACTGCACTACCCTAAACCATAAAACACTACCCCAGCACGACTCCCTACACTACCCAAACACCACTGCCCTACACTAAACCCTAAATCTACCCCAGCATGACCTCCCACACTGCACAAACACCACTGCACTACCCTAAACCCTAAAGCACTACCCCCAGCATGACCCCCTACACTACACAGACACCACTGGGCTACCCTAAACCCTAAAACACTACCCCCAGCATGACCCCCCTACACTACACAGACACCACTGTGCTACCCTAAACCCTAACACACTACCCCCAGCATGACCCCTACACAACCCAAACACCACTGCACTACCCTAAACCCTAAATCTACCCCAAACATGACCCCCAACACTACACAAACACCACTACACTACCCTAAACCCTAAAACACTAATCCCAGCATTGCTCCCTATGCAATAGAAACACCACTGCACTACCCTAAACCCTAAAACTCTACCCCCAGGAAGACCCCCTCACAACACAAACACCACTGCACTACCCTAAACCCTAAATCTACCCCAAACATGACCCCCAACACTACACAAACACCACTACACTAGCCTAAACCCTAAAACACTACCAACAGCATTACTCCCTATGCAATAGAAACACCACTGCACTACCCTAAACCCTAAAACCCTACCCCCAGGAAGACCCCCTCAGAACATTAACACCACTGCGCTACCCTAAACCCTAAATCTATCCCATCATGAACCACTATACTACCCAAACACCACTGCACTACAGTAAACCCTAAAACACTACCCCCTACACTACAAAAACACCACTGCACTACCCTAATCCCTAAAACACTACCCTAAGAACGACGCCATACACTACACCAACACCACTGTACTACCCTAAACCCTAAAACACTACCCCCAGCATGACCCCCTTCACTACCCAAACACAACTGCACTACGCTAAACCCAAAAACACTAACCCCAGCATGAACCCCTACACTACTCAAATACCACTGCACTACTCTAAACCCCAAAACATGACCCCCTACACTACACAAACACCACTGCACTACCATAAACCCTAAAACACTACCCACAGCACAACCTCTACACTACACAAATACCACTGCACTACCCTAAACCATAACACACAACCCCAGCACGACTCCTTACACTACCCAAACACCACTGCACTAAACTAAACCCTAAATCTACCCCTAGCATGACCTCCCACACTACACAAACACCACTGCCCTAAACCCTAAAACACTATCCCCAGCACAAACCCCTATACTACACAAACACCACTGCACTACCCTAAACTCTAAAACACTAACCCCAGCATGACCCCCTACACTACCCAAACACCACTGCACTACGCTATACCCTAAAACATGACCCCCTACACTACACAAGCACCACTGCACAACCCTAAACCCTAAAAATACTACCCCCAGCACGACACCCTACACTACCCAAACACCACTGCACTACCCTAAATCCTAAAACACTGCCCCCAGCATGGCCCCCTACACTACACAAACACCACTGCACTACCCTAAACCCTAAAACACTACCCCATACAAAACACAAACACCACTGCACTACCCTAAACCCTAAATCTACCCCAGAATGACCCCCTACACTACCCAAACACCACTGCACTACCCTAAACGCTAAAGCACTACCCCCAGCATGAACCCCTACACTGCCCAAACAGCACTGCACTGCCCCAAAACAATAAAACACTACCCACAGCACGACCCCCTACACTAACCAAACACCACTGCACTACCCTAAACCCTAAATCTACCCCGACATGACCCCCTACACTACCCAAACACCACTGCTCTACCATAAACCCTAAAGCACTACCTCCAGCATGAACCTCTACACTACCCAAACACCACTGCCCCAAACTATAAAACACTACCCCCAGCACGACCCCCTACACTACACAAGCACCACTGCACCACCCTAAATCCTAAAAATACTACCCCCAGCACGACACCCTACACTACCCAAACACCACTGCACTACCCTAAACCTTAAAACACTGCCCCCAGCATGGCCCCTACACTACACAAACACCACTGCACTACCCTAAACCCTAAAACACTACCCCATGCATAACACAAACACCACTGCACTACCCTAAACCCTAAATCTACCCCAGAATGACCCCCTACACTACCCAAACACCACTGTACTACCCTAAACCTTAAAGCACTACCCCCAGCATGAACCCCTACACTGCCCAAACAGCACTGCACTGTCCCAAACTATAAAACACTACCCACAGCACGACCCCCTACACTAACCAAACACCACTGCACTACCCTAAACCCTAAAACACAACCCCCTACACTACAGAAACACCACTGCACTACCCTAAACCCTAAAACACTACTCCAGTACGACTCCCTACACTAACCAAACACCACTGCACTACACTAAACCCTAAATCTACCCCCAGCATGACCCCCCACACTACACAAACACCACTGCACTACCCTAAACCCTAAAGCACTACCCCCAGCATGAACCCCTACACTGCCCAAACAGCACTGCACTGCCCCAAACTATAAAACACTACCCACAGCATGACCCCTACACTAAACAAACACCACTGCACTACCCTAAACCCTAAAACACAACCCCCTACGCTACAGAAACACCACTGCACTACCCTAAACCCTAAAACACTACTTCAGTACGACTCCCTACACTAACCAAACACCACTGCACTACACTAAACCCTAAATCTACCCCCAGCATGACCCCCCACACTATACAAACACCACTGCACTACCCTAAACCCAAAAACACGACCCCCTACACTACACAAACACCACTGCACTACCCTAAACCCGAAAACACTACCCCCAACACAACCCCTACACTACACAAACACTACTGCACTACCCTAAACCATAAAACACTACCCCAGCACGACTCCCTACACTACCCAAACACCACTGCCCTACACTAAACCCTAAATCTACCCCCAGCATGACCTCCCGCACTGCACAAACACCACTGCACTACCCTAAACCCTAAAACACTACCCCCAGCATGACCCCCTACACTACACAGACACCACTGTGCTACCCTAAACCCTAAAACACTACCCCCAGCATGACCCCCCTACACTACACAGACACCACTGTGCTACCCTAAACCCTAACACACTACCCCCAGCATGACCCCTACACAACCCAAACACCACTGCACTATCCTATACCCTAAAACACTACCCCCAGCATTACCCCATATACTATTGAAACACCACTGCACTACCCTAAACCCTAAAACACTACCCCGAGAAAGACCCCACTCACAACACAAACACCATTGCACTACCCTAAACCCTAAATCTACCCCAAACATGACCCCCAACACTACACAAACATCACTACACTACCCTAAACCCTAAAACACTAACCCCAGCATTACTCCCTATGCAATAGAAACACCACTGCACTACCCTAAACCCTAAAACCCTACCCCCAGGAAGACCCCCTCACAACACAAACACCACTGCACCATCCTAACCCCTAAATCTACCCCAAACATGACCCCCAACACTACACAAACACCACTACACTACCCTAAACCCAAAAACACTACCCCCAGCATTACTCCCTATGCAATAGAAACACCACTGCACTACCCTAAACCCTAAAACCCTACCCCCAGGAAGACCCCCTCACAACATAAACAGCACTGCGCTACCCTAAACCCTAAATCTATCCCATCATGACCCCCTACACTACCCAAACACCACAACACTACCCTAAACCCTAAAACACTACCCCCAGCATGAACCACTATACTACCCAAACACCACTGCACTACAATAAACCCTAAAACACTACCCCCTACACTACAAGCACACCACTGCACTACCCTAACTGCACTACCCTAATCCCTAAAACACTACCCTAAGAACGACGCCATACACTACACAAACACCACTGTACTACCCTAAACCCTAAAACTCTACCCCCAGCATGACCCCCTTCACTACCCAAACACAACTGCACTACGCTAAACCCAAAAACACTACCCCCAGCATGAACCCCTACACTACTCAAACACCATTGCACTACTCTAAACCCCAAAACACGACCCCCTACACTACAGAAAAACCACTGCACTACCCTAAACCCTAAAACACTACCCCAGCACAACCCCTACACTACACAAATACCACTGCACTACCCTAAACCATAAAACACAACCCCAGCACGACTCCTTACACTACCCAAACACCACTGCACAACACTAAACCCTAAATCTACCCCTAGCATGACCTCCCACACTACAAAAACACCACTTCACTGCCCTAAACCCTAAAACACTATCCCCAGCACAAACCCCTATACTACACAAACACCACTGCACTACCCTAAACTCTAAAACAGTAACCCCAGAATGACACCCTACACTACCCAAACACCACTGCACTACCCTATACCCTAACACATGACCCCCTACACTACACAAACACCACTGCACTACCCTAAACCCGAAAACACTACCCCCAACACAACCCCTACACTACACAAACACTACTGCACTACCCTAAACCATAAAACACTACCCCAGCACGACTCCCTACACTATCCAAACACCACTGTCCTACACTAAACCCTAAATCTACCCCCAGCATGACCTCCCACACTGCACAAACACCACTGCACTACCCTAAACCCTAAAACACTACCCCCAGCATGACCCCCTACACTACACAGACACCACTGTGCTACCCTAAACCCTAAAACACTACCCCCAGTATGACCCCCCTACCCTACACAGACACCACTGTGCTACCCTAAACCCTAACACACTACCCCCAGCATGACCCCTACACAACCCAAACACCACTGCACTATCCTATACCCTAAAACACTACCCCCAGCATTACCCCATATACTATTGAAACACCACTGCACTACCCTAAACCCTAAAACACTACCCCGAGCAAGACCCCCTCACAACACAAACACCACTGCACTACCCTAAACCCTAAATCTACCCCAAACATGACCCCCAACACTACACAAACACCACTACACTACCCTAAACCCTAAAACACTAACCCCAGCATTACTCCCTATGCAATAGAAACACCACTGCACCACCCTAAACCCTAAAACACTACCCCTAGGAAGACCCCCTCACAACACAAACACCACTGCACTACCCTAAACCTTAAATCTACCCCAAACATGACCCCCAACACTACACAAACACCAATACACTACCCTAAACCCTAAAACACTACCCCCAGCATTACTCCCTATGCAATAGAAACACCACTGAACTACCCTAAACCCTAAAACCCTACCCCCAGGAAGACCCCCTCACAACATAAACACCACTGCGCTACCCTAAACCCTAAATCTATCCCAACATGACTCCCTACACTACCCAAACACCACAACACTACCCTAAACCCTAAAACACTACCCCCAGCATGAACCACTATACTACCCAAACACCACTGCACTACAATAAACCCTAAAACACTACCCCCTACACTACAAGCACACCACTGCACTACCCTAATCCCTAAAACACAACCCTAAGAACGATGCCATACACTACACAAACACCACTGTACTACCCTAAACCCTAAAACACTACCCCCAGCATGACCCCCTTCACTACCCAAACACAACTGCACTACGCTAAACCCAAAAACACTACCCCCAGCATGAACCCCTACACTACTCAAACACCACTGCACTACTCTAAACCCCAAAACACGACCCCCTACACTACACAAACACCACTGCACTACCCTAAACCCTAAAACACTACCCCAGCACAACCCTACACTACACAAATACCACTGCACTACCCTAAACCATAAAACACAAATCCAGCACGACTCCTTACACTACCCAAACACCACTGCACAACACTAAACCCTAAATCTACCCCTAGCATGACCTCCCACACTACAAAAACACCACTTCACTGCCCTAAATCCTAAAACACTATCCCCAGCACAAACCCCTATACTACACAAACACCACTGCACTACCCTAAACTCTAAAACAGTAACCCCAGAATGACACCCTACACTACCCAAACACCACTGCACTACCCTATACCCTATCACATGACCCCCTACACTACACAAACACCACTGCACTACCCTAAACCCTAAAACACTACCTCCTACAAAACACAAACACCACTGCACTACCCTAAACCCTAAATCTACCCCGACATGACCCCCTACACTACCCAAACACCACTGCTCTACCATAAACCCTAAAGCACTGCCTCAAGCATGAACCCCTACACTACCCAAACACCACTGCACTGCCCCAAACTATAAAACACTACCCCCAGCACGACCCCTACACTACACAAGCATCACTGCACCACCCTAAACCCTAAAAATACTACCCCCAGCACGACACCCTACACTACCCAAACACTACTGCACTACCCTAAACCCTAAAACACTGCCCCCAGCATGGCCCCCTACACTACACAAACACCACTGCACTACCCTAAACCCTAAAACACTACCCCATACAAAACACAAACACCACTGCACTACCCTAAACCCAAAAACACGACCCCCTACATTACACAAACACCACTGCACTACCCTAAACCCGAAAACACTACCCCCAACACAACCCCTACACGACACAAACACTACTGCATTACCCTAAACCATAAAACACTACCCCAGCCCGACTCCCTACACTACCCAAACAACACTGTACTACACTAAACCCTAAATCTACCCCCAGCATGACCTCCCACACTGCACAAACACCACTGCACTACCCTAAACCCTAAAACACTACCCCCAGCATGACCCCCTACACTACACAGACACCACTGTGCTACCCTAAACCCTAAAACACTACCCCCAGCATGACCCCCCTACACTACACAGACACCACTGTGCTACCCTAAACCCTAACACACTACCCCCAGCATGACCCCTACACAACCCAAACACCACTGCACTATCCTATACCCTAAAACACTACCCCCAGCATTACCCCATATACTATTGAAACACCACTGCACTACCCTAATCCCTAAACCACTACCCTAAGAACGACGCCATACACTACACAAACACCACTGTACTACCCTAAACCCTAAAACACTACCCCCAGCATGACCCCCTTCACTACCCAAACACAACTGCACTATGCGAAACCCAAAAACACTACCCCCAGCATGAACCCCTACACTACTCAAACACCACTGCACTACTCTAAACCCCAAAACACGACCCCCTACACTACACAAACACCACTGCACTACCCTAAACCCTAAAACTCTACCCCCAGAACAACCCCTACACTACACAAATACCACTGCACTGCCCTAAACCATAAAACACAACCCCAGCACGACTCCTTACACTACCCAAACACCACTGCACAACACTAAACCCTAAATCTACCCCTAGCATGACCTCCCACACTACACAAACACCACTGCACTGCCCTAAACCCTAAAACACTATCCCCAGCACAAACCCCTATACTACACAAACACCACTGCACTACCCTAAACTAAGCCTGGGCGAAGCACTACGCTACGCTCGCGTAGTTTGCGAAGTTCGCGCTACTTCGCACTACGCGAACTGCACGTAGCACAGTGCGAACACGCGTAGCGTAGTGTTGCGTAGTGCTGCGGTCATTTTTTGCTTGCACGCGGTCCTCAACGTCAAGTTGGCGACCGCGAGCAAGCAAAATGACATCCTGGCGAGACTTTTTCCTTGTTCGCGATCAGCAACATCAAGTTGGCGATCGCGAACAAGGAAAATAAACCTCCCGGCGAGATTCCCAACGCGAGGAGGTCAGGTTTCTCATTGCGAGGGGTCGCGTATGCTCGCGACCGCTCGCGATGAGAAACTACCAGTTCGCACTGTGCAAGATGCCATTTTCAATGATTGCACAGTGCCGGTTGCTTGTCCGCACTGTGCAATCATTGAAAACAACATCTTGCACAGTGCGAACATGTTACTACGAAGTTCGCGAAGTGCTACGCGTAGCTCACGTAGTGCGAACTTCACTTTGCGTAGCTTCGCGAAGTGCTACTTCGCGAACTACGCCCACCCCTACCCTAAACACTAAAACACTAACCCCAGCATGACCCCCCACACTACCCAAACACCACTGCACTACCCTATACCCTAAAACATGACCCCCTACACTACACAAACACCACTGCACTACCCTAACCCCTAAAACACTACCTCCTACAAAACACAAACACCACTGCACTACCCTAAACCCTAAATCTACCCCGACATGACCCCCTACACTACCCAAACACCACTGCTCTACCATAAACCCTAAAGCACTACCTCCAGCATGAACCCCTACACTACCAAAACACCACTGCACTGCCCCAAACTATAAAACACTACCCCCAGCACGACCCCCTACACTACACAAGCACCACTGCACCACCCTAAACCCTAAAAATACTACCCCCAGCACGACACCTTACACTACCCAAGTCAAGTCAAGTCAAAATTCTTTATTCTATGCAAAAGCATTGTCATAAAAGTACAGTAAAAACACATTATCACATCATAAAATGAAATAAAAGTTTAAAAGAGTGATAGTAGACATATCAAATTCAGTAAATGAGCATAAAAGCAATATGTTCTTTTATGGGTGCATAGAAGCCCTTGTCATTAAAATCTTTTTTAAGTAAAAAGAAACCACTGCGATAGCTAGAGGGCTGTCGAAAGCTTTCATTTTAAGAAAGGCTGCCCTGCAGGAACGAAGTCCCCAGGATTTGAGCAGCGGTTTCAGATAAGCAACCCTTGACAGTTGGTAAAATTTACAAAAAAGGATGCAGTGGATGTTGGACTGAGATGACAGGCCATCACATGGGCATTTCTCCAAGTTTCTCGACCAACAGTTCTGATTAGGGAATGTCAACAGTCTGAAAAAAGTGTCAGTGCGGAACCGGGTCACGAGCATGCGGGAAAAAGGAGAAGGAATTACAGAAAGATAATGCATCCCTTCCACAGTAGTGCAGAGTTGATGTTCCTGTACAGTATACTTGGTATTTTCAGTGATCCGGCGTCGGTTTGCCAGGTGGCTAATGGCCAAGCATTTTAGAGTCACTCTAGGGATGTTATTTAGGGTGGCTGGATCAGTGAAAAATTCTGGATGTCCCATGTCGTGTAGCATATTTCTGACATAGTTCAGCCATTTGAATCGATCCGCATTGCTCAGGCTGAGACAGTCCATAATGATTTCCCTGTTGAAGTGTGTTTCAGGGGTAGTCCACACTTTGTGCCATAATATAACGGGTGCAGATTTTATCATGTCCATAATATATGTAAAGCCAAGTTCTTTATGCATAACAAAAACAGAAGTGCCGGGTGGTGTTGCCAAAAGGAATCGTAAAAAACGGTTCTCAGAGCGTTGTATTGGGTCGGCCTGGTCAATGCCCCAAATCCCAGATCCATATATGCATGTAGAAACGCACTTGGCACGGTAGATCTGTGATAAGGGGATGATCGGCCGTCCCCCTAGTTTTTTCGAGAAATTAATAAGTGCCCCTATAGCTTTAGAAAAGGCAACTCCTCTAGCTTGGGCGGCAGCCCGCCAGGAGCCCTTCTTCTCGAAGGTGATGCCCACATAGGGAAACCTCTCGACACTTTCAAGCTTGCATCCATTAATAAAAATGGAGCATTTTCCTTTCCCTATTCCCAGGCCACAAGACATGGTAAAAGTCTTTGATGCATTAATTTTTAAACCTCGGTGTGACATGAATTCTGTAAAGTCATTTACTGCACTTTGGAGGCCCATGCGGGTCTGTGACATAATTGCGTCGTCGTCCGCGTAAAGTAATATGGGTATGGGTTTCCCATTTATAGTGGGGTAATCGTGATAATTTCTATTAAGATACTGGCCTACTGAATTTATATAGAGAGTGAACAGTAAGGGAGCTAAAATACAGCCCTGCCTTACGCCTCTTTTGATGTAAAACCTGTCCGAGCACTCTCCTTGTCTGCCATATCTGACACGAGCTGATGCACCCCTATACAGCTCTTTAATAAAGGCGAGAATGGGGAGCTCAAGACCAATCTCGGCCAGGGATTCCCAAAGCAGCTCATGGTTGACGCAATCAAATGCAGAACTGAGGTCTACAAAGGTCACGAAAAGGTTCCCCTTTCTTGCCTGAGTATATTTTGTAATAATAAGGGTCAAATTCAGACCTTGCTCAATAGTACCTCTGCCCTGTCTAAAACCATATTGTAAATTAGAAATAATGTCTTGTTCACCCAACCAGTCATGCCTCCGATTTAAAATAATACGCCCTGCGACTTTCATGAGAGAGTCGAGCAAAGAAATAGGGCGGTAGTTAGAGGAATTGTTCCTATCACCCTTTTTAAAAATCGGGACAACGACCGCTTCGGGCCATGTGTCTATAAAACCTGTTTTATTCAGGGAATTTAGGACGTTTGTTAACAGGGGGGCCCATAAGTCCAGCTGTGCTTTAAAAACATCAATAGGCACACAGTCAGGGCCGGGGGCCTTCCCAGAGGGGCTTTCAGTCAATGCCATAAGCACCTCAGTACAATCAAAAATGAGGTCTAAGGGAAAGAGAGAGGGAGCGTTCAGCTCTTTGTCTTGGTTATAATGGAGATCCAGACAAGCTGTAGGGACCATATCGTCACTTATATCGTATAGTGTGCCAAAATGGTCAACCCAGATATCAGCGGGTATAGCCATCTCAAGTTTAACATCCCGAGTACCCTTCAGAAAAGGTGCATTAACAGCTTTCCAGAAGGCGGTGTTATCCCTATTGTTAGCAGCTTCCTGTAACGCTTGCCATGCCTCTGTTTTTAACTGTTTAGTTCTTGCCACCCGTGCTGCACGATATTTTTGTCTGGCGTCCCTAATTTCCGGCAGGTTACGGGGTTTATTTTGCAGGGTTATTTTTAGATGTTTCAAGGCCTTGGTGCATGATCGGTAAAACCAGCCTATACTGCTCTGTGAAAATTTCTTGGGTGCCCTAGAGAGTAAGTTCTTAATCTCCGTTGATATAATGGAGAAAGCATTTCTGATTGCCTGTGGGCTTTCTGAGGTGGACAGTCATATCTGGATATGCTCATGTGTGTTATTAATCAGAGAGTTAAGGAACACTGGAGGGACCACTTTGTCCCATTTAAGGTAAAGTCCCATCGTACAACCCAAGGTGATGGGCGGGGTATGGGACGGGTTTACCCTTAAATCATCTTTTGATGTGATGACTGTTCTAATAAGTGCCGTTAATGGGTCACTGATGGCACAGTCCAGAGTCTCCCAGTTGGTAATAAGCTCTGAGTACCTTGAGGATATCAAGATATAGTCGATTGTGGAGTGGCAACCTCTCCCATTATAAGTTGGTTTAAAGTCTTTCGGAGGACTACATAATTCATTCGCATATGACACATTAAAATGCGATATTAATCCATTCAAAAGGTCACCTAATGTCGAATGCCGAAAGTGAGAAGTGGTGTCGCTTCTGATGGAGTCCAAACCACAGGTACCACGCGTACTCTGTGGACACAAGGAGCAGTTGAAGTCCCCTGCCCATATAAGCAACATATCTGTTTGAAGATGGGACTCAACTTTAAATTAAATCTGCCCAAACACCACTGCACTACCCTAAACCCTAAAACACTGACCCCAGCATGGCCCCCTACACTACACAAACACCACTGCACTACCCTAAACCTTAAAACACTACCCCCAGCATTACTCCCTATGCAATAGAAACACCACTGCACTACCCTAAACCCTAAAACCCTACCCCCAGGAAGACCCCCTCACAACATAAACACCAATGCGCTACCCTAAACCCTAAATCTATCCCAACATGACCCCCTACACTACCCAAACACCACTACACTACCCTAAACCCTAAACACTACCCCCAGCATGAGCCACTATACTACCCAAACACAACTGCACTACACTAAACCCTAAAATACTACCCCCTACACTACAAAAACACCACTGCACTACCCTAATCCCTAAAACACTACCCTAAGAACGATGCCATACACTACACAAACACCACTGTACTACCCTAAACCCTAAAACACTACCCCCAGCATGACCCCCTTCACTACCCAAACACAACTGCACTACGCGAAACCCAAAAACACTACCCCCAGCATGAACCCCTACACTACTCAAACACCACTGCACTACTCTAAACCCCAAAACACGACCCCCTACACTACACAAACACCACTGCACTACCCTAAACCCTAAAACACTACCCCCAGAACAACCCCTACACTACACAAATACCACTGCATTACCCTAAACCATAAAACACAACCCCAGCACGACTCCTTACACTACCCAAACACCACTGCACAACACTAAACCCTAAATCTACCCCTAGCATGACCTCCCACACTACACAAACACCACTGCACTGCCCTAAACCCTAAAACACTATCCCCAGCACAAACCCCTATACTACACAAACACCACTGCACTACCCTAAACACTAAAACACTAACCCCAGCATGACCCCCACCCTACCCAAACACCACTGCACTACCCTATACCCTAAAACATGACCCCCTACACTACACAAACACCACTGCACTACCCTAAACCCTAAAACACTACCTCCTACAAAACACAAACACCACTGCACTACCCTCAACCCTAAATCTACCCCGACATGACCCCCTACACTACCCAAACACCACTGCTCTACCATAAACCCTAAAGCACTACCTCCAGCATGAACCCCTACACTACCAAAACACCACTGTACTGCCCCAAACTATAAAACACTACCCCCAGCACGACCCCCTACACTACACAAGCACCACTGCACCACCCTAAACCCTAAAAATACTACCCCCAGCACGACACCCTACATTACCCAAACACCACTGCACTACCCTAAACCCTAAAACACTGCCCCCAGCATGGCCCCCTACACTACACAAACACCACTGCACTACCCTAAACCCTAAAACACTACCCCATACAAAACACAAACACCACTGCACTACCCTAAACCCTAAATCTACCTCAGAATGACCCCTACACTACCCAAACACCACTGCACTACCCTAAACCCTAAAGCACTACCCCCAGCATGAAACCCTACACTACCCAAACAGCACTGCACTGCCCCAAACTATAAAACACTACCCACAGCACGACCCCCTGCACTACCCAAACACCACTGCACTACCCTAAACCCTAAAACACAACCCCCTACACTACAGAAACACCACTGCACTACCCTAAACCCTAAAACACTACTCCAGTACGACTCCCTACACTAACCAAACACCACTGCACTACACTATACCCTAAATCTACCCCCAGCATGACCCCCCACACTACACAAACACCACTGCACTGCCCTAAACCCTAAAACACTAATCCCCAGCACAAATCCCTACACTACTCAAACACCACTGCACTACCCTAAACCCCAAAACACGACCCCCTACACTACACAAACACCACTGCACTACCCTAACCCCGAAAACACTACCCCCAACACAACCCCTACACTACACAAACACTACTGCACTACCCTAAACCATAAAACACTACCCCAGCACGACTCCCTACACTACCCAAACAACACTGCACTACACTAAACCCTAAATCTACCCCCAGCATGACCTCCCACACTGCAAAAACACCACTGCACTACCCTAAACCCTAAAACACTACCCCCAGCATGACCCCCTACACTACACAGACACCACTGTGCTACCCTAAAACACTACCCCCAGCATGACCCCTACACTACCCAAACACCACTGCACAAGCCTACACCCTAAACACTACCCCCAGCATTAACCCCTATACTATAGAAACCCCACTGCACTACCCTCAACCCTAAAACACTACCCCCAGCAAGACCCCCTCACAACACAAACACCACTGCACTTCCCTAAACCCTAAATCTACCCCCAACATGACACCCAACACTACACAAACACCACTGCACTACCCTTAACCCTAAAACACTACCCTCAGCATTACTCCTTATACTATAGACACCACTGCACTACCCTAAACCCTAAAACACTGCACCCAGCATGAACCACTACACTACCCAAACACCACTGCACTACACTAAACCCTAAAACACTACACCCTACACTTCAAAAACACCACTGCACTACCCTAATCCCTAAAACACTAACCCAAGAACGACCCCCTACACTACACAAACACCACTGTACTACCCTAAAACACTACACCCAGCATGACCCCGTTCACTACCCAAACACAATTGCACTACACTAAACCCAAAAACACTACCCCGAGCATGACCCCCTACATTAACCAAACACCACTGAACTACCCTAAACCTAAAAACACGACCCTCTTCAATACACAACCACCACTACACTATCCTAAACCCTCAAACACTACCCCAGCACGATCCCCTACACTACACAAACACCACTGCACAACCCTAAAACACTGCCCCAGCACGACTCCCTACACTACCCAAACACCACTGCACTACACTAAACCCTAAATCTACCCCCAGCATGACCTCCCACCCTAGACAAACACCACTGCACTGCCCTAAACCCTAAAACACTATCCCCAGCACAAAGCCCTACACTACACAAACAGCACTGCACTACCCTATACCCTAAAACATGACCCCCAACACTACACAAACACCACAGCACCACCCTAAACCCTAAAACACTACCCACAGCATGACCCCCTACACTACACAAACACTATTGCACTACCCTAAACCCTAAATCTACACCTAGCATGACCCCCTACACTACACAAACACCACTGTACCACCCTAAACATTAAAACAATATCCCCAGCACAAACCCATACACTACCCAAAAACCACTGAACTACCCTAAACCCTTTAACACTAACCCCAGCAGGACACCATACACTACCCAAACACCACTGCACTGCCCTATACCCTAAAACATGACTTCCTACACTACACAAACACCACTGCACTACCCTAAACCCTAAAACACTACCCACAGCATGACCCCCTACACTACACAAACACCACTGCACTACGCTAAATCCTAAAACACTACCCCCTACACTACACAAACACCAGTGCACTACCCTAAACCCTAAAACACTACCCCCAGCATGACAACCCTACACTACACAGACACCACTGTGCTACCCTAAACCCTAACACACTACCCCCAACATGACCTCTACAGAACCCAAACACCACTGCACTATCCTATACCCTAAAACACTACCCCCAGCATTACCCCATATACTATTGAAACACCACTGCACTACCCTAAACCCTAAATCTACCCCAAACATGACACCCAACACTACACAAACACCACTACACTACCCTAAACCCTAAAACACTAACCCCAGCATTACTCCCTATGCAATAGAAACACCACTGCACTACCCTAAACCCTAAAACCCTACCCCCAGGAAGACCCCCTCACAACATAAACACCACTGCGCTACCCTAAACCCTAAATCTATCCCAACATGACCCCCACACTACCCAAACACCACTACACTACCCTAAACCCTAAAACACTACACCCAGCATGAACCACTATACTACCCAAACACCACTGCACTACACTAAACCCTAAAACACTACCCCCTACCCTACAAAAACACCACTGCACTACCCTAATCCCTAAAACACTACCCTAAGAACAATGCCATACACTACACAAACACCACAGTACTACCCTAAACCCTAAAACACTACCCCCAGCATGACCCCCTTCACTACCCAAACACAACTGCACTACCCTAAACCCTAAAACACTACCCACAGCACAACCCCCACACTACACAAATACCACTGCACTACCCTAAACCATAACACACAACCCCAGCACGACTCCTTACACTACCCAAACACCACTGCACTACACTAAACCCTAAATCTACCCCTAGCATGACCTCCCACACTACACAAACACCACTGCCCTAAACCCTAAAACACTATCCCCAGCACAAACCCCTATACTACACAAACACCACTGCACTACCCTAAACTCTAAAACACTAACCCCAGCATGACCCCCTACACTACCCAAACACCACTGCACTACCCTATACCCTAAAACATGACCCCCTACACTACACAAACACCACTGCACTACCCTACACCCACAGCACGACCCCCTACACTAACCAAACACCACTGCACTACCCTAAACCCTAAATCTACCCCGACATGACCCCTACACTACCCAAACACCACTGCTCTACCATAAACCCTAAAGCACTACCTCCAGCATGAACCCCTACACTACCCAAACACCACTGCACTGCCCCAAACTATAAAACACTACCCCCAGCACGACCCCCTACACTACACAAGCAACACTGCACCACCCTAAACCCTAAAAATACTACCCCCAGCACGACACCCTACACTACCCAAACACCACTGCACTACCTTAAACCCTAAAACACTGCCCCCAGCATGGCCCCCTACACTACACAAACACCACTGCACTACCCTAAACCCTAAAACACTACCCCATACAAAACACAAACACCACTACACTACCCTAAACCCTAAATCTACCCCAGAATGACCCCCTATACTACCCAAACACCACTGCACTACCCTAAACCCTAAATCACTACCCCCAGCATGAACCCCTATACTGTCCAAACAGCACTGCACTGCCCCAAACTATAAAACACTACCCACAGCACGACCCCCTACACTAAACAAACACCACTGCACTACCCTAAACCCTAAAACACAACCCCCTACACTACAGAAACACCACTGCACTACCCTAAACCCTAAAACACTACTCCAGTACGACTCCCTACACTAACCAAACACCACTCCACTACACTAAACCCTAAATCTACTCCCAGCATGACCCCCCACACTACACAAACACCACTGCACTACCCTAAACCCTAAAGCACTATCCCCAGCATGAACCCCTACACTGCCCAAACAGCACTGCACTGCCCCAAACTATAAAACACTACCCACAGCATGACCCCCTACACTAACCAAACACCACTGCACTACCCTAAACCCTAAACCACAACCCCCTACACTACAGAAACACCACTGCACTACCCTAAACCCTAAAACACTACTCCAGTACGACTCCCTACCCTAACCAAACACCACTGCACTACACTAAACCCTAAATCTACCCCCAGCATGACCCCCCACACTACACAAACACCACTGCACTACCCTAAACCCAAAAACACGACCCCCTACACTACACAAACACCACTGCACTACCCTAAACCCGAAAACACTACCCCCAACACAACCCCTACACTACACAAACACTATTGCACTACCCTAAACCATAAAACACTACCCCAGCACGACTCCCTACACTACCCAAACACCACTGCACTACACTAAACCCGAAATCTACCCCAGCATGACCTCCCACACTGCACAAACACCACTGCACTACCCTAAACCCTAAAACACTACCCCCAGCATGACCCCTACACTACACAGACACCACTGTGCTACCCTAAACCCTAAAACACTACCCCCAGCATGACCCCCCTACACTACACAGACACCACTGTGCTACCCTAAACCCTAAAACACTACCCCCAGCATGACCCCTACACAACCCAAACACCACTGCACTATCCTATACCCTAAAACACTACCCCCAGCATTACCCCATATACTATTGAAACACCACTGCACTACCCTAAACCCTAAAACACTACCCCGAGCAAGACCCCCTCACAACACATCACCACTGCACTACCCTAAACCCTAAATCTACCCCAAACATGACCCCCAACACTACACAAACACCACTACACTACCCTAAACCCTAAAACACTACCCCCAGCATTACTCCCTATGCAATAGAAACACCACTGCACTACCCTAAACCCTAAAACCCAACTCCCAGGAAGACCCCCTCACAACATAAACACCACTGCGCTACCCTAAACCCTAAATCTATCCCAACATGACCCACTACACTACCCACACACCACTACACTACCCTAAACCCTAAAACACTACCCTCAGCATGAACCACTATACTACCCAAACACCACTGCACTACAATAAACCCTAAAACACTACCCCCTACACTACAAGAACACCACTGCACTACCCTAATCCCTAAAACACTACCCTAAGAACTACGCCATACCCTACACAAACACCACTGTACTACCCTAAACCCTAAAACACGACCCCCTACACTACACAAACACCACTGCACTACTCTAAACCCGAAAACACTACCCCCAACACAACCCCTACACTACACAAACACTACTGCACCACCCTAAACCATAAAACACTGCCCCAGCACGAGTCCCTACACTACCCAAACACCACTGTACTACACTAAACCCTAAATCTACCCCCAGCATGACCTCCCACACTGCACAAACACCACTGCACTACCCTAAACCCTAAAACACTACCCCCAGCATGACCCCCAACACTACACAGACACCACTGTTCTACCCTAAACCCTAAAACACTACCCCCAGCATGACCCCCCTCACAACACAAACACCACTGCACTACCCTAAACCCTAAATCTACTCCAAACATGACCCCCAACACTACACAAACACCACTACACTACCCTAAACCCTAAAACACTAACCCCAGCATTACTCCCTATGCAATAGAAACACCACTGCACTACCATAAACTTCTAAAACCCTACCCCCAGGAAGACCCCCTCACAACACAAACACCACTGCACTACCCTAAACCCTAAATCTACCCCAAACATGACCCCCAACACTACACAAACACCACTACACTACCCTAAACCCTAAAACACTACCCCCAGCATTACTCCCTATGCAATAGAAACACCACTGCACTACCCTAAACCCTAAAACCCTACCCCCAGGAAGACTCCCTCACAACATAAACACCACTGTGCTACCCTAAACCCTAAATCTATCCCAACATGACCCACTACACTACCCAAACACCACTACACTACCCTAAACCCTAAAACCTAAAACACTACCCCCAGCATGAACCACTATACTACCCAAACACCACTGCACTACAATAAACCCTAAAACACTACCCCCTACACTACAAGAACACCACTGCACTACCCTAATCCCTAAAACACTACCCTAAGAAAAACACCATACACTACACAAACACCACTGTACTACCCTAAACCCTAAAACACTACCCCCAGCATGACCCCCTTCACTACCCAAACACAACTGCACCCCGCTAAACCCAAAAACACTACCCCCAGCATGAACCCCTACACTACTCAAACACCACTGCACTACTCTAAACCCCACAACACGACCCCCTACACTACACAAACACCACTGCACTACCCTAAACCCTAAAACACTACCCCAGCACAACCCCTACACTACACAAATACCACTGCACTACCCTAAACCATAAAACACAACCCCAGCACGACTCCTTACACTACCCAAACACCACTGTACAACACTAAACCCTAAATCTACCCCTAGCATGACCTCCCACACTAAAAAAACACCACTGCACTGCCCCAAACCCTAAAACACTATCTCCAGCACAAACCCCTATACTACACAAACACCACTACACTACCCTAAACTCTAAAACAGTAACCCCAGAATGACACCCTACACTACCTAAACACCACTGCACTACCCTATACCCTAAAACATGACACCCTACACTACACAAACACCACTGCACTACCCTAAACCCTAAAACACTACCTCCTACAAAACACAAACACCACTGCACTACCCTAAACCCTAAATCTACCCCGACATGACCCCCTACACTACCCAAACACCACTGCTCTACCATAAACCCTAAAGCACTACCTCAAGCATGAACCCCTACACTACCCAAACACCACTGCACTGCCCCAAACTATAAAACACTATCCCCAGCACGACCCCCTACACTACACAAGCACCACTGCACCACCCTAAACCCTAAAAATACTACCTCCTACAAAACACAAACACCACTGCACTACCCTAAACCCTAAATCTACCCCGACATGACACCCTACACTACCCAAACACCACTGCACTACCTTAAACCCTAAAACACTGCCCCCAGCATGGCCCCCTACACTACACAAACACCACTGCACTACCCTAAACCCTAAAACACTACCCCATACAAAACACAAACACCACTGCACTACCCTAAACCCTAAATCTACCCCAGAATGACCCCCTACACTACCCAAACACCACTGCACTACCCTAAACCCTAAATCACTACCCCCAGCATGAATCCCTACACTGCCCAAACAGCACTGCACTGCCCCAAACTATAAAACACTACCCACAGCACGACCCCCTACACTAACCAAACACCACTGCACTACCCTAAACCCTAAATCTACCCCAACATGACCCCCTACACTACCCAAACACCACTGCTCTACCATAAACCCTAAAGCACTACCTCCAGCATGAACCCCTACACTACCCAAACACCACTGCACTGCCCCAAACTATAAAACACTACCCCCAGCACGACCCCCTACACTACACAAGCACCACTGCACCACCCTAAACCCTAAAAATACTACCCCCAGCACGACACCCTACACTACCCAAACACCACTGCACTACCCTAAACCTTAAAACACTGCCCCCAGCATGGCCCCCTACACTACACAAACACCACTGCACTACCCTAAACCCTAAAACACTACCCCATACAAAACACAAACACCACTGCACTACCCTAAACCCTAAATCTACCCCAGAATGAACCCTTACACTACCCAAACACCACTGCACTACCCTAAACCCTAAAGCACTACCCCCAGAATGAACCCCTACACTGCCCAAACAGCACTGCACTGCCCCAAACTATAAAACACTACCCACAGCACGACCCCCTACACTAAATAAACACCACTGCACTACCCTAAACCCTAAAACACAACCCCCTACACTACAGAAACACCGCTGCACTACCCTAAACCCTAAAACACTACTCCAGTACGACTCCCTACACTAACCAAACACCACTGCACTACACTAAACCCTAAATCTACCCCCAGCATGACCCCCCACACTACACAAACACCACTGCACTACCCTAAACCCTCAAGCACTACCCCCAGCATGAACCACTATACTACCCAAACACCACTGCACTACACTAAACCCTAAAATACTACCCCCTACACTACAAAAACACCACTGCACTACCCTAATCCCTAAAACACTACCCTAAGAACGACACCATACACTACACAAACACCACTGTACTACCCTAAACCCTAAAACACTACCCCCAGCATGACCCCCTTCACTACCCAAACACAACTGCACTACGCTAAACCCAAAAACACTACCCCCAGCATGAACCCCTACACTACTCAAACACCACTGCACTACTCTAAACCCCAAAACACGACCCCCTACACTACACAAATACCACTGCACTACCCTAAACCATAAAACACAACCCCAGCACGACTCCTTACACTACCCAAACACCACTGCACAACACTAAACCCTAAATCTACCCCTAGCATGACCTCCCACACTACACAAACACCACTGCACTGCCCTAAACCCTAAAACACCATCCCCAGCACAAACCCCTATACTACACCAACACCACTACACTACCCTAAACACTAAAACACTAACCCCAGCATGACCCCCCACACTACCCAAACACCACTGCACTACCATATACCCTAAAACATGACCCCCTACACTACACAAACACCACTGCACTACCCTAAACCCTAAAATACTACCTCCTACAAAACACAAACACCACTGCACTACCCTAAACCCTAAATCTACCCTGACATGACCCCCTACACTACCCAAACACCACTGCTCTACCATAAACCCTAAAGCAATACCTCCAGCATGAACCCCTACACTACCCAGACACCACTGCACTGCCCCAAACTATAAAACACGACCCCCAGCACGACCCCCTACACTACACAAGCACCACTGCACCACCCTAAACCCTAAAAATACTACCCCCAGCACGACACCCTACACTACCCAAACACCACTGCACTACCCTAAACCCTAAAACACTGCCCCCAGCATGGCCCCCTACACTACACAAACACCACTGCACTACCCTAAACCCTAAAACACTACCCCATACAAAACACAAACACCACTGCACTACCCTAAACCCTAAATCTACCCTAGAATGACCCATTAAACCACCAAAACACCACTGCACTACCCTAAACCCTAAAGCACTACCCCAGCATGAACCCCTACACTACCCAAACAGCACTGCACTGCCCCAAACTATAAAACACTACCCACAGCACGACCCCCTACACTACCCAAACACCACTGCACTACCCTAAACCCTAAAACACGACCCCCTACACTACACAAACATCACTGCACTACCCTAAACCCTAAAACACTACCCCCAGAACAACCCCTACACTACACAAATACCACCGCACTACCCTAAACCATAAAACACAACCCCAGCATGACTCCTTACACTACCCAAACACCACTGCACAACACTAAACCCTAAATCTACCCCTAGTATGACCTCCCACACTACACAAACACCACTGCACTGCCCTAAACCCTAAAACACTATCCCCAGCACAAACCCCTATACTACACAAACACAACTGCACTACCCTAAATACTAAAACACTAACCCCAGCATGACCCCCCACACTACCCAAAGACCACTGCACTACCCTATACCCTAAAACATGACCCCCTACACTACACAAACACCACTGCACTACCCTAAACCCTAAAACACTACCTCCTACAAAACACAAACACCACTGCACTACCCTAAACCCTAAATCTACCCCGACATGACCCCCTACACTACCCAAACACCACTGCTCTACCATAAACCCTAAAGCACTACCTCCAGCATGAACCCCTACACTACCCAAACAGCACTGCACTGCCCCAAACTATAAAACACTACCCCCAGCACGACCCCCTACACTACACAAGCACCACTGCACTACCCTAAACCCTAAAACACTACCCCATACAAAACACAAACACCACTGCACTACCCTAAACCCTAAATCTACCCCAGAATGACCCCCTACACTACCCAAACACCACTGCACTACCCTAAACCCTAAAGCACTACCCCCAGCATGAACCCCTACACTACCCAAACAGCGCTGCACTGCCCCAAACTATAAAACACTACCCACAGCACGACCCCCTACACTACCCAAACACCACTGCACTACCCTAAACCCTAAAACACAACCCCCTACACTACAGAAACACCACTGCACTACCCTAAACCCTAAAACACTACTCCAGTACGACTCCCTACACTAACCAAACACCACTGCACTACACTATACCCTAAATCTACCCCCAGCATGACCCCCCACACTACACAAACACCACTGCACTGCCCTAAACCCTAAAACACTAATCCCCAGCACAACCCCTACACTACACAAATTCTACTGCACTACCCTCAACTATAAAACACTACCCCAGCACGACTCCCTACACTACCCAAACAACACTGCACTACACTAAACCCTAAAACACTACCCCCAGCATGACACCCTACACTACACAGACACCACTGTGCTACCCTAAACCCTAAAACACTACCCCCAGCGTGACCCCTACACTACCCAAACACCATTGCACAAGCCTACACCCTAAACACTACCCCCAGCATTAACCCCTATACTATAGAAACACCACTGCACTACCCTCAACCCTAAAACACTACCCCCAGCAAGACCCCCTCACAACACAAACATCACTGCACTTCCTTAAACCCTAAATCTACCCCCAACATGACACCCAACACTACACAAACACCACTGCACTACCCTTAACCCTAAAACACTACCCTCAGCATTACTCCTTATACTATAGACACCACTGCACTACCCTAAACCCTAAAACACTGCCCCCAGCATGAACCACTACACTACCCAAACACCACTGCACTACACTAAACCCTAAAACACTACACCCTACACTTCAAAAACACCACTGCACTACCCTATCCCTAAAACACTAACCCAAGAACGACCCCCTACACTACACAAACACCACTGTACTACCCTAAAACACTACACCCAGCATGACCCCGTTCACAACCCAAACACAATTGCACTACACTAAACCCAAAAACACTACCCCGAGCATGACCCCCTACATTAACCAAACACCACTGAACTACCCTAAACCTAAAAACACGACCCCCTTCACTACACAACCACCACTACACTATCCTAAACCCTCAAACACTACCACAGCACGATCCCCTACACTACACAAACACCACTGCACAACCCTAAAACACTACCCCAGCACGACTCCCTACACTACCCAAACACCCCTGCACTACACTAAACCCTAAATCTACCCCCAGCATGACCTCCCACACTACACAAACACCACTGCACTGCCCTAAACCCTAAAACACTATCCCCAGCATGACCCCATACACTACCCAAACACCACTATACTACCCTATACCCTAAAACATGACCCCCTACACTACACAAACACCACAGCACCACCCTAAACCCTAAAACACTACCCACAGCATGACCCCCTACACTACACAAACACCATTGCACTATCCTAAACCCTAAATCTATCCCAGCATGACCCCCTACACTACCCAAACACCACTGCGCTACACTAAACCCTAAAGCACTACCCCCAGCATGAACCCCTACACTACCCAAACAGCACTGCACTGCCCCGAACTATAAAACACTACCCACAGCACGACCCCCTACACTACCCAAACAGCACTGCACTACCCTAAACCCTAAAACACTGCCCCCAGCATGACCCCTTATACTACACAAACACCACTGTATGACCCTAAACCCTAAATCTGCACCCAGCATGACCTCCTACACTATACAAACACCACTGCACTACCCTAAACCCTAAAACACTACCCCCAGCACAAACCCCTACACTACCCAAACACCACTGCACTACCCTAAACCCTAAAACACAACCCCTACACTACAGAAACACCACTGCACTACCCTAAACCCTAAAACACTACCCCAAGCATGACCCCCCACACTACACAAACACCACTGTACTACCCTAAACCCTAAAACACTACCCCCAGCATGACCCCCTTCACTACCCAAACACAACTGCACCACGCTAAACCCAAAAACACTACCCCCAGCATGAACCCCTACACTACTCAAACACCACTGCACTACTCTAAACCCCACAACACGACCCCCTACACTACACAAACACCACTGCACTACCCTAAACCCTAAAACACTACCCCAGCACAACCCCTACACTACACAAATACCACTGCAGTACCCTAAACCATAAAACACAACCCCAGCACGACTCCTTACACTACCCAAACACCACTGCACAACACTAAACCCTAAATCTACCCCTAGCATGACCTCCCACACTAAAAAAACACCACTGCACTGCCCCAAACCCTAAAACACTATCCCCAGCACAAACCCCTATACTACACAAACACCACTGCACTACCCTAAACTCTAAAACAGTAACCCCAGAATGACACCCTACACTACCCAAACACCACTGCACTACTCTATACCCTAAAACATGACCCCCTACACTACACAAGCACCACTGCACTACCCTAAACCCTAAAAATACTACCTCCTACAAAACACAAACACCACTGCACTACCCTAAACCCTAAATCTACCCCGACATGACACCCTACACTACCCAAACACCACTGCCCTACCTTAAACCCTAAAACACTGCCCCCAGCATGGCCCCCTACACTACACAAACACCACTGCACTACCCTAAACCCTAAAACACTACCCCATACAAAACACAAACACCACTGCACTACCCTAAACCCTAAATCTACCCCAGAATGACCCCCTACACTACCCAAACACCACTGCACTACCCTAAACCCTAAAGCACTACCCCCAGCATGAACCCCTACACTACCCAAACAGCACTGCACTGCCCCAAACTATAAAACACTACCCTCAGCACGACCCCCTACACTAACCAAACACCAGTGCACTACCCTAAACCCTAAAACACAACCCCCTACACTACAGAAACACCACTGCACTACCCTAAACCCTAAAACACTACTCCAGTACGACTCCCTACACTAATCAAACACCACTGCACTACCCTAAACCCTAAATCTACCCCGACATGACCCCCTACACTACCCAAACACCACTGCTCTACCATAAACCCTAAAGCACTACCTCCAGCATGAACCCCTACACTACCCAAACACCACTGCACTGCCCCAAACTATAAAACACTACCCCCAGCACTACCCCCTACACTACACAAGTACCACTGCACCACCCTAAACCCTAAAAATACTACCCCCAGCACGACACCCTACACTACCCAAACACCACTGCACTACCCTAAACCTTAAAACACTGCCCCCAGCATGGCCCCCTACACTACACAAACACCACTGCACTACCCTAAACCCTAAAACACTACCCCATACAAAACACAAACACCACTGCACTCCCCTAAACCCTAAATCTACCCCAGAATGACCCCCTACACTACCCAAACACCACTGTACTACCCTAAACCCTAAAGCACTACCCCCAGCATGAACCCCTACACTGCCCAAACAGCACTGCACTGCCCCAAACTATAAAACACTACCCACAGCACGACCCCCTACACTAAACAAACACCACTGCACTACCCTAAACCCTAAAACACAACCCCCTACACTACAGAAACACCGCTGCACTACCCTAAACCCTAAAACACTACTCCAGTACGACTCCCTAAACTAACCAAACATCACTGCACTACACTAAACCCTAAATCTACCCCCAGCATGACCCCCCACACTACACAAACACCACTGCACTACCCTAAACCCTAAAGCACTACCCCCAGCATGAACCACTATACTACCCAAACACCACTGCACTACACTAAACCCTAAAATACTACCCCCTACACTACAAAAACACCACTGCACTACCCTAATCCCTAAAACACTACCCTAAGAACGACGCCATACACTACACAAACACCAATGTACTACCCTAAACCCTAAAACACTACCCCCAGCATGACCCCCTTCACTACCCAAACACAACTGCACTACGCTAAACCCAAAAACACTACCCCCAGCATGAACCCCTACACTACTCAAACACCACTGCACTACTCTAAACCCCAAAACACGACCCCCTACACTACACAAACACCACTGCACTACCCTAAACCCTAAAACACTACCCCCAGAACAACCCCTACACTACACAAATACCACCGCACTACCCTAAACCATAAAACACAACCCCAGCATAACTCCTTACACTACCCAAACACCACTGCACAACACTAAACCCTAAATCTACCCCTAGCATGACCTCCCACACTACACAAAAACCACTGCACTGCCCTAAACCCTAAAACACTATCCCCAGCACAAACCCCTATACTACACAAACACCACTGCACTACCCTAAACACTAAAACACTAACCCCAGCATGACCCCCCACACTACCCAAACACCACTGCACTACCCTATACCCTAAAACATGACCCCCTACACTACACAAACACCACTGCACTACCCTAAACCCTAAAACACTACCTCCTACAAAACACAAACACCACTGCACTACCCTAAACCCTAAATCTACCCCAACATGACCCCCTACACTACCCAAACACCACTGCTCTACCATAAACCCTAAAGCACTACCTCCAGCATGAACCCCTACACTACCCAAACATCACTGCACTGCCCCAAACTATAAAACACTACCCCCAGCACGACACCCTACACTACACAAGCACCACTGCACTACCCTAAACCCTAAAACACTACCCCATACAAAACACAAACACCACTGCACTACCCTAAACCCTAAATCTACCCCAGAATGACCCCCTACACTACCCAAACACCACTGCACTACCCTAAACCCTAAAGCACTACCCCCAGCATGAACCCCTACACTACCCAAACAGCACTGCACTGCCCCAAACTATAAAACACTACCCACAGCACGACCCCCTACACTACCCAAACACCACTGCACTACCCTAAACCCTAAAACACAACCCCTACACTACAGAAACACCACTGCACTACCCTAAACCCTAAAACACTACTCCAGTACGACTCCCTACACTAACCAAACACCACTGCACTACACTATACCCTAAATCTACCCCCAGCATGACCCCACACACTACACAAACACCACTGCACTGCCCTAAACCCTAAAACACTAATCCCCAGCACAACCCCTACACTACACAAATTCTACTGCACTACCCTAAACCATAAAACACTACCCCAGCACGACTCCCTACACTACCCAAACAACACTGCACTACACTAAACCCTAAAACACTACCCCAGCATGACCCCCTACACTACACAGACACCACTGTGCTACCCTAAACCCTAAAACACTACTCCCAGCGTGACCCCTACACTACCCAAACACCATTGCACAAGCCTACACCCTAAACACTACCCCCAGCACGACCCCCTACACTACACAAAAACCACTGCACTACCCTAAACCCTAAATCTACCCCCAACATGACACCCAACACTACACAAACACCACTGCACTACCCTTAACCCTAAAACACTACCCTCAGCATTACTCCTTATACTATAGACACCACTGCACTACCCTAAACCCTAAAACACTGCCCCCAGCATGAACCATTACACTACCCAAACACCACTGCACTACACTAAACCCTAAAACACTACACCCTACACTTCAAAAACACCACTGCACTACCCTATCCCTAAAACACTAACCCAAGAACGACCCCCTACACTACACAAACACCACTGTACTACCCTAAAACAATACACCCAGCATGACCCCGTTCACTACCCAAACACAATTGCACTACACTAAACCCAAAAACACTACCCCGAGCATGACCCCCTACATTAACCAAACACCACTGAACTACCCTAAACCTAAAAACACGACCCCCTTCACTACACAACCACCACTACACTATCCTAAACCCTCAAACACTACCCCAGCACAATCCCCTACACTACACAAACACCACTGCACAACCCTAAAACACTACCCCAGCACGACTCCCTACACTACCCAAACACCACTGCACTACACTAAACCCTAAATCTACCCCCTTGCATGACCTCCCACACTACACAAACACCACTGCACTGCCCTAAACCCTAAAACACTATCCCCAGCATGACCCCCTACACTACCCAAACACCACTATACTACCCTATACCCTAAAACATGACCCCCTACACTACACAAACACCACAGCACCACCCTAAACCCTAAAACACTACCCACAGCATGACCCCCTACACTACACAAACACCATTGCACTATCCTAAACCCTAAATCTATCCCAGCATGAACCCCTACACTACCCAAACACCACTGCGCTACCCTAAACCCTAAAGCACTACCCCCAGCATGAACCCCTACACTACCCAAACAGCACTGCACTGCCCGAACTATAAAACACTACCCACAGCACGACCCCCTACACTACCCAAACACCACTGCACTACCCTAAACCCTAAAACACTGCCCCCAGCATGACCCCTTATACTACACAAACACCACTGTATGACCCTAAACCCTAAATCTGCACCCAGCATGACCTCCTACACTATACAAACACCACTGCACTACCCTAAACCCTAAAACACTACCCCAAGCACAACTCCCTACACTACACAAATACCACTGTACTACGCTAAACCTAAAAACACTACCCCCAGCACAAACCCCTACACTACCCAAACACCACTGCACTACCCTAAACCCTAAAACACAACCCCTACACTACAGAAACACCACTGCACTACCCTAAACCCTAAAACACTACCCCAAGCATGACCCCCCACACTACACAAACACCACTGCACTGCCCTAAACCCTAAAACACTATCCCCAGCACAAATCCCTACACTCGCCAAACACCACTGCACTACCCTAAACCCTAAAACACTAACCCCAGCATGACCCCCTACACTACCCAAACACCACTGCACTACCCTGTACCCTAAAACATGACCCCCTACACTACACAAACATCACTGCACTACCCTAAGCCCTAAAATACAATCCCCTACACTACACAAACACCAATGCAATACCCTAAACCCCAAAAACACTACCCCCAGCACGACCCACTACACTACACAAACCCCACTGCACTACCCTAAACCCTAAAACACTACCCAGCACGACTCCCTACACTTCCCAAACACCACTACACTACACAAACCCCTAAATCTACCCCCAGCATGACCCCCAACATTTCCCAAACACCAATGCAATACCCTAAACCCTAAAACACTACCCCCAGCACGACCCACTACACTACACAAACCCCACTGCACTACCCTAAACCCTAAAACACTACCCAGCACGACTCCCTACACTTCCCAAACACCACTACACTACACAAACCCCTAAATCTACACCCAGCATGACCTCCCACACTACACATACACCACTGTACTACCCTAAACCCTAAAACACTATCCCCAGCACAAACCCCTACACTACCCAAACACCACTGAACTACCATAAACCCTTAAACACTAACCCCAGCATGACACCATACACTACCCAAACACCACTGCACTACCCTATACCCTAAAACATGACTCCCTACACAACACAAAAACCACTGCACTACCCTAAACCCTAAAACACTACCCACAGCATGACCCCCTACACTACACAAACACCACTGGACTATGCTAAACCCTAAAACACTACCCCCTACAATACACAAACACCAGTGCACTACCCTAAACCCTAAAACACTACCCCCAGCATGACCCCCTACACTACCCAAACACCACTGCACTACCCTATACCCTAAAACACTACCCACAGCATGACCCCCTACACTACACAAACACCATTGCACTACCCTAAACCCTAAAACTGTACCCCATACAAAACACAAACACCACTGCACTACCCTAAACCCTAAATCTACCCCAGAATGACCCCCTACACTACCCAAACACCACTGCACTACCCTAAACCCTAAAGCACTACCCCCAGCATGAACCCCTACACTGCCCAAACAGCACTGCACCGCCCCAAACTATAAAACACTACCCACAGCACGACCCCCTACACGAACCAAACACCACTGCACTACCCTAAACCCTAAATCTACCCCGACATGACCCACTACACTACCCAAACACCACTGCTCTACCATAAACCCTAAAGCACTACCTCCATCATGAACCCCTACACTACCCAAACACCACTGCACTGCCCCAAACTATAAAACACTACACCCAGCACGACCCCCTACACTACACAAGCACCACTGCACCACCCTAAACCCTAAAAATACTACCCCCAGCACGACACCCTACACTACCCAAACACCACTGCACTACCCTAAACCTTAAAACACTGCCCCCAGCATGGCCCCCTACACTACACAAACACCACTGCACTACCCTAAACCCTAAAACACTACCCCATACAAAACACAAACACCACTGCACTACCCTAAACCCTAAATCTACCCCAGAATGACCCCCTACACTACCCAAACACCACTGCACTACCCTAAACCCTAAAGCACTACCCCCAGCATGACCCCCCACACTACACAAACACCACTGCACTACCCTAAACCCTAAACCCTAAAGCACTACCCCCAGCATGGACCCCTACACTGCCCAAACAGCACTGCACTGCCCCAAACTATAAAACACTACCCACAGCATGACCCCTACACTAACCAAACACCACTGCACTACCCTAAACCCTAAAACACAACCCCCTACACTACAGAAACACCACTGCACTACCCTAAACCCTAAAACACTACTCCAGTACGACTCCCTACACTAACCAAACACCACTGCACTACACTAAACCCTAAATCTACCCCCAGCATGACCCCCCACACTACACAAACACCACTGCACTACCCTAAACCCAAAAACACTACCCCGAGCAAGACCCCCTCACAACACAAACACCACTGCAATACCCTAAACCCTAAATCTACCCCAAACATGACACCCAACACTACACAAACACCACTACACTACCCTAAACCCTAAAACACTAACCCCAGCATTACTCCCTATGCAATAGAAACACCACTGCACTACCCTAAACCTCTAAAACACTACCCCCAGGAAGACCCCCTCACAACACAAACACCACTGCACTACCCTAAACCCTAAATCTACCCCAAACATGACCCCCAACACTACACAAACACCACTACACTACCCTAAACCCTAAAACACTACCCCCGGCATTACTCCCTATGCAATAGAAACACCACTGCTCTACCCTAAACCCTAAAACCCTACCTCCAGGAAGACCACCTCACAACATAAACACCACTGCGCTACCCTAAACCCTAAATCTATCCCAACATGACCCCCTACACTACCCAAACACCACTACACTACCCTAAACCCTAAAACACTACCCCCAGCATGAACGACTATACTACCCAAACACCACTGCACTACAATAAACCCTAAAACACTACCCCCTACACTACAAGAACACCACTGCACTACCCTAATCCCTAAAACACTACCCTAAGAACTACGCCATACACTACACAAACACCACTGTACTACCCTAAACCCTAAAACACTGCCCCCAGCATGACCCCCTTCACTACCCAAACACAACTGCACCACGCTAAACCCAAAAACACTACCCCCAGCATGAACCCCCACACTACTCAAACACCACTGCACTACTCTAAACCCCACAACACGACCCCCTACACTACACAAACACCACTGCACTACCCTAAACCCTAAAGCACTACCCCAGCACAACCCCTACACTACACAAATACCACTGCACTACCCTAAACTCTAAAACAGTAACCCCAGAATGACACCCTACACTACCCAAACACCACTGCACTACCCTATACCCTAAAACATGACCCCCTACACTACACAAACACCACTGCACTACCCTAAACCCTAAAACACCACCTCCTACAAAACACAAACACCACTGCACTACCCTAAACCCTAAATCTACCCCGACATGACCCCTACACTACCCAAACACCACTGCTCTACCATAAACCCTAAAGCACTACCTCAAGCATGAACCCCTACACTACCCAAACACCACTGCACTGCCCCAAACTATAAAACACTACCCCTAGCACGACCCCCTACACTACACAAGCACCACTGCACCACCCTAAACCCTAAAAATACTACCCCCAGCTTGACACCCTACACTACCCAAACACAACTGCACTACCCTAAACCCTAAAACACTGCCCCCAGCATGGCCCCCTACACTACACAAACACCACTGCACTACCCTAAACCCTAAAACACTACCCCATACAAAACACAAACACCACTGCACTACCCTAAACCCAAAAACACGACCCCCTACACTACACAAACACCACTGCACTACCCTAAACCCGAAAACACTACCCCCAACACAACCCCTATACTACACAAACACTACTGCACTACCCTAAACCATAAAACACTACCCCAGCACGACTCCCTACACTACCCAAACAACACTGCACTACACTAAACCCTAAATCTACCCCCAGCATGACCTCCCACACTGCACAAACACCACTGCACTACCCTAAACCCTAAAACACTACCCCCAGCATGACCCCCTACACTACACAGACACCACTGTGCTACCCTAAACCCTAAAACACTACCCCCAGCATGACCCCCCTACACTACACAGACACCACTGTGCTACCCTAAACCCTAACACACTACCCCAAGCATGACCCCTACACAACCCAAACACCACTGCACTATCCTATACCCTAAAACACTACCCCCAGCATTACCCCATATACTATTGAAACACCACTGCACTACCCTAAACCCTAAAACACTAGCCCGAGCAAGACCCCCTCACAACACAAACACCACTGCACTACCCTAAACCCTAAATCTACCCCAAACATGACCCCCAACACTACACAAACACCACTACACTACCCTAAACCCTAAAACACTACCCCCAGCATTACTCCCTATGCAATAGAAACACCACTGCACTACCCTAAACCCTAAAACCCTACCCCCAGGAAGACCCCCTCACAACATAAACACCACTGCGCTACCCTAAACCTAAATCTATCCCAACATGACCCCCTACACTACCCAAACACCACTACACTACCCTAAACCCTAAAACACTACCCCCAGCATGAGCCACTATACTACCCAAACACCACTGCACTACACTAAACACTAAAATACTACCCCCTACACTACAAAAACACCACTGCACTACCCTAATACCTAAAACAGTACCCTAAGAACGACGCCATACACTACACAAACACCACTGTACTACCCTAAACCCTAAAACACTACCCCCAGCATGACCCCCTTCACTACCCAAACACAACTGCACTACGCTAAACCCAAAAACACTACCCCCATCAGGAACCCCTACACTACTCAAACACCACTGCACTACTCTAAACCCCAAAACACTACCCCCTACACTACACAAACACCACTGCACTACCCTAAACCCTAAAACACTACCCCCAGAACAACCCCTACACTACACAAATACCACTGCACTACCCTAAACCATAAAACACAAACCCAGCACGACTCCTTACACTACCCAAACACCACTGCACAACACTAAACCCTAAATCTACCCCTAGCATGACCTCCCACACTACACAAACACCACTGCACTGCCCTAAACCCTAAAACACTATCCCCAGCACAAACCCCTATACTACACAAACACCACTGCACTACCCTAAACACGAAAACACTAACCCCAGCATGACCCCCACACTACCCAAACACCACTGCACTACCCTATACCCTAAAACATGACCCCCTACACTACACAAACACCACTGCACTACCCTAAACCCTAAATCACTACCTCCTACAAAACACAAACACCACTGCACTACCCTAAACCCTAAATCTACCCCGACATGACCCCCTACACTACCCAAACACCACTGCTCTACCATAAACCCTAAAGCACTACCTCCAGCATGAACCCCTACACTACCCAAACACCACTGCACTGCCCCAAACTATAAAACACTACCCCCAGCACGACCCCCTACACTACACAAGCACCACTGCACTACCCTAATCCCTAAAACACTACCCCATACAAAACACAAACACCACTGCACTACCCTAAACCCTAAATCTACCCCAGAATGACCCCCTACACTACCCAAACACCACTGCACTACCCTAAACCCTAAAGCACTACTCCCAGCATGAACCCCTACACTACCCAAACAGCACTGCACTGCCCCAAACTATAAAACACTACCCTCAGCACGACCCCCTACACTAACCAAACACCAGTGCACTACCCTAAACCCTAAAACACAACCCCCTACACTACAGAAACACCACTGCACTACCCTAAACCCTAAAACACTACTCCAGTACGACTCCCTACACTAATCAAACACCACTGCACTACACTATACCCTAAATCTACCCCCAGCATGACCCCCCACACTACACAAACACCACTGCAATACCCTAAACCCAAAAACACGACCCCCTACACTACACAAACACCACTGCACTACCCTAAACCCGAAAACACTACCCCCAACACAACCCCTACACTACACAAACACTACTGCACTACCCTAAACCATAAAACACTACCCCAGCACGACTCTCTACACTACCCAAACAACACTGCACTACACTAAACCCTAAATCTACCCCCAGCATGACCTCCCACACTGCACCAACACCACTGCACTACCCTAAACCATAAAACACTACCCCCAGCATGACCCCTACACTACCCAAACACCACTGCACAAGCCTACACCCTAAACACTACCCCCAGCATTAACCCCTATACTATAGAAACACCACTGCACTACCCTCAACCCTAAAACACTACCCCCAGCAAGACCCCCTCACAACACAAACACCACTGCACTTCCCTAAACCCTAAATCTACCCCCAACATGACACCCAACACTACACAAACACCACTGCACTACCCTTAACCCTAAAACACTACCCTCAGCATTACTCCTTATACTATAGACACCACTGCACTACCCTAAACCCTAAAACACTGCCCCCAGCATGAACCACTACACTACCCAAACACCACTGCGCTACACTAAACCCTAAAACACTACACCCAACACTTCAAAAACACCACTGCACTACCCTAATCCCTAAAACACTAACCCAAGAACGACCCCCTACACTACACAAACACCACTGTACTACCCTAAAACACTACACCCAGCATGACCCCGTTCACTACCCAAACACAATTGCACTACACTAAACCCAAAAACACTACCCCGAGCATGACCCCCTACATTAACCAAACACCACTGAACTACCCTAAACCTAAAAACACGACCCCCTTCACTATACAACCACCACTACACTATCCTAAACCCTCAAACACTACCCCAGCACGATCCCCTACACTACACAAACACCACTGCACAACCCTAAAACACTACCCCAGCACGACTCCCTACACTACCCAAACACCACTGCAATACACTAAACCCTAAATCTACCCCCAGCATGACCTCCCACACTACACAAACACCACTGCACTGCCCTAAACCCTAAAACACTATCCCCAGTACAAAGCCCTACACTACACAAACACCACTGCACTACCCTAAACTCTAAAACACTAACCCCAGCATGACCCCATACACTACCCAAACACCTCTGTACTACCCTATACCCTAAAACATGACCCCCTACACTACACAAACACCACAGCACCACCCTAAACCCTAAAACACTACCCACAGCATGACCCCCTACACTACACAAACACCACTGAACTACCCTAAACCTAAAAACACGACCCCCTTCACTACACAACCACCACTACACTATCCTAAACCCTCAAACACTACCCCAGCACGATCCCCTACACTACACAAACACCACTGCACAACCCTAAAACACTACCCCAGCACGACTCCCTACACTACCCAAACACCACTGCAATACACTAATCCCTAAATCTACCCCCAGCATGACCTCCCACACTACACAAACACCACTGCACTGCCCTAAACCCTAAAACACTATCCCCAGTACAAAGCCCTACACTACACAAACACCACTGCACCACCCTAAACCCTAAAACACTCCCCACAGCATGACCCCCTACACTACACAAACACCATTGCACTACCCTAAACCCTAAATCTATCCCAGCATGACCCCCTACATTACCCAAACACCACTGCGCTACCCTAAACCCTAAAGCACTACCCCCAGCATGAACCCCTACACTACCCAAACAGCACTGCACTGCCCCGAACTATAAAACACTGCCCACAGCACGACCCCCTACACTACCCAAACACCACTGCACTACCCTAAACCCCAAAACACTGCCCCCAGCATGACCCCTACACAACCCAAACACCACTGCACTATCCTATACCCTAAAACACTACCCCCAGCATTACCCCATATACTATTGAAACACCACTGCACTACCCTAAACCCTAAAACACTAGCCCGAGCAAGACCCCCTCACAACACAAACACCACTGCACTACCCTAAACCCTAAATCTACCCCAAACATGACCCCCAACACTACACAAACACCACTACACTACCCTAAACCCTAAAACACTACCCCCAGCATTACTCCCTATGCAATAGAAACACCACTGCACTACCCTAAACCCTAAAACCCTACCCCCAGGAAGACCCCCTCACAACATAAACACCACTGCGCTACCCTAAACCCTAAATCTATCCCAACATGACCCCCTACACTACCCAAACACCACTACACTACCCTAAACCCTAAAACACTACCCCAGCATGAGCCACTATACTACGCAAACACCACTGCACTACACTAAACCCTAAAATACTATCCCCTACACTACAAAAACACCACTGCACTACCCTAATCCCTAAATCAGTACCCTAAGAACAACGCCATACACTACACAAACACCACTGTACTACCATAAACCCTAAAGCACTACCCCCAGCATGAACCCCTACACTACCCAAACACCACTGCACTGCCCCAAACTATAAAACACTACCCCCAGCATGACCCCCTACACTACATAAGCACCACTGTACTACCCTAAAACACTACCCCAGCACGACACCCTACACTACCCAAACACCACTGTACTACCCTAAGCCCTAAAACACTGCCCCCAGCATGACCCCCTACACTACACAAACACCACTGCATGACCCTAAACCCTAAATCTACACCCAGCATGACCTCCTACACTACACAAACACCACTGCACTACCCTAAACCCTAAAACACTACCCCAAGCACGACATTCTACACTACACAAACACCTCTCTTGCGATATTTTAAAACCCGGGACATGTATCGGGTCTAGAGATCATCAGTTCAACTGGTACTTACTTGCACCCACTGGGGTGAACCACTCAAGAACTCCATCAGAGATCATCAGTTCAACAAGTACTTACTTGCACCCACTGGGGTGAACCACTCAAGAACTTCATGTACCAGCTTCCCTTGGGGCGACCCGGAGGAGGAGCTAGCGGAGTGCGGTCCATTGCGGTTGTTTACACAAACACCACTGTACTACCCTAAACCCTAAAACAATACCCCTAGCACGACCCCCTTCACTACCCAAACACAACTGCACAATGCTAAACCTAAAAACACTACCCCTAGCACAACCCCCTACAATACCTAAACACCACTGCACTGTCCTAAACCCTAAAACACAACCCCCAACACTACACAAACACCACTATGAGCCCCTACACTATACAAACACCACTGCACTACACTAACCCTAAAGCACTACCCCCAGCATGGACCCCTACACTACCCAAACACCACTGCACTACCCTAATCCATAAAACACTACCCCCAGCATGACACCCTACACTACCCAAACATAACTGCACTACCCGAAACCCTAAAACACTACCACCAGCACGACTCCCTACACAACCCAAACATCACTGCACTACCCTAAACCCTAAAACACTGCCCCAGCATGACCCCCTACACTACACAAACGCCACTGCACCACCCTAAACCCTAAAACACGACCCCCAGCATGAATCCCTATACTACCCAAACACCACTGCACTTCCCTAAACCCTAAAAAAATACCCCAAGAACGACCCCCTACACTACACAAACACCACTATAGTTCCCTGAACCCTAAAACACTACCCCCAGCATGACCCCCTTCACTACTCAAACATAACTGCACTACGCTAAACCCAAAAACACTACCTCTGCATGACCCCCTACACTACCCAAACACTACTGCACTACCCTAAACCCTAAAACACGACCACATACACTACCCTAAACCCTTAAACACTACCCACAGCATGACCCCCTACACTACACAAACACCACTGCACTACCCTAAACCCTAAAACACTAGCACCTCTTCACTACACAAGCACTACTGCACTACCCTAAACCCTAAAACACTACCTCCAGCACTACCCCTTACACTACACAAACACCACTGCACGACCCTAAACCCTAAATCTTCCCCCAGCATGACCCCCTACACTACACAAACACCACTGCACTACTCTAAACCCTAAAAAACTACCCCAAAAACGACCCCCTAAACTACACAAACACCACTATAGTTCCCTGAACCCTAAAACACTACCCCCAGCATGACCCCTTTCACTATTCAAACACAACTGCACTACGCTAAACCCAAAAACACTACCTCTGCATGACCCCCTACACTACCCAAACACTACTGCACTACCATAAACCCTAAAACACGACCACCTACACTACACAAACACCACTGCACTACCCTACACCCTAAAACCCTACCCCAGCACTACCATCTACATATCAAAACACCACTGTGCTACCCTAAATCCTAAAACGCTATCGCCAGAACGACCCCCTACACTACTCAAAACACCACTGCACTACCCTAAATATTAAAACACTATCCCCAGCACAACCCCCTTCACTACACAAACACCACTGCACTACCCTAAACTCTAAAACACTACCCACAGCATGATGCCCTACACTACCCAAACACCACTGCACTACACTAAACTCTAAAACACAACCCCCTGCACGACTCACTACACTACACAAACACCACTGTACTACCCTAAACCCTAAAACACTACCCCTAGCACAACCCCCTTCACTACCCAAACACAACTGCACTACGCTAAACCTAAAAACACTACCCCCAGCATAACTCCCTACACTACCAAAACACCACTGCACTACCCTAAACCCTAAAACACAACCCCCTACACTACATAAAAACCACTGCACTACCCTAAACCCTAAAACACTACTCCAGCACGACTCCCTACACTACCCAAACACCACTGCACTACACTAAACCCTAAATCTATCCCCAGCATGACCTCCCACACTACACAAACACCACTGAACTGCCCTAAACCCTACAACACTATCCCCAGCACAAATCCCTAGACTACTCAAACACCACTCCACTACCCTAAAAGCTAAAACACTAACCCCAGCATGACCCCCTACACTACCCAAACACCACTACACTACCCTATACCCTAAAATATGTCCCCCTACACTACACAAACACCACTGCACTACCCTAAGCCCTAAAACACAATCCCTTACAAAACACAAACACTACTGCACTACCCTATACCCTAAAACACGACTCCCTACACTACACAAACACCACTGCACTACCCTAAACCCTAAAACACTACCCACAGCATGACCCCCTACACTACCAAACACCACTGCACTACCCTAAACCCTAAAAGACTACCCCCTACACTACACAAACATCAGTGCACTACCCTAAACCCTAAAACACTACCCCCAGCATGACCCCCTACACTACACAGACACCACTGTGCTACCCTAAACCCTAAAACACTACCCTCAGCATGACCCCTACACTACCCAAACACCACTGCACTATTCTACACCCTAAAACACTACCCCCAGCATTACCCCCTATACTATAGAAACACCACTGCACTACCCTAAATCCTAAAACACTACCCCCAGCAAGACCCCCTCACAACACAAACACCACTGCACAACCCTAAACCCAAATCTACCCCCAACATTACCCCCGACACTACACAAACACCAACCCACTACCCTAAACCCTAAAACACTACCCCCAGCATTACTCCCTATACTTTAGAAACACCACTGCACTACCCTAAACACTAAAACACTACCCCCAGCAAGACGCCCTCACAACACAAACACCACTGCACTAGCCTAAACCCTAACTCTACCCCCAACATGACCCCCGCACTACAAAAACACCACTGCACTACCCTATTCCCTAAAACACTACCATCAGCATGACCCCCTTCACTACGCAGACACAACTGCACTACGCTAAACCCAAAAACACTACCCCCAGCATGACTCCCTACACTACCCAAACACCACTGACCTACTCTAAACCCAAAAACACGACCCCCTACACTACACCAACACCACTGCACTACCCTAAACCCTAAAACACTACCCCCAGCACAAACCCCTACACTACACAAACACCTCTGCGCTACCCTAAACTCATAACCACTAACCCCAGCATGACCACCTACACCACCCAAACACCACTGTACTACCCTATACCCTAAAACATGACCCCCTACACTACACAGACACCACTGCACTACCATAAACCCTAAAACACTACCTCCTACAAAACACATACACCACTGCACTACCCTAAACCCTAAATCAACCCCAGCATGACCCCCTACATGACCCAAACACCACTGCACTACCCTAAACCCTAAAGTACTACCCCCAGCATGAAACCCTACACTACCCAAACACCACTGCACTGCCCCAAACTATAAAACACTACCCCAGCACGACCCCCTACACTACCCAAGCACCCCTGTACTACCCTAAACACTAAAACACTGCCCCCAGCATGACCCTCTTCACTACACAAACACCACTGCACTACCTAAAACCCTAAAACACTACCACAATCATGACCCCCTACACTACACAAACACCACTGTACTACCCTAAACCCTAAAACACTACCCCAAGCACGACCCTCTTCACTACCCAAACACAACTGCACTATTCTAAACCTAAAAACACTACCCCCAGCACAACCCCCTACAATACCCAAACACCACTGCACTACCCTAAACCCTAAAACACAACCCCCTACACTACACAAACACCACTGACCTACCCTAAACCATAAAACACTACTCCAGCACGACTCCCTACACTACCCTAACACCACTACACTACACTAAACCCTCATCTACCCCCAGCATGACCTCCCACACTACACAAACACCACTGTACTGCCCTAAACCCTAAGACACTAACCCCAGCATGACCCCCTACACTACCCAAACACCACTGCACTACCCTATACACTAAAACATGAACCCCTACACTACACAAACACCACCACACTACCCTAAACCCTAAAACTCTACCCACTACAAAACACAAACACCACTGCATTACCCTAAACCCTAAATCTACCCCCAGCATGACCCCCAACATTTCCCAAACACCACTGCACTACACTAAACCCTAAAGCACTACCCCGGCATGAACCCCTACACTACCCAAACACCACTGCACTACCCTAAACCATAAAACACTACCCCAGCACGACACCCTACACTATCCAAACATAACTGCACTACCCTAAACCCTAAAACACTACCACCTGCACAACTCCCTACACTACCCAAACACCACTGTACTACCCTAAACCCTAAAACACTGCCCCCAGCATGACCCCCTACACTACACAAACACCACTGCACTACCCTGAACCCTAAAACTCTACCCCCAGCATGAACATCTATACTACCCAAACAGCACTGCACTTCCTGAAACCCTAAGCCACTAACCCCAGCATGACCCCCTACACTATCCAAACCCCACTGCACTACCCTATACCCTAAAATATGACCCCCTACACTATACAAACACCACTGCCCTACCCTAAACACTTACACACTACCCACAGCATGACCCCCTATACTACACAAACACCACTGCACTACCCTAAACCCTAAAACACTACACCCTACACTACCCAAACAACACTGCACTACCCTTAACCCTAAAACACTATCCTCAGCATGAACCCCTACACTATACAAACACCACTGCACTACCCGAAACCCTAAAACACTACCCCCAGCATGACCCCCTCACAACACAAACACAACTGCACTACCCTAAACCCTTTATCTACCCCCAGCATGACCCCCTATACTATCCAAACATCACTGCACTACCCTAAACCCTAAAACACTACCCCAGCATGACCCCCTACGCTACCCAAACAACACTGCACTACCCTAAACCCTAAAACACTACAACCAGCATGAACCCCTACACTACCCAAACTCCACTGCACTACCCTAAACCATAAAACACTACCCCAGCACGAACCCCTACACTACACAAGCACGACTGCACTACCCTAAACCGTAAAACACTACCCACAGCACGACACCCTACACTACCCAAACATAACTGCACTACCCTATACCCTAAAACACAACCACCAGCACGACTCCCTACACTACCCAAACACCACTGAACTACCCTAAATCCTAAATCTACCCCCAGCACAACCCCCTAGACTACTCAAACACAACTGCACTACCCTAAACCCTAAAACACTACTTCCAGCAAGACCCTCTTCACTACACAAGCACCACTGCACTGCCTTAATCTCTAAAACACTACCCCCAGCACGACCCCCTACACTACACAAACACCACTGCACTACCCTAAACCCTAAAAAAACTACCGCAAGAAAGACCCCCTACACTACACAAACACCACTATAGTTTCCTAAACCCTAAAACACTACTTCCAGTATGACTCCCTTAACTATGCAAACACAACTGCACTATGCTAAACCTAAAAACACTACTCCTGCATGACACCCTACACTACCCAAACTCTACTACACTACCCTAAACCCTAAAACACGACCACCTACACTACACAAACACCACTGCACTACCCTAAACACTAAAACACTACCCCAGCACTATCCCCTACATATCAAAACACCACTGTACTACACTAAATCCTAAAACACTATCCCCAGCATGATCCTCTACACTACACAAACACCACTGCACTACCTTAAACTCTAAAACACTACCCACAGCATGACACACTAAACTACCCAAACACCACTGCACTACCCTACACTCTAAACACAACCCCCAGCACGACTCACTACATTACACAAACACCACTGCACTACCCTAAACCCTAAAACACTGCCCCCAGCATGACACCCTACACTACACAAACACCACTGCATAACCCTAAACCCTAAATCTACACCCAGCATGACCTCCATTCACAACACAAACACCACTGCACTACCCTAAACCCTAAAGCACTTCCCCAGGCACGACCCACTCACTACAAAAACACCACTGTACTACCCTAAACCCTAAAACACTACCCCTAGCATGACCCCCTTCACTACCCAAACACAACTGCACTATGCTAAACCTAAAAACACTACCCCCAGCACAACCCCCTACAATACCCAAACACCACTGCACTACCCTAAACCCTAAAACACAACCCCCTACACTACACAAACACCACTGCACTACCCTAAACCCTAAAACACTACCACAGCACGACTCCCTACACTACCCAAATACCACTGCACTACACTAAACCCTAAATCTACCCCCAGCATGACCTCCCACACTACACAAACACCACTGCACTGCCCTAAACCCTAAAACACTATCCCCAGCACAAATCCCTACACTACCCAAACACCACTGCACTACCCTAAACCCTAAAGCACTACCCCCATTATGAAAACCTATACTACCCAAACACCACTGCACTTCCCTATACCCAAAACCACTAACCCCAGCATGACCCCCTACACTATCCAAACACCACTGCACTACCCTATATCCTAAAATATGACCCCCTACACTATACAAACACCACTGCAATACCCTAATCCCTAAAACACTACCCCTAGCACGACTCCATACACTACCTAAACACCACTGCACTACCCTAAACCCTAAAACACTACCCCCTACAGTACACAAACACCACTGCACTACCCTAAACCCTAAACCACTACCCCCGCATGACCCCCTATACGACACAAACACCACTGCACTACCCTATACCCTAAAATATGACCCCCTACACTATACAAACACCACTGCACTACCCTAAACACTTAAACACTACCCACAGCATGACCCCCTATACTACACAAATACCACTGCACTACCCTAAACCCTAAAACACTACACCCTACACTACACAAACACCACTGCACCACCCTAAACCCTAAAACACTACCTCCAGCATGACCCCTTACACTACACAAACATCACTGCACTACCCTAAACCCTAAAACACTACCCCAGCATGACCCCCTACACTACCCAAACAACACTGCACTACCCTAAACCCTAAAACACTATCCTCAGCATGAACCCCTACACTATACAAACACCACTGCACTACCCGAAACCCTAAAACACTACCCCCAGCATGACCCCCTCACAACACAAACACAACTGCACTACCCTAAACCCTTTATCTACCCCCAGCATGACCCCCTACACTACCCAAACACCACTGCACTACCCTAAACCCTAAAACACTACCCCAGCATGACCCCCTACACTACCCAAACAACACTGCAGTACCCTAAACCCTAAAACACTACAACCAGCATGAACCCCTACACTACCCAAACTCCACTGCACTACCCTAAACTATAAAACACTACCCCCAGCACGAACCCCTACACTACACAAGCACGACTGCACTACCCTAAACCGTAAAACACTACCCACAGCACGACACCCTACACTACCCAAACATAACTGCACTACCCTATACCCTAAAACACAAACACCAGCACGACTCCCTACACTACCCAAACACCACTGCACTACCCTAAACCCTAAATCTAGCCCCAGCACAACCCCCTAGACTACTCAAACACAACTGCACTACCCTAAACCCTAAAACACTACCTCCAGCAAGACCCTCTTCACTACACAAGCACCACTGCACTGCCTTAATCTCTAAAACACTACCCCCAGCACGACCCCCTACACTACACAAACACCACTGCACTACCCTAAACCCTAAAAAACTACCCCAAGAAAGACCCCCTACACTACACAAACACCACTATAGTTTCCTAAACCCTAAAACACTACTTCCAGTATGACCCCCTTAACTATGCAAACACAACTGCACTATGCTAAACCCAAAAACACTACTCCTGCATGACCCCCTACACTACCCAAACTCTACTACACTACCCTAAACCCTAAAACACGAACACCTACACTACACAAACACCACTGCACTACCCTAAACGTTAAAACACTACCCCAGCACTATCCCCTACATATCAAAACACCACTGTACTACACTAAATCCTAAAACACTATCCCCAGCACGATCCCCTACACTACACAAACACCACTGCACTACCCTAAACTCTAAAACACTACCCACAGCATGACACACTAAACTACCCAAACACCACTGCACTACCCTAAACCCTAAACACAACCCCCAGCACGACTCACTACATTACACAAACACCACTGCACTACCCTAAACCCTAAAACACTGCCCCCAGCATTACACCCTACACTACACAAACACCACTGCATAACCCTAAACCCTAAATCTACACCCAGCATGACCTCCTTCACTACACAAACACCACTGCACTACCCTAAACCCTAAAGCACTTCCCCAAGCACGACCCACTCACTACAAAAACACCACTGTACTACCCTAAACCCTAAAACACTACCCCTAGCACGACCCCCTTCACTACCCAAACACAACTGCACTATGCTAAACCTAAAAACAGTACCCCCAGCACAACCCCCTACACTACCCAAACACCACTGCACTACCCTAAACCCTAAAACACAACCCCCTACATTACACAAACACCACTGCACTACCCTAACCCCTAAAACACTACTCCAGCACGACTCCCTACACTACCCAAACACCACTGCACTACACTAAACCCTAAATCTACCCCCAGCATGACCTCCCACACTACACAAACACCACTGCACTGCCCTAAACCCTAAAACACTATCCCCAGCACAAATCCCTACACTACCCAAACACCACAGCACTACCCTAAACCCTAAAACACTACCCCCAGCATTAAAACCTATACTACCCAAACACCACTGCACTTCCCTATACCCTAAGCCACTAACCCCAGCATGACCCCCTACACTATCCAAACAGCACTGCACTACCCTATATCCTAAAATATGACCCCCTACACTATACAAACACCACTGCAATACCCTAATCCCTAAAACACTACCCCTAGCACGACTCCCTACACTACCCAAACACCACTGCACTACCCTAAACCCTAAAACACTACCCCCTACAGTACACAAACACCACTGCACTACCCTAAACCCTAAAACACTACCCCCCGCATGACCCCCTACACTACACAAACACCACTGCACTACCCTAAACCCTAAAACCCTACACTCTACACTACACAAACACCAGTGCACTACCCTAAACCCTAAAACACTACCTCCAGCACGACCCACTTCACTACCCAAACATAACTGCACTACGCTAAACCCAAAGCACTACCCCCAGTACCACCCCCTACACTACCCAAAAACCACTGCACTAGCCTAAACCCTTAAACATGACGTCCTACACTACACAAACAGCACTACACTACCCTAAACCCTAAAACACTACCCCCAGCCCGACCCCCTACACTACTCAAACGCCACTACACTACCCTAAACCCTAAAACACTATCCCCAGCACAAACCCCTACACTACCCAAACACCACTGCACTACCCTAAACCCAAAAACACTAAACCCAGCATGACACCCTTCACTAGCCAAACACCACTGCACTACCCTATACCCTAAACCATGACTCCCTACACTACACAAACACCACTGCACTACCCTAAACCCTAAAACACTACCCACAGTATGACCCCCTACACTTCACAAACATCACTGCACTACCCTAAACCCTAAAACACTTCCCCTACACTACACAAACACCAGTGCACTACCCTAAACCCTAAAACACTACCCCCAACATGACCCCCTAGACTACACAAACACCACTGTACTACCCTAAACCCTAAAACACTATGCCCAGCATGACCCCCTACACTACCCAAACACCCCTGCACTATCCTACACCCTAAATAGTATCCCCAGCATTACCCCATACACTATAGAAACACCACTGCACTACCCTAAACCCTAAAACACTACCCCCAGCTCAACCCCCTCACAACACAAACACCACTGCACTACCCTAAACCCTAAATCTACCCCCAACATGACCTCCTACCCTACCCAAACACTACTGCACTACCCTAAACCCTAAAACACTACCCCCAGCATGAACACCTACACTACCCAAACACCACTGCACTACCCTAAACCCTAAAACACTGCCCCCAGCACTACCCCCTATACTACACAAACACCAGTGCACTACCCTAAACCCTAACACACTACCCCAGCACTACCCCTACACTACCCAAACACCACTGCACTACCATAAACCCTAAATCTACCCCCAACATGACCCCCTACCCTACCCAAACACTACTGCACTACCCTAAACCCTAAAACACTACCCCCAGCATGAACACCTACACTACCCAAACACCACTGCACTACCCTAAACCCTAAAACACTATCCCCAGCACTACCCCCCCATACTACACAAACACCACTGCACTAAACTAAACCCTAAAACACAACCCCCGCACAACCCGCTACCCTACACAAACACCATTGCACTACCCTAAACCCTAAAACACTACCCCAGCACGACCCCCTTCACTACTCAAGCACAACTGCACAACGCTAAACCCAAAAACACTATCCCCATCACGACCGCCTACACTACTCCAAAAACCACTGCACTAGCCTAAACACTAAAACACGAACCCTACACTACAGAAACACCACTGCACTACCCTAAACCCTAAAACACTACCCCCAGCATGACCCCCTACACTACACAAACACCACTGCACTACCCTAAACCCTAAAACACCACCCCCTGCAGTACACAAATAACACTGCACTACCCTCAACCCTAAAACACTACCCCATCACGACCCCCTACACTACACAAACACCACTGCACTACTCTCAACCCTAAAACACTGCCCCCAGCACGACCCCCTACACCAGAGGTCTTCAAACTTTTGTAGGTTGAGCCCCCCCAACTGAATTTTTTGACATGTCGGCCCCCCCACCACCTGACAGAAATTTCTCCCGCATATCCCGGGCCATATCCGTCAAATAATGTTCAACGCAATAGGAGTTTAGTGAACTGTAAGTTTGCGAGTGGGTGTGGTTAATGACAGAGTCATATTACACAGTTTAAAACAAAATGTTCCAAGATAAAATGTGTGCAAATTGTTTTTACTAGGATGCTTAGTTTTACACATGACAGATTGATAAAAACACCACCAACATTAATGTGATGGGTGTGCCTGTTTTTTACCACAGAGACGGTCAATCTGTGGATGGATTTTTGCTACTGCCATCCTCAGGTTGTGCTCCACATCCAGTCTTTAACGGTACTTAGTCTTTAATACCGCAAGTGCTGAGAACCCAATCTCACATAAATACGACGAGTTGAAAGGCAAGAGAGTTTTGATAGCAGTTTCTCTCAAAGCTGAATATTCTGCAGACATTTTCAGCCAAAACTCTCCCAGTGAGACTTTGCTGAAATGCATCTGCAGAGTGCGGTCACTTTGGAGATCAATGAGTTCCTGCTGCATACGAATCGGGAGATGGCTTGCCACTAGGCCTGGGCTAAATTTCTGTTCCGCTCGCGGAAATTGCGATAATTTGAAATTTTCGCGTTCCGCGGAGAGCGCGAAAATGGCAAAATTTCCGCATTCCGCAGCTTAGCGATAATTTGTTTCTTGCTCGCGCTGTAAAATAATACATTCTCGCGCGCGTGCGACCGCCTTACCTGAATCCCCGCGTTCGCCGACAAGTTTTCCCGATCCGGTCGCGTTCTCCACGAGATGTTGGATTGTTGGTAGCTATTTGCGCTGTCTTGCGACAGTTCGCGCCCGCAGTAATGTCATTGCTCGCGCGATCACGTCTTTCTTCTCGCGATCATGCACCGCGAGAAGAGTGAAAACAAGATGGCCGCGCCCGCGAGCAACCGCATGGGTAAGTTGGCGAGCCGCAACCATGCAGAAAATACCGCGAACGGGCGGGAAAAATACTTCTGCATCTTCGCGATATTTCCGCGTGTTTGCGGAGATTTTTAACATTTTCGCGATAATTTGCGAAAGTCACTTTCCCAAATTCCGCCCACCCCTACTTGCCACCTCTGCCAGAAATGGTTGAAAGACCCAGTCATTGAAGTGATCGTTGTCCTCAGGAAAATACTTTTGCAAACTGTCCCTGAGAGATGTCAGGTGATTTTTTATTATCTCAGCCACACTTGAAAGTTTACACTCAGTCTCCGCAAGTGCATCTACTAAACATGGAAACTGCTCAAACAGGCCATCTTCAACTAGTCTTCTCCATAATTCAAGCTTCTTCTTGAATGCAGTTATTCTTTTATTCATGCTAAAAGAAGTCACATTAGCTCCTTGCAGCGACAGATTCAGGGAATTTAATTTCTCAAAAATGTCAGCAAGGTATGCTAGAAGCACAAGCCAGCGGGGATTGCATAGTTGTTCTGCTTTGCAGGGGTCAAAACACAGAAGAAACTGCCGTACTTCATTCCTTAATTCGAAGATGCGACACAGCACTTTCCCCCTGGACAACCACCGCACTTCTGTATGAAACAGCAAGCCATCATGCTCGGCTCCCATTTCTGCACATAAAATTGCAAATAGACGAGCTCTTGTGGGATGGGTCTTTATAAAATTTACTATTTTTATAGCAGAATTCAGCACATCCTCTAGTTCGCTGTCCATGTTTCGAACAGCAAGGGCTTCCCGGTGTATCATACAGTGAGTCCACAGAATATGTGGAGCCACTTTCAATACATTAGCTTTTAGGCCAGCCCTAGCACCACACATTGAAGGAGCACCATCTGTGCAGATTCCAACACAGTTTTCCCATGTTAAGCCATGGATATTCAGGAAGTCATTGATAATGACAAACAAATCGGATCCTGTTGCCCGCCCCTTGATTGGCTTGCAAAATAAAAAATCTTCTAATACTAATGATTCATGACAGTAACGAACATAAGCAATTAAATGGGCATCCTTTGACACATCAGTTGCTTCATCCAGCTGCAAAGCAAACAAACTTGATTTCAACCAGGCTATGAGCTGTCCCTGGATATCTTCTGACATGTCAGAGATGCGGCGGCAAACTGTTGTGTCTGAAATGGGGATACTTTTTAACTTCTCTGCTGCTTTTTCACCTAGCATTGTCCTAGCTACGTCGAGCAATGCTGGGAGAATCACCTTTTCTCCATCTACAAAGGGCCTTTTGTTTTTGGCAATGTGGTATGCTACTTGGTATGAGGCTTTTAATGCATTTGCAGGAGTATTTGCCACATGTTTCACCGCTTCTTTCTGCTGAGTTATCTCTTGCAACTTCCTGGCAAAAAAAATCTCTGCTTTTTCCTGCTAGAGACCCATGTTTCGTTTCAAAGTGATGTCTTAATTTGGTTGGCTTCAAGCTGTCTTTAGCTAAGATCACGCCACAAACCACACACTGTGGTCTACTTTCTCCACTAACAGCAATGCAGGTGAAACCAATATCCAAATAGGAGGAATCATATTTCCTTGTTTTTGCAGCTTTTCTCTCTCCAACTGTTTCTGTTTCAGCCTTTCGCTTGAGCACTCTACCATCTTTTGGGAGCAGAAAACGATCCATATCAAATGCCTGATTAACCTAAGATACAAAATGTGAAGCTGCATGTTAATGAATAGTACATGGCTGCAATTTTACAGCTGCATGAGGTACAGGAGGTTTTTAACTTTGTAGTTTAAAAAAAAAACATCTTTAAAAAAAATCTTCTTATGGTTTAAATAAAATAAATTTGGATAAAAGAATCATTCTGTGGTTGGTGGATAAAAAGTAATTCCAGCTCATCCAGGCTTTAAGTAGGTGCTCCCAATATTGATCCAGTATGTATATGCTGTATACCACCGATGAGGCTCTGCAAGTTACTTGTTCAAAGGTTAGTGAGGGCAAACTTCAGCACTGCTCCTTCACCCAACATTCAAAAACAAATGCATACCTTCTTATTAACTTCCTCAGATGTTTCTTCTGCTTGAATAGGAGTCCTCGGCCTAGCGATCAAGTAGCTTTTTCCCTTGCAATGAAGAGAAAATGTTCAAGACATATTACTTGCATGTTCTCAGTATGTTCGCACGAGACACCATGAAAGCTCGCGAGATCAAAATCAGAGATGGGCAAGGGAGTGAATGGCATGCCTAGAAGTTACTTGCTGCCTTATCTTAAGGACAAATAAAATACGCTGTGATCTGCAAGTTATTAGTTGAAGTTAAAAATTTGATTTCTGGCAAGGCCACGTTAGCAGTTCCTTCTTGCACTTTTGCACATAATCACAACTTGCACATGTGACTAATGTAATGTGCACTCTGCAGAGAAGCACAGGATTGGATGAGCATGCATTTAGAACAACTTTAGGACCCAGTGACAGGCACTGTGAGAAACTTGCACTGCCTTTGATTCTCAACTTCGGAGGTCATAATTGTGGTTTTTGGACTGTTTAAGTATGGACGCATAATTTGCATGGAGCCCTGGCCTTTGCTCATACACCTTTGCAATATTACAGATGGATGGCCAGAGCAAAAAAAGCACTGGGAAAAATAACTTATTCTACTGCATCAAAAAGGGTTCATACAACATGTGCCGCTGGATTCAAGCAAGCCTGGCTGAAGACGGCTGTAATGCCAGAAACCGGTCCTAGGAAGCTTGTTTCTGGTCCAGGGAAGGCATGGCTTGGCAGTTCGGGCTGGACTGTTCCCATGAGGCACAGGGTCAGACTGATTTGCATATGGCCATGTCTGAACTGGGGTGGCAGAGTGGGCTAAAGAACGGTGATGGATCAAACCCAGATCTGTTGACTGGGTGTGAGTGTTTGATTGGTTCTGATGCTCCGTCCATCACCACCCCCTTTTGTACCGCTTTGTTCGCCATAAGTTGGCAGGGTATGCTCAGACGTAAGTCCCTTGCTCACTTTGCCACTGGATTCAAGCAAGCCTGGCTTAAGATGGCTGTAATGCCAGCAACCGGTCCTAGGAAGCTTGTTTCTGGTCCAGGGAAGGCATGGCTTGGCAGTTCGGGCTGGACTGTTCCCATGAGGCACAGGGTCAGACTGATTTGCATATGGCCATGTCTGAACTGGGGTGGCAGAGTGGGCTAAAGAACGGTGATGGATCAAACCCAGATCTGTTGACTGGGTGTGAGTGTTTGATTGGTTCTGATGCTCCGTCCATCACCACCCCCTTTTGTACCGCTGAATGGCATCTGGAACAGAACAAGGAGGGCTCCTGGGATACAATCAAAAAGGGTTCATACAACATGTGCAGCTGAATGGCATCTGGAACAGAACAAGGAGGGCTCCTGGGATACTCCGTACCGCCACTCTGTACCTTTTTTTAAAATTTGTATTAAAAATATAAATCTCTCCTATGCCAAAGCTAAGGCTCCATTGGTTAAGACACCACCTTGATATATTGGGAAAAATTGAAGGGCGAAAATGAGGAGTGCGTTGTCTGAATGTAGGGTGCATTCCCATACACTTGATGTCAGCATGTCTTTTCCGGCGGCGTAGGATTTCACACATAAGTTAAACCAGCGCTATTATGGCATTACCCAGGGATCGAGGGTGGAGGAAATAAATAACGTGCTGATCCTGCAACAAACTACCAGTTTTATGATTAGGGTTGCCTGCTCATTATTTTGATGTCCCAGCCGGTACAAACATAAGCAGTCACCTAAAGCGGTATTTTCAGCACTTATCTATGCATACTTCGCACAGCAAATATAAATAGAAAGCACTTTAAAATGTGTTCTAGGGCGGCCTGAAAGATCCATGACTGACAGGGAACAAAGACAGAAAATGAATAAATACTTCTTTATTATTAACCCATATTTAGTGTCAAGACAGGCAATTTGCAGGGTGTTCATACAACACATGGCTGGCATTTTTATTTTGGCAACTTGAAGCCCTTCTAGTCCTGTGGGTGGTGCTGCCTGCCTGTATAATTCTAAAAAAAACTACGTATTTTCCCGCTTGGCTGCTGTGCTCTTCTAAATGCAGCCCAAGTGCAACATTCGACACAATTACCTGGGAGACCTATGTAATTGTCGAACTCCAGCTCAGGAATAATTTAGAGAAAGTTAAACATTTTCCAATTATTTACAAACAGGTTTGAAATAGTGTAATTTAGCTTCTCTGTGCATACCCAGGAGCTGCTGCCCTAAAGGTACCTCTGAATACATCCCCCTGGGATGGTGGTGCACCCCCCCTTGATTGATGAACTCTGAATTAAGTGTACCCGAATACCTCATTCCACATTTTGCATGTCACACCATTGCCCCAAAATCTTTCGGTGTTTCCATGTGTAGGACTCTTAATGTCAATTGGTCTCCTGAGAAGTGCAGAGCTGCCAAGGTTTCAGATTGCTATGTGTGACATTTCCATAATGCTAGTGCCTTATGAGTGACATTTCAACGACTATGACACTTTCTCGCAAGCAAAATCAAGCAAAGAAGATGAGGGAAACAAATATTAGAAATCACACCCAGCTGAGCAAGGAGAAACTCCTAAGAAGTCACTGAACTAAAGTGTGCAACAGGACTCAATACTTCATGACTAGGTAAAGCACTTGGTAGATGTTTCATTGAGACATAGAAGTGTTCCTAAAATCTTACCAAATATAACAATAAAAAACACTTCCAATTTTTGTTTGATTCTTGAAACCGCCTGTACTTAATGAGTTTCACAGATATGTGCGCTTTTACCACCATATATTTTTAGAAGTCCCTTTGTGAAGCATAAGTTTGGATACCTGACCTAATGAAGAACCATCAGTGTTGAAACCCACAGCATTGACTTTTAACAAGGACAACAACATTATGTTTTGAGTCTGGGTGAGGCAGAGAACTGTGACCGTACCCCTAATAAGACTGCACATGTTGCTCACTCTGCATTGATTTCAATAGCCACAGGGCTCTGATCGTGAAGCCCAGTTTGCTCTGATTTTCCTTTAGAACTATTACTGTCATCCTACATTAAATATTATGGCTGTATTACACTAGATATGAAGGCTACTCTGCACGAATGAGGATTCCCACTTTTCACTAATTTTTATGGTTATTCTGTCTCTAGTTAACATTACCACTTTGAGACTGACATTCATTTACTATTAAACCGAAACTCTCAACCAGCTCTGACTTTTCAGCAAGCATTGGAGTTACAGAATATACTTTTACGTTTTATCCCATACTTGCCATGCTAAAATCGAAATTACAAGTCCAAGCATGCAAAACTGTCTTGACTAAAATGGCAGGAATAGCCAATATGTTCTGAATGACATGGAGGCTACTTGGAAGCTATTCAAAACAAACGTTTTCACTGCTCAAATAAAAACTGCTTTGGAAATTGTGTGCAACAGCTGATAATCCCCAATGATTGCTACTGCTAATAGAAAGCCAAAACCAACATCATTGTCAGCTCCACACCATCCCTTTGCAAACTGTGCAATGATGTTGATTTTGGCTTTTTATTAGCAGTAGCAACCACTGGGGATTATCAAATAAAGATTTATAGATGAGGATAGTAGGTCTGCAGCCGCACACTCGGAAGTGGTCTAGCAGCTTCATGCAAAGCGTCTCACCTGAGAAATCCCCAACATAAATACATTTTAAAACAATTTAAAAGGATGGTTTCCTTGGACATTTTTCAAATAAAAAAATAAAAAAAATCAGTGACATGTTTAACACTCAAGAAAAAATAATGATCGTTTGCATACTGATATGTGTAGTCCCTCCTACTTAATTGGAAAAGACAAACCAGATTGTGAGAAACACACAAACACGGTACTCACTCTGGACATGGGACTGATTTCAAAAGTTCTTCAGCCTTCTTACTCTTTACCTCGAATAAGACTAGGAGCCTTGTAAGCGCTACAACAGCCTGCTTTCACATGCCAGACGTGCGCTATGTAGCTGACAGTAAAAATACAGGCTTGGGTTTGCAAAGGCTGCACTGTGGGATGATGACATGTGTAAGTGAAGAAATAAGCAATATATGGGGTACCATTGCAGGGACCACGTTCAGGCTAGAAAACTTCCCTTCTGTAACATTCATGTGCCCTCCGCCTCAGACGCTGATATAATGAGTAGGCAAGGGACTTGTGCGAGCTGCGAGAGGAATCTGAACCACTGCAAATGAAAACTGCAAATGCAATTGGAGCTAATTAGGCCTATGTGCAGGCACAGAATACAAATTTAAAGAAGGTGGTTTGAGTGAGAATATGGTTGAGCACTTTATCGAAAATCCAAGCTCATGGTAAGCGTATCAGGAAATATATCGGTTACGATATTTACACACTTACAAAATCAAATTACAAGCAATAACATGCTCACATTTTAAAACAAGCCTCAAACACTTCTCCATAGAATTACGCCACTTCTCCTCAAGATTTCTGAATTTCTCTGCCATGTCGGCCACCTCCTGCCTGACTGAACAAATTCCTGGGTCCAGTATAAACCAGTGCAGCCAATCAGCAGGACGAATGCTCAGCCTCTGCCCTTGATGGGAACATGATCGCACACCACAACATACTAATTCAAGGCTGTGGTGAGCGTAAGGGGGAATCACAGACAGTGTGCTGTGGCTTCCGTGAGCTAGAGGAAAGCGCCTCTGACAGGCATAGTCCCAGCACTGACCAGTACAATATATATTTCATACATGCCAACATTTCAGAAGAGCAAAGTGGAAGATTCTTTAAAAAAAAAATCGGGAGAATGGGGCCTTGAATCGGGTTACTGTCATGAATGGGCCTTGGAAGTGTGCTGCTGCAGGATTGGACATCTGAGACGCAAATGCACGTTTTTTTCTTACCTTTCAGAAGCATGGAGCGCAATGGCAGGCAGAGAGAGGGTGATGCAAGTGTTCTGCACTCACTGGCCTGGTAGGTTGCTGGCAGTGCATATACCAACCCCACTCCACACCCCCACCTGTGTGGCAGCCCAGGCACACACACAGCCGCCCGAGTACTTCACAGGTCTTTTAAAGACCATTCACTTGTTAATGGGGCTTTGTTGGTTTTTCACCCCTTCTAGAGCCGCTGCCCTGCATCGCCACTCTGACAATTGCTGGAAGAATTAGCACGTTAAGACAATACCAAGCCCTGTCGGCTGAAACCCAGAGGAATCGGGTTTTTGCTTGCAGGAATCGGGAGGCGGGAGACTAGCCTTGAAATCGGTAGTCTCCCGCCTGAATCGGGAGGGTTGGAATGTCTGACATTTTATCACCACTGGTATTTTAAACATCGTTCGTCGTAGGTTGTCTGTCAAAGTAAAACATAATACATTGATATACATATCATGAGCTCAGGTAAAAGAGAGGCTCGAGGCACGTTCGGCAATATAAAAAACGTATCAATTAAAAACTCTTACAAATCTAGCACGCACCAAAAACCCGGGGCGAAGGAGCGGGACAATTCGACGTAAAAATATCAGAAATTTCGTGACATTGGAGACGGATGGCTCTGCCCTGAGAGTGAGTAAGTCTGGGCGAGAGACTCGTCAGCAGCAATGACAGCAACAAAGACGAAACCATTCTGAGGAATTGCATCCTTCTGGAAAAACGCCTCATTGCCCAAGTCCTCAAACTTTTAATGACCAACTCTAGGCATCATGTGAGCGAGGGTTGTCAGGACGTGATCCCGCTGTCTACCAGCTCGTAAGGATGGAACTCTTAGTCTGCCTTGCAGGGCTCAGGGTGGGGGGAAGTGTTAAGGAACATAGCGAACTTGGCGCATCAATAGTAGCCATTGAGGTGATTAATATACAACTGAAAAAATAAAGCGCTGTGCGCGAGGATGCTTTTAGGCGGCCAATGGGCTCAAAACTTCCGTTAAGGCCGAATATCAGCCAAACATTCCCCCCCCACTTCGAGAAAGCCCTCTTACCAGATTTCTGCAGTCCTTCACAGCAAAACGACGGGAAAACGCAGGAAAGCCTTCACAGGAAACCAGGGAGAAATGGCAACAAACGTGAAATGCAGGAGCTTTATGCTCGCAATTTTTGCGGCATTTACTGGAATCTCAGCTGCTGCCCCCCTCATTGGTGGAACGTCACTGGTGATGTTCCTGCGTGCTGATTGCAGAAAGCGGGAGCAGCAGCCAATCAAAACTTCTTATTCGAAATGGGTGATAACTTGCGAGGTGGGACGCGGAAAAACAACACAACAAAGGTAAGATTTTTGGGAGGAGTGCGCGCCCCCCCTGGGATTGTGGCGCGCCCCTGGTGCAGATTGGGGTGTACAAATTCTCCCTACTTCCACGGATAGAGTAAATTCACAGATACACGCACATACACTCATCATACGCTTGGGCCCATTTCACTAACATACACTCAGATTACTCTATCAGCACTAAACCTGTGGAAAGAAAACCTTCTAAACACCCTGCATCTACACTACGGTCGATAAGACCTAATTGACACTGTCTTGAGTCATGATTTAACCAATAATAATCAATAATAATCAAAATAGAGTACTCAATAATTGACAAGAAATAACCACCAACACAGTATTTCAAATAATGGTAATTTATCTAAAATTAGTTCAAAGAAAATCAATTCAAAAGCAAAATCATTATTCTCATAATTACCTATTCTAGCTAAATGTCATAAACGAGTCAGGACAGGTCTCTCGATAGAAGTCTCTCAAGTCACCGTCCTCACAGCATCGATCTTCACCAACGCAAGTTCGGAAAGAAGTGGCCTCAGAATCCAAAATGCAATGACCAAACCCTCTCTAAGCTAACAATATTTATAATAAATTTAACAAAAGAAGGCAACATAAAATGTTTTAGATATCCGCTGAACCGCTGAGCAGAGCGAGCAGGAAAGGATGTAGCATCGCTACATTTGGAAAAATCTCCGCTCAGAAAAAAACACAAAAATAAAAAGACGGAAGACGGAACTAAATCTTGAAAATGTTTCTTTTTCATGTTCATATTTCCTCGGAACCAGCATGGTGATCACAATTTCATTGTGGCTCCTTTGTCTTCCAAGGACATTTGGATGTCCGCCCAAAGCTGCTGTCCTCACGGAAAACTTTTAACCAGGCGAAGACTGTGGTCAGATGACTCTCGACCATGTTCAGCAAGGCCTTCTCATCAAAATCTCAGCACTCGAATGTAGGCTTTAAACGGTAGCCATTTTTAACCAGGCCAAAACGTACCATCTTAGTTAAAAGAGACAAAAACAACGTTACCACAGCATAGTGATTAAACAGTGTTAACCCCACTAATACCCTTATGTGTATGTAATTATCTAGCCTTTGCAACACAAGAAAAGCATTAGTACACAACATTAAAAAAGCGTTTTTGTGCTTTAAAATAAACAGCACTCAGCAACATTCATTTAGTTAAACCTGCACATTATTAGTAAATAACATGAATGCGTCCCCACGTATAGTTTTCTCTTGTTAGTTCGTATTGGTTAATCAGAACATTTACACAAAAACAAATAATTAATAATTATGAATTAATAATTTTAATTTCTTTCGACAATAGACAAACCATAGCTTAAAAAACCCAATAGATTTTCAACATAAAACTCTGCTCCAGCAATCCCCCCTTTGGTGATATTATCACCGAATAAACAACCCAAAAAAAAAAATTAGTAAAATTTAATCCCAATTTTTAGGAGAAACTGGAAATGTCTTTTTCTTTTTCACAACACTAGACACCAGACTCCCTTTCATCATCCCTCTTTGTCTCCAAATAAACACTCTCCCTCAATTCTTCTAATTCTATTTCTTGTGGATCTCTTTTCCTTTTACCGTCCTCACAGCATCGATCTTCACCAACGCAAGTTCGGAAAGAAGTGGCCTCAGAATCCAAAATGGAATGACCAAAACCTCTCTAAGCTAACAATATTTATAATAAATTTAACAAAAGAAGGCAAGATAAAATGTTTTAGATATCCGCTGAACCGCTGAGCAGAGCGAGCAGGAAAGGATGTAGCATCGCTACATTTGGAAAAATCTCCGCTCAGAAAAAACCATAAAAATAAAAAGACGGAAGACGGAACTAAATCTTGAAAATGTTTCTTTTTCATGTTCATATTTCCTCGGAACCAGCATGGTGATCACAATTTCATTGTGGCTCCTTTGTCTTCCAAGGACATTTGGATGTCCGCCCAAAGCTGCTGTCCTCACGGAAAACTTTTAACCAGGCGAAGACTGTGGTCAGATGACTCTCGACCATGTTCAGCAAGGCCTTCTCATCAAAATCTCAGCACTCGAATGTAGGCTTTAAACGGTAGCCATTTTTAACTAGGCCAAAACGTACCATCTTAATTAAAAGAGACAAAAACAAGGTTAACACAGCATAGTGATTAAACAGTGTTAACCCCACTAATACCCTTATGTGTATGTAATTATCTAGCCTTTGCAACACAAAAACCACAAAAATAAAAAGACAGAAGACGGAACTAAATCTTGAAAATGTTTCTTTTTCATGTTCATATTTCCTCGGAACCAGCATGGTGATCACAATTTCATTGTGGCTCCTTTGTCTTCCAAGGACATTTGGATGTCCGCCCAAAGCTGCTGTCCTCACGGAAAACTTTTAACCAGGCGAAGACTGTGGTCAGATGACTCTCGACCATGTTCAGCAAGGCCTTCACATCAAAATCTCAGCACTCGAATGTAGGCTTTAAACGGTAGCCATTTTTAACTAGGCCAAAACGTACCATCTTAATTAAAAGAGACAAAAACAACGTTACCACAGCATAGTGATTAAACAGTGTTAACCCCACTAATACCCTTATGTGTATGTAATTATCTAGCCTTTGCAACACAAGAAAAGCATTAGTACACGACATTAAAAAAGCGTTTTTGTGCTTTAAAATAAACAGCACTCAGCAACATTCATTTAGTTAAACCTGCACATTATTGGTAAATAACATGAATGCGTCCCCACGTATAGTTTTCTCTTGTTAGTTCGTATTGGTTAATCAGAACATTTACACAAAAACAAATAATTATGAATTATGAATTAATAATTTTAATTTCTTTCGACAATAGACAAACCAGAGCTTAAAAAACCCAATAGATTTTCAACAGAAAATTCTGCTCCAGCAATCCCCCCTTTGGTGATATTATCACCAAATAAACAACCCAAAAAAAAAATTTGTAAAATTTAATCCCAATTTTTAGGAGAAACTGGAAATGTCTTTTTCTTTTTCACAACACTAGACACCAGACTCCCTTTCATCATCCCTCTTTGTCTCCAAATAAACACTCTCCCTCAATTCTTCTAATTCTATTTCTTGTGGATCTCTTTTCCTTTTACCGTCCTCACAGCATCGATCTTCACCAACGCAAGTTCGGAAAGAAGTGGCCTCAGAATCCAAAATGCAATGACCAAACCCTCTCTAAGCTAACAATATTTATAATAAATTTAACAAAAGAAGGCAACATAAAATGTTTTAGATATCCGCTGAACCGCTGAACAGAGCGAGCAGGAAAGGATGTAGCATCGCTACATTTGGAAAAATCTCCGCTCAGAAAAAAACACAAAAATAAAAAGACGGAAGACGGAACTAAATCTTGAAAATGTTTCTTTTTCATGTTCATATTTCCTCGGAACCAGCATGGTGATCACAATTTCATTGTGGCTCCTTTGTCTTCCAAGGACATTTGGATGTCCGCCCAAAGCTGCTGTCCTCACGGAAAACTTTTAACCAGGCGAAGACTGTGGTCAGATGACTCTCGACCATGTTCAGCAAGGCCTTCTCATCAAAATCTCAGAACTCGAATGTAGGCTTTAAACCGTAGCCATTTTTAACCAGGCCAAAACGTACCATCTTAATTAAAAGAGACAAAAACAACGTTACCACAGCATAGTGATTAAACAGTGTTAACCCCACTAATACCCTTATGTGTATGTAATTATCTAGCCTTTGCAACACAAGAAAAGCATTAGTACACAACATTAAAAAAGCGTTTTTGTGCTTTAAAATAAACAGCACTCAGCAACATTCATTTAGTTAAACCTGCACATTATTAGTAAATAACATGAATGCGTCCCCACGTATAGTTTTCTCTTGTTAGTTCGTATTGGTTAATCAGAACATTTACACAAAAACAAATAATTAATAATTATGAATTAATAATTTTAATTTCTTTCGACAATAGACAAACCAGAGCTTAAAAAACCCAATAGATTTTCAACATAAAACTCTGCTCCAGCAATCCCCCCTTTGGTGATATTATCACCGAATAAACCCAAAAAAAAAAATTAGTAAAATTTAATCCCAATTTTTAGGAGAAACTGGAAATGTCTTTTTCTTTTTCACAACACTAGACACCAGACTCCCTTTCATCATCCCTCTTTGTCTCCAAATAAACACTCTCCCTCAATTCTTCTAATTCTATTTCTTGTGGATCTCTTTTCCTTTTACCGTCGTCACAGCATCGATCTTCACCAACGCAAGTTCGGAAAGAAGTGGCCTCAGAATCCAAAATGCAATGACCAAAACCTCTCTAAGCTAACAATATTTATAATAAATTTAACAAAAGAAGGCAAGATAAAATGTTTTAGATATCCGCTGAACCGCTGAGCAGAGCGAGCAGGAAAGGATGTAGCATCGCTACATTTGGAAAAATCTCCGCTCAGAAAAAACCACAAAAATAAAAAGACGGAAGACGGAACTAAATCTTGAAAATGTTTCTTTTTCATGTTCATATTTCCTCGGAACCAGCATGGTGATCACAATTTCATTGTGGCTCCTTTGTCTTCCAAGGACATTTGGATGTCCGCCCAAAGCTGCTGTCCTCACGGAAAACTTTTAACCAGGCGAAGACTGTGGTCAGATGACTCTCGACCATGTTCAGCAAGGCCTTCTCATCAAAATCTCAGCACTCGAATGTAGGCTTTAAACGGTAGCCATTTTTAACTAGGCCAAAACGTACCATCTTAATTAAAAGAGACAAAAACAACGTTACCACAGCATAGTGATTAAACAGTGTTAACCCCACTAATACCCTTAAGTGTATGTAATTATCTAGCCTTTGCAACACAAAAACCACAAAAATAAAAAGACGGAAGACGGAACTAAATCTTGAAAATGTTTCTTTTTCATGTTCATATTTCCTCGGAACCAGCATGGTGATCACAATTTCATTGTGGCTCCTTTGTCTTCCAAGGACATTTGGATGTCCGCCCAAAGCTGCTGTCCTCACGGAAAACTTTTAACCAGGCGAAGACTGTGGTCAGATGACTCTCGACCATGTTCAGCAAGGCCTTCTCATCAAAATCTCAGCACTCGAATGTAGGCTTTAAACGGTAGCCATTTTTAACTAGGCCAAAACGTACCATCTTAATTAAAAGAGACAAAAACAAGGTTAACACAGCATAGTGATTAAACAGTGTTAACCCCACTAATACCCTTATGTGTATGTAATTATCTAGCCTTTGCAACACAAAAACCACAAAAATAAAAAGACGGAAGACGGAACTAAATCTTGAAAATGTTTCTTTTTCATGTTCATATTTCCTCGGAACCAGCATGGTGATCACAATTTCATTGTGGCTCCTTTGTCTTCCAAGGACATTTGGATGTCCGCCCAAAGCTGCTGTCCTCACGGAAAACTTTTAACCAGGCGAAGACTGTGGTCAGATGACTCTCGACCATGTTCAGCAAGGCCTTCTCATCAAAATCTCAGCACTCGAATGTAGGCTTTAAACGGTAGCCATTTTTAACTAGGCCAAAATGTACCATCTTAATTAAAAGAGACAAAAACAACGTTACCACAGCATAGTGATTAAACAGTGTTAACCCCACTAATACCCTTATGTGTATGTAATTATCTAGCCTTTGCAACACAAGAAAAGCATTAGTACACGACATTAAAAAAGCATTTTTGTGCTTTAAAATAAACAGCACTCAGCAACATTCATTTAGTTAAACCTGCACATTATTGGTAAATAACATGAATGCGTCCCCACGTATAGTTTTCTCTTGTTAGTTCGTATTGGTTAATCAGAACATTTACACAAAAACAAATAATTAATAATTATGAATTAATAATTTTAATTTCTTTCGACAATAGACAAACCAGAGCTTAAAAAACCCAATAGATTTTCAACAGAAAACTCTGCTCCAGCAATCCCCCCTTTGGTGATATTATCACCAAATAAACATCCAAAAAAAAAAAATTGTAAAATCTAATCCCAATTTTTAGGAGAAACTGGAAATGTCTTTTTCTTTTTCACAACACTAGACACCAGACTCCCTTTCATCATCCCCCTTTGTCTCCAAATAAACACTCTCCCTCAATTCTTCTAATTCTATTTCTTGTGGATCTCTTTTCCTTTTACCGTCCTCACAGCATCGATCTTCACCAACGCAAGTTCGGAAAGAAGTGGCCTCAGAATCCAAAATGCAATGACCAAACCCTCTCTAAGCTAACAATATTTATAATAAATTTAACAAAAGAAGGCAACATAAAATGTTTTAGATATCCGCTGAACCGCTGAGCAGAGCGAGCAGGAAAGGATGTAGCATCGCTACATTTGGAAAAATCTCCGCTCAGAAAAAAACACAAAAATAAAAAGACGGAAGACGGAACTAAATCTTGAAAATGTTTCTTTTTCATGTTCATATTTCCTCGTAACCAGCATGGTGATCACAATTTCATAGTGGCTCCTTTGTCTTCCAAGGACATTTGGATGTCCGCCCAAAGCTGCTGTCCTCACGGAAAACTTTTAACCAGGCGAAGACTGTGGTCAGATGACTCTCGACCATGTTCAGCAAGGCCTTCTCATCAAAATCTCAGCACTCGAATGTAGGCTTTAAACGGTAGCCATTTTTAACTAGGCAAAAACGTACCATCTTAATTAAAAGAGACAAAAACAACGTTACCACAGCATAGTGATTAAACAGTGTTAATCCCACTAATACCCTTATGTGTATGTAATTATCTAGCCTTTGCAACACAAGAAAAGCATTAGTACACAACATTAAAAAAGCGTTTTTGTGCTTTAAAATAAACAGCACTCAGCAACATTCATTTAGTTAAACCTGCACATTATTAGTAAATAACATGAATGCGTCCCCACGTATAGTTTTCTCTTGTTAGTTCGTATTGGGTAATCAGAACATTTACACAAAAACAAATAATTAATAATTATGAATTAATAATTTTAATTTCTTTCGACAATAGACAAACCAGAGCTTAAAAAACCCAATAGATTTTCAACAGAAAACTCTGCTCCAGCACCCCCCCCACAGATTGAAGAACACTGCCATACACTACACAAACATCACTGCACTACCCTAAACCCTAAATCACTACCCCAAGCATGACCCCCTACACTACCCAAACACCACTGCACTACCCTATACCCTAAAACACTATCCCCAGCACGACTCCCTACACTACACAAACACCATTGCACTACCCTAAACCCTAAAACACTACCCTAGCACTACCCCTACACTACCCAAACACCACTGCACTACCATAAACCCTAAAACACAACCCCCGCACAACCCACTACACTACACAAACACCATTGCACTACCCTAAACCCTAAAACACTATCCCAGCACGACCCCCTTCACTACTCAAGCACAACTGCACAACGCTAAACCCAAAAACACTACCCCCAGCACGACCCCCTACACTACCCAAAAACCACTGCACTAGCCTAAACCCTAAAACACGAACCCTACACTACACAAACACCACTGCACTACCCTAAACCCTAAAAAACTACACCCAGCATGACCCCCTACACTACACAAACACCACTGCACTACCCTAAACCCTAAAACACTACCCCCTGCAGTACACAAATACCACTGCACTACCCTCAACCCTAAAACACTAATCCCAGCACGACCCCCTACACTGCACAAACATCACTGCACTACCCTAAACCCTAAATCACTACCCCAAGCATGACCCCCTACACTACACAAACACCACTGCACTACCCTATACCCTAAAACACTACCCCCAGCACAACTCTCTACACTACGCAAACACCACTGCACTACCCTAAATCCTAAAACACTACCCCAGCACGACTCCCTATACTTCCCAAACACCACTGCACTACACTAAACCCTAAACCTACCTCCAGTTGACCTCCCACACTACACAAACACCACTGTACTACCCTAAACCCTAAAACACTATCCTGAGCACAAACCCATACACTAACCAAACACCACTGCACTGCCCTGAACCCTAAAACACTAACCCCAGCATGATACCCTACACTACCCAAACACTACTGCACTAACCTAAATCCTAAAACACTACTCACAGCATCACCCCCTACACTACACAAACACCACTGCACTACCCTAAACCCTAAAACACCACCCCCAGCATGACCCCCTACACTACCCAAACACCACTGCACTATCCTACACCCTAAAATACTATCACCAGCATTACCCCCTACACTTTAGAAACACCACTGCACTACCCTAAACCCTAAAACACTACCCCAAACACGACCCCCTCACAACACAAACACCACTGCACTATCCTAAACCCTAAATCTACCCCATGACCCACTACACTACCCAAACACCACTGCACTACCCTAAACCCTAAAACACTACCCCCAGCATGAACCCCTACACTACCCAAACACCACTGCACTACCCTAAACCCTAAAACACTACCCCCAGCATGAACCCCTACACTACCCAAAAACCACTGCACTACCCTAAACCCTAAAACACTACCCCCAGCACTACCCCCTACACTACACAAACACCACTGCACTACCCTAAACCCTAAAACACTACCCCAGCACTTCCCCCTACACTTCCCAAACAAAACGGCAGTACCAAAAACCCTAAAACACTACCCCCGCACAACCCCCTACACTACACAAACACCATTGCACTTCCCTAAACCCTAAAACACTACCCCCAGCATGATCTCCTTCACTACCCAAGCACAACTGCACAATGCTAAACCTAAAAACACTACCCCAGCACGACCCCCTACACTACCCAAACACCACTGCTCTACCCTAAACCCTAAATCTACCCCCTGCACAACCCCCTAGACTACTCAAACACAACTACACTACCCTAAACCCTAAAACACTACCTCCAGCAAGACCCTCTTCACTACACAAGCACCACTGCACTGCCTTAATCTCTAAAACACTACCCCCAGCACGACCCCCTACACTATACAAACACCACTGCACTACCTTAAACCCTAAAACACTACCCCCAGCACGACCCCCTACACTACCCAATCACCACTGCACTACCCTAAACCCTAAAACACCACCCCCAGCATGACCCCCTACACTACCCAAACACCACTGCACTATCCTACACCCTAAAATACTATCACCAGCATTACCCCCTACACTTTAGAAACACCACTGCACTACCCTAAACCCTAAAACACTACCCCAAGCACGACCTCCTCACAACACAAACACCACTGCACTACCCTAAACCCTACATCTACCCCATGACCCACTACACTACCCAAACACCACTGCACTACCCTAAACCCTAAAACACTACCCCCAGCATGAACCCCTACACTACCCAAACACCACTGCACTACCCTAAAACACTACCCCCAGCACTACCCCCTACACTACACAAATACCACTGCACTACCCTAAACCCTAAAACACTACCCCAGCACTTCCCCCTACACTTCCCAAACAAAACTGCAGTACCATAAACCCTAAAACACTACCCCCGCACAACCCCCTACACTACACAAACACCATTGCACTTCCCTAAACCCTAAGACACTACCCCCAGCATGATCTCCTTCACTACCCAAGCACAACTGCACAATGCTAAACCTAAAAACACTACCCCAGCACGACCCCCTACAATACCCAAAAACCACTGCACTAGCCTAAACCCTAAAACACGACCCCCTACACTACACAAACACCACTGCACTACCTTAAACCCTAAAACACTACCCCCAGCACTACCCCCTACACTACCCAAACACCACTGCACTACCCTAAACCCTAAAACACTACCCCCTGCAATACAAAGACACCACTGCACTACCCTATACCTTAAAACACTAACCCCAGCATGACCCCATACACTACTAAACACTACCCCTACAGTACACAAACACCACTGCACTACCTTAAACCCTAAAACACTACCCCCAGCACGACCCCCTACACTACACAAACTCAACTACACTACCCTAAACCCTAAATCACTACCCTAGCACTACTCCCTACACTACCCAAACACCACTACACTACCCTAAACCCTAAAACACTACCCCCAGCACTACCCCCTACACTACAAAAACACCACTGCACTACCCTCCACCCTAAAACACTACCCCAAGCATGACCCCGTACACTACCCAAACACCACTGCTCTACCCTAAACCCTAAAACACTACCCCAGCATGACTCCCTACACTACACAAATATCACTGCTGTACCCTAAACCCTAAAACACTACCCCCAGCACGACCCCCTACACTACACAGATACCACTGCACTATCCTAAACCCTTAAACATTGCCCCCTACACTACACAAACACCAGTGCACTACCCTAAATCCTAAAACACTATCCCAGCATGACTGCCTTCACTACCCAAACACAACTGCACTACGCTAAACCCAAAACACAACCACCAGTACCACCCCTACACTACCCAAAAACCACTGCACTAGCCTAAACCATTAAACATGACCCCCCACACTACACAAACACCACTGCACTACCCTAAACCCTAAAACACTACGCCCAGCCCAACCCCCTACACTACACAAACACCACTGCACTACCCTAAACCCTAAAACACTATGCCCAGCACAAACCCCTACACTACACAAACACCTCTGCACTACCCCAAACCCTAAAACACTACCACCAGCACGACTCCCTACACTACCCAAACACCACTGCACTACCCTAAACCCTAAAACACTGCCCCCAGCATGACCCCCTACACTACACAAACACCACTTCACTACCCTAAGCCCTAAAACTCTACCCCCAGCATGAACCCCTATACTACCCAAACAGCACTGCACTTCCTTAAACCCTAAGCCACTAACCCCAGCATGACCCCCTACACTATCCAAAACCCACTGCCCTACCCTATACCCTAAAATATGAACCCCTACACTATACAAACACCACTGCACTACCCTAAACACTTAAACACTACCCACAGCATGACCCCCTATACTACAAAAACACCACTGCACTACCCTAAACCCTAAAACACTACACCGTAAACTACACAAACACCACTGCACTACGCTAAACACTAAAACACTACCTCCAGCATGACCCCTTACACTACACAAACACCACTGCACTACCCTAAACCCTAAAACACTACCCCAGCATGACCCCCTACACTACCCAAACAACACTGCACTACCCTAAACCCTAAAACACTACCCTCAGCATGAACCCCTACACTATACAAACACCACTGCACTACCCGAAACCCTAAAACACTACCCCCAGCATGACCCCCTCACAACTCAAACACAACTGCACTACCCTAAACCCTTTATCTACCCCCAGTATGACCCCCTACACTACCCAAACACCACTGCACTACCCTAAACCCTAAAACACTACAACCAGCATGAACCCCTACACTACCCAAACTCCAGTGCACTACCGTGAACCATAAAACACTACCCCCAGCACGAACCCCTACACTACACAAGCACGACTGCACTACCCTAAACCGTAAAACACTACCCACAGCACGGCACCCTACACTACCCAAACATAACTGCACTACCCTTTACCCTAAAACACAACCACCAGCACGACTCCCTACACTACCCAAACACCACTGCACTACCCTAAACCCTAAATCTACCTCCAGCACAACCCCCTAGACTACTCAAACACAACTACACTACCCTAAACCCTAAAACACTACCTCCAGCAAGACACTCTTCACTACACAAGCACCACTGCACTGCCTTAATCTCTAAAACACTACCCCCAGCACGACCCCCTACACTATACAAACACCACTGCACTACCCTAAACCCTAAAAAACTACCCCAAGAAAGACCCCCTACACTACACAAACACCACTATAGTTTCCTAAACCCTAAAACACTATCCCCAGTATGACCCCCTTAACTTTGCAAACACAACTGCACTATGCTAAACCCAAAAACACTACCCCTGCATGACCCCCTACACTACCCAAACTCTACTATACTACCCTAAACCACGACCACCTACACTACAGAAACACCACTGCACTACCCTAAACGCTAAAACACTACCCCAGCACTATCCCCTACATATCAAAACACCACTGTACTGCACTAAATCCTAAAACACTATCCCCAGCACGATCCCCTACACTACACAAACACCACTGCACTACCCTAAACTCTAAAACACTACCCACAGCATGACACACTACACTACCCAAACACCACTGCACTACCCTAAACCCTAAACACAACCCCCAGCACGACTCACTACATTACACAAACACCACTGCATGACCCTAAACCCTAAATCTACACCCAGCATGACCTCCTTCACTACACAAACACCACTGCACTACCCTAATCCCTAAAGCACTTCCCCAAGCACGACCCACTACACTACAAAAACACCACTGTACGACCCTAAACCCTAAAACACTACCCCTAGCACGACCCCCTTCACTACCCAAACACAACTGCACTATGCTAAACCTAAAAACACTACCCCCAGCACAACCCCCTACACTACCCAAACACCACTGCACTACCCTAAACCCTAAAACACAACCCCCTACACTACACAAACACCACTGCACTATCCTAAACCCTAAAACACTACTCCAGCACGACTCCCTACACTACCCAAACACCACTGCACTACACTAAACCCTAAATCTACCCCAGCATGACATCCCATACTACACAAACACCACTGCACTGCCCTAAACCCTAAAACACTATCCCCAGCACTTCCCCCTACACTTCCCAAACAAAACGGCAGTACCATAAACCCTATAACACTACCCCCGCACAACCCCCTACACTACACAAACACCATTGCACTTCCCTAAACCCTAAAACACTACCCCCAGCATGATCTCCTTCACTACCCAAGCACAACTGCACAATGCTAAACCTAAAAACACTACCCCAGCACGACCCCCTACACTACCCAAACACCACTGCTCTACCCTAAACCCTAAATCTACCCCCAGCACAACCCCCTAGACTACTCAAACACAACTACACTACCCTAAACCCTAAAACACTACCTCCAGCAAGACCCTCTTCACTACACAAGCACCACTGCACTGCCTTAATCTCTAAAACACTACCCCCAGCACGACCCCCTACACTATACACACACCACTGCACTACCTTAAACCCTAAAACACTACCCCCAGCACGACCCCCTACACTACCCAAACACCACTGCACTACCCTAAACCCTAAAACACCACCCCCAGCATGACCCCCTACACTACCCAAACACCACTGCACTATCCTACACCCTAAAATACTATCACCAGCATTACCCCCTACACTTTAGAAACACCACTGCACTACCCTAAACCCTAAAACACTACCCCAAGCACGACCCCCTCACAACACAAACACCACTGCACTACCCTAAACCCTAAAAAACTACACCCAGCATGACCCCCTACACTACACAAACACCACTGCACTACCCTAAACCCTAAAACACTACCCCCTGCAGTACACAAATACCACTGCACTACCCTCAACCCTAAAACACTAATCCCAGCACGACCCCCTACACTGCACAAACATCACTGCACTACCCTAAACCCTAAATCACTACCCCAAGCATGACCCCCTACACTACACAAACACCACTGCACTACCCTATACCCTAAAACACTACCCCCAGCACAACTCTCTACACTACACAAACACCACTGCACCACCCTAAATCCTAAAACACTACCCCAGCACGACTCCCTATACTTCCCAAACACCACTGCACTACACTAAACCCTAAACCTACCTCCAGTTGACCTCCCACACTACACAAACACCACTGTACTACCCTAAACCCTAAAACACTATCCTGAGCACAAACCCATACACTAACCAAACACCACTGCACTGCCCTGAACCCTAAAACACTAACCCCAGCATGATACCCTACACTACCCAAACACTACTGCACTAACCTAAATCCTAAAACACTACTCACAGCATCACCCCCTACACTACACAAACACCACTGCACTACCCTAAACCCTAAAACACCACCACCAGCATGACCCCCTACACTACCCAAACACCACTGCACTATCCTACACCCTAAAATACTATCACCAGCATTACCCCCTACACTTTAGAAACACCACTGCACTACCCTAAACCCTAAAACACTACCCCAAACACGACCCCCTCACAACACAAACACCACTGCACTATCCTAAACCCTAAATCTACCCCATGACCCACTACACTACCCAAACACCACTGCACTACCCTAAACCCTAAAACACTACCCCCAGCATGAACCCCTACACTACCCAAACACCACTGCACTACCCTAAACCCTAAAACACTACCCCCAGCATGAACCCCTACACTACCCAAAAACCACTGCACTACCCTAAACCCTAAAACACTACCCCCAGCACTACCCCCTACACTACACAAACACCACTGCACTACCCTAAACCCTAAAACACTACCCCAGCACTTCCCCCTACACTTCCCGAACAAAACGGCAGTACCAAAAACCCTAAAACACTACCCCCGCACAACCCCCTACACTACACAAACACCATTGCACTTCCCTAAACCCTAAAACACTACCCCCAGCATGATCTCCTTCACTACCCAAGCACAACTGCACAATGCTAAACCTAAAAACACTACCCCAGCACGACCCCCTACACTACCCAAACACCAATGCTCTACCCTAAACCCTAAATCTACCCCCAGCACAACCCCCTAGACTACTCAAACACAACTACACTACCCTAAACCCTAAAACACTACCTCCAGCAAGACCCTCTTCACTACACAAGCACCACTGCACTGCCTTAATCTCTAAAACACTACCCCCAGCACGACCCCCTACACTATACAAACACCACTGCACTACCTTAAACCCTAAAACACTACCCCCAGCACGACCCCCTACACTACCCAAACACCACTGCACTACCCTAAACCCTAAAACACCACCCCCAGCATGACCCCCTACACTACCCAAACACCACTGCACTATCCTACACCCTAAAATACTATCACCAGCATTACCCCCTACACTTTAGAAACACCACTGCACTACCCTAAACCCTAAAACACTACCCCAAGCACGACCTCCTCACAACACAAACACCACTGCACTACCCTAAACCCTACATCTACCCCATGACCCACTACACTACCCAAACACCACTGCACTACCCTAAACCCTAAAACACTACCCCCAGCATGAACACCTACACTACCCAAACACCACTGCACTACCCTAAAACACTACCCCCAGCACTACCCCCTACACTACACAAACACCACTGCACTACCCTAAACCCTAAAACACTACCCCAGCACTTCCCCCTACACTTCCCAAACAAAACTGCAGTACCATAAACCCTAAAACACTACCCCCGCACAACCCCCTACACTACACAAACACCATTGCACTTCCCTAAACCCTAAGACACTACCCCCAGCATGATCTCCTTCACTACCCAAGCACAACTGCACAATGCTAAACCTAAAAACACTACCCCAGCACGACCCCCTACAATACCCAAAAACCACTGCACTAGCCTAAACCCTAAAACACGACCCCCTACACTACACAAACACCACTGCACTACCTTAAACCCTAAAACACTACCCCCAGCACTACCCCCTACACTACCCAAACACCACTGCACTACCCTAAACCCTAAAACACTACCCCCTGCAATACAAAGACACCACTGCACTATCCTATACCTTAAAACACTAACCCCAGCATGACCCCATACACTACTAAACACTACCCCTACAGTACACAAACACCACTGCACTACCTTAAACCCTAAAACACTACCCCCAGCACGACCCCCTACACTACACAAACTCAACTACACTACCCTAAACCCTAAATCACTACCCTAGCACTACTCCCTACACTACCCAAACACCACTACACTACCCTAAACCCTAAAACACTACCCCCAGCACTACCCCTACACTACAAAAACACCACTGCACTACCCTCCACCCTAAAACACTACCCCAAGCATGACCCCGTACACTACCCAAACACCACTGCTCTACCCTAAACCCTAAAACACTACCCCAGCATGACTCCCTACACTACACAAATATCACTGCTGTACCCTAAACCCTAAAACACTACCCCCAGCACGACCCCCTACACTACACAGATACCACTGCACTATCCTAAACCCTTAAACATTGCCCCCTACACTACACAAACACCAGTGCACTACCCTAAATCCTAAATCACTATCCCAGCATGACTGCCTTCACTACCCAAACACAACTGCACTACGCTAAACCCAAAACACAACCACCAGTACCACCCCTACACTACCCAAAAACCACTGCACTAGCCTAAACCATTAAACATGACCCCCCACACTACACAAACACCACTGCACTACCCTAAACCCTAAAACACTATGCCCAGCACAAACCCCTACACTACACAAACACCTCTGCACTACCCCAAACCCTAAAACACTACCACCAGCACGACTCCCTACACTACCCAAACACCACTGCACTACCCTAAACCCTAAAACACTGCCCCCAGCATGACCCCCTACACTACACAAACACCACTTCACTACCCTAAACCCTAAAACTCTACCCCCAGCATGAACCCCTATACTACCCAAACAGCACTGCACTTCCTTAAACCCTAAGCCACTAACCCCAGCATGACCCCCTACACTATCCAAAACCCACTGCCCTACCCTATACCCTAAAATATGAACCCCTACACTATACAAACACCACTGCACTACCCTAAACACTTAAACACTACCCACAGCATGACCCCCTATACTACACAAACACCACTGCACTACCCTAAACCCTAAAACACTACACCGTAAACTACACAAACACCACTGCACTACGCTAAACACTAAAACACTACCTCCAGCATGACCCCTTACACTACACAAACACCACTGCACTACCCTAAACCCTAAAACACTACCCCAGCATGACCCCCTACACTACCCAAACAACACTGCACTACCCTAAACCCTAAAACACTACCCTCAGCATGAACCCCTACACTATACAAACACCACTGCACTACCCGAAACCCTAAAACACTACCCCCAGCATGACCCCCTCACAACTCAAACACAACTGCACTACCCTAAACCCTTTATCTACCCCCAGTATGACCCCCTACACTACCCAAACACCACTGCACTACCCTAAACCCTAAAACACTACAACCAGCATGAACCCCTACACTACCCAAACTCCAGTGCACTACCGTGAACCATAAAACACTACCCCCAGCACGAACCCCTACACTACACAAGCACGACTGCACTACCCTAAACCGTAAAACACTACCCACAGCACGGCACCCTACACTACCCAAACATAACTGCACTACCCTTTACCCTAAAACACAACCACCAGCACGACTCCCTACACTACCCAAACACCACTGCACTACCCTAAACCCTAAATCTACCTCCAGCACAACCCCCTAGACTACTCAAACACAACTACACTACCCTAAACCCTAAAACACTACCCCCAGCACGACCCCCTACACTATACAAACACCACTGCACTACCCTAAACCCTAAAAAACTACCCCAAGAAAGACCCCCTACACTACACAAACACCACTATAGTTTCCTAAACCCTAAAACACTATCCCCAGTATGACCCCCTTAACTTTACAAACACAACTGCACTATGCTAAACCCAAAAACACTACCCCTGCATGACCCCCTACACTACCCAAACTCTACTACACTACCCTAAACCACGACCACCTACACTACAGAAACACCACTGCACTACCCTAAACGCTAAAACACTACCCCAGCACTATCCCCTACATATCAAAACACCACTGTACTGCACTAAATCCTAAAACACTATCCCCAGCACGATCCCCTACACTACACAAACACCACTGCACTACCCTAAACTCTAAAACACTACCCACAGCATGACACACTACACTACCCAAACACCACTGCACTACCCTAAACCCTAAACACAACCCCCAGCACGACTCACTACATTACACAAACACCACTGCATGACCCTAAACCCTAAATCTACACCCAGCATGACCTCCTTCACTACACAAACACCACTGCACTACCCTAATCCCTAAAGCACTTCCCCAAGCACGACCCACTACACTACAAAAACACCACTGTACGACCCTAAACCCTAAAACACTACCCCTAGCACGACCCCCTTCACTACCCAAACACAACTGCACTATGCTAAACCTAAAAACACTACCCCCAGCACAACCCCCTACACTACCCAAACACCACTGCACTACCCTAAACCCTAAAACACAACCCCCTACACTACACAAACACCACTGCACTATCCTAAACCCTAAAACACTACTCCAGCACGACTCCCTACACTACCCAAACACCACTGCACTACACTAAACCCTAAATCTACCCCAGCATGACATCCCATACTACACAAACACCACTGCACTGCCCTAAACCCTAAAACACTATCCCCAGCACTTCCCCCTACACTTCCCAAACAAAACGGCAGTACCATAAACCCTATAACACTACCCCCGCACAACCCCCTACACTACACAAACACCATTGCACTTCCCTAAACCCTAAAACACTACCCCCAGCATGATCTCCTTCACTACCCAAGCACAACTGCACAATGCTAAACCTAAAAACACTACCCCAGCACGACCCCCTACACTACCCAAACACCACTGCTCTACCCTAAACCCTAAATCTACCCCCAGCACAACCCCCTAGACTACTCAAACACAACTACACTACCCTAAACCCTAAAACACTACCTCCAGCAAGACCCTCTTCACTACACAAGCACCACTGCACTGCCTTAATCTCTAAAACACTACCCCCAGCATGACCCCCTACACTATACACACACCACTGCACTACCTTAAACCCTAAAACACTACCCCCAGCACGACCCCCTACACTACCCAAACACCACTGCACTACCCTAAACCCTAAAACACCACCCCCAGCATGACCCCCTACACTACCCAAACACCACTGCACTATCCTACACCCTAAAATACTATCACCAGCATTACCCCCTACACTTTAGAAACACCACTGCACTACCCTAAACCCTAAAACACTACCCCAAGCACGACCCCCTCACAACACAAACACCACTGCACTACCCTAAACCCTACATCTACCCCATGACCCACTACACTACCCAAACACCACTGCACTACCCTAAACCCTAAAACACTACCCCCAGCATGAACCCCTACACTACCCAAACACCACTGCACTACCCTAAACCCTAAAACACTACCCCCAGCACTACCCCCTACAATACACAAACACCACTGCACTACCCTAAACCCTAAAACACTACCCCAGCACTTCCCCCTACACTTCCCAAACAAAACTGCAGTACCTTAAACCCTAAAACACTACCCCCGCACAACCCCCTACACTACACAAACACCATTGCACTTCCCTAAACCCTAAGAAACTACCCCCAGCATGATCTCCTTCACTACCCAAGCACAACTGCACAATGCTAAACCTAAAAACACTACCCCAGCACGACCCCCTACACTACCCAAAAACCACTGCACTAGCCTAAACCCTAAAACACGACCCCCTACACTACACAAACACCACTGCACTACCTTAAACCCTAAAACACTACCCCCAGCACTACCCCCTACACTACCCAAACACCACTGCACTACCCTAAACCCTAAAACACTACCCCCTGCAATACAAAGACACCACTGCACTACCCTATACCTTAAAACACTAACCCCAGCATGACCCCATACACTACTAAACACTACCCCTACAGTACACAAACACCACTGCACTACCTTAAACCCTAAAACACTACCCCCAGCACGACCCCCTACACTACACAAACTCAACTACACTACCCTAAACCCTAAAACACTACCCTAGCACTACTCCCTACACTACCCAAACACCACTACACTACCCTAAACCCTAAAACACTACCCCCAGCACTACCCCCTACACTACAAAAACACCACTGCACTACCCTACACCCTAAAACACTACCCCAAGCATGACCCCGTACACTACCCAAACACCACTGCTCTACCCTAAACCCTAAAACACTACCCCAGCATGACTCCCTACACTACACAAATATCACTGCTGTACCCTAAACCCTAAAACACTACCCCCAGCACGACCCCCTACACTACACAGATACCACTGCACTACCCTAAACCCTTAAACATTGCCCCCTACACTACACAAACACCAGTGCACTACCCTAAATCCTAAAACACTATCCCAGCATGACTGCCTTCACTACCCAAACACAACTGCACTACGCTAAACCCAAAACACAACCACCAGTACCACCCCTAAACTACCCAAAAACCACTGCACTAGCCTAAACCATTAAACATGACCCCCCACACTACACAAACACCACTGCACTACCCTAAACCCTAAAACACTACGCCCAGCCCGACCCCCTACACTACACAAACACCACTGCACTACCCTAAACCCTAAAACACTATGCCCAGCACAAACCCCTACACTACCCAAACACCACTGCACTACCCTAAACCCTAAAAAAACTATCCCCAGCATGACACCCTACACTACCCAAACACCACTGCACTACCCTATACCCTAAAACATGACTCCCTACACTACACAAACACCTCTGCACTACCCCAAACCCTAAAACACTACCACCAGCACGACTCCCTACACTACCCAAACACCACTGCACTACCCTAAACCCTAAAACACTGCCCCCAGCATGAACCCCTATACTACCCAAACAGCACTGCACTTCCTTAAACCCTAAGCCACTAACCCCAGCATGACCCCCTACACTATCCAAAACCCACTGCACTACCCTATACCCTAAAATATGAACCCCTACACTATACAAACACCACTGCACTACCCATAACACTTAAACACTACCCACAGCATGACCCCCTATACTACACAAACACCACTGCACTACCCTAAACCCTAAAACACTACACCGTAAACTACACAAACACCACTGCACTACCCTAAACACTAAAACACTACCTCCAGCATGACCCCTTACACTAAACAAACACCACTGCACTACCCTAAACCCTAAAACACTACCCCAGCATGACCCCCTACACTACCCAAACAACACTGCACTACCCTAAACCCTAAAACACTACCCTCAGCATGAACCCCTACACTATACAAACACCACTGCACTACCCGAAACCCTAAAACACTACCCCCAGCATGACCCCCTCACAACACAAACACAACTGCACTACCCTAAACCCTTTATCTACCCCCAGTATGACCCCCTACACTACCCAAACACCACTGCACTACCCTAAACCCTAAAACACTACAACCAGCATGAACCCCTACACTACCCAAACTCCACTGCACTACCGTGAACCATAAAACACTACCCCCAGCACGAACCCCTACACTACACAAGCACGACTGCACTACCCTAAACCGTAAAACACTACCCACAGCACGGCACCCTACACTACCCAAACATAACTGCACTACCCTTTACCCTAAAACACAACCACCAGCACGACTCCCTACTCTACCCAAACACCACTGCACTACCCTAAACCCTAAATCTACCCCGAGCACAACCCCCTAGACTACTCAAACAAAACTACACTACCCTAAACCCTAAAACACTACCTCCAGCAAGACCCTCTTCACTACACAAGCACCACTGCACTGCCTTAATCTCTAAAACACTACCCCCAGCACGACCCCCTACACCACACAAACACCACTATAGTTTCCTAAACCCTAAAACACTATCCCCAGTATGACCCCCTTAATTTTGCAAACACAACTGCACTATGCTAAACCCAAAAACACTACCCCTGCATGACCCCCTACACTACCCAAACTCTACTACACTACCCTAAACCACGACCACCTACACTACAGAAACACCACTGCACTACCCTAAACGCTAAAACACTACCCCAGCACTATCCCCTACATATCAAAACACCACTGTACTGCACTAAATCCTAAAACACTATCCCCAGCACGATCCCCTACACTACACAAACACCACTGCACTACCCTAAACTCTAAAACACTACCCACAGCATGACACACTACACTACCCAAACACCACTGCACTACCCTAAACCCTAAACACAACCCCCAGCACGACTCACTACATTACACAAACACCACTGCATGACCCTAAACCCTAAATCTACACCCAGCATGACCTCCTTCACTACACAAACACCACTGCACTACCCTAATCCCTAAAGTACTTCCCCAAGCACGACCCACTACACTACAAAAACACCACTGTACGACCCTAAACCCTAAAACACTACCCCTAGCACGACCCCCTTCACTACCCAAACACAACTGCACTATGCTAAACCTAAAAACACTACCCCCAGCACAACCCCCTACACTACCCAAACACCACTGCACTACCCTAAACCCTAAAACACAACCCCCTACACTACACAAACACCACTGCACTATCCTAAACCCTAAAACACTACTCCAGCACGACTCCCTACACTACCCAAACACCACTGCACTACACTAAACCCTAAATCTACCCCCAGCATGACATCCCATACTACACAAACACCACTGCACTGCCCTAAACCCTAAAACACTATCCCCAGCACAAATCCCTACACTACCCTAACACCACTGCACTACCCTAGACCCTAAAACACTACCCCCAGCATGAAAACCTATACTACCCAAACACCACTGCACTTCCCTAAACCCTAAGCCACTAACCCCAGCATGACCCCCTACACTATCCAAACACCACTGCACTACCCTATATCCTAAAATATGACCCCTACTCTATACAAACACCACTGCAATACCCTAATCCCTAAAACACTACCCCTAGCACGACTCCCTACACAACCCAAACACCACTGCACTACCCTAAACCCTAAAACACTACCCCCTACAGTACACAAACACCACTGCACTACCCTAAAACCTAAAACACTATCCCCGCATGACCCCCTACACTACACAAACACCACTGCACTACCCTAAACCCTAAAACCCTACACTCTATACTACACAAACACCAGTGCACTGCCCTAAACCCTAAAACACTACCCCAGCACGACCCACTTCACTACCCAAACACAACTGCACTACGCTAAACCCAAAGCACTACCCCCAGTACCACCCCTAAACTACCCAAAAACCACTGCACTAGCCTAAACCCATAATCATGACCAACTACACTACACAAACAGCACTACACTACCCTAAACCCTAAAACACTACCGCCAGCCCGACCCCCTACACTACTCAAACACCACTGCACTACCCTAAACCCTAAAACACTATCCCCAGCACAAACCCCTACACTACCCAAACACCACTGCATTACCCTAAACCCAAAAACACTAAACCTAGCATGACACCCTACACTAGCCAAACACCACTGCACTACCCAATACCCTAAAACATGACTCCCTACACTATACAAACACCACTGCACTACCCTAAACCCTAACACACTACCCACAGCATGACCCCCTACACTACACAAACATCACTGCACTACCCTAAACCCTAAAACACTACCCCTACACTACACAAACACCAGTGCACTACCCTAAACCCTAAAACACTACCCCCAGCATGACCCCATAGACTACACAAACAAAACTGTACTACCCTAAACCCTAAAACACTATCCCCAGCATGACCCCCTACACTACCCAAACACCACTGCACTATCCTACACCCTAAATAGTATCCCCAGCATTGCCCCTACACTATAGAAACACCACTGCACTACCCTAAACCCTAAAACACTACCCCCAGCACGACCCCCTCACAACACAAACACCACTGCACTACCCTAAACCCTAAATCTACCCCCAACATGACCCCCTGCCCTACCCAAACACTACTGCACTACCCTAAACCCTAAAACACTACCCCCAGCATGAACACCTACACTACCCAAACACCACTGCACTACCCTAAACCCTAAAACACTACCCCCAGCACTACCTCCTACACTACACAAACACCACTGCACTACCCTAAACCCTAAAACACTATCCCAGCACTACCCCCTACACTACCCAAACACCACTGCACTACCATAAACCCTAAAACACAACCCCCGCACAACCCGCTACACTACACAAACACCATTGCACTACCCTAAACCCTAAAACACTACCCCAGCACGACCCCCTTCACTACTCAAGCACAACTGCACAACGCTAAACCCAAAAACACTACCCCCAGCACGACTGCCTACACTACTCCAAAAACCACTGCACTAGCCTAAACCCTAAAACACGAACCCTACACTACATAAACACCACTGCACTACCCTAAACCCTAAAACACTACCCCCAGCATGACCCCCTACACTACAAAAATACCACTGCACTACCCTAAACCCTAAAACACCACCCCCTGCAGTACACAAATACCACTGCACTATCCTCAACCCTAAAACACTACCCCATCACGACCCCCTACACTACACAAACACCACTGCACTACCCTCAACCCTAAAACACTACCCCCAGCACGACCCCCTACACCAGAGGTCTTCAAACTTTCGTAGGTTGAGCCCCCCCAACTGAATTTTTTGAAATGTCGTAAACCCCCCCCCCCTCACCCCCCCCCCACCACCTCACAGAAATTTCACCCGCATATCCTGGGCCATATCCGGCAAATAATGTTCAACGCAATAGGAGTTTAGTGAACTGTAAGTTTGCGAGTGGGTGTGGTTAATGACAGAGTCTTATTACACAGCTCAAAAAAAATGTTCCAAGATAAAATGTGTGCAAATTGTTTTTACTAGGATGCTTTGTTTTACACATGACAAATTGATAAAAACACCACCAACATTAATGTGACGGGTGTGCCTGTTTTTCACCACAGAGACAGTCAATCTGTATATCAATTTTTGCTACTGCCATCCTCAGGGTGTGCTCCACATCCAGTCTTGAACGGTACTTAGTCTTTAATACCGCAAGTGCTGAGAACCCAATCTCACATAAATACGACGAGCTGAAAGGCAAGAGAGTTTTGATAGCAGTTTCTCTCAAAGCTGAATATTCTGCAGACATTTTCAGCCAAAACTCTCCCAGTGAGACTTTGCTGAAATGCATCTGCAGAGTGCGGTCACTTTGGAGATCAATGAGTTCCTCCTGCATACGAATCGGGAGATGGCTTGCCACTAGGCCTGGGCTAAATTTCCGTTCCGCTTGCGGAAATTGCGATAATTTGACATTTTCGCGATCCGCGGAGAGCGGGAAAATGTCAAAACTTCCGCATTCCGAAGCTTAGCCATAATTTGTTTCTTGCTCGCGCTGTAAAATAATACATTCTCGCGCACCCGCGATCGCCTTACCTGAACCCCCGCGTTCGCCGACAAGTTTTCCCGATCCGGTCGCGTTCTCCACGAGATGTTGGATTGTTGGTAGCCATTTGCGCTGTCTCGCGACAGTTCGCGCCCGCAGTAATGTCATTGGTCGCGCGATCACGTCTTTCTTCTCGCGATCATGCACCGCGAGAAGAGTGAAAACAAGATGGCCGCGCCCGCGAGCAACCGCATGGGTAAGTTGGCGAGCCGCGACCATGCAGAAAATACCGCGAACGGGCGGGAAAAAAACTTCCGCATCTTCGCGATATTTCCGCGTGTTTGCGGAGATTTTTAACATTTTCGCGATAATTTGCGAAAGTCACTTTCGCAAATTCTGCCCACCCCTACTTGCCACCTCTGCCAGAATTAGTTGAAAGACCCAGTCATTGAAGTGATCGTTGTCCTCAGGAAAATACTTTTGCAATCTGTCCCTGAGAGATGTCAGGTGATTTTTTATTATCTCAGCCACACTTGAAAGTTCACACTCAGTCTCCGCAAGTGAATCAACTAAACATGGAAACTGCTCAAATAGGCCATCTTCAACTAGTCTTCTCCATAATTCAAGCTTCTTCTTGAATGCAGTTATTCTTTTATTCATGCTAAAAGAAGTCATATCAGCTCCTTGCAGTGACAGATTCAGGGAATTTAATTTCTCAAAAATGTCAGCAAGGTATGCTAGAAGCACAAGCCAGCGGGGATTGCATAGTAGTTCTGCTTTGCAGGGGTCAAAACACAGAAGAAACTGCCGTACTTCATTCCTTAATTCGAAGATGCGACACAGCACTTTCCCCCTGGACAACCACCGCACTTCTGTATGAAACAGCAAGCCATCATGCTCGGCTCCCATTTCTGCAAATAAAATTGCAAATAGACGAGCTCTTGTGGGATGGGTCTTTATAAAATTTACTATTTTTATAGCAGAATTCAGCACATCCTCTAGTTCGCTGTCCATGTTTCGAACAGCAAGGGCTTCCCGGTGTATCATACAGTGAGTCCACAGAATATGTGGAGCCACTTTCAATACATTAGCTTTTAGGCCAGCCCTAGCACCACACATTGAAGGAGCACCATCTGTGCAGATTCCAACACAGTTTTCCCATGTTAAGCCATGGATATTCAGGAAGTCATTGATAATGACAAACATCCGGATCCTGTTGCCCGCCCCTTGATTGGCTTGCAAAATAAAAAATCTTCTAATACTAGTGTTTCATGACAGTAACGAACATAAGCAATTAAATGGGCATCCTTTGACACATCAGTTGCTTCATCCAGCTGCAAAGCAAACAAACTTGATTTCAGCCGGGCTATGAGCTGTCCCTGGATATCTTCTGACATGTCAGAGATGCGGCGGCAAACTGTTGTGTCTGAAATGGGGATACTTTTTAACTTCTCTGCTGCTTTTTCACCTAGCATTGTCCTAGCTACGTCGAGCAATGCTGGTAGAATCACCTTTTCTCCATCTACAAAGGGCCTTTTGTTTTTGGCAATGTGGTATGCTACTTGGTATGAGGCTCTTAATGCATTTGCAGGAGTATTTGCCACATGTTTCACCGCTTCTTTCTGCTGAGTTATCTCTTGCAACTTCCTGGCAAAAAAATCTCTGCTTTTTCCTGCTAGAGACCCATGTTTCGTTTCAAAGTGATGTCTTAATTTGGTTGGCTTCAAGCTGTCTTTAGCTAAGATCACGCCACAAACCACACACTGTGGTCTACTTTCTCCACTAACAGCAATGCAGGTGAAACCAATATCCAAATAGGATGAATCATATTTCCTTGTTTTTGCAGCTTTTCTCTCTCCAACTGTTTCTGTTTCAGCCTTTCGCTTGAGCACTCTACCATCTTTTGGGAGCAGAAAACGATCCATATCAAATGCCTGATTAACCTAAGATACAAAATGTGAAGCTGCATGTTAATGAATAGTACATGGCTGCAATTTTACAGCTGCATGAGGTACAGGAGGTTTTTAACTTTGTAGTTTAAAAAAAAAACGTCTTTAAAAAAAATCTTCTTATGGTTTAAATAAAATAAATTTGGATAAAAGAATCATTCTGTGGTAGGTGGATAAAAAGTAATTCCAGCTCATCCAGGCTTTAAGTAGGTGCTCCCAATATTGATCCAGTATGTATATGCTGTATACCACCGATGAGGCTCTGCAAGTTACTTGTTCAAAGGTTAGTGAGGGCAAACTTCAGCACTGCCCCTTCACCCATCATTCAAAAACAAATGCATACCTTCTTATTCACTTCCTCAGATGTTTCTTCTGCTTGAATAGGAGTCCTCGGCCTAGCGATCAAGTAGCTTTTTCCCTTGCAATGAAGAGAAAATGTTTAAGACATATTACTTGCATGTTCTCAGTATGTTCGCACGAGACACCATGAAAGCTCGCGAGATCAAAATTAAGGGTGGGCGTAGTTCGCAAAGTAGCACTTCACGAAGCTACGCAAAGTGAAGTTCGCACTACGCGAGTTACGCGTAGCACTTCGCGAACTGCGTAGTAACATGTTCGCACTGTGCAAGATGTTGTTTTCAATGATTGCACAGTGCGGACAAGCAACCGGCACTGTGCAATCATTGAAAATGGCATCTTGCACAGTGCGAGCTGTAGTTTTCTGCTGCTCGAGTAGATTTTTACTCGAGCGGCAGCTTTCTCAACGCGAACTGGTAGTTTCTCATCGCGAGCGGTCGCGAGCACACGCGACCCCTCTCAATGAGAAACCTGATCTCCTCGCGTTGGGAATCTCGCCGGGAGGTTTATTTTCCATGCTCGCGATCGGCAACTTGATGTTGCTGATCTCGAACAAGGAAAAAGTCTCGCCGGGATGTCATTTTGCTTGCTCGCGGTCGCCAACTTGACGTTGAGGACCGCGAGCAAGCAAAAAATGACCGCAGCACTACGCAACACTACGCGTGTTCGCACTGTGCTACGTGCAGTTCGCGTAGTGCGAAGTAGCGCGAACTTCGCAAACTACGCAAGCGTAGCGTAGTGCTTCGCCCAGGCTTAATCAAAATCAGAGATGGGCAAGGGAGTGAATGGCATGCCTAGAAGTTACTTGCTGCCTTATCTTAAGGGCAAATAAAATACACTGTGATCTGCAAGTTATTAGTTGAAGGCCTGATGCAAGTTACAAAATTTGATTTCTGGCAAAGCCACATTAGCAGTTCCTTCTTGCACTTTTGCACATAATCACAACTTGCACATGTGACTAATGTAATGTGCACTCTGCAGAGAAGCACAGGATTGGATGAGCATGCATTTAGAACAACTTTAGGACCCAGTGACAGGCACTGTGAGAAACTTGCACTGCCTTTGATTCTCAACTTCGGAGGTCATAATTGTGGTTTTTGGACTGTTTAAGTATGGACGCATTATTTGCATGGAGCCCTGGCCTTTGCTCATACACCTTTGCAATATTACAGATGGATGGCCAGAGCAAAAAAAGCACTGGGAAAAATAACTTATTCTACTGCATCAAAAAGGGTTCATACAACATGTGCCGCTGAATGGCATCTGGAACAGAACAAGGAGGGCTCCTGGGATACAATCAAAAAGGGTTCATACAACATGTGCAGCTGAATGGTATCTGGAACAGAACAAGGAGGGCTCCTGGGATACTCCGTACCGCCACTCTGTACCTTTTTTAAAAAATTTGTATTAAAAATATAAATCTCTCCTATGCCAAAGCTAAGGCTCCATTGGTTAAGACACCACCTTGATATATTGGGAAAAATTGAAGGGCGAAAATGAGGAGTGCGTTGTCTGAATGTAGGGTGCATTCCCATACACTTGATGTCAGCATGTCTTTTCCGATGGCGTAGGATTTCACAAATAAGTTAAACCAGCGCTATTAAGGCATCACCCAGGGATCGCGGGTGGAGGAAATAAATAACGTGCTGATCCTGCAACAAACTACCAGTTTTATGATTAGGGTTGCCTGCTCATTATTTTGATGTCCCAGCCGGTACAAAAATAAGCAGTCACCTAAAGCGGTATTTTCAGCACTTATCTATGCATACTTCGCACAGCAAATATAAATAGAAAGCACTTTAAAATGTGTTCTAGGGCGGCCTGAAAGATCCATGACTGAAAGGGAACAAAGACAGAAAATGAATAAATACTTCTTTATTATTAACCCATATTTAGTGTCAAGACAGGCAATTTGCAGGGTGTTCATACAACACATGGCTGGCATTTTTATTTTGGCAACTTGAAGCCCTTCTAGTCCTGTGGGTGGTGCTGCCTGCCTGTATAATTCTAAAATAAAACTACGTATTTTCACGCTTGGCTGCTGTGCTCTTCTAAATGCAGCCCAAGTGCAACATTCGACACAATTGCCTGGGAGACCTATGTAATTGTCGAACTCCAGCTCAGGAATATTTTAGAGAAAGTTAAACATTTCGAAAATAGTTACAAACAGGTTTGAAATATTGTAATTTAGCTTCTCTGTGCAGACCCAGGGGCTGCTGCCCTAAAGGTACCTCTGAATACATCCCCCTGGGATGGTGGTGCACCCCCCCTTGATTGATGAACTCTGAATTAAGTGTACCCGAATACCTCATTCCACATTTTGCATGTCACACCATTGCCCCAAAATCTTTCGGTGTTTCCATGTGTAGGACTCTTAATGTCAATTGGTCTCCTGAGAAGTGCAGAGCTGCCAAGGTTTCAGATTGCTATGTGTGACATTTCCATAATGCTAGTGCCTTATGAGTGACATTTCAACGACTATGACACTTTCTCGCAAGCAAAATCAAGCAAAGAAGATGAGGGAAACAAATATTAGAAATCACACCCAGCTGAGCAAGGAGAAACTCCTAAGAAGTCACTGAACTAAAGCGTGCAACAGGACTCAATACTTCATGACTAGGTAAAGCACTTGGTAGATGTTTCATTGAGACATAGAAGTGGTCCTAAAATCTTACCAAATATTACAATAAAAAACACTTCCAATTTTTGTTTGATTCTTGAAACCGCCTGTACTTAATGAGTTTCACAGATATGTGCGCTTTTACCACCATATATTTTTAGAAGTCCCTTTGTGAAGCATAAGTTTGGATACCTGACCTAATGAAGAACCATCAGTGTTGCTCACTCTGCATTGATTTCAATAGCCACAGGGCTCTGATCGTGAAGCCCAGTTTGCTCTGATTTTCCTTTAGAACTATTACTGTCACCCTACATTAAATATTGCGGCTGTATTACACTAAATATGAAGGCTACTCTGCACGAATGAGGATTCCCACTTTTCACTAATTTTCATGGTTATTCTGTCTCTAGTTAGCATTTCCACTGTGAGACTGACATTCATTTACTATTAAACCGTAACTCTCAATCAGCTCTGATTTTTCAGCAAGCATTGGAGTTACAGAATATACTTTTACGTTTTATCCCATACTTGCCATGCTAAAATCGAAATTACAAGTCCAAGAATGCAAAACTGTCTTGACTAAAATGGTAGGAATAGCCAATATGTTCTGAATGACATGGAGGCTACTTGGAAGCTATTCAAAACAAACGTTTTCACTGCTCAAATAAAAACTGCTTTGGAAATTGTGTACAACAGCTGATAATCCCCAATGATTGCTACTGCTAATAGAAAGCCAAAACCAACATCATTGTCAGCTCCACACCATCCCTTTGCAAACTGTGCAATGATGTTGATTTTGGCTTTTAATTAGCAGTAGCAACCACTGGGGATTTATTTATTATTTATTTTTATTTATTTTAGGTTTTTATAGAGCGCGTAGTCACCCTCGAGTATCCCAGCGCTGAAACCTCGGACTCCTAAGGGGGGGGGGCACGGGAAAGCTTCGAATAAATCAGGGAAAAAGGAGGGTTTTGAGGGACTTCCTAAATCGTAGGAGGTTTGGTTCAGCTCTGAGATTCGAGGGGAGAGCGTTCCATTTTCTGGCCGTGTTTACTGAAAATCTACGGCCGCCGATGCGGGTTTTCTTCACCCTAGGGACAACGATAAGGTTTCCCTGTTCAGACCGGAGCGCTCTCGGCGGTCTGTATGGAGTGATCCAAGTGCTCAGAATGGGGGGACCAGCGTTGTGCAGGACCTTGTGTGTCAGGCAGAGGGCCTTGAAGGCGACTCTTTCCCTCACGGGGAGCCAGTGAAGTTTTCTCAGAGCAGGTTTGGCCGATGTTCTTGCTGGGGTGTTTGTGAGCAGGCGGGCTGCGGCATTTTGGGTTTTTTGTAGTATTTGGAGGGTGGCTTCCGGCGCCCCGAGGTAAATAGCGTTGCTATAATCTAGCCTTGCTAGCACTAAGCCTTGAATTAGCAGGAGGCGGGACTGGAATGGTAGTAGGGGGAGCACCTTTCTGCATGATCTAAGTAGCCCATAGCAGATGCCGGCTGTTTTCCTAGCCTGTGTCCTAAAGGTGAGATCTGTCTCCAGCCACACTCCCAGACTCTTAACCTCTGTCTTAGGGGAGGGGGGTCACCCATACAGGCGGGCCAGATGTTAGGGGGGAGACTCGAAGTTATGTGACCGAGGAGCAGGATCTCTGTTTTTGACCCGTTAAGCTTTAGGTCAGAGTCGCCCATCCATTGATGGACGGAGGAGAGGCAGTCTCGCAGGTTGGAGGGCTTTAGCTTGGGGTGTGAGAGGGTCACCACCAGCTGAGTGTCGTCAGCGTAGCTGACGATCGTGACTCCGAATGGGGCGACCAGCTCCTCCAGTGGGGCCATATACACGTTGAAAAGCGTGGGGCTCAGTGACGAGCCCTGAGGCACTCCACACCGGAGGGGGATTGAGGGTGAGCGGCTTTCTCCTTCCCAGACTTGGAAGGAGCGTCGGGAGAGAAAGGATGTGAGCCATCTCAGCGCACTGTCTTGTACGCCAGTGTTCTCTAGGCGCTGGGCTAGGACCTGGTGGCTGACAGTGTCGAATGCCGCGCTAAGGTCCAGGAGGACCACTGCCACTGATCCTCCTGTGTCCATGATTTCCCTCGCGTTTTCTACGGCCGCCAGGAGGGCGGTGTCTGTGCCCTGACCTGGTCTGAAGCCTGTTTGGGAGTTTTTTAGCAGATGGTTTGCCTCTAAGAAGTGGGACAGCTTTTTATTTGCAAGCTTCTCCGCGACCTTACCTATCCAAGGGAGGAGCGAGATGGGTCTATAGTTGGATAAGTCCGCGGGGTCTAGCGACGGCTTTTTCAGAAGACCTTTAACAACGGCCTCCTTCCAGCTTTGTGGGACTTCTCCTTGGGCAAACGAGGTGTTAATGAGGGCCGTGAGTCTAGCTGTAATGGTCCGAGCGATGTTTTTAGTGAACCGTACGGGAACTGAATCGCTGGGGGCCCCACTTTCCGTGGCTGCTAGAGTAGTTGCCACTTCTTCTTCTGTGACTGGTCCGAATGAAGCTAGACGAGGGGGTCCGGGTTTGTCCGTGGGGTTTCCTGACGTGAGGGCACGATCCTTGGCTATTCCAGGGGTGGCCTGATTGGTGGCAGGTAGGGAGGAAAGGATTTTCTTAATTTTATTGTCGAAGAAGTTAGCCAGGTTGACGCATTTCTCCTCGGCTGCTTTGGGGTCCAAGGGTGTCTGCGGGGGGGCTGGGACATGGAAGAGCTCTTTAAGGATGGAAAAAGTCTCTTTGGCAGAGCACGAGGAATTCTTTATTCTTTCCTCAAAAAAGGAGCTTTTTGCGCTGTGGAGGGCTTGTTTGTAAGCCTTCATGGCTGTTTGATAAGCGTTTTTGTCCGTCGCCAATTTGTTTTTTCTCCATGTTCGCTCCGTTTTTTTGCACTCCTTCCTAAGAATGTTCAGGGGCGGAGTGTACCAGGGAGCATGGTTAATCCTTTTTACATGCTTAAGAGAGCATGGTAATGGGATGAGGCTGTCTAGGGGGTTGGTGAGCCAGCTGTTAAATTCTCTATCGGCGGTGTTAGGGTCAGTTGAGAGGGGGCCATCGGATTCCCTAAGCTTCACTTCCCATTCTTCTGGACTTAACTTGTGCCAACGTCTGGTTAGTATCCTGGTTTTCTGTTTAGGGACCGAGGCGGGCTGATAGGACCAGTGCATAGGGACCAGGGAGTGGTCAGTCCATGGAAGGGGGGTAGGGTCTTGGGTTTGGAGATTCCTAATGTTGGTAAAAACTGGGTCTAGGAGATGTCCTTTCTCGTGGGTGGGTTTCGAGTTCAGGAGCAGGAGGTCAGCTGACATGAGGTCTGCTAGGAGATTAGCGGCAGTGTTGTCTGCCGGGTCTAGAAAGTGTAGATTTAAGTCCCCTAGAAGAAGAAAGTTGGGCGTTGCTATTGTTTTTAAAAGGATGTGATCCATCAGAGTGCTTGAGAAGTCACCTATCGAGCCTGGTGGTCGGTATACCAGAAGACCCGATAGTGAGGTGGTGGGGGAGATCTGGAGGGTGAAATTACAGTTTTCACAGTCCTTGACCGTACCGTCGTTGATCCTGCAGCTGAGATGGTCTTTATGGAGAATGGCGAGCCCGCCACCTCTTCCGACTGGTCTGTTAAGGCAGCAGATTTGGTAGCCGGGGGGGGTTGCATTGACCAAGTCTGAGCCGTTGCTGGGGGTCAGCCATGTTTCGGTCAGAAATAGGGCGTCTAGCGAGAGGGTTTGAGTGAGGAGGTTTATCTCGTGCGAGTGCTTTGCTAGCGACCTACAGTTCAGAAGGCCCAGTCGAAGCGTGTGGCTAAGTTCCGTGGCTCCGGGGGTGTCGCAGAGGGGACATCCTGTGAATGGGGTGTCATCCTTGAGGATAAATTCACACTGAGGATTTTTCTTTGTGTGCCAGAGGCGGAGGGTATCCGGGGGGTAGGATAGGTGGGGCTGTGAATTAGGCATAGTGTCTGGTCCTAGGGCCGTCTGGGCCCGGACGGGCCCAGACGGGCTTGCCTTTGGCGCGCCTTCGGCGCGCTGACGGCGCGCCCGCTGCGCCCGTCCGCTGCGCGTCCGGTAATTGCACATTTTTTATGGGTGGAAAGGGGGCGGGTGGGCGTGGCCTCGGAGTAGGCGTGGCCTCTCTACCTCGCCGTCAATGGCGGCAGAATTGTTTGGTTGCAGGTTCCTATGTTGCAGCGAAGGGGTCGCTGTTCGGCGTTTCTATCGCCTGCTTCAGTGATGGCAAGGGGGTGAGTGAAGTTTTTTAAAAATACAAGAAATAAGCAAGGGATAACACGCAAATACAATTTTAAAATCAAGAGGTCTCCCGGCTTCCGCCTCAGGAGATTACGAGGTCTGATTACGTGGCGCTGAAAGCAGCGTTTTTATACTGTGGAGGGCGGGTGGGCGTGGCCTCGGAGTAGGCGTGGCCTCTCTACCTCGCCGTCAATGGCGGCACAATTGTTTGGTTGCAGGTTCCTATGTTGCAGCGAAGGGGTCGCTGTTCGGCGTTTCTATCGCCTGCTTCAGTGATGGCAAGGGGGTGAGTGAAGTTTTTTAAAAATACAAGAAATAAGCAAGTGATAACACGCAAATACAATTTTAAAATCAAGAGGTCTCCCGGCTTCCGCCTCAGGAGATTACGAGGTCTGATTACGTGGCGCTGAAAGCAGCGTTTTTATACTGTGGAGGGCGGGTGGGCGTGGCCTCGGAGTAGGCGTGGCCTCTCTACCTCGCCGTCAATGGCGGCACAATTGTTTGGTTGCAGGTTCCTATGTTGCAGCGAAGGGGTCGCTGTTCGGCGTTTCTATCGCCTGCTTCAGTGATGGCAAGGGGGTGAGTGAAGTTTTTTAAAAATACAAGAAATAAGCAAGTGATAACACGCAAATACAATTTTAAAATCAAGAGGTCTCCCGGCTTCCGCCTCAGGAGATTACGAGGATTATCAAATAAAGATTTATAGATGAGGATAGTAGGTCTGCAGCCGCACACTCGGAAGTGGTCTAGCAGCTTCATGCAAAGCGTCTCACCTGAGAAATCCCCAACATAAATACATTTTAAAACAATTTAAAAGGATGGTTTCCTTGGACATTTTTAAAATAAAAAAATAAAAAATAAAATAAAAAAAATCAGTGACATGTTTAACACTCAAGAAAAAATAATGATCGTTTGCATACTGATATGTGTAGTCACTCCTACTTAATTGGAAAAGGAAAACCAGATTGTGAGAGACACACAAGCACGGTACTCACTCTGGACATGGGACTGATTTCAAAAGTTCTTCAGCCTTCTTACTCTTTACCTCGAATAAGACTAGGAGCCTTGTAAGCGCTACAACAGCCTGCTTTCACATGCCAGACTTGCGCTATGTAGCTGACAGTAAAAATACAGGCTTGGGTTTGCAAAGGCTGCACTGTGGGATGATGACATGTGTAAGTGAAGAAATAAGCAATATATGGGGTACCATTGCAGGGACCACGTTCAGGCTAGAAAACTTCCCTTCTGTAACATTCATGTGCCCTCCGCCTCAGACGCTGATATAATGAGTAGGCAAGGGACTTGTGCGAGCTGCGAGAGGAATCTGAACCACTGCAAATGAAAACTGCAAATGCAATTGGAGCTAATTAGGCCTATGTGCAGGCACAGAATACAAATTTAAAGAAGGTGGTTTGAGTGAGAATATGGTTGAGCACTTTATCGAAAATCCAAGCTCATGGTAAGCGTATCAGGAAATATATCGGTTACGATATTTACACACTTACAAAATCAAATTACAAGCAATAACATGCTCACATTTTAAAACAAGCCTCAAACACTTCTCCATAGAATTACGCCACCTCTCCTCAAGATTTCTGAATTTCTCTGCCATGTCGGCCGCCTCCTGCCTGACTGAACAAATTCCTGGGTCCAGTATAAACCAGTGCAGCCAATCAGCAGGACGAATGCTCAGACTCTGCCCTTGATGGGAACATGATCGCACACCACAACATACTAATTCAAGGCTGTGGTGAGCGTAAGGGGGAATCACAGACAGTGTGCTGTGGCTTCCGTGAGCTAGAGGAAAGCGCCTCTGACAGGCATAGTCCCAGCACTGACCAGTACAATATATATTTCATACATGCCAACATTTCAGAAGAGCAAAGTGGGAGATTCTTTAAAAAAAAAAATCGGGAGAATGGGGCCTTGAATCGGGTTACTGTCATGAATGGGCCTTGGAAGTGTGCTGCTGCAGGATTGGACATCTGAAACGCAAATGTACATTTTTTTCTTACCTTTCAGAAGCATGGAGCGCAATGGCAGGCAGAGAGAGGGTGATGCAAGTGTTCTGCACTCACTGGCCTTGCAGGTTGCTGGCAGTGCATATACCAACCCCCCTCCACACCCCCACCTGTGTGGCAGCCCAGGCACACACACAGCCGCCCGAGTACTTCACAGGTCTTTTAAAGACCATTCACTTGTTAATGGGGCTTTGTTGGTTTTTCACCCCTTCTAGAGCCGCTGCCCTGCATCGCCACTCTGACAATTGCTGGAAGAATTAGCACGTTAAGACAATACCAAGCCCTGTCGGCTGAAACCCCGAGGAATCGGGTTTTTGCTTGCAGGAATCGGGAGGCGGGAGACTAGCCTTGAAATCGGTAGTCTCCCGCCTAAATTGGGAGGGTTGGCATGTCTGACATTTTATCACCACTGGTATTTTAAACATCGTTCGTCGTTGGTTGTCTGTCAAAGTAAAACATAATACATTGATATACATATCATGAGCTCAGGTAAAAGAGAGGCTCGAGGCACGTTCGGCAATATAAAAAACGTATCAATTAAAAACTCTTACAAATCTAGCACGCACCAAAAACCCGGGGCGAAGGAGCGGGACAATTCGACGTAAAAATATCAGAAATTTCGTGACATTGGAGACGGATGGCTCTGCCCTGAGAGTGAGTAAGTTTGGGCGAGAGACTCGTCAGCAGCAATGACAGCAACAAAGACGAAACCATTCTGAGGAATTGCATCCTTCTGGAAAAACGCCTCATTGCCCAAGTCCTCAAACTTTTAATGACCAACTCTAGGCATCATGTGAGCGAGGGTTGTCAGGACGTGATCCCGCTGTCTACCAGCTCGTAAGGATGGAACTCTTAGTCTGCCTTGCAGGGCTCAGGGCGGGGGGAAGTGTTAAGGAACATAGCAAACTGGGCGCATCAATAGTAGCCATCGAGGAGATTAATATACAACTGAAAAAATAAAGCTCTGTGCGCGAGCATGCTTTTAGGCGGCCAATGGGCTCAAAACTTCCGTTAAGGCCGAATATCAGCCAAACATTCCTCCCCCCCCTTCGAGAAAGCCCTCTTACCAGATTTCTGCAGTCCTTCACAGCAAAACGACGGGAAAACGCAGGAAAGCCTTCACAGGAAACCAGGGAGAAAAGGCAACAAACGTGAAATACAGGAGCTTTAGGCCTGCAATTTTCGCTGCATTTCCTGGAATCTCAGCTGCTGCCCCCCCCATTGGTGTAACGTCACTGGTGACGTTCCTGCGTGCTGATTGCAGAAAGCGGGCGCAGCAGCCAATCAAAACTTCTTATTCGAAATGGGTGATAACTTGCGAGGTGGGACCCGGAAAAACAACACAACAAAGGTAAGATTTTCGGGAGGAGTGCGTGCCCCCCCTGAGATCGTGGCGCGCCCCCCCTGGGGGGCGCGCCCCACAGATTGAAGAACACTGCCCTACACTACACAAACATCACTGCTCTACCCTAAACCCTAAATCACTACCCCAAGCATGACCCCCTACACTACCCAAACACCACTGCACTACCCTGTACCCTAAAACACTACCCCAGCACGACTCCCTACACTACACAAACACCACTGCACTACCCTAAATCCTAAAACACTACCCCAGCACTACCCCTACACTACCCAAACACCACTGCACTACCATAAACCCTAAAACACAACCACCGCACAACCCGCTACACAACACAAACACCATTGCACTACCCTAAACCCTAAAACACTATCCCAGCACGACCCCCTTCACTACTCAAACACAACTGCACACCGCTAAACCCAAAAACACTACCCCCAGCACGACTGCCTACACTACTCCAAAAACCACTGCACTAGCCTAAACCCTAAAACACGAACCCTACACTACATAAACACCACTGAACTACCCTAAACCCTAAAACACTACCCCCAGCATGACCCCCTACACTACAAAAATACCACTGCACTACCCTAAACCCTAAAACACCACCCCCTGCAGTACACAAATACCACTGCACTATCCTCAACCCTAAAACACTACTCCCAGCACGACCCCCTACACTACCCAAAAACCACTGCACTAGCCTAAACCCTAAAACACGAACCCTACACTACACAAACACCACTGCACTACCCTAAACCCTAAAAAACTACCCCCAGCATGACCCCCTACACTACACAAACACCTATGCACTACCCTAAACCCTAAAACACTACCCCCTGCAGTACACAAATACCACTGCACTACCCTCAACCCTAAAACACAAACCCAAGCATGACCCCCTACACTACACAAACATCACTGCACTACCCTAAACCCTAAATCACTACCCCATGCATGACCCCCTACACTACACAAACACCACTGCACTACCCTATACCCTAAAACACTACCCCCAGCACGACTCCCTATACTACACAAACACCACTGCACTACCCTAAACCCTAAAACACTACCCCTGCACGACTCCCTATACTTCCCAAACACCACTGCACTACACTAAACCCTAAACCTACCTCCAGTTGACCTCCCACACTACACAAACACCACTGTACTATCCTAAACCCTAAAACACTATCCCGAGCACAAACCCCTACACTACCCAAACACCACTGCACTGCCCTGAACCCTAAAACACTAACCCCAGCATGACACCCTACACTACCCAAACACTACTGCACTACCCTAAATCCTAAAACACTACTCACAGCATCACCCCCTACACTACACAAACACCACTGCAATACCGTAAACACTAAAACACTACCCCCTACACTACACAAACACCAGCGCACTACCCTAAACCCTAAACACTACCCCCAGCATTACCCCCAACACTAACCAAACACCACTGCACTATGCTACACCTTAAAATACTATCACCAGCATTACCCCCTACACTTTAGAAAAACCACTGCACTACCCTAAACCCTAAAACACTACCCCAAGCACGACCCCCTCACAACACAAACACCACTGCACTACCCTAAACCCTAAATCTACCCCAACATGACCCCTACACTACCCAAACACCACTGCACTACCATAAACCCTAAAACACTACCCCCAGCATGAACCCCTACACTACCCAAACACCACTGCACTACCCTAAACCCTAAAACACTACCCCCAGCACTTCCCCCTACACTAGACAAACACCACTGCACTACCCTAAACCCTAAAACACTACCCCAGCACTTCCCCCTACACTTCCCAAATAACACTGCAGTGCCATAAACCCTAAAACACTACCCCCAGCATGATCCCCTTCACTACCCAAGCACAACTGCACAATGCTAAACCCAAAAACACTACCTCCAGCACGACCCCCTACACTACTCAAAAACCACTGCACTAGCCTAAACCCTAAAACACTACCCCTGCAATAAAAAGACACCACTGCACTACCCGAAACCCTAAAACACTACCCCCAGCACGACCCCCTACACTACACAAACACAACTACACTACCCTAATTCCTACAACACTACCCTAGCACTACTACCTACACAACCCAAACACCACTACACTACCCTAACCCTAAAACACTACCCCCAGCACGACCCCCTACACTACACAAACACCACTGCACTACCCTACACCCTAAAACACTACCCCAAGCATGACCCCGTACACTACCCAAACACCACTGCTCTACCCTAAACCCTAAAACACTACCCCCAGCATGACCCCCTACACTACACAAATACCACTGCACTACCTTAAACCCTAAAACACTACCACCAGCACAACCCCCTACACTACACAAACACCACTGCACTACCCTAAACACTAAAACACTACCCCCTGCAATACAAAGACACCACTGCACTGCCCTAAACCCTAAAACACTACCCCCAGCACGACCCCCTCACAACACAAACACCACTGCACTACCCTAAACCCTAAATCTACCCCAACATGACCCCTACACTACCCAAACACCACTGCACTACCATAAACCCTAAAACACTACCCCCAGCATGAACCCCTACACTACCAAAACACCACTGCACTACCCTAAACCCTAAAACACTACCCCCAGCACTACCCCCTACACTAGACAAACACCACTGCACTACCCTAAACCCTAAAACACTACCCCAGCACTTCCCCCTACACTTCCCAAATAACACTGCAGTGCCATAAACCCTAAAACACTACCCCCGCACAAACCCCTACACTACCCAAACACCACTGCACTGCCCTGAACCCTAAAACACTAACCCCAGCATGACACCCTACACTACCCAAACACTACTGCACTACCCTAAATCCTAAAACACTACTCACAGCATCACCCCCTACACTACACAAACACCACTGCAATACCGTAAACACTAAAACACTACCCCCTACACTACACAAACACCAGCGCACTACCCTAAACCCTAAACACTACCCCCAGCATTACCCCCAACACTAACCAAACACCACTGCACTATGCTACACCTTAAAATACTATCACCAGCATTACCCCCTACACTTTAGAAAAACCACTGCACTACCCTAAACCCTAAAAAACTACCCCAAGCACGACCCCCTCACAACACAAACACCACTGCACTACCCTAAACCCTAAATCTACCCCAACATGACCCCTACACTACCCAAACACCACTGCACTACCATAAACCCTAAAACACTACCCCCAGCATGAACCCCTACACTACCCAAACACCACTGCACTACCCTAAACCCTAAAACACTACCCCCAGCACTTCCCCCTACACTAGACAAACACCACTGCACTACCCTAAACCCTAAAACACTACCCCAGCACTTCCCCCTACACTTCCCAAATAACACTGCAGTGCCATAAACCCTAAAACACTACCCCCAGCATGATCCCCTTCACTACCCAAGCACAACTGCACAATGCTAAACCCAAAAACACTACCTCCAGCACGACCCCCTACACTACTCAAAAACCACTGCACTAGCCTAAACCCTAAAACACTACCCCTGCAATAAAAAGACACCACTGCACTACCCGAAACCCTAAAACACTACCCCCAGCACGACCCCCTACACTACACAAACACAACTACACTACCCTAATTCCTACAACACTACCCTAGCACTACTACCTACACAACCCAAACACCACTACACTACCCTAACCCTAAAACACTACCCCCAGCACGACCCCCTACACTACACAAACACCACTGCACTACCCTACACCCTAAAACACTACCCCAAGCATGACCCCGTACACTACCCAAACACCACTGCTCTACCCTAAACCCTAAAACACTACCCCCAGCATGACCCCCTACACTACACAAATACCACTGCACTACCTTAAACCCTAAAACACTACCACCAGCACAACCCCCTACACTACACAAACACCACTGCACTACCCTAAACACTAAAACACTACCCCCTGCAATACAAAGACACCACTGCACTGCCCTAAACCCTAAAACACTACCCCCAGCACGACCCCCTCACAACACAAACACCACTGCACTACCCTAAACCCTAAATCTACCCCAACATGACCCCTACACTACCCAAACACCACTGCACTACCATAAACCCTAAAACACTACCCCCAGCATGAACCCCTACACTACCAAAACACCACTGCACTACCCTAAACCCTAAAACACTACCCCCAGCACTACCCCCTACACTAGACAAACACCACTGCACTACCCTAAACCCTAAAACACTACCCCAGCACTTCCCCCTACACTTCCCAAATAACACTGCAGTGCCATAAACCCTAAAACACTACCCCCGCACAACCCCCTACACTACACAAACACCATTGCACGTCCCTAAACCCTAAAACACTACCCCCAGCATGATCCCCTTCACTACCCAAGCACAACTGCACAATGCTAAACCCAAAAACACTACCTCCAGCACGACCCCCCTACACTACTCAAAAACCACTGCACTACCATAAACCCTAAAACACTACCCCCAGCATAAACCCCTACACTACCCAAACACCACTGCACTACCCTAAACCCTAAAACACTACCCCCAGCACTACCCCCTACACTAGACAAACACCACTGCACTACCCTAAACCCTAAAACACTACCCCAGCACTTCCCCCTACACTTCCCAAATAACACTGCAGTGCCATAAACCCTAAAACACTACCCCCGCACAACCCCCTACACTACACAAACACCATTGCACGTCCCTAAACCCTAAAACACTACCCCCAGCATGATCCCCTTCACTACCCAAGCACAACTGCACAATGCTAAACCCAAAAACACTACCTCCAGCACGACCCCCTACACTACTCAAAAACCACTGCACTAGCCTAAACCCTAAAACACTACCCCCTGCAATAAAAAGACACCACTGCACTACCCGAAACCCTTAAACACTACCCCCGCACGACCCCCTACACTACACAAACACAACTACACTACCCTAAACCCTACAACACTACCCTAGCACTACTCCCTACACAACCCAAACACCACTACACTACCCTAACCCTAAAACACTACCCCCAGAACGACCCCCTACACTACACAAACACCACTGCACTACCCTATACCCTAAAACACTACCCCAAGCATGACCCCGTACACTACCCAAACACCACTGCTCTACCCTAAACCCTAAAACACTACCACCAGTACGACCCCCTACACTACACAAACACCACTGCACTACCCTAAACACTAAAACACTACCCCCTGCAATACAAAGACACCACTGCACTACCCTAAACCCTAAAACACTACCCCCAGCACGACCCCATACACTACTAAACACTACCCCTACAGTACACAAACACCACTGCACTACCCGAAACCCTAAAACACTACCCCCAGCATGATCCCCTACACTACACAAACACAACTACACTACCCTAAACCCTAAAACACTACACTAGCACTACTCCCTACACTACCCAAACACCACTACACTACCCTAACCCTAAAACACTACCCCCAGCACGACCCCCTACACTACACAAACACAACTGCACTACCCTACACCCTAAAACACTACCCCAAGCATGACCCCGTACACTACCCAAACACCACTCTCTACCCTAAACCCTAAAACACTACCCCAGCACGACTCCCTTCACTACACAAAGATCACTGCTCTACCCTAAACCCTAAAACACTACCCCCAGCATGACCCCCTACACTACACAAATACCACTGCACTACCCTAAACCCTAAAACATTGCCCCCTACACTACACAAACACCAGTGCACTACCCTAAAACACTATCCCAGCATGACTGCCTTCACTACCCAAACACAACTGCACTACGCTAAACCCAAAACACTACCACCAGTACCACCCCCTACACTACCCAAAAACCACTGCACTAGCCTAAACCATTAAACATGACCCCCTACACTACACAAACACCACTGCACTACCCTAAACCCTAAAACACTATCCCCAGCACAAACCCCTACACTACCCAAACACCACTGCACTACCCTAAACCCTAAAACACTGACCCCAGCATGACACCCTACACTACCCAAACACCACTGCACTACCCTATACCCTAAAACATGACTCCATACACTACACAAACACCAATGCACTACCCTAAACCCTAAAACACTACCCCAGCACTACCCCCTAAACTACTCAAACACCACTGCACTACCATAAATCCTAAAACACTGCCCCCAGCACGACTCCCTACACTTCCCAAACACCACTGCACTACACTAAACCCTAAACCTACCTCCCGTTGACCTCCCACACTACACAAACACCACTGTACTACCCTAAACCCTAAAACACTATCCCGAGCACAATCCCTCACTACCCAAACACCACTGCACTGCCCTAAACCCTAAAACACGAACCCCAGCATGACACCCTACACTACCCAAACACCACTGCACTACCGTATACCCTAAAACATGACTCCATACACTACACAAACACCAATGCACTACCCTAAATCACTACCCAAAGCATGACCCTCTACACTACACAAACACCACTGCACTAACCTAAACCCTAAAACACTACCCCCTGCAGTACACAAACACCACTGAACTACCCTAAACCCTAAAACACTACCCCCAGCATGACCCCCTACACTATACAAATACCACTGCACTACCTAAACCCTACAACACTACCCCCTACAGTACATAAACACCAATGCACTACCCTAAACCCTAAAACACTACCCCAACACGACCCCCTACACTACACAAACACCACTGCACTACCCTAAACCCTAAAACACTACCCCAGCACTACTCCCTACACTACCAAAACACCACTGCACTACTCTAAACCTTAAATCTACCCGCAGCATGACCTCCCACACTACAGAAACACCACTGTACTAACCTAAACCCTAAAACTCTATCCCCAGCACAAACCCCTACACTACCCAAACACCACTACACTACCCTAAACCCTAAAACACTAACCCCAGCATGACACCCTACACTACCCAAACACCACTGTACTACCCTATACCCTAAAACATGACTCCCTACACTTCCCAAACACCACTGCACTACCCTAAACATTAAAACACTACCCCAACAGTACACAAACACCACTGCACTACCTTAAACCCTAAAACACTACCCCCAGCACGACCCCCTACACTACACAAACACCACTGCACTACCCTACACCCTAAAACACAACCCCAAGCATGACCCCCTACACTACCAAAACACCACTGCACTACTCTAAACCCTAAATCTACCCGCAGCATGACCTCCCACACTACAGAAACACCACTGTACTAACCTAAACCCTAAAACTCTATCCCCAGCACAGACCCCTACACTACCCAAACACCACTACACTACCCTAAACCCTAAAACACTAACCCCAGCATGACACCCTACACTACCCAAACACCACTGTACTACCCTATACCCTAAAACATGACTCCCTACACTTCCCAAACACCACTGCACTACCCTAAACATTAAAACACTACCCCAACAGTACACAAACACCACTGCACTACCTTAAACCCTAAAACACTACCCCCAGCACGACCCCCTACACTACACAAATATCACTGCTCTACCCTAAACCCTAAAACACTACACCCAGCACGACCCCCTACACTACACAAATACCACTGCACTACCCTAAACCCTAAAACACTACCCCCTACACTACACAATCACCAGTGCACTACCCTAAACCCTAAAACACTACCCAGCACGACCCCCTTCAATACCCAAACACAACTGCACTACGCTAAACCCAAAACACTACCACCAGTACCACCCCCTACACTACCCAAAAACCACTGCACTGGCCTAAACAATTAAACATGACCCCCTACACTACCCAAACACCACTGCACTACCCTTAACCCTAAAACACTATCCCCAGCATGACACCCTACACTACCCAAATACCACTGCACTACCCTGTACCCTAAAACATGACTCCCTACTCTACACAAACACCACTGCACTGCCCTAAACCCTAAAACACTATCCACAGCATGACCCCCTACACTACACAAACACCACTGCACTACCCTAACGCCTAAAACACTACCCCTACACTACACAAACACCAGTGCACTATCCTAAACCCTAAAACACTACCTCCAGCATCACCCCCTACACTACACAAACACCACTGCACTACCCTAAACCCTAAAAAACTACCCCCATAATGACCCACTCACAACACAAACACCACTGCACTACCCTAAACCCTAAAACACAACCCCCAGCATGAACCCCTACACTACCCAAACACCACTGCACTACCCTAAACTCTAAAACACTACCACCAGCACTACCCCCTACACTACACAAACACCACTGCACTACCCTAAACCCTAAAACACTACCCCAGCACTACCCCCTACACTACCCAAACACCACTGCACTACCCTAAACCCTAAAGCACTACCCCCAGCATGACCCCCTACACTACACATACACCACTGCACTACCCTAAACCCTAAAACACTACCCACTGCAGTACACAAATACCAGTGCATTACCCTCAACCCTAAAACACTACCCCCAGCACGACCCCCTACACCACACAAACAACACTGCACTACCCTCAACCCTAAAACACTACTCCCAGCATGACCCCCTACACTACACAAACACTACTGCACTACCCTAAACCCTAAAACACTATCCCGAGCACAAACCCCTACACTAGCCAAACACCACTGTACTGCCCTAAACCCTAAAACACTAACCCCAGCATGACACCCTACACTACCCAAAAACCACTGCACTACCCTATACCCTAAAACATGACTCCATACACTACACAAACACCACTGCACTACCGGTAAACCCTAAAACACTACCCCTATACTACACAAACACCAGTGCACTACCCAAAACCGTAAAACACTACCCCCTGCAGTACACAAGCACCACTGAACTACCCTAAACCCTAAAACAATACCCCCATCACAACCCCCTACACAATACAAACACCACTGCAGTACCCTAAACCTTAAAACACTACCCCCTACAGTACACAAACACCACTGCACTACCCTAAACCCTAAAAGGCTACCCCCAACACGAACCCCTACACTACACAAACACCACTGCACTACCCTAAACCCTAAAACACTACCCCAGCACTACTCCCTACACTTCCAAACACCACTGCACTACCCTAAACCTTAAAACACTAACCCCAGCACGACCCCCTATACTACACAAACACCACTGCACTACCCCAAACCCTAAAACACTACCCCAGCACTACTACCTACACTACCCAAACAACACTACACTATCCTAAACCCTAAAACACATTACCCCCAGCACGACCCCCTATACTATACAAACACCACTGCACTACCCTAAACCCTAAAACACTACCCCTAGCACGAACTCCTTCACTACCCAAACACCACTGCACTACCCTAAACCCTAAAACACTACCCCCAGCCTGACCCCCTACACTACTCAAACACCACTGCACTACCCTAAACCCCAAAACACTACCCCAGCACAACTCCCTACACTTCCCAAACACCACTGCACTGCCCTAAACCTTAAAACACTACCCCCAAAAGTACACAAACACCACTGCACTACCCTAAGCCCTAAAACACTACCCCAAGCACGACCCCCTACACTACACAAACACCACTGCACTACCCTAAACCCTAAAACACTACCCCCTACACTACACAAACACCAGTGCACTTCCCTAAACCCTAAAACACTACCCCAGCACGACCCCCTTCACTACCCAAACACAACTGCACTACGCTAAACCCAAAACACTACCACCAGTACCACCCCCTACACTACCCAAAAACCACTGCACTAGCCTAAACCATTAAACATGACACCCTACACTGCCCAAACACCACTGCACTACCCTGTACCCTAAAACATGACCCCCTACACTACACAAACACCACTGCACTGCCCTAAACCCTAAAACACTATCCACAGCATCACCCCCTATACTACACAAACACCACTGTACTACCCTAACGGCTAAAACACTACCCCTACAATACACAAACACCAGTGCACTACCCAAACCATAAAACACTACGTCCAGCATCACCCCCTACACTACACAACAACACTGCACTACCCTAAACCCTAAACAACTACACCCAGCATGACCCCCTACACTACCCAAACACCACTGCACTATCCTACACCCTAAAATACTATCCCCAGCATTACCCCTACACTATAGAAACACCACTGCACTACCCTATACCCTAAAACACTACCCCCAGCATGACCCACTCACAAAACAAACACCACTGCACTACCCTAAACCCTAAATCTACCCCCAACATGAACCCCTACACTACCCAAACACCACTGCACTACCCTAAACCCTAAAACACATCCCCCAGCACTACCCCCTACACTACACAAACACCACTGCACTACCCTAAACCCTAAAACACTACCCCAGCACTACCCCCTACACTACCCAAACACCACTGCACTACCCTAAACCCTAAAAAACTACCCCCAGCATGACCCCCTACACTACACATGCACCACTGCACTACCCTAAACCCTAAAACACTACCCCCTGCAGTACACAAATACCAGTGCATTACCCTCATACCTAAAACACTACCCCCAGCACGACCCCCTACACTACCCAAACAACACTGCACTTCCCTCATCTCTAAAACACTACTCCCAGCACAACCCCCTACACCACACAAACACCACTGCACTGCCCTCAACCCTACAACACTAACCCCAGCATGACACCCTACACTACCCAAACACCACTGCACTACCCTATACCTTAAAACATGACTCCATACACTACACAAACACAAATGCACTACCCTAAACCCTAAAACACTACCAACAGCATGACCCCCTACACTACACAAACACCACTGCACTACCCCAAACCCTAAAACACTACCCCCTATACTACACAAACACCAGTGCACTACCCTAAACCCTAAAACACTACCACCTGCAGTACACAAACACCACTGAACTACCCTAAACCCTAAAACACTACCCCCTACAGTACACAAACACCACTGCACTACCCTAAAGCCTAAAACACTACACCCAGCACAACTCCCTACACTACACAAACACCACTGCACTACCCTAAACCCTAAAACTCTACCCCAGCACAACTCCCTACACTTCCCAAACACCACTGCACTACCCTAAACCTTAAAACACTACCCCCAAAAGTACACAAACACCACTGCCCTACCCTAAACCCTAAAACACTACCCCCTACACTACCCAAACACCACTGCACTACACTAAACCCTAAAACACTACCCCCTGCAGTACACAAATACCAGTGCATTACCCTCATCCCTAAAACACTACCCCCAGCACGACCCCCTAAATTACACAAACAACAATGCACTACCCTCAACTCTAAAACACTACTCCCAGCACGACCCCCTACACTACACAAACACCACTGCACTACCCTAAACCCTAAAACACTACCCAGCACGACCCCCTTCAATACCCAAACACAACTGCACTACGCTAAACCCAAAACACTACCACCAGTACCACCCCCTACACTACCCAAAAACCACTGCACTGGCCTAAACAATTAAACATGACCCCCTACACTACCCAAACACCACTGCACTACCCTTAACCCTAAAACACTATCCCCAGCATGACACCCTACACTACCCAAATACCACTGCACTACCCTGTACCCTAAAACATGACTCCCTACTCTACACAAACACCACTGCACTGCCCTAAACCCTAAAACACTATCCACAGCATGACCCCCTACACTACACAAACACCACTGCACTACCCTAACGCCTAAAACACTACCCCTACACTACACAAACACCAGTGCACTATCCTAAACCCTAAAACACTACCTCCAGCATCACCCCCTACACTACACAAACACCACTGCACTACCCTAAACCCTAAAAAACTACCCCCATAATGACCCACTCACAACACAAACACCACTGCACTACCCTAAACCCTAAAACACAACCCCCAGCATGAACCCCTACACTACCCAAACACCACTGCACTACCCTAAACTCTAAAACACTACCACCAGCACTACCCCCTACACTACACAAACACCACTGCACTACCCTAAACCCTAAAACACTACCCCAGCACTACCCCCTACACTACCCAAACACCACTGCACTACCCTAAACCCTAAAGCACTACCCCCAGCATGACCCCCTACACTACACATACACCACTGCACTACCCTAAACCCTAAAACACTACCCACTGCAGTACACAAATACCAGTGCATTACCCTCAACCCTAAAACACTACCCCCAGCACGACCCCCTACACCACACAAACAACACTGCACTACCCTCAACCCTAAAACACTACTCCCAGCATGACCCCCTACACTACACAAACACTACTGCACTACCCTAAACCCTAAAACACTATCCCGAGCACAAACCCCTACACTAGCCAAACACCACTGTACTGCCCTAAACCCTAAAACACTAACCCCAGCATGACACCCTACACTACCCAAAAACCACTGCACTACCCTATACCCTAAAACATGACTCCATACACTACACAAACACCACTGCACTACCGGTAAACCCTAAAACACTACCCCTATACTACACAAACACCAGTGCACTACCCAAAACCGTAAAACACTACCCCCTGCAGTACACAAGCACCACTGAACTACCCTAAACCCTAAAACAATACCCCCATCACAACCCCCTACACAATACAAACACCACTGCAGTACCCTAAACCTTAAAACACTACCCCCTACAGTACACAAACACCACTGCACTACCCTAAACCCTAAAAGGCTACCCCCAACACGAACCCCTACACTACACAAACACCACTGCACTACCCTAAACCCTAAAACACTACCCCAGCACTACTCCCTACACTTCCAAACACCACTGCACTACCCTAAACCTTAAAACACTAACCCCAGCACGACCCCCTATACTACACAAACACCACTGCACTACCCCAAACCCTAAAACACTACCCCAGCACTACTACCTACACTACCCAAACAACACTACACTATCCTAAACCCTAAAACACATTACCCCCAGCACGACCCCCTATACTATACAAACACCACTGCACTACCCTAAACCCTAAAACACTACCCCTAGCACGAACTCCTTCACTACCCAAACACCACTGCACTACCCTAAACCCTAAAACACTACCCCCAGCCTGACCCCCTACACTACTCAAACACCACTGCACTACCCTAAACCCCAAAACACTACCCCAGCACAACTCCCTACACTTCCCAAACACCACTGCACTGCCCTAAACCTTAAAACACTACCCCCAAAAGTACACAAACACCACTGCACTACCCTAAGCCCTAAAACACTACCCCAAGCACGACCCCCTACACTACACAAACACCACTGCACTACCCTAAACCCTAAAACACTACCCCCTACACTACACAAACACCAGTGCACTTCCCTAAACCCTAAAACACTACCCCAGCACGACCCCCTTCACTACCCAAACACAACTGCACTACGCTAAACCCAAAACACTACCACCAGTACCACCCCCTACACTACCCAAAAACCACTGCACTAGCCTAAACCATTAAACATGACACCCTACACTGCCCAAACACCACTGCACTACCCTGTACCCTAAAACATGACCCCCTACACTACACAAACACCACTGCACTGCCCTAAACCCTAAAACACTATCCACAGCATCACCCCCTATACTACACAAACACCACTGTACTACCCTAACGGCTAAAACACTACCCCTACAATACACAAACACCAGTGCACTACCCAAACCATAAAACACTACGTCCAGCATCACCCCCTACACTACACAACAACACTGCACTACCCTAAACCCTAAACAACTACACCCAGCATGACCCCCTACACTACCCAAACACCACTGCACTATCCTACACCCTAAAATACTATCCCCAGCATTACCCCTACACTATAGAAACACCACTGCACTACCCTATACCCTAAAACACTACCCCCAGCATGACCCACTCACAAAACAAACACCACTGCACTACCCTAAACCCTAAATCTACCCCCAACATGAACCCCTACACTACCCAAACACCACTGCACTACCCTAAACCCTAAAACACATCCCCCAGCACTACCCCCTACACTACACAAACACCACTGCACTACCCTAAACCCTAAAACACTACCCCAGCACTACCCCCTACACTACCCAAACACCACTGCACTACCCTAAACCCTAAAAAACTACCCCCAGCATGACCCCCTACACTACACATGCACCACTGCACTACCCTAAACCCTAAAACACTACCCCCTGCAGTACACAAATACCAGTGCATTACCCTCATACCTAAAACACTACCCCCAGCACGACCCCCTACACTACCCAAACAACACTGCACTTCCCTCATCTCTAAAACACTACTCCCAGCACAACCCCCTACACCACACAAACACCACTGCACTGCCCTCAACCCTACAACACTAACCCCAGCATGACACCCTACACTACCCAAACACCACTGCACTACCCTATACCTTAAAACATGACTCCATACACTACACAAACACAAATGCACTACCCTAAACCCTAAAACACTACCAACAGCATGACCCCCTACACTACACAAACACCACTGCACTACCCCAAACCCTAAAACACTACCCCCTATACTACACAAACACCAGTGCACTACCCTAAACCCTAAAACACTACCACCTGCAGTACACAAACACCACTGAACTACCCTAAACCCTAAAACACTACCCCCTACAGTACACAAACACCACTGCACTACCCTAAAGCCTAAAACACTACACCCAGCACAACTCCCTACACTACACAAACACCACTGCACTACCCTAAACCCTAAAACTCTACCCCAGCACAACTCCCTACACTTCCCAAACACCACTGCACTACCCTAAACCTTAAAACACTACCCCCAAAAGTACACAAACACCACTGCCCTACCCTAAACCCTAAAACACTACCCCCTACACTACCCAAACACCACTGCACTACACTAAACCCTAAAACACTACCCCCTGCAGTACACAAATACCAGTGCATTACCCTCATCCCTAAAACACTACCCCCAGCACGACCCCCTAAATTACACAAACAACAATGCACTACCCTCAACTCTAAAACACTACTCCCAGCACGACCCCCTACACTACACAAACACCACTGCACTACCCTCAACCCTAAAACACTAACCCCAGCATGACACCCTACACTACCCAAACACCACTGCACTACCCTATACCCTAAAACATGACTCCATACACTACACAAACACCACTGCACTACCCTAAACCCTAAATCTATAGCCAACATGACCCCCTACACTACCCAAACACCACTGCACTACCCTAAACCCTAAAACACAACCCCCAGCATGAACCCCTACACTACCCAAACACCACTGCACTACCCTAAACCCTAAAACACTACCCCCAGCGCTACCCTATACACTACACAAACACCACTGCACTACGCCAAACCCTAAAACACTACCCCCTATACTACACAAACACCAGTGCACTACCCTAAACCCTAAAACAATACCCCCTGCAGTACACAAACACCACTGAACTACCCTAAACCCTAAAACACTACCCCATCACAACCCCCTACACTATACAAACACCACTGCACTACCCTAAACCCTAAAACACTATCCCCAGCATGACCCCCTACACTACACAAATACCACTGCACTACCCTAAACCCTAAAACATTGCCCCCTACACTACACAAACACCAGTGCACTACCCTAAACCCTAAAACACTATCCCAGCATGACTGCCTTCACTACCCAAACACAACTGCACTACGCTAAACCCAAAACACTACCACCAGTACCACCCCCTACACTACCCAAAAACCACTGCACTAGCCTAAACCATTAAACATGACACCCTACACTGCCCAAACACCACTGCACTACCCTGTACCCTAAAACATGACCCCCTACACTACACAAACACCACTGCACTGCCCTAAACCCTAAAACACTATCCACAACATCACCCCCTATACTACACAAACACCACTGTACTACCCTAACGGCTAAAACACTACCCCTACAATACACAAACACCAGTGCACTACCCAAACCATAAAACACTACGTCCAGCATCACCCCCTACACTACACAACAACACTGCACTACCCTAAACCCTAAACAACTATACCCAGCATGACCCCCTACACTACCCAAACACCACTGCACTATCCTACACCATAAAATACTATCCCCAGCAATACCCCTACACTATAGAAACACCACTGCACTACCCTATACCCTAAAACACTACCCCCAGCATGACCCACTCACAAAACAAACACCACTGCACTACCCTAAACCCTAAATCTACCCCCAACATGAACCCCTACACTACCCAAACACCACTGCACTACCCTAAACCCTAAAACACATCCCCCAGCACTACCCCCTACACTACACAAACACCACTGCACTACCCTAAACCCTAAAACACTACCCCAGCACTACCCCCTACACTACCCAAACACCACTGCACTACCCTAAACCCTAAAACACTACCCCCAGCATGACCCCCTACACTACACATGCACCACTGCACTACCCTAAACCCTAAAACACTACCGCCTGCAGTACACAAATACCAGTGCATTACCCTCATACCTAAAACACTACCCCCAGCACGACCCCCTACACTACCCAAACAACACTGCACTACCCTCAACTCTAAAACACTACACCCAGCACGACCCCCTACACCACACAAACACCACTGCACTACCCTCAACCCTACAACACTAACCCCAGCATGGCACCCTACACTACCCAAACACCACTGCACTACCCTATACCTTAAAACATGACTCCATACACTACACAAACACCAATGCACTACCCTAAACCCTAAAACACTACCAACAGCATGACCCCCTAAACTACACAAACACCACTGCACTACCCCAAACCCTAAAACACTACCCCCTATACTACACAAACACCAGTGCACTACCCTAAACCCTAAAACACTACCACCTGCAGTACACAAACACCACTGAACTACCCTAAACCCTAAAACACTACCCCCTACAGTACACAAACACCACTGCACTACCCTAAAGCCTAAAACACTATCCCAGCACAACTCCCTACACTACACAAACACCACTGCACTACTCTAAACCCTAAAACACTACCCCAGCACAACTCCCTACACTTCCCAAACACCACTGCACTACCCTAAACCTTAAAACACTACCCCCAAAAGTACACAAACACCACTGCACAACCCTAAACCCTAAAACACTACCCCCTACACTACCCAAACACCACTGCACTACCCTAAACCCTAAAACACTACCCCCAGCACTACCCCCTATACTACACAAACACCACTGCACTACCTTAAACCCTAAAACACTACCCCAGCACTACCCCCTACACTACCCAAACACCACTCTACTACCCTAAACCCTAAAACACTACCCCCAGCATGACCCCCTACACTACACATACACCACTGCACTACCCTAAACCCTAAAACACTACCCCCTGCAGTACACAAATACCAGTGCATTACCCTCATCCCTAAAACACTACTCCCAGCACGACCCCCTACATTGACACAAACAACACTGCACTACCCTCAACTCTAAAACACTACTCCCAGCACGACCCCCTACACTACACAAACACCACTTCACTACCCTCAACCCTAAAACACTAACCCCAGCATGACACCCTACACTACCCAAACACCACTGCACTACCCGATACCCTAAAACATGACTCCATACACTACACAAACACCACTGCACTACCCTAAACCCTACATCTATAGCCAGCATGACCCCCTACACTACCCAAACACCACTGCACTACCCTAAACCCTAAAACACAACCCCCAGCATGAACCCCTATACTACCCAAACACCACTGCACTACCCTAAACCCTAAAACACTACCCCCAGCGCTACCCTCTACACTACTCAAACACCACTGCACTACACCAAACCCTAAAACACTACCCCCTATACTACACAAACACCAGTGCACTACCCTAAACCCTAAAACACTACCCCCTGCAGTACACAAACACCACTGAACTACCCTAAACCCTAAAACACTACCCCATCACAACCCCCTACACTATACAAACACCACTGCACTACCCTAAACCCTAAAACACTATCCCCAGCATGACACCCTACACTACCCAAGCACCACTGCACTACCCTGTACCCTAAAACATGACTCCCTACACTACACAAACACCACTGCACTGCCCTAAACCCTAAAGCACTATCCACAGCATCACCCCCTACACTACACACACACCACTGCACTACCCTAACGCCTAAAACATTACCCCTACACTACACAAGCACCAGTGCACTATCCTAAACCCTAAAAAACTACCCCCAGCACGACCCACTCACAACACAAACAGCACTGCACTACCCTAAACCCTAAATCTACCCCAACATGACCCCCTACACTACCCAAACACCACTGCACTACCCTAAACCCTAAACCACAACCCCCAGCATGAACCCGTACACTACCCATACACCACTGCACTACCCTAAACCCTAAAACACTACCCCCAGCACTACCCCCTACACTACACAAACACCACTGCACTACCCTAAATCCTAAAACACTACCCCAGCACTACCCCCTACACTACCCATACACCACTGCACTACCCTAAACCCTAAAACACTACCTCCAGCATGACCCCCTATACTACACATACACCACTGCACTATTCTAAAGCCTAAAACACTACCCCCTGCAGTACACAAATACCACTGCATTACCCTCAACCCTAAAAACCTATCCCCAGCACGACCCCCTACACTACACAAACAACACTGCACTACCCTCAACCCTAAAACACTACTTCCAGCACGACCCCCTACACTACACAAACACCACTACACTACGCTTAACCCAAAAACACTAGCCCCTATACTACACAAACACCAGTGCACTACCCTAAACCCTAAAACACTACCCCCTGCAGTACACAAACACCACTGAACTACCCTAATCCCTAAAACACTATCCCAAGAAAGACCCCATACACTACACAAACACCACTGTACTACCCTAAACCCTAAAACACTACCCCCAGCACTACCCCCTACACTACACAAACACCACTGCACTACCATAAACCCTAAAACACTACCCCAGCACTTCTCCCTACACTACCCAAACACCACTGCACTACGCTTAACCCAAAAACACTACCCCCAGCATGAACCCCTACACTACTCAAAAGACCACTGCACTACCCTAAACCCAAAAACACTACCCCAGCACTTCTCCCTACACTACCCAAACACCACTGCACTACCCTAAACCTTAAAACACTAACCCCAGCACGACCCCCTATTCTACACAAACACCACTGTACTACCCTAAACCCTAAAACACTACCCCCAGCACTACCCCCTACACTACACAAACACCACTGCACTACCATAAACCCTAAAACACTACCCCAGCAGTTCTCCCTACACTACCCAAACACCACTGCACTACGCTTAACCCAAAAACACTACCCCCAGCATGAACCCCTACACTACTCAAAAGACCACTGCACTACCCTAAACCCAAAAACACTACCCCAGCACTTCTCCCTACACTACCCAAACACCACTACACAACCCTAAACCCTAAAACAAGACCCCCTACACTACCCAAACACCACTGCACTACCCTAAACCCTAAAACACAACCCCCAGCATGAACCCCTACACTACCAAAACACCACTGCACTACCCTAAACCCTAAAACACTACCCCCAGCGCTACCCCCTACAATACACAAACACCCCTGCACTACCCTAAACCCTAATACACTACCCCAGCACAACCCCTACAGTACCCAAACACCACTGCACTACCCTAAACCCTAAAACACTAACTCCAGCATGACACCCTACACTACCCAAACACCACTACACAACCCTAAACCCTAAAACAAGACTCCCTACACTACACAAACACCACTGTACTACCCTAAACCCTAAAACACTAACCCCAGCATGACACCCTACAATACCCAAACACCACTACACAACCCTAAATCCTAAAACAAGACTCTCTACACTACACAAACACCACTGTACTACCCTAAACCCTAAAACACTATCCTCAGCATAAACCCCTACACTACACAAACACGACTACACTACCCTAAACCCTAAAACACTACCCTAGCACTACCCCTTACACTACCCAAACACCACTGCACAACCCTAAAACACTATCCCCAGCACGACCCCCTACACTACACAAACACCACTGCACTACCCTACACCCTAAAACACTACCCCAAGCACGACCCCCTACACTAACCAAACACCACTGCTCTACCCTAAAACACTAACCCCAGCACGACTCCCTATACTACACAAACACCACTGCACTACCCTAAACCCTAAAACACCACCCCAGCACTACCCCCTACACTACCCAAACACCACTGCACTACCCTAAACCCTAAAACACTACCTCCAGCATGACCCCCTATACTACACATACACCACTGCACTACCCTAAAGCCTAAAACACTAACCCCTGCAGTACACAAATACCACTGCATTACCCTCAACCCTAAAAACCTACCCCCAGCACGACCCCCTACACTAAACAAACAACACTGCACTACCCTCAACCCTAAAACACTACTCCCAGCACGACCCCTACACTACACAAACAGCACTGCACTACCCTAAACCCTAAATCTACCCCAACATGACCCCCTACACTACCCAAACACCACTGCACTACTCTAAACCCTAAAACACAACCCCCAGCATGAATCCCTATACTACCCATACACCACTGCACTACCCTAAACCCTAAAACACTACCCCCAGCACTACCCCCTACACTACACAAACACCACTGCACTACCCTAAACCCTAAAACACTACCCTAGCACTACCCCCTACACTACCCAAACACCACTGCACTACCCTAAACCCTAAAACACTACCCCCAGCATGACCCCCTATACTGCACATACACCACTGCACTACCCTAAAGCCTAAAACACTACCCCCTGCAGTACACAAATACCACAGCATTACCCTCAACCCTAAAAACCTACCCCCAGCACGACCCCCTACACTACACAAACAACACTGCACTACCCTCAACCCTAAAACACTACTCCCAGCACGACCCCCTACACTACACAAACAGCACTGCACTACCCTAAACCCTAAACCTAACCCAACATGACCCCCTACACTACCTAAACACCAATGCACTACCCTAAACCCTAAAACACAACCCCCAGAATGAAACCCTACACTACCCATACACCACTGCACTACCCTAATCCCTAAAACACTACCCCCAGCACTACCCCCTACACTACCCAAACAACACTGCACTACCCTAAACCCTAAAATACTACCCCCAGCATGACCCCCTATACTACCCATACACCACTGCACTACCCTAAAGCCTAAAACACTACCCCCTGCAGTACACAAACACCAGTGCACTACCCTAAACCCTAAAACACTACCCCCAGCACGACCCACTACATTACACAAACACCATTGCACTACCCTAAACCCTAAAACACTACCCCATACAAAATACAAACACCACTCCACTACCCTAAACCCTAAAACACTTCCCCAGCACTACCCCCTACACTACCCAAACACCACTCTACTACCCTAAACCCTAAAACACTACCCCCAGCATGACCCACTACACTACACATACACCACTGCACTACCCTAAACCCTAAAACACTACCCCCTGCAGTACACAAATACCAGTGCATTACCCTCATCCCTAAAACACTACCCCCAGCACGACCCCCTACCTTACACAAACAACACTGCTCTACCCTCAACTCTAAAACACTACTCCCAGCACGACCCCCTACACTACACAAACACCACTGCACTTCCCTCAACCCTAAAACACTAACCCCAGCATGACACCCTACACTACCCAAACACCACTGCACTACCCTATACCCTAAAACATGACTCCATACACTACACAAACACCACTGCACTACCCTAAACCCTAAATCTATCCCCAACATGACCCCCTACACTACCCAAACACAACTGCACTACCCTAAACCCTAAAACACTACCCCCAGTGCTACCCCCTACATTACACAAACACCACTGCACTACGCCAAACCCTAAAACACTACCCCCTATACTACACAAACACCAGTGCACTACCCTAAACCCTAAAACACTACCCCCTGCAGTACACAAACACCACTGAACTACCCTAAACCCTAAAACACTACCCCATCACAACCCCCTACACTATACAAACACCACTGCACTACCTTAAACCCTAAAACACTATCCCCAGCATGACACCCTACACTACCCAAGCACCACTGCACTACCCTGTACCCTAAAACATGACTCCCTACACTACACAAACACCACTGCACTGCCCTAAACCCTAAAGCACCATCCACAGCATCACCCCCTACACTACACACACACCACTGCACTACACTAATGCCTAAAACACTACCCCTACACTACACAAACAACAGTGCACTATCCTAAACCCTAAAAAAACTACCCCCAGCACGACCCACTCACAACACAAACAGCACTGCACTACCCTAAACCCTAAATCTACCCCAACATGACCCCCTACACTACCCAAACACCACTGCACTACCCTAAACCCTAAAACACAACCCCCAGCATGAACCCGTACACTACCCATACACCACTGCACTACCCTAAACCTTAAAACACTACCCCCAGCACTACCCCCTACACTACACAAACACCACTGCACTACCCTAAACCCTAAAACACTACCCCAGCACTACCCCCTACACTACGCATACACCACTGCACTACCCTAAACCCTAAAATACTACCTCCAGCATGACCCCCTATACTACACATACACCACTGCACTACCCTAAAGCCTAAAACACTACCCCCTGCAGTACACAAATACCACTGCATTACCCTCAACCCTAAAAACCTATCCCCAGCATGACCCCCTACACTACACAAATAACACTGCACTACCCTCAACCCTAAAACACTACTCCCAGTACGACCCCCTACACTACACAAACACCACTGCACTACGCTTAACCCAAAAACACTAGCCCCTATACTACACAAACACCAGTGCACTACCCTAAACCCTAAAACACTACCCCCTGCAGTACACAAACACCACTGAACTACCCTAATCCCTAAAACACTATCCCAAGAACGACCCCATACACTACACAAACACCACTGTACTATCCTAAACCCTAAAACACTACCCCCAGCATGAACCCCTTCACTACCCAAACACAACTGCACTACGCTTAACCCAAAAACACTACCCCCAGCATGAACCCCTAAACTACTCAAAATACCACTGCACTACCCTAAACCCAAAAACACGACCCTCTACACTACACAAACACCACTGCACTACCCTAAACCCTAATACACTACCCCAGCACAACCCCTACACTACACAAACACCACTGCACTACTCTAAACCCTAAAACACTACCCCAGCACTTCTCCCTACACTACCCAAACACCACTGCACTACCCTAAACCTTAAAACACTAACCCCAGCACGACCCCCTATGCTACACAAACAACACTGCACCACCCTAAACCCTAAAACACTACCCCAGCACTTCTACCTACACTACCCAAACAGCACTGCACAACCCTAAACCCTAAAACACATTACCCCCAACACGAACCCCTATACTACACAAACACCACTGCACTACCCTAAACCCTAAATCACTTCCCCCAGCACAACTCCCTACACTACACAAACACCACTGCACTACCTTAAACCCTAAAACACTACCCCCAGCACAACCCTCTACACTTCCCAAACACCACTGCACTACACTAAACCCTAAATCTACCCCAGCATGACCTTCCACACTACACAAACACCACTGTACTACCCTAAACCCTAAAACACTACCCCATACAAAATACAAACACCACTCCACTACCCTAAACCCTAAAACACTTCCCCAGCACTACCCCCTACACTACCCAAACACCACTCTACTACCCTAAACCCTAAAACACTACCCCCAGCATGACCCCCTATACTACACATACACCACTGCACTACCCTAAACCCTAAAACACTACCTCCTGCAGTACACAAATACCATTGCATTACCCTCATCCCTAAAACACTACCCCCAGCACAACCCCCTACATTACACAAACAACACTGCTCTACCCTCAACTCTAAAACACTACTCCCAGCACGACCCCCTACACTACACAAACACCACTGCACTTCCCTCAACCCTAAAACACTAACCCCAGCATGACACCCTACACTACCCAAACACCACTGCTCTACCCTATACCCTAAAACATGACTCCATACACTACACAAACACCACTGCACTACCCTAAACCCTAAATCTATCCCCAACATGACCCCCTACACTACCCAAACACAACTGCACTACCCTAAACCCTAAAACACTACCCCCAGTGCTACCCCCTACATTACACAAACACCACTGCACTACGCCAAACCCTAAAACACTACCCCCTATACTACACAAACACCAGTGCACTACCCTAAACCCTAAAACACTACCCCCTGCAGTACACAAACACCACTGAACTACCCTAAACCCTAAAACACTACCCCATCACAACCCCCTACACTATACAAACACCACTGCACTACCCTAAACCCTAAAACACTATCCCCAGCATGACACCCTACACTACCCAAGCACCACTGCACTACCCTGTACCCTAAAACATGACTCCCTACACTACACAAACACCACTGCACTGCCCTAAACCCTAAAGCACCATCCACAGCATCACCCCCTACACTACACACACACCACTGCACTACCCTAACGCCTAAAACAGTACCCCTACACTACACAAACAACAGTGCACTATCCTAAACCCTAAAAAACTACCCCCAGCACGACCCACTCACAACACAAACAGCACTGCACTACCCTAAACCCTAAATCTACCCCAACATGACCCCCTACACTACCCAAACACCACTGCACTACCCTAAACCCTAAAACACAACCCCCAGCATGAACCCGTACACTACCCATACACCACTGCACTACCCTAAACTTTAAAACACTACCCCCAGCACTACCCCCTACACTACACAAACACCACTGCACTACCCTAAACCCTAAAACACTACCCCAGCACTACCCCCTACACTACCCATACACCACTGCACTACCCTAAACCCTAAAATACTACCTCCAGCATGACCCCCTATACTACACATACACCACTGCACTACCCTAAAGCCTAAAACACTACCCCCTGCAGTACACAAATACCACTGCATTACCCTCAACCCTAAAAACCTATTCCCAGCACGACCCCCTACACTACACAAACAACACTGCACTACCCTCAACCCTAAAACACTACTCACAGTACGACCCCCTACACTACACAAACACCACTGCACTACGCTTAACCCAAAAACACTAGCCCCTATACTACACAAACACCAGTGCACTACCCTAAACCCTAAAACACTACCCCCTGCAGTACACAAACACCACTGAACTACCCTAATCCCTAAAACACTATCCCAAGAACGACCCCATACACTACACAAACACCACTGTACTATCCTAAACCCTAAAACACTACCCCCAGCATGAACCCCTTCACTACCCAAACACAACTGCACTACGCTTAACCCAAAAACACTACCCCCAGCATGAACCCCTAAACTACTCAAAATACCACTGCACTACCCTAAACCCCAAAACACGACCCTCTACACTACACAAACACCACTGCACTACCCTAAACCCTAATACACTACCCCAGCACAACCCCTACACTACACAAACACCACTGCACTACTCTAAACCCTAAAACACTACCCCAGCACTTCTCCCTACACTACCCAAACACCACTGCACTACCCTAAACCTTAAAACACTAACCCCAGCACGACCCCCTATGCTACACAAACAACACTGCACCACCCTAAACCCTAAAACACTACCCCAGCACTTCTACCTACACTACCCAAACAGCACTGCACTACCCTAAACCCTAAAACACATTACCCCCAACACGAACCCCTATACTACACAAACACCACTGCACTACCCTAAACCCTAAATCACTTCCCCCAGCACAACTCCCTACACTACACACACACCACTGCACTACCTTAAACCCTAAAACACTACCCCCAGCACAACCCTCTACACTTCCCAAACACCACTGCACTACACTAAACCCTAAATCTACCCCAGCATGACCTTCCACACTACACAAACACCACTGTACTACCCTAAACCCTAAAACACTACCCCATACAAAATACAAACACCACTCCACTACCCTAAACCCTAAAACACTTCCCCAGCACTACCCCCTACACTACCCAAACACCACTCTACTACCCTAAACCCTAAAACACTACCCCCAGCATGACCCCTATACTACACATACACCACTGCACTACCCTAAACCCTAAAACACTACCTCCTGCAGTACACAAATACCATTGCATTACCCTCATCCCTAAAACACTACCCCCAGCACAACCCCCTACATTACACAAACAACACTGCTCTACCCTCAACTCTAAAACACTACTCCCAGCACGACCCCCTACACTACACAAACACCACTGCACTTCCCTCAACCCTAAAACACTAACCCCAGCATGACACCCTACACTACCCAAACACCACTGCACTACCCTATACCCTAAAACATGACTCCATACACTACACAAACACCACTGCACTACCCTAAACCCTAAATCTATCCCCAACATGACCCCCTACACTACCCAAACACAACTGCACTACCCTAAACCCTAAAACACTACCCCCAGTGCTACCCCCTACATTACACAAACACCACTGCACTACGCCAAACCCTAAAACACTACCCCCTATACTACACAAACACCAGTGCACTACCCTAAACCCTAAAACACTACCCCCTGCAGTACACAAACACCACTGAACTACCCTAAACCCTAAAACACTACCCCATCACAACCCCCTACACTATACAAACACCACTGCACTACCCTAAACCCTAAAACACTATCCCCAGCATGACACCCTACACTACCCAAGCACCACTGCACTACCCTGTACCCTAAAACATGACTCCCTACACTACACAAACACCACTGCACTGCCCTAAACCCTAAAGCACCATCCACAGCATCACCCCCTACACTACACACACACCACTGCACTACCCTAACGCCTAAAACAGTACCCCTACACTACACAAACAACAGTGCACTATCCTAAACCCTAAAAAACTACCCCCAGCACGACCCACTCACAACACAAACAGCACTGCACTACCCTAAACCCTAAATCTACCCCAACATGACCCCCTACACTACCCAAACACCACTGCACTACCCTAAACCCTAAAACACAACCCCCAGCATGAACCCGTACACTACCCATACACCACTGCACTACCCTAAACTTTAAAACACTACCCCCAGCACTACCCCCTACACTACACAAACACCACTGCACTACCCTAAACCCTAAAACACTACCCCAGCACTACCCCCTACACTACCCATACACCACTGCACTACCCTAAACCCTAAAATACTACCTCCAGCATGACCCCCTATACTACACATACACCACTGCACTACCCTAAAGCCTAAAACACTACCCCCTGCAGTACACAAATACCACTGCATTACCCTCAACCCTAAAAACCTATCCCCAGCATGACCCCCTACACTACACAAATAACACTGCACTACCCTCAACCCTAAAACACTACTCCCAGTACGACCCCCTACACTACACAAACACCACTGCACTACGCTTAACCCAAAAACACTAGCCCCTATACTACACAAACACCAGTGCACTACCCTAAACCCTAAAACACTACCCCCTGCAGTACACAAACACCACTGAACTACCCTAATCCCTAAAACACTATCCCAAGAACGACCCCATACACTACACAAACACCACTGTACTATCCTAAACCCTAAAACACTACCCCCAGCATGAACCCCTTCACTACCCAAACACAACTGCACTACGCTTAACCCAAAAACACTACCCCCAGCATGAACCCCTAAACTACTCAAAATACCACTGCACTACCCTAAACCCAAAAACACGACCCTCTACACTACACAAACACCACTGCACTACCCTAAACCCTAATACACTACCCCAGCACAACCCCTACACTACACAAACACCACTGCACTACTCTAAACCCTAAAACACTACCCCAGCACTTCTCCCTACACTACCCAAACACCACTGCACTACCCTAAACCTTAAAACACTAACCCCAGCACGACCCCCTATGCTACACAAACAACACTGCACCACCCTAAACCCTAAAACACTACCCCAGCACTTCTACCTACACTACCCAAACAGCACTGCACTACCCTAAACCCTAAAACACATTACCCCCAACACGAACCCCTATACTACACAAACACCACTGCACTACCCTAAACCCTAAATCACTTCCCCCAGCACAACTCCCTACACTACACAAACACCACTGCACTACCTTAAACCCTAAAACACTACCCCCAGCACAACCCTCTACACTTCCCAAACACCACTGCACTACACTAAACCCTAAATCTACCCCAGCATGACCTTCCACACTACACAAACACCACTGTACTACTCTAAACCCTAAAACACTACCCCATACAAAATACAAACACCACTCCACTACCCTAAACCCTAAAACACTTCCCCAGCACTACCCCCTACACTACCCAAACACCACTCTACTACCCTAAACCCTAAAACACTACCCCCAGCATGACCCCCTATACTACACATACACCACTGCACTACCCTAAACCCTAAAACACTACCTCCTGCAGTACACAAATACCATTGCATTACCCTCATCCCTAAAACACTACCCCCAGCACAACCCCCTACATTACACAAACAACACTGCTCTACCCTCAACTCTAAAACACTACTCCCAGCACGACCCCCTACACTACACAAACACCACTGCACTTCCCTCAACCCTAAAACACTAACCCCAGCATGACACCCTACACTACCCAAACACCACTGCACTACCCTATACCCTAAAACATGACTCCATACACTACACAAACACCACTGCACTACCCTAAACCCTAAATCTATCCCCAACATGACCCCCTACACTACCCAAACACAACTGCACTACCCTAAACCCTAAAACACTACCCCCAGTGCTACCCCCTACATTACACAAACACCACTGCACTACGCCAAACCCTAAAACACTACCCCCTATACTACACAAACACCAGTGCACTACCCTAAACCCTAAAACACTACCCCCTGCAGTACACAAACACCACTGAACTACCCTAAACCCTAAAACACTACCCATCACAACCCCCTACACTATACAAACACCACTGCACTACCCTAAACCCTAAAACACTATCCCCAGCATGACACCCTACACTACCCAAGCACCACTGCACTACCCTGTACCCTAAAACATGACTCCCTACACTACACAAACACCACTGCACTGCCCTAAACCCTAAAGCACCATCCACAGCATCACCCCCTACACTACACACACACCACTGCACTACCCTAACGCCTAAAACAGTACCCCTACACTACACAAACAACAGTGCACTATCCTAAACCCTAAAAAACTACCCCCAGCACGACCCACTCACAACACAAACAGCACTGCACTACCCTAAACCCTAACTCTACCCCAACATGACCCCCTACACTACCCAAACACCACTGCACTACCCTAAACCCTAAAACACAACCCCCAGCATGAACCCGTACACTACCCATACACCACTGCACTACCCTAAACTTTAAAACACTACCCCCAGCACTACCCCCTACACTACACAAACACCACTGCACTACCCTAAACCCTAAAACACTACCCCAGCACTACCCCCTACACTACCCATACACCACTGCACTACCCTAAACCCTAAAATACTACCTCCAGCATGACCCCCTATACTACACATACACCACTGCACTACCCTAAAGCCTAAAACACTACCCCCTGCAGTACACAAATACCACTGCATTACCCTCAACCCTAAAAACCTATTCCCAGCACGACCCCCTACACTACACAAACAACACTGCACTACCCTCAACCCTAAAACACTACTCACAGTACGACCCCCTACACTACACAAACACCACTGCACTACGCTTAACCCAAAAACACTAGCCCCTATACTACACAAACACCAGTGCACTACCCTAAACCCTAAAACACTACCCCCTGCAGTACACAAACACCACTGAACTACCCTAATCCCTAAAACACTATCCCAAGAACGACCCCATACACTACACAAACACCACTGTACTATCCTAAACCCTAAAACACTACCCCCAGCATGAACCCCTTCACTACCCAAACACAACTGCACTACGCTTAACCCAAAAACACTACCCCCAGCATGAACCCCTACACTACTCAAAAGACCACTGCACTACCCTAAACCCAAAAACACGACCCCCTACACTACACAAACACCACTGCACTACCCTAAACCCTAATACACTACCCCAGCACAACCCCTACACTACACAAACACCACTGCACTACTCTAAACCCTAAAACACTACCCCAGCACTTCTCCCTACACTACCCAAACACCTCTGCACTACCCTAAACCTTAAAACACTAACCCCAGCACGACCCCCTATGCTACACAAACAACACTGCACCACCCTAAACCCTAAAACACTACCCCAGCACTTCTACCTACACTACCCAAACAGCACTGCACTACCCTAAACCCTAAAACCCATTACCCCCAACACGAACCCCTATACTACACAAACACCACTGCACTACCCTAAACCCTAAATCACTTCCCCCAGCACAACTCCCTACACTACACAAACACCACTGCACTACCTTAAACCCTAAAACACTACCCCCAGCACAACCCTCTACACTTCCCAAACACCACTGCACTACACTAAACCCTAAATCTACCCCAGCATGACCTTCCACACTACACAAACACCACTGTACTACCCTAAACCCTAAAACAATATCCCCAGCACAAACCCTACAGTACCCAAACACCACTGCACTACCCTAAACCCTAAAACACTAACCCCAGCATGACACCCTACACTACCCAAACACCACTACAAAACCCTAAACCCTAAAACAAGACTCCCTACACTACACAAACACCTCTGTACTACACTAAACCCTAAAACACTACCCCCAGCATGACCCCCTACACTACACATACACCACTGCACTACCCTTAACCCTAAAGCACTACCCCCTGCAGTACACAAATACCAGTGCATTACCCTCATCCCTAAAACACTACCCCCAGCACGACCCCCTACATTACACAAACAACACTGCACTACCCTCAACTCTAAAACACTACTGCCAGCACGACCCCCTACACTACAAAAACACCACTGCACTACCCTCAACCCTAAAACACTAACCCCAGCATGACCCCCTACACTACCCAAACACCACTGCACTACCCTAAACCCTAAAACACAACCCCCAGCATGAACCCCTACACTACCCAAACACCACTGCACTACCCTAAACCCTAAAACACTACCCCCAGCGCTACCCTCTACACTACACAAACACCACTGCACTACGCCAAACCCTAAAACACTACCCCCTATACTACACAAACACCAGTGCACTACCCTAAACCCTAAAACACTACCCCCTGCAGTACACAAACACCACTGAACTACCCTAAACCCTAAAACACTACCCCATCACAACCCCCTACACTATACAAACACCACTGCACTACCCTAAACCCTAAAACACTATCCCCAGCATGACACCCTACACTACCCAAGCACCACTGCACTACCCTGTACCCTAAAACATGACTCCCTACACTACACAAACACCACTGCACTGCCCTAAACCCTAAAGCACTATCCACAGCATCACCCCCTACACTACACACACACTACTGCACTACCCTAACGCCTAAAACATTACCCCTACACTACACAAACACCAGTGCACTATCCTAAACCCTAAAAAACTACCCCCAGCACGACCCACTCACAACACAAACAGCACTGCACTACCCTAAACCCTAAATCTACCCCAACATGACCCCCTACACTACCCAAACACCACTGCACTACCCTAAACCCTAAACCACAACCCCCAGCATGAACCCGTACACTACCCATACACCACTGCACTACCCTAAACCCTAAAACACTACCCCCAGCACTACCCCCTACACTACACAAACACCACTGCACTACCCTAAACCCTAAAACACTACCCCAGCACTACCCCCTACACTACCCATACACCACTGCACTACCCTAAACCCTAAAACACTACCTCCAGCATGACCCCCTATACTACACATACACCACTGCACTACCCTAAAGCCTAAAACACTACCCCCTGCAGTACACAAATACCACTGCATTACCCTCAACCCTAAAAACCTATCCCCAGCACGACCCCCTACACTACACAAACAACACTGCACTACCCTCAACCCTAAAACACTACTTCCAGCACGACCCCCTACACTACACAAACACCACTGCACTACGCTTAACCCAAAAACACTAGCCCCTATACTACACAAACAGCAGTGCACTACCCTAAACCCTAAAACACTACCCCCTGCAGTACACAAACACCACTGAACTACCCTAATCCCTAAAACACTATCCCAAGAAAGACCCCATACACTACACAAACACCACTGTACTACCCTAAACCCTAAAACACTACCCCCAGCACTACCCCCTACACTACACAAACACCACTGCACTACCATAAACCCTAAAACACTACCCCAGCACTTCTCCCTACACTACCCAAACACCACTGCACTACGCTTAACCCAAAAACACTACCCCCAGCATGAACCCCTACACTACTCAAAAGACCACTGCACTACCCTAAACCCAAAAACACTACCCCAGCACTTCTCCCTACACTACCCAAACACCACTGCACTACCCTAAACCTTAAAACACTAACCCCAGCACGACCCCCTATTCTACACAAACACCACTGTACTACCCTAAACCCTAAAACACTACCCCCAGCACTACCCCCTACACTACACAAACACCACTGCACTACCATAAACCCTAAAACACTACCCCAGCAGTTCTCCCTACACTACCCAAACACCACTGCACTACGCTTAACCCAAAAACACTACCCCCAGCATGAACCCCTACACTACTCAAAAGACCACTGCACTACCCTAAACCCAAAAACACTACCCCAGCACTTCTCCCTACACTACCCAAACACCACTACACAACCCTAAACCCTAAAACAAGACCCCCTACACTACCCAAACACCACTGCACTACCCTAAACCCTAAAACACAACCCCCAGCATGAACCCCTACACTACCAAAACACCACTGCACTACCCTAAACCCTAAAACACTACCCCCAGCGCTACCCCCTACAATACACAAACACCCCTGCACTACCCTAAACCCTAATACACTACCCCAGCACAACCCCTACAGTACCCAAACACCACTGCACTACCCTAAACCCTAAAACACTAACTCCAGCATGACACCCTACACTACCCAAACACCACTACACAACCCTAAACCCTAAAACAAGACTCCCTACACTACACAAACACCACTGTACTACCCTAAACCCTAAAACACTAACCCCAGCATGACACCCTACAATACCCAAACACCACTACACAACCCTAAATCCTAAAACAAGACTCTCTACACTACACAAACACCACTGTACTACCCTAAACCCTAAAACACTATCCTCAGCATGAACCCCTACACTACACAAACACGACTACACTACCCTAAACCCTAAAACACTACCCTAGCACTACCCCTTACACTACCCAAACACCACTGCACAACCCTAAAACACTATCCCCAGCACGACCCCCTACACTACACAAACACCACTGCACTACCCTACACCCTAAAACACTACCCCAAGCACGACCCCCTACACTAACCAAACACCACTGCTCTACCCTAAAACACTAACCCCAGCACGACTCCCTATACTACACAAACACCACTGCACTACCCTAAACCCTAAAACACCACCCCAGCACTACCCCCTACACTACCCAAACACCACTGCACTACCCTAAACCCTAAAACACTACCTCCAGCATGACCCCCTATACTACACATACACCACTGCACTACCCTAAAGCCTAAAACACTAACCCCTGCAGTACACAAATACCACTGCATTACCCTCAACCCTAAAAACCTACCCCCAGCACGACCCCCTACACTAAACAAACAACACTGCACTACCCTCAACCCTAAAACACTACTCCCAGCACGACCCCTACACTACACAAACAGCACTGCACTACCCTAAACCCTAAATCTACCCCAACATGACCCCCTACACTACCCAAACACCACTGCACTACTCTAAACCCTAAAACACAACCCCCAGCATGAATCCCTATACTACCCATACACCACTGCACTACCCTAAACCCTAAAACACTACCCCCAGCACTACCCCCTACACTACACAAACACCACTGCACTACCCTAAACCCTAAAACACTACCCTAGCACTACCCCCTACACTACCCAAACACCACTGCACTACCCTAAACCCTAAAACACTACCCCCAGCATGACCCCCTATACTGCACATACACCACTGCACTACCCTAAAGCCTAAAACACTACCCCCTGCAGTACACAAATACCACAGCATTACCCTCAACCCTAAAAACCTACCCCCAGCACGACCCCCTACACTACACAAACAACACTGCACTACCCTCAACCCTAAAACACTACTCCCAGCACGACCCCCTACACTACACAAACAGCACTGCACTACCCTAAACCCTAAACCTACCCCAACATGACCCCCTACACTACCTAAACACCAATGCACTACCCTAAACCCTAAAACACAACCCCCAGAATGAAACCCTACACTACCCATACACCACTGCACTACCCTAATCCCTAAAACACTACCCCCAGCACTACCCCCTTCACTACCCAAACACCACTGCACTACCCTAAATCCTAAAATACTACCCCCAGCATGACCCCCTATACTACCCATACACCACTGCACTACCCTAAAGCCTAAAACACTACCCCCTGCAGTACACAAACACCAGTGCACTACCCTAAACCCTAAAACACTACCCCCAGCACGACCCACTACATTACACAAACACCATTGCACTACCCTAAACCCTAAAACACTACCCCATACAAAATACAAACACCACTCCACTACCCTAAACCATAAAACACTTCCCCAGCACTACCCCCTACACTACCCAAACACCACTCTACTACCCTAAACCCTAAAACACTACCCCCAGCATGACCCCCTACACTACACATATACCACTGCACTACCCTAAACCCTAAAACACTACCCCCTGCAGTACACAAATACCAGTGCATTACCCTCATCCCTAAAACACTACCCCCAGCACGACCCCCTACATTACACAAACAACACTGCTCTACCCTCAACTCTAAAACACTACTCCCAGCACGACCCCCTACACTACACAAACACCACTGCACTTCCCTCAACCCTAAAACACTAACCCCAGCATGACACCCTACACTACCCAAACACCACTGCACTACCCTATACCCTAAAACATGACTCCATACACTACACAAACACCACTGCACTGCCCTAAACCCTAAAGCACTATCCACAGCATCACCCCCTACACTACACACACACTACTGCACTACCCTAACGCCTAAAACATTACCCCTACACTACACAAACACCAGTGCACTATCCTAAACCCTAAAAAACTACCCCCAGCACGACCCACTCACAACACAAACAGCACTGCACTACCCTAAACCCTAAATCTACCCCAACATGACCCCCTACACTACCCAAACACCACTGCACTACCCTAAACCCTAAACCACAACCCCCAGCATGAACCCGTACACTACCCATACACCACTGCACTACCCTAAACCCTAAAACACTACCCCCAGCACTACCCCCTACACTACACAAACACCACTGCACTACCCTAAACCCTAAAACACTACCCCAGCACTACCCCCTACACTACCCATACACCACTGCACTACCCTAAACCCTAAAACACTACCTCCAGCATGACCCCCTATACTACACATACACCACTGCACTACCCTAAAGCCTAAAACACTACCCCCTGCAGTACACAAATACCACTGCATTACCCTCAACCCTAAAAACCTATCCCCAGCACGACCCCCTACACTACACAAACAACACTGCACTACCCTCAACCCTAAAACACTACTTCCAGCACGACCCCCTACACTACACAAACACCACTGCACTACGCTTAACCCAAAAACACTAGCCCCTATACTACACAAACAGCAGTGCACTACCCTAAACCCTAAAACACTACCCCCTGCAGTACACAAACACCACTGAACTACCCTAATCCCTAAAACACTATCCCAAGAAAGACCCCATACACTACACAAACACCACTGTACTACCCTAAACCCTAAAACACTACCCCCAGCACTACCCCCTACACTACACAAACACCACTGCACTACCATAAACCCTAAAACACTACCCCAGCACTTCTCCCTACACTACCCAAACACCACTGCACTACGCTTAACCCAAAAACACTACCCCCAGCATGAACCCCTACACTACTCAAAAGACCACTGCACTACCCTAAACCCAAAAACACTACCCCAGCACTTCTCCCTACACTACCCAAACACCACTGCACTACCCTAAACCTTAAAACACTAACCCCAGCACGACCCCCTATTCTACACAAACACCACTGTACTACCCTAAACCCTAAAACACTACCCCCAGCACTACCCCCTACACTACACAAACACCACTGCACTACCATAAACCCTAAAACACTACCCCAGCAGTTCTCCCTACACTACCCAAACACCACTGCACTACGCTTAACCCAAAAACACTACCCCCAGCATGAACCCCTACACTACTCAAAAGACCACTGCACTACCCTAAACCCAAAAACACTACCCCAGCACTTCTCCCTACACTACCCAAACACCACTACACAACCCTAAACCCTAAAACAAGACCCCCCTACACTACCCAAACACCACTGCACTACCCTAAACCCTAAAACACAACCCCCAGCATGAACCCCTACACTACCAAAACACCACTGCACTACCCTAAACCCTAAAACACTACCCCCAGCGCTACCCCCTACAATACACAAACACCCCTGCACTACCCTAAACCCTAATACACTACCCCAGCACAACCCCTACAGTACCCAAACACCACTGCACTACCCTAAACCCTAAAACACTAACTCCAGCATGACACCCTACACTACCCAAACACCACTACACAACCCTAAACCCTAAAACAAGACTCCCTACACTACACAAACACCACTGTACTACCCTAAACCCTAAAACACTAACCCCAGCATGACACCCTACAATACCCAAACACCACTACACAACCCTAAATCCTAAAACAAGACTCTCTACACTACACAAACACCACTGTACTACCCTAAACCCTAAAACACTATCCTCAGCATAAACCCCTACACTACACAAACACGACTACACTACCCTAAACCCTAAAACACTACCCTAGCACTACCCCTTACACTACCCAAACACCACTGCACAACCCTAAAACACTATCCCCAGCACGACCCCCTACACTACACAAACACCACTGCACTACCCTACACCCTAAAACACTACCCCAAGCACGACCCCCTACACTAACCAAACACCACTGCTCTACCCTAAAACACTAACCCCAGCACGACTCCCTATACTACACAAACACCACTGCACTACCCTAAACCCTAAAACACCACCCCAGCACTACCCCCTACACTACCCAAACACCACTGCACTACCCTAAACCCTAAAACACTACCTCCAGCATGACCCCCTATACTACACATACACCACTGCACTACCCTAAAGCCTAAAACACTAACCCCTGCAGTACACAAATACCACTGCATTACCCTCAACCCTAAAAACCTACCCCCAGCACGACCCCCTACACTAAACAAACAACACTGCACTACCCTCAACCCTAAAACACTACTCCCAGCACGACCCCTACACTACACAAACAGCACTGCACTACCCTAAACCCTAAATCTACCCCAACATGACCCCCTACACTACCCAAACACCACTGCACTACTCTAAACCCTAAAACACAACCCCCAGCATGAATCCCTATACTACCCATACACCACTGCACTACCCTAAACCCTAAAACACTACCCCCAGCACTACCCCCTACACTACACAAACACCACTGCACTACCCTAAACCCTAAAACACTACCCTAGCACTACCCCCTACACTACCCAAACACCACTGCACTACCCTAAACCCTAAATCACTACCCCCAGCATGACCCCCTATACTGCACATACACCACTGCACTACCCTAAAGCCTAAAACACTACCCCCTGCAGTACACAAATACCACAGCATTACCCTCAACCCTAAAAACCTACCCCCAGCACGACCCCCTACACTACACAAACAACACTGCACTACCCTCAACCCTAAAACACTACTCCCAGCACGACCCCCTACACTACACAAACAGCACTGCACTACCCTAAACCCTAAACCTACCCCAACATGACCCCCTACACTACCTAAACACCAATGCACTACCCTAAACCCTAAAACACAACCCCCAGAATGAAACCCTACACTACCCATACACCACTGCACTACCCTAATCCCTAAAACACTACCCCCAGCACTACCCCCTTCACTACCCAAACACCACTGCACTACCCTAAATCCTAAAATACTACCCCCAGCATGACCCCCTATACTACCCATACACCACTGCACTACCCTAAAGCCTAAAACACTACCCCCTGCAGTACACAAACACCAGTGCACTACCCTAAACCCTAAAACACTACCCCCAGCACGACCCACTACATTACACAAACACCATTGCACTACCCTAAACCCTAAAACACTACCCCATACAAAATACAAACACCACTCCACTACCCTAAACCATAAAACACTTCCCCAGCACTACCCCCTACACTACCCAAACACCACTCTACTACCCTAAACCCTAAAACACTACCCCCAGCATGACCCCCTACACTACACATATACCACTGCACTACCCTAAACCCTAAAACACTACCCCCTGCAGTACACAAATACCAGTGCATTACCCTCATCCCTAAAACACTACCCCCAGCACGACCCCCTACATTACACAAACAACACTGCTCTACCCTCAACTCTAAAACACTACTCCCAGCACGACCCCCTACACTACACAAACACCACTGCACTTCCCTCAACCCTAAAACACTAACCCCAGCATGACACCCTACACTACCCAAACACCACTGCACTACCCTATACCCTAAAACATGACTCCATACACTACACAAACACCACTGCACTACCCTAAACCCTAAATCTATCCCCAACATGACCCCCTACACTACCCAAACACAACTGCACTACCCTAAACCCTAAAACACTACCCCCAATGCTACCCCCTACATTACACAAACACCACTGCACTACGCCAAACCCTAAAACACTACCCCCTATACTACACAAACACCAGTGCACTACCCTAAACCCTAAAACACTACCCCCTGCAGTACACAAACACCACTGAACTACCCTAAACCCTAAAACACTACCCCATCACAACCCCCTACACTATACAAACACCACTGCACTACCTTAAACCCTAAAACACTATCCCCAGCATGACACCCTACACTACCCAAGCACCACTGCACTACCCTGTACCCTAAAACATGACTCCCTACACTACACAAACACCACTGCACTGCCCTAAACCCTAAAGCACCATCCACAGCATCACCCCCTACACTACACACACACCACTGCACTACACTAATGCCTAAAACACTACCCCTACACTACACAAACAACAGTGCACTATCCTAAACCCTAAAAAACTACCCCCAGCACGACCCACTCACAACACAAACAGCACTGCACTACCCTAAACCCTAAATCTACCCCAACATGACCCCCTACACTACCCAAACACCACTGCACTACCCTAAACCCTAAAACACACCCCCCAGCATGAACCCGTACACTACCCATACACCACTGCACTACCCTAAACCTTAAAACACTACCCCAAGCACTACACCCTACACTACACAAACACCACTGCACTACCCTAAACCCTAAAACACTACCCCAGCACTACCCCCTACACTACGCATACACCACTGCACTACCCTAAACCCTAAAATACTACCTCCAGCATGACCCCCTATACTACACATACACCACTGCACTACCCTAAAGCCTAAAACACTACCCCCTGCAGTACACAAATACCACTGCATTACCCTCAACCCTAAAAACCTATCCCCAGCATGACCCCCTACACTACACAAATAACACTGCACTACCCTCAACCCTAAAACACTACTCCCAGTACGACCCCCTACACTACACAAACACCACTGCACTACGCTTAACCCAAAAACACTAGCCCCTATACTACACAAACACCAGTGCACTACCCTAAACCCTAAAACACTACCCCCTGCAGTACACAAACACCACTGAACTACCCTAATCCCTAAAACACTATCCCAAGAACGACCCCATACACTACACAAACACCACTGTACTATCCTAAACCCTAAAACACTACCCCCAGCATGAACCCCTTCACTACCCAAACACAACTGCACTACGCTTAACCCAAAAACACTACCCCCAGCATGAACCCCTAAACTACTCAAAATACCACTGCACTACCCTAAACCCAAAAACACGACCCTCTACACTACACAAACACCACTGCACTACCCTAAACCCTAATACACTACCCCAGCACAACCCCTACACTACACAAACACCACTGCACTACTCTAAACCCTAAAACACTACCCCAGCACTTCTCCCTACACTACCCAAACACCACTGCACTACCCTAAACCTTAAAACACTAACCCCAGCACGACCCCCTATGCTACACAAACAACACTGCACCACCCTAAACCCTAAAACACTACCCCAGCACTTCTACCTACACTACCCAAACAGCACTGCACTACTCTAAACCCTAAACACATTACCCCCAACACGAACCCCTATACTACACAAACACCACTGCACTACCCTAAACCCTAAATCACTTCCCCCAGCACAACTCCCTACACTACACAAACACCACTGCACTACCTTAAACCCTAAAACACTACCCCCAGCACAACCCTCTACACTTCCCAAACACCACTGCACTACACTAAACCCTAAATCTACCCCAGCATGACCTTCCACACTACACAAACACCACTGTACTACCCTAAACCCTAAAACACTACCCCATACAAAATACAAACACCACTCCACTACCCTAAACCCTAAAACACTTCCCCAGCACTACCCCCTACACTACCCAAACACCACTCTTCTACCCTAAACCCTAAAACACTACCCCCAGCATGACCCCCTATACTACACATACACCACTGCACTACCCTAAACCCTAAAACACTACCTCCTGCAGTACACAAATACCATTGCATTACCCTCATCCCTAAAACACTACCCCCAGCACAACCCCCTACATTACACAAACAACACTGCTCTACCCTCAACTCTAAAACACTACTCCCAGCACGACCCCCTACACTACACAAACACCACTGCACTTCCCTCAACCCTAAAACACTAACCCCAGCATGACACCCTACACTACCCAAACACCACTGCACTACCCTATACCCTAAAACATGACTCCATACACTACACAAACACCACTGCACTACCCTAAACCCTAAATCTATCCCCAACATGACCCCCTACACTACCCAAACACAACTGCACTACCCTAAACCCTAAAACACTACCCCCAGTGCTACCCCATACATTACACAAACACCACTGCACTACGCCAAACCCTAAAACACTACCCCCTATACTACACAAACACCAGTGCACTACCCTAAACCCTAAAACACTACCCCCTGCAGTACACAAACACCACTGAACTACCCTAAACCCTAAAACACTACCCCATCACAACCCCCTACACTATACAAACACCACTGCACTACCCTAAACCCTAAAACACTATCCCCAGCATGACACCCTACACTACCCAAGCACCACTGCACTACCCTGTACCCTAAAACATGACTCCCTACACTACACAAACACCACTGCACTGCCCTAAACCCTAAAGCACCATCCACAGCATCACCCCCTATACTACACACATACCACTGCACTACCCTAACGCCTAAAACAGTACCCCTACACTACACAAACAACAGTGCACTATCCTAAACCCTAAAAAACTACCCCCAGCACGACCCACTCACAACACAAACAGCACTGCACTACCCTAAACCCTAAATCTACCCCAACATAACCCCCTACACTACCCAAACACCACTGCACTACCCTAAACCCTAAAACACAACCCCCAGCATGAACCCGTACACTACCCATACACCACTGCACTACCCTAAACTTTAAAACACTACCCCCAGCACTACCCCCTACACTACACAAACACCACTGCACTACCCTAAACCCTGAAACACTACCCCAGCACTACCCCCTACACTACCCATACACCACTGCACTACCCTAAACCCTAAAATACTACCTCCAGCATGACCCCCTATACTACACATACACCACTGCACTACCCTAAAGCCTAAAACACTACCCCCTGCAGTACACAAATACCACTGCATTACCCTCAACCCTAAAAACCTATTCCCAGCACGACCCCCTACACTACACAAACAACACTGCACTACCCTCAACCCTAAAACACTACTCACAGTACGACCCCCTACACTACACGAACACCACTGCACTACGCTTAACCCAAAAACACTAGCCCCTATACTACACAAACACCAGTGCACTACCCTAAACCCTAAAACACTACCCCCTGCAGTACACAAACACCACTGAACTACCCTAATCCCTAAAACACTATCCCAAGAACGACCCCATACACTACACAAACACCACTGTACTATCCTAAACCCTAAAACACTACCCCCAGCATGAACCCCTTCACTACCCAAACACAACTGCACTACGCTTAACACAAAAACACTACCCCCAGCATGAACCCCTACACTACTCAAAAGACCACTGCACTACCCTAAACCCAAAAACACGACCCCCTACACTACACAAACACCACTGCACTACCCTAAACCCTAATACACTACCCCAGCACAACCCCTACACTACACAAACACCACTGCACTACTCTAAACCCTAAAACACTACCCCAGCACTTCTCCCTACACTACCCAAACACCACTGCACTACCCTAAACCTTAAAACACTAACCCCAGCACGACCCCCTATGCTACACAAACAACACTGCACCACCCTAAACCCTAAAACACTACCCCAGCACTTCTACCTACACTACCCAAACAGCACTGCACTACCCTAAACCCTAAAACCCATTACCCCCAACACGAACCCCTATACTACACAAACACCACTGCACTACCCTAAACCCTAAATCACTTCCCCCAGCACAACTCCCTACACTACACAAACACCACTGCACTACCTTAAACCCTAAAACACTACCCCCAGCACAACCCTCTACACTTCCCAAACACCACTGCACTACACTAAACCCTAAATCTACCCCAGCATGACCTTCCACACTACACAAACACCACTGTACTACCCTAAACCCTAAAACAATATCCCCAGCACAAACCCTACAGTACCCAAACACCACTGCACTACCCTAAACCCTAAAACACTAACCCCAGCATGACACCCTACACTACCCAAACACCACTACAAAACCCTAAACCCTAAAACAAGACTCCCTACACTACACAAACACCTCTGTACTACACTAAACCCTAAAACACTACCCCCAGCATGACCCCCTACACTACACATACACCACTGCACTACCCTTAACCCTAAAGCACTACCCCCTGCAGTACACAAATACCAGTGCATTACCCTCATCCCTAAAACACTACCCCCAGCACGACCCCCTACATTACACAAACAACACTGCACTACCCTCAACTCTAAAACACTACTGCCAGCACGACCCCCTACACTACAAAAACACCACTGCACTACCCTCAACCCTAAAACACTAACCCCAGCATGACCCCCTACACTACCCAAACACCACTGCACTACCCTAAACCCTAAAACACAACCCCCAGCATGAACCCCTACACTACCCAAACACCACTGCACTACCCTAAACCCTAAAACACTACCCCCAGCGCTACCCTCTACACTACACAAACACCACTGCACTACGCCAAACCCTAAAACACTACCCCCTATACTACACAAACACCAGTGCACTACCCTAAACCCTAAAACACTACCCCCTGCAGTACACAAACACCACTGAACTACCCTAAACCCTAAAACACTACCCCATCACAACCCCCTACACTATACAAACACCACTGCACTACCCTAAACCCTAAAACACTATCCCTAGCATGACACCCTACACTACCCAAGCACCACTGCACTACCCTGTACCCTAAAACATGACTCCCTACACTACACAAACACCACTGCACTGCCCTAAACCCTAAAGCACTATCCACAGCATCACCCCCTACACTACACACACACTACTGCACTACCCTAACGCCTAAAACATTACCCCTACACTACACAAACACCAGTGCACTATCCTAAACCCTAAAAAACTACCCCCAGCACGACCCACTCACAACACAAACAGCACTGCACTACCCTAAACCCTAAATCTACCCCAACATTACCCCCTACACTACCCAAACACCACTGCACTACCCTAAACCCTACACCACAACCCCCAGCATGAACCCGTACACTACCCATACACCACTGCACTACCCTAAACCCTAAAACACTACCCCCAGCACTACCCCCTACACTACACAAACACCACTGCACTACCCTAAACCCTAAAACACTACCCCAGCACTACCCCCTACACTACCCATACACCACTGCACTACCCTAAACCCTAAAACACTACCCCCAGCATGACCCCCTATACTATACATACACCACTACACTACCCTAAAGCCTAAAACACTACCCCCTGCAGTACACAAATACCACTGCATTACCCTCAACCCTAAAAACCTATCCCCAGCACGACCCCCTACACTACACAAACAACACTGCACTACCCTCAACCCTAAAACACTACTCCCAGCATGACCCCCTACACTACACAAACACTACTGCACTACCCTAAACCCTAAAACACTATCCGGAGCACAAACCCCTACACTACCCAAACACCACTGTACTGCCCTAAACCCTAAAACACTAACCCCAGCATGACACCCTACACTACCCAAACACCACTGCACTACCCTATACCCTAAAACATGACTCCATACACTACACAAACACCAATGCACTACCCTAAACCCCGAAAACACTACCCACAGCATGACCCCCTACACTAAACAAACACCACTGCACTACCGTAAACTAAGCCTGGGCGAAGCACTACGCTACGCTCGCATAGTTTGCGAAGTTCGCGCTACTTCGCACTACGCAAACTGCACGTAGCACAGTGCGAACACGCGTAGCGTAGTGTTGCGTAGTGCTGCGGTCATTTTTTGCCTGCTCGCGGTCCTCAACGTCAAGTTGGCGACCGCGAGCAAGCAAAATGACATCCCGGCGAGACTTTTTCCTTGTTCCCGATCAGCAACTACAAGTTGGCGATCGCGAACATGGAAAATAAACCTCCCGGCGAGATTTCCAACGCGAGGAGGTCAGGTTTCTCGTTGCGAGTGGTCGCGTATGCTCGCGACCGCTCGCGATGAGAAACTACCAGTTCGCGTTGAGAAAGCTGAAGCTCGAGTAAAAATCTACTCGAGCAGCAGAAAACTACAGCTCGCACTGTGCAAGATGCCATTTTCAATGATTGCACAGTGCCGGTTGCTTGTCCGCACTGTGCAATCATTGAAAACGACATCTGGCACAGTGCGAACAAGGTACTACGCAGTTCGCGAAGTGCTACGCGTAGCTCGCGTAGTGCGAACTTCACTTTGCGTAGCTTCGCGAAGTGCTACTTCGCGAACTACGCCCAGGCCTACCGTAAACCCTAAAACACTGCCCCCTATACTACACAAACACCAGTGCACTACCCAAAACCCTAAAACACTACCCCCTGCAGTACACAAACACCACTGAACTACCCTAAACCCTAAAACAATACCCCCATCACAACCCCCTACACAATACAAACACCACTGCAGTACCCTAAACCCTAAAACACTACCCCCTACAGTACACAAACACCACTGCACTACCCTAAACCCTAAAAGGCTACCCCCAACACGAACCCCTACACTACACAAACACCACTGCACTACCCTAAACCCTAAAACACTACCCCAGCACTACTCCCTACACTTCCAAACACCACTGCACTACCCTAAACCTTAAAACACTAACCCCAGCACGACCCCTATACTACACAAACACCACTGCACTACCCCAAACCCTAAAACACTACCCCAGCACTACTACCTACACTACCCAAACAACACTACACTATCCTAAACCCTAAAACACATTACCCCCAGCACGACCCCCTATACTATACAAACACCACTGCACTACCCTAAACCCTAAAACACTCCCCCTAGCACGAACTCCTACACTACCCAAACACCACTGCACTACCCTAAACCCTAAAACACTACCCCCAGCCTGACCCCCTACACTACTCAAACACCACTGCACTACCCTAAACCCTAAAACACTACCCCAGCACAACTCCCTACACTTCCCAAACACCACTGCACTACCCTAAACCTTAAAACACTACCCCCAAAAGTACACAAACACCACTGCACTACCCTAAGCCCTAAAACACTACCCCAAGCACGACCCCCTACACTACACAAACACCACTGCACTACCCTAAACCCTAAAACACTACCCCTACACTACACAAACACCAGTGCACATCCCTAAACCCTAAAACACTACCCCAGCACGACCCCCTTCACTACCCAAACACAACTGCACTACGCTAAACCCAAAACACTACCACCAGTACCACCCCCTACACTACCCAAAAAACACTGCACTAGCCTAAACCATTAAACATGACACCCTACACTGCCCAAACACCACTGCACTACCCTGTACCCTAAAACATGACCCCCTACACTACACAAACACCACTGCACTGCCCTAAACCCTAAAACACTATCCACAGCATCACCCCCTATACTACACAAACACCACTGTACTACCCTAACGGCTAAAACACTACCCCTACAATACACAAACTCCAGTGCACTACCCAAACCATAAAACACTACGTCCAGCATCACCCCCTACACTATACAACAACACTGCACTACCCTAAACCCTAAACAACTACACCCAGCATGACCCCCTACACTACCCAAACACCACTGCACTATCCTACACCCTAAAATACTATCCCCAGCATTACCCCTACACTATAGAAACACCACTGCACTACCCTAAACCCTAAAACACTACCCCCAGCATGACCCCCTACACTACACATGCACCACTGCACTACCCTAAACCCTAAAACACTACCGCCTGCAGTACACAAATACCAGTGCATTACCCTCATACCTAAAACACTACCCCCAGCACGACCCCCTACACTACCCAAACAACACTGCACTACCCTCAACTCTAAAACACTACTCCCAGCACGACCCCCTACACCACACAAACACCACTGCACTACCCTCAACCCTACAACACTAACCCCAGCATGACACCCTACACTACCCAAACACCACTGCACTACCCTATACCTTAAAACATGACTCCATACACTACACAAACACCAATGCACTACCCTAAACCCTAAAACACTACCAACAGCATGACCCCCTACACTAGACAAACACCACTGCACTACCCCAAACCCTAAAACACTACCCCCTATACTACGCAAACACCAGTGCACTACCCTAAACCCTAACACACTACCACCTGCAGTACACAAACACCACTGAACTACCCTAAACCCTAAAACACTACCCCCTACAGTACACAAACACCACTCCACTACCCTAAAGCCTAAAACACTACCCCCAGCACAACTCCCTACACTACACAAACACCACTGCGCTACCCTAAACCCTAAAACACTACCCCAGCACAACTTCCTACACTTCCCAAACACCACTGCACTACCCTAAACCTTAAAACACTACCCCCAAAAGTACACAAACACCACTGCACAACCCTAAACCCTAAAACACTACCCCCTATACTACCCAAACACCACTGCACTACCCTAAACCCTAAAACACTACCCCCAGCACTACCCCCTATACTACACAAACACCACTGCACTACCTTAAACCCTAAAACACTACCCCAGCACTACCCCCTACACTACCCAAACACCACTCTACTACCCTAAACCCTAAAACACTACCCCCAGCATGACCCCCTACACTACACATACACCACTGCACTACCCTAAACCCTAAAACACTACCCCCTGCAGTACACAAATACCAGTGCATTACCCTCATCCCTAAAACACTACTCCCAGCACGACCCCTACATTACACAAACAACACTGCACTACCCTCAACTCTAAAACACTACTCCCAGCACGACCCCCTACACTACACAAACACCACTGCACTACCCTCAACCCTAAAACACTAACCCCAGCATGACACCCTACACTACCCAAACACCACTGCACTACCCTATACCCTAAAACATGACTCCATACACTACACAAACACCACTGCACTACCCTAAACCCTAAATCTATAGCCAACATGACCCCCTACACTACCCAAACACCACTGCACTACCCTAAACCCTAAAACACTATCCCCAGCATGACACCCTACACTACCCAAGCACCACTGCACTACCCTGTACCCTAAAACATGACTCCCTACACTACACAAACACCACTGCACTGCCCTAAACCCTAAAGCACCATCCACAGCATCACCCCCTACACTACACACACACCACTGCACTACCCTAACGCCTAAAACAGTACCCCTACACTACACAAACAACAGTGCACTATCCTAAACCCTAAAAAACTACCCCCAGCACGACCCACTCACAACACAAACAGCACTGCACTACCCTAAACCCTAAATCTACCCCAACATAACCCCCTACACTACCCAAACACCACTGCACTACCCTAAACCCTAAAACACAACCCCCAGCATGAACCCGTACACTACCCATACACCACTGCACTACCCTAAACTTTAAAACACTACCCCCAGCACTACCCCCTACACTACACAAACACCACTGCACTACCCTAAACCCTAAAACACTACCCCAGCACTACCCCCTACACTACCCATACACCACTGCACTACCCTAAACCCTAAAATACTACCTCCAGCATGACCCCCTATACTACACATACACCACTGCACTACCCTAAAGCCTAAAACACTACCCCCTGCAGTACACAAATACCACTGCATTACCCTCAACCCTAAAAACCTATTCCCAGCACGACCCCCTACACTACACAAACAACACTGCACTACCCTCAACCCTAAAACACTACTCACAGTACGACCCCCTACACTACACAAACACCACTGCACTACGCTTAACCCAAAAACACTAGCCCCTATACTACACAAACACCAGTGCACTACCCTAAACCCTAAAACACTACCCCCTGCAGTACACAAACACCACTGAACTACCCTAATCCCTAAAACACTATCCCAAGAACGACCCCATACACTACACAAACACCACTGTACTATCCTAAACCCTAAAACACTACCCCCAGCATGAACCCCTTCACTACCCAAACACAACTGCACTACGCTTAACCCAAAAACACTACCCCCAGCATGAACCCCTACACTACTCAAAAGACCACTGCACTACCCTAAACCCAAAAACACTACCCCCTACACTACACAAACACCACTGCACTACCCTAAACCCTAATACACTACCCCAGCACAACCCCTACACTACACAAACACCACTGCACTACTCTAAACCCTAAAACACTACCCCAGCACTTCTCCCTACACTACCCAAACACCACTGCACTACCCTAAACCTTAAAACACTAACCCCAGCACGACCCCCTATGCTACACAAACAACACTGCACCACCCTAAACCCTAAAACACTACCCCAGCACTTCTACCTACACTACCCAAACAGCACTGCACTACCCTAAACCCTAAAACCCATTACCCCCAACACGAACCCCTATACTACACAAACACCACTGCACTACCCTAAACCCTAAATCACTTCCCCCAGCACAACTCCCTACACTACACAAACACCACTGCACTACCTTAAACCCTAAAACACTACCCCCAGCACAACCCTCTACACTTCCCAAACACCACTGCACTACACTAAACCCTAAATCTACCCCAGCATGACCTTCCACACTACACAAACACCACTGTACTACCCTAAACCCTAAAACAATATCCCCAGCACAAACCCTACAGTACCCAAACACCACTGCACTACCCTAAACCCTAAAACACTAACCCCAGCATGACACCCTACACTACCCAAACACCACTACAAAACCCTAAACCCTAAAACAAGACTCCCTACACTACACAAACACCTCTGTACTACACTAAACCCTAAAACACTACCCCCAGCATGACCCCCTACACTACACATACACCACTGCACTACCCTTAACCCTAAAGCACTACCCCCTGCAGTACACAAATACCAGTGCATTACCCTCATCCCTAAAACACTACCCCCAGCACGACCCCCTACATTACACAAACAACACTGCACTACCCTCAACTCTAAAACACTACTGCCAGCACGACCCCCTACACTACAAAAACACCACTGCACTACCCTCAACCCTAAAACACTAACCCCAGCATGACCCCCTACACTACCCAAACACCACTGCACTACCCTAAACCCTAAAACACAACCCCCAGCATGAACCCCTACACTACCCAAACACCACTGCACTACCCTAAACCCTAAAACACTACCCCCAGCGCTACCCTCTACACTACACAAACACCACTGCACTACGCCAAACCCTAAAACACTACCCCCTATACTACACAAACACCAGTGCACTACCCTAAACCCTAAAACACTACCCCCTGCAGTACACAAATACCACTGAACTACCCTAAACCCTAAAACACTACCCCATCACAACCCCCTACACTATACAAACACCACTGCACTACCCTAAACCCTAAAACACTATCCCCAGCATGACACCCTACACTACCCAAGCACCACTGCACTACCCTGTACCCTAAAACATGACTCCCTACACTACACAAACACCACTGCACTGCCCTAAACCCTAAAGCACTATCCACAGCATCACCCCCTACACTACACACACACTACTGCACTACCCTAACGCCTAAAACATTACCCCTACACTACACAAACACCAGTGCACTATCCTAAACCCTAAAAAACTACCCCCAGCACGACCCACTCACAACACAAACAGCACTGCACTACCCTAAACCCTAAATCTACCCCAACATTACCCCCTACACTACCCAAACACCACTGCACTACCCTAAACCCTACACCACAACCCCCAGCATGAACCCGTACACTACCCATACACCACTGCACTACCCTAAACCCTAAAACACTACCCCCAGCACTACCCCCTACACTACACAAACACCACTGCACTACCCTAAACCCTAAAACACTACCCCAGCACTACCCCCTACACTACCCATACACCACTGCACTACCCTAAACCCTAAAACACTACCCCCAGCATGACCCCCTATACTATACATACACCACTACACTACCCTAAAGCCTAAAACACTACCCCCTGCAGTACACAAATACCACTGCATTACCCTCAACCCTAAAAACCTATCCCCAGCACGACCCCCTACACTACACAAACAACACTGCACTACCCTCAACCCTAAAACACTACTCCCAGCATGACCCCCTACACTACACAAACACTACTGCACTACCCTAAACCCTAAAACACTATCCCGAGCACAAACCCCTACACTACCCAAACACCACTGTACTGCCCTAAACCCTAAAACACTAACCCCAGCATGACACCCTACACTACCCAAACACCACTGCACTACCCTATACCCTAAAACATGACTCCATACACTACACAAACACCAATGCACTACCCTAAACCCCGAAAACACTACCCACAGCATGACCCCCTACACTAAACAAACACCACTGCACTACCGTAAACTAAGCCTGGGCGAAGCACTACGCTACGCTCGCATAGTTTGCGAAGTTCGCGCTACTTCGCACTACGCAAACTGCACGTAGCACAGTGCGAACACGCGTAGCGTAGTGTTGCGTAGTGCTGCGGTCATTTTTTGCCTGCTCGCGGTCCTCAACGTCAAGTTGGCGACCGCGAGCAAGCAAAATGACATCCCGGCGAGACTTTTTCCTTGTTCCCGATCAGCAACTACAAGTTGGCGATCGCGAACATGGAAAATAAACCTCCCGGCGAGATTTCCAACGCGAGGAGGTCAGGTTTCTCATTGCGAGTGGTCGCGTATGCTCGCGACCGCTCGCGATGAGAAACTACCAGTTCGCGTTGAGAAAGCTGAAGCTCGAGTAAAAATCTACTCGAGCAGCAGAAAACTACAGCTCGCACTGTGCAAGATGCCATTTTCAATGATTGCACAGTGCCGGTTGCTTGTCCGCACTGTGCAATCATTGAAAACGACATCTGGCACAGTGCTAACAAGGTACTACGCAGTTCGCGAAGTGCTACGCGTAGCTCGCGTAGTGCGAACTTCACTTTGCGTAGCTTCGCGAAGTGCTACTTCGCGAACTACGCCCAGGCCTACCGTAAACCCTAAAACACTGCCCCCTATACTACACAAACACCAGTGCACTACCCAAAACCCTAAAACACTACCCCCTGCAGTACACAAACACCACTGAACTACCCTAAACCCTAAAACAATACCCCCATCACAACCCCCTACACAATACAAACACCACTGCAGTACCCTAAACCCTAAAACACTACCCCCTACAGTACACAAACACCACTGCACTACCCTAAACCCTAAAAGGCTACCCCCAACACGAACCCCTACACTACACAAACACCACTGCACTACCCTAAACCCTAAAACACTACCCCAGCACTACTCCCTACACTTCCAAACACCACTGCACTACCCTAAACCTTAAAACACTAACCCCAGCACGACCCCTATACTACACAAACACCACTGCACTACCCCAAACCCTAAAACACTACCCCAGCACTACTACCTACACTACCCAAACAACACTACACTATCCTAAACCCTAAAACACATTACCCCCAGCACGACCCCCTATACTATACAAACACCACTGCACTACCCTAAACCCTAAAACACTACCCCTAGCACGAACTCCTACACTACCCAAACACCACTGCACTACCCTAAACCCTAAAACACTACCCCCAGCCTGACCCCCTACACTACTCAAACACCACTGCACTACCCTAAACCCTAAAACACTACCCCAGCACAACTCCCTACACTTCCCAAACACCACTGCACTACCCTAAACCTTAAAACACTACCCCCAAAAGTACACAAACACCACTGCACTACCCTAAGCCCTAAAACACTACCCCAAGCACGACCCCCTACACTACACAAACACCACTGCACTACCCTAAACCCTAAAACACTACCCCTACACTACACAAACACCAGTGCACATCCCTAAACCCTAAAACACTACCCCAGCACGACCCCCTTCACTACCCAAACACAACTGCACTACGCTAAACCCAAAACACTACCACCAGTACCACCCCCTACACTACCCAAAAACCACTGCACTAGCCTAAACCATTAAACATGACACCCTACACTGCCCAAACACCACTGCACTACCCTGTACCCTAAAACATGACCCCCTACACTACACAAACACCACTGCACTGCCCTAAACCCTAAAACACTATCCACAGCATCACCCCCTATACTACACAAACACCACTGTACTACCCTAACGGCTAAAACACTACCCCTACAATACACAAACTCCAGTGCACTACCCAAACCATAAAACACTACGTCCAGCATCACCCCCTACACTATACAACAACACTGCACTACCCTAAACCCTAAACAACTACACCCAGCATGACCCCCTACACTACCCAAACACCACTGCACTATCCTACACCCTAAAATACTATCCCCAGCATTACCCCTACACTATAGAAACACCACTGCACTACCCTAAACCCTAAAACACTACCCCCAGCATGACCCCCTACACTACACATGCACCACTGCACTACCCTAAACCCTAAAACACTACCGCCTGCAGTACACAAATACCAGTGCATTACCCTCATACCTAAAACACTACCCCCAGCACGACCCCCTACACTACCCAAACAACACTGCACTACCCTCAACTCTAAAACACTACTCCCAGCACGACCCCCTACACCACACAAACACCACTGCACTACCCTCAACCCTACAACACTAACCCCAGCATGACACCCTACACTACCCAAACACCACTGCACTACCCTATACCTTAAAACATGACTCCATACACTACACAAACACCAATGCACTACCCTAAACCCTAAAACACTACCAACAGCATGACCCCCTACACTAGACAAACACCACTGCACTACCCCAAACCCTAAAACACTACCCCCTATACTACACAAACACCAGTGCACTACCCTAAACCCTAACACACTACCACCTGCAGTACACAAACACCACTGAACTACCCTAAACCCTAAAACACTACCCCCTACAGTACACAAACACCACTGCACTACCCTAAAGCCTAAAACACTACCCCCAGCACAACTCCCTACACTACACAAACACCACTGCACTACCCTAAACCCTAAAACACTACCCCAGCACAACTTCCTACACTTCCCAAACACCACTGCACTACCCTAAACCTTAAAACACTACCCCCAAAAGTACACAAACACCACTGCACAACCCTAAACCCTAAAACACTACCCCCTATACTACCCAAACACCACTGCACTACCCTAAACCCTAAAACACTACCCCCAGCACTACCCCCTATACTACACAAACACCACTGCACTACCTTAAACCCTAAAACACTACCCCAGCACTACCCCCTACACTACCCAAACACCACTCTACTACCCTAAACCCTAAAACACTACCCCCAGCATGACCCCCTACACTACACATACACCACTGCACTACCCTAAACCCTAAAACACTACCCCCTGCAGTACACAAATACCAGTGCATTACCCTCATCCCTAAAACACTACTCCCAGCATGACCCCTACATTACACAAACAACACTGCACTACCCTCAACTCTAAAACACTACTCCCAGCACGACCCCCTACACTACACAAACACCACTGCACTACCCTCAACCCTAAAACACTAACCCCAGCATGACACCCTACACTACCCAAACACCACTGCACTACCCTATACCCTAAAACATGACTCCATACACTACACAAACACCACTGCACTACCCTAAACCCTAAATCTATAGCCAACATGACCCCCTACACTACCCAAACACCACTGCACTACCCTAAACCCTAAAACACAACCCCCAGCATGAACCCCTACACTACCCAAACACCACTGCACTACCCTAAACCCTAAAACACTACCCCCAGCGCTACCCTCTACACTACTCAAACACCACTGCACTACGCCAAACCCTAAAACACTACCCCCTATACTACACAAACACCAGTGCACTACCCTAAACCCTAAAACACTACCCCCTGCAGTACACAAACACCACTGAACTACCCTAAACCCTAAAACACTACCCCATCACAACCCCCTACACTATACAAACACCACTGCAGTACCCTAAACCCTAAAACACTATCCCCAGCATGACACCCTACACTACCCAAGCACCACTGCACTACCCTGTACCCTAAAACATGACTCCCTACACTACACGAACACCACTGTACTGCCCTAAACCCTAAAGCACTATCCACAGCATCACCCCCTACACTACACACACACCACTGCACTACCCTAACGCCTAAAACATTACCCCTACACTACACAAACACCAGTGCACTATCCTAAACCCTAAAAAACTACCCCCAGCACGACCCACTCACAACACAAACAGCACTGCACTACCCTAAACCCTAAATCTACCCCAACATGACCCCCTACACTACCCAAACACCACTGCACTACCCTAAACCCTAAACCACAACCCCCAGCATGAACCCGTACACTACCCATACACCACTGCACTACCCTAAACCCTAAAACACTACCCCCAGCACTACCCCCTACACCACACAAACACCACTGCACTACCCTAAACCCTAAAACACTACCCCAGCACTACCCCCTACACTACCCATACACCACTGCACTACCCTAAACCCTAAAACACTACCCCCAGCATGACCCCCTATACTACACATACACCACTGCACTACCCTAAAGCCTAAAACACTACCCCCTGCAGTACACAAATACCACTGCATTACCCTCAACCCTAAAAACCTATCCCCAGCACGACCCCCTACACTACACAAACAACACTGCACTACCCTCAACCCTAAAACAGTACTTCCAGCACGACCCCCTACACTACACAAACACCACTGCACTACGCTTAACCCAAAAACACTAGCCCCTATACTACACAAACACCAGTGCACTACCCTAAACCCTAAAACACTACCCACTGCAGTACACAAACACCACTGAACTACCCTAATCCCTAAAACACTATCCCAAGAAAGACCCCATACACTACACAAACACCACTGTACTACCCTAAACACTAAAACACTACCCCCAGCACTACCCCCTACACTACACAAACACCACTGCACTACCATAAACCCTAAAACACTACCCCAGCACTTCTCCCTACACTACCCAAACACCACTGCACTACGCTTAACCGAAAAACACTACCCCCAGCATGAACCCCTACACTACTCAAAAGACCACTGCACTACCCTAAACCCAAAAACTCTACCCCAGCACTTCTCCCTACACTACCCAAACACCACTGCACTACCCTAAACCTTAAAACACTAACCCCAGCACGACCCCCTATTCTACACAAACACCACTGCACCACCCTAAACCCTAAAACACTACCCCAGCATGACACCCTACACTACCCAAACACCACTACACAACCCTAAACCCTAAAACAAGACCCCCTACACTACCCAAACACCACTGCACTACCCTAAACCCTAAAACACAACCCCCAGCATGAACCCCTACACTACCAAAACACCACTGCACTACCCTAAACCCTAAAACACTACCCCCAGTGCTACCCCCTACAATACACAAACACCACTGCACTACCCTAAACCCTAATACACTACCCCAGCACAACCCCTACAGTACCCAAACACCACTGTACTACCCTAAACCCTAAAACACTAACTCCAGCATGACACCCTACACTACCCAAACACCACTACACAACCCTAAACCCTAAAACAAGACTCCCTACACTACACAAACACCACTGTACTACCCTAAACCCTAAAACACTAACCCCAGCATGACACCCTACAATACCCAAACACCACTACACAACCCTAAATCCTATAACAAGACTCCCTACACTACACAAACACCACTGTACTACCCTAAACCCTAAAACACTAACCTCAGCATAAACCCCTACACTACACAAACACGACTACACTACCCTAAACCCTAAAACACTACCCTAGCACTACCCCTTACACTACCCAAACACCACTGCACAACCCTAAAACACTATCCCCAGCACGACCCCCTACACTACACAAATACCACTGCACTACCCTACACCCTAAAACACTACCCCAAGCACGACCCCTACACTAACCAAACACCACTGCTCTACCCTAAAACACTAACCCCAGCACGACTCCCTATACTACACAAACACCACTGCACTACCCTAAACCCTAAAACACTACCCCAGCACTACCCCCTACACTACCCAAACACCACTGCACTACCCTAAACCCTAAAACACTACCCCCAGCATGACCCCCTATACTACACATACACCACTGCACTACCCTAAAGCCTAAAACACTACCCCCTGCAGTACACAAATACCACTGCATTACACTCAACCCTAAAAACCTACCCCCAGCACGACCCCCTATTCTACACAAACACCACTGCACCACCCTAAACCCTAAAACACTACCCCAGCATGACACCCTACACTACCCAAACACCACTACACAACCCTAAACCCTAAAACAAGACCCCCTACACTACCCAAACACCACTGCACTACCCTAAACCCTAAAACACAACCCCCAGCATGAACCCCTACACTACCAAAACACCACTGCACTACCCTAAACCATAAAACACTACCCCCAGCGCTACCCCCTACAATACACAAACACCACTGCACTACCCTAAACCCTAATACACTACCCCAGCACAACCCCTACAGTACCCAAACACCACTGCACTACCCTAAACCCTAAAACACTAACTCCAGCATGACACCCTACACTACCCAAACACCACTACACAACCCTAAACCCTAAAACAAGACTCCCTACACTACACAAACACCACTGTACTACCCTAAACCCTAAAACACTAACCCCAGCATGACACCCTACAATACCCAAACACCACTACACAACCCTAAATCCTATAACAAGACTCCCTACACTACACAAACACCACTGTACTACCCTAAACCCTAAAACACTATCCTCAGCATAAACCCCTACACTACACAAACACGACTACACTACCCTAAACCCTAAAACACTACCCTAGCACTACCCCTTACACTACCCAAACACCACTGCACAACCCTAAAACACTATCCCCAGCACGACCCCCTACACTACACAAATACCACTGCACTACCCTACACCCTAAAACACTACCCCAAGCACGACCCCTACACTAACCAAACACCACTGCTCTACCCTAAAACACTAACCCCAGCACGACTCCCTATACTACACAAACACCACTGCACTACCCTAAACCCTAAAACACTACCCCAGCACTACCCCCTACACTACCCAAACACCACTGCACTACCCTAAACCCTAAAACACTACCCCCAGCATGACCCCCTATACTACACATACACCACTGCACTACCCTAAAGCCTAAAACACTACCCCCTGCAGTACACAAATACCACTGCATTACACTCAACCCTAAAAACCTACCCCCAGCACGACCCCCTACACTACACAAACAACACTGCACTACCCTCAACCCTAAAACACTACTCCCAGCACGACCCCTACACTACACAAACAGCACTGCACTACCCTAAACCCTAAATCTACCCCAACATGACCCCCTACACTACCCAAACACCACTGCACTACTCTAAACCCTAAAACACAACCCCCAGCATGAATCCCTACACTACCCATACACCACTGCACTACCCTAAACCCTAAAACACTACCCCCAGCACTACCCCCTACACTACACAAACACCACTGCACTACCCTAAACCCTAAAACACTACCCTAGCACTACCCCCTACACTACCCAAACACCACTGCACTACCCTAAACCCTAAAACACTACCCCCAGCATGACCCCCTATACTGCACATACACCACTGCACTACCCTAAAGCCTAAAACACTACCCCCTGCAGTACACAAATACCACAGCATTACCCTCAACCCTAAAAACCTACCCCCAGCACGACCCCCTACACTACACAAACAACACTGCACTACCCTCAACCCTAAAACACTACCCCCAACACTACACAAACAGCACTGCACTACCCTAAACCCTAAACCTACCCCAACATGACCTCCTACACTACCTAAACACCAATGCACTACCCTAAACCCTAAAACACAACCCCCAGAATGAAACCCTACACTACCCATACACCACTGCACTACCCTAATCCCTAAAACACTACCCCCAGCACTACCCCCTACACTACCCAAACACCACTGCACTACCCTAAACCCTAAAATACTACCCCCAGCATGACCCCCTATACTACACATACACCACTGCACTACCCTAAAGCCTAAAACACTACCCCCTGCAGTACACAAACACCAGTGCACTACCCTAAACCCTAAAACACTACCCCCAGCACGACCCACTACATTACACAAACACCACTGCACTACCCTAAACCCTAAAACACTACCCCATACAAAATACAAACACCACTCCACTACCCTAAACCCTAAAACACTTCCCCAGCACTACCCCCTACACTACCCAAACACCACTGCACTACCCTAAACCCTAAAACACTACCCCCAGCATGACCCCCTACACTACACATACACCACTGCACTACCCTAAACCCTAAAACACTACCCCCTGCAGTACACAAATACCAGTGCATTACCCTCATCCCTAAAACACTACCCCAGCACGACCCCCTACATTACACAAACAACACTGCACTACCCTCAACTCTAAAACACTACTCCCAGCACGACCCCCTACACTACACAAACACCACTGCACTTCCCTCAACCCTAAAACACTAACCCCAGCATGACACCCTACACTACCCAAACACCACTGCACTACCCTATACCCTAAAACATGACTCCATACACTACACAAACACCACTGCACTACCCTAAACCCTAAATCTATCCCCAACATGACCCCCTACACTACCCAAACACCACTGCACTACCTTAAACCCTAAAACACAGCCCCCAGCATGAACCCCTACACTACCCAAACACAACTGCACTACCCTAAACCCTAAAACACTACCCCCAGTGCTACCCCCTACATTACACAAACACCACTGCACTACGCCAAACCTTAAAACACTACCCCCTATACTACACAAACACCAGTGCACTACCCTAAACCCTAAAACACTACCCTCTGCAGTACACAAACACCACTGAACTACCCTAAACCCTAAAACACTACCCCATCACAACCCCCTACACTATACAAACACCACTGCACTACCCTAAACCCTAAAACACTATCCCCAGCATGACACCCTACACTACCCAAGCACCACTGCACTACCCTGTACCCTAAAACATGACTCCCTACACTACACAAACACCACTGCACTGCCCTAAACCCTAAAGCACCATCCACAGCATCACCCCCTACACTACACACACACCACTGCACTACCCTATTGCCTAAAACACTACCCCTCCACTACACAAACAACAGTGCACTATCCTAAACCCTAAAAAACTACCCCCAGCACGACCCACTCACAACACAAACAGCACTGCACTACCCTAAACCCTAAATCTACCCCAACATGACCCCCTACACTACCCAAACACCACTGCACTACCCTAAACCCTAAAACACAACCCCCAGCATGAACCCGTACACTACCCATACACCACTGCACTACCCTAAACCTTAAAACACTACCCCCAGCACTACCCCCTACACTACACAAACACCACTGCACTACCCTAAACCCTAAAACACTACCCCAGCACTACCCCCTACACTACCCATACACCACTGCACTACCCTAAACCCTAAAACACTACCTCCAGCATGACCCCCTATACTACACATACACCACTGCACTACCCTAAAGCCTAAAACACTACCCCTGCAGTACACAAATACCACTGCATTACCCTCAACCCTAAAAACCTATCCCCAGCACGACCCCCTACACTACACAAACAACACTGCACTACCCTCAACCCTAAAACACTACTCCCAGTACGACCCCCTACACTACACAAACACCACTGCACTACGCTTAACCCCAAAAACACTAGCCCCTATACTACACAAACACCAGTGCACTACCCTAAACCCTAAAACACTACCCCCTGCAGTACACAAACACCACTGAACTACCCTTATCCCTAAAACACTATCCCAAGAACGACCCCATACACTACACAAACACCACTGTACTACCCTAAACCCTAAAACGCTACCCCCAGCATGAACCCCTTCACTACCCAAACACAACTGCACTACGCTTAACCCAAAAACACTACCCCCAGCATGAACCCCTACACTACTCAAAAGACCACTGCACTACCCTAAACCCCAAAACACGACCCCCTACACTACACAAACACCACTGCACTACCCTAAACCCTAATACACTACCCCAGCACAACCCCTACACTACACAAACACCACTGCACAACTCTAAACCGTAAAACACTACCCCAGCACTTCTCCCTACACTACCCAAACACCACTGCACTACCCTAAACCTTAAAACACTAACCCCAGCACGACCCCCTATGCTACACAAACACCACTGCACCACCCTAAACCCTAAAACACTACCCCAGCACTTCTACCTACACTATCCAAACAGCACTGCACTACCCTAAACCCTAAATCACTTCCCCCAGCACAACCCTCTACACTTCCCAAACACCACTGCACTACACTAAACCCTAAATCTACCCCAGCATGACCTTCCACACTACACAAACACCACTGTACTACCCTAAACCCTAAAACAATATCCCCAGCACAAACCCTACAGTACCCAAACACCACTGCACTACCCTAAACCCTAAACCCTAAAACACTAACCCCAGCATGACACCCTACACTACCCAAACACCACTACAAAACCCTAAACCCTAAAACAAGACTCCCTAAGCTACACAAACACCACTGTACTACCCTAAACCCTAAAACACTACCCCCAGCATGACCCCCTACACTACCCAAGCACCACTGCACTACCCTGTACCCTAAAACATGACTCCCTACACTACACAAACACCACTGCACTGCCCTAAACCCTAAAGCACCATCCACAGCATCACCCCCTACACTACACACACACCACTGCACTACCCTAACGCCTAAAACACTACCCCTCCACTACACAAACAACAGTGCACTATCCTAAACCCTAAAAAACTACCCCCAGCACGACCCACTCACAACATAAACAGCACTGCACTACCCTAAACCCTAAATCTACCCCAACATGACCCCCTACACTACCCAAACACCACTGCACTACCCTAAACCCTAAAACACAACCCCCAGCATGAACCCGTACACTACCCATACACCACTGCACTACCCTAAACCTTAAAACACTACCCCCAGCACTACCCCCTACACTACACAAACACCACTGCACTACCCTAAACCCTAAAACACTACCCCAGCACTACCCCCTACACTACCCATACACCACTGCACTACCCTAAACCCTAAAACACTACCTCCAGCATGACCCCCTATACTACACATACACCACTGCACTACCCTAAAGCCTAAAACACTACCCCTGCAGTACACAAATACCACTGCATTACCCTCAACCCTAAAAACCTATCCCCAGCACGACCCCCTACACTACACAAACAACACTGCACTACCCTCAACCCTAAAACACTACTCCCAGTACGACCCCCTACACTACACAAACACCACTGCACTACGCTTAACCCCAAAAACACTAGCCCCTATACTACACAAACACCAGTGCACTACCCTAAACCCTAAAACACTACCCCCTGCAGTACACAAACACCACTGAACTACCCTTATCCCTAAAACACTATCCCAAGAACGACCCCATACACTACACAAACACCACTGAACTACCCTAAACCCTAAAACGCTACCCCCAGCATGAACCCCTTCACTACCCAAACACAACTGCACTACGCTTAACCCAAAAACACTACCCCCAGCATGAACCCCTACACTACTCAAAAGACCACTGCACTACCCTAAACCCCAAAACACGACCCCCTACACTACACAAACACCACTGCACTACCCTAAACCCTAATATACTACCCCAGCACAACCCCTACACTACACAAACACCACTGCACTACTCTAAACCCTAAAACACTACCCCAGCACTTCTCCCTACACTACCCAAACACCACTGCACTACCCTAAACCTTAAAACACTAACCCCAGCACGACCCCCTATGCTACACAAACACCACTGCACCACCCTAAACCCTAAAACACTACCCCAGCACTTCTACCTACACTATCCAAACAGCACTGCACTACCCTAAACCCTAAATCACTTCCCCCAGCACAACCCTCTACACTTCCCAAACACCACTGCACTACACTAAACCCTAAATCTACCCCAGCATGACCTTCCACACTACACAAACACCACTGTACTACCCTAAACCCTAAAACAATATCCCCAGCACAAACCCTACAGTACCCAAACACCACTGCACTACCCTAAACCCTAAACCCTAAAACACTAACCCCAGCATGACACCCTACACTACCCAAACACCACTACAAAACCCTAAACCCTAAAACAAGACTCCCTAAGCTACACAAACACCACTGTACTACCCTAAACCCTAAAACACTACCCCCAGCATGACCCCCTACACTACACATACACCACTGCACTACCCTTAACCCTAAAACACTACCCCCTGCAGTACACAAATACCAGTGCATTACCCTCATCCCTAAAACACTACCCCCAGCACGACCCCCTACATTACACAAACAACACTGCACTACCCTCAACTCTAAAACACTACTCCCAGCACGACCCCCTATACTACACAAACACCACTGCACTACCCTCAACCCTAAAACACTAACCCCAGCATGAAACCCTACACTACCCAAACACCACTGCACTACCCTATACCCTAAAACATGACTCCATACACTACACAAACACCACTGCACTACCCTAAGCCCTAAATCTATCCCCAACATGACCCCCTACACTACCCAAACACCACTGCACTACCCTAAACCCTAAAACACAGCCCCCAGCATGAACCCCTACACTACCCAAACACCACTGCACTACCCTAAACCCTAAAACACTACCCCCAGCGCTACCCCCTACACTACACAAACACCACTGCACTACGCCAAACCCTAAAACACTACCCCCTATACTACACAAACACCAGTGCACTACCCTAAACCCTAACACACTACCCCCTGCAGTACACAAACACCACTGAACTACCCTAAACCCTAAAACACTACCCCATCACAACCCCCTACACTATACAAACACCACTGCATTACCCTAAACCCTAAAACACTATTCCCAGCATGACACCCTACACTACCCAAACACCACTGCACTACCCTAAACCCTAAAACAAGACTCCATACACTACACAAACAACACTGTACTACCCTAAACCCTAAAACACTATCCTCAGCATAAACCCCTACACTACACAAACAAGACTACACTACCCTAAACCCTAAAACACTATCCTAGCACTACCCCTTACACTACACAAACACCACTGCACTACCCTACACCCTAAAACACTACCCCAAGCACGACCCCCTACACTAACCAAACACCACTGCACTACCATAAAACACTATCCCCAGCACGACCCCCTACACTACACAAACACCACTGCACTACCCTACACCCTAAAACACTACCCCAAGCACGACCCCCTACACTAACCAAACACCACTGCTCTACCCTAAAACACTAACCCCAGCACGACTCCCTATACTACACAAACACCACTGCACTACCCTAAACCCTAAAACACTACCCCAGCACTACCCCCTACACTACCCAAACACCACTGCACTCCCCTAAACCCTAAAACACTACCCCCAGCACGACTCCCTATACTACACAAACACCACTGCACTACCCTAAAGCCTAAAACACTACCCCCTGCAGTACACAAATACCACTGCATTACCCTCAACCCTAAAAACCTACCCCCAGCATGACCCCCTACACTACACAAACAACACTGCACTACCCTCAACCCTAAAACACTACTCCCAGCACGACCCCTACACTACACAAACGGCACTGCACTACCCTAAACCCTAAATCTACCCCAACATGACCCCCTACACTACCCAAACACCACTGCACTACGCTAAACCCTAAAACACAACCCCCAGCATGAATCCCTACACTACCCATACACCACTGCACTACCCTAAACCCTAAAACACTACCCCCAGCACTACCCCCTACACTACACAAACACCACTGCACTACCCTAAACCCTAAAACACTACCCCAGCACTACCCCCTACACTACCCAAACACCACTGCACTACCCTAAACCCTAAAACACTACCCCCAGCATGACCCCCTATACTACACATACACCACTGCACTACCCTAAAGCCTAAAACACTACCCCCTGCAGTACACAAATACCACAGCATTACTCTCAACCCTAAAAACCTACCCCCAGCACGACCCCCTACACTACACAAACAACACTGCACTACCCTAAACCCTAAATCTACCCCAACATGACCCCCTACACTACCCAAACACCACTGCACTACTCTAAACCCTAAAACACAACCCCCAGCATGAATCCCTACACTACCCATACACCACTGCACTACCCTAAACCCTAAAACACTACCCCCAGCATGACCCCCTATACTACACATACACCACTGCACTACCCTAAAGCCTAAAACACTACCCCCTGCAGTACACAAATACCACAGCATTACCCTCAACCCTAAAAACCTACCCCCAGCATGACCCCCTACACTACACAAACAACACTGCACTACCCTCAACCCTAAAACACTACTCCCAGCACGACCCCCTACACTACACAAACAGCACTGCACTACCCTAAACCCTAAACCTACCCCAACATGACCCCCTACACTACCTAAACACCAATGCACTACCCTAAACCCTAAAACACAACCCCCAGAATGAAACCCCTACACTACCCATACACCACTGCACTACCCTAATCCCTAAAACACTACCCCCAGCACTACCCCCTACACTACCCAAACACCAATGCACTACCCTAAACCCTAAAATACTACCCCCAGCATGACCCCCTATACTACACATACACCACTGCACTACCCTAAAGCCTAAAACACTACACCCTGCAGTACACAAACACCAGTGCACTACCCTAAACCCTAAAACACTACCCCCAGCACGACCCACTACATTACACAAACACCACTGCACTACCCTAAACCCTAAAACACTACCCCATACAAAATACAAACACCACTCCACTACCCTAAACCCTAAAACACTTCCCCAGCACTACCCCCTACACTACCCAAACACCACTCTACTACCCTAAACCCTAAAACACTACCCCCAGCATGACCCCCTACACTACACATACACCACTGCACTACCCTAAACCCTAAAACACTACCCCCTGCAGTACACAAATACCAGTGCATTACCCTCATCCCTAAAACACTACCCCCAGCACGACCCCCTACATTACACAAACAACACTGCACTAACTTCAACTCTAAAACACTACTCCCAGCACGACCTCCTACACTACACAAACACCACTGCACTTCCCTCAACCCTAAAACACTAACCCCAGCATGACACCCTACACTACCCAAACACCACTGCACTACCCTATACCTTAAAACATGACTCCATACACTACACAAACACCACTGCACTACCCTAAACCCTAAATCTATCCCCAACATGACCCCCTACACTACCCAAACACCACTGCACTACCCTAAACCCTAAAACACTACCCCCAGTGCTACCCCCTACATTACACAAACACCACTGCACTACGCCAAACCCTAAAACACTACCCCCTATACTACACAAACACCAGTGCACTACCCTAAACCCTAAAACACTACCCCCTGCAGTACACAAACACCACTGAACTACCCTAAACCCTAAAACACTACCCCATCACAACCCCCTACACTATACAAACACCACTGCACTACCCTAAACCCTAAAACACTATCCCCAGCATGAGACCCTACACTACCCAAACACCACTGCACTACCCTGTACCCTAAAACATGACTCCCTACACTACACAAACACCACTGCACTGCCCTAAACCCTAAAGCACCATCCACAGCATCACCCCCTACACTACACACACACCACTGCACTACCCTAACGCCTAAAACACTACCCCTACACTACACAAACAACAGTGCACTATCCTAAACCCTAAAAAACTACCCCCAGCACGACCCACTCACAACACAAACAGCACTGCACTACCCTAAACCCTAAATCTACCCCAACATGACCCCCTACACTACCCAAACACCACTGCACTACCCTAAACCCTAAAACACAACCCCCAGCATGAACCCGTACACTACCCATACACCACTGCACTACCCTAAACCTTAAAACACTACCCCCAGCACTACCCCCTACACTACACAAATACCACTGCACTACCCTAAACCCTAAAACACTACCCCAGCACTACCCCCTACACTACCCATACACCACTGCACTACCCTAAACCCTAAAACACTACCCCCAGCATGACCCCCTATACTACACATACACCACTGCACTACCCTAAAGCCTTAAACACTACCCCCTGCAGTACACAAATACCACTGCATTACCCTCAACCCTAAAAACCTATCCCCAGCACGACCCCCTACACTACACAAACAACACTGCACTACCCTCAACCCTAAAACACTACTCCCAGCACGACCCCCTACACTACACAAACACCACTGCACTACGCTTAACCCAAAAACACTAGCCCCTATACTACACAAACACCAGTGCACTACCCTAAACCCTAAAACACTACCCCCTGCAGTACACAAACACCACTGAACTACCCTAATCCCTCAAACACCATCCCAAGAACGACCCCATACACTACACAAACACCACTGTACTACCCTAAACCCTAAAACACTACCCCCAGCATGAACCCCTTCACTACCCAAACACAACTGCACTACGCTTAACCCAAAAACACTACCCCCAGCATGAACCCCTACACTACTCAAAAGACCACTGCACTACCCTAAACCCAAAAACACGACCCCCTATACTACACAAACACCACTGCACTACCCTAAACCCTAATACACTACCCCAGCACAACCCCTACACTACACAAACACCACTGCACTACTCTAAACCCTAAAACACTACCCCAGCACTTCTCCCTACACTACCCAAACACCACTGCACTACCCTAAACCTTAAAACACTAACCCCAGCACAAACCCCTATGCTACACAAACACCACTGCACCACCCTAAACCCTAAAACACTACCCCAGCACTTCTACCTACACTACCCAAACAGCACTGCACTACCCTAAACCCTAAAACACATTACCCCCAACATGAACCCCTATACTACACAAACACCACTGCACTACCCTAAACCCTAAATCACTTCCCCCAGCACAACTCCCTACACTATACAAACACCACTGCACTACCTTAAACCCTAAAACACTACCCCCAGCACAACTCTCTACACTTCCCAAACACCACTGCACTACACTAAACCCTAAATCTACCCCAGCATGACCTTCCACCCTACACAAACACCACTGTACTACCCTAAACCCTAAAACAATATCCCCAGCACAAACCCTACAGTACCCAAACACCACTGCACTACCCTAAACCCTAAAACACTAACCCCAGCATGACACCCTACACTACCCAAACACCACTACAAAACCCTAAACCCTAAAACAAGACTCCCTACACTACACAAACACCACTGTACTACCCTAAACCCTAAAACACTACCCCCAGCATGACCCCCTACACTACACATACACCACTGCACTACCCTTAACCCTAAAACACTACCCCCTGCAGTACACAAATACCAGTGCATTACCCTCATCCCTAAAACACTGCCCCCAGCACGACCCCCTACATTACACAAACAACACTGCACTACCCTCAACTCTAAAACACTACTCCCAGCATGACCCCCTACACTACACAAACACCACTGCACTACCCTCAACCCTAAAACACTAACCCCAGCATGACACCCTACACTACCCAAACACCACTGCACTACCCTGTACCCTAAAACAAGACTCCATACACTACACAAACACCACTGCACTACCCTAAACCCTAAATCTATCCCCAACATGACCCCCTACACTACCCAAACACCACTGCACTACCCTAAACCCTAAAACACAACCCCCAGCATGAACCCCTACACAACCCAAACACCATTGCACTACCCTAAACCCTAAAACACTACCCCCAGCGCTACCCCCTACACTACACAAACACCACTGCACTACGCCAAACCCTAAAACACTACCCCCTATACTACACAAACACCAGTGCACTACCCTAAACCCTAAAACACTACCCCCTGCAGTACACAAACACCACTGAACTACCCTAAACCCTAAAACACTACCCCATCACAACCCCCTACACTATACAAACACCACTGCACTACCCTAAACCCTAAAACACTATCCCCAGCATGACACCCTACACTACCCAAGCACCACTGCACTACCCTGTACCCTAAAACATGACTCCCTACACTACACAAACACCACTGCACTGCCCTAAACCCTAAAGCACTATCCACAGCATCGCCCCCTACACTACACACACACCACTGCACTACCCTAACGCCTAAAACACTACCCCTACACTACACAAACACCCGTGCACTATCCCAAACCCTAAAAAACTACCCCCAGCACGACCCACTCACAACACAAACAGCACTGCACTACCCTAAACCCTAAATATACCCCAACATGACCCCTTACACTACCCAAACACCACTGCACTACCCTAAACCCTAAAACACAACACCCAGCATGAACCCGTACATTACCCATACACCACTGCACTACCCTAAACCCTAAAACACTACCCCCAGCACTACCCCCTACACTACACAAACACCACTGCACTACCCTAAACCCTAAAACACTAACCGCAGCACGACTCCCTATACTACACAAACACCACTGCACTACCCTAAACCCTAAAACACTACCCCAGCACTACCCCCTACACTACCCAAACACCACTGCACTACCCTAAACCCTAAAACACTACCCCCAGCATGACCCCCTATACTACACATACACCACTGCACTACCCTAAAGCCTAAAACACTACCCCCTGCAGTACACAAATACCACTGTATTACCCTCAACCCTAAAAACCTATCCCCAGCACGACCCCCTACACTACACAAACAACACTGCACTACCCTCAACCCTAAAACACTACTCCCAGCACGACCCCCTACACTACACAACCACCACTACACTACGCTTAACCCAAAAACACTAGCCCCTATACTACACACACACCAGTGCACTACCCTAAACCCTAAAACACTACCCCATACACTACACAGACACCACTGTACTACCCTAAACCCTAAAATACTACCCCCAGCATGAACCCCTTCACTACCCAAACACAACTGCACTACGCTTAACCCAAAAACACTACCCCCAGCATGAACCCCTACACTACTCAAAAGACCACTGCACTACCCTAAACCCAAAAACACTACCCCCTACACTACACAAACACCACTGCACAACCCTAAACCCTAATACACTACCCCAGCACAACCCCTACACTACACAAACACCACTGCACTACCCTAAACCCTAAAATACTACCCCAGCACTTCTCCCTACACTACCCAAACACCACTGCACTACCCTAAACCTTAAAACATTAACCCCAGCACGACCCCCTATGCTACACAAACACCACTGCACCACCCTAAACCCTAAAACACTACCCCAGCACTTCTACCTACACTACCCAAACAGCACTGCACTACCATAAACCCTAAAACACATTACCCCCAACACGAACCCCTATACTACACAAACACCACTGCACTACCCTAAACCCTAAATCACTTCCCCCAGCACAACTCCCTACACTACACAAACACCACTGCACTACCTTAATCCCTAAAACACTACCCCCAGCACAACTCTCTACACTTCCCAAACACCACTGCACTACACTAAACCCTAAATCTACCCCAGCATGACCTTCCACACTACACAAACACCACTGTACTACCCTAAACCCTAAAACAATATCCCCAGCACAAACCCTACAGTACCCAAACACCACTGCACTACCCTAAACCCTAAAACACTAACCCCAGCATGACACCCTACGCTACCCAAAAACCACTACACAACCCTAAACCCTAAAACAAGACTCCCTACACTACACAAACACCACTGTACTACCCTAAACCCTAAAACACTAACCCCAGCATGACACCCTACAATACCCAAACACCACTACACAACCCGAAACCCTAAAACAAGACTCCCTACACTACACAAACACCACTGTACTACCCTACACCCTCAAACACTATCCTCAGCATAAACCCCTACACTACACAAACACGACTACACTACCCTAAACCCTAAAACACTACCCTAGCACTACCCCTTACACTACTCAAACACCACTGCACTACCCTACAACACTATCCCCAGCACGACCCCCTACACTACACAAACACCACTGCTCTACCCTAAACCCTAAAACACTAACCGCAGCACGACTCCCTATACTACACAAACACCACTGCACTACCCTAAACCCTAAAACACTACCCCAGCACTACCCCCTACACTACCCAAACACCACTGCACTACCCTAAACCCTAAAACACTACCCCCAGCATGACCCCCTATACTACACATACACCACTGCACTACCCTAAAGCCTAAAACACTACCCCCTGCAGTACACAAATACCACTGCATTACCCTCAACCCTAAAAACCTACCCCCAGCTCAACCCCCTACACTACACAAACAACACTGCACTACCCTCAACCCTAAAACACTACTCCCAGCACGACCCCCTACACTACACAAACAGCACTGCACTACCCTAAACCCTAAATCTACCCCAACATGACCCCCTACACTACCCAAACACCACTGCACTACCCTAAACCCTAAAACACAACCCCCAGCATGAATCCCTACACTACCGATACACCACTGCACTACCCTAAACCCTAAAACACTACCCCCAGCACTACCCCCTACACTACACAAACACCACTGCACTACCCTAAACACTAAAACACTAACCCAGCACTACCCCCTACACTACACAAACACCACTGCACTACCCTAAACCCTAAAACACTACTCCCAGCATGACCCCCTATACTACACATACACCACTGCACTACCCTAAAGCCTAAAACACTACCCCCTGCAGTACACAAATACCATAGCATTACCCTCAACCCTAAAGACCTACCCCAGCACGACCCCCTACACTACACAAACAACACTGCACTACCCTCAACCCTAAAACACTACCCCCAGCACAACCCCCTACACTACACAAACAGCACTGCACTACCCTAAACCATAAACCTACCCCAACATGACCCCCTACACTACCCAAACACCACTGCACTACCCTAAACCCTAAAACACAACCCCCAGAATGAAACCCTACACTACCCATACACCACTGCACTACCCTAAACCCTAAAACACTATCCCCAGCACTACACCTACACTACACAAACACCACTGCACTACGCCACACCCTAAAACACTACCCCCTATACTACACAAACACCAGTGCACTACCCTAAACCCTAAAACACTACCCCCTGCAGTACACAAACACCACTGAACTACCCTAAACCCTAAAACACTACCCCATCACAACCCCCTACACTATACAAACACCACTGCACTACCCTAAACCCTAAAACACTATCCCCAGCATGACACCCTACACTACCCAAGCACCACTGCACTACCCTGTACCCTAAAACATGACTCCCTACACTACACAAACACCACTGCACTGCCCTAAACCCTAAAGCGCTATCCACAGAATCACCCCCTACACTACACACACACCACTGCACTACCCTAACGCCTAAAACACTACCCCTACACTACACAAACACCAGTGTACTATCCTAAACCCTAAAAAACTACCCCAGCACGACCCACTCACAACACAAACAGCACTGCACTACCCTAAACCCTAAATCTACCCCAACATGACCCCCTACACTACCCAAACACCACTGCACTACCCTAAACCCTAAAACTCAACCCCCAGCATGAACCCGTACACTACCCATACACCACTGCACTACCCTAAACCCTAAAACACTACCCCCAGCACTACCCCCTACACTACACAAACACCACTGCACTACCCTAAACCCTAAAACACTACCCCAGCACTACCCCCTACACTACCCATACACCACTGCACTACCCTAAACCCTAAAACACTACCCCCAGCATGACCCCCTATACTACGCATACACCACTGCACTACCCTAAAGCCTAAAACACTACCCCCTGCAGTACACAAATACCACTGCATTACCCTCAACCCTAAAAACCTATCCCCAGCACGACCCCCTACACTACACAAACAACACTGCACTACCCTCAACCATAAAACACTACTCCCAGCACGACCCCCTACACTACACAAACACCACTGCACTACGCTTAATCCAAAAACACTAGCCCCTATACTACACAAACACCAGTGCACTACCCTAAACCCTAAAACACTACCCCCTACAGTACACAAACACCACTGAACTACCCTAATCCCTAAAACACTATCCCAAAACGACCCCATACACTACACAAACACCACTGTACTACCCTAAACCCTAAAACACTACCCCCAGGATGAACCCCTTCACTACCCAAACACAACTGCACTACGCTTAACCCAAAAACACTACCCCCAGCATGAACCCCTACACCACTCAAAAGACCACTGCACTACCCTAAACCCAAAAACATGACCCCCTACACTACACAACCACCACTGCACAACCCTAATACACTACCCCAGCACAACCCCTACACTACACAAACACCACTGCACTACCCTAAACCCTAAAACACTACCCCAGCACTTCTCCCTACACTACCCAAACACCGCTGCACTACCCTAAACCTTAAAACATTAACCCCAGCACGACCCCCTATGCTACACAAACACCACTGCACCACCCTAAACCCTAAAACACTACCCCAGCACTTCTACCTACACTACCCAAACAGCACTGCACTACCCTAAGCCCTAACACACATTACCCCCAACACGAACCCCTATACTACACAAACACCACTGCACTACCCTAAACCCTAAATCACTTCACCCAGCACAACTCCCTACACTACACAAACACCACTGCACTACCTTAATCCCTAAAACACTACCCCCAGCACAACTCTCTACACTTCCCAAACACCACTGCACTACACTAAACCCTAAATCTACCCCAGCATGACCTTCCACACTACACAAACACCACTGTACTACCCTAAACCCTAAAACAATATCCCCAGCACAAACCCTACAGTACCCAAACACCACTGCACTACCCTAAACCCTAAAACACTAACCCCAGCATGACACCCTACACTACCCAAACACCACTACACAACCCTAAACCCTAAAACAAGACTCCCTACACTACACAAACACCACTGTACTACCCTAAACCCTAAAACACTAACCCCAGCATGACACCCTACAATACCCAAACACCACTACACAACCCTAAACCCTAAAACAAGACTCCCTACACTACACAAACACCACTGTACTACCCTAATCCCTAAAACACTATCCTCAGCATAAACCCCTACACTACACAAACACGACTACACTACCCTAAACCCTAAAACACTACCCTAGCACTACCCCTTACACTACCCAAACACCACTGCACTACCCTAAAACACTATCCCCAGCACGACCCCCTACACTACACAAACACCACTGCTCTACCCTAAACCCTAAAACACTAACCGCAGCACGACTCCCTATACTACACAAACACCACTGCACTACCCTAAACCCTAAAACACTACCCCAGCACTACCCCCTACACTACCCAAACACCACTGCACTACCCTAAACCCTAAAACACTACCCCCAGCATGACCCCTATACTACACATACACCACTGCACTACCCTAAAGCCTAAAACACAACCCCCTGCAGTACACAAATACCACTGCATTACCCTCAACCCTAAAAACCTACCCCCAGCTCAACCCCCTACACTACACAAACAACACTGCACTACCCTCAACCCTAAAACACTACTCCCAGCACGACCCCCTACACTGCACAAACAGCACTGCACTACCCTAAACCCTAAATCTACCCCAACATGACCCCCTACACTACCCAAACACCACTGCACTACCCTAAACCCTAAAACACAACCCCCAGCATGAATCCCTACACTACCAATACACCACTGCACTACCCTAAACCCTAAAACACTACCCCCAGCACTACCCCCTACACTACACAAACACCACTGCACTACCCTAAACCCTAAAACACTACCCCAGCACTACCCCCTACACTACCCATACACCACTGCACTACCCTAAACCCTAAAACACTACCCCCAGCATGACCCCCTATACTACGCATACACCACTGCACTACCCTAAAGCCTAAAACGCTACCCCCTGCAGTACACAAATACCACTGCATTACCCTCAACCCTAAAAACCTATCCCCAGCACGACCCCCTACACTACACAAACAACACTGCACTACCCTCAACCATAAAACACTACTCCCAGCACGACCCTCTACACTACACAAACACCACTGCACTACGCTTAATCCAAAAACACTAGCCCCTATACTACACAAACACCAGTTCACTACCCTAAACCCTAAAACACTACCCCCTGCAGTACACAAACACCACTGAACTACCCTAATCCCTAAAACACTATCCCAAAACGACCCCATACACTACACAAACACCACTGTACTACCCTAAACCCTAAAACACTACCCCCAGGATGAACCCCTTCACTACCCAAACACAACTGCACTACGCTTAACCCAAAAACACTACCCCCAGCATGAACCCCTACACCACTCAAAAGACCACTGCACTACCCTAAACCCAAAAACATGACCCCCTACACTACACAAACACCACTGCACAACCCTAATACACTACCCCAGCACAACCCCTACACTACACAAACACCACTGCACTACCCTAAACCCTAAAACACTACCCCAGCACTTCTCCCTACACTACCCAAACACCACTGCACTACCCTAAACCTTAAAACATTAACCCCAGCACGACCCCCTATGCTACACAAACACCACTGCACCACCCTAAACCCTAAAACACTACCCCAGCACTTCTACCTACACTACCCAAACAGCACTGCACTACCCTAAACCCTAAAACACATTACCCCCAACACGAACCCCTATACTACACAAACACCACTGCACTACCCTAAACCCTAAATCACTTCACCCAGCACAACTCCCTACACTACACAAACACCACTGCACTACCCTAAACCCTAAAACACTACCCCAGCACTACCCCCTACACTACCCAAACACCACTGCACTACCCTAAACCCTAAAACACTACCCCCAGCATGACCCCTATACTACACATACACCACTGCACTACCCTAAAGCCTAAAACACAACCCCCTGCAGTACACAAATACCACTGCATTACCCTCAACCCTAAAAACCTACCCCCAGCTCAACCCCCTACACTACACAAACAACACTGCACTACCCTCAACCCTAAAACACTACTCCCAGCACGACCCCCTACACTACACAAACAGCACTGCACTACCCTAAACCCTAAATCTACCCCAACATGACCCCCTACACTACCCAAACACCACTGCACTAGCCTAAACCCTAAAACACAACCCCCAGCATGAATCCCTACACTACCAATACACCACTGCACTACCCTAAACCCTAAAACACTACCCCCAGCACTACCCCCTACACTACACAAACACCACTGCACTACCCTAAACCCTAAAACACTACCCCAGCACTACCCCCTACACTACCCATACACCACTGCACTACCCTAAACCCTAAAACACTACCCCCAGCATGACCTCCCACACTACACAAACACCACTGTACTACCCTAAACCCTAAAACACTATCCCCAGCACAAACCGCTACACTACTTAAACACCACTGAACTACGCTAAACCCTAAAACACTAACCTCAGCATGACAACCTACACTATCCAAACACTACTGCACTACCCTATACCATAAAACATGACTCCCTACACTACACAAACACCACTGCACAACCCTAAACCCTAACACACTACCCCAGCACGACTGCCTCCACTACCCAAACACCACTGCACTACACTAAACCCTAAATCTACCCCAGCATGACCTTCCACACTACACAAACACCACTGTACTACCCTAAACCCTAAAACACTAACCCCAGCATGACACCCTACACTACCCAAACACCACTACAAAACCCTAAACCCTAAAACAAGACTCCCTACACTACACAAACACCACTGTACTACCCTAAACCCTAAAACACTACCCCCAGCATGACCCCCTACACTACACATACACCACTGCACTACCCTAAACCCTAAAACACTACCCCCTGCAGTACACAAATACCAGTGCATTACCCTCATCCCTAAAACACTACCCCCAGCACGACCCCCTACATTACACAAACAACACTGCACTACCCTCAACTCTAAAACACTACTCCCAGCACGACCCCCTACACTACACAAACACCACTGCACTACCCTCAACCCTAAAACACTAACCCCAGCATGACACCCTACACTACCCAAACACCACTGCACTACCCTATACCCTAAAACACAACCCCAGCATGAACCCCTACACTACCCAAACACCACTGCACTACCCTAAACCCTAAAACACTACCCCCAGCACTACCCCCTACACTACACAAACACCACTGCACTACGCCACACCCTAAAACACTACCCCCTATACTACACAAACACCAGTGCACTACCCTAAACCCTAAAACACTACCCCTGCAGTACACAAACACCACTGAACTACCCTAAACCCTAAAACACTACCCCATCACAACCCCCTACACTATACAAACACCACTGCACTAACCTAAACCCTAAAACACTATCCCCAGCATGACACCCTACACTACCCAAGCACCACTGCACTACCCTGTACCCTAAAACATGACTCCCTACACTACACAAACACCACTGCACTGCCCTAAACCCTAAAGCGCTATCCACAGAATCACCCCCTACACTACACACACACCACTGCACTACCCTAACGCCTAAAACACTACCCCTACACTACACAAACACCAGTGTACTATCCTAAACCCTAAAAAACTACCCCAGCACGACCCACTCACAACACAAACAGCACTGCACTACCCTAAACCCTAAATCTACCCCAACATGACCCCCTACACTACCCAAACACCACTGCACTACCTTAAACCCTAAAACTCAACCCCCAGCATGAACCCGTACACTACCCATACACCACTGCACTACCCTAAACCCTAAAACACTACCCCCAGCACTACCCCCTACACTACACAAACACCACTGCACTACCCTAAACCCTAAAACACTACCCCAGCACTACCCCCTACACTACCCATACACCACTGCACTACCCTAAACCCTAAAACACTACCCCCAGCATGACCCCCTATACTACGCATACACCACTGCACTACCCTAAAGCCTAAAACACTACCCCCTGCAGTACACAAATACCACTGCATTACCCTCAACCCTAAAAACCTATCCCCAGCACGACCCCCTACTCTACACAAACAACACTGCACTACCCTCAACCATAAAACACTACTCCCAGCACGACCCCCTACACTACACAAACACCACTGCACTACGCTTAATCCAAAAACACTAGCCCCTATACTACACAAACACCAGTGCACTACCCTAAACCCTAAAACACTACCCCCTACAGTACACAAACACCACTGAACTACCCTAATCCCTAAAACACTATCCCAAAACGACCCCATACACTACACAAACACCACTGTACTACCCTAAACCCTAAAACACTACCCCCAGGATGAACCCCTTCAATACCCAAACACAACTGCACTACGCTTAACCCAAAAACACTACCCCCAGCATGAACCCCTACACCACTCAAAAGACCACTGCACTACCCTAAACCCAAAAACATGACCCCCTACACTACACAAACACCACTGCACAACCCTAATACACTACCCCAGCACAACCCCTACACTACACAAACACCACTGCACTACCCTAAACCCTAAAACACTACCCCAGCACTTCTCCCTACACTACCCAAACACCGCTGCACTACCCTAAACCTTAAAACATTAACCCCAGCACGACCCCCTATGCTACACAAACACCACTGCACCACCCTAAACCCTAAAACACTACCCCAGCACTTCTACCTACACTACCCAAACAGCACTGCACTACCCTAAGCCCTAACACACATTACCCCCAACACGAACCCCTATACTACACAAACACCACTGCACTACCCTAAACCCTAAATCACTTCACCCAGCACAACTCCCTACACTACACAAACACCACTGCACTACCTTAATCCCTAAAACACTACCCCCAGCACAACTCTCTACACTTCCCAAACACCACTGCACTACACTAAACCCTAAATCTACCCCAGCATGACCTTCCACACTACACAAACACCACTGTACTACCCTAAACCCTAAAACAATATCCCCAGCACAAACCCTACAGTACCCAAACACCACTGCACTACCCTAAACCCTAAAACACTAACCCCAGCATGACACCCTACACTACCCAAACACCACTACACAACCCTAAACCCTAAAACAAGACTCCCTACACTACACAAACACCACTGTACTACCCTAAACCCTAAAACACTAACCCCAGCATGACACCCTACAATACCCAAACACCACTACACAACCCTAAACCCTAAAACAAGACTCCCTACACTACACAAACACCACTGTACTACCCTAATCACTAAAACACTATCCTCAGCATAAACCCCTACACTACACAAACACGACTACACTACCCTAAACCCTAAAACACTACCCTAGCACTACCCCTTACACTACCCAAACACCACTGCACTACCCTAAAACACTATCCCCAGCACGACCCCCTACACTACACAAACACCACTGCTCTACCCTAAACCCTAAAACACTAACCGCAGCACGACTCCCTATACTACACAAACACCACTGCACTACCCTAAACCCTAAAACACTACCCCAGCACTACCCCCTACACTACCCAAACACCACTGCACTACCCTAAACCCTAAAACACTACCCCCAGCATGACCCCTATACTACACATACACCACTGCACTACCCTAAAGCCTAAAACACTACCCCCTGCAGTACACAAATACCACTGCATTACCCTCAACCCTAAAAACCTACCCCCAGCTCAACCCCCTACACTACACAAACAACACTGCACTACCCTCAACCCTAAAACACTACTCCCAGCACGACCCCCTACACTACACAAACAGCACTGCACTACCCTAAACCCTAAATCTACCCCAACATGACCCCCTACACTACCCAAACACCACTGCACTACCCTAAACCCTAAAACACAACCCCCAGCATGAATCCCTACACTACCAATACACCACTGCACTACCCTAAACCCTAAAACACTACCCCCAGCACTACCCCCTACACTACACAAACACCACTGCACTACCCTAAACCCTAAAACACTAACCCAGCACTACCCCCTACACTACCCAAACACCACTGCACTACCCTAAATCCTAAAACACTACCCCCAGCATGATCCCCTATACTACACATACACCACTGCACTACCCTAAAGCCTAAAACACTACCCCCTGCAGTACACAAATACCATAGCATTACCCTCAACCCTAAAAACCTACCCCAGCATGACCCCCTACACTACACAAACAACACTGCACTACCCTCAACCCTAAAACACTACCCCCAGCACAACCCCCTACACTACACAAACAGCACTGCACTACCCTAAACCCTAAACCTACCCCAACATGACCCCCTACACTACCCAAACACCACTGCACTACCCTAAACCCTAAAACACAACCCCCAGAATGAAACCCTACACTACCCATACACCACTGCACTACCCTAAACCCTAAAACACTATCCCCAGCACTACCCCCTACACTACACAAACACCACTGCACTACCCTAAACCCTAAAACATTACCCCAGCACCACCCCCTATACTACCCAAACACCACTGCACTACCCTAAACCCTAAAATACTACCCCCAGCATGACCCCCTATACTACACATACACCACTGCACTACCCTAAAGCCTAAAACACTACCCCCTGCAGTACACAAATACCACTGCATTACCCTCAACCCTAAAACACAACCCCCAGAATGAAACCCTACACTACCCATACACCACTGCACTACCCTAAACCCTAAAACACTACTCCCAGCACGACCCCCTACACTACACAAACAGCACTGCACTATCCTAAACCCTAAACCTACCCCAACATGACCCCCTACACTACCCAAACACCACTGCACTGCCCTAAACCCTAAAACACAACCCCCAGAATGAAACCGTACACTACCCATACACCACTGCACTACCCTAAACCCTAAAACACTACCCCCAGCACGACCCCCTACACTACACAAACAACACTGCACTACCCTCAAACCTAAAACACTACTCCCAGCACGACCCCCTACACTACACAAACACCACTGCACTACCCTAAACCCTAAAACACTATCCCGAGCACAAAAACCTACACTACCTAAACACCACTGCACTGCCCTCAACCCTAAAACACTACCCCCAGCACGACCCCCTTCACTACCCAAACACAACGGCACTACACTAAACCCGAAACACTATCCGTAGTACCACCCCCTACACTACCCAAAAACCACTGCTCTAGCCTAAACCCTAAAACATGACCCCCTATCCTACACAAACACCACTGCACTACCCTAAACCCTAAAACACTATCCACAGCATGACCCCTACAGTGCACAAAACCACTGCACTACGCTAAACCCTAAAACACTACCCCTACACTATACAAACACCAGTGCACTACCCTAAACCCTAAAACACTACCTCCAGCATCACATCCTACACTACACAAACACCACTGCACTACCATAAACCCTAAAAAACTACCCCCAGCATGACCCCCTACACTACTCAAACACAACTGCACTATCCTACACCCTAAAATACTATCCCCAGCATTACCCCTACACTATAGCAACACCACTGCACTACCCTAAACCCTAAAACACTACCCCCTAAAGTACACAAACACCACTGCACTACCCTAAACCCTAAAACACTACCCCCAGCATGACCCCCTACACTAAACAAACACCATTGCACTACCCTAAATCCTAAAACACTACCCCCAGCACGACCCCCTTCACTACCCAAACACAACTGCACTACGTTAAACCCAAAACACTATCCGTAGTACCACCCCGTACACTACCCAAAAACCACTGCTCTAGCCTAAACCCTAAAACATGAACCCCTACACTACACAAACACCACTGCACTACCCTAAACCCTAAAACACTACCCCCAGCCAGACCCCCTACACTACCCAAACACCATTGCATTACCCTAAACCTTAAAACACTACCCCAGCACTACACCCTACACTAACCAAACACCACTGCATTACCATAAACCCTAAAACACAACCCCCGCACAAACCGCTACACTACACAAACACCATTGTACTACCGCAAACCCTAAAACAATACCTCAGCACGACCCCCTTCACTACTCAAGCACAACTGCACAACGCTAAACTCATAAACACTACCCCCAGCACGACCCCCTACACTACCCAAAAACCACTAGACTATCCTAAACCCTAAAACATGAACCCTACACTTCACAAACAACACTGCACTACCCTAAACCCTATAAGACTACCCCCAGCGTAACCCCCTACACTACACATACACCACTGCACTACCCTAAACCCTAAAACACTACCCCCTGCAGTACACAAATACCACTGCATTACCCTCAACCCTAAAACACTACCCCCAGCACGACCCCCTACACGACACCAACACCACTGCACTACCCTCAACCCTAAAACATTACTCCCAGCACGACCCCCTGCAGTACACAAACACCACTGCACTACCCTAAACCCTAAATCACTACCCCAAGCACGACCCCCTACACTACCCAAACACCACTGCACTACCCTAAACCCTAAAACACTACCCCCAGAATGACTCCCTACACTACACAAACACCATTGCACTACCCTAAACCCTAAAACACTACCCCCAGCACGACTCCCTACACTTCACTAAACCCTAAACCTACCTCCAGTTGACCTCCCACACTACACAAACACCACTGTATGACCCTAAACCCTAAAACACTATCCCGAGCACAAGCCCATACACTACCCAAACAAAACTGCATTGCCCTAAACCCTAAAACACTAACCCCAGCATGACACCCTACACTACCCAAACACCACTGCACTACCCTATACCCTAAAACATGACTCCATACACTACACAAATACCAGTACACTACCCTAAACCCTAAAATACTACCCACAGCATGCCCCCCTACACTACACAAACACCACTGCACTACCCTAAACCCTAAAACACTACCCCCTACATCACACAAACACCAGTACACTACCCTAATACCTAAAACACTACCCCCAGCATGATCCCCTACACTACACATACACCACTGCACTACCCTAAACCCTAAAACACTACCCCCTGCAGTACACAAATACCAGTGCATTACCCTCATCCCTAAAACACTACCCCCAGCACGACCCCCTACATTACACAAACAACACTGCACTACCCTAAACCCTAATACACTACCCCAGCACAACCCCTACACTACACAAACACCACTGCACTACCCTAAACCCTAAAAACTACCCCAGCACTTCTCCCTACACTACCCAAACACCACTGCACTACCCTAAACCTTAAAACACTAACCCCAGCACGACCCCCTATGCTACACAAACACCACTGCACCACCCTAAACCCTAAAACACTACCCCAGCACTTCTACCTACACTACCCAAACAGCACTGCACTACCCTAAACCCTAAATCACATTATCCCCAACACGAACCCCTATACTACACAAACACCACTGCACTACCCTAAACCCTAAATCACTTCCCCCAGCACAACTCTCTACACTTCCCAAACACCACTGCACTACACTAAACCCTAAATCTACCCCAGCATGACCTTCCACACTACACAAACACCACTGTACTACCCTAAACCCTAAAACAATATCCCCAGCACAAACCCTACAGTACCCAAACACCACTGCACTACCCTAAACCCTAAAAAACTAACCCCAGCATGACACCCTACACTACACAAACACCACTACAAACCCCTAAACCCTAAAACAAGACTCCCTACACTACACAAACACCACTGTACTACCCTAAACCCTAAAACACTACCCCCAGCATGACCCCCTACACTACACATACACCACTGCACTACCCTAAACCCTAAAACACTACCCCCTGCAGTACACAAATAACAGTGCATTACCCTCATCCCTAAAACACTACCCCCAGCACAACCCCCTACACTACACAAACACCACTGCACTACCCTCAACCCTAAAACACTAACCCCAGCATGACACCCTACACTACCCAAACACCACTGCACTACCCTATACCCTAAAACATGACTCCATACACTACACAAACACCACTGCACTACCCTAAACCCTAAATCTATCCCCAACATGACCCCCTACACTACCCAAACACCACTGCACTACCCTAAACCCTAAAACACCACCCCCAGCATGAACCCCTACACTACCCAAACACCACTGCACTACCCTAAACCCTAAAACACTACCCCCAGCACTACCCCCTACACTACACAAACACCACTGCACTACGCCACACCCTAAAACACTACCCCCTATACTACACAAACACCAGTGCACTACCCTAAACCCTAAAACACTACCCCCTGCAGTACACAAACACCACTGAACTACCCTAAACCCTAAAACACTACCCCATCACAACCCCCTACACTATACAAACACCACTGCACTACCCTAAACCCTAAAACACTATCCCCAGCATGACACCCTACACTACCCAAGCACCACTGCACTACCCTGTACCCTAAAACATGACTCCCTACACTACACAAACACCACTGCACTGCCCTAAACCCTAAAGCACTATCCACAGCATCACCCCCTACACTACACACACACCACTGCACTACTATAACGCCTAAAACACTACCCCTACACTACACAAACACCAGTGCACTATCCTAAACCCTAAAAAACTACCCCCAGCACGACCCACTCACAACACAAACAGCACTGCACTACCCTAAACCCTAAATCTACCCCAACATGACCCCCTACACCACCCAAACACCACTGCACTACCCTAAACCCTAAAACACAACCCCCAGCATTAACCCTTACACTACCCATACACCACTGCACTACCCTAAACCCTAAAACACTACCCCCAGCACTACCCCCTACACTACAGAAACACCACTGCACTACCCTAAACCCTAAAACACTACCCCAGCACTACCCCCTACACTACCCATACACCACTGCACTACCCTAAACCCTAAAACACTACCCCCAGCATGACCCACTATACTACGCATACACCACTGCACTACCCTAAAGCCTAAAACACTACCCCCTGCAGTACACAAATACCACTGCATTACCCTCAACCCTAAAAACCTATCCCCAGCACGAACCCCTACACTACACAAACAACACTGCACTACCCTCAACCATAAAACACTACTCCCAGCACGACCCCCTACACTACACAAACACCACTGCACTACGCTTAACCCAAAAACACTAGCCCCTATACTACACAAACACCAGTGCACTACCCTAAACCCTAAAACACTACCACCTGCAGTACACAAACACCACTGAACTACCCTAATCCCTAAAACACTATCCCAAAACGACCCCATACACTACACAAACACCACTGTACTACCCTAAACCCTAAAACACTACCCCCAGGATGAACCCCTTCACTACCCAAACACAACTGCACTACGCTTAACCCAAAAACACTACCCCCAGCATGAACCCCTACACTACTCAAAAGACCACTGCACTACCCTAAACCCAAAAACCTGACCCCCTACACTACACAAACACCACTGCACAACCCTAAACCCTAATACACTACCCCAGCACAACCCCTACACTACACAAACACCACTGCACTACCCTAAACCCTAAAACACTACCCCAGCACTTCTCCCTACACTACCCAAACACCATTGCACTACCCTAAACCTTAAAACATTAACCCCAGCACGACCCCCTATGCTACACAAACACCACTGCACCACCCTAAACCCTAAAACACTACCCCAGCACTTCTACCTACACTACCCAAACAGCACTGCACTACCCTAAACCCTAAAACACATTACCCCCAACACGAACCCCTATACTACACAAACACCACTGCACTACCCTAAACCCTAAATCACTTCCCCCAGCACAACTCCCTACACTACACAAACACCACTGCACTACCTTAATCCCTAAAACACTACCCCCAGCACAACTCTCTACACTTCCCAAACACCACTGCACTACACTAAACCCTAAATTTACCCCAGCATGACCTTCCACACTACACAAACACCACTGTACTACCCTAAACCCTAAAACAATGTCCCCAGCACAAACCCTACAGTACCCAAACACCACTGCACTACCCTAAACCCTAAAACACTAACCCCAGCATGACACCCTACACTACCCAAACACCACTACACAACCCTAAACCCTAAAACAAGACTCCCTACACTACACAAACACCACTGTACTACCCTAAACCCTAAAACACTAACCCCAGCATGACACCCTACAATACCCAAACACCACTACACATCCCTAAACCCTAAAACAAGACTCCCTACACTACACAAACACCACTGTACTACCCTAATCCCTAAAACACTATCCTCAGCATAAACCCCTAAACTACACAAACACGACTACACTACCCTAAACCCTAAAACACTACCCTAGCACTACCCCTTACACTACCCAAACACCAGTGCACTACCCTAAAACACTATCCCCAGCACGACCCCATACACTACACAAACACCACTGCACTACCCTAAACCCTAAAACACTACCCCAGCACTACCCCCTACACTACCCAAACACCACTGCACTACCCTAAACCCTAAAACACTACCCCCAGCATGACCCCTATACTACACATACACCACTGCACTACCCTAAAGCCTAAAACACTACCCCCTGCAGTACACAAATACCACTGCATTACCCTCAACCCTAAAAACCTACCCCCAGCTCAACCCCCTACACTACACAAACAACACTGCACTACCCTCAACCCTAAAACACTACTCCCAGCACGACCCCCTACACTACACAAACAGCACTGCACTACCATAAACCCTAAATCTACCCCAACATGACCCCCTACACTACCCAAACACCACTGCACTACCCTAAACCCTAAAACACAACCCCCAGCATGAATCCCTACACTACCAATACACCACTGCACTACCCTAAACCCTAAAACACTACCCCCAGCACTACCCCCTACACTACACAAACACCACTGCACTACCCTAAACCCTAAAACACTAACCCAGCACTACCCCCTACACTACCCAAACACCACTGCACTACCCTAAACCCTAAAACACTACCCCCAGCATGATCCCCTATACTACACATACACCACTGCACTACCCTAAAGCCTAAAACACTACCCCCTGCAGTACACAAATACCATAGCATTACCCTCAACTCTATAAACCTACCCCAGCATGACCCCCTACACTACACAAACAACACTGCACTACCCTCAACCCTAAAACACTACCCCCAGCACGACCCCCTACACTACACAAACAGCACTGCACTACCCTAAACCCTAAACCTACCCCAACATGACCCCCTACACTACCCAAACACCACTGCACTACCCTAAACCCTAAAACACAACCCCCAGAATGAAACCCTACACTACCCATACACCACTGCACTACCCTAAACCCTAAAACACTATCCCCAGCACTACCCCCTACACTACACAAACACCACTGCACTACCCTAAACCCTAAAACACTACCCCAGCACTACCCCCTACACTACCCAAACACCACTGCACTACCCTAAACCCTAAAATACTACCCCCAGCATGACCCTCTATACTACACATACACCACTGCACTACCCTAAAGCCTAAAACACTACCCCCTGCAGTACACAAATACCACTGCATTACCCTCAACCCTAAAACACAACCCCCAAAATGAAACCCTATACTACCCATACACCACTGCACTACCCTAAACCCTAAAACACTACTCCCAGCACGACCCCCTACACTACACAAACAGCACTGCACTACCCTAAACCCTAAACCTACCCCAACATGACCCCCTACACTACCCAAACACCACTGCACTACCCTAAACCCTAAAACACAACCCCCAGAATGAAACCGTACACTACCCATACACCACTGCACTACCCTAAACCCTAAAACACTACCCCCAGCACGACCCCCTACACTACACAAACAACACTGCACTACCCTCAAACCTAAAACACTACTCCCAGCACGACCCCCTACACTACACAAACACCACTGCACTACCCTAAACCCTAAAACACTATCCCGAGCACAAACACCTACACTACCTAAACACCACTGCACTGCCCTCAACCCTAAGACACTAACCCCAGCATGACACCCTACACTACCCAAACACCACTGCACTACCCTATACCCTAAAACACTAGCCCCTATACTACACAAACACCAGTGCACTACCCTAAACCCTAAAACTACCCCCTGCAGTACACAAACACCTCTGAACTACCCTAATCCCTAAAACACTATCCCAAGAACGACCCCATACACTACACAAACACCACTGTACTACCCTAAACCCTAAAACACTACCCCCAGCATGACCCCCTTCACTACCCAAACACAACTGCACTACGCTTAACCCTAAAACACTACCCCAGCACTTCTCCCTACACTACCCAAACACCACTGCACTACCCTAAACCGTAAAACACTAACCCCAGCACGACCCCTATACTACACAAACACCACTGCACCACCCTAAACCCTAAAACACTACCCCAGCACTTCTACCTACACTACCCAAACAGCACTGCACTACCCTAAACCCTAAAACACATTACCCCCAACACGAACCCCTATGCTACACAAACACCACTGCACCACCCTAATCCCTAAATCACTACCCCCAGCACAACTCCCTACACTACACAAACACCACTGCACTACCTTAAACCCTAAAACACTACCCCAGCACAACTCCCTACACTTCCCAAACACCACTGCACTACACTAAATCCTAAATCTAACCCCAGCATGACCTTCCACACTACACAAACACCACTGTACTACCCTAAACCCTAAAATAATATCCCCAGCACAAACCCTACACTACCCAAACACCACTGCACTACCCTAAACCCTAAAACACTAACCCCAGCATGACACCCTACACTAACCAAACACCACTACACAACCCTAAACCCTAAAACAAGACTCCCTACACTACACAAACACAACTGCACTACCCTAAACCCTAAAACACTAACCCCAGCATGACACCCTACAATACTCAAACACCACTACACAACCCTAAACCCTAAAACAAGACTCCCTACACTACACAAACACCACTGTACTACCCTAAACCCTAAAACACTATCCTCAGCATAAACCCCTACACTACACAAACACGACTACTCTACCCTAAACCTTAAAACACTACCCTAGCACTACCCCTTACACTACCCAAACAGCACTGCACTACCCTAAAACACTACCCCCAGCACGACCCCCTACACTACACAAACACCACTGCACTAACATACACCCTAAAACACTACCCCAAGCACGACCCCCTACACTAACCAAACACCACTGCTCTACCCTAAACCCTAAAACACTAACCCCAGCACGACTCCCTATACTACACAAATATCACTGCACTAACCTAAACCCTAAAACAATACCCCAAGCACGACTCCCTACACTTCCTAAACACCACTGAACTATATTTAACCCAAAATCTACCCCCAGCATGACCTCCCACACTACACAAACACCACTGTACTACCTTAAACACTAAAACACTACCCCCAGCCCGACCCCCTACACTACTCAAACACCACTGCACTACCCTACACCCTAAAACACTACCCCAAGCACGACCCCCTACACTAACCAAACACCACTGCTCTACCCTAAACCCTAAAACACTACCCCCAGCATGACTCCCTACACCACACAAATATCACTGCACTACCCTAAACCCTAAAACACTACCCCAAGCACGACTCCCTACACTTCATAAACACCACTGAACTACACTTAACCCTAAATCTACCCCCAGCATGACATCCCACACTACAAAAACACCACTGTACTACGTTAAACTCTAAAAAACTTTACCCAGCACAAACCCCTACACAAACCAAACACCACTGCACTACCCTAAACCCTAAAACACTAACCCCAGCATGACACACTACACTACCCAAACACCACTGCACTACCCTATACCCTAAAACATGACTCCCTACACTACACAAACACCACTGTACTACCCTAAACCCTAAAACACTGTCCTCGGCATAAACCCCTACACTACACAAACACCACTGCACTACCCTAAACCCTAAAACACTACCCCTAGCCCGACCCCCTACATTACACAAACACCACTGGAATACCCTAATCCCTAAAACACTACCCCCAGCATGACCCCCTACACTACACAAACAACAGTCCACTACCCTAAACCCTAAAACACTACCCCCAGCACGACCCCCTTCACTAGCCAAACACAACTGCACTACGCTAAACCCAAAACACTATCCGTGGTACCACCCCCTACACTACCCAAAAACCACTGCTCTAGCCTAAACCCTAAAACATGACCCCCTACACTACACAAACACCACTGCACTACCCTAAACCCTAAAACACTATCCACAGCATGACCCCCTACACTGCACAAAAACCACTGCACTACGCTAAACCCTAAAACACTACCCCTACACTATACAAACACCAGTGCACTACCCTAAACCCTAAAACACTACCTCCAGCATCACATCCTACACTACACAAACACCACTGCACTACCATAAACCCTAAAAAACTACCCCCAGCATGACCCCCTACACTACACAAACACAACTGCACTATCCTACACCCTAAAATACTATCCCCAGCATTACCCCTACACTATAGAAACACCACTGCACTACCCTAAACCCTAAAACACTACCCCCTAAAGTACACAAACACTACTGCACTACCCTAAACCTTAAAACACTACCCCCAGCATGACCCCCTACACTACACAAACACCATTGCACTACCCTAAACCCTAAAACACTACCCCCAGCACGACCCCCTTCACTACCCAAACACAACTGCACTACGTTAAACCCAAAACACTATCCGTAGTACCACCCCGTACACTACCCAAAAACCACTGCTCTAGCCTAAACCCTAAAACATGAACCCCTACACTACACAAACACCACTGCACTACCCTAAACCCTAAAACACTACCCCCAGCCAGACCCCCTACACTACCCAAACACCATTGCATTACCCTAAACCTTAAAACACTACCCCAGCACTACAGCCTACACTAACCAAACACCACTGCACTACCATAAACCCTAAAACACAACCCCCGCACAACGCGCTACACTACACAAACACCATTGTACTACCCTAAACCCTAAAACACTACCTCAGCACGACCCCCTTCACTACTCAAGCACAACTGCACAACGCTAAACCCATAAACACTACCCCCAGCACGACCCCCTACACTACCCAAAAACCACTAGACTATCCTAAACCCTAAAACATGAACCCTACACTTCACAAACACCACTGCATTACCCTAAACCCTATAAAACTACCCCCAGCATAACCCACTACACTACACATACACCACTGCACTACCCTAAACCCTAAAACACTACCCCCTGCAGTACACAAATACCACTGCATTACCCTCAACCCTAAAACACTACCCCCAGCACGACCCCCTACACGACACCAACACCACTGCACTACCCTCAACCCTAAAACACTACTCCCAGCACGACCCCCTACACTACACAAACACCACTGCACTACCCTAAACCCTAAATCACTACCCCAAGCACGACCCCCTACACTACCCAAACACCACTGCACTACCCTAAACCCTAAAACACTACCCCCAGAATGACTCCCTACACTACACAAACACCACTGCACTACCCTAAACCCTAAAACACTACCCCCAGCACAACTCTCTACACTTCCCAAACACCACTGCACTACACTAAACCCTAAATCTACCCCAGCATGACCTTCCACACTACACAAACACCACTGTACTACCCTAAACCCTAAAACAATATCCCCAGCACAAACCCTACAGTACCCAAACACCACTACACAACCCTAAACCCTAAAACAAGACTCCCTACACTACACAAACACCACTGTACTACCCTAAACCCTAAAACACTAACCCCAGCATGACACCCTACAATACCCAAACACCACTACACAACCCTAAACCCTAAAACAAGACTCCCTACACTACACAAACACCACTGTACTACCCTAATCCCTAAAACACTATCCTCAGCATAAACCCCTAAACTACACAAACACGACTACACTACCCTAAACCCTAAAACACTACCCTAGCACTACCCCTTACACTACCCAAACACCAGTGCACTACCCTAAAGCACTAACCCCAGCACGACCCCCTTCACTACACAAACACCACTGCTCTACCCTAAACCCTAAAACACTAACCGCAGCACGACTCCCTATACTACACAAACACCACTGCACTACCCTAAACCCTAAAACACTACCCCAGCACTACCCCCTACACTACCCAAACACCACTGCACTACCCTAAACCCTAAAACACTACCCCCAGCATGACCCCTATACTACACATACACCACTGCACTACCCTAAAGCCTAAAACACTACCCCCTGCAGTACACAAATACCACTGCATTACCCTCAACCCTAAAAACCTACCCCCAGCTCAACCCCCTACACTACACAAACAACACTGCACTACCCTCAACCCTAAAACACTACTCCCAGCACGACCCCCTACACTACACAAACAGCACTGCACTACCCTAAACCCTAAATCTACCCCAACATGACCCCCTACACTACCCAAACACCACTGCACTACCCTAAACCCTAAAACACAACCCCCAGCATGAATCCCTACACTACCCATACACCACTGCACTACCCTAAACCCTAAAACACTATCCCCAGCACTACCCCCTACACTACACAAACACCACTGCACTACCCTAAACCCTAAAACACTACCCCAGCACTACCCCCTACACTACCCAAACACCACTGCACTACCCTAAACCCTAAAATACTACCCCCAGCATGACCCTCTATACTAAACACACACCACTGCACTACCCTAAAGCCTAAAACACTACCCCCTGCAGTACACAAATACCACTGTATTACCCTCAACCCTAAAACACAACCCCCAGAATGAAACCCTACACTACCCATACACCACTGCACTACCCTAAACCCTAAAACACTACTCCCAGCACGACCCCCTACACTACACAAACAGCACTGCACTACCCTAAACCCTAAACCTACCCCAACATGACCCCCTACACTACCCAAACACCACTGCACTACCCTAAACCCTAAAACACAACCCCCAGAATGAAACCGTACACTACCCATACACCACTGCACTACCCTAAACCCTAAAACACTACCCCCAGCACGACCCCCTACACTACACAAACAACACTGCACTACCCTCAAATCTAAAACACTACTCCCAGCACGACCCCCTACACTACACAAACACCACTGCACTACCCTAAACCCTAAAACACTATCCCGAGCACAAACACCTACACTACCTAAACACCACTGCACTGCCCTCAACCCTAAGACACTAACCCCAGCATGACACCCTACACTACCCAAACACCACTGCACTACCCTATACCCTAAAACACTAGCCCCTATACTACACAAACACCAGTGCACTACCCTAAACCCTAAAACACTACCCCCTGCAGTACACAAACACCTCTGAACTACCCTAATCCCTAAAACACTATCCCAAGAACGACCCCATACACTACACAAACACCACTGTACTACCCTAAACCCTAAAACACTACCCCCAGCATGACCCCCTTCACTACCCAAACACAACTGCACTACGCTTAACCCTAAAACACTACCCCAGCACTTCTCCCTACACTACCCAAACACCACTGCACTACCCTAAACCGTAAAACACTAACCCCAGCACGACCCCTATACTACACAAACACCACTGCACCACCCTAAACCCTAAAACACTACCCCAGCACTTCTACCTACACTACCCAAACAGCACTGCACTACCCTAAACCCTAAAACACATTACCCCCAACACGAACCCCTACACTACACAAACAGCACTACACCACCCTAATCCCTAAATCACTACCCCCAGCCCAACTCCCTACACTACACAAACACCACTGCACTACCTTAAACCCTAAAACACTACCCCAGCACAACTCCCTACACTTCCCAAACACCACTGCTCTACACTAAATCCTAAATCTAACCCCAGCATGACCTTCCACACTACACAAACACCACTGTACTACCCTAAACCCTAAAATATTATCCCCAGCACAAACCCTACACTACCCAAACACCACTGCACTACCCTAAACCCTAAAACACTAACCCCAGCATGACACCCTACACTAACCAAACACCACTACACAACCCTAAACCCTAAAACAAGACTCCCTACACTACACAAACACCACTGCACTACCCTAAACCCTAAAACACTAACCCCAGCATGACACCCTACAATACCCAAACACCACTACACAACCCTAAACCCTAAAACAAGACTCCCTACACTACACAAACACCACTGTACTACCCTAAACCCTAAAACACTATCCTCAGCATAAACCCCTACACTACACAAACACGACTACTCTACCCTAAACCTTAAAACACTACCCTAGCACTACCCCTTACACTACCCAAACAGCACTGCACTACCCTAAAACACTACCCCCAGCACGACCCCCTACACTACACAAACACCACTGCACTAACATACACCCTAAAACACTACCCCAAGCACGACCCCCTACACTAACCAAACACCACTGCTCTACCCTAAACCCTAAAACACTAACCCCAGCACGACTCCCTATACTACACAAATATCACTGCACTAACCTAAACCCTAAAACAATACCCCAAGCACGACTCCCTACACTTCCTAAACACCACTGAACTATATTTAACCCAAAATCTACCCCCAGCATGACCTCCCACACTACACAAACACCACTGTACTACCTTAAACACTAAAACACTACCCCCAGCCCGACCCCCTACACTACTCAAACACCACTGCACTACCCTACACCCTAAAACACTACCCCAAGCACGACCCCCTACACTAACCAAACACCACTGCTCTACCCTAAACCCTAAAACACTACCCCCAGCATGACTCCCTACACCACACAAATATCACTGCACTACCCTAAACCCTAAAACACTACCCCAAGCACGACTCCTTCACTTCATAAACACCACTGAACTACACTTAACCCTAAATCTACCCCCAGCATGACATCCCACACTACAAAAACACCACTGTACTACGTTAAACCCAGCACAAACCCCTACACAAACCAAACACCACTGCACTACCCTAAACCCTAAAACACTAACCCCAGCATGACACACTACACTACCCAAACACCACTGCACTACCCTATACCCTAAAACATGACTCCCTACACTACACAAACACCACTGTACTACCCTAAACCCTAAAACACTGTCCTCGGCATAAACCCCTACACTACACAAACACCACTGCACTACCCTAAACCCTAAAACACTACCCCTAGCCCGACCCCCTACATTACACAAACACCACTGGAATACCCTAATCCCTAAAACACTACCCCCAGCATGACCCCCTACACTACACAAACAACAGTGCACTACCCTAAACCCTAAAACACTACCCCCAGCACGACCCCCTTCACTAGCCAAACACAACTGCACTACGCTAAACCCAAAACACTATCCGTAGTACCACCCCCTACACTACCCAAAAACCACTGCTCTAGCCTAAACCCTAAAACATGACCCCCTACACTACACAAACACCACTGCACTACCCTAAACCCTAAAACACTATCCACAGCATGACCCCCTACACTGCACAAAAACCACTGCACTACGCTAAACCCTAAAACACTACCCCTACACTATACAAACACCAGTGCACTACCCTAAACCCTAAAACACTACCTCCAGCATCACATCCTACACTACACAAACACCACTGCACTACCATAAACCCTAAAAAACTACCCCCAGCATGACCCCCTACACTACACAAACACAACTGCACTATCCTACACCCTAAAATACTATCCCCAGCATTACCCCTACACTATAGAAACACCACTGCACTACCCTAAACCCTAAAACACTACCCCCTAAAGTACACAAACACTACTGCACTACCCTAAACCCTAAAACACTACCCCCAGCATGACCCCCTACACTACACAAACACCATTGCACTACCCTAAACCCTAAAACACTACCCCCAGCACGACCCCCTTCACTACCCAAACACAACTGCACTACGTTAAACCCAAAACACTATCCGTAGTACCACCCCGTACACTACCCAAAAACCACTGCTCTAGCCTAAACCCTAAAACATGAACCCCTACACTACACAAACACCACTGCACTACCCTAAACCCTAAAACACTACCCCCAGCCAGACCCCCTACACTACCCAAACACCATTGCATTACCCTAAACCTTAAAACACTACCCCAGCACTACAGCCTACACTAACCAAACACCACTGCACTACCATAAACCCTAAAACACAACCCCCGCACAACCCGCTACACTACACAAACACCATTGTACTACCCTAAACTCTAAAACACTACCTCAGCACGACCCCCTTCACTACTCAAGCACAACTGCACAACGCTAAACCCATAAACACTACCCCCAGCACGACCCCCTACACTACCCAAAAACCACTAGACTATCCTAAACCCTAAAACATGAACCCTACACTTCACAAACACCACTGCATTACCCTAAACCCTATAAAACTACCCCCAGCATAACCCACTACACTACACATACACCACTGCACTACCCTAAACCCTAAAACACTACCCCCTGCAGTACACAAATACCACTGCATTACCCTCAACCCTAAAACACTACCCCCAGCACGACCCCCTACACGACACCAACACCACTGCACTACCCTCAACCCTAAAACACTACTCCCAGCACGACCCCCTACACTACACAAACACCACTGCACTACCCTAAACCCTAAATCACTACCCGAAGCACGACCCCCTACACTACCCAAACACCACTGCACTACCCTAAACCCTAAAACACTACCCCCAGAATGACTCCCTACACTACACAAACACCACTGCACTACCCTAAACCCTAAAACACTACCCCCAGCACGACTCCCTACACTTCCCAAACACCACTGCACTACACTAAACCCTAAACCTACCTCCAGTTGACCTCCCACACTACACAAACACCACTGTACGACCCTAAACCCTAAAACACTATCCCGAGCACAAGCCCATACACTACCCAAACAAAACTGCATTGCCCTAAACCCTAAAACACTAACCCCAGCATGACACCCTACACTACCCAAACACCACTGCACTACCCTATACCCTAAAACATGACTCCATACACTACACAAATACCAGTACACTACCCTAAACCCTAAAATACTACCCACAGCATGACCCCCTACACTACACAAACACCACTGCACTACCCTAAACCCTAAAACACTACCCCCTACATCACACAAACACCAGTACACTACCCTAATACCTAAAGCACTACCCATTGCAGTACACAAACACCACTGAACTACCCTAAACCCAAAAACACTACCCCCAGCACGACCCCCTACACTATACAAACACCACTGCACTACCCTAAACACTTAAACACTACCCCCTACAGAACACAAACACCACTGCACTACCCTAAACCCTAAAACACTACCCCCAACATGACCCCCTACACTACCCAAACACCACTGCACTACCTAAACCCTAAAACACTACCCCAGCACTACTACCTACACTACCCAAACACCACTGCACTACCCTAAACCCTAAAACACATTGCCCCCAGCACGACCCCCTATACTACACAAACAATACTGCAATACCCTAATCCCTAAAACACTACCCCCAGCACAAATCCCTGCACTACCCAAACACCACTGCACTACCCTAAACCCTAAAACACTACCCCAGCATGACCCCCTACACTACACAAACACCACTGCACTACCCTAAACCCTAAAACCCTACACCTTACACTACACAAACACCAAAGCAGTACCCTAAACCCTAAAACACTACCCCCAGCATGACCCCCTTCACTACAGAAACACAACTGCACTACGCTAAACCCAAAACACTACCCGCAGTACCACCCCCTACACTACCCAAAAACCACTGCACTAGCCGAAACCCTAAAACATGACCCCCTACACTACACAAACACCACTGCACTACCCTAAACCCTAAAACACTACCTCAGCCCGACCCCCTACACTACTCAAACACCACTGCACTACCCTAAACCCTAAAACACTATCCCCAGCACAAACCCCTACACTACCCAAACACCACTGCACTACCCTAAACCCTAAAACACTAACCCCAGCATGACACCCTACCCTATCCAAACACCACTTCACTACCCTAAATGCTAAAACACAACCCCTGCAGTACACAAACATCAGTGCACTATCCTCAACCCTAAAACACTACCCCCAGCACGACCCCCTACACTACAAAAATACCACTGCACTACCCTAAACCCTAAAACACTAAACCCTACAGTACACAAACACCACTTCACTACTCAAACCCTAAATCACTACCCCCAGCACGACCCCCTATACTACACAAACACCACTGCACAACCCTAAACCCTAAAACACTACCCCAGCACTACTCCCTACACTACCCAAACAGCACTGCACTACCATAAACCCTAAAACACATTACCCCCAGCACGACCCCCTACACTACACAAACAGCACTGCACTACCCTAAACCCTAAAACACTACCCCAAGCACGAACTCCTACACTAGCCAAACACCACTGCACTACCCTAAACCCTAAAACACTACCCCCAGCACAACTCCCTACACTACACAAACACCACTGCACTACCTTAAACCCTAAAACACTACCCCCAGCACATCTCCCTACACTTCCCAAACTCCACTGCACTACACTAAACCCTAAATCTACCCCCAGCATGATCTTCTACACTACACAAACACCACTGTACTACCCTAAACCCTAAAACACTATACCCAGCACAAACCCTACACTACCCAAACACCACTGCACTACCCTAAACCCTAAAACACTAACCCCAGCATGACACCCTACACTACCCAAACACCACTACCCAACCCTAAACCCTAGAACAAGACTCACTACACTACACAAACACCACTGCACTACCCTAAACCCTAAAACACTAACCCCAGCATGACACCCTACACTACCCACACACCACTACACAAGCCTAAAGCCTAACACAAGACTCCTACAATACACAAACACCACTGTACTACCCTAAACCATAAAACACTATCCCAAGCACAAACCCCTACACTACCCAAACACCACTGCACTACCCTAAACCCTCAAACACTAACCCCAGCATGACACCCTACACTACACAAACACCACTGCACTACCCTAAACCCTAAACACTACCCCCTACACTACACAAACACCAGTGCACTACCCTAAACCCTAAAACAATACCCCCAGTATGACCCCCTACACTACCCAAACACCACTGCACTACCCTAAACCCTAAAACACTACTCCCAGCATGAACCCCTACACTATCCAAACACCACTGCACTGCCCTAAACCCTAAAACACTAACCCCAGCATGACACCCTACACTACCCACACACCACTGCACTACCCTATACCCTAAAACATGACTCCATACACTACACAAACACCAATGCACTACCACAAACCCTAAAACACGACCCACAGCCTGACCCCCTACACTACACAAACACCACTGCACTACCCTAAACCCTAAAACACTACACCCTACACTACACAAACACCAGTGCACTACCCTAAACCCTAAAACACTACCCCCAGCATGACCCCCTACACTACACAAAAACCACTGCACTACCCTAAACCCTAAAACACTACCCCCAGCATGACGCCGTACACAACCCAAACACCACTGCACTATCCTACACCCTAAAATACTATCCCCAGTATTACACCCTATACTATAGAAACACCACTGCACTACCCTAAACCCTAAAACACTACCCCAAGCATGACCCCCTCACAACACAAACACCACTGCACTATCCTAAACCCTAAAGCACTACCCCCAGCCAGACCCCCTACACTACCCAAACACCATTGCATTACCCTAAACCTTAAAACACTACCCCAGCACTACACCCTACACTAACCAAACACCACCGCACTACCATAAACCCTAAAACACAACCCCCGCACAACCCGCTACACTACAAAAACACCATTGTACTACCCTAAACCCTAAAACACTACCCCAGCACGACCCCCTTCACTACTCAAGCACAACGCTAAACCCATAAACACTACCCCCAGCACGACCCCCTACACTACCCAAAAACCACTAGACTATCCTAAACCCTAAAACATGAACCCTACACTTCACAAACACCACTGCACTACCCTAAACCCTATAACACTACCCCCAGCATAACCCCCTACACTACACATACACCACTGCACTACCCTAAACCCTAAAACACTACCCCCTGCAGTACACAAATACCACTGCATTACCCTCAACCCTAAAACACTACCCCCAGCACGACCCCCTACACGACACCAACACCACTGCACTACCCTCAACCCTAAAACACTACTCCCAGCACGACCCCCTACACTACACATACACCACTGCACTACCCTAAACCCTAAATCACTACCCCAAGCACGACACCCTACACTACCCAAACACCACTGCACTACCCTAAACCCTAAAACACTACCCCCAGAATGACTCCCTACACTACACAAACACCACTGCACTACCCTAAACCCTAAAACACTACCCCCAGCACGACTCCCTACACTTCCCAAATACCACTGCACTACACTAAACCCTAAACCTACCTCCAGTTGACCTCCTACACTACACAAACACCACTGTACGACCCTAAACCCTAAAACATTATCCAGAGCACAAGCCCATACACTACCCAAACAAAACTGCATTGCCCTAAACCCTAAAACACTAACCCCAGCATAACACCCTACACTACCCAAACACCACTGCACTACCCTATACCCTAAAACATGACTCCATACACTACACAAATACCAGTACACTACCCTAAACCCTAAAATACTACCCACAGCATGACCCCCTACACTACACAAACACCACTGCACTACCCTAAACCCTAAAACACTACCCCCTACATCACACAAACACCAGTACACTACCCTAATACCTAAAACACTACCCCCTGCAGTACACAAACACCACTGAACTACCCTAAACCCAAAAACACTACCCCCAGCACGACCTCCTACACTATACAAACACCACTGCACTACCCTACACACTTAAACACTACCCCCTACAGAACACAAACACCACTGCACTACCCTAAACCCTAAAACACTACCCCCAACATGACCCCCTACACTACCCAAACACCACTGCACTACCTAAACCCTAAAACACTACCCCAGCACTACTACCTACACTACCCAAACACCACTGCACTACCCTAAACCCTAAAACACATTGCCCCCAGCACAACTCCCTGCACTACCCAAACACCACTGCACTACCCTAAACCCTAAAACACTACCCCAGCATGACCCCCTACACTACACAAACACCACTGCACTACCCTAAACCCTAAAACCCTACACCCTACACTACACAAACACCAAAGCAGTACCCTAAACCCTAAAACACTACCCCCAGCACGACCCCCTTCACTACCCAAGCACAACTGCACTACGCTAAACCCAAAACACTACCCGCAGTACCACCCCCTACACTACCCAAAAACCACTGCACTAGCCTAAACCCTTAAACATGACTCCCTACACTACACAAACACCACTGCACTACCCTAAACCCTAAAACACTACCCCCAGCCCGACCCCCTACACTACTCAAACACCACTGCACTACCCTAAACCCTAAAACACTATCCCCAGCACAAACCCCTACACTACCGAAACACCACTGCACTACCCTAAACCCTAAAACACTAACCCCAGCATGACACCCTACCCTATCCAAACACCACTGCACTACCCTAAACGCTAAAACACAACCCCTGCAGTACACAAACACCAGTGCACTATCCTCAACCCTAAAACACTACCCCCAGCACGACCCCCTACACTACAAAAATACCACTGCACTACCCTAAACCCTAAAACACTACCCCCTACAGTACACAAACACCACTTCACTACTCAAACCCTAAATCACTACCCCCAGCACGACCCCCTATACTACACAAACACCACTGCACAACCCTAAACCCTAAAACACTACCCCAGCGCTACTCCCTACACTACCCAAACAGCACTGCACTACCCTAAACCCTAAAACACATTACCCCCAGCACGACCCCCTACACTACACAAACACCACTGCACTACCCTAAACCCTAAAACACTACCCCAAGCACGAACTCCTACACTACCCAAACACCACTGCACTACCCTGAACCCTAAAACACTACCCCAGCACAAATCCCTACACTACTCAAACACCACTGCACTACCCTAAACCCAAAAACACAACCCCCTACACTACACAAACACCACTGCACTACCTTAAACCCTAAAACACTACCCCCAGCACATCTCCCTACACTTCCCAAACTCCACTGCACTACACTAAACCCTAAATCTACCCCCAGCATGATCTTCTACACTACAAAAACACCACTATGCTACCCTAAACCCTAAAACACTATACCCAGCACAAACCCTACACTACCCAAACAACACTGCACTACCCTAAACCCTAAAACACTAACCCCAGCATGACACCCTACACTACCCAAACACCACTACCCAACCCTAAACCCTAGAACAAGACTCACTACACTACACAAACACCACTGCACTACCCTAAACCCTAAAACACTAACCCCAGCATGACACCCTACACTACCCAAACACCACTACACAAGCCTAAAGCCTAACACAAGACTCCTACAATACACAAACACCACTGTACTACCCTAAACCATAAAACACTATCCCAAGCACAATCCCCTACACTACCCAAACACCACTGCACTACCCTAAACCCTCAAACACTAACCCCAGCATGACACCCTACACTACCAAAACACCACTGCACTACCCTATACCCTAAAACATGACTCCCTAAACTACACAAACACCACTGCACTACCCTAAACCCTAAACACTACCCCCTACACTACACAAACACCAGTGCACTACCCTAAACCCTAAAACAGTACCCCCAGCATGACCCCCTACACTACCCAAACACCACTGCACTACCCTAAACCCTAAAACACTACTCCCAGCATGAACCCCTACACTATCCAAACACCACTTCACTGCCCTAAACCCTAAAACACTAACCCCAGCATGACACCCTATACTACCCAAACACCACTGCACTACCCTATACCCTAAAACATGACTCCATACACTACACAAACACCAATGCACTACCACAAACCCTAAAACACTACCCACAGCATGACCCCCTACACTACACAAACACCACTGCACTACCCTAAACCCTAAAACACTACCCCCTACACTACACAAACACCAGTGCACTACCCTAAACCCTAAAACACTACCCCCAGCATGACCCCCTACACTACACAAACACCACTACACTACCCTAAACCCTAAAACACTACCCCCAGCATGACGCCCTACACAACCCAAACCCCACTGCACTATCCTACACCCTAAAATACTATCCCCAGTATTGCCCCCTATACCATAGAAACACCACTGCACTACCCTAAACCCTAAATCTACCCCCAACATGACCCCCTACACTACCCATACACAACTACACTACCCTAAACCCTAAAACACTACCCCCAGCACTACCCCCTATACTACACAAACACCACTGTGAGGAACTTCGATTTTCGATCACGATCGAATCTACCCGCCATTTTGTGACCCGCCGCCATTTTGTGTTGCCATCACTCAGGCAGCACGGCGAACTAAGTCTATTCTGCTTTTCCCGTAGCTTGGTGTCGAAGTACGTCCTCGGCCTTGTTTGCGCGGCTGGTGTTTGGACTGGCTGAGTACACTAATCCTTGTCTGGCTTTCCTAATCCCTGTTTCAACTATCTGTAGGCTCACACTATTCTTTCCCGATCATATCTTATCGACTGGCCTTCACTGTCTCCCGCTAGCATTCTCTCGTTTCACGACTGTCCTCCAATACACACAAACGTATCTCACCACCTGCAAGTCAGTTGTAATCTGTTAATAAATTAGTTCGGGGGTGGGATGACAAACACAGTTGGAGGAGAGGTCTCTTCGAGTCATCTGATATTTCTATTTTCGAACCTTTCTTACTGGTTCCGCTTTGTTTTCCACTTACCCTATTGGATCTTTTCTTCTATGCTTGGGGGGTGTGTTTTGTTAATAATTATGTATTGTATAGTATTTAATCTGATGCGCCACAGAGTGAAGTGGCAGTCACCTGAGAACCTACTTTGTGTACTTCTAGGATAACTGTACTAGCTGCAGCTAAATAAATCCAATCTTCTAACGCCGACAGAGTGTCCCGTGTCTCTGTGTAGCGAAGCAGGTGAACCCCGGAGACAGAGGGCGTACCCTGCGCCGCCAGGTCCAAAAGGTTCTTGTTCTTCAATTGGCGCCCAATGTGGGGCGGCTTCAGTGGTATCGGTTCTGCCCGAAGGTCGTGAGGAACCTCGCAAGAAAATTCCGGTGGGTTCGCGAGCCACACTAAGCGACCCCTGTATGTCGAAAGTGGTCCGAAGGTCTTTTGCAGCGCGGTTACTCCTTCCTGACGGCTACTGACGACCGCTGCCCTGACTGCCGCCCTGCTTTGGCCCATTCCTTTGGTGATGTATGGTAAAGCGAGACGATAGACGGGCCTCTGTTGGTGGAAGAAGACGTCCTTAGTTAAGTTAAGTATTTTCGTGGGTCGCGCCCACAACTTTGGTTCTTTGTTTGATGTCCTTAGGTATCTTAGATTTAGTCATTGCAACGACTAAAGCCGAGGGTAAGTGCATTTGTGCTGCGTAAACTGAGTTTTACTCCCTTGAAGTTTGTGAACAGTCCAGAGACATTGCGAAATGCCTGGTCTGACTAAGCTTGGAAGAATTTGTTGTCTTGGTTGTAATAGGGACTCCCAACTTGAGGACTCTTGTCCGATTCCTTCGGTTGGAACTCCCACATATGAGCTCTATTCAAAACATGGTATCGGCCCCATTGCCTTTAACGAGACATGGACTCAACACACGAAGAAAGATGGTGTTCTCAAATGGCCAGAAAACTGTAGTTTTGACCCTGATGTGCTAGATAATTTGGAAGCAGAATTATTCAAAAGAAAAGCCCGGCCGGCAATGTTTGACTCTTTCCACCTTTGGCGTAAGGAAGCCAAACAGAAAGAAATTAAACAAGCAAAACGAGATAGGAAAACACAGGTTATGACAATTATACAGGCTGCCCAACAATTCAAAAATAATGAAATTGACAATGCGACTGAAATTTCAGAAAGACAACATCGTATGTCGATAGATAAATGCTATCCGGTGTTGCCTGTTTCTCCTTCTGATAATAAGAAAGATATAGAAGAAGATCCCCTAATGTCCCATTTATTAAGGTTGCCTCCGCCCTATGCGAAAAATGCCAAGGTACCTCAACCATTACAGCCTGCTCAGCTGCTAGTGGTACCTCCGCCGGTTCCGGCTCTGCAGCATTTGCCTCCTCCAGTATTACCGCTCTTGCCGGTTTTACCATTAGTCTCGACTTCTTTGCCTTCATCTCCGGATCCTAGCTCTTCTTTGCCTTCTGCTCCTCCTGTAATTTCGCCTCCTTCTCTTGATAATTCTCCTAATATTCTGTCTCCAGTTCTAATGTCTAATTCACCGTCTATGCGTAGGCGTCTCACAGATTCTGTCACTAGTATTCTGTCTCCTTTTTTTGGAGCTCTTAATGCGTATCCGGCTTTTACTCGAAGACAATCTCGTAGTCAGTTTCCAGATTTTGAGGAACGAGAGAAGCTAGATTCTCTTGCATGAAGATGGATCAAGAAGGGTCCACAATATAGTGCGTCTGATATTATGCCTACCTTTTTGCAATGGAATGCGCCCACGCAAAGGGATGTTTTTAATGTAATGTGCGACATTCTCATTAAAGAATGGGAAGATGTGAGTTCGAGTCCGATCTCACAAGATTTGCTAGATGTCCAAGCCGATTTTGAAAAAGGACTTATTGTAGGTTCTAAAGTCGAGGAAGCTGTAAGGATACTTATCTCTTATAGAACCTTATTGTTCTCTCAGATTTTTCATGATTCCGATCCGATGGTTAAACTGACGTCGAAAAATTACCCTATGAGAGAGATTCCTCCAGTTTGGAAAGAGGAAGTTGCAGCAGCAGGTGTTAATCCAGCTATTCCTGCTCATTTTCAGCGTATATGGGTACATGTGCCATGGAAGAGATCTGAAGTTTTGGCCCTTAAGCAGACTCTACCAGATCCTCGTAAGAACCCTGCAGGTTATTACAAAGAATTATCGCAGACAATCGATGCTTGTATTATGAACCTGGCAGATATTGATATGCTAATGGGTAAAGTAGTCCGACAGACAATATGGGCTAAGATTCGTAGAGAGGATCACGCACAGGAACTAGGTGCTACTTGGAATGTTATAACTGATACAGATAGAGACCAAGTGGTTGGCGCAAAGCCTGAGGCTTTGATCTCGGAACTTCCTGGTAGAATCATTACGTTAATGAAAACTATGATGCCTGGGATAAGTTAGCAGCATGCAAGCAAAAGAAAGATGAAAGTGTCTCTGACTTCTTTATTCGTTTCGAGGAGACATTTATCGATCACAGTGGTCAGGACATGGCTACCGAGGGTGGTCAGAGATTATTCGTGGATAAATTTGTATTCAATTTGCTTCCCGAGCTGTTACACAAATTAAAGGATTCAGAAAGTTCTTGGGCTGTTTCTTCTTCTGCTCAGATATTGGCTACTGCGCAATATTATGAGAATAGGGATAAAGAAGAAAAAGAAAAGCAAGAGAAAAAGACAAAGATTTAAAAACTAAGGTTCTCTTGCAGCAAGCCTATCCTCCACGTTATGTTCAGCCTCAGACTCAACAGCCACCGCAGTTTCAGAGATTGTATCAGAAACCTAAGCCATACATTCCGCGACCTTTGTTAGGTCCTAATCAATGTGCCTATTGTAGAGAGGAAGGTCATTTTAAAAGCAGTTGTCCGGTTTTATTGCAGCGCAATGGAGCGTTATCTGCTCCACGAGGTCGTGCTGGCCTTCAGTCAGCAAACAGAGGTAGAGGTCGAGGTGTGTTGACTCAAGAACAGCGTGCCCTTCCTTCTCCTAATTCCATGAACTACTTTGATCAGCAGAATGTGAGATCTACACTAGGGGTGGGCGGAATTTGCAAAATTAACTTTCGCAAATTATCGCGAAAATGTTTAAAATTATCGCAAACAAGCAGAAATATCGCGAAGATGCGGAAGTTTTTTTCCGGCATGTACGCGAGATTTTCTGCATGGTTGCGGGTTGCCAAGTTACCCATGTGGTTGCTTGCGGGCGCGGCCATCTTGTTTTGAGTTGTCTCGCGGTGCATGATCGCGAGAAGAAAAACGTGATCGCGCGACGCATGACGTCACTGCGGGCGCGGACTGTCGCGAGACAGCGCAAATGGCTGAAAACAATACAACATCTCATGGAGAACCGACCGGATCAAGAAAACTTGTCGGCGAACGCAGGGATTCAGGTAAGGCGATCGCGCACGCGCGAGAATGTATTAATTTACAGCGCGAGCAAGAAACAAATTATCGCCAAGCTGCGGAAACCGGAAATTTTGACATTTTCGCGCTCTCCGCGGAACGCAAAAATGTCAAATTATCGGAATTTCTGCGAACGGAACGAAATTTTCGCCCAGGCCTAATCTACACAGTATTATAATGAAGACCATTATGTTGAAGGCGAGAATGAGAGTCTTCATGCTAACTAGGACAGCCATGGACAAAGTAGAGGCGTTGTGCCAATCCCAGTAGATCAAAATGGTCCTTATGTTAACGTCACTACAATGGGTGTATCAGAACCATTTCTTCTAGATACTGGAGCAATGAGAAGTTCTATTATTCATTCTAAACTCCCTGGGGCACCTTTGTCTGGCTTAACGAATGTTTCTGTAGGATTTTCTGGCGCCCCTGTTCGCAATCCGGTTTCTTGTCCTTTGCCTATTTCAGTTGGTCCTTATGACTTGGAAGCTCCACTTCTGTTGACGAATGGTTGTGGTGAGAATCTGTTGGGTCTAGACCTATTGAAAAGAATGCATGCTACAATATATTGTTCTCCTTCAGGCGTACATCTTACTCTAGGTCAGAACTTGATCTCCCCAATGTATCGGTCTAAAGTTCAGTTTCCTCCCGAGTTGCTTTCTCTTCCGACAGCACTTTAGTCCACGGGTCCGAACGATGTGGGTTGTCTTGAGATATCACCTTATGTTGTCACTCTCAAGCCCAATGTTGAATTACCACGTATCCCACAATATAGAATTTCTGCTGAAGGTGAAAAAGCGCTTTTGGAAATCATTCATGACCTAATTCGGAAGGATGTGGTTGAAGAAACGAGAGGTAACACATGCAATAGTCCTATTCTTCCTGTTCTTAAACGTACTGATCCTTTTCAGCCTCCTGTGTACCGGTTTGTGATTGGTCTGCGAGAAGTAAACAAAATTGTGATTCCACAATTTCCTGTTGTTCCAGACATCACTGCCTTGTTGACTATGATACCTTCCACAGCAACTTGGTTTGCAGAAGAGAGTAGGGATATTTTTGGTTTTTCTCTTGGAGGCTGAAGCTTCCAATTTAAGCGCGCACCCCAAGGGTACTGTGAAAGTCCCTCCATTTACAGCCAAGCTTTGAAATGTCATCTTGATACTTTTCATTTGCCGTCTGGTGCCGCCCTTATCCAATATATGGACGACTTGTTAGTCGCCGCCGATTCAGAAGATATCTGCAAAGATGTCACTGTTGCACTGTTACGTCACTTGTTTAAGCTGAATCACAAGGTTTCACCCTCCAAACTGCAATATGTTTGTCGAGAGGTTACCTACTTGGGTCATCTCCTATCAAAGGAGGGACGACGATTGACACCAGAACGAAATCAGGCGATTGCGCGAATGTCTATACCATCCACACAAAGGGAAGTACGTGCTTTTCTGGGAATCACTTCTTATTGTAGACAGTGGATCCCTAACTTCTCTTTGATTGCCAAACCTTTGTTGGCACTCACTTTAAAAGATACGCCTCAGCCCCTTCCTTGGACTGATGAGTGCCAAAAGAGTTTCACTGATTTACGCGCTGCTCTGTGTTCTGCTCCTGTACTGGGTACCCCAGATTACACTAAGCCATTTACGCTGTATGTTCACGAGAGAGAAGGTTGTGCATTACCAGTCTTGACACAGCAATTTGGAGATAGACAGCGGCCATGTGCTTATTTTTCGGCTACATTAGATGCCGTAGCTAAAGCATTGCCCAGTTGTCTCAAAGCCACAGCAGCCGCAGCAATTTCTATCCGACAGTCTGCTGGGAAGGTGTTAGATCACACTCTTATTGTCATGGTGCCGCATGCGGTGGATACTTTGCTAAACAGAACGAAGACACAGCATCTTACGAGTGCACGATTAACTGTTTACGAGCTGACGCTTTTGGCTAGTCACGTGCACATCAAACGATGTAATACCCTGAATCCAGCTACTTTGTTGCCCTTTCCAAATGAGGAGAGTGCTGAGGAGAATGTTGAGGATCAGCATGATTGTTTCTTCCGTACTGAGGAAGAGACAAAAGGAAGAATTGACCTGAGAGACACACCGTTAGAGAATCCAGATGGGACTCTCTAGGTAGATGGTTCTTGTTTTAAGATGCCTAATGGAGACACGGTTTCAGCCTATGCTGTAACTACCTTACATACGATTGTGGAAACTGCACGCATTAGACACAATTCAGCGCAAGCAGCAGAGTTGATAGTACTGACGAGAGCTTGTGTATTATCGAAAGGGAAAAGAGTGAACGTGTACACTGACAGTCAATATGCTTTTGGTGTCGCGTTCAATTTTGGGCGTCTCTGGAGAGAAAGGGGTTTCTTAACTTCACATGGCACTAAGATACAACATGGCCAGTTAGTGTAGTGCTCACAAGAAGATTACGGATAATGTTGGACGAGGAAATGCATTTGCTGATGAAACAGCAAAGAAAACAGCAAGAGATTCAACAAGTCGAATGTATATGGCAGGTCCTGCGAATTGGGTCAGAGAGAAAGGAATGTGTGAGAATACAGTGGAAAGCATGAAAGCGATTCAGAAAGAGGCTACAGAAAGTGGAGAGAAAGTACGGGAATGTTGGATGAGATGGGTTGTTGGGTAGAACACTTGGTTTTCTGTTATTGATCTAAAGAATGCCTTCTTCAGTATTCCTATTGCAGAAGAGAGTAGGGATATTTTTGGTTTTTCTCGTGGAGGCTGAAGCTTCCGATTTAAGCGCGCACCCCAAGGGTACTGTGAAAGTCCCTCCATTTACAGCCAAGCTTTGAAATGTCGTCTTGATACTTTTCATTTGCCGTCTGGTGCCGCCCTTATCCAATATATGGACGACTTGTTAGTCGCCGCCGATTCAGAAGATATCTGCAAAGATGTCACTGTTGCACTGTTACGTCACTTGTTTAAGCTGAATCACAAGGTTTCACCCTCCAAACTGCAATATGTTTGTCGAGAGGTTACCTACTTGGGTCATCTCCTATCAAAGGAGGGACGACGATTGACACCAGAACGAAATCAGGTGATTGCGCGAATGTCTATACCATCCACACAAAGGGAAGTAAGTGCTTTTCTGGGAATCACTTCTTATTGTAGACAGTGGATCCCTAACTTCTCTTTGATTGCCAAACCTTTGTTGGCACTCACTTTAAAAGATACGCCTCAGCCCCTTCCTTGGACTGATGAGTGCCAAAAGAGTTTCACTGATTTACGCGCTGCTCTGTGTTCTGCTCCTGTACTGGGTACCCCAGATTACACTAAGCCATTTACGCTGTATGTTCACGAGAGAGAAGGTTGTGCATTACCAGTCTTGACACAGCAATTTGGAGATAGACAGCGGCCATGTGCTTATTTTTCGGCTACATTAGATGCCGTAGCTAAAGCATTGCCCAGTTGTCTCAAAGCCACAGCAGCCGCAGCAATTTCTATCCGACAGTCTGCTGGGATGGTGTTAGATCACACTCTTATTGTCATGGTGCCGCATGCGGTGGATACTTTGCTAAACAGAACGAAGACACAGCATCTTACGAGTGCACGATTAACTGGTTACGAGCTGACGCTTTTGGCTAGTCACGTGCACATCAAACGATGCAATACCCTGAATCCAGCTACTTTGTTGCCCTTTCCAAATGAGGAGAGTGCTGAGGAGAATGTTGAGGATCAGCATGATTGTTTCTTCCGTACTGAGGAAGAGACAAAAGGAAGAATTGACCTGAGAGACACACCGTTAGAGAATCCAGATGGGACTCTCTAGGTAGATGGTTCTTGTTTTAAGATGCCTAATGGAGACACGGTTTCAGCCTATGCTGTAACTACCTTACATACGATTGTGGAAACTGCACGCATTAGACACAATTCAGCGCAAGCAGCAGAGTTGATAGTACTGACGAGAGCTTGTGTATTATCGAAAGGGAAAAGAGTGAACGTGTACACTGACAGTCAATATGCTTTTGGTGTCGCGTTCAATTTTGGGCGTCTCTGGAGAGAAAGGGGTTTCTTAACTTCACATGGCACTAAGATACAACATGGCCAGTTAGTGTAGTGCTCACAAGAAGATTACGGATAATGTTGGACGAGGAAATGCATTTGCAGATGAAACAGCAAAGAAAACAGCAAGAGATTCAACAAGTCGAATGTATATGGCAGGTCCTGCGAATTGGGTCAGAGAGAAAGGAATGTGTGAGAATACAGTGGAAAGCGTGAAAGCGATTCAGAAAGAGGCTACAGAAAGTGGAGAGAAAGTACGGGAATGTTGGATGAGATGGGTTGTTGGGTAGAATTATCCGAACATCAACGTTAGTTGTTACCGGATGCTTATGTACTCCCAGTGGTTACTACGGCTCATGGTCCAGCTCACCTTAGTGGAAAAGGCATTTGTAAACTTTTAGCTCCAGTTTGGCAAAATGAAAATATCCCGAAATGTGCAGACAACGTTGTAAAGCATTGTATTGTTTGTCTGATGTACAATCCAGGAAAGGGAACCCCCACTCCAGCAGGTCACTTTGCTCCTCCGACATACCAATTTGAAGTGTTGCAAATCGATTACATCCATATGGATCGATGCAACAACCTCAAATATGTTCTGGTGGTAGTATGTGCCTTTTCGAGGTGGATTGAAGCATACCCTTTGAAAGATAACACAGCTTTGTCTACAGCTAAAATCCTACTAAAAGAGTTCTTTTCCAGGTTTGGTTTGCCGCGCATTGTCTGGAGTGACAATGGGAGCGAATTTGTTGGCCAAGTCATGCAGAAAGTTTGTGCTGGTCTTGGAATCAAGCAAAAGTTCCACGCGGCAAATCATCCACAGTCAGCGGGTTTAGTAGAATGTTACAATGGAACCTTGAAGTTGAAATTAGCGAAGATTCAAGCAAGTACGGGACTTAATTGGCCTGATGCTTTGCCGTTAGCTCTGCTATCCACCAGAACTGCAGTACACTCTCGTCTGGGACTTAGCCCTTACGAAGTGGTGTTTGGCCGTCCGGCCAACGTATGAGGAATACCTTGTCCTAAAAAGTTCTCAGATTTGCCCTACCCAATGTTGATTGACTATCTGCATGACCTTACAACTAAATTGCATGTCCTTCATCGACAGGTTCAGAGTGCTTTGCCGGAGGCTTCCACAGATCCAGGTCATTCCATCCGACCAGGTGACTGGGTCTGCACCCGAAATTTTCAGAAGAAAAAGAATTTGGATCCCAGATGGCAAGAGCCCCGTATGGTCCTACTCACGACAAGAACAGCAGTGAAAGTTGAAGGAAAGAAAAATTGGATTCATGGTGTGCATTGCAAGAAAGTACCCTTGCCCTTGCCTTTTGATCAGTGGGTTCGTAGAGGGGTTGGTGACTGTGAATGCGAAACGGTTCCACGATTTGTACCCTTTAGCGATGCACACCTGAATGGGACATTGTCTGAGAATGAGGACGACGACATTTTACAGGAAGCAATTCCATCGCATCGTCGCTTGGATACGACTGAACCCCGAACATTGTTTCAAGATCAGAGTGTTCGGGGAAGGAGCGTTATCACCTCAGGCCCAGACCAAACAACAATTGAAACTTTCTTCTCCCTTGTGTAGTGTTCTGTTTAGGTTGCAGGGTCACGGTAGGAGTCTAGGTCACGACCTGAGTAGTGACAATAGGTCTGCAGGATCCTCAGTGTCATAGGACGGTAGAGCATCGTGACTTCAGTGATTGAGGAAGATTGCCGTGAGCATCCACTAGTGAAAATGGAAACTACACCAAGTAATAAAGAGAGAAGAGATGAAATGAAGAAAGCATCTTTTAAAATAATGTACAGTCGTTATAGTATAACTCTATGTGTTTTTATATCATTATGTATTGCTTTGGCGATTATTGGTTGGATTGTTTATGTATTGCAGCCAAGAAACAACTCCCCTTTTTCCTCTTTGCCTTCTTCTACTATCTCTCCACACCTCTGTCATACTTTTCCCTCACATGAACTTGTCAGAAGAACCGAGTATTACAACAATTCTTTTGTCCAACTATTACACCAGTATCAATTAGTGGTTAACACAAACTGATTGTTGGGTATGTGGTCTTATGCCCCATACCACTGAGAAAGGAATACCATATCTAGTTCTTCCATTTTCTTATGAGGGTTCCGCTTGGGCATTCTTCATTATTTTCTCCAATGCTTATCAAAGCAAATTCAGACGGTCCGTTACTTCACAAATTAATTATCCGGATTTTAGTCATAGTTCCTTGATTAAGGGTATGGTAGTTATGGCTAAAATCATGGAGAATAGCAAGATTTCCATCGACGAAAGGAAAGCATACACCAATTGGAACGTCACCCAATACATGTCGAGTATTAATAATAAAATGGGAAAGGAGAAATCCTCACCAATCTGGACTATAGCGCATCAAGGTAATTTCTGTTTAAAAACAAACGATCGCTCTTCTGACACTGCACTAATGAGTAATTGCTCCTACACGTACATTTATTCCTCTCAAAACTCGCCTCCTCTAGTACCGTCTCAAGGCACCTATTTCATTTTTTATGATAGAGCTTATACTTGGTTACCAACGGGTTTCTCTGGTACTTGCTACATAGCTTTCCTTCTTCCTCCTACTTACACTGCTTCTGTCAATTATCACCGAACCCGTCTCAGCCGAGGAATTATTGACTCAAAAGACACCGCGGGACAAGAGGGAGGAGATTTCCTTAAAGGTTTTCTTCCCTTCTGGGGTCCAATGGCCAACAGCAGAAATATAAGGCAATTGGTCCGTGTCGTAGAAACTACAATAGACATCACTGTAGGAGCCTTGAGTAAAATCACGGCGGAACTACAGGCGGATCGTCTTATGACCTTGCAAAATCGAGTTGCCTTGGACTTCATTCTTGCCGATCGTGGTGGAGTGTGTAAATTGATCGGGTCAAGCTGTTGTATTTTCATTCCTAATGACGCTCCGACAGTATACCAAGCTATCTCCAAGTTGCACATAATCTCCGAGTCTATTCATCAGGACGAAGGAGATTGGTCTTTAACGGAATGGTTTTGGGGACTACTGTCCAAATGGGGTTGGAAAGCATTGACATTCCTTGGAATAATCTTGACTATCGTATTTCCTTGTTGCCTTTGTATGCACTGTGGTCCCGCTATCTGTGATCTTTGTGCTACTATGTGCATCCCAAAGCCCAAACCTCAAGTGACAGAAAACATAAGGATGATGTTACAGCAACAGCTCGATGATCTCATGGCTATTGATGTGGACTCAGATTAACGTGAGTCTATCTTGCCTGAGTTCTGGCAAAAGGAGTGTCTGAGGAACTTCGATTTTCGATCACGATCGAATCGACCCGCCATTTTGTGACCCGCCGCCATTTTGTGTTGCCATCACTCAGGCAGCACGGCGAACTAAGTCTATTCTGCTTTTCCCGTAGCTTGGTGTCGAAATACGTCCTCAGCCTTGTTTGCGAGGCTGGTGTTTGGACTGGCCGAGTACACTAATCCTTGTCTGGCTTTCCTAATCCCTGTTTCAACTATCTGTAGGCTCACACTATTCTTTCCCGATCATATCTTATCGACTGGCCTTCACTGTCTCCCGCTAGCATTCTCTCGTTTCACGACTGTCCTCCAATACACACAAACGTATCTCACCACCTGCAAGTCAGTTGTAATCTGTTAATAAATTAGTTCGGGGGTGGGATGACAAACACAGTTGGAGGAGAGGTCTCTTCTAGTCATCTGATATTTCTATTTTCGAACCTTTCTTACTCGTTCCGCTTTGTTTTCCACTTACCCTATTGGCTCTTTTCTTCTATGCTTGGGGCGTGTGTTTTGTTAATAATTATGTATTGTATAGTATTTAATCTGATGCGCCACAGAGTGGAGTGGCAGTCTCCTGAGAACCTACTTTGTGTACTTCTAGGATAACTGTACTAGCTGCAGCTAAATAAATCTAATCTTCTAACGCCGACAGAGTGTCCCGTGTCTCTGTGTAGCGAAGCAGGTGAACCCCGGAGACAGAGGGCATACCCTGCGCCGCCAGGTCCAAAAAGTTCTGGTTCTTCAACTGCACTACCCTAAACCCTAAAACACTACCACAGCACTAACCCCTACACTACCCAAACACCACTGCACTACCATATACCATAAAACAATACACCCGCACAACCTCCTACACTACACAAACACCATTGCACTATCCTAAACCCTAAAACACTACCCCCAGCACGACCCCCTTCACTGTCCAAGCACAACTGCACAACGCTAAATCCAAAAGCACTACCCCCAGCATGACCCCCTACACTACCCAAAAACCACTGCACTTCCATAAACCCTAATACACTATCCCCAGCACGACCCCCTACACTACACAAACACCACTGCACTACCCTAAACCCTAAAAGACTGCCCCCTGCAGTACACAAACACCACTGAACTACCCTAAATCCTAAAACACTACCCCCAGCATGACCCCTACACTATACAAACACCACTGCATTACCCTAAACCCTAAAACACTACCCCCTACACTATACAAACACCACTGCACTACCCTAAACCCTAAAACACTACCCCCTACAGTACACAAACACCACTGCACTACCCTAAATCCTAAACCACTACCACAGCACTACTCCCTACACTAACCAAACACCACTGCACTACCCTAAACCCTAAAACACTATCCCCAGCACGACCCCCTACACTACACAAACACCACTGCACTACCCTAAACCCTAAAACACTACCCCAAGCACGACCACCTAAACTACCCAAACACCACTGCACTACCCTAAACCCTAAAACACTAACCCCAGCACGACTCCCTACACTTCCCAAACACCACTGCACTATACTAAACCCTAAATCTACCCACAGCATGACCTCCCACACTACACAAACAGCACTGTACTAAACTAAACCCTAAAACACTATCCCCAGCACAAACCCATACACTACCCAAACACCACTGCACTACCCTAAACCCTAAAACACTAACCCCAGCATGACACCCTACACTACCCACACACCACTGCACTACCCTATACCCTAAAAAATAACTCCCTACACTTCCAAAACACCACTGCACTACCCTAATCCCTAAAACACTACTCCCAGCATGACCCCCTACACTACACAAACACCACTGCACTACCCTAAACCCTAAAACACTACCCACAGCACAACTCCCTGCACTTCTCAAACACCACTGCACTATCCTAAACCTTAAAACACTACCCCCAACAGTAAACAAACACCACTGCACTACCCTAAACCCTAAAACACTACCCCAGCACGATCCCCTACAGTACACAAACCCCACTGCACTACCCTAAACCCTAAAACACTACCCCCTACACTACACAAACACCAGTGCACTACCCTAAACCCTAAAACACTACCCCAGCACGAACCCTTCACTATCCAAACACAACTCACTACGCTAAACCCAAAACACTACCACCAGTACCACCCCCTACACTACCCAAAAACCACTGCACTAGCCTAAACCATTAAACATGACCCCCTACACTACCCAAACACCACTGCACTATCCTAAACCCTAAAACACTATCCGCAGCATGACACCCTACACTACCCAAACACCACTGCACTACCCTGTACCCTAAAACACTACCCCCTACACTATACAAACACCACTGCACTACCCTAAACCCTAAAACACTACCCCCTACAGTACACAAACACCACTGCACTACCCTAAATCCTAAACCACTACCACAGCACTACTCCCTACAATACCCAAACACCACTGCACTACCCTAAACCCTAAAACACTATCCCCAGCACGACCCCCTACACTACACAAACACCACTGCACTACCATAAACCCTAAAACACTACCCCAAGCACGACCACCTAAACTACCCAAACACCACTGCACTACCCTAAACCCTAAAACACTAACCCCAGCACGACTCCCTCCACTTCCCAAACACCACTGCACTATACTAAACCCTAAATCTACCCACAGCATGACCTCCCACACTACACAAACAGCACTGTACTACACTAAACCCTAAAACACTATCCCCAGCACAAACCCATACACTACCCAAACACCACTGCACTACCCTAAACCCTAAAACACTAACCCCAGCATGACACCCTACACTACCCAAACACCACTGCACTACCCTAAACCCTAAAACACTACTCCCAGCATGACCCCCTACACTACACAAACACCACTGCACTACCCTAAACCCTAAAACACTATCCGCAGCATGACACCCTACACTACCCAAACACCACTGCACTAACCTGCACCCTAAAACATGACTCCCTACACTACACAAACACCACTGCACTGCCCTAAACCCTAAAACACTATCCACAGCATCACCCCCTACACTACACAAACACCAGTGCACTACCCTTAACCCTAAAACACTACCTCCAGCATCACCCCCTACACTACACAAACACCACTGCACTACACTAAACCCTAAAAAACTACACCCAGCATGTCCCCCTACACTACCCAAAGACCACTGCACTATCCTACACCCTAAAATACTATCCCCAGCATTAACCCAACACTATAGAAACACCACTGCACTACCTTAAACCCTAAAACACTAACCCCAGCATGACCCCCTACATTACCCAAACACCACTGCATTACCCTAAACCCTAAATCTACCCCCAACGTGACCCCCTACACTACCCAAACACCACTGCACTACCCTAAACCCTAAAACACTACCCCCAGCATGACACCCTACACTATCCAAACACCACTGCACTACCCTATACCCTAAAAAATGACTCCCTACACTTCCAAAACACCACTGCACTACCCTAATCCCTAAAACACTACTCTCGGCATGACCCCCTACACTACACAAACACCACTGCACTACCCTAAACCCTAAAACACTACCCCAGCACGACTCCCTGCACTTCCCAAACACCACTGCACTATCCGAAACCTTAAAACACTACCCCAACAGTAAACAAACACCACTGCACTACCCTAAACCCTAAAACACTACCCCAGCACGATCCCCTACAGTACACAAACCCCACTGCACTACCCTAAACCCCAAAACACTACCCCCTACACTACACAAACACCAGTGCACTACCCTAAACCCTAAAACACTACCCTAGCACGAACCCTTCACTATCCAAACACAACTCACTACGCTAAACCCAAAACACTACCACCAGTACCACCCCCTACACTACCCAAAAACCACTGCACTAGCCTAAACCATTAAACATGACCCCCTACACTACCCAAACACCACTGCACTATCCTAAACCCTAAAACACTATCCGCAGCATGACACCCTACACTACCCAAACACCACTGCACTACCCTGTACCCTAAAACATGACTCCCTACACTACACAAACACCACTGCACTGCCCTAAACCCTAAAACACTATCCACAGCATCACCCCCTGCACTACACAAACACCAGTGCACTACCCTTAACCCTAAAACACTACCTCCAGCATCACCCCCTACACTACACAAACACCACTGCATTACACTAAACCCTAAAAAACTACACCCAGCATGTCCCCCCACACTACCCAAAGACCACTGCACTATCCTACACCCTAAAATACTATCCCCAGCATTACCCCTACACTATAGAAACACCACTGCACTACCCTAAACCCTAAAACACTAACCCCAGCATGACCCCCTACATTACCCAAACACCACTGCATCACCCTAAACCCTAAATCTACCCCCAACATGACCCCCTACACTACCCAAACACCACTGCACTACCCTAAACCCTAAAACACTACCCCCAGCACTACCCCTACACTTCACAAATACCACTGCACGACCCTAAACCCTAAAACACTACCCCCAGCATGACCCCCTACACTACGCAAACACCACTGCATTACCCTAAACCCTAAAACACTACCCCCAGCATGAACCCCTACACTATCCAAACACCACTGCACTGCCCTAAACCCTAAAACACTAACCCCAGCATGACACCCTACACTACCCAAACACCACTGCACTACTCTATACTCCATACACTACACAAACACCAATGCACTACCCTAAACCCTAAAACACTACCCACAGCATGACCCCCTACACTACACAAACACCACTCCACTACCATAAACCCTAAAACACTACCCCCTACACTACACAAACACCAGTGCACTACCCTAAACCTTAAAACACTACCCCCAGCATGACCCCCTACACTACACAAACACCACTGCACTACCCTAAACCCTAAAACACTACCCCCAGCATGACGCCCTACACAACCCAAACACCACTGCACTATCCTACACCCTAAAATACTATCCCCAGTATTACCCCCTATACTATAGAAACACCACTGCACTACCCTAAACCCTAAAACACTACCCCAAGCATGACCCCCTCACAACACAAACACCACTGCACTACCCTAAACTCTAAAACTATCCCCAACATGACCTCCTACACTACCCAAACACCACTGCACTACCCTAAACCCTAAAACACTACCCCCAGCATGAATCCCTACACTACCCACACACAACTACACTACCCTAAACCCTAAAACACTACCCCCAGCACTACCCCCTATACTACACAAACACCACTGCACTACCCTAAACCCTAAAACACTACCACAGCACTAACCCTACACTACCCAAACACCACTGCACTACCATATACCCTAAAACAATACACCCGCACAACCCCGTACACTACACAAACACCATTGCACTATTCTAAACCCTAATACACTACCCCCAGCACGACCCCCTACATTACCCAAACACCACTGCATTACCCTAAACCCTAAATATACCCCCAACATGACCCCCTACACTATCCAAACACCACTGCACTATCCTAAACCCTAAAACACTACCCCCAGCACTACCCCTATACGACCCATACACAACTACATAACCCTAAACCCTAAAACACTACCTCCAGCATCACCCCCTACACTACACAAACACCACTGCACTACCCTAAACCCTAAAAAACTACACCCAGCATGACCCCCTACACTACCCAAAAACCACTGCACTTCCATAAACCCTAATACACTATCCCCAGCACGACCCCCTACACTACACAAACATCACTGCACTACCCTAAACCCTAAAACACTGCCCCATGCAGCACACAAACACCACTGAACTACCCTAAACCCTAAAACACTACCCCCAGCATGACCCCTACACTATACAAACACCACTGCACTACCCTAAACCCTAAAACACTACCCCCTACACTATACAAACACCACTGCACTACCCTAAACCCTAAAACACTACCCCCTATAGTACACAAACACCACTGCACTACCCTAAATCCTAAAACACTACCACAGCACTGCTCCCTACATTACCCAAACACCACTACACTACCCTAAACCCTAAAGCACTATCCCCAGCACGACCCCCTACACTACACAAACACCACTGCACTACCCTAAACCTTAAAACACTAACCCCAGCATGACTCCCTCCACTTCCCAAACACCACTGCACTATACTAAACCCTAAATCTACCCACAGCATGACCTCCCACACTACACAAACACCACTGCACTACCCTAAACCCTAAAACACTAACCCCAGCATGACACCCTAAACTACCCAAACACCACTGCACTACCCTATACACTAAAAAATGACTCCCTACACTTCCAAAACACCACTGCACTACCCTAATCCCTAAAACACTACTCCCAGCATGACCCCCTACATTACCCAGACACCACTGCATTACCCTAAACCCTAAATCTACCCCCAACATGACCCCCTACACTACCCAAACACCACTGCACTACCCTAAACCCTAAAACACTACCCCCGGCACTACCCCTACACTTCACAAATACCACTGCACGACCCTAAACCCTAAAACACTACCCCAGCATGACCCCCTACACTACGCAAACACCACTGCATTACCCTAAACCCTAAAACACTACCCCGAGCATGAACCCCTACACTATCCAAACACCACTGCACTGCCCTAAACCCTAAAACACTAACCCCAGCATGACACCCTACACTACCCAAATACCACTGCACTACCCTATACCCTAAAACATGACTCCATACACTACACAAACACCAATGCACTACCTTAAACCCTAAAACACTACCCCAAGCATGACCCCCTCACAACACAAACACCACTGCACTACCCTAAGCTCTAAATCTATCCCCAACATGACCCCTACACTACCCAAACACCACTGCACTACCCTAAACCCTAAAACACTACCCCCAGCATGAATCCCTACACTACACACACACAACTACACTACCCTAAACCCTAAAACACTACCACCAGCACTACCCCCTATACTACACAAACACCACTGCACTACCCTAAACCCTAAAACACTACCACAGCACTAACCCTACACTACCCAAACACCACTGCTCTACCATATACCCTAAAACAATACACCCGCACAACCCCGTACACTACACAAACACCATTGCACTATTCTAAACCCTAATACACTACCCCCAGCACGACCCCCTACATTACCCAAACACCACTGCATTACCCTAAACCCTAAATATACCCCCAACATGACCCCCTACACTATCCAAACACCACTGCACTATCCTAAACCCTAAAACACTACCCCCAGCACTACCCCTATACGACCCATACACAACTACATAACCCTAAACCCTAAAACACTACCTCCAGCATCACCCCCTACACTACACAAACACCACTGCACTACCCTAAACCCTAAAAAACTACACCCAGCATGACCCCCTACACTACCCAAAAACCACTGCACTTCCATAAACCCTAATACACTATCCCCAGCACGACCCCCTACACTACACAAACATCACTGCACTACCCTAAACCCTAAAACACTGCCCCCTGCAGTACACAAACACCACTGAACTACCCTAAACCCTAAAACACTACCCCCAGCATGACCCCTACACTATACAAACACCACTGCACTACCCTAAACCCTAAAACACTACCCCCTACACTATACAAACACCACTGCACTACCCTAAACCCTAAAACACTACCCCCTACAGTACACAAACACCACTGCACTACCCTAAATCCTAAAACACTACCACAGCACTACTCCCTACATTTCCCAAACACCACTACACTACCCTAAACCCTAAAACACTATCCCCAGCACGACCCCCTACACTACACAAACACCACTGCACTACCCTAAACCCTAAAACACTACCCCAAGCACGACAACCTAAACTACCCAAACACCACTGCACTACCCTAAACCTTAAAACACTAACCCCAGCATGACTCCCTCCACTTCCCAAACACCACTGCACTATACTAAACCCTAAATCTACCCACAGCATGACCTCCCACACTACACAAAAACCACTGCACTACCCTAAACCCTAAAACACTAACCCCAGCATGACACCCTAAACTACCCAAACACCACTGCACTACCCTATACACTAAAAAATGACTCCCTACACTTCCAAAACACCACTGCACTACCCTAATCCCTAAAACACTACTTCCAGCATGACCCCCTACATTACCCAGACACCACTGCATTACCCTAAACCCTAAATCTACCCCCAACATGACCCCCTACACTACCCAAACACCACTGCACTACCCTAAACCCTAAAACACTACCCCCGGCACTACCCCTACACTTCACAAATACCACTGCACGACCCTAAACCCTAAAACACTACCCCCAGCATGACCCCCTACACTACGCAAACACCACTGCATTACCCTAAACCCTAAAACACTACCCCGAGCATGTACCCCTACACTATCCAAACACCACTGCACTGCCCTAAACCCTAAAACACTAACCCCAGCATGACACCCTACACTACCCAAATACCACTGCACTACCCTATACCCTAAAACATGGCTCCATACACTACACAAACACCAATGCACTACCTTAAACCCTAAAACACTACCCACAGCATGACCCCCTACACTACCCAAACACCACTGCACTACCCTATACCCTAAAACATGACTCCCTATAATACACAAACACCACTGCACTACCCTAAACCCTAAAACACTACCCACAGCATGACCCCCTACACTATACAAACACCACTGCACTACCCTAAACCCTAAAACACTACCCCCACACTACACAAACACCAGTGCACTACCCTAAACCCTAAAACACTACCCCCAGCATGACCCCCTACACTACACAAACACCACTGCACTACCCTAAACCCTAAAACACTACCCCTAACATGACGCCCTACACAACCCAAACACCACTGCACTATCCTACACCCTAAAATACTATCCCCAGTATTACCCCCTATACTATAGAAACACCACTGCACTACCCTAAACCCTAAAACACTACCCCAAGCATGACCCCCTCACAACACAAACACCACTGCACTACCCTAAACTCTAAATCTATCCCCAACATGACCCCCTACACTACCCAAACACCACTGCACTACCCTAAACCCTAAAACACTACCCCCAGCATGAATCCCTACACTACCCACACACAACTACACTACCCTAAACCCTAAAACACTACCCCCAGCACTACCCCCTATACTACACAAACACCACTGCACTACCCTAAACCCTAAAACACTACCACAGCACTAACCCTACACTACCCAAACACCACTGCACTACCATATACCCTAAACCAATACACCCGCACAACCCCCTACACTACACAAACACCATTGCACTATCCTAAACCCTAATACACTACCCCCAGCACGACCCCCTACATTACCCAAACACCACTGCATTACCCTAAACCCTAAATATACCCCCAACATGACCCCCTACACTACCCAAACACCACTGCACTATCCTAAACCCTAAAACACTACCCCCAGCACTACCCCTATATGACCCATACACAACTACACTACCCTAAACCCTAAAACACTACCTCCAGCATCACCCCCTACACTACACAAACACCACTGCACTACCCTAAACCCTAAAAAACTACACCCAGCATGACGCCCTACACTACACAAAAACCACTGCACTTCCATAAACCCTAATACACTATCCCCAGCACGACCCCCTATACTACACAAACACCACTGCACTACCCTAAACCCTAAAACACTACCCCCTACACTATACAAACACCACTGCACTACCATAAACCCTAAAACACTACCCCCTACAGTACACAAACACCACTGCACTACCCTAAATCCTAAAACACTACCACAGCACTACTCCCTACACTACCCAAACACCACTGCACTACCCTAAACCCTAAAACACTATCCCCAGCACGACCCCCTACACTACACAAACACCACTGCACTACCCTAAACCCTAAAACACTACCCCCTACACTATACAAACACCACTGCACTACCATAAACCCTAAAACACTACCCCCTACAGTACACAAACACCACTGCACTACCCTAAATCCTAAAACACTACCACAGCACTACTCCCTACACTACCCAAACACCACTGCACTACCCTAAACCCTAAAACACTATCCCCAGCACGACCCCCTACACTACACAAACACCACTGCACTACCCTAAACCCTAAAACACTACCCCAAGCACGACCACCTAAACTACCCAAACACCACTGCACTACCCTAAACCTTAAAACACTAACCCCAGCACGACTCCCTACACTTCCCAAACACCACTGCACTATACTAAACACTAAATATACCCACAGCATGACCTCCCACACTACACAAACACCACTGCACTACCCTAAACCCTAAAACACTAACCCCAGCATGACACCCTACACTACCCAAACACCACTGCACTACCCTATACCCTAAAAAATGACTCCCTACACTTCCAAAACACCACTGCACTACCCTAATCCCTAAAACACTACTCCCAGCATGACCCCCTACACTACACAAACACCACTGCACTACCCTAAACCCTAAAACACTACCCCCAGCACGACTCCCTGCACTTCCCAAACACCACTGCACTATCCTAAACCTTAAAACACTACCCCCAACAGTAAACAAACACCACTGCACTACCTTAAACCCTAAAACACTACCCCCAGCACGATCCCCTACAGTACACAAACCAAACTGCACTACCCTAATCCCTAAAACACTACTCCCAGCATGACCCCCTACACTACACAAACACCACTGCACTACCCTAAACCCTAAAACACTACCCCCAGCACGACTCCCTGCACTTCCCAAACACCACTGCACTATCCTAAACCTTAAAACACTACCCCCAACAGTAAACAAACACCACTGCACTACCTTAAACCCTAAAACACAACCCCAGCACGAACCCTTCACTATCCAAACACAACTCACTACGCTAAACCCAAAACACTACCACCAGTACCACCCCCTACACTACCCAAAAACCACTGCACTAGCCTAAACCATTAAACATGACCCCCTACACTACCCAAACACCACTGCACTATTCTAAACCCTAAAACACTACCCCCAGCACTACCCCTACACGACCCATACACAACAACACTACCCTAAACCCTAAAACACTACTTCCAGCATCACCCCCTACACTACACAAACACCACTGCACTACCCTAAACCCTAAAAAACTACACCCAGCATGACCCCCTACACTACCCAAACACCACTGCACTATCCTACACCCTAAAATACTATCCCCAGCATTACCCCTACACTATAGAAACACCACTGCACTACCCTAAACCCTAAAGCACTAACCCCAGCATGACCGCCCTACATTACCCAAACACCACTGCATTACCCTAAACCCTAAATCTACCCCCAACATGACCCCCTCCACTACCCAAACACCACTGCACTACCCTAAACCCTAAAACACTACCCCCAGCACTACCCCTACACTACACAAACACCACTGCATTACCCTAAACCCTAAAACACTACCCCCAGCATGACCCCCTACACTACCCAAACACCACTGCATTACCCTAAACCCTAAAACACTACCCCCAGCATGAACCCCTACACTATCCAAACACCACTGCACTGCCCTAAACCCTAAAACACTAACCCCAGCATGACACCCTACACTACCCAAACACCACTGCACTACCCTATACCCTAAAACATGACTCCATACACTACACAAACACCACTGCACTACCCTAAACCCTAAAACACTACCACAGCACTAACCCCTATACTACCCAAACACCACTGCACTACCATATACCCTAAAACAATACACCCTCACAACCCCCTACACTACACAAACACCATTGCACTATCCTAAACCCTAATACACTACCCCCAGCATGACCCCCTACTCTACACAAACACCACTGCACTACCCTAAACCCTAAAAACTGCCCCCTGCAGTACACAAACACCACTGAACTACCCTAAACCCTAAAACACTACCCCCAGCATGACACCCTACACTATACAAACACCACTGCACTACCCTAAACCCTAAAACACTACCACCTACAGTACACAAACACCACTGCACTACCCTAAACCCTAAAACACTATCCCCAGCACAACCCCCTACACTACACAAACACCACTGCACTACCCTAAACCCTAAAACACTAACCCCAGCACGACTCCCTACACTTCCCAAACACCACTGCACTATACTAAACCCTAAATCTACCCACAGCATGACCTCCGACACTACACATACAGCACTGTACTACACTAAACCCTAAAACACTATCCCCAGCACAAACCCATGCACTACCCAAACACCACTGCACTACCCTAAACCCTAAAACACTAACCCCAGCATGGGACCCTACACTACCCAAACACCACTGTACTACCCTATACCATAAAAGATAACTCCCTATACTTCCCAAAAACCACTGCACTACCCTATTCCCTAAAACACTACCCCCAGCATGACCCCCTACACTACACAAACACCACTGCACTACCCTAAACCCTAAAACACTACCCCAGCACGACTCCCTACACTTCCCAAACACCACTGCACTATCCTAAACCTTAAAACACTACCCCAACAGTAAACAAACACCACTGCACTACCCTAAACCCTAAAACACTACCCCCAGCACGACCCCCTACAGTACACAAACACCACTGCACTACCCTAAACCCAAAAACACTACCCCCTACACTACACAAACACCAGTTCACTACCCTAAACCCTAAAACACTACCCCAGCACGAACCGTTCACTACCCAAACACAACTCACTACGCTAAACCCAAAACACTACCACCAGTACCACCCCGTACACTACCCAAAAACCACTGCTCTAGCCTAAACCATTAAACATGACCCCCTACACTACCCAAACACCACTGCACTACCATAAACCCTAAAACACTATCCGCAGCATGACACCCTACACTACCCAAACACCACTGCACTACCCTAACCCTAAAACACTATCCCCAGCACAACCCCCTACACTACACAAACACCACTGCACTACCCTAAACCCTAAAACACTAACCCCAGCACGACTCCCTACACTTCCCAAACACCACTGCACTATACTAAACCCTAAATCTACCCACAGCATGACCTCCCACACTACACAAACAGCACTGTACTACACTAAACCCTAAAACACTATCCCCAGCACAAACCCATGCACTACCCAAACACCACTGCACTACCCTAAACCCTAAAACACTAACCCCAGCATGAGACCCTACACTACCCAAACACCACTGTACTACCCTATACCATAAAACATAACTCCCTATACTTCCCAAACACCACTGCACTACCCTAATCCCTAAAACACTACCCCCAGCATGACCCCCTACACTACACAAACACCACTGCACTACCCTAAACCCTAAAACACTACCCCCAGCACGACTCCCTACACTTCCCAAACACCACTGCACTATCCTAAACCTTAAAACACTACCCCAACAGTAAACAAACACCACTGCACTACCCTAAACCCTAAAACACTACCCCCAGCACGACCCCCTACAGTACACAAACACCACTGCACTACCCTAAACCACGACCCCCTACACTACACAAACACCAGTGCACTACCCTAAACCCTAAAACACTACCCCAGCACGAATCGTTCACTACCCAAACACAACTCACTACGCTAAACCCAAAACACTACCACCAGTACCACCCCCTACACTACCCAAAAACCACTGCACTAGCCTAAACCATTAAACATGACCCCCTACACTACCGAAACACAACTGCACTACCCTAAACCCTAAAACACTATCCACAGCATGACACCCTACACTACCCAAACACCACTGCACTACCCTGTACCCTAAAACATGACTCCCTACACTACACAAACACCACTGCACTGCCCTAAACCCTAAAACACTATCCACAGCATCACCCCCTACACTACACAAACACCAGTGCACTACCCTTAACCCTAAAACACTACCTCCAGCATCACCCCCTACACTACACAAACACCACTGCACTACACTAAACCCTAAAAAACTACACCAAGCATGTCCCCCTACACTACCCAAAGACCACTGCACTATCCTACACCCTAAAATACTATCCCCAGCATTACCCCTACACAATAGAAACACCACTGCACTACCCTAAACCCTAAAACACTAACCCCAGCATGACCCCCTACATTACCCAAACACCACTGCATTACCCTAAACCCTAAATCTACCCCCAACAGGACCCCCTACACTACCCAAACACCACTGCACTACCCTAAACCCTAAAACACTACCCCCAGCACTACTCCTACACTTCACAAATACCACTGCACGACCCTAAACCCTAAAACACTACCCCCAGCATGACCCCCTACACTACGCAAACACCACTGCATTACCCTAAACCCTAAAACACTACCCCCAGCATGAACCCCTACACTATCCAAACACCACTGCACTGCCCTAAACCCTAAAACACTAAACCCAGCATGACACCCTACACTACCCAAACACCACTACACTACCCTATACCCTAACACATGACTCCATACACTACACAAACACCAATGCACTATCCTAAACCCTAAAACACTACCCACAGCATGACCCCCTACACTACACAAACACCACTGCACTACCCTAAACCCTAAAACACTAACCCCTACACTACACAAACACCAGTGCACTACCCTAAACCCTAAAACACTACCCCCAGCATGACCCCCTACACTACACAAACACCACTGCACTACCCTAAACCCTAAAACACTACCCCCAGCATGACGCCCTACACAACCCAAACACCACTGCACTATCCTACACCCTAAAATACTATCCCCAGTATTACCCCCTATACTATAGAAACACCACTGCACTACCCTAAACCCTAAAACACTACCCCAAGCATGACCCCCTCACAACACAAATACCACTGCACTACCCTAAACTCTAAATCTATCCCCAACATGACCCCCTACACTACCCAAACACCACTGCACTACCCTAAACCCTAAAACACTACCCCCAGCATGAATCCCCACACTACCCACACACAACTACACTACCCTAAACCCTAAAACACTACCCCCAGCACTACCCCCTATACTACACAAACACCATTGCACTATCCTAAACCCTAATACACTACCCCCAGCACGACCCCCTACATTACCCAAACACCACTGCATTACTCTAAACCCTAAATATACCCCCAACATGACCCCCTACACTACCCAAACACCACTGCACTATCCTAAACCCTAAAACACTACCCCCAGCACTACCCCTATACGACCCATACACAACTACACTACCCTAAACCCTAAAACACTACCTCCAGCATCACCCCCTACACTACACAAACACCACTGCACTACCCTAAACCCTAATACACTATCCCCAGCACGACCCCCTACACTACACAAACATCACTGCACTACCCTAAACCCTAAAACACTACCACAGCACTACTCCCTACACTACCCAAACACCACTACACTACCCTAAACCCTAAAACACTATCCCCAGCAAGACCCCCTACACTACACAAACACCACTGCACTACCCTAAACCCTAAAATACTATCCCAAGCACGACCACCTAAACTACCCAAACACCACTGCACTACCCTAAACCTTAAAACACTAACCCCAGCATGACTCCCTACACTTCCCAAACACCACTGCACTATACTAAACCCTAAATCTACCCACAGCATGACCTCCCACACTACACAAACACCACTGCACTACCCTAAACCCTAAAACACTAACCCCAGCATGACACCCTGCGCTACCCAAACACCACTGCACTACCCTATACCCTAAAAAAGGACTCCCTACACTTCCAAAACACCACTGCACTACCCTAATCCCTAAAACACTACTCCCAGCATGACCCCCTACATTACCCAAACACCACTGCATTACCCTAAACCCTAAAACACTACCTCCAGCATCACCCCCTACACTAAACAAACACCACTGCACTACCCTAAACCCTAATACACTATCCCCAGCACGACCCCCTACACTACACAAACATCACTGCACTACCCTAAACCCTAAAACACTGCCCCCTGCAGTACACAAACACCACTGAACTACCCTAAACCCTAAAACACTACCCCCAGCATGACCCCTACACTATACAAACACCACTGCACTACCCTAAACCCTAAAACACTACCCCTACACTATACAAACACCACTGCACTACCCTAAACCCTAAAACACTACCACAGCACTACTCCCTACACTACCCAAACACCACTACACTACCCTAAACCCTAAAACACTATCCCCAGCACGACCCCCTACACTACACAAACACCACTGCACTACCATAAACCCTAAAACACTACCCCAAGCACGACCACCTAAACTACCCAAACACCACTGCACTACCCTAAACCTTAAAACACTAACCCCAGCATGACTCCCTACACTTCCCAAACACCACTGCACTATACTAAACCCTAAATCTACCCACAGCATGACCTCCCACACTACACAAACACCACTGCACTACCCTAAACCCTAAAACACTAACCCCAGCATGACAACCTGCGCTACCCAAACACCACTGCACTACCCTATACCCTAAAAAAGGACTCCCTACACTTCCAAAACACCACTGCACTACCCTAATCCCTAAAACACTACTCCCAGCATGACCCCCTACACTACACAAACACCACTGCACTACCCTAAACCCTAAAACACTACCCCCAGAACTACCCCTACACTTCACAAATACCACTGCACGACCCTAAACCCTAAAACACTACCCCCAGCATGACCCCCTACACTACGCAAACACCACTGCATTACCCTAAACCCTAAAACACTACCCCCAGCATGAACCCCTACACTATCCAAACACCACTGCACTGCCCTAAACCCTAAAACACTAACTCCAGCATGACACCCTACACTACCCAAACACCACTGCACTACCCTATACCCTAAAACATGACTCCATACACTACACAAACACCAATGCTCTACCCTAAACCCTAAAACACTACCCACAGCATGACCCCCTACACTACACAAACACCACTGCACTACCCTAAACCCTAAAACACTACCCCCTACACTACACAAACACCAGTGCACTACCCTAAACCCTAAAACACTACCCCCAGCATGACCCCCTACACTACACAAACACCACTGCACTACCCTAAACCCAAAAAACACAACCCCCAGCATGACGCCCTACACAACCCAAACACCACTGCACTATCCTACACCCTAAAATACTATCCCCAGTATTACCCCCTATACTATAGAAACACCACTGCACTACCCTAAACCCTAAAACACTACCCCAAGCATGACCCTCTCACAACACAAACACCACTGCACTACCCTAAACTCTAAATCTATCCCCAACATGACCCCCTACACTACCCAAACACCACTGCACTACCCTAAACCCTAAAACACTACCCCCAGCATGAATCCCTACACTACCCACACACAACTACACTACCCTAAACCCTAAAACACTACCCCCAGCACTACCCCCTATACTACACAAACACCACTGCACTACCCTAAACCCTAAAACACTACCACAGCACTAACCCTACACTACCCAAACACCACTGCACTACCATATACCCTAAAACAATACACCCGCACAACCCCCTACTCTACACAAACACCATTGCACTATCCTAAACCCTAATACACTACCCCCAGCACGACCCCCTACACTACACAAACACCACTGCACTACCCTAAACCCTAAAAGACTACCCCAAGCACGACCACCTAAACTACCCAAACACCACTGCACTACCCTAAACCTTAAAACACTAACCCCAGCATGACTCCCTACACTTCCCAAACACCACTGCACTATACTAAACCCTAAATCTACCCACAGCATGACCTCCCACACTACACAAACACCACTGCACTACCCTAAACCCTAAAACACTAACCCCAGCATGACACCCTGCGCTACCCAAACACCACTGCACTACCCTATACCCTAAAAAAGGACTCCCTACACTTCCAAAACACCACTGCACTACCCTAATCCCTAAAACACTACTCCCAGCATGACCCCCTACATTATCCAAACACCACTGCATTACCCTAAACCCTAAAACACTATCCCCAGCACGACCCCCTACACTACACAAACATCACTGCACTACCCTAAACCCTAAAACACTGCCCCCTGCAGTACACAAACACCACTGAACTACCCTAAACCCTAAAACACTACCCCCAGCATGACCCCTACACTATACAAACACCACTGCACTACCCTAAACCCTAAAACACTACCCCTAAACTATACAAACACCACTGCACTACCCTAAACCCTAAAACACTACCCCCTACAGTACACAAACACCACTACACTACCCTAAATCCTAAAACACTACCACAGCACTACTCCCTACACTACCCAAACACCACTACACTACCCTAAACCCTAAAACACTATCCCCAGCACGACCCCCTACACTACACAAACACCACTGCACTACCATAAACCCTAAAACACTACCCCAAGCACGACCACCTAAACTACCCAAACACCACTGCACTACCCTAAACCTTAAAACACTAACCCCAGCATGACTCCCTACACTTCCCAAACACCACTGCACTATACTAAACCCTAAATCTACCCACAGCATGACCTCCCACACTACACAAACACCACTGCACTACCCTAAACCCTAAAACACTAACCCCAGCATGACAACCTGCGCTTCCCAAACACCACTGCACTACCCTATACCCTAAAAAAGGACTCCCTACACTTCCAAAACACCACTGCACTACCCTAATCCCTAAAACACTACTCCCAGCATGACCCCCTACATTACCCAAACACCACTGCATTACCCTAAACCCTAAATCTACCCCCAACATGACCCCCTACACTACCCAAACACCACTGCACTACCCTAAACCCTAAAACACTACCCCCAGAACTACCCCTACACTTCACAAATACCACTGCACGACCCTAAACCCTAAAACACTACCCCCAGCATGACCCCCTACACTACGCAAACACCACTGCATTACCCTAAACCCTAAAACACTACCCCCAGCATGAACCCCTACACTATCCAAACACCACTGCACTGCCCTAAACCCTAAAACACTAACCCCAGCATGACACCCTACACTACCCAAACACCACTGCACTACCCTATACCCTAAAACATGACTCCATACACTACACAAACACCAATGCTCTACCCTAAACCCTAAAACACTACCCACAGCATGACCCCCTACACTACACAAACACCACTGCACTACCCTAAACCCTAAAACACTACCCTCTACACTACACAAACACCAGTGCACTACCCTAAACCCTAAAACACTACCCCCAGCATGACCCCCTACACTACACAAACACCACTGCACTACCCTAAACCCTAAAACACTACCCCCAGCATGACGCCCTACACAACCCAAACACCACTGCACTATCCTACACCCTAAAATACTATCCCCAGTATTACCCCCTATACTATAGAAACACCACTGCACTACCCTAAACCCTAAAACACTACCCCAAGCATGACCCCCTCACAACACAAACACCACTGCACTACCCGAAACTCTAAATCTATCCCCAACATGACCCCCTACACTACCCAAACACCACTGCACTACCCTAAACCCTAAAACACTACCCCCAGCATGAATCCCTACACTACCCACACACAACTACACTACCCTAAACCCTAAAACACTACCCCCAGCACTACCCCCTATACTACACAAACACCACTGCACTACCCTAAACCCTAAAACACTACCACAGCACTAACCCTACACTACCCAAACACCACTGCACTACCATATACCCTAAAACAATACACCCGCACAACCCCCTACTCTACACAAACACCATTGCACTATCCTAAACCCTAATACACTACCCCCAGCACGACCCCCTACATTACCCAAACACCACTGCATTACCCTAAACCCTAAATATACCCCCAACATGACCCCCTACACTACCCAAACACCACTGCACTATCCTAAACCCTAAAACACTACCCCCAGCACTACCCCTACACGACCCATACACAACTACACTACCCTAAACCCTAAAACACTACCTCCAGCATCACCCCCTACACTACACAAACACCACTGCACTACCCTAAACCCTAAAAAACTACACCCAGCATGACCCCCTACACTACCCAAAAACCACTGCACTTCCATAAACCCTAATACACTATCCCCAGCACGACCCCCTACACTACACAAACACCACTGCACTACCCTAAACCCTAAAACACTGCCCCCTGCAGTACACAAACACCACTGAACTACCCTAAACCCTAAAACACTACCCCCAGCATGACCCCTACACTATACAAACACCACTGCACTACCCTAAACCCTAAAACACTACCCCCTACACTATACAAACACCACTGCACTACCCTAAACCCTAAAACACTACCCGTACAGTACACAAACACCACTGCACTACCCTAAATCCTAAAACACTACCACAGCACTACTCCCTACACTACCCAAACACCACTGCACTACCCTAAACCCTAAAACACTATCCCCAGCACGACCCCCTACACTACACAAACACCACTGCACTACCCTAAACCTTAAACACGACCCCAAGCACGACCACCTAAACTACCCAAACACCACTGCACTACCCTAAACCTTAAAACACTAACCCCAGCATGACTCCCTACACTTCCCAAACACCACTGCACTATACTAAACACTAAATCTACCCACAGCATGACCTCCCACACTACACAAACACCACTGCACTACCCTAAACCCTAAAACACTACCCCCTACACTACACAAACACCAGTGCACTACCCTAAACCCTAAAACACTACCCCAGCACGAACCGTTCACTACCCAAACTCAACTCACTACGCTAAACCCAAAACACTACCACCAGTACCACCCCCTACACTACCCAAAAACCACTGCACTAGCCTAAACCATTAAACATGACCCCCTACACTACCCAAACACCACTGCACTACCCTAAACCCTAAAACACTATCCGCAGCATGACACCCTGCACTACCCAAACACCACTGCACTACCCTGTACCCTAAAACATGACTCCCTACACTACACAAACACCACTGCACTGCCCTAAACCCTAAAACACTATCCACAGCATCACCCCCTACACTACACAAACACCAGTGCACTACCCTTAACCCTAAAACACTACCTCCAGCATCACCCCCTACACTACACAAACACCACTGCACTACACTAAACTCTAAAAAACTACACCCAGCATGTCCCCCTACACTACCCAAAGACCACTGCACTATACTACACCCTAAAATACTATCCCCAGCATTACCCCTACACTATAGAAACACCACTGCACTACCCTAAACCCTAAAACACTAACCAAAGCATGACCCCCTACATTACCCAAACCCCACTGCACTACCCTAAACCCTAAAACACTACCCCCTACACTACACAAACACCAGTGCACTACCCTAAACCCTAAAACACTACCCCAGCACGAACCGTTCACTACCCAAACACAACTCACTACGCTAAACCCAAAACACTACCACCAGTACCACCCCCTACACTACCCAAAAACCACTGCACTAGCCTAAACCATTAAACATGACCCCCTACACTACCCAAACACCACTGCACTACCCTAAACCCTAATACACTACCCCCAGCACGACCCCCTACATTACCCAAACAACACTGCATTACCCTAAACCCTAAATATACCCCAACATGACCCCCTACACTACCCAAACACCACTGCACTATCCTAAACCCTAAAACACTACCCCCAGCACTACCCCTATACGACCCATACACAACTACACTACCCTAAACCCTAAAACACTACCTCCAGCATCACCCCCTACACTACACAAACACCACTGCACTACCCTAAACCCTAATACACTATCCCCAGCACGACCCCCTACACTACACAAACATCACTGCACTACCCTAAACCCTAAAACACTGCCCCCTGCAGTACACAAACACCACTGAACTACCCTAAACCCTAAAAAACTACCCCCAGCATGACCCCTACACTATACAAACACCACTGCACTACCCTAAACCCTAAAACACTACCCCTACACTATACAAACACCACTGCACTACCCTAAACCCTAAAACACTACCCCCTACAGTACACAAACACCACTGCACTACCCTAAATCCTAAAACACTACCACAGCACTACTCCCTACACTACCCAAACACCACTACACTACCCTAAACCCTAAAACACTATCCCCAGCACGACCCCCTACACTACACAAACACCACTGCACTACCCTAAACCCTAAAACACTACCCCAAGCATGACCACCTAAACTACCCAAACACCACTGCACTACCCTAAACCTTAAAACACTAACCCCAGCATGACTCCCTACACTTCCCAAACACCACTGCACGATACTAAACCCTAAATCTACCCACAGCATGACCTCTCACACTACACAAACACCACTGCACTACCCTAAACCCTAAAACACTAACCCCAGCATGACAACCTGCGCTACCCAAACACCACTGCACTACCCTATACCCTAAAAAAGGACTCCCTACACTTCCAAAACACCACTGCACTACCCTAATCCCTAAAACACTACTCCCAGCATGACCCCCTACACTACGCAAACACCACTGCATTACCCTAAACCCTAAAACACTACCCCCAGCATGAACCCCTACACTATCCAAACACCACTGCACTACCCTAAACCCTAAAACACTACCACAGCACTAACCCTACACTACCCAAACACCACTGCACTACCATATACCCTAAAACAATATACCCGCACAACCCCCTACTCTACACAAACACCATTGCACTATCCTAAACCCTAATACACTACCCCCAGCACGACCCCCTACATTACCCAAACACCACTGCATTACCCTAAACCCTAAATATACCCCCAACATGACCCCCTACACTACCCAAACACCACTGCTCTATCCTAAACCCTAAAACACTACCCCCAGCACTACCCCTACACGACCCATACACAACTACACTACCCTAAACCCTAAAACACTACCTCCAGCATCACCCCCTACACTACACAAACACCACTGCACTACCCTAAACCCTAAAAAACTACACCCAGCATGACCCCCTACACTACCCAAAAACCACTGCACTTCCATAAACCCTAATACACTATCCCCAGCACGACCCCCTACACTACACAAACACCACTGCACTACCCTAAACCCTAAAACACTGCCCCCTGCAGTACACAAACACCACTGAACTACCCTAAACCCTAAAACACTACCCCCAGCATGACCCCTACACTATACAAACACCACTGCACTACCTTAAACCCTAAAACACTACCCCCAGCATGAATCCCTACACTACCCACACACAACTACACTACCCTAAACCCTAAAACACTACCCCCAGCACTACCCCCTATACTACACAAACACCACTGCACTACCCTAAACCCTAAAACACTACCACAGCACTAACCCTACACTACCCAAACACCACTGCACTACCATATACCCTAAAACAATACACCCGCACAACCCCCACTCTACACAAACACCATTGCACTATCCTAAACCCTAATACACTACCCCCAGCACGACCCCCTACATTACCCAAACACCACTGCATTACCCTATACCCTAAATATACCCCCAACATGACCCCCTACACTACCCAAACACCACTGCACTATCCTAAACCCTAAAACACTACCCCCAGCACTACCCCTACACGACCCATACACAACTACACTACCCTAAACCCTAAAACACTACCTCCAGCATCACCCCCTACACTACACAAACACCACTACACTACCCTAAACCCTAAAAAACTACACCCAGCATGACCCCCTACACTACCCAAAAACCACTGCACTTCCATAACCCCTAATACACTATCCCCAGCACGACCCCCTACACTACACAAACACCACTGCACTACCCTAAACCCTAAATCACTGCCCCCTGCAGTACACAAACACCACTGAACTACCCTAAACCCTAAAACACTACCCCAGCATGACCCCTACACTATACAAACACCACTGCACTACCCTAAACCCTAAAACACTACCCCCTACACTATACAAACACCACTGCACTACCCTAAACCCTAAAACACTACCCCCTACAGTACACAAACACCACTGCACTACCCTAAATCCTAAAACACTACCACAGCACTACTCCCTACACTACCCAAACACCACTGCACTACCCTAAACACTATCCCCAGCACGACCCCCTACACTACACAAACACCACTGCACTACCCTAAACCCTACAACACTACCTCCAGCATCACCCCCTACACTACACAAACACCACTGCACTACCCTAAACCCTAAAAAACTACACCCAGCATGACCCCCTACACTACCCAAAAACCACTGCACTTCCATAAACCCTAATACACTATCCCCAGCACGACCCCCTACACTACACAAACACCACTGCACTACCCTAAACCCTAAAACACTGCCCCCTGCAGTACACAAACACCACTGAACTACCCTAAACCCTAAAACACTACCCCCAGCATGACCCCTACACTATACAAACACCACTGCACTACCCTAAACCCTAAAACACTACCCCTACACTATACAAACACCACTGCACTACCCTAAACCCTAAAACACTACCCCCTACAGTACACAAACACCACTGCACTACCCTAAATCCTAAAACACTACCACAGCACTACTCCCTACACTACCCAAACACCACTGCACTACCCCAAACCCTAAAACACTATCCCCAGCACGACCCCCTACACTACACAAACACCACTGCACTACCCTAAACCCTACAACACTACCCCAAGCACGACCACCTAAACTACCCAAACACCACTGCACTACCCTAAACCTTAAAACACTAACCCCAGCACGACTCCCTACACTTCCCAAACACCACTGCACTATACTAAACACTAAATCTACCCACAGCATGACCTCCTACACTACCCAAACACCACTGCACTACCCTATACCCTAAAACATGACTCCATACACTACACAAACACCAATGCTCTACCCTAAACCCTAAAACACTACCCCCAGCATGACCCCCTACACTACACAAACACCACTGCACTACCCTAAACCCTAAAACACTACCCCCAGCATGACGCCCTACACAACCCAAACACCACTGCACTATCCTACACCCTAAAATACTTTCCCCAGTATTACCCCCTATACTATAGAAACACCACTGCACTACCCTAAACCCTAAAACACTACCCCAAGCATGACCCCCTCACAACACAAACACCACTGCACTACCCTAAACTCTAAATCTATCCCCAACATGACCCCCTACACTACCCAAACACCACTGCACTACTCTAAACCCTAAAACACTACCCCCAGCATGAATCCCTACACTACCCACACACAACTACACTACCCTAAACCCTAAAACACTACCCCCAGCACTACCCCCTATACTACACAAACACCACTGCACTACCCTAAACCCTAAAACACTACCACAGCACTAACCCTACACTACCCAAACACCACTGCACTACCATATACCCTAAAACAATACACCCGCACAACCCCCTACTCTACACAAACACCATTGCACTATCCTAAACCCTAATACACTACCCCCAGCACGACCCCCTACATTACCCAAACACCACTGCATTACCCTAAACCCTAAATATACCCCCAACATGACCCCCTACACTACCCAAACACCACTGCACTATCCTAAACCCTAAAACACTACCCCCAGCACTACCCCTACACGACCCATACACAACTACACTACCCTAAACCCTAAAACACTACCTCCAGCATCACCCCCTACACTACACAAACACCACTGCACTACCCTAAACCCTAAAAAACTACACCCAGCATGACCCCCTACACTACCCAACAACCACTGCACTTCCATAAACCCTAATACACTATCCCCAGCACGACCCCCTACACTACACAAACACCACTGCACTACCCTAAACCCTAAAACATTGCCCCCTGCAGTACACAAACACCACTGAACTACCCTAAACCCTAAAACACTACCCCCAGCATGACCCCTACACTATACAAACACCACTGCACTACCCTAAACCCTAAAACACTACCCCCAGCATGAATCCCTACACTACCCACACACAACTACACTACCCTAAACCCTAAAACACTACCCCCAACACTACCCCCTATACTACACAAACACCACTGCACTACCCTAAACCCTAAAACACTACCACAGCACTAACCCTACACTACCCAAACACCACTGCACTACCATATACCCTAAAACAATACACCCGCACAACCCCCTACTCTACACAAACACCACTGCATTACCCTAAACCCTAAATATACCCCCAACATGACCCCCTACACTACCCAAACACCACTGCACTATCCTAAACCCTAAAACACTACCTCCAGCATCACCCCCTACACTACACAAACACCACTGCACTACCCTAAACCCTAAAAAACTACACCCAGCATGACCCCCTACACTACCCAAAAAACACTGCACTTCCATAAACCCTAATACACTATCCCCAGCACGACCCCCTACACTACACAAACACCACTGCACTACCCTAAACCCTAAAACACTGCCCCCTGCAGTACACAAACACCACTGAACTACCCTAAACCCTAAAACACTACCCCCAGCATGACCCCTACACTATACAAACACCACTGCACTACCCTAAACCCTAAAACACTACCCCCTACAGTACACAAACACCACTGCACTACCCTAAATCCTAAAACACTACCACAGCACTACTCCCTACACTACCCAAACACCACTGCACTACCCTAAACCCTAAAACACTATCCCCAGCACGACCCCCTACACTACACAAACACCACAGCACTACCCTAAACCCTAAAACACTACCCCAAGCACGACCACCTAAACTACCCAAACACCACTGCACTACCCTAAACCTTAAAACACTAACCCCAGCACGACTCCCTACACTTCCCAAACACCACTGCACTATACTAAACACTAAATCTACCCACAGCATGACCTCCCACACTACACAAACCCCACTGCACTACCCTAAACCCTAAAACACTAACCCCAGCATGACACCCTACACTACCCAAACACCACTGCACTACCCTATACCCTAAAAAATGACTCCCTACACTTCCAAAACACCACTGCACTACCCTAAACCCTAAAACACTACCCCCAGCATGACTCCCTGCACTTCCCAAACACCACTGCACTACCCTATACCCTAAAAAATGACTCCCTACACTTCCAAAACACCACTGCACTACCCTAAACCCTAAAACACTACCCCCAGCATGACTCCCTGCACTTCCCAAACACCACTGCACTATCCTAAACCTTAAAACACTACCCCCAACAGTAAACAAACACCACTGCACTACCTTAAACCCTAAAACACTACCCCCAGCACGATCCCCTACAGTACACAAACCAAACTGCACTACCTTAAACCCTAAAACACTACCCCCTACACTACACAAACACCAGTGCACTACCCTAAACCCTAAAACACAACCCCAGCACGAACCCTTCACTATCCAAACACAACTCACTACGCTAAACCCAAAACACTACCACCAGTACCTCCCCCTACACTACCCAAAAACCACTGCACTAGCTTAAACCATTAAACATGACCCCCTACACTACCCAAACACCACTGCACTATTCTAAACCCTAAAACACTATCCACAGCATGACACCCTACACTACCCAAACACCACTGCACTACCCTGTACCCTAAAACATGACTCCCTACACTACACAAACACCACTGCACTGCCCTAAACCCTAAAACACTATCCACAGCATCACCCCCTACACTACACAAACACCAGTGCACTACCCTTAACCCTAAAACACTACCTCCAGCATCACCCCCTACACTACACAAACACCACTGCACTACACTAAACCCTAAAAAACTACACCCAGCATGTCCCCCTACACTACCCAAAGACCACTGCACTATCCTACACCCTAAAATACTATCCCCAGCATTACCCCTACACTATAGAAACACCACTGCACTACCCTAAACCCTAAAACACTAACCCCAGCATGACCCCCTACATTACCCAAACACCACTGCATTACCCTAAACCCTAAATATACCCCCAACATGACCCCCTACACTACCCAAACACCACTGCACTATCCTAAACCCTAAAACACTACCCCCAGCACTACCCCTACACGACCCATACACAACTACACTACCCTAAACCCTAAAACACTACCTCCAGCATCACCCCTACACTACACAAACACCACTGCACTACCCTAAACCCTAAAAAACTACACCCAGCATGACCCCCTACACTACCCAAAAACCACTGCACTTCCATAAACCCTAATACACTATCCCCAGCACGACCCCCTACACTACACAAACACCACTGCACTACCCTAAACCCTAAAACACTGCCCCCTGCAGTACACAAACACCACTGAACTACCCTAAACACTAAAACACTACCCCCAGCATGACCCCTACACTATACAAACACCACTGCACTACCCTAAACCCTAAAACACTACCCCCTACACTATACAAACACCACTGCACTACCCTAAACCCTAAAACACTACCCCCTACAGTACACAAACACCACTGCACTACCCTAAATCCTAAAACACTACCACAGCACTACTCCCTACACTACTTAAACACCGCTGCACTGCCCTAAACCCTAAAACACTATCCCCAGCACGACCCCCTACACTACACAAACACCACTGCACTACCATAAACCCTAAAACACTACCCCAAGCAAGACCACCTAAACTACCCAAACACCACTGCACTACCCTAAACCTTAAAACACTAACCCCAGCACGACTCCCTACACTTCCCAAACACCACTGCACTATACTAAACACTAAATCTACCCACAGCATGACCTCCCACACTACACAAACACCACTGCACTACCCTAAACCCTAAAACACTAACCCCAGCATGACACCCTACACTACCCAAACACCACTGCACTACCCTATACCCTAAAAAATGACTCCCTACACTTCCAAAACACCACTGCACTACCCTAATCCCTAAAACACTACTCCCAGCATGACCCCCTACAGTACACAAACACCACTGCACTACCCTAAACCCTAAAACACTACCCCCAGCACGACTCCCTGCACTTCCCAAACACCACTGCACTATCCTAAACCTTAAAACACTACCCCCAACAGTAAACAAACACCACTGCACTACCTTAAACCCTAAAACACTACCCCAGCACGATCCCCTACAGTACACAAACCAAACTGCACTACCCTAAACCCTAAAACACTACCCCCTACACTACACAAACACCAGTGCACTACCCTAAACCCTAAAACACAACCCCAGCACGAACCCTTCACTATCCAAACACAACTCACTATGCTAAACCCAAAACACTACCACCAGTACCACCCCCTACACTACCCAAAAACCACTGCACTAGCTTAAACCATTAAACATGACCCCCTACACTACCCAAACACCACTGCACTATCCTAAACCCTAAAACACTATCCGCAGCATGACACCCTACACTACCCAAACACCACTGCACTACCCTGTACCCTAAAACATGACTCCCTACACTACACAAACACCACTGCACTGCCCTAAACCCTAAAAGACTATCCACAGCATCACCCCCTACACTACACAAACACCAGTGCACTACCCTTAACCCTAAAACACTACCTCCAGCATCACCCCCTACACTACACAAACACCACTGCACTACACTAAACCCTAAAAAACTACACCCAGCATGTCCCCCTACACTACCCAAAGACCACTGCACTATCCTACACCCTAAAATACTATCCCCAGCATTACCCCTACACTATAGAAACACCACTGCACTACCCTAAACCCTAAAACACTAACCCCAGCATGACCCCCTACATTACCCAAACACCACTGCATTACCCTAAACCCTAAATCTACCCCCAACATGACCCCCTACACTACCCAAACACCACTGCACTTCCTGAAACCCTAAAACACTACCCCCAGCACTACCCCTACACTTCACAAATACCACTGCACGACCCTAAACCCTAAAACACTACCCCCAGCATGACCCCCTACACTACGCAAACACCACTGCATTACCCTAAACCCTAAAACACTACCCCCAGTATGAACCCCTACACTATCCAAACACCACTGCACTGCCCTAAACCCTAAAACACTAACCCCAGCATGACACCCTACACTACCCAAACACCACTGCACTACCCTATACCCTAAAACATGACTCCATACACTACACAAACACCAATGCACTACCCTAAACCCTAAAACACTACCCACAGCATGACCCCCTACACTACACAAACACCACTGCACTACCCTAAACCCTAAAACACTACCCCCTACACTACACAAACACCAGTGCACTACCCTAAACCCTAAAACACTACCCCCAGCATGACCCCCTACACTACACAAACACCACTGCACTACCCTAAACCCTAAAACACTACCCCCAGCATGACGCCCTACACAACCCAAACACCACTGCACTATCCTACACCCTAAAATACTATCCCCAGTATTACCCCCTATACTATAGAAACACCACTGCACTACCCTAAACCCTAAAACACTACCCCAAGCATGACCCCCTCACAACACAAACACCACTGCACTACCCTAAACTCTAAATCTATCCCCAACATGACCCCCTACACTACCCAAACACCACTGCACTACCCTAAACCCTAAAACACTACCCCCAGCATGAATCCCTACACTACCCACACAGAACTACACTACCCTAAACCCTAAAACACTACCCCCAGCACTACCCCCTATACTACACAAACACCACTGCACTACCCTAAACCCTAAAACACTACCACAGCACTAACCCTACACTACCCAAACACCACTGCACTACCATATACCCTAAAACAATACACCCGCACAACCCCCTACTCTACACAAACACCATTGCACTATCCTAAACCCTAATACACTACCCCCAGCACGACCCCCTACATTACCCAAACACCACTGCATTACCCTAAACCCTAAATATACCCCCAACATGACCCCCTACACTACCCAAACACCACTGCACTATCCTAAACCCTAAAACACTACCCCCAGCACTACCCCTACACGACCCATACACAACTACACTACCCTAAACCCTAAAACACTACCTCCAGCATCACCCCCTACATTACACAAACACCACTGCACTACCCTAAACCCTAAAAAACTACACCCAGCATGACCCCCTACACTACCCAAAACCACTGCACTTCCATAAACCCTAAAACACTGCCCCCTGCAGTACACAAACACCACTGAACTACCCTAAACCCTAAAACACTACCCCCAGCATGACCCCTACACTATACAAACACCACTGCACTACCCTAAACCCTAAAACACTACCCCCTACACTATACAAACACCACTGCACTACCCTAAACCCTAAAACACTACCCCCTACAGTACACAAACACCACTGCACTACCCTAAATCCTAAAACACTACCACAGCACTACTCCCTACACTACCCAAACACCACTGCACTACCCTAAACCCTAAAACACTATCCCCAGCACGACCCCCTACACTACACAAACACCACTGCACTACCCTAAACCCTAAAACACTACCCCAAGCACGACCACCTAAACTACCCAAACACCACTGCACTACCCTAAACCCTAAAACACTATCCCCAGCACGACTCCCTACACTTCCCAAACACCACTGCACTATACTAAACACTAAATATACCCACAGCATGACCTCCCACACTACACAAACACCACTGCACTACCCTAAACCCTAAAACACTAACCCCAGCATGACACCCTACACTACCCAAACACCACTGCACTACCCTATACCCTAAAAAATGACTCCCTACACTTCCAAAACACCACTGCACTATACTAAACACTAAATATACCCACAGCATGACCTCCCACACTACACAAACACCAATGCACTACCCTAATCCCTAAAACACTACTCCCAGCATGACCCCCTACACTACACAAACACCACTGCACTACCCTAAACCCTAAAACACTACCCCCAGTACGACTCCCTGCACTTTCCAAACACCACTGCACTATCCTAAACCTTAAAACACTACCCCCAACAGTAAACAAACAGCACTGCACTACCTTAAACCCTAAAACACTACCCCAGCACGATCCCCTACAGTACACAAACCAAACTGCACTACCCTAAACCCTAAAACACTACCCCCTACACTACACAAACACCAGTGCACTACCCTAAACCCTAAAACACAACCCCAGCACGAACCCTTCACTATCCAAACACAACTCACTACGCTAAACCCAAAACACTACCACCAGTACCACCCCCTACACTACCCAAAAACCACTGCACTAGCTTAAACCATTAAACATGACCCCCTACACTACCCAAACACCACTGCACTATCCTAAACCCTAAAACACTATCCGCAGCATGACACCCTACACCACCCAAACACCACTGCACTACCATGTACCCTAAAACATGACTCCATACACTACACAAACACCACTGCACTGCCCTAAACCCTAAAAGACTATCCACAGCATCACCCCCTACACTACACAAACACCAGTGCACTACCCTTAACCCTAAAACACTACCTCCAGCATCACCCCCTACACTACACAAACACCACTGCACTATCCTACACCCTAAAATACTATCCCCAGCATTACCCCTACACTATAGAAACACCACTGCACTACCCTAAACCCTAAAACACTAACCCCAGCATGACCCCCTACATTACCCAAACACCACTGCATTACCCTAAACCCTAAATCTACCCCCAACATGACCCCCTACATTACCCAAACACCACTGCACTACCCTAAACCCTAAAACACTACCCCCAGCACTACCCCTACACTTCACAAATACCACTGCACGACCCTAAACCCTAAAACACTACCCCCAGCATGACCCCCTACACTACGCAAACACCACTGCATTACCCTAAACCCTAAAACACTACCCCCAGCATGAACCCCTACACTATCCAAACACCACTGCACTGCCCTAAACCCTAAAACACTAACCCCAGCATGACACCCTACACTACCCAAACACCACTGCACTACCCTATACCCTAAAACATGACTCCATACACTACACAAACACCAATGCTCTACCCTAATCCCTAAAACACTACCCACAGCATGACCCCCTACACTACACAAACACCACTGCACTACCATAAACCCTAAAACACTACCCCCTACACTACACAAACACCAGTGCACTACCCTAAACCCTAAAACACTACCCCCAGCATGACCCCCTACACTACACAAACACCACTGCACTACCCTAAACCCTAAAACACTACCCCCAGCATGACGCCCTACACAACCCAAACACCACTGCACTATCCTACACCCTAAAATACTATCCCCAGTATTACCCCCTATACTATAGAAACACCACTGCACTACCCTAAACCCTAAAACACTACCCCAAGCATGACCCCCTCACAACACAAACACCACTGCACTACCCTAAACTCTAAATCTATCCCCAACATGACCCCCTACACTACCCAAACACCACTGCACTACGCTAAACCCTAAAACACTACCCCCAGCATGAATCCCTACACTACCCACACACAACTACACTACCCTAAACCCTAAAACACTACCCCCAGCACTACCCCCTATACTACACAAACACCACTGCACTACCCTAAACCCTAAAACACTACCACAGCACTAACCCTACACTACCCAAACACCACTGCACTACCATATACCCTAAAACAATACACCCGCACAACCCCCTACTCTACACAAACACCATTGCACTATCCTAAACCCTAATACACTACCCCCAGCATGACCCCCTACATTACCCAAACACCACTGCATTACCCTAAACCCTAAATATACCCCCAACATGACCCCCTACACTACCCAAACACCACTGCACTATCCTAAACCCTAAAACACTACCCCCAGCACTACCCCTACACGACCCATACACAACTACACTACCCTAAACCCTAAAACACTACCTCCAGCATCACCCCCTACACTACACAAACACCACTGCACTACCCTAAACCCTAAAACACTACCCCAAGCATGACCCCCTCACAACACAAACACCACTGCACTACCCTAAACTCTAAATCTATCCCCGACATGACCCCCTACACTACCCAAACACCACTGCACTACCCTAAACCCTAAAACACTACCCCCAGCATGAATCCCTACACTACCCACACACAACTACACTACCCTAAACCCTAAAACACTACCCCCAGCACTACCCCCTATACTACACAAACACCACTGCACTAAACCCTAAAACACTACCACAGCACTAACCCTACACTACCCAAACACCACTGCACTACCATATACCCTAAAACAATACACCCGCACAACCCCCTACTCTACACAAACACCATTGCACTATCCTAAACCCTAATACACTACCCCCAGCACGACCCCCTACATTACCCAAACACCACTGCATTACCCTAAACCCTAAATATACCCCCAACATGACCCCCTACACTACCCAAACACCACTGCACTATCCTAAACCCTAAAACACTACCCCCAGCACTACCCCTACACGACCCATACACAACTACACTACCCTAAACCCTAAAACACTACCTCCAGCATCACCCCCTACACTACACAAACACCACTGCACTACCCTAAACCCTAAAAAACTACACCCAGCATGACCCCCTACACTACCCAAAAACCACTGCACTTCCATAAACCCTAATACACTATCCCCAGCACGACCCCCTACACTACACAAACACCACTGCACTACCCTAAAACACTGCCCCCTGCAGTACACAAACACCACTGAACTACCATAAACCCTAAAACACTACCCCCAGCATGACCCCTACACTATACAAACACCACTGCACTACCCTAAACCCTAAAACACTACCCCCTACACTATACAAACACCACTGCACTACCCTAAACCCTAAAACACTACCCCCTACAGTACACAAACACCACTGCACTACCCTAAATCCTAAAACACTACCACAGCACTACTCCCTACACTACCCAAACACCACTGCACTACCCTAAACCCTAAAACACTATCCCCAGCACGACCCCCTACACTACACAAACACCACTGCACTACCCTAAACCTTAAAACACTAACCCCAGCACGACTCCCTACACTTCCCAAACACCACTGCACTATACTAAACACTAAATCTACCCACAGCATGACCTCCCACACTACACAAACACCACTGCACTACCCTAAACCCTAAAACACTAACCCCAGCATGACACCCTACACTACCCAAACACCACTGCACTACCCTATACCCTAAAAAATGACTCCCTACACTTCCAAAACACCACTGCACTACCCTAAACCCTAAAACACTACCCCCAGCATGACTCCCTGCACTTCCCAAACACCACTGCACTATCCTAAACCTTAAAACACTACCCCCAACAGTAAACAAACACCACTGCACTACCTTAAACCCTAAAACACTACCCCCAGCACGATCCCCTACAGTACACAAACCAAACTGCACTACCTTAAACCCTAAAACACTACCCCCTACACTACACAAACACCAGTGCACTACCCTAAACCCTAAAACACAACCCCAGCACGAACCCTTCACTATCCAAACACAACTCACTACGCTAAACCCAAAACACTACCACCAGTACCTCCCCCTACACTACCCAAAAACCACTGCACTAGCTTAAACCATTAAACATGACCCCCTACACTACCCAAACACCACTGCACTATCCTAAACCCTAAAACACTATCCACAGCATGACACCCTACACTACCCAAACACCACTGCACTACCCTGTACCCTAAAACATGACTCCCTACACTACACAAACACCACTGCACTGCCCTAAACCCTAAAACACTATCCACAGCATCACCCCCTACACTACACAAACACCAGTGCACTACCCTTAACCCTAAAACACTACCTCCAGCATCACCCCCTACACTACACAAACACCACTGCACTACACTAAACCCTAAAAAACTACACCCAGCATGTCCCCCTACACTACCCAAAGACCACTGCACTATCCTACACCCTAAAATACTATCCCCAGCATTACCCCTACACTATAGAAACACCACTGCACTACCCTAAACCCTAAAACACTAACTCCAGCATGACCCCCTACATTACCCAAACACCACTGCATTACCCTAAACCCTAAATATACCCCCAACATGACCCCCTACACTACCCAAACGCCACTGCACTATCCTAAACCCTAAAACACTACCCCCAGCACTACCCCTACACGACCCATACACAACTACACTACCCTAAACCCTAAAACACTACCTCCAGCATCACCCCTACACTACACAAACACCACTGCACTACCCTAAACCCTAAAAAACTACACCCAGCATGACCCCCTACACTACCCAAAAACCACTGCACTTCCATAAACCCTAATACACTATCCCCAGCACGACCCCCTACACTACACAAACACCACTGCACTACCCTAAACCCTAAAACACTGCCCCCTGCAGTACACAAACACCACTGAACTACCCTAAACACTAAAACACTACCCCCAGCATTACCCCTACACTATACAAACACCACTGCACTACCCTAAACCCTAAAACACTACCCCCTACACTATACAAACACCACTGCACTACCCTAAACCCTAAAACACTACCCCCTACAGTACACAAACACCACTGCACTACCCTAAATCCTAAAACACTACCACAGCACTACTCCCTACACTACTTAAACACCGCTGCACTGCCCTAAACCCTAAAACACTATCCCCAGCACGACCCCCTACACTACACAAACACCACTGCACTACCATAAACCCTAAAACACTACCCCAAGCAAGACCACCTAAACTACCCAAACACCACTGCACTACCCTAAACCTTAAAACACTAACCCCAGCACGACTCCCTACACTTCCCAAACACCACTGCACTATACTAAACACTAAATCTACCCACAGCATGACCTCCCACACTACACAAACACCACTGCACTACCCTAAACCCTAAAACACTAACCCCAGCATGACACCCTACACTACCCAAACACCACTGCACTACCCTATACCCTAAAAAATGACTCCCTACACTTCCAAAACACCACTGCACTACCCTAATCCCTAAAACACTACTCCCAGCATGACCCCCTACAGTACACAAACACCACTGCACTACCCTAAACCCTAAAACACTACCCCCAGCACGACTCCCTGCACTTCCCAAACACCACTGCACTATCCTAAACCTTAAAACACTACCCCCAACAGTAAACAAACACCACTGCACTACCTTAAACCCTAAAACACTACCCCAGCACGATCCCCTACAGTACACAAACCAAACTGCACTACCCTAAACCCTAAAACACTACCCCCTACACTACACAAACACCAGTGCACTACCCTAAACCCTAAAACACAACCCCAGCACGAACCCTTCACTATCCAAACACAACTCACTACGCTAAACCCAAAACACTACCACCAGTACCACCCCCTACACTACCCAAAAACCACTGCACTAGCTTAAACCATTAAACATGACCCCCTACACTACCCAAACACCACTGCACTATCCTAAACCCTAAAACACTATCCGCAGCATGACACCCTACACTACCCAAACACCACTGCACTACCCTGTACCCTAAAACATGACTCCCTACACTACACAAACACCACTGCACTGCCCTAAACCCTAAAAGACTATCCACAGCATCACCCCCTACACTACACAAACACCAGTGCACTACCCTTAACCCTAAAACACTACCTCCAGCATCACCCCCTACACTACACAAACACCACTGCACTACACTAAACCCTAAAAAACTACACCCAGCATGTCCCCCTACACTACCCAAAGACCACTGCACTATCCTACACCCTAAAATACTATCCCCAGCATTACCCCTACACTATAGAAACACCACTGCACTACCCTAAACCCTAAAACACTAACCCCAGCATGACCCCCTACATTACCCAAACACCACTGCATTGCCCTAAACCCTAAATCTACCCCCAACATGACCCCCTACACTACCCAAACACCACTGCACTTCCCGAAACCCTAAAACACTACCCCCAGCACTACCCCTACACTTCACAAATACCACTGCACGACCCTAAACCCTAAAACACTACCCCCAGCATGACCCCCTACACTACGCAAACACCACTGCATTACCCTAAACCCTAAAACACTACCCCCAGTATGAACCCCTACACTATCCAAACACCACTGCACTGCCCTAAACCCTAAAACACTAACCCCAGCATGACACCCTACACTACCCAAACACCACTGCACTACCCTATACCCTAAAACATGACTCCATACACTACACAAACACCAATGCACTACCCTAAACCCTAAAACACTACCCACAGCATGACCCCCTACACTACACAAACACCACTGCACTACCCTAAACCCTAAAACACTACCCCCTACACTACACAAACACCAGTGCACTACCCTAAACCCTAAAACACTACCCCCAGCATGACCCCCTACACTACACAAACACCACTGCACTACCCTAAACCCTAAAACACTACCCCCAGCATGACGCCCTACACAACCCAAACACCACTGCACTATCCTACACCCTAAAATACTATCCCCAGTATTACCCCCTATACTATAGAAACACCACTGCACTACCCTAAACCCTAAAACACTACCCCAAGCATGACCCCCTCACAACACAAACACCACTGCACTACCCTAAACTCTAAATCTATCCCCAACATGACCCCCTACACTACCCAAACACCACTGCACTACCCTAAACCCTAAAACACTACCCCCAGCATGAATCCCTACACTACCCACACAGAACTACACTACCCTAAACCCTAAAACACTACCCCCAGCACTACCCCCTATACTACACAAACACCACTGCACTACCCTAAACCCTAAAACACTACCACAGCACTAACCCTACACTACCCAAACACCACTGCACTACCATATACCCTAAAACAATACACCCGCACAACCCCCTACTCTACACAAACACCATTGCACTATCCTAAACCCTAATACACTACCCCCAGCACGACCCCCTACATTACCCAAACACCACTGCATTACCCTAAACCCTAAATATACCCCCAACATGACCCCCTACACTACCCAAACACCACTGCACTATCCTAAACCCTAAAACACTACCCCCAGCACTACCCCTACACGACCCATACACAACTACACTACCCTAAACCCTAAAACACTACCTCCAGCATCACCCCCTACATTACACAAACACCACTGCACTACCCTAAACCCTAAAAAACTACACCCAGCATGACCCCCTACACTACCCAAAAACCACTGCACTTCCATAAACCCTAAAACACTGCCCCCTGCAGTACACAAACACTACTCAACTACCCTAAACCCTAAAACACTACCCCCAGCATGACCCCTACACTATACAAACACCACTGCACTACCCTAAACCCTAAAACACTACCCCCTACACTATACAAACACCACTGCACTACCCTAAACCCTAAAACACTACCCCCTACAGTACACAAACACCACTGCACTACCCTAAATCCTAAAACACTACCACAGCACTACTCCCTACACTACCCAAACACCACTGCACTACCCTAAACCCTAAAACACTATCCCCAGCACGACCCCCTACACTACACAAACACCACTGCACTACCCTAAAACACTACCCCAAGCACGACCACCTAAACTACCCAAACACCACTGCACTACCCTAAACCCTAAAACACTATCCCCAGCACGACTCCCTACACTTCCCAAACACCACTGCACTATACTAAACACTAAATATACCCACAGCATGACCTCCCACACTACACAAACACCACTGCACTACCCTAAACCCTAAAACACTAACCCCAGCATGACACCCTACACTACCCAAACACCACTGCACTACCCTATACCCTAAAAAATGACTCCCTACACTTCCAAAACACCAATGCATTACCCTAATCCCTAAAACACTACTCCCAGCATGACCCCCTACACTACACAAACACCACTGCACTACCCTAAACCCTAAAACACTACCCCCAGTACGACTCCCTGCACTTCCCAAACACCACTGCACTATCCTAAACCTTAAAACACTACCCCCAACAGTAAACAAACAGCACTGCACTACCTTAAACCCTAAAACACTACCCCAGCACGATCCCCTACAGTACACAAACCAAACTGCACTACCCTAAACCCTAAAACACTACCCCCTACACTACACAAACACCAGTGCACTACCCTAAACCCTAAAACACAACCCCAGCACGAACCCTTCACTATCCAAACACAACTCACTACGCTAAACCCAAAACACTACCACCAGTACCACCCCCTACACTACCCAAAAACCACTGCACTAGCTTAAACCATTAAACATGACCCCCTACACTACCCAAACACCACTGCACTATCCTAAACCCTAAAACACTATCCGCAGCATGACACCCTACACCACCCAAACACCACTGCACTACCATGTACCCTAAAACATGACTCCCTACACTACACAAACACCTCTGCACTGCCCTAAACCCTAAAAGACTATCCACAGCATCACCCCCTACACTACACAAACACCAGTGCACTACCCTTAACCCTAAAACACTACCTCCAGCATCACCCCCTACACTACACAAACACCACTGCACTATCCTACACCCTAAAATACTATCCCCAGCATTACCCCTACACTATAGAAACACCACTGCACTACCCTAAACCCTAAAACACTAACCCCAGCATGACCCCCTACATTACCCAAACACCACTGCATTACCCTAAACCCTAAATCTACCCCCAACATGACCCCCTACATTACCCAAACACCACTGCACTACCCTAAACCCTAAAACACTACCCCCAGCACTACCCCTACACTTCACAAATACCACTGCACGACCCTAAACCCTAAAACACTACCCCCAGCATGACCCCCTACACTACGCAAACACCACTGCATTACCCTAAACCCTAAAACACTACCCCCAGCATGAACCCCTACACTATCCAAACACCACTGCACTGCCCTAAACCCTAAAACACTAACCCCAGCATGACACCCTACACTACCCAAACACCACTGCACTACCCTATACCCTAAAACATGACTCCATACACTACACAAACACCAATGCTCTACCCTAATCCCTAAAACACTACCCACAGCATGACCCCCTACACTACACAAACACCACTGCACTACCATAAACCCTAAAACACTACCCCCTACACTACACAAACACCAGTGCACTACCCTAAACCCTAAAACACTACCCCCAGCATGACCCCCTACACTACACAAACACCACTGCACTACCCTAAACCCTAAAACACTACCCCCAGCATGACGCCCTACACAACCCAAACACCACTGCACTATCCTACACCCTAAAATACTATCCCCAGTATTACCCCCTATACTATAGAAACACCACTGCACTACCCTAAACCCTAAAACACTACCCCAAGCATGACCCCCTCACAACACAAACACCACTGCACTACCCTAAACTCTAAATCTATCCCCAACATGACCCCCTACACTACCCAAACACCACTGCACTACGCTAAACCCTAAAACACTACCCCCAGCATGAATCCCTACACTACCCACACACAACTACACTACCCTAAACCCTAAAACACTACCCCCAGCACTACCCCCTATACTACACAAACACCACTGCACTACCCTAAACCCTAAAACACTACCACAGCACTAACCCTACACTACCCAAACACCACTGCACTACCATATACCCTAAAACAATACACCCGCACAACCCCCTACTCTACACAAACACCATTGCACTATCCTAAACCCTAATACACTACCCCCAGCATGACCCCCTACATTACCCAAACACCACTGCATTACCCTAAACCCTAAATATACCCCCAACATGACCCCCTACACTACCCAAACACCACTGCACTATCCTAAACCCTAAAACACTACCCCCAGCACTACCCCTACACGACCCATACACAACTACACTACCCTAAACCCTAAAACACTACCTCCAGCATCACCCCCTACACTACACAAACACCACTGCACTACCGTAAACCCTAAAACACTACCCCAAACATGACCCCCTCACAACACAAACACCACTGCACTACCCTAAACTCTAAATCTATCCCCGACATGACCCCCTACACTACCCAAACACCACTGCACTACCCTAAACCCTAAAACACTACCCCCAGCATGAATCCCTACACTACCCACACACAACTACACTACCCTAAACCCTAAAACACTACCCCCAGCACTACCCCCTATACTACACAAACACCACTGCACTAAACCCTAAAACACTACCACAGCACTAACCCTACACTACCCAAACACCACTGCACTACCATATACCCTAAAACAATACACCCGCACAACCCCCTACTCTACACAAACACCATTGCACTATCCTAAACCCTAATACACTACCCCCAGCACGACCCCCTACATTACCCAAACACCACTGCATTACCCTAAACCCTAAATATACCCCCAACATGACCCCCTACACTACCCAAACACCACTGCACTATCCTAAACCCTAAAACACTACCCCCAGCACTACCCCTACACGACCCATACACAACTACACTACCCTAAACCCTAAAACACTACCTCCAGCATCACCCCCTACACTACACAAACACCACTGCACTACCCTAAACCCTAAAAAACTACACCCAGCATGACCCCCTACACTACCCAAAAACCACTGCACTTCCATAAACCCTAATACACTATCCCCAGCACGACCCCCTACACTACACAAACACCACTGCACTACCCTAAAACACTGCCCCCTGCAGTACACAAACACCACTGAACTACCATAAACCCTAAAACACTACCCCCAGCATGACCCCTACACTATACAAACACCACTGCACTACCCTAAACCCTAAAACACTACCCCCTACACTATACAAACACCACTGCACTACCCTAAACCCTAAAACACTACCCCCTACAGTACACAAACACCACTGCACTACCCTAAATCCTAAAACACTACCACAGCACTACTCCCTACACTACCCAAACACCACTGCACTACCCTAAACCCTAAAACACTATCCCCAGCACGACCCCCTACACTACACAAACACCACTGCACTACCCTAAACCTTAAAACACTAACCCCAGCACGACTCCCTACACTTCCCAAACACCACTGCACTATACTAAACACTAAATCTACCCACAGCATGACCTCCCACACTACACAAACACCACTGCACTACCCTAAACCCTAAAACACTAACCCCAGCATGACACCCTACACTACCCAAACACCACTGCACTACCCTATACCCTAAAAAATGACTCCCTACACTTCCAAAACACCACTGCACTACCCTAATCCCTAAAACACTACTCCCAGCATGACCCCCTACACTACACAAACACCACTGCACTACCCTAAACCCTAAAACACTACCCCCAGCACGACTCCCTGCACTTCCCAAACACCACTGCACTATCCTAAACCTTAAAACACTACCCCCAACAGTAAACAAACACCACTGCACTACCTTAAACCCTAAAACACTACCCCCAGCACGATCCCCTACAGTACACAAACCAAACTGCACTACCGTAAACCCTAAAACACTACCCCCTACACTACACAAACACAAGTGCACTACCCTAAACCCTAAAACACAACCCCAGCACGAACCCTTCACTATCCAAACACAACTCACTACGCTATACCCAAAACACTACCACCAGTACCACCCCCTACACTACCCAAAAACCACTGCACTAGCTTAAACCATTAAACATGACCCCCTACACTACCCAAACACCACTGCACTATCCTAAACCCTAAAACACTATCCGCAGCATGACACCCTACACTACCCAAACACCACTGCACTACCCTGTACCTTAAAACATGACTCCCTACACTACACAAACACCTCTGCACTGCCCTAAACCCTAAAACACTATCCACAGCATCACCCCCTACACTACACAAACACCAGTGCACTACCCTTAACCCTAAAACACTACCTCCAGCATCACCCCCTACATTACACAAACACCACTGCACTACCCTAAACCCTAACAAACTACACCCAGCATGACCCCCTACACTACCCAAACACCACTGCACTATCCTACACCCTAAAAAACTATCCCCAGCATTACCCCTACACTATAGAAACACCACTGCACTACCCTAAACCCTAAAACACTAACCCCAGCATGACCCCCTACATTACCCAAACACCACTGCATTACCCTAAACCCTAAATATACCCCCAACATGACCCCCTACACTACCCAAACACCACTGCACTACCCTAAACCCTAAAACACTACCCCCAGCACTACCCCTACACTTCACAAATACCACTGCACGACTCTTAACCCTAAAACACTACCCCCAGCATGACCCCCTACACTACCCAAACACCACTGCATTACCCTAAACCCTAAAACACTACCCCCAGCATGAACCCCTACACTATCCATACACCACTGCACTGCCCTAAACCCTAAAACACTAACCCCAGCATGACACCCTACACTACCCAAACACCACTGCACTACCCTATACCCTAAAACATGAATCCATACACTACACAAACACCAATGCACTACCCTAAACCCTAAATTACTACCCACAGCATGACCCCCTACACTACACAAACACCACTGCACTACCCTAAACCCTAATACCCTACCCCCAGCATGAATCCCTACACTACCCACACACAACTACACTACCCTAAACCCTAAAACACTACCCCAGCACTACCCCCTATACTACACAAACACCACTGCACTACCCTAAACCCTAAAACACTACCACAGCACTAACCCCTACACTACCCAAACACCACTGCACTACCATATACCCTAAAACAATACACCCGCACAACCCCCTAAACTACACAAACACCATTGCACTATCCTAAACCCTAATACACTACCCCCAGCACGACCCCCTACATTACCCAAACACCACTGCATTACCCTAAACCCTAAATATACCCCCAACATGACCCCCTACACTACCCAAACACCACTGCACTATCCTAATTCCTAAAACACTACACCCAGCACTACCCCTACACGACCCATACACAACTACACTACCCTAAACCCTAAAACACTACCTCCAGCACCACCCCCTACACTACACAAACACCACTGCACTACCCTAAACCCTAAAAAACTACACCCAGCATGACCCCCGACACTACCCAAACACCACTGCACTATCCTACACCCTAAAATACTATCCCCAGCATTACCCCTACACTATAGAAACACCACTGCACTACCCTAAACCCTAAAGCACTAACCCCAGCATGACCCCCCTACATTACCCAAACACCACTGCATTACCCTAAACCCTAAATCTACCCCCAACATGACCCCCTACACTACCCAAACACCACTGCACTACCCTAAACCCTAAAACACTACCCCCAGCACTACCAAAACACTACACAAACACCACTGCACTACCCTAAACCCTAAAACACTACCCCCAGCATGACCCCCTACACTACCCAAACACCACTGCATTACCCTAAACCCTAAAACACTACCCCCAGCATGAACCCCTACACTATCCAAACACCACTGCACTGCCCTAAACCCTAAAACACTAACCCCAGCATGACACCATACACTACCCAAACACCACTGCACTACCCTATACCCTAAAACATGACTCCATACACTACACAAACACCACTGCACTACCCTAAACCCTAAAACACTACCACAGCACTAACCCCTACACTACCCAAACACCACTGCACTACCATATACCCTAAAACAATACACCCTCACAACCCCCTACACTACACAAACACCATTGCACTATCCTAAACCCTAATACACTACCCCCAGCATGACCCCCTACACTACACAAACACCACTGCACTACCCTAAACCCTAAAAAACTGCCCCCTGCGGTACACAAACACCACTGAACTACCCTAAACCCTAAAACACTACCCCCAGCATGACCCCCTACACTATACAAACACCACTGCACTACCCTAAACCCTAAAACACTACCCCCTACAGTACACAAACACCACTGCACTACCCTAAACCCTTAAACACTACCCCCAACACGACCCACTACATTACACAAACACCACTGCACTACCCTAAATCCTAAAACACTACCACAGCACTACTCCCTACACTACCCAAACACCACTGCACTACCCTAAACCCTAAAACACTATCCCCAGCACAACCCCCTACACTACACAAACACCACTGCACTACCCTAAACCCTGAAACACTAACCCCAGCACGACTCCCTACACTTCCCAAACACCACTGCACTATACTAAACCCTAAATGTACCCACAGCATGACCTCCCACACTACACAAACAGCACTGTACTACACTAAACCCTAAAACACTATCCCCAGCACAAACCCATGCACTACCCAAACACCACTGCACTACCCTAAACCCTAAAACACTAACCTCAGCATGAGACCCTACACTACCCAAACACCACTGTACTACCCTATACCATAAAACATAACTCCCTATACTTCCCAAACACCACTGCACTACCCTAATCCCTAAAACACTACCCCCAGCATGACCCCCTACACTACACAAACACCACTGCACTACCCTAAACCCTAAAACACTACCCCCAGCACGACTCCCTACACTTCCCAAACACCACTGCACTATCCTAAACCTTAAAACACTACCCCAACAGTAAACAAACACCACTGCACTACCCTAAACCCTAAAACACTACCCCCAGCACGACCCCCTACAGTACACAAACACCACTGCACTACCCTAAACCCTAAAACACTACCCCCTACACTACACAAACACCAGTGCACTGCCCTAAACCCTAAAACACTACCCCAGCACGAACCGTTCACTACCCAAACACAACTCACTACGCTAAACCCAAAACACTACCACCAGTACCACCCCCTACACTACCCAAAAACCACTGCACTAGCCTAAACCATTAAACATGACCCCCTACACTACCCAAACACCACTGCACTATCCTAAACCCTAAAACACTATCCACAGCATGACACCCTACACTACCCAAACACCACTGCACTACCCTGTACCCTAAAACACTACCCCCTACACTATACAAACACCACTGCACTACCCTAAACCCTAAAACACTACCTCCAGCATCACCCCCTACACTACCCAAAAACCACTGCACTAGCTTAAACCATTAAACATGACCCCCTACACTACCCAAACACCACTGCACTATCCTAAACCCTAAAACACTATCCGCAGCATGACACCCTACACTACCCAAACACCACTGCACTACCCTGTACCCTAAAACATGACTCCCTACACTACACAAACACCTCTGCACTGCCCTAAACCCTAAAACACTATCCACAGCATCACCCCCTACACTACACAAACACCAGTGCACTACCCTTAACCCTAAAACACTACCTCCAGCATCACCCCCTACACTACACAAACACCACTGCACTACCCTAAACCCTAACAAACTACACCCAGCATGACCCCCTACACTACCCAAACACCACTGCACTATCCTACACCCTAAAAAACTATCCCCAGCATTACCCCTACACTATAGAAACACCACTGCACTACCCTAAACCCTAAAACACTAACCCCAGCATGACCCCCTACATTACCCAAACACCACTGCATTCCCCTAAACCCTAAATATACCCCCAACATGACCCCCTACACTACCCAAACACCACTGCACTACCCTAAACCCTAAAACACTACCCCCAGCACTACCCCTACACTTCACAAATACCACTGCACGACTCTAAACCCTAAAACACTACCCCCAGCATGACCCCCTACACTACCCAAACACCACTGCATTACCCTAAACCCTAAAACACTACCCCCAGCATGAACCCCTACACTATCCATACACCACTGCACTGCCCTAAACCCTAAAACACTAACCCCAGCATGACACCCTACACTACCCAAACACCACTGCACTACCCTATACCCTAAAACATGAATCCATACACTACACAAACACCAATGCACTACCCTAAACCCTAAATTACTACCCACAGCATGACCCCCTACACTACACAAACACCACTGCACTACCCTAAACCCTAATACCCTACCCCCAGCATGAATCCCTACACTACCCACACACAACTACACTACCCTAAACCCTAAAACACTACCCCAGCACTACCCCCTATACTACACAAACACCACTGCACTACCCTAAACCCTAAAACACTACCACAGCACTAACCCCTACACTACCCAAACACCACTGCACTACCATATACCCTAAAACAATACACCCGCACAACCCCCTACACTACACAAACACCATTGCACTATCCTAAACCCTAATAAACTACCCCCAGCACGACCCCCTACATTACCCAAACACCACTGCATTACCCTAAACCCTAAATATACCCCCAACATGACCCCCTACACGACCCATACACAACTACACTACCCTAAACCCTAAAACACTACCTCCAGCATCACCCCCTACACTACACAAACACCACTGCACTACCCTAAACCCTAAAAAACTACACCCAGCATGACCCCCTACACTACCCAAACACCACTGCACTATCCTACACCCTAAAATACTATCCCCAGCATTACCCCTACACTATAGAAACACCACTGCACTACCCTAAACCCTAAAGCATTAACCCCAGCATGACCCCCCTACATTACCCAAACACCACTGCATTACCCTAAACCCTAAATCTACCCCCAACATGACCCCCTACACTACCCAAACACCACTGCACTACCCTAAACCCTAAAACACTACCCCCAGCACTACCAAAACACTACACAAACACCACTGCACTACCCTAAACCCTAAAACACTACCCCCAGCATGACCCCCTACACTACCCAAACACCACTGTATTACCCTAAACCCTAAAACACTACCCCCAGCATGAACCCCTACACTATCCAAACACCACTGCACTGCCCTAAACCCTAAAACACTAACCCCAGCATGACACCATACACTACCCAAACACCACTGCACTACCCTATACCCTAAAACATGACTCCATACACTACACAAACACAACTGCACTACCCTAAACCCTAAAACACTACCACAGCACTAACCCCTACACTACCCAAACACCACTGCACTACCATATACCCTAAAACAATACACCCTCACAACCCCCTACACTACACAAACACCATTGCACTATCCTAAACCCTAATACACTACCCCCAGCATGACCCCCTACACTACACAAACACCACTGCACTACCCTAAACCCTAAAAAACTGCCCCCTGCGGTACACAAACACCACTGAACTACCCTAAACCCTAAAACACTACCCCCAGCATGACCCCCTACACTATACAAACACCACTGCACTACCCTAAACCCTAAAACACTACCCCCTACAGTACACAAACACCACTGCACTACCCTAAACCCTTAAACACTACCCCCAACACGACCCACTACATTACACAAACACCACTGCACTACCCTAAATCCTAAAACACTACCACAGCACTACTCCCTACACTACCCAAACACCACTGCACTACCCTAAACCCTAAAACACTATCCCCAGCACAACCCCCTACACTACACAAACACCACTGCACTACCCTAAACCCTGAAACACTAACCCCAGCTCGACTCCCTACACTTCCCAAACACCACTGCACTATACTAAACCCTAAATGTACCCACAGCATGACCTCCCACACTACACAAACAGCACTGTACTACACTAAACCCTAAAACACTATCCCCAGCACAAACCCATGCACTACCCAAACACCACTGCACTACCCTAAACCCTAAAACACTAACCTCAGCATGAGACCCTACACTACCCAAACACCACTGTACTACCCTATACCATAAAACATAACTCCCTATACTTCCCAAACACCACTGCACTACCCTAATCCCTAAAACACTACCCCCAGCATGACCCCCTACACTACACAAACACCACTGCACTACCCTAAACCCTAAAACACTACCCCCAGCACGACTCCCTACACTTCCCAAACACCACTGCACTATCCTAAACCTTAAAACACTACCCCAACAGTAAACAAACACCACTGCACTACCCTAAACCCTAAAACACTACCCCCAGCACGACCCCCTACAGTACACAAACACCACTGCACTACCCTAAACCCTAAAACCCTACCCCCTACACTACACAAACACCAGTGCACTGCCCTAAACCCTAAAACACTACCCCAGCACGAACCATTCACTACCCAAACACAACTCACTACGCTAAACCCAAAACACTACCACCAGTACCACCCCCTACACTACCCAAAAACCACTGCACTAGCCTAAACCATTAAACATGACCCCCTACACTACCCAAACACCACTGCACTATCCTAAACCCTAAAACACTATCCACAGCATGACACCCTACACTACCCAAACACCACTGCACTACCCTGTACCCTAAAACACTACCCCCTACACTATACAAACACCACTGCACTACCCTACACCCTAAAACACTACCTCCAGCATCACCCCCTACACTACACAAACACCACTGCACTACCCTAAACCCTAAAAAACTACACCCAGCATGACCCCCTACACTACCCAAACACCACTGCACTATCCTACACCCTAAAATACTATCCCCAGCATTACCCCTACACTATAGAAACACCACTGCACTACCCTAAACCCTAAAACACTACCCCCAGCACGACCCACTCACAACACAAACACCGCTGCACTACCCTAAACCCTAAATCTACCCCCAACATGACCCCTTACACTACCCTAACACCACTGCACTACCCTAAACCCTAAAACACTACCCCCAGCACTACCCCTACACTACACAAACACCACTGCACTACCCTAAACCCTAAAACACTACCCCAGCACTACCCCCTACACTACCCAAGCACCACTGCACTACCCTAAACCCTAAAACACTACCCCCAGCATGACCCCCTATACTACACATACACCACTGCACTACCCTAAACCCTAAAACACTACCCCTGCAGTACACAAATACCACTGCATTACCCTCAACCCAGCACAACCCCCTACACTACACAAACAACACTGCACTACTCTCAACCCTAAAACACTACTCCCAGTGTAGAAGTGGACCTCAGCTAGGCCTACCAGTGCAAGGGGTTCGCCCTTCTCTGCACAGAGTCCTCAGACCAATAGGAAGAAGTTGGCACAGAAACTGGAATAGAAAATACAAAGTTTAATAAACCTCATGAGGTGGAACTACATTCACACAGCACCCTTCGGTATTGAGTGAAGTAGCACACTGAACAGAAAGAGCATGGTCCTTTTATACCCACACAGGGGCTGAAAAAAGGCGGTACAAGGACACATGAGAAGAGTTATGCACATAGATGGTCATACAGAAACTGCACAATCGACAAGTAGGAGGAGTTAACAGTTTGCCAATGCCAGTAAACACCTCCTCACAGTTACATACTACTAACAGCTGTAAACTCAACTGGGCATGTGCGAAGGTAGAATATACTAAATATAGTTTGTTTCTAGGCAGATTACAAGAGCAGTTAACACTAAAGGAGGACAAAGCACATGGTGAGCACATGGCAAACAAAATGGCTTCCAGAAATACAAAATGGATTCCAGAAAATGGACAAGATAGCCTCTAAATACCAGATGGATTCCGCTAATGCTAATCCAATTGCAGCCAATTTACAACAGAAGACCTCTGAAGACATCTGTTCCTCTGGGGTAATCTAAATATGCATCCCGTACATCTATTAGCATTATTTCGGCCATTTCTTTATTCAACATTTGTTGGGCCTTTGTCTCTGCAATATTCCTTTTGACAGGTATACAGACAGAAATGCAAATGGAGCAAAGCATTGGACCACATTGGATACATACACAGCATGTAAAAAGTATCGTAATTATTATACACAGGATAGTTAGTAACTTCCAGCCCCAAGCAGAAACGAGAGTCCAAAACCATCCAGCCAAAGTCTGAGTACCAGTCTCTGGATGAATTTCTGCAGCAATCTTATGCAGCTTTGATATTGCGTCATATACTGAAGGTGAGTGATCCAGTATGAATACGCAACAGCTGCTACTGATGATGCGACATGCACCACCTCGATCAGCCAGAACCACATCTAGGACCATTCGGTTCTGGAGAGCTACAATCCTTGCAATTTGCAGCTCCTCCGTAATGTTCCCAAGTGCCATAGCTGTCTGATTGGTAACAGCTTCCACAACTCTAGTTAATCGTCTTACTTTCCTACTGTTTAATGCAGCACCCACAAAGGAGAACAAACCTAAATTAAAATCGACATATTGTTGCAGAGTGGTATCAGTTTGGTCTACTTCGTCAGTACTTATTGTCCTCTTGTATCTATTTCTAGAGATATCGTTAAATAATTTAAGGTCCCGGTGATATGATGCAGGTGCCAGAAACACAGGGGGCAATAGAAAGAACACATAGCACACGCCTGACCACCCAGCAGGTAGTTGATAATATCCGTGGCTACCACAGATAAAATAAGTATTGTGTGAGGCTATGAAAGTGCTATTGTTTATACCTTCAATAGACAGAATTACAGTACATTCGCTTTTCCCCACTGGAATTCTTCCAATACTGCTTACACATAAATCTGCTTTAGCTCTGGTAACAGAAATCACAAATTGTTTAGTACTGGTAAAAGTTCTCATATTTGTGAAGATATATGGCGTTGAAATATTGTCCGGTTGATACTCTTCCCATTCCCATTTGGTCCCTTTGGCTTGAGGATAACCATCTTTATCTTGGTAGCATACTTTATTAAGGCGAAAAAGAAGCCCGCCAACTGTGCGTCTTCCAGATGCAAACAAAAGAGCATACCAAGCTTGACAAGAACCATTATGAGAAAAGGGAAGAGGAATAAAAGGTGTTCCTACTTTCTTTTGATGTGCAGGTATCATCCCACACACCCAACAGTTGGTAGTATTTGTGGCATTATGAGTATGATACAACATCTGGATAAAGGTATTATTTAAGTAGGATTGTCGATGCTTCTGCTCATGGTAGGGAAGCGTAAAGTAGTGGTGTTCAACTGATACTGGAGTAGTGGCGATCAAAAGTTCTCGAGCAGGAGGCACTTTCTCAACGAACCAGGTTATTACTGCTACAGCCACCATAGCAACAACAAACCCTATAGCACAAATGATCTTTCTCTTAGCAACAGTTGAAATCATTGTGGAAATGATCAGCTTAGTGTTGAAAACAATCGTTGGAGCTCTTATCTCTGGGCAGCCGTTGATTTCTTCACCGAGGGTCAAGACGGGTGTCGCTACACTATACAAGACTGATCCTCCCCCCTTGCCACATCGGCATTCCGTTTCACTAACCCAGGGAGGTTGCTCAACCAGTCTATTTCAGCAATGCAGGTTCTTTCCGTTGTCTCAGTTGGTATTGAGATACTCCAGGAATTGTGTGGTCCGGGAAGACTTCCTCAGGTTCGTCAGGTGATATGGCTTGGCCTTTCTCTGTATCCAGGATGTCTCAATGGTCGATTAAAGCAACAGGATCCACCAAGGTAGACGGCACATTCTTGCAGTGGGTGGAGTACACCCAGTTCCTTCTGTTCGTCACTCGGACCGCAGTTCTCGTTGAAAGGAGCACCTGCTCCGGGCCGCGCCACCTCGGTTCCAAGCTGCTCAACCTCTGGAATGATCGGATCATCACCTGGTCTCCAGGTCGAAGTCCATGGCCTTCACCTGCAAACCTATCAGGAAGAGCTTCTTGAACCTGTTGATGAATAGAAACCAAACTGTCAGTCAATTGTGATAGGTAGTCACTCATCAACACACATGGTACATCATGTATGGGGCGTGGTTTAGGAATTCCCCAAATGTTCATAGGCCTTCCAAACACCACCTCATATGGTATAAGACCAGATCCCGAATGTGGCACTGATCTAATGGACAACAGTGCCAAAGGTAATGCGTCTGGCCAATTCAAGGATGTGGAAGCCAGTATTTTCACCAGTTTTAATTTAAGTGTGGCGTTATACCTTTCCACTAACCCTGCTGATTGTGGATGGAAAGCAGCGTGGAACTTCTGCTTTATCCCCAACCCCTTCAGGACATATTCGACAACTTGCTCAATAAAATGGGGTCCGTTATCACTCCATAAAAGTTTACAAACACCAAATCTAGGGAAAAATTCCTTCAAAAGCACCTTTGCTGTACTGAGAGCTGTATTGTCCTTCGTAGGGTATGCCTCTATCCATTTACTAAAGGCACATACCACTACCAAAACATACTTTAAGTTATTACAGCGCTCAAGCTGGATGTAATCCATTTGCAAAACTTCAAAAGGTGCGGTTGGCGTAGCAAACCCTCCTGTAGGAGTTCGTGTCCCTTTACCAGGATTATGCTGAAGACAAATCAGACCATCTTTTTAGCTGTGCCGGCAATTTCTGGATGCTCCCAAACTTGCGTGAGCAATTTCGTTATCGAGGAGGCTCCAACATGTGCCGGCCCATGTGCCATATGAATCATAGGTTGTAAATAGGCTGTCGGCAATCTCCACTTGCTCATCTCTTTATTCCTCCAACAGCCCTCATCATCCAATGTTCCCTCCTTAGACCATTGCTCAATTTCTTCTGCAGAAGCAGATCTCCGCATATCTAGCACTTCCTGTCTGGTATCATGCCAACGTTCAGCCTGTGACTTCACTACGTACATAGACGTGGTGCTTCGCTGCATGGCAGTTTCACGGGCTGTTTGGTCTGCAAAAGCATTGCCTTGTCCTATCTTATCAATTACTTTCTTATGTGCGCTACATTTAACAATTGCTATTCTCTTCGGGTATGTTAAAGCAGTCAAGAGATTATGTACTAATTCTCCATGCATTATTTGCACCCCGTGGAATGTAAGAAAGCCCCTCTCCTTCCAGAGTAGCCCAAAATCATGAGCCACTCCGAACGCATAGCGGCTATCTGTATAAATGTTCACAGATAAGTCAATACTAAGTTCACACGCTCGTGTCAAAGCTATTAGCTCAGCTGCTTGAGCTGACTTCTGTGGAATACGAGCTGTCTCAACTACCGTCTGAAGTGTTGTAATTGCATATGCAGCTGACGTTGTACCATCTGGTAACTTCAAACAGGACCCATCAACCCATAGTTCCCCATCAACACTTGAAAGGGGCGTGTCTTGCAAATCAACACAACCCTTTGTCTGTTCCTCAGTAAGGAATATACAATCATGAGACTCCTGTGACTGAGACTGAGTCACCGGGTATGGCAACAAAGTGGCTGGGTTTAGTATCGCACATCTCTTTAGTGTAATGTGAGGGGCCAACAATGTCAATTCATATACTGTCAGACGAGCACTAGTTAAATGCTGCGTCTTCGTCTGATTTAAAAGGGCATCATGCGCATGGGGTACTAGCACCAACAGCTTATGTGACAAAACTATCCCTTCACTCTGACGTATTGACACAGCTGTTGCTGCAACTGAACGGAAGCATCCAGGTAACGCATGAGCAACAGGATCAAGTACTGCTGAAAAATATGCACAGGGACGCTGTTTGTCACCGTGTGTCAGCACTAAAACTGACAATGCGCATCCATCTTTCTCATGTACATATAGTGTAAAAGGCTTTGTATAATCTGGAGTACCTAACACTGGTGCTGAACAAAGGGCTTGTCGTAACTGTGGAAAGCAGTCTCACATTCATCTGTCCATGGGAGGGGCATTGGAGTATCTTTAGTCAAAAGTACTAGCAAGGGTTTAACAATATGCGAAAATCCTAATATCCATTGCCTACAAAAAGAAGTAAGACCAATGAATGCACGGACATCTTTCTGAGTACGGGGCACTGGTGTGTCTAAAATAGCTTGAATGCGATCTGGTGTGAGTGCACGGCCCTCCTTAGACAGAAGGTGACCTAAGTAGGTTACCTTCGGTCTACAATATTTCAATTTCTTTCGTGACACTTTGTGATGATGGGAAGCAAGAAAAGATAGCAAGGACAAAGTACATATTTCACACTTTTTAGGGGTATCAGGTGCCAACAAGATGTCATCAACATATTGTATGAGAGCCACACCTTCAGGCAAAACAAAAGAATCAAGTTGTCTTTTTAATGCTTGACTGTAAATACTAGGACTCTCAGTGTAGCCTTGAGGAACTCTACAAAATCTATACGATCGATTATTCAAAGTGAAACCGAACAAATATCGGCTATCAGGATGAATAGGGATCTAAAAGAAAGCATTCTTCAAGTCTATCACAGAGAATGTAGTTGCTGTCGGAGGAACCAAAGTAAGAAGTGTCGTTATGTCAGAAACCACGGGGTATTGTGGTACTACAATCTTATTAACTTCTCGCAAATCAATAATGAATCGGTAAATCCTAGTGTCAGTATCCTTTTTCAGAATAGGAAGAATCGGACTGTTACAAACATTGTAAGGAACTTCCTCAACAACCCCCACTTCAATGAGATCATGGACAATACGTATGAGTGCTTCTTCGCCTTCCTGTGAAATTTTGTATTGAGGCAAACGTGGCAGCACAGCACCCTCCTTGACACTAATGTGTACCGGTGGAATAACCATTTGCCCTACATCGGTGTCTGAAGTAGCCCACAAAGTACTAGGGAGTGAAGCTAATGCAATATCCTCTTTAACAAGACAAGCTCTCTCCATCACAGGATGGTTGTCATTCAAGATAACACGTACACCTTCTGGAGAACATCGTATCGTAGCCCTGAAATACTTGAGCATATCAAGACCTACAATATTGTCTGGTGTATTTGGGGAAAGCAAAAATGGACACGGAGCAGTAACTTTATCCACATGGAATGCAAGTGGTTGTGACAATGGGCTAAGGGAAGGGGTTCCATCGAAACCTATCGATGTAATGGTTAAGCCAGAAAGGGGAGCCCTTGGAACCAATTGTTTAGACAAGGCGCTACGAGTAACTCCTGTATCAACCAGAAACTGATCAGTAGAACCCAAAACATTCGCTGTGACATAGGGACCCCTCTGATCTACTGGAACTTCAACTGATTCCTTACCCCATTCTAGGCAATCCTATGCATAAGCAGAATCTTGAGAATCAGACGGCACACAGTCGGACATTTGATATTGGTTCCTTCTATCAAAAGTGTTAAACCCATTCTGCCCACGTATATTAGCATCAAACCTAGCACGATCACCTGTGCTTCCTCTAGGCCCTGAATATCCTGAACGATTTCTCATTTGTCCCCGACCACGTGGACACTGCTGAGCACACAGTGCTGGACAATCGGAAGCCCAATGCCCAAATTTCTTACAGTACGCGCACTGGTCAGCAGACAAATTCGAACGAGTATAAGAAGGGAAAGACGAACCATAAGATCCACGTCCACCTCTATCACTACCTCTAAAAGGCGTACCATAAGCCTGAGCCAACATAACCTTCGTTTTTAATTCTTTAGTCTTCTTATCCTCATTACCCTTTGCTTCTAATTCCTGGCGTTCATAATACTGATCAATAGTCAAGAGAGAAACTGGGGAAGAGGTAGTCCATGAACTCTCACTGGCTTTTAGGCAACTAGCTATTCCTGGCAACAGGTTTGTGACATATTTTCGACAAACAGATGTCTGCCTGTGTCATCTGTCAATGACTGACCACTAAAATCGTGGAATGCTTCTTCAAAGCGTGTAAAGAAATCAGAGACCGATTCATCTGCCTTTTGCTTACAAGATGCTAAAACAGTCCAATCTATCTTTTTAGGGGGAATAATCGTTTTTAACTTAACTAATATAACTGCGGGAAGATCTAGAATTAACTGACATGGCTTCTGTGCGGGTTCCCTTTCTACATCCATTTGTTCTAAGTCTTTCCATAACGCCCCAAAAGCTGCACGATCATCAATTTTACGAACACTTCTCCACATATCAGGTGGTAATATCAATCCGAAAAACAAATCAATATCAGGCAAAGTCATAGTACAAGAGCTAATAGCACCCTCAACTTCCTCAAAAAGCGGCTGGATTTTCCCGCGGATCAGGCAATGCAGTTTTAAGTGCCATGACATCCGTCCTATTCCAAGGAATGTAAACCCAATTATAAATAAAATAACCCTTTGCATCGATAGAGGCCTTATCATCACTTGTACCCTGTCCTTTAGGAGGAACATACAAAGGCGCGGCCTCCCGCATAGGTTTCACATGAACTATCATAGTCTTATCTGTTCCGGAGATAGAAGCTTGTGCCATGCCGGTCTGAGATGTCTGTGCAGCTACGTCTGCAGCCTTTTTCTCCTCTCGCAAACGGACTGCATCAACACGCAGTTTAACCAAACGCCTGAGTGTATCAGCCACCTGGGAGAAAACAAAAAGACCATCACGCATTTGCTTACAATTAACTGCTACATCGTCGGCCTCTAACTCCTCAGAATATTTCCTAAACAGCTCAAGGACCTCTGCGGCAAACACCTCAGTAAAATACAGCTGCTCCCTTTCCTGCCACCCTTTCATACTATCTAGAAGTTCAGAGGTGGGGGCAATGCTACAAACTGCTTTACGAGCAGCAGATCTAAGCTGGGTCGAACGCGCAGCGGTCAACATAGAACGAGTTTCTCGTGTCTTGTGTTCCTCCGAACTAGAGTCCTCATCTGACTCATGAGGGGCAGAAGGAACAGTATACGGAGGTGGAGGACGATCTAATAATAAGGAATCATCTTGTGGTTTATTAAGTATAGGATAAAGGGGCCGCCGAACAGCGTATTGGCCAGTTACCTGTAAATTGAGCTCCCTATCTTCTCTCTCTTTTAACTCTTTTATTTCTTTGTTCTTCAGCTCTAATGCTTTCACATAAATGTTCTTTCGCTGTTCTTTTTCAATCAAGACTTGCTCACGCTTCATTCGTTCACGCACTTCTTTCTCCCACATTCGTACACAATCAGACGTCTCTTGCCTAGTCTTTCGCTTACACAGACATTGTTCCACATACTCAATCTTTCGTAAATTAAATGACCCATACATAGGCCAACGCAACTCAGGATCCTTATGAGTGTATTTATTCCATATTGTGCTGTACTTTATAGAAGAAAGACCATGCTTAATATACATATCCCTAATAGGTGTCCCCTCCGGGGGGGCCGGTTGTGCTTCATCGAGTCTCAAATTGGTACCACTACAAAAGCAACAAATCCTACGAGTTGTGCTAAAAACAGGCATGCCAAAAATAGTGCAGAATATGCAGTATTATAATCAAAGTAGCACTTAAGGTACCTTTAGTACGATGTGCCGTTCAAATCAATTCAAATAGAGAAAATTCTCCTCATTACCTGCCTATATAGATTGCAATCCATATATAAATCTCATAACAAACCAAGTTGGCCAACACAAATTCCGAAATCCAAAAGCCACAGTAAGTGTTACTAAACTACCTTACCAATCCCAGGCATCAAAACCAACAGCAAGCACCACAGAAGGACACTTACCAATCACTTGGTGTCCAGGTTCCAACTGCCAAGTTCTAAAATCGACCAAATGGTCACTGCACGGCGAAGCAACAGAAGAGATCTCAGTCGAGGACCGGCACCACCTGGATGGTCAGATCGAAAGAAAGGAAAAACGCCGTGGTTGCCAAGACTCGGGACTCATCGGGCAACGATCGCGTCCAGAGCGAGATTCCAATCCTTCATCGCGACCAATCCTTTGGGCATCCGAGTCGCCGATAAGCCCCACTGGTTGGGCGCCAATTTGTAGCAGTGGACCTCAGCTAGGCCTACCAGTGCAAGGGGTTCGCCCTTCTCTGCGCAGAGTCCTCAGGCCAATAGGAAGAAGTTGGCACAGAAACTGGAATAGAAAATACAAAGTTTAATAAACCTCATGAGGTGGAACTACATTCACACAGCACCCTTCGGTATTGAGTGAAGTACACACTGAACAGAAAGAGCATGGTCCTTTTATACCCACACAGGGGCTGAAAAAAGGCGGTACAAGGACACATGAGAAGAGTTATGCACATAGATGGTCATACAGAAACTGCACAGTCGACAAATAGGAGGAGTTAACAGTTTGCCAATGCTAGTAAACACATCCTGACAGTTACATACTACCAACAGCTGTAAACTCAACTGGGCATGTGCGAAGGTAGAAGATACTAAATATAGTTTGTTTCTAGGCAGATTACAAGAGCAGTTAACACTAAAGGAGGACAAAGCACATGGTGAGCACATGGCAAACAAAATGGCTGCCAGAAATACAAAATGGATTCCAGAAAATGGACAAGATAGCCTCTAAATACCAGATGGATTCTGCTAATGCTAATCCAATCGCAGCCAATTTACAACACCAGGACGACCTCCTACACTACACAAACACCACTGCACTACCCTAAACCCTAAACCACTATCCCGAGCACAAACCCCTACACTACCCAAACACCACTGCACTGCCCTAAACCCTAAAACACTAACCTCAGCATGACACCCTACACGACCCAAACACCACTTCACTACTCTATACACTAAAACACTACCCCAATACTACACAAACACCAGTGCACTACCCTAAACCCTAAAACACTACCCTACCCCCTGCAGTACACAAACACCACTGAACTACCCTAATCCCTAAAACACTACCCCAAGAACGACCCCATACACTACACAAACACCACTGAACTACCCTAAACCCTAAAACACTACCCCCAGCATGACCCCCTTCACTACCCAAAAACAACTGCCCTACGCTAAACCCAAAAACACTACCCCCAGCATGAACCCCTACACTACTCAAACACCAATGCACTATCCTAAACCCAAAAACACGACCCCCTACACTACACAAACACCACTGCACTACCCTAAACCCTAAAACACTACCCCTAGCACAACCCCTACACTACACAAACACCACTGCACTACCCTAAACCATAAAACACAACCCCAGCACGACTCCATACGTTACACAAACACCAATGCACTACCCTAAACCCTAAAACACTACCCACAGCATGACCCCCTACACTATACAAACACCACTGCACTACCCTAAACCCTAAAACACTACCCCCTACAGTACACAAACACCACTGCACTACCCTAAACCCTAAAACGCCACCCCCAACACGACCCCCTACACTACACAAACACCACTGCACTACCCTAAACCCTAAAACACTACCCCAGCACTACTTCCTACACTACCCAAACACCACCGCACTACCCTAAACCTTAAAACACTAACCACAGCACGACCCCCTATACTACACAAACACCACTGCACTATCCTAAACCCTAAAACACTACCCCAGCACTACTACCTACACTACCCAAACAGCACTGCACTACCCTAAACCCTAAAACACATTACCCCCAGCACGACCCCCTATACTACACAAACACCACTGCACTACCCTAAACCCTAAAACACTACCCCTAGCATGAACTCCTACCTTACCCAAACACCACTGCACTACCCTAAACCCTAAAACACTACCCCCAGCATAACTCCCTACACTACACAAACACCACTGCACTACCTTAAACCCTAAAACACTACCCCCAGCACAACTCCCTACACTTCTCAAATACCACTGCACTACACTAAACCCTAAATCTACCCCTGGATTCAAGCAAGCCTGGCAGAAGACGGCTGAAATGCCAGAAACCGGTCCTAGGAAGCTTGTTTCCGGTCCAGGGAAGGCATGGCTTGGCAGTTCGGGCTGGACTGTTCCCATGAGGCACAGGGTCAGACTGATTTGCATATGGCCATGTCTGAACTGGGGTGGCAGAGTGGGCTAAAGAACGGTGATGGATCAAACCCAGATCTGTTGACTGGGTGTGAGTGTTTGATTGGTTCTGATGCTCCGTCCATCACCACCCCCTTTTGTACCGATTGTTCGCCATAAGTTGGCAGGGTATGCTCATACGTGAGTCCCTTCCTCACTTTGCCACTGGATTCAAGCAAGCCTGGCTGAAGACGGCTGAAATGCCAGAAACCGGTCCTAGGAAGCTTGTTTCTGGTCCAGGGAAGGCATGGCTTGGCAGTTCGGGCTGGACTGTTCCCATAAGGCACAGGGTCAGACTGATTTGCATATGGCCATTTCTAAACTGGGGTGGCAGAGTGGGCTAAAGAATGGTGATGGATCAAACCCAGATCTGTTGACTGGGTGTGAGTGTTTGATTGGTTCTGATGCTCCGTCCATCACCACCCCCTTTTTTACCACTAAATCTACCCCCAGCATGACCTTCAACACTACACAAACACCACTGTACTACCCTAAACCCTAAAACTCTATCCCCAGCACAAACCCTACACTACCCAAACACCACTGCACTACCCTAAACCCTAAAACACTAACCCCAGCATGACACCCTACACTACCCAAACACCACTACACAACCCTAAACCCTAAAACAAGACTCCCTACACTACACAAAAACCACTGCACTACCCTAAACCCTAAACCACTAACCCCAGCATGACACCCTACAATACCCAAACACCACTACACAACCCTAAACCCTAAAACAAGACTCCCAACACTACACAAACACCACTGTACTACCCTAAACCCTAAAACACTATCCTCAGCATAAACTCCTACACTACACAAACACCACTGCACTTCCCTAAACCCCAAAACACTACCCTAGAACTACTCCTTACACTACCCAAACACCACTGCACTACCCTAAAACACTACCCCCAGCACGACCACCTACACTACACAAACACAACTGTTCTACCCTACACCCTAAAACATTACCCCAAGCATGACCCCTTACACTAACACCACTGCTCTACCCTAAACCCTAAAACACTACCCCCAGCACGACTCCCTACACTACACAAATATCACTACACTAACCTAAACCCTAAAACACTACCCCAAGCACGACTCCCTACACTTCCTAAACACCACTGAACTACACTTAACCCTAAATCTACCCCCAGCATGACCTCCCACACTACACAAACACCACTGTACTACCTTAAACCCTAAAACACTATCCCCAGCACAAACCCCTACACAAACAAAACACCACTGCACTACCCTGAACCCTAAAACACTACCCCCAGCACGACTCCCTACACTTCCCAAACACCACTGCACTACCCTAAACCCTAAAACACTACCCCCAGCATGACCCCCTACACTACACAAACACCACTGCAATACCCTAATCCCTAAAACACTACCCCCAGCACGACTCCCTATACTACCCAAACACCACTGCACTACCCTAAACCCTAAAAAACTACCCCCTACAGTACACAAACACCACTGCACTACCCTAAACCCTAAAACACTACCCCCAGCCTGACCCCCTACACTACACAAACACCAGTGCACTACCCTAAACTCTAAAACACTACCCCCAGCGTGACCCCCTTCACTACCCAAACATAACTGCACTACGCTAAACCCAAAACACTATCCGTAGTACCACCCCCTACACTACCCAAAAACCACTGCACTAGCCTAAACCCTAAAACATGACCCCCTACACTACACAAACACCGCTGCACTACCTTGAACCCTAAAACACTACCCCCAGCCAGACCCCCTACACTACTCATACACCACTGCACTACCCTACACCCTAAAACACTACCCCAAGCATGACCCCCTACACTAACCAAACACCACTGCTCTACCCTAAACCCTAAAACACTACCCCCAGCACGACTCCCTACACCACACAAATATCACTGCACTACCCTAAACCCTAAAACACTACCCCAAGCACGACTCCCTACACTTCCTAAACACCACTGAACTACACTTCACCCTAAATCTACCCCCAGCATGACCTCCCACACTACACAAGCACCACTGTACTACCTTAGACGCTAAAACACTATGCCCAGCACAAACCCCTACACAAACCAAACACCACTGCACTACCCTAAACCCTAAAACACTAACCCCAGCATGACACACTACACTACCCAAATACCACTGCACTACCCTATACCCTAAAACATGACTCCCTACACTACACAAACACCAATCTACTACCCTAAACCCTAAAACACTACCCCCAGTACGACTCCCTACACTTCCCAAACACCACTGCACTACCCTAAACCCTAAAACACTACCCCCAGCATGACCCCCTGCACTACCCAAACACCACTGCACTACCCTAAACCCTAAATCACTACCCCCTAAAGTACACAAACACCCCTGCACTACCCTAAACCCTAAAACACTACCCCCAGCATGACCCCCTACACTACACAAACACCAGTGCACTACCCTAAACCCTAAACACTACCCCCAGCACGACCCCCTTCACTACCCAAACACAACTGCACTATGCTAAACCCAAAACACTATCCGTAGTACCACCCCCTACACTACCCAAGAACCACTGCTCTAGCCGAAACCCTAAAACATGACCCCCTACACTACACAAACACCACTGCACTAGCCTAAACCCTAAAACACTACCCCCAGCCCGACCCCCTACACTACTCAAACAACACTGCACTACCCTAAACCCTAAAACACTATGCCCAGCCCGACCCCCTACACCACACAAACACCACGGTACTACCCTAAACCCTAAAACACTATCCCCAGCACAAACCCCTACACTACCCAAACACCAATGCACTACCCTAAACACTAAAACACTATCCTCAGCATGAAACCCTACACTACCCAAACACCACTGCACTACCCTATACCCTAAAACATGACTCCCTTCACTACACAAAACACACTGCAATACCCTAATCCCTAAAACACTATCCCCAGCACGACTCCATACACTACCCAAACACCACTGCACCACCCTAAACCCTAAAACACTACCTCCTAAAGTACACAAACACCACTGCACTACCCTAAACCCTAAAACACTACCCCCAGCATGACCCCCTACACTACACAAACACCAGTGCACTACCCTAAACCCTAAAACACTACCCCCAGCACAAACCCCTACACTACCCAAACACCAATGCACTACCCTAAACCCTAAAACACTATCCCCAGCATGACACCCTACACTACCCAAACACCACTGCACTACCCTATACCCTAAAACATGACTCCCTTCACTACACAAACACACTGCAATACCCTAATCCCTAAAACACTATCCCCAGCACGACTCCATACACTACCCAAACACCACTGCACCAACCTAAACCCTAAAACACTACCTCCTAAAGTACACAAACACCACTGCACTACCCTAAACCCTAAAACACTACCCCCAGCATGACCCCCTACATTACACAAACACCAGTGCACTACCCTAAACCCTAAAACACTACCCCCAGCACGACCCCCTTCACTACCCAAACACAACTGCACTACACTAAACACAAAACACTATCCGTAGTACCACCCCCTACACCACCCAAAAACCACTGCTCTAGCCTAAACCCTAAAACATGACCCCATACACTACACAAACACCACTGCACTACCCTAAACCCTAAAACACTACCCCCAGCACAACCCCCTACACTACTCAAACACCACTGCACTACCCTAAACCCTAAAACACTATCCCCAGCACAAACCCCTACACTACCCAAACACGACTGCACTACCCTAAACTCTAAAACACTACCCCAGCACGACCCCCTTCACTACCCAAACACAACTGCACTACGCTAAACCCAAAACACTACCATCTGTACCACCCCCTACACTACCCAAAAACGACTGCACTAGTCTAAACCATTTAACATGACCCCTTACACTACACAAACACCACTGCACTACCCTAAACCCTAAAACACTATGCCCAGCCCAACCCCCTACACCACACAAACACCACTGTACTGACCTAAACCCTAAAACACTATTGCCAGCACAAACCCCTACACTACCCAAACACCACTGCACTACCCTAAAACCTAAAACACTTTCCCCAGCATGACACCCTACACTACCCAAACACCACTGCACTACCCTAAACCCTAAAAAACTACCCCCAGCATGACCCCCTACACTACCCAAACACCACTGCACTATCATACACCCTAAAATATTATCCCCAGCATTACCCCTACACTATAGAAACACCACTGCACTACCCTAAACCCTAAAACACTACCCCCAGCAAGAACCACTCACTACCCAAACACCATTGCACTACCCTAAACCCAAAAACACTACCCCCAGCACTACCCCCTACAATACACAAACACCACTGCACTACCCTAAACCCTAAAACACTACCCCAGCACTACACCCTACACTAACCAAACACCACTGCACTACCATAAACCCTAAAACACAACCCCGCACAACTTGCTACACTACACAAACACCATTGCACTACCCTAAATCCTAAAACACTACCCCAGCACGACCCACTTCACTACTCAAGCACAACTGCACAACGCTAAACCCAAAAACACTACCCCCAGCATGACCCCCTATACTACCCAAAAACCACTGCACTAGCCTAAACCCTAAAACACGAACCCTACACTACACAAACACCACTGCACTACACTAAACCCTAAACCACTACTCCCAGCATGACCCCCTACACTACACATACACCACTGCACTACCCTAAACCCTAAAACACTACCCCCTGCAGTACACAAACACCACTGCAGTACACTAAACCCTAAACCTACCTCCAGTTGACCTCCCACACTACACAAACACCACTGTACTACCCTAAATCCTAAAACACTATCCCAAGCACAAACCCCTACACTACCCAAACACCACTGCATTGCCCTAAACCCTAAAATACTAACCCCAGAATGACACCCTACACTACCCAAACACCACTGCACTACCCTTAACCCTAAAATAGTACCCACAGCATGACCCCCTACACTACACAAACACCACTGCACTACCCTAAACCACTACCCCCTACATTACACAAACACCAGTGCACTACCCTAATACCTAAAACACTACCCCCTGCAGTACACAAACACCACTGAACTACCCTAAACCCTAAAACACTACCCCAGCGCGACCCCCTAAACTACCCAAACACCACTGCACTACCCTAAACCCTAAAACACTACCCCCAGCACGACTCCCTACACTTCCCAAACACCACTGCACTACACTAAACCCTAAATCTACCCACAGCATTACCTCCCACACTACAGAAACACCACTGTACTACCCTAAAACACTATCCCCAGCACAAACCCCTACACTACCCAAACACCACTGCACTACCCTAAACCCTAACACACTAACCCCAGCAAGACACCCTACACTAACCAAACACCACTGCACTATCCTATAACGTAAAACATGACTCCCTACACTTCCCAAACACCACTGCACTACCATACACCCTACAACACTATCCCCAGCACGACCCACTACACTACACAAACACCACTGCACTACCCTAAACCCAAAACACTACCCCCAGCATGACTCCCTACACTTCCCAAACACCACTGCACTACCCTAAACCTTAAAACACTACCCCCAACAGTACACAAAAACCACTGCACTACCCTAAACCCTAAAACACTACCCCCAGCACGACCCCATATACTACACAAACACCACTGCACTACCCTAAACCCTAAAACACTACCCCCTACACTACACAAACACCAGTGCACTACTCTAAACCATAAAACACTACCCCCAGCACGACCCCCTTCACTACCCAAACACAACTGCACAACGCTAAACCCTAAAACACTACCCCCTACACTACACAAACACCAGTGCACTACCCTAAACCCTAAAACACTACGCCCAGCACGACCCCCTTTACTACCCAAACACAACTGCACTACGCTAAACCCAAAACACTACCCCAGTACCACCCCCTATACTACCCAAAAACCACTGAACTAGTCTAAACCATTAAACATGACCCCCTACACTACACAAACACCACTGCACTACCCTACACCCTAAAACACTATGCCCAGCCCGACCCCCTACACTACACAAACACCACTGCACTACCCTAAACCCTAAAACACTATCCCCAGCACAAACCCCTACACTACCCAAACACCACTGCACTACCCTATACCCTAAAACATGACTCCCTACACTACACAAACACCACTGCACTACCCTAAACCCTAAAACACTATCCACAGCATGACCCCCTACACTACACAAAAAACCACTGCACTACCCTAAACCCTAAAACACTACCCCCTACACTACACAAACACCAGTGCACTACCCTAAACCCTAAAACACTACCTCCAGCATCACCCCCTACACTACCCAAACACCACTGCACTACCCTAAACCCTAAAACACAACCCCCAGCATGAACCCCTACACTACCCAAACACCACTGCACTACCCTAAACCCTAAAACGCTACCCCCAGCACTACCCCCTACACTACACAAACACCACTGCACTATCCTAAACCCTAAAACACTGCCCCAGCACTACCCCCTACACTTCCCGAACACCACTGCACTACCCTAAACCCTAAAACACTACCCCCAGCATGACTCCCTACACTTCCCGAACACCACTGCACTACCCTAAACCCTAAAACGCTACCCCCAGCACTACCCCCTACACTACACAAACACCACTGCACTACCCTAAACCCTAAAACACTACCCCCAGCATGACTCCCTACACTTCCCGAACACCACTGCACTACCCTAAACCCTAAAACACTACCCCCAGCATGACCCCCTACACTACACAAACACCACTGCAATACCCTAATCCCTAAAACACTACCCCTAGCACGACCGAATACACTACACAAACACCACTGCACTACCCTAAACCCTAAAACACAACCCCCAGCATGAACCCCTACACTACCCAAACACCACTGCACTACCCTAAACCCTAAAACGCTACCCCCAGCACTACCCCCTACACTACACAAACACCACTGCACTACCCTAAACCCTAAAACACTACCCCCAGCATGACCCCCTATACTACACATACACCACTGCACTACCCTTAACCCTAAAACACTACCCCCTGCAGTACACAAATACCACTGCATTACCCTCAACCCTAAAAATCTACCCCCGCACGACCCCCTACACTACACAAACAACACTGCACTACCCTCAACCCTAAAACAGTACTCCTAGCACAACCCCCTACACTACACAAACTCCACTGCACTACCCTAAACCCTAAAAAACTATCCCGAGCACAAACTCCTACACTACCCAAACACCACTGCAATGCCCTAAACCCTAAAACACTAACCCCAGCATGACACCCTACACTACCCAAACACCACTGCACTACCTTATACCCTAAAACACTACCTCTATACTACACAAACACCAGTGCACTACCCTAAACTCTAAAACACTACTCCTTGCAGTACACAAACACCACTGAACTACCCTAATCCCTAAAACACTACCCCCAAGAACGACCCCATACACTGCACAAACACCACTGTACTACCCTAAACCCTAAAACACTACCCCCAGCATGACCCCCTTCACTACCCAAACACAACTGCCCTACGCTAAACCCAAAAACACTACCCCCAGAATGAACCCCTACACTACTCAAACACCACTGCACTACCCTAAACCCAAAAACACGACCCCATACACTACACAAACACCACTGCACTACCCTAAACCCTAAAACACTACCCCCAGCACAACCCTAACACTACACAAACACCACTGCACTACCCTAAACCATAAAACACAACCCCAGCAAGACTCCATACACTACACAAACACCAATGCACTACCCTAAACCCTAAAACACTAACCACAGCATGACCCCCTACACTACACAAACACCACTGCACTACCCTAAACCCTAAAACACTACCCCCTATACTACACAAACACCAGTGCAATACCCTAAACCCTAAAACACTACGCCCTGCAGTACACAAACACCACTGAACTACCCTAAACCCTAAAACACTACCCCATCACAACCCCCTACACTAGACAAACACCACTGCACTACCTTAAACCCTAAAACACTACCCCCTACAGTACACAAACACCACTGCACTACCCTAAACCCTAAAACGCTGCGCCCAACACGACCCCCTACACTACACAAACACCACTGCACTACCCTAAACCCTAAAACACTACCCCAGCACTACTCCCTACACTACCCAAACACCACTGCACTAACCTAAACCTTAAAACACTAACCCCAGCACGGCCCCCTATACTACACAAACACCACTGCACTACCCTAAACCCTAAAACACTACCCCAGCACTACTACCTACACTACCCAAACAGCACTGCACTACCCTAAACCCTAAAACACATTACCCCCAGCACGACCCCCTATACTACACAAACACTACTGCACTACCCTAAACCCTAAAACACTACCCCTAGCACAAACTCCTACACCACCCAAACACCACTGCACTACCCTAAACCCTAAAACACTACCCCCAGCACAACTCACTACACTACACAAACACCACTGCACTACCTTAAACCCTAAAACACTACCCCCAGCACAACTCCCTACACTTCCAAAACACCACTGCACTACACTAAACCCTAAATCTACCCCCAGCATGACCTTCAACACTACACAAACACCACTGTACTCTCCTAAACCCTAAAACACTATCCCCAGCACAAACTCTGCACTACCCAAACACCACTGCACTACCCTAAACCCTAAAACACTAACCCCAGCATGACACCCTACACTAGCCAAACACCACTACACAACCCTAAACCCTAAAACAAGACTCCCTACACTACACAAACACCACTGCACTACCCTAAACCCTAAAACACTAACCCCAGCATGACACCCTACAATACCCAAACACCACTACACAACCCTAAACCATAAAACAAGACTCCCTACACTACACAAACACCACTGTACTACCCTACACCCTAAAACACTACCCGAAGCACGACTCCCTACACTTCCCAAACACCACTGCACTACACTTAACCCTAAATCTACCCCCAGCATGACCTCCCACGCTACACAAACACCACTGTACTACCTTAAACCCTAAAACACTATCCCCAGCACAAACCTCTACACAAACCAAACACCACTGCACTACCCTAAACTCTAAAACACTAACCCCAGCATGACACACTACTCTACGCAAACACCACTGCACTACCCTATACACTAAAACATGACTCCCTACACTACACAAACACGACTCTACTACCCTAAACCCTAAAACACTACCCCCAGCACGACTCCCTACACTTCCCGCACACCACTGCACTACCCTAAACCCTAAAACACTACCCCCAGCATGACCCCCTACACTACACAAACACCACTGCAATACCCTAATCCCTAAAACACTACCCCTAGCGTGACCGAATACACTACACAAACACCACTGCAATACCCTAATCCCTAAAATACTACCCACAGCACGACTCCCTACGCTACCCTAACACCACTGCACTACCCTAAACCCTAAAACACTACCCCGTACAGTACACAAACACCACTGCACTACCCTAAACCCTAAAACACTACCCCCAGCATGACCTCCTACACTACACAAACACCACTGCACTACCCTAAACCCTAAAACCCTACACCCTACACTACACAAACACTAGTGCACTACCCTAAACCCTAAAACACTACCCCCAGCATGACCCCTTCACTACCCAAACACAACTGCACTCCGCTAAACCCAAAACACTACCCGCAGTACCACCCCCTACACTACCCAAAAACCACTGCACTAGCCTAAACCCTAAAACATGACTCCCTACACTACACAAACACCACTGCACCACCCTATACCCTAAAACACTACCCCCAGCCCGACCCCCTACACTGCTCAAACACCACTGCACTACCCTAAAGCCTAAAACACTATCCCCAGCACAAACCCCTACACTACCCAAACACCACTGCACTACCCTAAACACTAAAACACTAACCCCAGCATGGCACCCTATCCTACCCAAACACCACTGCACTACCCTATACCCTAACACATGACTCCCTACACTACAAAAACCACACTGCACTATCCTAAAACCTAAAACACTACCCACAGCATGACCCCCTACACTACACAAACATCACTGCACTACCCTAAACCCTAAGACACTACCCCCTACACTACACAAACACCTGTGCACTACCCATAACCCTAAAACACTACCCCCAGCATGACCCCCTAGACTACAGAAACACCACTGTACTACCCTAAACCCTAAAACACTACCCCCCTACACTACCCAAACACCACTGCACTATCCTCAACCCTAAAATACTACTCCCAGCATGACCCCCTACACTACCCAAACACCACTGCACTACACTAAACCCTAAATCTACCCGCAGCATTACCTCCCACACTACAGAAACACCACTGTACTACCCTAAAACACTATCCCCAGCACAAACCCCTACACTACCCAAACACCACTGCACTACCCTAAACCCTAACACACTAACCCCAGCAAGACACCCTACACTAACCAAACACCGCTGCACTATCCTATAACGTAAAACATGACTCCCTACACTTCCCAAACACCACTGCACTACCATACACCCTACAACACTATCCCCAGCACGACCCACTACACTACACAAACACCACTGCACTACCCTAAACCCAAAACACTACCCCCAGCACGACTCCCTACACTACACAAACACCACTGCACTACCATAAACCTTAAAACACTACCCCCAACAGTACACAAAAACCACTGCACTACCCTAAACCCTAAAACACTACCCCCAGCACGACCCCATATACTACACAAACACCACTGCACTACCCTAAACCCTAAAACACTACCCCATACACTACACAAACACCAGTGCACTACTCTAAACCATAAAACACTACCCCCAGCACGACCCCCTACACTACACAAACACCAGTGCACTACCTAAACCCTAAAACACTACCCCCTACACTACACAAACACCAGTGCACTACCCTAAACCCTAAAACACTACATCCAGCACGACCCCCTTTACTACCCAAACACAACTGCACTACGCTAAACCCAAAACACTACCCCAGTACCACCCCCTATACTACCCAAAAACCACTGCACTAGTCTAAACCATTAAACATGACCCCTACACTACACAAACTCCACTGCACTACCCTAAACCCTAAAACACTACGCCCAGCCCGACCCCCTATACTACACAAACACCACTGCACTACCCTAAACCCTAAAACTCTATCCCCAGCACAAACCCCTACACTACCCAAACACCACTGCACTACCCTAAACCCTAAAACACTAACCCCAGCATGACACCCTACACTACCCAAACACCACTGTACTACCCTGTACCCTAAAACATGACTCCCTACACTACTCAAACACCACTGCACTACCCTAAACCCTAAAACACTATCCACAGCATGACCCCAACACTACACAAACACCACTGCAATACCCTAAACCACTACCCCATACACTACACAAACACCAGTGCACTACCCTAAACCCTAAAACACTACCTCCAGCATCACCCCCTACACTACACAAACACCACTGCACTACCTAAACCCTAAAACACTATCCCAAGCACAAACTCTACACTACCCAAACACCACTGCACTACCCTAAACCCTAAAACACTAACCCCAGCATGACACCCTACACTACCCAAACACCACTACACAACCCTAAACCCTAAAACAAGACTCCCTACACTACACAAACACCACTGCACTACCCTAAACCCTAAAACACTAACCCCAGCATGACACCCTACAATACCCAAACACCACTACACAACCCTAAACCATAAAACAAGACTCCCTACACTACACAAACACCACTGTACTACCCTACACCCTAAAACACTACCCCAAGCACGACTCCCTACACTACCCAAAAACCACTACACTACACTTAACCCTAAATCTACCCCCAGCATGACCTCCCACGATACACAAACACCACTGTACTACCTTAAACCCTAAAACACTATCCCCAGCACAAACCTCTACACAAACCAAACACCACTGCACTACCCTAAACTCTAAAACACTAACCCCAGCATGACACACTACTCTACGCAAACACCACTGCACTACCCTGTACCCTAAAACATGACTCCCTACACTACTCAAACACCACTGCACTACCCTAAACCCTAAAACGCTATCCACAGCATGACCCCAACACTACACAAACACCACTGCAATACCCTAAACCCTAAACCACTACCCCATACACTACACAAACACCAGTGCACTACCCTAAACCCTAAAACACTACCTCCAGCATCACCCCCTACACTACACAAACACCACTGCACTACCTTAACCCTAAAACACTACCCCCAGCACAACTCCCTACACTTCCAAAACACCACTGCACTACACTAAACCCTAAATCTACCCCCAGCATGACCTTCAACACTACACAAACACCACTGTACTACCCTAAACCCTAAAACACTATCCCCAGCACAAACTCTACACTACCCAAACACCACTGCACTACCCTAAACCCTAAAACACTAACCCCAGCATGACACCCTACACTACCCAAACACCACTACACAACCCTAAACCCTAAAACAAGACTCCCTACACTACACAAACACCACTGCACTACCCTAAACCCTAAAACACTAACCCCAGCATGACACCCTACAATACCCAAACACCACTACACAACCCTAAACCATAAAACAAGACTCCCCACACTACACAAACACCACTGTACTACCCTACACCCTAAAACACTACCCCAAGCACGACTCCCTACACTACCCAAAAACCACTACACTACACTTAACCCTAAATCTACCCCCAGCATGACCTCCCACGATACACAAACACCACTGTACTACCTTAAACCCTAAAACACTATCCCCAGCACAAACCTCTACACAAACCAAACACCACTGCACTACCCTAAACTCTAAAACACTAACCCCAGCATGACACACTACTCTACGCAAACACCACTGCACTACCCTATACACTAAAACATGACTCCCTACACTACACAAACACGACTCTACTACCCTAAACCCTAAAACACTACCCCCAGCATGACTCCCTACACTTCCCGAACACCACTGCACTACCCTAAACCCTAAAACCCTACCCCCAGCATGACCCCCTACACTACACAAACACCACTGCAATACCCTAATCCCTAAAACACTACCCCTAGCACGACCGAATACACTACACAAACACCACTGCACTACCCTAAACCCTAAAACACAACCCCCAGCATGAACCCCTACACTACCCAAACACCACTGCACTACCCTAAACCCTAAAACGCTACCCCCAGCACTACCCCCTACACTACACAAACACCACTGCACTATCCTAAACCCTAAAACACTGCCCCAGCACTACCCCCTACACTACGCAAACACCACTGCACTACCCTAAACCCTAAAACACTACCCCCAGTATGACCCCCTATACTACACATACACCACTGCACTACCCTTAACCCTAAAACACTACCCCCTGCAGTACACAAATACCACTGCATTACCCTCAACCCTAAAAATCTACCCCCCGCACGACCCCCTACACTACACAAACAACACTGCACTACCCTCAACCCTAAAACAGTACTCCTAGCACAACCCCCTACACTACACAAACACCACTGCACTACCCTAAACCCTAAAAAACTATCCCGAGCACAAACTCCTACACTACCCAAACACCACTGCAATGCCCTAAACCCTAAAACACTAACCCCAGCATGACACCCTACACTACCCAAACACCACTGCACTACCTTATACCCTAAAACACTACCTCTATACTACACAAACACCAGTGCACTACCCTAAACTCTAAAACACTACTCCTTGCAGTACACAAACACCACTGAACTACCCTAATCCCTAAAACACTACCCCCAAGAACGACCCCATACACTGCACAAACACCACTGTACTACCCTAAACCCTAAAACACTACCCTCAGCATCACCCCCTTCACTACCCAAACACAACTGCCCTACGCTAAACCCAAAAACACTACCCCCAGAATGAACCCCTACACTACTCAAACACCACTGCACTACCCTAAACCCAAAAACACGACCCCATACACTACACAAACACCACTGCACTACCCTAAACCCTAAAACACTACCCCCAGCACAACCCTAACACTACACAAACACCACTGCACTACCCTAAACCATAAAACACAACCCCAGCAAGACTCCATACACTACACAAACACCAATGCACTACCCTAAACCCTAAAACACTAACCACAGCATGACCCCCTACACTACACAAACACCACTGCACTACCCTAAACCCTAAAACACTACCCCCTATACTACACAAACACCAGTGCAATACCCTAAACCCTAAAACACTACGCCCTGCAGTACACAAACACCACTGAACTACCCTAAACCCTAAAACACTACCCCATCACAACCCCCTACACTATACAAACACCACTGCACTACCTTAAACCCTAAAACACTACCCTCTACAGTACACAAACACCACTGCACTACCCTAAACCCTAAAACGCTACGCCCAACACGACCCCCTACACTACACAAACACCACTGCACTACCCTAAACCCTAAAACACTACCCCAGCACTACTCCCTACACTACCCAAACACCACTGCACTAACCTAAACCTTAAAACACTAACCCCAGCACGGCCCCCTATACTACACAAACACCACTGCACTACCCTAAACCCTAAAACACTACCCCAGCACTACTACCTACACTACCCAAACAGCACTGCACTACCCTAAACCCTAAAACACATTACCCCCAGCACGACCCCCTATACTACACAAACACTACTGCACTACCCTAAACCCTAAAACACTACCCCTAGCACAAACTCCTACACCACCCAAACACCACTGCACTACCCTAAACCCTAAAACACTACCCCCAGCACAACTCACTACACTACACAAACACCACTGCACTACCTTAAACCCTAAAACACTACCCCCAGCACAACTCCCTACACTTCCAAAACACCACTGCACTACACTAAACCCTAAATCTACCCCCAGCATGACCTTCAACACTACACAAACACCACTGTACTATCCTAAACCCTAAAACACTATCCCCAGCACAAACTCTGCACTACCCAAACACCACTGCACTACCCTAAACCCTAAAACACTAACCCCAGCATGACACCCTACACTACCCAAACACCACTACACAACCCTAAACCCTAAAACAAGACTCCCTACACTACACAAACACCACTGCACTACCCTAAACCGTAAAACACTAACCCCAGCATGACACCCTACAATACCCAAACACCACTACACAACCCTAAACCATAAAACAAGACTCCCTACACTACACAAACACCACTGTACTACCCTACACCCTAAAACACTACCCGAAGCACGACTCCCTACACTACCCAAACACCACTGCACTACACTTAACCCTAAATCTACCCCCAGCATGACCTCCCACGCTACACAAACACCACTGTACTACCTTAAACCCTAAAACACTATCCCCAGCACAAACCTCTACACAAACCAAACACCACTGCACTACCCTAAACTCTAAAACACTAACCCCAGCATGACACACTACTCTACGCAAACACCACTGCACTACCCTATACACTAAAACATGACTCCCTACACTACACAAACACGACTCTACTACCCTAAACCCTAAAACACTACCCCCAGCACGACTCCCTACACTTCCCGCACACCACTGCACTACCCTAAACCCTAAAACACTACCCCCAGCATGACCCCCTACACTACACAAACACCACTGCAATACCCTAATCCCTAAAACACTACCCCTAGCGTGACCGAATACACTACACAAACACCACTGCAATACCCTAATCCCTAAAATACTACCCCCAAGCACGACTCCCTACGCTACCCTAACACCACTGCACTACCCTAAACCCTAAAACACTACCCTGTACAGTACACAAACACCACTGCACTACCCTAAACCCTAAAACACTACCCCCAGCATGACCCCCTACACTACACAAACACCACTGCACTACCCTAAACCCTAAAACCCTACACCCTACACTACACAAACACTAGTGCACTACCCTAAACCCTAAAACACTACCCCCAGCATGACCCCTTCACTACCCAAACACAACTGCACTCCGCTAAACCCAAAACACTACCCGCAGTACCACCCCCTACACTACCCAAAAACCACTGCACTAGCCTAAACCCTAAAACATGACTCCCTACACTACACAAACACCACTGCACCACCCTATACCCTAAAACACTACCCCCAGCCCGACCCCCTACACTGCTCAAACACCACTGCACTACCCTAAAGCCTAAAACACTATCCCCAGCACAAACCCCTACACTACCCAAACACCACTGCACTACCCTAAACACTAAAACACTAACCCCAGCATGGTACCCTATCCTACCCAAACACCACTGCACTACCCTATACCCTAACACATGACTCCCTACACTACAAAAACCACACTGCACTACCCTAAAACCTAAAACACTACCCACAGCATGACCCCCTACACTACACAAACATCACTGCACTACCCTAAACCCTAAGACACTACCCCCTACACTACACAAACACCTGTGCACTACCCATAACCCTAAAACACTACCCCCAGCATGACCCCCTAGACTACAGAAACACCACTGTACTACCCTAAACCCTAAAACACTACCCCCCTACACTACCCAAACACCACTGCACTATCCTCAACCCTAAAATACTACTCCCAGCATGACCCCCTACACTACCCAAACACCACTGCACTACACTAAACCCTAAATCTCCCCGCAGCATTACCTCCCACACTACAGAAACACCACTGTACTACCCTAAAACACTATCCCCAGCACAAACCCCTACACTACCCAAACACCACTGCACTACCCTAAACCCTAACACACTAACCCCAGCAAGACACCCTACACTAACCAAACACCACTGCACTATCCTATAACGTAAAACATGGCTCCCTACACTTCCCAAACACCACTGCACTACCATACACCCTACAACACTATCCCCAGCACGACTCCCTACACTACACAAACACCACTGCACTACCATAAACCTTAAAACACTACCCCCAACAGTACACAAAAACCACTGCACTACCCTAAACCCTAAAACACTACCCCCAGCACGACCCCATATACTAGACAAACACCACTGCACTACCCTAAACCCTAAAACACTACCCCCTACACTACACAAACACCAGTGCACTACTCTAAACCATAAAACACTACCCCCAGCACGACCCCCTACACTACACAAACACCAGTGCACTACCCTAAACCCTAAAACACTACCCCCTACACTACACAAACACCAGTGCACTACCCTAAACCCTAAAACACTACGCCCAGCACGACCCCCTTTACTACCCAAACACAACTGCACTACGCTAAATCCAAAACACTACCCCAGTACCACCCCCTATACTACCCAAAAACCACTGCACTAGTCTAAACCATTAAACATGACCCCCTACACTACACAAACACCACTGCACTACCCTACACCCTAAAACACTATGCCCAGCCCGACCCCCTACACTACACAAACACCACTGCACTACCCTAAACCCTAAAACACTATCCCCAGCACAAACCCCTACACTACCCAAACACCACTGCACTACCCTATACCCTAAAACATGACTCCCTACACTACACAAACACCACTGCACTACCCTAAACCCTAAAACACTATCCACAGCATGACCCCCTACACTACACAAAAAACCACTGCACTACCCTAAACCCTAAAACACTACCACCTACACTACACAAACACCAGTGCACTACCCTAAACCCTAAAACACTACCTCCAGCATCACCCCCTACACTACACAAACACCACTGCACTACCCTAAACCCTAAAACACAACCCCCAGTATGAACCCCTACACTACCCAAACACCACTGCACTACCCTAAACCCTAAAACACTACCCCCAGCACTGCCCCCTACACTACACAAACACCACTGCACTATCCTAAACCCTAAAACACTGCCCCAGCACTACCCCCTACACTACCCAAACACCACTGCACTACCCTAAACCCTAAAACACTACCCCCAGCATGACCCCCTATACTACACATACACCACTGCACTACCCTTAACCCTAAAACACTACCCCCTGCAGTACACAAATACCACTGCATTACCCTCAACCCTAAAAATCTACCCCCCGCACGACCCCCTACACTACACAAACAACACTGCACTACCCTCAACCCTAAAACAGTACTCCTAGCACAACCCCCTACACTACACAAACACCACTGCACTACCCTAAACCCTAAAAAACTATCCCGAGCACAAACTCCTACACTACCCAAACACCACTGCACTACCCTATACCCTAAAACACTACCTCTATACTACACAAACACCAGTGCACTACCCTAAACTCTAAAACACTACTCCCTGCAGTACACAAACACCACTGAACTACCCTAATCCCTAAAACACTACCCCCAAGAACGACCCAATACACTGCACAAACACCACTGTACTACCCTAAACCCTAAAACACTACCCCCAGCATGACCCCCTTCACTACCCAAACACAACTGCCCTACGCTAAACCCAAAAACACTACCCCCAGAATGAACCCCTACACTACTCAAACACCACTGCACTACCCTAAACCCAAAAACACGACCCCATACACTACACAAACACCACTGCACTACCCTAAACCCTAAAACACTACCCCCAGCACAACCCTAACACTACACAAACACGACTGCACTACCCTAAACCATAAAACACAACCCCAGCAAGACTCCATACACTACACAAACACCAATGCACTACCCTAAACCCTAAAACACTACCCACAGCATGACCCCCTACACTACACAAACACCATTGCACTACCCTAAACCCTAAAACACTACCCCCTATACTACACAAACACCAGTGCAATACCCTAAACCCTAAAACACTACGCTCTGCAGTACACAAACACCACTGAATTACCCTAAACCCTAAAACACTACCCCATCACAACCCCCTACACTATACAAACACCACTGCACTACCTTAAACCCTAAAACACTACCCCCTACAGTACACAAACACCACTGCACTACCCTAAACCCTAAAACGGTACGCCCAACACGACCCCCTACACTACACAAACACCACTGCACTACCCTAAACCCTAAAACACTACCCCAGCACTACTCCCTACACTACCCAAACACCACTGCACTAACCTAAACCTTAAAACACTAACCCCAGCACGGCCCCCTATACTACACAAACACCACTGCACTACCCTAAACCCTAAAACACTACCCCAGCACTACTACCTACACTACCCAAACAGCACTACACTACACTTAACCCTAAATCTACCCCCAGCATGACCTCCCACGATACACAAACACCACTGTACTACCTTAAACCCTAAAACACTATCCCCAGCACAAACCTCTACACAAACCAAACACCACTGCACTACCCTAAACCCTAAAACACTAACCCCAGCATGACACACTACTCTACGCAAACACCACTGCACTACCCTGTACCCTAAAACATGACTCCCTACACTACTCAAACACCACTGCACTACCCTAAACCCTAAAACACTATCCACAGCATGACCCCAACACTACACAAACACCACTGCAATACCCTAAACCCTAAACCACTACCCCATACACTACACAAACACCAGTGCACTACCCTAAACCCTAAAACACTACCTCCAGCATCACCCCCTACACTACACAAACACCACTGCACTACCTTAACCCTAAAACACTACCCCCAGCACAACTCCCTACACTTCCAAAACACCACTGCACTACACTAAACCCTAAATCTACCCCCAGCATGACCTTCAACACTACACAAACACCACTGTACTACCCTAAACCCTAAAACACTATCCCCAGCACAAACTCTACACTACCCAAACACCACTGCACTACCCTAAACCCTAAAACACTAACCCCAGCATGACACCCTACACTACCCAAACACCACTACACAACCCTAAACCCTAAAACAAGACTCCCTACACTACACAAACACCACTGCACTACCCTAAACCCTAAAACACTAACCCCAGCATGACACCCTACAATACCCAAACACCACTACACAACCCTAAACCATAAAACAAGACTCCCCACACTACACAAACACCACTGTACTACCCTACACCCTAAAACACTACCCCAAGCACGACTCCCTACACTACCCAAAAACCACTACACTACACTTAACCCTAAATCTACCCCCAGCATGACCTCCCACGATACACAAACACCACTGTACTACCTTAAACCCTAAAACACTATCCCCAGCACAAACCTCTACACAAACCAAACACCACTGCACTACCCTAAACTCTAAAACACTAACCCCAGCATGACACACTACTCTACGCAAACACCACTGCACTACCCTATACACTAAAACATGACTCCCTACACTACACAAACACGACTCTACTACCCTAAACCCTAAAACACTACCCCCAGCATGACTCCCTACACTTCCCGAACACCACTGCACTACCCTAAACCCTAAAACACTACCCCCAGCATGACCCCCTACACTACACAAACACCACTGCAATACCCTAATCCCTAAAACACTACCCCTAGCACGACCGAATACACTACACAAACACCACTGCACTACCCTAAACCCTAAAACACAACCCCCAGCATGAACCCCTACACTACCCAAACACCACTGCACTACCCTAAACCCTAAAACGCTACCCCCAGCACTACCCCCTACACTACACAAACACCACTGCACTATCCTAAACCCTAAAACACTGCCCCAGCACTACCCCCTACACTACGCAAACACCACTGCACTACCCTAAACCCTAAAACACTACCCCCAGTATGACCCCCTATACTACACATACACCACTGCACTACCCTTAACCCTAAAACACTACCCCCTGCAGTACACAAATACCACTGCATTACCCTCAACCCTAAAAATCTACCCCCCGCACGACCCCCTACACTACACAAACAACACTGCACTACCCTCAACCCTAAAACAGTACTCCTAGCACAACCCCCTACACTACACAAACACCACTGCACTACCCTAAACCCTAAAAAACTATCCCGAGCACAAACTCCTACACTACCCAAACACCACTGCAATGCCCTAAACCCTAAAACACTAACCCCAGCATGACACCCTACACTACCCAAACACCACTGCACTACCTTATACCCTAAAACACTACCTCTATACTACACAAACACCAGTGCACTACCCTAAACTCTAAAACACTACTCCTTGCAGTACACAAACACCACTGAACTACCCTAATCCCTAAAACACTACCCCCAAGAACGACCCCATACACTGCACAAACACCACTGTACTACCCTAAACCCTAAAACACTACCCCCAGCATCACCCCCTTCACTACCCAAACACAACTGCCCTACGCTAAACCCAAAAACACTACCCCCAGAATGAACCCCTACACTACTCAAACACCACTGCACTACCCTAAACCCAAAAACACGACCCCATACACTACACAAACACCACTGCACTACCCTAAACCCTAAAACACTACCCCCAGCACAACCCTAACACTACACAAACACCACTGCACTACCCTAAACCATAAAACACAACCCCAGCAAGACTCCATACACTACACAAACACCAATGCACTACCCTAAACCCTAAAACACTAACCACAGCATGACCCCCTACACTACACAAACACCACTGCACTACCCTAAACCCTAAAACACTACCCCCTATACTACACAAACACCAGTGCAATACCCTAAACCCTAAAACACTACGCCCTGCAGTACACAAACACCACTGAACTACCCTAAACCCTAAAACACTACCCCATCACAACCCCCTACACTATACAAACACCACTGCACTACCTTAAACCCTAAAACACTACCCTCTACAGTACACAAACACCACTGCACTACCCTAAACCCTAAAACGCTACGCCCAACACGACCCCCTACACTACACAAACACCACTGCACTACCCTAAACCCTAAAACACTACCCCAGCACTACTCCCTACACTACCCAAACACCACTGCACTAACCTAAACCTTAAAACACTAACCCCAGCACGGCCCCCTATACTACACAAACACCACTGCACTACCCTAAACCCTAAAACACTACCCCAGCACTACTACCTACACTACCCAAACAGCACTGCACTACCCTAAACCCTAAAACACATTACCCCCAGCACGACCCCCTATACTACACAAACACTACTGCACTACCCTAAACCCTAAAACACTACCCCTAGCACAAACTCCTACACCACCCAAACACCACTGCACTACCCTAAACCCTAAAACACTACCCCCAGCACAACTCACTACACTACACAAACACCACTGCACTACCTTAAACCCTAAAACACTACCCCCAGCACAACTCCCTACACTTCCAAAACACCACTGCACTACACTAAACCCTAAATCTACCCCCAGCATGACCTTCAACACTACACAAACACCACTGTACTATCCTAAACCCTAAAACACTATCCCCAGCACAAACTCTGCACTACCCAAACACCACTGCACTACCCTAAACCCTAAAACACTAACCCCAGCATGACACCCTACACTACCCAAACACCACTACACAACCCTAAACCCTAAAACAAGACTCCCTACACTACACAAACACCACTGCACTACCCTAAACCGTAAAACACTAACCCCAGCATGACACCCTACAATACCCAAACACCACTACACAACCCTAAACCATAAAACAAGACTCCCTACACTACACAAACACCACTGTACTACCCTACACCCTAAAACACTACCCGAAGCACGACTCCCTACACTACCCAAACACCACTGCACTACACTTAACCCTAAATCTACCCCCAGCATGACCTCCCACGCTACACAAACACCACTGTACTACCTTAAACCCTAAAACACTATCCCCAGCACAAACCTCTACACAAACCAAACACCACTGCACTACCCTAAACTCTAAAACACTAACCCCAGCATGACACACTACTCTACGCAAACACCACTGCACTACCCTATACACTAAAACATGACTCCCTACACTACACAAACACGACTCTACTACCCTAAACCCTAAAACACTACCCCCAGCACGACTCCCTACACTTCCCGCACACCACTGCACTACCCTAAACCCTAAAACACTACCCCCAGCATGACCCCCTACACTACACAAACACCACTGCAATACCCTAATCCCTAAAACACTACCCCTAGCGTGACCGAATACACTACACAAACACCACTGCAATACCCTAATCCCTAAAATACTACCCCCAAGCACGACTCCCTACGCTACCCTAACACCACTGCACTACCCTAAACCCTAAAACACTACCCTGTACAGTACACAAACACCACTGCACTACCCTAAACCCTAAAACACTACCCCCAGCATGACCCCCTACACTACACAAACACCACTGCACTACCCTAAACCCTAAAACCCTACACCCTACACTACACAAACACTAGTGCACTACCCTAAACCCTAAAACACTACCCCCAGCATGACCCCTTCACTACCCAAACACAACTGCACTCCGCTAAACCCAAAACACTACCCGCAGTACCACCCCCTACACTACCCAAAAACCACTGCACTAGCCTAAACCCTAAAACATGACTCCCTACACTACACAAACACCACTGCACCACCCTATACCCTAAAACACTACCCCCAGCCCGACCCCCTACACTGCTCAAACACCACTGCACTACCCTAAAGCCTAAAACACTATCCCCAGCACAAACCCCTACACTACCCAAACACCACTGCACTACCCTAAACACTAAAACACTAACCCCAGCATGGTACCCTATCCTACCCAAACACCACTGCACTACCCTATACCCTAACACATGACTCCCTACACTACAAAAACCACACTGCACTACCCTAAAACCTAAAACACTACCCACAGCATGACCCCCTACACTACACAAACATCACTGCACTACCCTAAACCCTAAGACACTACCCCCTACACTACACAAACACCTGTGCACTACCCATAACCCTAAAACACTACCCCCAGCATGACCCCCTAGACTACAGAAACACCACTGTACTACCCTAAACCCTAAAACACTACCCCCCTACACTACCCAAACACCACTGCACTATCCTCAACCCTAAAATACTACTCCCAGCATGACCCCCTACACTACCCAAACACCACTGCACTACACTAAACCCTAAATCTCCCCGCAGCATTACCTCCCACACTACAGAAACACCACTGTACTACCCTAAAACACTATCCCCAGCACAAACCCCTACACTACCCAAACACCACTGCACTACCCTAAACCCTAACACACTAACCCCAGCAAGACACCCTACACTAACCAAACACCACTGCACTATCCTATAACGTAAAACATGGCTCCCTACACTTCCCAAACACCACTGCACTACCATACACCCTACAACACTATCCCCAGCACGACTCCCTACACTACACAAACACCACTGCACTACCATAAACCTTAAAACACTACCCCCAACAGTACACAAAAACCACTGCACTACCCTAAACCCTAAAACACTACCCCCAGCACGACCCCATATACTACACAAACACCACTGCACTACCCTAAACCCTAAAACACTACCCCCTACACTACACAAACACCAGTGCACTACTCTAAACCATAAAACACTACCCCCAGCACGACCCCCTACACTACACAAACACCAGTGCACTACCCTAAACCCTAAAACACTACCCCCTACACTACACAAACACCAGTGCACTACCCTAAACCCTAAAACACTACGCCCAGCACGACCCCCTTTACTACCCAAACACAACTGCACTACGCTAAATCCAAAACACTACCCCAGTACCACCCCCTATACTACCCAAAAACCACTGCACTAGTCTAAACCATTAAACATGACCCCCTACACTACACAAACACCACTGCACTACCCTACACCCTAAAACACTATGCCCAGCCCGACCCCCTACACTACACAAACACCACTGCACTACCCTAAACCCTAAAACACTATCCCCAGCACAAACCCCTACACTACCCAAACACCACTGCACTACCCTATACCCTAAAACATGACTCCCTACACTACACAAACACCACTGCACTACCCTAAACCCTAAAACACTATCCACAGCATGACCCCCTACACTACACAAAAAACCACTGCACTACCCTAAACCCTAAAACACTACCACCTACACTACACAAACACCAGTGCACTACCCTAAACCCTAAAACACTACCTCCAGCATCACCCCCTACACTACACAAACACCACTGCACTACCCTAAACCCTAAAACACAACCCCCAGTATGAACCCCTACACTACCCAAACACCACTGCACTACCCTAAACCCTAAAACACTACCCCCAGCACTGCCCCCTACACTACACAAACACCACTGCACTATCCTAAACCCTAAAACACTGCCCCAGCACTACCCCCTACACTACCCAAACACCACTGCACTACCCTAAACCCTAAAACACTACCCCCAGCATGACCCCCTATACTACACATACACCACTGCACTACCCTTAACCCTAAAACACTACCCCCTGCAGTACACAAATACCACTGCATTACCCTCAACCCTAAAAATCTACCCCCCGCACGACCCCCTACACTACACAAACAACACTGCACTACCCTCAACCCTAAAACAGTACTCCTAGCACAACCCCCTACACTACACAAACACCACTGCACTACCCTAAACCCTAAAAAACTATCCCGAGCACAAACTCCTACACTACCCAAACACCACTGCACTACCCTATACCCTAAAACACTACCTCTATACTACACAAACACCAGTGCACTACCCTAAACTCTAAAACACTACTCCCTGCAGTACACAAACACCACTGAACTACCCTAATCCCTAAAACACTACCCCCAAGAACGACCCAATACACTGCACAAACACCACTGTACTACCCTAAACCCTAAAACACTACCCCCAGCATGACCCCCTTCACTACCCAAACACAACTGCCCTACGCTAAACCCAAAAACACTACCCCCAGAATGAACCCCTACACTACTCAAACACCACTGCACTACCCTAAACCCAAAAACACGACCCCATACACTACACAAACACCACTGCACTACCCTAAACCCTAAAACACTACCCCCAGCACAACCCTAACACTACACAAACACGACTGCACTACCCTAAACCATAAAACACAACCCCAGCAAGACTCCATACACTACACAAACACCAATGCACTACCCTAAACCCTAAAACACTACCCACAGCATGACCCCCTACACTACACAAACACCATTGCACTACCCTAAACCCTAAAACACTACCCCCTATACTACACAAACACCAGTGCAATACCCTAAACCCTAAAACACTACGCTCTGCAGTACACAAACACCACTGAATTACCCTAAACCCTAAAACACTACCCCATCACAACCCCCTACACTATACAAACACCACTGCACTACCTTAAACCCTAAAACACTACCCCCTACAGTACACAAACACCACTGCACTACCCTAAACCCTAAAACGCTATGCCCAACACGACCCCCTACACTACACAAACACCACTGCACTACCCTAAACCCTAAAACACTACCCCAGCACTACTCCCTACACTACCCAAACACCACTGCACTAACCTAAACCTTAAAACACTAACCCCAGCACGGCCCCCTATACTACACAAACACCACTGCACTACCCTAAACCCTAAAACACTACCCCAGCACTACTACCTACACTACCCAAACAGCACTGCACTACCCTAAACCCTAAAACACATTACCCCCAGCACGACCCCCTATACTACACAAACACTACTGCACTACCCTAAACCCTAAAACACTACCCCTAGCACAAACTCCTACACCACCCAAACACCACTGCACTACCCTAAACCCTAAAACACTACCCCCAGCACAACTCACGACACTACACAAACACCACTGCACTACCTTAAACCCTAAAACACTACCCCCAACACAACTCCCTACACTTCCAAAACACCACTGCACTACACTACACCCTAAATCTACCCCCAGCATGACCTTCAACACTACACAAACACCACTGTACTACCCTAAACCCTAAAACACTATCCCCAGCACAAACTCTACACTACCCAAACACCACTGCACTACCCTAAACCCTAAAACACTAACCCCAGCATGACACCCTACACTACCCAAACACCACTACACAACCCTAAACCCTAAAACAAGACTCCCTACACTACACAAACACCACTGCACTACCCTAAACCCTAAAACACTAACCCCAGCATGACACCCTACAATACCCAAATACCACTACACAACCCTAAACCATAAAACAAGACTCCCTACACTACACAAACACCACTGTACTACCCTACACCCTAAAACACTACCCCAAGCACGACTCCCTACACTACCCAAACACCACTGCACTACACTTAACCCTAAATCTACCCCCAGCATGACCTCCCACGCTACATAAACACCACTGTACTACCTTAAACCCTAAAACACTATCCCCAGCACAAACCTCTACACAAACCAAACACCACTGCACTACCCTAAACTCTAAAACACTAACCCCAGCATGACACACTACTCTACCCAAACACCACTGCACTACCCTATACACTAAAACATGACTCCCTACACTACACAAACACGACTCTACTACCCTAAACCCTAAAACACTACCCCCAGCATGACTCCCTACACTTCCCGAACACCACTGCACTACCCTAAACCCTAAAACACTACCCCCAGCATGACCCCCTACACTACACAAACACCACTGCAATACCCTAATCCCTAAAACACTACCCCTAGCACGACCGAATACACTACACAAACACCACTGCAATACCCTAATCCCTAAAATACTACCCCCAGCACGACTCCCTACACTACCCTAACACCACTGCACTACCCTAAACCCTAAAACACTACCCCGTACAGTACACAAACACCACTGCACTACCCTAAACCCTAAAACACTACCCCCAGCAAGACCCCCTACACTACACAAACACCACTGCACTACCCTAAACCCTAAAACCCTACACCCTACACTACACAAACACTAGTGCACTACCCTAAACCCTAAAACACTACCCCCAGCATGACCCCTTCACTACCCAAACACAACTGCACTCCGCTAAACCCAAAACACTACCCGCAGTACCACCCCCTACACTACCCAAAAACCACTGCACTAGCCTAAACCCTAAAACATGACTCCCTACACTACACAAACACCACTGCACCACCCTATACCCTAAAACACTACCCCCAGCTCGACCCCCTACACTGCTCAAACACCACTGCACTACCCTAAAGCCTAAAACACTATCCCCAGCACAAACCCCTACACTACCCAAACACCACTGCACTACCCTAAACACTAAAACACTGCCCCCTACACTACACAAACACCAGTGCACTACCCTAAACCCTAAAACACTACCCCCAGCACGACCCCCTTCACTACCCAAACACAACTGCACCACACTAAACCCAAAACACTACCCCAGTACCACCCCCTACACTACCCAAAAACCACTGCACTAGCCTAAACCATTAAACATGACCCCTACACTACACAAACTCCACTGCACTACCCTAAACCCTAAAACACTACGCCCAGCCCGACCCCCTATACTACACAAACACCACTGCACTACCCTAAACCCTAAAACACTACCCCCAGCATGACCCCCTACACTACCCAAACACCACTGCACTATCCTAAACCCTTAAACACTACCCCCAGCATGAACCCATACACTACCCAAACACCACTGCACTACCCTAAACCCTAAAACACTGCCCCAGCACGACCCCCTAAACTACCCAAACACCACTGCACTACGCTAAACCCTGAAACACTACCCCCAGCACTACACCCTACACTACACAAACACCACTGCACTACCCTAAACCCTAAAACACTACCCCCTACACTACACAAACACCAGTGCACTACCCTAAACCCTAAAACACTACCCCCAGCACGACCCCTTCACTACCCAAACACAACTGCACTACGCTGAACCATAAAACACTACCCCCTACACTACACAAACCCCAGTGCACTACCCTTAACCCTAAAACACTACGCACGGCACGAACCCCTTCACTACCCAAACACAACTGCACTACGCTAAACCCAAAACACTACCCCAGTACCACCCCCTACACTACCTAAAAACCACTGCACTAGCCTAAACCATTAAACATGACCCCTGCACTACACAAACTCCACTGCACTTCCCTAAACCCTAAAACACTACGCCCAGCCCGACCCCCTATACTACACAAACACCACTGCACTACCCTAAACCCTAAAACACTACCCCCAGCATGACCCCCTACACTACCCAAACACCACTGCACTATCCTAAACCCTTAAACACTACCCCCAGCATGAACCCATACACTACCCAAACACCACTGCACTACCCTAAACCCTAAAACACTGCCCCAGCACGACCCCCTAAACTACCCAAACACCACTGCACTACGCTAAACCCTGAAACACTACCCCCAGCACTACACCCTACACTACACAAACACCACTGCACTACCCTAAACCCTAAAACACTACCCCCTACACTACACAAACACCAGTGCACTACCCTAAACCCTAAAACACTACCCCCAGCACGACCCCTTCACTACCCAAACACAACTGCACTACGCTGAACCATAAAACACTACCCCCTACACTACACAAACCCCAGTGCACTACCCTTAACCCTAAAACACTACGCACGGCACGAACCCCTTCACTACCCAAACACAACTGCACTACGCTAAACCCAAAACACTACCCCAGTACCACCCCCTACACTACCTAAAAACCACTGCACTAGCCTAAACCATTAAACATGACCCCTGCACTACACAAACTCCACTGCACTTCCCTAAACCCTAAAACACTACGCCCAGCCCAACCCCCTACACTACACAAACACCACTGCACTACCCTAAACCCTAAAACACTATCCCCAGCACAAACCCCTACACTACCCAAACACCACTGCACTACCCTAAACCCTAAAACACCAACCCCAGCATGACACCCTACACTACCCAAACACCACTGTACTACCCTATACCCTTAAACATGACTCCCTACACTACTCAAACACCACTGCACTACCCTAAAACACTATCCATAGCATGACCCCAACACTACACAAACACCACTGCAATACCCTAAACCCTAAAACACTACCCCTACACTACACAAACACCAGTGCACTACCCTAAACCCTAAAACACTACCTCCAGCATCACCCCCTACACTACACAAACACCACTGCACTACCCTAAACCCTAAAACACTACCCCAGCACGACCCCCTAAACTACCCAAACACCACTGCACTACCCTAAACCCTAAAACACTACCCCAGCACAACTCCCTACACTTCCCAAACACCACTGCACTACACTAAACCCTAAATCTACCCGCAGCATGACCTCCCACACTACAGAAACACCACCGTACTACCCTAAAACACTATCCCCAGCACAAACCCCTACACTACCCAAACACCACTACACTACCCTAAACCCTAAAACACTAACCCCAGCAAGACACCCTACACTAACCAAACACCACTGCACTACCCTATAACCTAAAACATGACTCCCTACACTTCCCAAACACCACTGCACTACCATAAACCCTAAAACAGTACCCCAGCATGACTCCCTACACTTCTCAAACACCACTGCCCCACCCTAACCCTTAAAACACAAACACCAACAGTACACAAACACCACTGCACTACCCTAAACCCTAAAGCTCTACCCCCAGCACTACCCCCTACACTACACAAACACCAGTGCACTACCCTAAACCCTAAAACACTACCCCCTACACTACACAAACACCAGTGCACTACCCTAAACCATAAAACACTACCCCCTACACTACACAAACACAAGTGCACTACGCTAAACCCTAAAACACTACCCCCTACACTACACAAACACCAGTGCACTACCCTAAACCCTAAAACACTACGCCCAGCACGACCCCCTTCACTGCCCAAACACAACTGCACCACGCTAAACCCAAAACACTACCCCAGTACCACCCCCTACACTACCCAAAAACCACTGCACTAGCCTAAACCATTAAACATGACCCCTACACTACACAAACCCCACTGCACTAACCGAAACCCTAAAACACTACGCCCAGCCCGACCCCCTATACTACACAAACACCACTGCACTACCCTAAACCCTAAAACACTATCCCCAGCACAAACCCCTACACTACCCAAACACCACTGCACTAACCTAAACCGTAAAACACTAACCCCAGCATGACACCCTACACTACCCAAACACCACTGTACTACCCTATACCCTAAAACATGACTCCCTACACTACTCAAACACCACTGCACTACCCTAAACCCTAAAACACTATCCACAGCATGACCCCAACACTACACAAACACCACTGCAATACCCTAAACCCTAAAACACTACCCCCTATACTACACAAACACCAGTGCACTACCCTAAACCCTAAAACACTACCTCCAGCATCACCCCCTACACTACACAAACACCACTGCACTACCCTATACCCTAAAAATCTACCCCCGGCATGACCCCCTACACTACCCAAACACCACTGCACTATCCTACACCCTAAAATACTATCCCCAGCATTACCCCTACACTATAGAAATGCCACTGCACTACCCTAAACCCTAAAACACTACCCCCAGCACGACCCCCTACACTACCCAAAAACCACTGCACTAGCCTAAACCCTAAAACACGGCCCCCTACACTACACATACACCACTGCACTACCCTAAACCCTAAAACACTACCCCCAGCACGACCCCCTACACTACACAAACACCACTGCACTACCCTAAACCCTAAAACACTACCCCAGCACTACTCCCTACACTACCCAATCACCACTGCACTACCCTAAACCCTAAAACACATTACCCCCAGCACGACCCCCTACACTACTCAAACACCACTGCACTATCCTAAACCCTAAAACACTACCCCAAGCACGAACTCCTACTCTACCCAAACACCACTGCACTACCCTAAACCCTAAATCACTACCCCAAGCAACAACTCCCTACACTTCCCAAACACCACTGCACTACACTAAAACCTAAATCTACCCCCAGCATGAGCTTCCACACTACACAAATACCACTATACTACCCTAAACCCTAAAACACTATACCCAGCACAAACTCTACACTACCCAAACACCACTGCACTACCCTAACCCCTAAAACACTAATCCAAGCATGACACCCTACACTACCCAAACACCACTACCCAACCCTAAACCCTAGAACAGGACTCACTACACTACACAAACAACACTGCACTACCCTAAACCCTAAAACACTAACCCCAGCATGACACCCTACACTACCCAAACACCACTACACAAGCCTTAAGCCTAAAACAAGACTCCCTACAATACACAAACACCACTGCACTACCCTAAACCCTCAATACTACCCCCTACACTACACAAACACCAGTGCACTACCCTAAACCCTAAAACACTATCCCCAGCATGACCCACTACACTACCCAATCACCAGTGCACTACCCTAAACCCTAAAACACTACCCCCAGCATGAACCCCTACACAACCCAAACACCACCGCACTACCCTATACCCTAAAACATGACTCAATACACTACCCAAACACCAGTGCACTACCCTAAACCCTAAAACACTACCCCCAGCATGACCCCCTACACTACCCAAACACCACTGCACTAACCTAAACCCTTAAACACTACCCCCAGCATGAACCCATACACTACCCAAACACCACTGCACTACCCTAAACCCTAAAACACTACCCCAGCACGACCCCCTAAACTACCCAAACACCACTGCACTACCCTAAACCCTAAAACACTACCCCCTGCACGACTCCCTACACTTCCCAAACACCACTGCACTACACTAAACCCTAAATCTACCCGCAGCATGACCTCCCACACTACAGAAACACTACCGTACTACCCTAAAACACTATCCCCAGCACAAACCCCTACACTACCCATACACCACTGCACTACCCTAAACCCTAAAACACTAACCCCAGCAAGACACCCTACACTAACCAAACCCCACTTCACTACCCTATAACCTAAAAAGTGACTCCCTACACTTCCCAAACACCACTACACTACCATAAACCCTAAAACACTATCCCCAGCACGACCCACTACACTACACAAACACCACTGCACTACCCTAAACCCAAAAACACTACCCCAGCACGACTCTCTACACTTCCCAAACACCACTGCACTACCCTGAACCCTAAAACACTACCCCCAGCACTACACCCTACACTACAGAAACACCAGTGCACTACCCTAAACCCTAAAACACTACCCCCTACACTACACAAACACCAGTGCACTACCCTAAACCCTAAAACACTATCCCCAACACGACCCACTACACTACACAAACACCACTGCACTACCCTAAACCCTAAAACACTACCCCAGCACGACTCCCTACACTTCCCAAACACCACTGCACTACCCTGAACCCTAAAACACTACCCCCAGCACTACACCCTACACTACACAAACACCACTGCACTACCCTAAACCCTAAAACACTACCCCTACACTACACAAACACCAGTGCACTACCCTAAACCCTAAAACACTACCCCCAGCACGACCCCTTCACTACCCAAACACAACTGCACTACGCTAAACCATAAAACACTACCCCCTACACTACACAAACCCCAGTGCACTACCCTAAACCCTAAAACACTACGCACGGCACGAACCCCTCCACTACCCAAACACAACTGCACTACGCTAAACCCAAAACACTACCCCAGTACCACCCCCTACACTACCTAAAAACCACTGCACTAGCCTAAACCATTAAACATGACCCCTACACTACACAAACTCCACTGCACTTCCCTAAACGCTAAAACACTACGCCCAGCCCAACCCCCTCCACTACACAAACACCACTGCACTACCCTAAACCCTAAAACACTATCCCCAGCACAAACCCCTACACTACCCAAACACCACTGCACTACCCTAAACCCTAAAACACCAACCCCAGCATGACACCCTACACTACCCAAACACCACTGCACTACCCTATACCCTAAAACATGACTCAATACACTACCCAAACACCAGTGCACTACCCTAAACCCTAAAACACTACCCCCAGCACGACCCCCTACACTACACAAACACCACTGCACTACCCTAGACCCTAAAACACTACCCAGCACTACTCCCTACACTACCCAATCACCACTGCACTACCCTAAACCCTAAAACACATTACCCCCAGCACGACCCCCTACACTACTCAAACACCACTGCACTATCCTAAACCCTAAAACACTACCCCAAGCACGAACTCCTACTCTACCCAAACACCACTGCACTACCCTAAACCCTAAATCACTACCCCCAGCACAACTCCCTACACTTCCCAAACACCACTGCACTACACTAAAACCTAAATCTACCCCCAGCATGAGCTTCCACACTACACAAATACCACTGTACTACCCTAAACCCTAAAACACTATACCCAGCACAAACTCTACACTACCCAAACACCACTGCACTACCCTAACCCCTAAAACACTAATCCAAGCATGACACCCTACACTACCCAAACACCACTACCCAACCCTAAACCCTAGAACAGGACTCACTACACTACACAAACAACACTGCACTACCCTAAACCCTAAAACACTAACCCCAGCATGACACCCTACACTACCCAAACACCACTACACAAGCCTTAAGCCTAAAACAAGACTCCCTACAATACACAAACACCACTGCACTACCCTAAACCCTAAATACTACCCCCTACACTACACAAACACCAGTGCACTACCCTAAACCCTAAAACACTATCCCCAGCATGACCCACTACACTACCCAATCACCAGTGCACTACCCTAAACCCTAAAACACTACCCCCAGCATGAACCCCTACACTACCCAAACACCACTGCACTACCCTATACCCGAAAACATGACTCAATACACTACCCAAACACCAGTGCACTACCCTAAACCCTAAAACACTACCCCCAGCATGACCCCCTACACTACCCAAACACCACTGCACTACCCTAAACCCTTAAACACTACCCCCAGCATGAACCCATACACTACCCAAACACCACTGCACTACCCTAAACCCTAAAACACTACCCCAGCACGACCCCCTAAACTACCCAAACACCACTGCACTACCCTAAACCCTAAAACACTACCCCCTGCACGACTCCCTACACTTCCCAAACACCACTGCACTACACTAAACCCTAAATCTACCCGCAGCATGACCTCCCACACTACAGAAACACTACGGTACTACCCTAAAACACTATCCCCAGCACAAACCCCTACACTACCCAAACACCACTGCACTACCCTAAACCCTAAAACACTAACCCCAGCAAGACACCCTACACTAACCAAACCCCACTGCACTACCCTATAACCTAAAAAGTGACTCCCTACACTTCCCAAACACCACTACACTACCATAAACCCTAAAACACTATCCCCAGCACGACCCACTACACTACACAAACACCACTGCACTACCCTAAACCCAAAAACACTACCCCAGCACGACTCTCTACACTTCCCAAACACCACTGCACTACCCTGAACCCTAAAACACTACCCCCAGCACTACACCCTACACTACAGAAACACCAGTGCACTACCCTAAACCCTAAAACACTACCCCCTACACTACACAAACACCAGTGCACTACCCTAAACCCTAAAACACTATCCCCAACACGACCCACTACACTACACAAACACCACTGCACTACCCTAAACCCTAAAACACTACCCCAGCACGACTCCCTACACTTCCCAAACACCACTGCACTACCCTGAACCCTAAAACACTACCCCCAGCACTACACCCTACACTACACAAACACCACTGCACTACCCTAAACCCTAAAACACTACCCCTACACTACACAAACACCAGTGCACTACCCTAAACTCTAAAACACTACCCCCAGCACGACCCCTTCACTACCCAAACACAACTGCACTACGCTAAACCATAAAACACTACCCCCTACACTACACAAACACCAGTGCACTACCCTAAACCCTAAAACACTACCCCCTACACTACACAAACACCAGTGCACTACCCTAAACCCTAAAACACTATCCCCAACACGACCCACTACACTACACAAACACCACTGCACTACCCTAAACCCTAAAACACTACCCCAGCACGACTCCCTACACTTCCCAAACACCACTGCACTACCCTGAACCCTAAAACACTACCCCCAGCACTACACCCTACACTTCACAAACACCACTGCACTACCCTAAACCCTAAAACACTACCCCTACACTACACAAACACCAGTGCACTACCCTAAACCCTAAAACACTACCCCCAGCACGAACCCCTTCACTACCCAAACACAACTGCACTACGCTAAACCCAAAACACTACCCCAGTACCACCCCCTACACTACCTAAAAACCACTGCACTAGCCTAAACCATTAAACATGACCCCTACACTACACAAACTCCACTGCACTTCCCTAAACGCTAAAACACTACGCCCAGCCCAACCCCCTCCACTACACAAACACCACTGCACTACCCTAAACCCTAAAACACTATCCCCAGCACAAACCCCTACACTACCCAAACACCACTGCACTACCCTAAACCCTAAAACACCAACCCCAGCATGACACCCTACACTACCCAAACACCACTGTACTACCCTATACCGTAAAACATGACCCCCTACACTACTCAAACACCACTGCACTACCCTAAAACACTACCCATAGCATGACCCCAACACTACACAAACACCACTGCAATACCCTAAACCCTAAAACACTACCCCTACACTACACAAACACCAGTGCACTACCCTAAACCCTAAAACACTACCTCCAGCATCACCCCCTACACTACACAAACACCACTGCACTACCCTAAACCCTAAAACACTACCCCAGCACGACCCCCTAAACTACCCAAACACCACTGCACTACCCTAAACCCTAAAACACTACCCCAGCACGACTCCCTACACTTCCCAAACACCACTGCACTACACTAAACCCTAAATCTACCCGCAGCATGACCTCCCACACTACAGAAACACCACCGTACTACCCTAAAACACTATCCCCAGCACAAACCCCTACACTACCCAAACACCACTACACTACCCTAAACCCTAAAACACTAACCCCAGCAAGACACCCTACACTAACCAAACACCACTGCACTACCCTATAACCTAAAACATGACTCCGTACACTTCCCAAACACTACTGCACTACCATAAACCCTAAAACACTACCCCAGCATGACTCCCTACACTTCCCAAACACCACTGCCCCACCCTAACCCTTAAAACACAAACACCAACAGTACACAAACACCACTGCACTACCCTAAACCCTAAAACTCTACCCCCAGCACTACCCCCTACACTACACAAACACCAGTGCACTACCCTAAACCCTAAAACACTACCCCCTACACTACACAAACACCAGTGCACTACCCTAAACCCTAAAACACTACCCCCTACACTACACAAACACAAGTGCACTACGCTAAACCCTAAAACACTACCCCCTACACTACACAAACACCAGTGCACTACCCTAAACCCTAAAACACTACGCCCAGCACGACCCCCTTCACTGCCCGAACACAACTGCACCACGCTAAACCCAAAACACTACCCCAGTACCACCCCCTACACTACCCAAAAAACCACTGCACTAGCCTAAACCATTAAACATGACCCCTACACTACACAAACTCCACTGCACTAACCTAAACCCTAAAACACTACGCCCAGCCCGACCCCCTATACTACACAAACACCACTGCACTACCCTAAACCCTAAAACACTATCCCCAGCACAAACCCCTACACTACCCAAACACCACTGCACTAACCTAAACCGTAAAACACTAACCCCAGCATGACACCCTACACTACCCAAACACCACTGTACTACCCTATACCCTAAAACATGACTCCCTACACTACTCAAACACCACTGCACTACCCTAAACCCTAAAACACTATCCACAGCATGACCCCAACACTACACAAACACCACTGCAATACCCTAAACCCTAAAACACTACCCCCTATACTACACAAACACCAGTGCACTACCCTAAACCCTAAAACACTACCTCTAGCATCACCCCCTACACTACACAAACACCAGTGCACTACCCTAAACCCTAAAACACTACCCCCTACACTACACAAACACAAGTGCACTACCCTAAACCCTAAAACACTACCCCCTACACTACACAAACACAAGTGCACTACGCTAAACCCTAAAACACTACCCCCTACACTACCCAAACACCACTGCACTATCCTACACCCTAAAATACTATCCCCAGCATTACCCCTACACTATAGAAACGCCACTGCACTACCCTAAACCCTAAAACACTACCCCCAGCATGACCCCCTACACTTCCCAAAAACCACTGCACTAGCCTAAACCCTAAAACACGACCCCCTACACTACACAAACACCACTGCACTACCCTAAACCCTAAAACACTACCCCCAGCACGACCCCCTACACTACACAAACACCACTTCACTACCCTAAACCCTAAAACACTACCCCAGCATGACCCACTACACTACCCAATCACGAGTGCACTACCCTAAACCCTAAAACACTACCCCCAGCATGAACCCCTACACTACCCAAACACCACTGCACTACCCTATACCCTAAAACATGACTCAATACACTACCCAAACACCAGTGCACTACCCTAAACCCTAAAACACTACGCCCAGCACGACCCCCTTCACTGCCCAAACACAACTGCACCACGCTAAACCCAAAACACTACCCCAGTACCACCCCCTACACTACCCAAAAACCACTGCACTAGCCTAAACCATTAAACATGACCCCTACACTACACAAACCCCACTGCACTAACCTAAACCCTAAAACACTACGCCCAGCCCGACCCCCTATACTACACAAACACCACTGCACTACCCTAAACCCTAAAACACTATCCCCAGCACAAACCCCTACACTACCCAAACACCACTGCACTAACCTAAACCGTAAAACACTAACCCCAGCATGACACCCTACACTACCCAAACACCACTGTACTACCCTATACCCTAAAACATGACTCCCTACACTACTCAAACACCACTGCACTACCCTAAACCCTAAAACACTATCCACAGCATGACCCCAACACTACACAAACACCACTGCAATACCCTAAACCCTAAAACACTACCCCTATACTACACAAACACCAGTGCACTACCCTAAACCCTAAAACACTACCTCCAGCATCACCCCCTACACTACACAAACACCACTGCACTATCCTACACCCTAAAATACTATCCCGAGCATTACCCCTACACTATAGAAACGCCACTGCACTACCCTAAACCCTAAAACACTACCCCCAGCACGACCCCCTACACTACCCAAAAACCACTGCACTAGCCTAAACCCTAAAACACGGCCCCCTACACTACACATACACCACTGCACTACCCTAAACCCTAAAACACTACCCCCAGCACGACCCCCTACACTACACAAACACCACTGCACTACCCTAAACCCTAAAACACTACCCCAGCACTACTCCCTACACTACCCAATCACCACTGCACTACCCTAAACCCTAAAACACATTACCCCCAGCACGACCCCCTACACTACTCAAACAACACTGCACTATCCTAAACCCTAAAACACTACCCCAAGCACAAACTCCTACTCTACCCAAACACCACTGCACTACCCTAAACCCTAAATCACTACCCCAAGCAACAACTCCCTACACTTCCCAAACACCACTGCACTACACTAAAACCTAAATCTACCCCCAGCATGAGCTTCCACACTACACAAATACCACTGTACTACCCTAAACCCTAAAACACTATACCCAGCACAAACTCTACACTACCCAAACACCACTGCACTACCCTAACCCCTAAAACACTAATCCAAGCATGACACCCTACACTACCCAAACACCACTACCCAACCCTAAACCCTAGAACAGGACTCACTACACTACACAAACAACACTGCACTACCCTAAACCCTAAAACACTAACCCCAGCATGACACCCTACACTACCCAAACACCACTACACAAGCCTTAAGCCTAAAACAAGACTCCCTACAATACACAAACACCACTGCACTACCCTAAACCCTAAATACTACCCCCTACACTACACAAACACCAGTGCACTACCCTAAACCCTAAAACACTATCCCCAGCATGACCCACTACACTACCCAATCACCAGTGCACTACCCTAAACCCTAAAACACTACCCCCAGCATGAACCCCTACACTACCCAAACACCACTGCACTACCCTATACCCTAAAACATGACTCAATACACTACCCAAACACCAGTGCACTACCCTAAACCCTAAAACACTACCCCCAGCATGACCCCCTACACTACCCAAACACCACTGCACTACCCTAAACCCTTAAACACTACCCCCAGCATGAACCCATACACTACCCAAACACCACTGCACTACCCTAAACCCTAAAACACTACCCCAGCACGACCCCCTAAACTACCCAAACACCACTGCACTACCCTAAACCCTAAAACACTACCCCCTGCACGACTCCCTACACTTCCCAAACACCACTGCACTACACTAAACCCTAAATCTACCCGCAGCATGACCTCCCACACTACAGAAACACTACGGTACTACCCTAAAACACTATCCCCAGCACAAACCCCTACACTACCCAAACACCACTGCACTACCCTAAACCCTAAAACACTAACCCCAGCAAGACACCCTACACTAACCAAACCCCCCTGCACTACCCTATAACCTAAAAAGTGACTCCCTACACTTCCCAAACACCACTACACTACCATAAACCCTAAAACACTATCCCCAGCACGACCCACTACACTACACAAACACCACTGCACTACCCTAAACCCAAAAACACTACCCCAGCACGACTCTCTACACTTCCCAAACACCACTGCACTACCCTGAACCCTAAAACACTACCCCCAGCACTACACCCTACACTACAGAAACACCAGTGCACTACCCTAAACCCTAAAACACTACCCCCTACACTACACAAACACCAGTGCACTACCCTAAACCCTAAAACACTATCCCCAACACGACCCACTACACTACACAAACACCACTGCACTACCCTAAACCCTAAAACACTACCCCAGCACAACTCCCTACACTTCCCAAACACCACTGCACTACCCTGAACCCTAAAACACTACCCCCAGCACTACACCCTACACTACACAAACACCACTGCACTACCCTAAACCCTAAAACACTACCCCTACACTACACAAACACCAGTGCACTACCCTAAACCCTAAAACACTACCCCCAGCACGACCCCTTCACTACCCAAAAACAACTGCACTACGCTAAACCATAAAACACTACCCCCTACACTACACAAACCCCAGTGCACTACCCTAAACCCTAAAACACTACGCACGGCACGAACCCCTCCACTACCCAAACACAACTGCACTACGCTAAACCCAAAACACTACCCCAGTACCACCCCCTACACTACCTAAAAACCACTGCACTAGCCTAAACCATTAAACATGACCCCTACACTACACAAACTCCACTGCACTTCCCTAAACGCTAAAACACTACGCCCAGCCCAACCCCCTCCACTACACAAACACCACTGCACTACCCTAAACCCTAAAACACTATCCCCAGCACAAACCCCTACACTACCCAAACACCACTGCACTACCCTAAACCCTAAAACACCAACCCCAGCATGACACCCTACACTACCCAAACACCACTGTACTACCCTATACCGTAAAACATGACTCCCTACACTACTCAAACACCACTGCACTACCCTAAAACACTACCCATAGCATGACCCCAACACTACACAAACACCACTGCAATACCCTAAACCCTAAAACACTACCCCTACACTACACAAACACCAGTGCACTACCCTAAACCCTAAAACACTACCTCCAGCATCACCCCCTACACTACACAAACACCACTGCACTACCCTAAACCCTAAAACACTACCCCAGCACGACCCCCTAAACTACCCAAACACCACTGCACTACCCTAAACCCTAAAACACTACCCCAGCACGACTCCCTACACTTCCCAAACACCACTGCACTACACTAAACCCTAAATCTACCCGCAGCATGACCTCCGACACTACAGAAACACCACCGTACTACCCTAAAACACTATCCCCAGCACAAACCCCTACACTACCCAAACACCACTACACTACCCTAAACCCTAAAACACTAACCCCAGCAAGACACCCTACACTAACCAAACACCACTGCACTACCCTATAACCTAAAACATGACTCCCTACACTTCCCAAACACCACTGCACTACCATAAACCCTAAAACACTACCCCAGCATGACTCCCTACACTTCCCAAACACCACTGCCCCACCCTAACCCTTAAAACACAAACACCAACAGTACACAAACACCACTGCACTACCCTAAACCCTAAAACTCTACCCCCAGCACTACCCCCTACACTACACAAACACCAGTGCACTACCCTAAACCCTAAAACACTACCCCCTACACTACACAAACACCAGTGCACTACCCTAAACCCTAAAACACTACCCCCTACACTACACAAACACAAGTGCACTACGCTAAACCCTAAAACACTACCCCCTACACTACACAAACACCAGTGCACTACCCTAAACCCTAAAACACTACGCCCAGCACGACCCCCTTCACTGCCCGAACACAACTGCACCACGCTAAACCCAAAACACTACCCCAGTACCACCCCCTACACTACCCAAAAAACCACTGCACTAGCCTAAACCATTAAACATGACCCCTACACTACACAAACTCCACTGCACTAACCTAAACCCTAAAACACTACGCCCAGCCCGACCCCCTATACTACACAAACACCACTGCACTACCCTAAACCCTAAAACACTATCCCCAGCACAAACCCCTACACTACCCAAACACCACTGCACTAACCTAAACCGTAAAACACTAACCCCAGCATGACACCCTACACTACCCAAACACCACTGTACTACCCTATACCCTAAAACATGACTCCCTACACTACTCAAACACCACTGCACTACCCTAAACCCTAAAACACTATCCACAGCATGACCCCAACACTACACAAACACCACTGCAATACCCTAAACCCTAAAACACTACCCCTATACTACACAAACACCAGTGCACTACCCTAAACCCTAAAACACTACCTCCAGCATCACCCCCTACACTACACAAACACCAGTGCACTACCCTAAACCCTAAAACACTACCCCCTACACTATACAAACACCAGTGCACTACCCTAAACCCTAAAACACTACCCCCTACACTACACAAACACAAGTGCACTACGCTAAACCCTAAAACACTACCCCCTACACTACCCAAACACCACTGCACTATCCTACACCCTAAAATACTATCCCCAGCATTACCCCTACACTATAGAAACGCCACTGCACTACCCTAAACCCTAAAACACTACCCCCAGCACGACCCCCTACACTTCCCAAAAACCACTGCACTAGCCTAAACCCTAAAACACGACCCCCTACACTACACAAACACCACTGCACTACCCTAAACCCTAAAACACTACCCCCAGCACGACCCCCTACACTACACAAACACCACTTCACTACCCTAAACCCTAAAACACTACCCCAGCATGACCCACTACACTACCCAATCACGAGTGCACTACCCTAAACCCTAAAACACTACCCCCAGCATGAACCCCTACACTACCCAAACACCACTGCACTACCCTATACCCTAAAACATGACTCAATACACTACCCAAACACCAGTGCACTACCCTAAACCCTAAAACACTACCCCCAGCATGACCCCCTACACTACCCAAACACCACTGCACTACCCTAAACCCTTAAACACTACCCCCAGCATGAACCCATACACTACCCAAACACCACTGCACTACCCTAAACCCTAAAACACTACCCCAGCACGACCCCCTAAACTACCCAAACACCACTGCACTACCCTAAACCCTAAAACACTACCCCCTGCACGACTCCCTACACTTCCCAAACACCACTGCACTACACTAAACCCTAAATCTACCCGCAGCATGACCTCCCACACTACAGAAACACTACCGTACTACCCTAAAACACTATCCCCAGCACAAACCCCTACACTACCCAAACACCACTGCACTACCCTAAACCCTAAAACACTAACCCCAGCAAGACACCCTACACTAACCAAACCCCACTGCACTACCCTATAACCTAAAAAGTGACTCCCTACACTTCCCAAACACCACTACACTACCATAAACCCTAAAACACTATCCCCAGCACGACCCACTACACTACACAAACACCACTGCACTACCCTAAACCCAAAAACACTACCCCAGCACGACTCTCTACACTTCCCAAACACCACTGCACTACCCTGAACCCTAAAACACTACCCCCAGCACTACACCCTACACTACAGAAACACCAGTGCACTACCCTAAACCCTAAAACACTACCCCCTACACTACACAAACACCAGTGCACTACCCTAAACCCTAAAACACTATCACCAACACGACCCACTACACTACACAAACACCACTGCACTACCCTAAACCCTAAAACACTACCCCAGCACGACTCCCTACACTTCCCAAACACCACTGCACTACCCTGAACCCTAAAACACTACCCCCAGCACTACACCCTACACTACACAAACACCACTGCACTACCCTAAACCCTAAAACACTACCCCTACACTACACAAACACCAGTGCACTACCCTAAACCCTAAAACACTACCCCCAGCACGACCCCTTCACTACCCAAACACAACTGCACTACGCTAAACCATAAAACACTACCCCCTACACTACACAAACCCCAGTGCACTACCCTAAACCCTAAAACACTACGCACGGCACGAACCCCTCCACTACCCAAACACAACTGCACTACGCTAAACCCAAAACACTACCCCAGTACCACCCCCTACACTACCTAAAAACCACTGCACTAGCCTAAACCATTAAACATGACCCCTACACTACACAAACTCCACTGCACTTCCCTAAACGCTAAAACACTACGCCCAGCCCAACCCCCTCCACTACACAAACACAACTGCACTACCCTAAACCCTAAAACACTATCCCCAGCACAAACCCCTACACTACCCAAACACCACTGCACTACCCTAAACCCTAAAACACCAACCCCAGCATGGCACCCTACACTACCCAAACACCACTGCACTACCCTATACCCTAAAACATGACTCAATACACTACCCAAACACCAGTGCACTACCCTAAACCCTAAAACACTACCCCCAGCATGACCCCCTACACTACCCAAACACCACTGCACTACCCTAAACCCTTAAACACTACCCCCAGCATGAACCCATACACTACCCAAACACCACTGCACTACCCTAAACCCTAAAACACTACCCCAGCACGACCCCCTAAACTACCCAAACACCACTGCACTACCCTAAACCCTAAAACACTACCCCCTGCACGACTCCCTACACTTCCCAAACACCACTGCACTACACTAAACCCTAAATCTACCCGCAGCATGACCTCCCACACTACAGAAACACTACCGTACTACCCTAAAACACTATCCCCAGCACAAACCCCTACACTACCCAAACACCACTGCACTACCCTAAACCCTAAAACACTAACCCCAGCAAGACACCCTACACTAACCAAACCCCACTGCACTACCCTATAACCTAAAAAGTGACTCCCTACACTTCCCAAACACCACTACACTACCATAAACCCTAAAACACTATCCCCAGCACGACCCACTACACTACACAAACACCACTGCACTACCCTAAACCCCAAAACACTACCCCAGCACGACTCTCTACACTTCCCAAACACCACTGCACTACCCTAAACCCTAAAACACTAACCCCAGCAAGACACCCTACACTAACCAAACCCCACTGCACTACCCTATAACCTAAAAAGTGACTCCCTACACTTCCCAAACACCACTACACTACCATAAACCCTAAAACACTATCCCCAGCACGACCCACTACACTACACAAACACCACTGCACTACCCTAAACCCAAAAACACTACCCCAGCACGACTCTCTACACTTCCCAAACACCACTGCACTACCCTGAACCCTAAAACACTACCCCCAGCACTACACCCTACACTACAGAAACACCAGTGCACTACCCTAAACCCTAAAACACTACCCCCTACACTACACAAACACCAGTGCACTACCCTAAACCCTAAAACACTATCACCAACACGACCCACTACACTACACAAACACCACTGCACTACCCTAAACCCTAAAACACTACCCCAGCACGACTCCCTACACTTCCCAAACACCACTGCACTACCCTGAACCCTAAAACACTACCCCCAGCACTACACCCTACACTACACAAACACCACTGCACTACCCTAAACCCTAAAACACTACCCCTACACTACACAAACACCAGTGCACTACCCTAAACCCTAAAACACTACCCCCAGCACGACCCCTTCACTACCCAAACACAACTGCACTACGCTAAACCATAAAACACTACCCCCTACACTACACAAACCCCAGTGCACTACCCTAAACCCTAAAACACTACGCACGGCACGAACCCCTCCACTACCCAAACACAACTGCACTACGCTAAACCCAAAACACTACCCCAGTACCACCCCCTACACTACCTAAAAACCACTGCACTAGCCTAAACCATTAAACATGACCCCTACACTACACAAACTCCACTGCACTTCCCTAAACGCTAAAACACTACGCCCAGCCCAACCCCCTCCACTACACAAACACAACTGCACTACCCTAAACCCTAAAACACTATCCCCAGCACAAACCCCTACACTACCCAAACACCACTGCACTACCCTAAACCCTAAAACACCAACCCCAGCATGGCACCTTACACTACCCAAACACCACTGCACTACCCTATACCCTAAAACATGACTCAATACACTACCCAAACACCAGTGCACTACCCTAAACCCTAAAACACTACCCCCAGCATGACCCCCTACACTACCCAAACACCACTGCACTACCCTAAACCCTTAAACACTACCCCCAGCATGAACCCATACACTACCCAAACACCACTGCACTACCCTAAACCCTAAAACACTACCCCAGCACGACCCCCTAAACTACCCAAACACCACTGCACTACCCTAAACCCTAAAACACTACCCCCTGCACGACTCCCTACACTTCTCAAACACCACTGCACTACACTAAACCCTAAATCTACCCGCAGCATGACCTCCCACACTACAGAAACACTACCGTACTACCCTAAAACACTATCCCCAGCACAAACCCCTACACTACCCAAACACCACTGCACTACCCTAAACCCTAAAACACTAACCCCAGCAAGACACCCTACACTAACCAAACCCCACTGCACTACCCTATAACCTAAAAAGTGACTCCCTACACTTCCCAAACACCACTACACTACCATAAACCCTAAAACACTATCCCCAGCACGACCCACTACACTACACAAACACCACTGCACTACCCTAAACCCCAAAACACTACCCCAGCACGACTCTCTACACTTCCCAAACACCACTGCACTACCCTGAACCCTAAAACACTACCCCCAGCACTACACCCTACACTACAGAAACACCAGTGCACTACCCTAAACCCTAAAACACTACCCCCTACACTACACAAACACCAGTGCACTACCCTAAACCCTAAAACACTATCCCCAACACGACCCACTACACTACACAAACACCACTGCACTACCCTAAACCCTAAAACACTACCCCAGCACGACTCCCTACACTTCCCAAACACCACTGCACTACCCTGAACCCTAAAACACTACCCCCAGCACTACACCCTACACTACACAAACACCACTGCACTACCCTAAACCCTAAAACACTACCCCTACACTACACAAACACCAGTGCACTACCCTAAACCCTAAAACACTACCCCCAGCACGACCCCTTCACTACCCAAACACAACTGCACTACGCTAAACCATAAAACACTACCCCCTACACTACACAAACCCCAGTGCACTACCCTAAACCCTAAAACACTACGCACGGCACGAACCCCTTCACTACCCAAACACAACTGCACTACGCTAAACCCAAAACACTACCCCAGTACCACCCCCTACACTACCTAAAAACCACTGCACTAGCCTAAACCATTAAACATGACCCCTACACTACACAAACTCCACTGCACTTCCCTAAACGCTAAAACACTACGCCCAGCCCAACCCCCTCCACTACCCAAACACCACTGCACTACCCTAAACCCTAAAACACCAACCCCAGCATGACACCCTACACTACCCAAACACCACTGTACTACCCTATACCGTAAAACATGACTCCCTACACTACTCAAACACCACTGCACTACCCTAAAACACTACCCATAGCATGACCCCAACACTACACAAACACCACTGCAATACCCTAAACCCTAAAACACTACCCCTACACTACACAAACACCAGTGCACTACCCTAAACCCTAAAACACTACCTCCAGCATCACCCCCTACACTACACAAACACCACTGCACTACCCTAAACCCTAAAACACTACCCCAGCACGACCCCCTAAACTACCCAAACACCACTGCACTACCCTAAACCCTAAAACACTACCCCAGCACGACCCCCTAAACTACCCAAACACCACTGCACTACCCTAAACCCTAAAACACTACCCCTACACTACACAAACACCAGTGCACTACCCTAAACCCTAAAACACTACCTCCAGCATCACCCCCTACACTACACAAACACCACTGCACTACCCTAAACCCTAAAACACTACCCCAGCACGACCCCCTACACTTCCCAAACACCACTGCACTACACTAAACCCTAAATCTACCCGCAGCATGACCTCCCACACTACAGAAACACCACCGTACTACCCTAAAACACTATCCCCAGCACAAACCCCTACACTACCCAAACACCACTACACTACCCTAAACCCTAAAACACTAACCCCAGCAAGACACCCTACACTAACCAAACACCACTGCACTACCCTATAACCTAAAACATGAATCCCTACACTTCCCAAACACCACTGCACTACCATAAACCCTAAAACACTACCCCAGCATGACTCCCTACACTTCCCAAACACCACTGCCCCACCCTAACCCTTAAAACACAAACACCAACAGTACACAAACACCACTGCACTACCCTAAACCCTAAAACTCTACCCCCAGCACTACCCCCTACACTACACAAACACCAGTGCACTACCCTAAACCCTAAAACACTACCCCCTACACTACACAAACACCAGTGCACTACCCTAAACCCTAAAACACTACCCCCTACACTACACAAACACAAGTGCACTACGCTAAACCCTAAAACACTACCCCCTACACTACACAAACACCAGTGCACTACCCTAAACCCTAAAACACTACGCCCAGCACGACCCCCTTCACTGCCCAAACACAACTGCACCACGCTAAACCCAAAACACTACCCCAGTACCACCCCCTACACTACCCAAAAAACCACTGCACTAGCCTAAACCATTAAACATGACCCCTACACTACACAAACTCCACTGCACTAACCTAAACCCTGAAACACTACGCCCAGCCCGACCCCCTATACTACACAAACACCACTGCACTACCCTAAACCCTAAAACACTATCCCCAGCACAAACCCCTACACTACCCAAACACCACTGCACTAACCTAAACCGTAAAACACTAACCCCAGCATGACACCCTACACTACCCAAACACCACTGTACTACCCTATACCCTAAAACATGACTCTCTACACTACTCAAACACCACTGCACTACCCTAAACCCTAAAACACTATCCACAGCATGACCCCAACACTACACAAACACCACTGCAATACCCTAAACCCTAAAACACTACCCCCTATACTACACAAACACCAGTGCACTACCCTAAACCCTAAAACACTACCTCCAGCATCACCCCCTACACTACACAAACACCAGTGCACTACCCTAAACCCTAAAACACTACCCCCTACACTACACAAACACCAGTGCACTACCCTAAACCCTAAAACACTACCCCCTACACTACACAAACACAAGTGCACTACGCTAAACCCTAAAACACTACCCCCTACACTACCCAAACACCACTGCACTATCCTACACCCTAAAATACTATCCCCAGCATTACCCCTACACTATAGAAACGCCACTGCACTACCCTAAACCCTAAAACACTACCCCCAGCACGACCCCCTACACTTCCCAAAAACCACTGCACTAGCCTAAACCCTAAAACACGACCCCCTACACTACACAAACACCACTGCACTACCCTAAACCCTAAAACACTACCCCCAGCACGACCCCCTACACTACACAAACACCACTGCACTACCCTAAACCCTAAAACACTACCCCAGCATTACCCACTACACTACCCAATCACCAGTGCACTACCCTAAACCCTAAAACACTACCCCCAGCATGAACCCCTACACTACCCAAACACCACTGCACTACACTAAACCCTAAATCTACCCGCAGCATGACCTCCCACACCACAGAAACACCACCGTTCTACCCTAAAACACTATCCCCAGCACAAACACCTACACTACCCAAACACCACTACACTACCCTAAACCCTAAAACACTAACCCCAGCAAGACCCCCTACACTAACTAAACACCACTGCACTACCCTATAACCTAAAACATGACTCCCTACACTTCCCAAACACCACTGCACTACCATAAACCCTAAAACACTACCCCATTATGACTCCCTACACTTCCCAAACACCACTGCCCCACCCTAACCCTTAAAACACAAACACCAACAGTACACAAACACCACTGCACTACCCTAAACCCTAAAACTCTACCCCCAGCACTACCCCCTACACTACACAAACACCAGTGCACTACCCTAAACCCTAAAACACTACCCCCTACACTACACAAACACAAGTGCACTACGCTAAACCCTAAAACACTACCCCCTACACTACACAAACACCAGTGCACTACCCTAAACCCTAAAACACTACGCCCAGCACGACCCCCTTCACTGCCCAAACACAACTGCACCACGCTAAACCCAAAACACTACCCCAGTACCACCCCCTACACTACCCAAAAACCACTGCACTAGCCTAAACCATTAAACATGACCCCTACACTACACAAACTCCACTGCACTAACCTAAACCCTAAAACACTACGCCCAGCCCGACCCCCTATACTACACAAACACCACTGCACTACCCTAAACCCTAAAACTCTACCCCAAGCACGAACTCCTACACTACCCAAACACCACTGCACTACCCTGAACCCTAAATCACTACCCCCAGCACAACTCCCTACACTTCCCAAACACCACTGCACTACACTAAAACATAAATCTACCCCCAGCATGAGCTTCCACACTACACAAATACCACTGTACTACCCTAAACCCTAAAACACTATACCCAGCACAAACTCTACACTACCCAAACACCACTGCACTAACCTAACCCCTAAAACACTAATCCAAGCATGACACCCTACACTACCCAAACACCACTACCCAACCCTAAACCCTAGAACAGGACTCACTACACTACACAAACACCACTGCACTACCCTAAACCCTAAAACACTATCCCCAGCATGACCCACTACACTACCCAATCACCAGTGCACTACCCTAAACCCTAAAACACTACCCCCAGCATGAACCTCTACACTACCCAAACACCACTGCACTACCCTATACCCTAAAACATGACTCAATACACTACCCAAACACCAGTGCACTACCCTAAACCCTAAAACACTACCCCCAGCATGACCCCCTACACTACCCAAACACCACTGCACTACCCTAAACCCTTAAACACTACCCCCAGCATGAACCCATACACTACCCAAACACCACTGCACTACCCTAAACCCTAAAACACTACCCCAGCACGACCCCCTAAACTACCCAAACACCACTGCACTACCCTAAACCCTAAAACACTACCCCCTGCACGACTCCCTACACTTCCCAAACACCACTGCACTACACTAAACCCTAAATCTACCCGCAGCATGACCTCCCACACTACAGAAACACTACCGTACTACCCTAAAACACTATCCCCAGCACAAACCCCTACACTACCCAAACACCACTGCACTACCCTAAACCCTAAAACACTAACCCCAGCAAGACACCCTACACTAACCAAACCCCACTGCACTACCCTATAACCTAAAAAGTGACTCCCTACACTTCCCAAACACCACTACACTACCATAAACCCTAAAACACTATCCCCAGCACGACCCACTACACTACACAAACACCACTGCACTACCCTAAACCCAAAAACACTACCCCAGCACGACTCTCTACACTTCCCAAACACCACTGCACTACCCTGAACCCTAAAACACTACCCCCAGCACTACACCCTACACTACAGAAACACCAGTGCACTACCCTAAACCCTAAAACACTACCCCCTACACTACACAAACACCAGTGCACTACCCTAAACCCTAAAACACTATCCCCAACACGACCCACTACACTACACAAACACCACTGCACTGCCCTAAACCCTAAAACACTACCCCAGCACGACTCCCTACACTTCCCAAACACCACTGCACTACCCTGAACCCTAAAACACTACCCCCAGCACTACACCCTACACTACACAAACACCACTGCACTACCCTAAACCCTAAAACACTACCCCTACACTACACAAACACCAGTGCACTACCCTAAACCCTAAACCACTACCCCCAGCACGACCCCTTCACTACCCAAACACAACTGCACTACGCTAAACCATAAAACACTACCCCAGTACCACCCCCTACAGTACCTAAAAACCACTGCACTAGCCTAAACCATTAAACATGACCCCTACACTACACAAACTCCACTGCACTTCCCTAAACACTAAAACACTATGCCCAGCCCAGCCCAGCCCCCTCCACTACACAAACACCACTGCACTACCCTAAACCCTAAAACACTATCCCCAGCACAAACCCCTACACTACCCAAACACCACTGCACTACCCTAAACCCTAAAACACCAACCCCAGCATGACACCCTACACTACCCAAACACCACTGTACTACCCTATACCGTAAAACATGACTCCCTACACTACTCAAACACCACTGCACTACCCTAAAACACTACCCATAGCATGACCCCAACACTACACAAACACCACTGCAATACCCTAAACCCTAAAACACTACCCCTACACTACACAAACACCAGTGCACTACCCTAAACCCTAAAACACTACCTCCAGCATCACCCCCTACACTACACAAACACCACTGCACTACCCTAAACCCTAAAACACTACCCCAGCACGACCCCCTAAACTACCCAAACACCACTGCACTACCCTAAACCCTAAAACACTACCTCAGCACGACTCCCTACACTTCCCAAACACCACTGCACTACACTAAACCCTAAATCTACCCGCAGCATGACCTCCCACACTACAGAAACACCACCGTACTACCCTAAAACACTATCCCCAGCACAAACCCCTACACTACCCAAACACCACTACACTACCCTAAACCCTAAAACACTAACCCCAGCAAGACACCCTACACTAACCAAACACCACTGCACTACCCTATAACCTAAAACATGACTCCCTACACTTCCCAAACACCACTGCACTACCATAAACCCTAAAACACTACCCCAGCATGACTCCCTACACTTCCCAAACACCACTGCCCCACCCTAACCCTTAAAACACAAACACCAACAGTACACAAACACCACTGCACTACCCTAAACCCTAAAACTCTACCCCCAGCACTACCCCCTACACTACACAAACACCAGTGCACTACCCTAAACCCTAAAACACTACCCCCTACACTACACAAACACCAGTGCACTACCCTAAACCCTAAAACACTACCCCCTACACTACACAAACACAAGTGCACTACGCTAAACCCTAAAACACTACCCCCTACACTACACAAACACCAGTGCACTACCCTAAACCCTAAAACACTACGCCCAGCACGACCCCCTTCACTGCCCAAACACAACTGCACCACGCTAAACCCAAAACACTACCCCAGTACCACCCCCTACACTACCCAAAAAACCACTGCACTAGCCTAAACCATTAAACATGACCCCTACACTACACAAACTCCACTGCACTAACCTAAACCCTAAAACACTACGCCCAGCCCGACCCCCTATACTACACAAACACCACTGCACTACCCTAAACCCTAAAACACTATCCCCAGCACAAACCCCTACACTACCCAAACACCACTGCACTAACCTAAACCGTAAAACACTAACCCCAGCATGACACCCTACACTACCCAAACACCACTGTACTACCCTATACCCTAAAACACTACCCCCAGCACGACCCCCTACACTTCCCAAAAACCACTGCACTAGCCTAAACCCTAAAACACGACCCCCTACACTACACAAACACCACTGCACTACCCTAAACCCTAAAACACTACCCCCAGCACGACCCCCTACACTACACAAACACCACTGCACTACCCTAAACCCTAAAACACTACCCCAGCACTACTCCCTACACTACCCAAACACCACTGCACTACCCTAAACCCTAAAACACATTACCCCCAGCACGACCCCCTACACTACACAAACACCACTGCACTACCCTAAACCCTAAAATACTACCCCAAGCACGAACTCCTACACTACCCAAACACCACTGCACTACCCTAAACCCTAAAACACTACCCCCAGCACAACTCCCTACACTACACAAACTCCACTGCACTACCTTAAACCCTAAAACACTAACCCCAGCACAACTCCCTACACTTCCCAAACACCACTGCACTACACTAAACCCTAAATCTACCCCCAGCATGAGCTTCCACACTACAACAACACCACTGTACTACACTAAACCCTAAAACACTATACCCAGCATAAACCCTACACTACCCAAACACCACTGCACTACCCTAAACCCTAAACACTAACCCCAGCATGACACCCTACACTACCCAAACACCACTACCCAACCCTAAACCCTAGAACAAGACTCACTCCACTACACAAACACCACCGCACTACCCTAAACCCTAAAACACTAACCCCAGCATGACACCCTACACTACCCAAATACCACTACACAAGCCTTAAGCCTAAAACAAGACTCCCTACAATACACAAACACCACTGTACTACCCTAAACCATAAAACACTATCCCCAGCACAAACCCCTACACTACCCAAACACCACTGCACTACCCTAAACCCTCAAACACTAACCCCAGCATGACACCCTACACTGCCCAAGACTGCTTTTTAACTTTTAACTTGTATTGTGCTCTGTTACGGACTGCTGTGAGTGATTTGCGAGCGTGTACTTATGTTATTTGATCTGCGTGTGGGGCTTGTAGCGAAGAGTGGGGGATTTTAGAACTACTCCGCTTTGGAAGCGAGCTAGCTTTGTGAACTGTAATATATACTCCTATTAATTTCACTGTAATAATTGCACTTACCCGCACGTAAAACTTTTGATTCACTCTCGCGCTTGCGAGGGATAGACTCTCTCTTCTATTCCGGTTCTCTTCCGGTTGCCGCTGTAGCGCCGCCATTTTGGTTGACGGTCTAGTGGCTCAACCAACACAGCCAACCCTCTATTTAGGAGGGGCCATGCAAGCGCGCAGTCCCAAGACTGCTTTTTAACTTTTAACTTGTATTGTGCTCTGTTACGGACTGCTGTGAGTGATTTGCGAGTGTGTACTTATGTTATTTGATCTGCGTGTGGGGCTTGTAGCGAAGAGTGGGGGATTTTAGAACTACTCCGCTTTGGAAGCGAGCTAGCTTTGTGAACTGTAATATATATACTCCTATTCATTTCACTGTAATAATTGCACTTACCCGCACGTAAAACTTTTGATTCACTCTCGCGCTTGCGAGGGATAGACTCTCTCTTCTATTCCGGTTCTCTTCCGGTTGCCGCTGTAGCGCCGCCATTTTGGTTGACGGTCTAGTGGCTCAACCAACACAGCCAACCCTCTATTTAGGAGGGGCCATGCAAGCGCGCAGCGGGCGCGCCAGAGGCAAGCCCGTCTGCGCCCGTCCGCGCCTCGGACGCACAAAGCACCAGCCTTGCTGTTAGAACTGATGTAAGATTAGTGAAATACACAAGGGAACAGCTACTAGACATAAGGAATAAGGTCAATGGGGGGGAAAAAGCTATTGCGATGCCAAAGCCCAGCCTGGTCCTTGAGTGTGGCCTGATTAATTGTCGATCTCTGACAAATCACCATCAGGAAATTTTTAATCTGGTGGAAGACCTGCATTTAGATGTGCTATTCCTCACGGAGACATGGTGTAGTGCTGACTCTTCGGTGGAATTAGGGCTTGCCTGCCCAGAGGGATATAAGATCTTCCATAAGCCCAGAGCAATTGGACGAGGTGGAGGGGTCGGGGTGATGTTTAAGGACACCTGGGACTTCGCCCCATTTAAGGTTGACGAAGTGGCGGGCATTGAGCTATTAGGATTCTCCCTACAAGAACAGAGAGGGAGGCTCCTTACAGGGATGGTCAGCTATAGACCCCCTAGCTCTAATACTCAGGTTCAGGCGCTCTTGGATGTCGTTGCGGCTCAGTCACTGACCCACTCAAGAATGTTGCTCTTGGGGGATTTTAATATGTGGGAGAATGGTGCTCATGATAGCCATTTAAGAGACTTGACGGAAATTTGTGAGAGTCTTAACCTGCATCAGTTGGTCCAGCAACCTACCCATCAAGGGGGGCATATTTTGGATCTTCTGTTTGCTGACTCTAAAGAAACTGAGGTGGTTAATATCCTACCTCAGACCTGGACAGATCATTCGTTGATCCAGTTCCGGATTTGTATACCGGATGGTAAAATAAGCAGACTGCCTCCTGCTACATATCGTATGGGGAGAGATTGGGCAAAACTCATGAGGAGCAGGGTTGAGCCACTTTTTCAAAATCTGCCTCCTTTTGATCCTCATGAGTCAGTGGACCTAAACTATCGTCTGTATCAGAACCACATTGTTGAGGTACTAGATCAGCTTGTACCTCCGAAACGCCTGAAGGCCAGAACAAAGCACTCCACGCCGTGGTTTACTGAGGAGCTGAGTATTATACGTAAAGCTTCTCGGCAGGCAGAGAGGAATTGGCGAAAGCATTATGCTGAGCACGATAAAGTGACTTTTAAAAAAGTACAAGCTCAGTATAAAGAATTGTTGTCTAAGGCCAAAGTGGACTTTTTCCTCAATTCTATTCTATCAGCACCAAATAGCGCCAGAGCTCTTTTTAAGATCATTAGGGACCTCTCTAACCCCACTAGTGTGGGAAATAAGGTGGTAGCATCACAGATGTTATGCAATAAAATCGCCTCCCATTTTGAGGAGAAAATTGCTAATATTGTAGGGGGGCTTACCACGTCCGACCCCTCTCTGATGAATGTTATTGGACAATCGCCCCTGGTAGAACAAGGGGGAGTAACCTCACTGGAGCACTTTACACCACTCACTAATGAGCTGTTTATTAAATGTGCACAGAATGTGAGGTCAGGGTCTCCATTAGACCCCATACCTAACAGGATCTGGAAAGATCATGCTTCGGCCTTGTTCCCACGACTTTGGCAGATATGCTGTCAATCCCTGAATGAAGGGATGGTGCCTGAAACATGGAAGCTGGCTGTGGTTACTCCATTATTAAAAAAACCATCTCTGGATCCAGGAGACCCTACTAGCTTTAGGCCCATTTCCCTGCTACCTTTTCCTATTAAAATCCTTGAAAAGGTAGTGAGTAGCTCTCTTTCTGGGTATCTGGAGGAGTTCCATCTCTTGGATAAGAGCCGGTTTGGCTTTAGGCCAAGTCATGTAACGGAGACAGCCCTGGTCACGGTGCTGGACAACCTCCGGATGCGGGCTGACAGAGGCATCCGGTAATGGTCCTCTTAGACATGTCAGCCGCATTTGATACGGTAAACCACCGAATCCTGTTGAATAGACTGGAGCATTTGGGAGTTAAGGGATGTGCCTTGAGATGGATACGATCTTATCTCACAGGGAGACAACAATTGGTTTCCCTGCCCCCTTTTACTTCCAGCAAGACCTTGGTGGAACTTGGGGTTCCCCAGGGATCGGCCATCAGCCCCATTCTTTTTAATATCTATCTGCAGCCACTAATTCCTATCATCAAGGCGCATGGGGTTGAAATTGTCAATTATGCGGACGACACCCAATTGGTGTTCTCACTAGAGGGAAAGGATGCCATAAATATGGATGAATTCCAGAAATGTATGAGTCAGACCACGGACTGGCTCAGGGCTAACTCCCTGCAATTCAACGGAGGCAAGACTGAGGTGATTTACTGTTCCCCAGCGAGAGTAAGGGATATGCCTTTTGACTTTAGACTGGCCCCAGATATGGATCCCATTGTCCCTGCGACTTCGGCGCGGAATTTGGGGGTCATGTTCGATAATGATCTGCAAATGACTTCGCAAGTCAAAAAAACTGTGGGGGTTTGCTTTGCCCTTATGAAAGCTCTACGGCAGATTCTTCCCTTCCTGCCGATGGAAAAAAGACCTTTGGTAGTTCGCAGTATTATCCTGAGTAGGCTGGACTACTGCAATTCTCTGTATTTAGGAGCACCTCTTTACATCTTTCAGAGATTGCAGAGGGTCCAGTCTATGGCAGCCAAATTGGCGCTGACCAGGAAACGTGACTCTTCATCCACGCTGGCGCTTCAAGAGATTCATTGGCTTCCTATGAGGGAAAGGGTCAAATTTAAATCCCTGTGCATTGTCTATATACATGGCCTTGGCCCTTTTTCATTACAGGAGAAGATCTCCTGGTACAAACCTCAAAGGACTCTCCGTTCCTCGAACGCTTTTTTGTTAAACACTGGCAGGATTAAGAAGGCCAGAATGGGAGGTAGGGCTTTTAGCAATGTGGCCCCACGTTACTGGAATGAACTCCCGTTGAATATCAGACAGGCTAACTCTCTGATGGAGTTTAGGCGAAATCTGAAAACCTGGCTCTTCCCTAGAGAGGGGTCTATGGCCTCGTTACTTCCCTAGTTCTGGTTTGGCTTCCGCTCATTTATCTCTCCCCTCCTACCTGTCTCTGCTGATGCACTTCTTGTTGGTTTAAAGGTTCTATTCCATCACAGTCTATGCGCCAAGATACCCGGTGGGTGATAGCTGCGCGATATAAAAACTAAATACAAATACAAATACTACCCAAACACCACTGCACTACCGTATACCCTAAAACATGACTCCCTACACTACACAAACACCACTGCACTACCCTAAACCCTAAACACTACCTCCTACACTACACAAACACCAGTGCACTATCCTAAACCCTAAAACACTACCCCCAGCATGACCCCCTACACTACCCAATCACCAGTGCACAACCTCAACCCTAAAACACTACCCCCAGCATGAACCCCTACACTACCCAAACACCACTGCACTACCCTATACCCTAGAACATGACTCCATACACTACCCAAACACCAGTGCACTACCCTAAACCCTAAAACACTACCCCCAGCATGACCCCCTACACTACACAAACACCACTGCACTACCCTAAACCCTAAAACACTACCCCCAGCATGAACCCCTACACTACCCAAACACCACTGCACGACCCTAAACCCTAAAACACTACCCCAGCACGACCCCCTAAACTTCCCAAACACAACTGCACTACACTAAACCCTATATCTACCCGCAGCATGACCTCCCACACTACAGAAACACCACCATACTACCCTAAAACACTATCCCCAGCACAAACCCCTACACTACCCAAACACCACTGCACTACCCTAAACCCTAAAACACTAACCCCAGCAAGACACCCTACACTAACCAAACACCACTGCACTACCCTATAACGTAAAACATGACTCCCTACACTTCCCAAACACCACTGCACTACCATAAACCCTAAAACACTATCCCCAGCACGACCCACTACACTACACAAACACCACTGCACTACCCTAAACCCTAAAACACTACCCCAGCACGACTCCCTACACTTCCCAAATACCACTGCACTACCCTAAACCTTAAAACACTACCCCAACAGTACACAAACACCACTGCACTACCCTAAACCCTAAAACACTACCCCCTACAGTACACAAACAAACACCACTGCACTACCCTAAACCCTAAAACACTACCCCCAACATGACCCCCTACATTACACAAACACCACTGCACTACCCTAAATCCTAAAACACTACCACAGCACTACTCCCTACACTTCCCAAACACCACTGCACTACCATAAACCCTAAAACACTATCCCCAGCACGACCCACTACACTACACAAACACCACTGCACTACCCTAAACCCTAAAACACTACCCCAGCACGACTCCCTACACTTCCCAAATACCACTGCACTACCCTAAACCTTAAAACACTACCCCAACAGTACACAAACACCACTGCACTACCATGAACCCTAAAACACTACCCCCAGCACTACCCCCTACACAACACAAACACCAGTGCACTACCCTAAACCATAAAACACTACCCCCTACACTACACAAACACCAGTGCACTACTCTAAACCCTAAACCCTAAAACACTATGACCAGCATGAACCCCTTCACTACCCAAACACAACTGCACTACGCTAAACCCACAACACTACCCCAGTACCACCCCTTACACTACCCAAAAACCACTGCACTAGCCTAAACCATTAAACATGACCCCCACACTACACAAACTCCACTGCACTACCCTAAACCCTAAAACACTATACCCAGCCCGACCCCCTACACTACACAAACACCACTGCACTACCCTAAACCCTAAAACACTATCCCCAGCACAAACCCCTACACTACCCAAACACCACTGCACTACCCTAAACCCTAAAACACTAACCCCAGCATGACACCCTACACTACCCAAACACCACTGTACTACCCTATACCCTAAAACATGACTCCCTACACTACTCAAACACCACTGCACTACCCTAAACCCTAAAACACTATCCACATCATGACCCCAACAGTACACAAACACCACTGCAATACCCTAAACCCTAAAACACTACCCCCTACACTACACAAACACCAGTGCACTACCCTAAACCCTAAAACACTACCTCCAGCATCACCCCCTACACTACACAAACACCACTGCACTACCCTAAACCCTAAAAAACTACCCCCGGCATGACACCCTACACTACCCAAACACCACTGCACTATCCTACACCCAAAAATACTATCCCCAGCATTACCCCTACACTATAAAAACGCCACTGCACTACCATAAACCCTAAAACACTACCCCCAGCACGACCCAATACACTACCCAAAAACCACTGCACTAGCCTAAACCCTAAAACACGACCCCCTATACTACACATACACCACTGCACTACCCTAAAACCTAAAACACTACCCCCAGCACAACCCCCTACACTATACAAACACCACTGCACTACCCTAAACCCTAAAACACTACCCCAGCACTACCCCTACACTACCCAAACACCACTGCACTACCCTAAACCCTAAAACACATTACCCCCAGCACGACCCCCTACACTACACAAACACCACTGCACTACCCTAAACCCTAAAACACTACCCCAGCACGAACTCCTACAATACCCAAACACCACTGCACTACCCTAAACCCTAAAACACTACCCCAGCACAACTCCCTACACTACACAAACACCACTGCACTACCTTAAACCCTAAAACACTACCCCCAGTACAACTCCCTACACTTCCCAAACACCACTGCACTACACTAAACCCTAAATCTACCCCCAGCATGAGCTTCCATACTACACAAACACCACTGTACTACCCTAAATCCTAAAACACTATACCCAGCACAAACCCTACACTACACAAACACCACTGTACGACCCTAAACCCTAAAACACTAACCCCAGCATGACACCCTACACTACCCAAACACCACTACCCAACCCTAAACCCTAGAACAAGACTCACTACACTACACAAACACCACTGCACTACCCTAAACCCTAAAACACTGACCCCAGCATGACACCCTACACAACCCAAACACCACTACACAAGCCTTAAGCCTAAAACAAGACTCCCTACAATACACAAACACCACTGTACTACCCTAAACCATAAAACACTATCCCCAGCACAAACCCCTACACTACCCAAACACCACTGCTCTACCCTAAACCCTTAAACACTAACCCCAGCATGACACCCTACACTACCCAAACACCACTGCACTACCCTATACCCTAAAACATGACTCCATACACTACACAAACACCAATATACTACCCTAAACCCTAAAACACTACCCACAGCATGACCCCCTACACTACACAAACACCACTGCACTACCCTAAACCCTAAAACACTACCCCCTACACTACACAAACACCAGTGCACTACACTAAACCCTAAAACACTACCCCCAGCATGACGCCCTACACTACCCAAACACCACTGCACTATCCTACACCCTAAAATACTATCCCCAGCATTACCCCTATACTATAGAAACACCACTGCACTACCCTAAACCCTAAAACACTACCCCAAGCATGACCCCCTCACAACACAAACACCACTGCACTACCCTAAACCCTAAATCTACCCCCAACATGACCCCCTACACTACCCAAACACCACTGCACTACCCTAAACCCTAAAACACTACCCCAGCATGAATCCCTACACTACCCATACACAACTACACTACCCTAAACCCTAAAACACTACCCCCAGCACTACCCCCTATACTACACAAACACCACTGCACTACCCTAAACCCTAAAACACTACCACAGCACTAACCCCTACACTACCCAAACACCACTGCACTACCATATACCCTAAAACAATACCCCCGCACAACCCCCTACACTACACAAACACCATTGCACTATCCTAAACCCTAAAGCACTACCCCCAGCACGACCCCCTTCACTATCCAAACACAACTGCACAACGCCAAATCCAAAAACACTACCCCCAGCACGACCCCCTACACTACCCAAAAACCACTGCACTACCCTAAACCCTAAAACACTGCTCCCTGCTGTACACAAACACCACTGAACTACCCTAAACCCTAAAACACTACCCCCAGCATGACCCCCTACACTATACAAACACCACTGCACTACCCTAAACCCTAAAACACTACCCCCTACAGTACACAAACAAACACCACTGCACTACCCTAAACCCTAAAACACTACCCCCAACATGACCCCCTACATTACACAAACACCACTGCACTACCCTAAATCCTAAAACACTACCACAGCACTACTCCCTACACTACCCAATCACCACTGCACTACCCTAAACCCTAAAACACTACCCCCAGCACAACTCCCTACACTTCCCAAACACCACTGCACTATACTAAACCCTAAATCTACCTGCAGCATGACTTCCCACACTAAACAAACACCACTGTACTGCACTAAACCCTAAACCACTATCCCCAGCACAAACCCCTACACTACCCAAACACCACTGCACTAAACTAAACTCTAAAACACTAACCCCAGCATGACACCCTACACTACCCAAACACCACTGCACTACCCTATACCCTAAAACATGACTCCCTACACTTCCCAGACACCACTGCACTACCCTAATCTCTAAAACACTACCCCCAGCATGACCCCCTACACATCACAAACACCACTGCACTACCCTAAACCCTAAAACACTAGCCCCAGCACGACCCCCTACACTACACAAACACCACTGCACTACCCTAAACCCTAAAACACTACCCCCTACACTACACAAACACCAGTGCACTACCCTAAACCCTAAAAAACTACCCCCATCACGACCCCCTTCACTACCCAAACACAACTGCACTACGCTAAACCCAAAACACTACCCCCAGTACCACCCACTACACTACCCAAAAACCCCTGCACTAGCCTAAACCATAAAACATGACCCCTTACACTACACAAACACCACTGCACTACCCTAAACCCTAAAACACTATGCCCAGCCCGACCACCTACACTACACAAACACCACTGCACTACCCTAAACCCTAAAACACTATCCCCAGTACAAACCCCCACATTACCCAAACACCACTGCACTACCCTAAACCCTAAACACTAAACCCAGCATGACACCCTACACTACCCAAACACCACTGCACTACCCTATACCCTAAAAAATGACTCCCTACACTACACAAACACCACTGCACTACCCTAAACCCTAAAACACTATCCACAGCATGAACCCCTACACTATACAAACACCACTGCACTACCCTAAACTCTAAAACACTACCCCTACACTACACAAACACCAGTGCACTACCCTAAACCATAAAACACTACCCCCAGCATCACCCCCTACACTACATAAACACCACTGCACTACCCTAAGCCCTATACAACTACCCCCAGCATGACCCCCTACACTACCCAAACACCACTGCACTACCCTAACCCCTAAAACACTACCCCCAGCATGAACCCCCTACAATAACGAAACACCACTGCACTACCCTAAACCCTAAAACACTACCCCAGCACTACCCCTACACTACCTAAACACCACTGCACTACCATAAACCCTAAAACACTACCCCCGCACAACCCCCTACACTACACAAACACCATTGCACTACCCTAAACCCTAAATCTACCCCCAACATGACCACCCACACTACACAAACACCATTGCTCTACCCTAAACCCTAAAACACTAGCCCCAGCACGACCCCCTACACTGCACAAACACCACTGCACTACCCTAAACCCTAAAACACTACCCCCTACACAACACAAACACCAGTGCACTACCCTAAACCCTAAAACACTACCCCCAGCACGACCCCCTTCACTACCCAAACACAACTGCACTACGCTAAACCCAAAACACTACCCCCAGTACCACCCACTAAACTACCCAAAAACCACTGCACTAGCCTAAACCATAACACATGACCCCCTACACTACACAAACACCACTGCACTACCCTAAAACCTAAAACACTATGCCCAGCCCGACCCCCTACACTACACAAACACCACTGCACTACCCTAAACCCTAAAACACTATGCCCAGCACTACTCCCTACACTACCCAATCACCACTGCACTACCCTAAACCCTAAAACACTACCCCCAGCACAACTCCCTACACTTCCCAAACACCACTGCACTATACTAAACCCTAAATCTACCTGCAGCATGACCTCCCACACTAAACAAACACCACTGTACTGCACTAAACCCTAAACCACTATCCCCAGCACAAACCCCTACACTACCCAAACACCACTGCACTAAACTAAACTCTAAAACACTAACCCCAGCATGACACCCTACACTACCCAAACACCACTGCACTACCCTATACCCTAAAACATGACTCCCTACACTTCCCAGACACCACTGCACTACCCTAATCTCTAAAACACTACCCCCAGCATGACCCCCTACACATCACAAACACCACTGCACTACCCTAAACCCTAAAACACTAGCCCCAGCACGACCCCCTACACTACACAAACACCACTGCACTACCCTAAACCCTAAAACACTACCCCCTACACTACACAAACACCAGTGCACTACCCTAAACCCTAAAAAACTACCCCCATCACGACCCCCTTCACTACCCAAACACAACTGCACTACGCTAAACCCAAAACACTACCCCCAGTACCACCCACTACACTACCCAAAAACCCCTGCACTAGCCTAAACCATAAAACATGACCCCTTACACTACACAAACACCACTGCACTACCCTAAACCCTAAAACACTATGCCCAGCCCGACCACCTACACTACACAAACACCACTGCACTACCCTAAACCCTAAAACACTATCCCCAGTACAAACCCCCACATTACCCAAACACCACTGCACTACCCTAAACCCTAAACACTAAACCCAGCATGACACCCTACACTACCCAAACACCACTGCACTACCCTATACCCTAAAAAATGACTCCCTACACTACACAAACACCACTGCACTACCCTAAACCCTAAAACACTATCCACAGCATGAACCCCTACACTATACAAACACCACTGCACTACCCTAAACTCTAAAACACTACCCCTACACTACACAAACACCAGTGCACTACCCTAAACCATAAAACACTACCCCCAGCATCACCCCCTACACTACATAAACACCACTGCACTACCCTAAGCCCTATACAACTACCCCCAGCATGACCCCCTACACTACCCAAACACCACTGCACTACCCTAACCCCTAAAACACTACCCCCAGCATGAACCCCCTACAATAACGAAACACCACTGCACTACCCTAAACCCTAAAACACTACCCCAGCACTACCCCTACACTACCTAAACACCACTGCACTACCATAAACCCTAAAACACTACCCCCGCACAACCCCCTACACTACACAAACACCATTGCACTACCCTAAACCCTAAATCTACCCCCAACATGACCACCCACACTACACAAACACCATTGCTGTACCCTAAACCCTAAAACACTAGCCCCAGCACGACCCCCTACACTGCACAAACACCACTGCACTACCCTAAACCCTAAAACACTACCCCCTACACAACACAAACACCAGTGCACTTCCCTAAACCCTAAAACACTACCCCCAGCACGACCCCCTTCACTACCCAAACACAACTGCACTACGCTAAACCCAAAACACTACCCCCAGTACCACCCACTAAACTACCCCAAAACCACTGCACTAGCCTAAACCATAACACATGACCCCCTACACTACACAAACACCACTGCACTACCCTAAAACCTAAAACACTATGCCCAGCCCGACCCCCTACACTACACAAACACCACTGCACTACCCTAAACCCTAAAACACTATGCCCAGCCCGACCCCCTACACTACACAAACACCACTGCACTACCCTAAACCCTAAAACACTACCCACTACAGTACACAAACACCACTTCACTACCCAAAACACTAAAACACTACCCCAGCACGGCCCCTATACTAAACAAACACCACTGCACTACCCTAAACCCTAAAACACTACCCCCAACATAACCCCCTACATTACACAAACACCACTGCACTACTCTAAATCCTAAAACACTACCACAGCACTACTCCCTACACTACCCAAACACCACTGCACTAAACTAAACCCTAAAACACTATCCCCAGCACGACCCCCTACACTACACAAACACCACTGGACTACCCTAAACCCTAAAAAACTACCCCAAGCACGACCCCCTAAACTACCCAAACACCACTGCACCACCCTAAACCCTAAAACACTACCCCCAGCACGACTCCCTACACTTCCCAAAAACCACTGCACTATACTAAACCCTAAATCTACCCGCAGCATTACCTCCCACACTACACAAACACCACTGTACCACACTAAACCCTAAACCACTATCACCAGCACAAACCCCTACACTACCCAAACACAACTGCACTAAACTAAACTCTAAAACACTAACCCCAGCATGACACCCTACACTACCCAAACACCACTGCACTACCCTATACCCTAAAACATGACTCCCTACACTTCCCAGACACCACTGCACTACCCTAATCTCTAAAACACTACCCCCAGCATGACCCCCTACACTACACAAACACCACTGCACTACCCTAAACCCTAAAACACTAGCCCCAGCACGACCCCCTACACTGCACAAACACCACTGCACTACCCTAAATCCTAAAACACTATGCCCAGCCCGACCCCCTACACTACACAAACACCACTGCACTACCCTAAACCCTAAAACACTATCCCCAGTACAAACCCCTATATTACCCAAACACCACTGCACTGCCCTAAACCCTAAAACACTAAACCCAGCATAACACCCTACACTACCCAAACACCACTGCATTACCCTATACCCTAAAACACTACCCCTACACTACACAAAACCCAGTGCACTACCCTAAACCATAAGACACTACCCCCAGCATCACCCCCTACATTACATTAACACCACTGCACTACCCTAAGCCCTATACAACTACCCCCAGCATGACCCCCTACACTACCCAAACACCACTGCACTACCCTAACCCCTAAAAAACTACCCCCAGCATGAACCCCCTACAATAATGAAACACCACTGCACTACCCTAAACCCTAAAACACTACCCCAGCACTACCCCTACTCTACCTAAACACCACTGCACTACCATAAACCCTAAAACACTACACCCAGCACGACCCCCTTCACTACCCAAGCACAACTGCAAAACGCTAAACCCAAAAACACTACCCCCAGCACGACCCCCTACACTACACAAACACCATTGCAGTACCCTAAACCCTAAATCTACCACCAACATGTACCCCCTACACTACACAAACACCACTGTACTACCCTAACCCCTAAAACACTACCCCCAGCATCAACCCCCTACACTAACGAAACACCACTGCACTACCCTAAACCCTAAAACACCACCCCAGCACTACCCCTATACTACCCAAACACCATTGCACTACCCTAAACCCTAAATCTCTACCCCTAGCACGACCCCCTTCACTACCCAAGCACAACTGCAAAACGCTAAACCCAAAAACACTACCCCAGCACGACCCACTACACTACACAAACACCACTGCACTGCACTACCCTAAACCCTAAACCACAACCCCTGCAGTACACAAACACCACTGCACTACCCACAACCCTAAAACACTACCCCCAGCATGACCCCCTACACTACACAAACACCCCTGCGCTACCCTAAATCCTAAAACACTACCCCCATAGTACACAAACACCACTTCAATACCCAAAACCCTAAAACACTAACCCAGCACGGCCCCCTATACTACACAAACACCACTGCACTTCCCTAAACCCTAAAACACTAACCCCAGCATGACACCCTGCGCTACCCAAATACCACTGCACTACCCTATACCCTAAAAAAGGACTCCCTACACTTCCAAAACACCACTGCACTACCCTAATCCCTAAAACACTACTCCCAGCATGACCCCCTACACTATAGAAACGCCACTGCACTACCCTAAACCCTAAAACACTACCCCCAGCACGACCCCCTACACTACCCAAAAACCACTGCACTAGCCTCAACCCTAAAACACGGCCCCCTACACTACACATACACCACTGCACTACCCTAAACCCTAAAACACTACCCCCAGCACGACCCCCTACACTACACAAACACCACTGCACTACCCTAAACCCTAAAACACTACCCCAGCACTACTCCCAACACTACCCAAACACCACTGCACTACCCTAAACCCTAAAACACATTACCCCAGCACGACCCCCTACACTACACAAACACCACTGCACTACCCTATACCCTAAACAACAAGCCCTAAAGTACACAAACACCACTGCACTACCCTCATCCCTAAAACACTACCCCCAGCATGACCCCTACACTACACAAACACCACTGCACTACCCTAAACCCTAAAACACTACCCCCAATGTACACAAACACCACTTCACTACCCAAAACCCTAAAACAGTACCCCAGCACGGCCCCCTCTACTAAACAAACACCACTGCACTACCCTAATCCCTAAAACAATACCCTAGCACTACTCCCTACACTACCCAAACACCACTGCATTACCCTAAACCCTAAAACACATTACCCCAGCACGACCCCCTACACTACACAACCACCACTGCACTACCCTAAACCCTAATACTCTACCCCAAGCACGAACTCCTACACTACCCAAACACCACTGCACTACCCTAAACCCTAAAACACTACCCCCTGCCCGACCCCCTACACTACCCAAACACCACTGCACTACCCTAAACCCAAAAAAACACTATCCCCAGCATGACACCCTACACTACCCAAACACCACTGCACTACCCTAAACCCTAAAACAAGACTCCATACACTACACAAACACCACTGCACTACCCTAAACCCTAAAACACTACCCACAGCATGATCCCCTACACTACGCAAACACCACTGCACTACCCTAAACCCTAAAACACTACCCCCAGCACAACTCCCTACACTTCCCAAACACCACTGCACTACACTAAACCCTAAATCTACCCCCGGCATGACCTCCCACACTACACAAACACCACTGTACTACCCTAAACCCTAAAACATTATCCCCAGCACAAACCCCTACACTACCCAAACACCACTGCACTACCCTCAACCCTAAAACACTAACCCAAGCATGACACCCTACACTACCCAAACACCACTGCACTACCCTATACCCTAAAACATGACTCCCTATAATACACAAACACCACTGCACTACCCTAAACCCTAAAACACTACCCTCTACAGTACACAAACACCAGTACACTACCCTAAACCCTAAAACACTACCTCCAGCATGCCCCCCTACACTACACAAACACCACTGCACTACCCTAAACCCTAAAACACTACCCCCAGCATGACCCCCTTCACTACCCAAAAACCACTGCACTATCCTACACCCTAAAACACTACCCCCAGCATTACCCTCTACACTATAGAAACACCACTGCACTACCCTAAACCCTAAAACACTATCCCCAGCTCGACCCTTTCACAACACAAACACCACTGCAATACACTAAATCTACCCCCAACTTACCCCCTACACTACCCAAACACCACTGCACTACCCTAAACCCTAAAACACTACCCCCACATTGAACCCCTATACTACCCAATCACCACTGCACTACCCTAACCCCTAAAACACTACCCCCGCACAACCCCCTCCACTACACAAACACCATTGCACTACCCTAAACCCTAAAACACTACCCCAGCATGACCCCCTACACTACCCAAACACCACTGCACTACCATAAACCCTAGAACTACCCCCAACATGACCCCCTACACGACCCAAACACCACTGCACTACTCTAAACCCTAAAACACTACCCCCAGCATGAACCCCTACACTAACCAAACACCACTGCACTATCCTACACTCTAAAACACTAACCCCAGCACTCCCCCTACTCTACACAAACACCACTGCACTACCCTAAACCCTAAAACACTACCCCAGCACTACCCCCTACACTACCCAAACACAACTGCACTACCATAAACCCTAAAATACTACCCCCGCACAACCCCCTACACTACAAAAACACAATTGCACTACCCTAAACCCTAAAACACTACCCCCAGCACGACCACCTACACTACCCAAAAACCACTGCACTAGCCTAAACCCTAAAACACGACCTCCTACACCACACACATACAAGACTGCACTACCCTAAACCCTAAAAAACTACCCCAGCACGACCCCCTACACTACACAAACACACTGCACTACCCTAAACCCTAAAACACTACCCCCAGCCTGAACCCCTACACTATCCAAACACCACTGCACTGCCCTAAACCCTAAAACACTAACCCCAGCATGACACCCTACACTACCCAAACACCACTGCACTACCCTATACCCTAAAACATGACTCCATACACTACACAAACACCAATGCACTACCCTAAACCCTTAAACACTACCCACAGCATGACCCCCTACACTACACAAACACCACTGCACTACCCTAAACCCTAAAACACTACCCCTACACTACACAAACACCAGTGCACAACCCTAAACCCTAAAACACTACCCCCAGCATGACACCCTACACTACACAAACACCACTGCACTACCCTAAACCCTAAAACACTACCCCCAGCATGACGCCCTACACTACCCAAACACAACTGCACTATCCTACACCCTAAAATACTATCCCCAGCATTACCCCCAATACTATAGAAACACCACTGCACTACCCTAAACCCTAAAACACTACCCCAAGCATGAACCCCTCACAACACAAACACCACTACACTACCCTAAACCCTAATACACTACCCCCAGCATGAATCCCTACACTACCCATACACAACTACACTACCCTAAACCCTAAAACACTATCCCCAGCACTACCCCCTATACTACACAAACACCACTGCACTACCCTAAACCCTAAAACACTACCCCCAGCACGACCCTTTCACAACACAAACACCACTGCACTACACAAAATCTACCCCCAACTTACCCCCTACACTACCCAAACACCACTGCACTACCCTAAACCCTAAAACACTACCCCCAGCATGAACCCCTATACTCCCCAAACACCACTGCACTACCCTAAACCCTAAAACACTACCCCCGCACAACCCCCTACACTACACAAACACCATTGCACTACCCTAAACCCTAAATCTACCCCCAACATGACCCCCTACACTGCCCAAGCACCTCTGCACTACCCAAAACCCTAAAACACTACCCCCAGCATGAACCACTACACTAACCAAACACCACTGCACTATCCTACACCCTAAAACACTACCCCCAGCACTTCCCCCTACTCTACACAAACACCACTGCACTACCCTAAACCCTAAAACACTACCCCAGCACTACCCCCTACACTACCCAAACAACACTGCACTACCATAAACCCTAAAACACTACCCCCGCACAACCCCCTACACTACAAAAACACAATTGCACTACCCTAAACCCTAAAACACTACTCCCAGCACGACCCCCTACACTACCCAAAAACCACTGCACTAGCCTGAACCCTAAAACACAACCCCCTACACTACACATACACCACTGCACTACCCTATAGCCTAAAACACTACCCCCAGCACGACCCCCTACACTACACAAACACCACTGCACTACCCTAAACCCTAAAACACTACCCCCAGCCTGAACCCCTACACTATCCAAACACCAATGCACTACCCTAAACCCTTAAACACTACCCACAGCATGACCCCCTACACTACACAAACACCACTGCACTACCCTAAACCCTAAAACACTACCCCTACACTACACAAACACCAGTGCACTACCCTAAACCCTAAAACACTACCCCCAGCATGACCCCCTACACTACACAAACACCACTGCACTACCCTAAACCCTAAAACACTACCCCCAGCATGACGCCCTACACTACCCAAACACCACTGCACTATCCTAAACCCTAAAACACTACCCCAGCACTACTCCCAACACTACCCAAACATCACTGCACTACCCTAAACCCTAAAACACATTACCCCAGCACGACCCCCTACACTACACAAACACCACTGCACTACCCTATACCCTAAACAACAAGCCCTAAAGTACACAAACACCACTGCACTACCCTCAACCCTAAAACACTACCCCCAGCATGACCCCTACACTACACAAACACCCCTGCACTACCCTAAACCCTAAAACACTACCCCCTACTGTACATAAACACCACTTCACTACCCAAAACCCTAAAACACTACCCCAGCACGACCCCCTCTACTAAACAAACACCACTGCACTACCCTAATCCCTAAAACACTACCCTAGCACTACTCCCTACACTACCCAAACACCACTGCATTACCCTAAACCCTAAAACACATTACCCCAGCACGACCCCCTACACTACACAACCACCACTGCACTACCCTAAACCCTAAAACTCTACCCCAAGCACGAACTCCTACACTACCCAAACACCACTGCACTACCCTAAACCCTAAAACACTACACCCAGCCCGACCCCCTACACTACTCAAACACCACTGCACTACCCTAAACCCTAAAACACTATCCCCAGCATGACACCCTACACTACCCAAACACCACTGCACTACCCTAAACCCTAAAACAAGACTCCATACACTACGCAAACACCACTGCACTACCCTAAACCCTAAAACACTACCCCCAGCACAACTCCTTACACTTCCCAAACACCACTGCACTACACTAAACCCTAAATCTACCCCCGGCATGACCTCCCACACTACCGAAACACCACTGTACTACCCTAAACCCTAAAACATTATCCCCAGCACAAACCCCTACACTACCCAAACACCACTGCACTACCCTCAACCCTAAAACACTAACCCAAGCATGACACCCTACACTACCCAAACACCACTGCACTACCCTATACCCTAAAACATGACTCCCTATAATACACAAACACCACTGCACTACCCTAAACCCTAAAACACTACACTCTACAGTACACAAACACCAGTACACTACCCTAAACCCTAAAACACTACCTCCAGCATGACCCCCTACACTACACAAACACCACTGCACTACCCTAAACCCTAAAACACTACCCCCAGCATGACCCCCTACACTACCCAAAAACCACTGCACTATCCTACACCCTAAAACACTACCCCCAGCATTACCCTCTACACTATAGAAACACCACTGCACTACCCTAAACCCTAAAACACTACCCCCAGCACGACCCTTTCACAACACAAACACCACTGCACTACACTAAATCTACCCCCAACTTACCCCCTACACTACCCAAACACCACTGCACTACCCTACACCCTAAAACACTACCCCCAGCATGAACCCCTATACTACCCAAAAACAACTGCACTACCCTAAACCCTAAAACACTACCCCCGCGCAACCCCCTACACTACACAAACACCATTGCACTACCCTAAACCCTAAAACACTACCCCAGCACGACCCCCTACACTACCCCAACACCTCTGCACTACCATAAACCCTAGAACTACCCCCAACATGACCCCCTACACTACCCAAACACCACTGCACTACCCTAAACCCTAAAACACTACCCCCAGCATGACGCCCTACACTACCCAAACACCATTGCACTATCCTAAACCCTAAAACACTACCCCAGCACTACTCCCAACACTACCCAAACATCACTGCACTACCCTAAACCCTAAAACACATTACCCCAGCACGACCCCCTACACTACACAAACACCACTGCACTACCCTATACCCTAAACAACAAGCCCTAAAGTACACAAACATCACTGCACTACCCTCAACCCTAAAACACTACCCCCAGCATGACCCCTACACTACACAAACACCACTGCACTACCCTAAACCCTAAAACACTACCCCCTACTGTACATAAACACCACTTCACTACCCAAAACCCTAAAACACTACCCCAGCACGACCCCCTCTACTAAACAAACACCACTGCACTACCCTAATCCCTAAAACACTACCCTAGCACTACTCCCTACACTACCCAAACACCACTGCATTACCCTAAACCCTAAAACACATTACCCCAGCACGACCCCCTACACTACACAACCACCACTGCACTACCCTAAACCCTAAAACTCTACCCCAAGCACGAACTCCTACACTACCCAAACACCACTGCACTACCCTAAACCCTAAAACACTACACCCAGCCCGACCCCCTACACTACTCAAACACCACTGCACTACCCTAAACCCTAAAACACTATCCCCAGCATGACACCCTACACTACCCAAACACCACTGCACTACCCTAAACCCTAAAACAAGACTCCATACACTACGCAAACACCACTGCACTACCCTAAACCCTAAAACACTACCCCCAGCACAACTCCTTACACTTCCCAAACACCACTGCACTACACTAAACCCTAAATCCACCCCCGGCATGACCTCCCACACTACCGAAACACCACTGTACTACCCTAAACCCTAAAACATTATCCCCAGCACAAACCCCTACACTACCCAAACACCACTGCACTACCCTCAACCCTAAAACACTAACCCAAGCATGACACCCTACACTACCCAAACACCCCTGCACTACCCTATACCCTAAAACATGACTCCCTATAATACACAAACACCACTGCACTACCCTAAACCCTAAAACACTACACTCTACAGTACACAAACACCAGTACACTACCCTAAACCCTAAAACACTACCTCCAGCATGACCCCCTACACTACACAAACACCACTGCACTACCCTAAACCCTAAAACACTACCCCCAGCATGACCCCCTACACTACCCAAAAACCACTGCACTATCCTACACCCTAAAACACTACCCCCAGCATTACCCTCTACACTATAGAAACACCACTGCACTACCCTAAACCCTAAAACACTACCCCCAGCACGACCCTTTCACAACACAAACACCACTGCACTACTCTAAATCTACCCCCAACTTACCCCCTACACTACCCAAACACCACTGCACTACCCTAAACCCTAAAACACTACCCCCAGCATGAACCCCTATACTACCCAAAAACAACTCCACTACCCTAAACCCCAAAAGACTACCCCCGCGCAACCCCCTACACTACACAAACACCATTGCACTACCCTAAACCCTAAAACACTACCCCAGCACGACCCCCTACACTACCCCAACACCTCTGCACTACCCTAAACCCTAAATCTACCCCCAACATGACCCCCTACACTACCCAAACACCACTGCACTACCCTAAACCCTAATACACTACCCCCAGCATTAATCCCTACACTACCCATACACAACTACACTACCCTAAACCCTAAAACACTATCCCCAGCACTACCCCCTATACTACACAAACACCACTGCACTACCCTAAACCCTAAAACACTACCCCCAGCACGACCCTTTCAAAACACAAACACCACTGCACTAAACTAAATCTACCCCAACTTACCCCCTACACTACCCAAACACCACTGCACTACCCTAAACCCTAAAACACTACCCCCAGCATGAACCCCTATACTCCCCAAACAACACTGCACTACCCTAAACTCTAAAACACTACCCCCGCACAACCCCCTACACTACACAAACACCATTGCACTACCCTAAACCCTAAATCTACCCCCAACATGACCCCCTACACTACCCAAGCACCACTGCACTACCCAAAACCCTAAAACACTACCCCCAGCATGAACCACTACACTAACCAAACACCACTGCACTATCCTACACCCTAAAACACTACCCCCAGCACTTCCCCTACTCTACACAAACACCACTGCACTACCCTAAACCCTAAAACACTACCCCAGCACGACCCCCTACACTACCCAAACACCACTGCACTACCATAAGCCCTAAAACACTACCCCCGCACAACCCCCTACACTACAAAAACACAATTGCACTACCCTAAACCCTAAAACACTACTCCCAGCACGACCCCCTACACTACCCAAAAACCACTGCACTAGCCTGAACCCTAAAACACAACCCCCTACACTACACACACACCACTGCACTACCCTAAAGCCTAAAACACTACCCCCAGCACGACCCCCTACACTACACAAACACCACTGCACTACCCTAAACCCTAAAACACTACCCCCAGCCTGAACCCCTACACTATCCAAACACAAATGCACTACCCTAAACCCTTAAACACTACCCACAGCATGACCCCCTACACTACACAAACACCACTGCACTACCCTAAACCCTAAAACACTACCCCTACACTACACAAACACCAGTGCACCACCCTAAACCCTAAAACACTACCCCCAGCATGACCCCCTACACTACACAAACACCACTGCACTACCCTAAACCCTAAAATACTATCCCCAGCATTACTCCCTATACTATAGAAATACCACTGCACTACCCTAAACCCTAAGACACTACCCCAAGCATGACCCCCTCACAACACAAACACCACTGCACTACCCTAAACCCTAAATCTACCCCCAACATGACCCCCTACACTACCCAAACACCACTGCACTACCCTAAACCCTAACACACTACCCCCAGCATGAATCCCTACACTACCCATACACAACTACACTACCCTAAACCCTAAAACACTATCCCCAGCACTACCCCCTATACGACACAAACACCACTGCACTACCCTAAACCTTAAAACACTACCACAGCACTAACCCCTACACTACCCAAACATCACTGCACTACCATATACCCTAAAACAATATCCCCGCACAACCCCCTACACTACACAAACACCATTGCACTATCCTAAACCCTAAAACACTACCCCCAGCACGACCCCCTTCACTATCCAAGCACAACTGCACAACGCTAAATCCAAAAATACTACCCCCAGCACGACCCCCTACACTCCCCAAAAACCACTGCACTACCATAAACCCTAAAACACTACCCCCAGTACGACCCCCTACACTACACAAACACCACTGCACTACCCTAAACCCTAAAACACTGCCTCCTGCAGTACACAAACACCACTGAACTACCCTAAACCCTAAAACACTACCCCCAGCATGACCCCCTACACTATACAAACACCACTGCACTACCCTAAACCCTAAAACACTACCCCCTAAAGTACACAAACACCACTGCAATACCCTAAACCCTAAAACACTATCCCCAACATGACCCCCTACATTACACAAACACCGCTGCACTACCCTAAATCCTAAAACACTACCACAGCACTACTCCCTACACTACCCAAACACCACTGCACTACCCTAAACCCTAAAACACTATCCCCAGCACGACCCCCTACACTACACAAACACCACTGGACTACCCTAAACCCTCAAACACTACCCCAAGCACGACCCCCTAAACTACCCAAACACCACTGCACTACCCTAAACCCTAAAACACTACCCCCAGCACGACTCCCTACACTTCCCAAACACCACTGCACTATACTAAACCCTAAATCTACCCGCAGCATGACCTCCCACACTACACAAACACCACTGTACTACAATAAACCCTAAAACACTAACCCCAGCATGACACCCTACACTACCCAATCACCACTGCACTACCCTAATCCCTAAAACACTACCCGCAGCATGACCCCCTACACTACACAAAAACCACTGCACTACCCTAAACCCTAAAACACTACCCCCAGCACGACTCCCTACACTTCCCAAACACCACTGCACTATCCTAAACCTTAAAACACTACACCCAACAGTAAACAAACACCACTGCACTACCCTAAACCCTAAAACACTAGCCCCACCTCGACCCCCTACACTACACAAACACCACTGCACTACCCTAAACCCTAAAACACTACCCCCTACACTACACAAACACCAGTGCACTACCCTAAACCCTAAAACACTGCCCCAGCACGACCCCCTTCACTACCCAAACATAACTGCACTACGCTAAACCCAAAACACTACCCCCAGTAGCACCCACTACACTACCCAAAAACCACTGCACTAGCCTAAACCATAAAACATGACCCCCTACACTACACATCCACCACTGCACTACCCTAAACCCTAAAACACTATGCCCAGACGTACCCCCTACACTACACAAACACCACTGCACTACCCTAAACCCTAAAACACTATCCCCAGTACAAACCCCTACACTACCCAAACACCACTGCACTACCCTAAACCCTAAAACACTAAACCCAGCATGACACCCTACACTACCCAAACACCACTGCACTACCCTATACCCTAAAACATGACTCCCTACACTACACAAACACCACTGCACTACCCTAAACCCTAAAACACTATCCACAGCATGACCCCCTACACTATACAAACACCACTGCACTACCCTAAACTCTAAAACACTACCCCTACACTACACAAACACCACTGCAATACCCTAAGCCCTACACAACTACCCCCAGCATGACCCCCTACACTACCCAAACACCACTGCACTACCCTAACCCCTAAAACACTACCCCCAGCATGAACCCCCTACACTAATGAAACACCACTGCACTACCCTAAACCCTAAAACACTACCCCCAGCACGACCCCCTACACTACCCAAACACCACTGCACTACCCTATACCCTAAAACATGACTCCCTACACTACACAAACACCACTGCACTACCCTAAACCCTAAAACACAATCCACAGCATGACCCCTACACTATACAAACACCACTGCACTACCCTAAACTCTAAAACACTACCCCTACACTACACAAACAACAGTGCACTACCCTAAACCATAAAACACTGCCCCCAGCATCACCCCCTACACTACATAAACACCACTGCACTACCCTAAGCCCTATACAACTACCCCCAGCATGACCCCCTACACTACCCAAACACCACTGCACTACCCTAAACCCTAAAACACTACCCCAGCACAACCCCTACACTACTCAAACACGACTGCACTACCATAAGCCCTAAAACACTACCCCCGCACAACCCCCTACACTACACAAACACCATTGCACAACCCTAAACCCTAAATCTCTAACCCCAGCACGACCCCCTTCACTACCCAAGCACAACTGCACAACGCTAAACCCAAAAACACTACCCCCAGCATGGCCCCCCTACACTACACAAACACCACTGCACTACCCTAAACCCTAAACCACAACCCCTGCAGTACACAAACACCACTGCACTACCCTCAACCCTAAAACACTACCCCCAGCATGACCCCCTACACTACACAAACACCACTGCACTACCCTAAATCCTAAAACACTACCCCCTACAGTTCACAAACACCACTTCACTACCCAAAACCCTAAAACACTACCCCCAGCACGGCCCCCTATACTACACAAACACCACTGCACTACCCTAAACCCTAAAACACTACCCCAGCACTACTCCCAACACTATCCAAACACCACTGCACTACCCTAAACCCTAAAACACATTACCCCAGCACGACCCCCGACACTACACAAACACCACTGCACTACCATAAACCCTAAACCACAACCAATGCAGTACACAAACACCACTGCACTACCCTCAACCCTAAAACACTACCCCCAGCATGACCCCCTACACTACACAAACACCACTGCACTACCCTAAACCCTAAAACACTACACCCTACAGTACACAAACACCACTTCACTACCCAAAACCCTAAAACACTACCCCAGCACGGCGCCCTATACTACACAAACACCACTGCACTACCCTAAACCCTAAAACACTACCCCAGCACTACTTACTACACTACCCAAACACCACTGCACTACCCTAAACCCTAAAACACATTACCCCTGCACTACCCCCTACACTTCCCAAACACCACTGCACTATCCTAAACCTTAAAACACTACACCCAACAGTAAACAAACACCACTGCACTACACTAAACCCTAAAACACTAGCCCCAGCACGACCCCCTACACTACACAAACACCACTGCACTACCCTAAACCCTAAAACACTACCCCCTACACTACACAAACACCAGTGCACTACCCTAAACCCTAAAACATTACCCCCAGCACGACCCCCTTCACTACCCAAACACAACTGCACTACACTAAACCCAAAACACTACCCCCAGTAGCACCCACTACACTACCCAAAAACCACTGCACTAGCCTAAACCATAAAACATGACCCCCTACACTACACATCCACCACTGCACTACCCTAAACCCTAAAACACTATGCCCAGACCGACCCCCTGCACTACACAAACACCACTGCACTACCCTAAACCCTAATACACTATCCCCAGTACAAACCCCTACACTACCCAAACACCACTGCACTACTCTAAACCCTAAAACACTAAACCCAGCATGACACCCTACACTACCCAAAGACCACTGCACTACCCTATACCCTAAAATATGACTACCTACACTACACAAACACCACTGCACTACCCTAAACCCTAAAACACTATCCACAGCATGACCCCCTACACTATACAAACACCACTGCACTACCCTAAACTCTAAAACACTACCCCTACACTACACAAACACCAGTGCACTACCCTAAACAATAAAACACTACCCCCAGCATCACCCCTACACTACATAAACACCACTGCACTACCCTAAGCCCTATACAACTAAACCCAGCATGACCCCCTACACTACCCAAACAACACTGCACTACCCTAACCCCTAAAACACTACCCCCAGCATGAACCCCCTACACTAACAAAACACCAATGCACTACCCTAAACCCTAAAACACTACCCCAGCACAACCCCTACTCTACCCAAACACGACTGCACTACCATAAGCCCTAAAACACTACCCCCGCACAACCCCCTACACTACACAAACACCACTGCACTACCCTAAAACACATTACCCCAGCACGACCCCCTACACTACACAAACACCACTGCACTACCATAAACCCTAAACCACAACCCATGCAGTACACAAACACCACTGCAGTACCCTCAACCCTAAAACACTACCCCCAGCATGACCCCCTACACTACACAAACACCACTGCACTACTCTAAACCCTAAAACACTACCCCCTACAGTACACAAACACCACTTCACTACCCAAAACCCTAAAACACTACCCCAGCACGGCGCCCTATACTACACAAACACCACTGCACTACCCTAAACCCTAAAACACTACCCCAGCACTACTCACTACACTACCCAAACACCACTGCACTACCCTAAACCCTAAAACACATTACCCCTGCACTACCCCCTACACTTCCCAAACACCACTGCACTATCCTAAACCTTCAAACACTACACCCAACAGTAAACAAACACCACTGCACTACACTAAACCCTAAAACACTAGCCCCAGCACGACCCCCTACACTACACAAACACCACTGCACTGCCCTAAACCCTAAAACACTACCCCCTACACTACACAAACACAACTGCACTACGCTAAACCCAAAACACTACCCCCAGTAGCACCCACTACACTACCCAAAAACCACTGCACTAGCCTAAACCATAAAACATGACCCCCTACACTACACATCCACCACTGCACTACCCTAAACCCTAAAACACTATGCCCAGACCGACCCCCTGCACTACACAAACACCACTGCACTACCCTAAACCCTAATACACTATCCCCAGTACAAACCCCTACACTACCCAAACACCACTGCACTACTCTAAACCCTAAAACACTAAACCCAGCATGACACCCTACACTACCCAAACACCACTGCACTACCCTATACCCTAAAACATGACTCCCTACACTACACAAACACCACTGCACTACCCTAAACCCTAAAACACTATCCACAGCATGACCCCTACACTATACAAACACCACTGCACTACCCTAAACTCTAAAACACTACCCCTACACAACACAAACACCAGTGCACCTCCCTAAACCATAAAACACTACCCCCAGCATCACCCCCTACACTACATAAACACCACTGCACTACCCTAAGCCTTATACAACTAACCCCAGCATGACCCCTACACTACCCAAACACCACTGCACTACCCTAACCCCTAAAACACTACCCCCAGCATGAACCCCCTACACTAACAAAACACCACTGCACTACCCTAAACCCTAAAACACTACCCCAGCACAACCCCCTACACTACACAAACACCACTGCACTACCCTAAACCCTAAAATACATTACCCCAGCACGACCCCCTACACTACACAAACACCACTGCACTACCATAAACCCTAAACCACAACCCATGCAGTACACAAACACCACTGCACTACCCTCAACCCTAAAACACTACCCCCAGCATGACCCCCTACACTACACAAACACCACTGCACTACTCTAAACCCTAAAACACTACCCCCTACAGTACACAAACACCACTTCACTACCCAAAACCCTAAAACACTACCCCAGCACGGCGCCCTATACTACACAAACACCACTGCACTACCCTAAACCCTAAAACACTACCCCAGCACTACTCACTACACTACCCAAACACCACTGCACTACCCTAAACCCTAAAACACATTACCCCTGCACTACCCCCTACACTTCCCAAACACCACTGCACTATCCTAAACCTTCAAACACTACACCCAACAGTAAACAAACACCACTGCACTACACTAAACCCTAAAACACTAGCCCCAGCACGACCCCCTACACTACACAAACACCACTGCACTGCCCTAAACCCTAAAACACTACCCCCTACACTACACAAACACAACTGCACTACGCTAAACCCAAAACACTACCCCCAGTAGCACCCACTACACTACCCAAAAACCACTGCACTAGCCTAAACCATAAAACATGACCCCCTACACTACACATCCACCACTGCACTACCCTAAACCCTAAAACACTATGCCCAGACCGACCCCCTGCACTACACAAACACCACTGCACTACCCTAAACCCTAATACACTATCCCCAGTACAAACCCCTACACTACCCAAACACCACTGCACTACTCTAAACCCTAAAACACTAAACCCAGCATGACACCCTACACTACCCAAACACCACTGCACTACCCTATACCCTAAAACATGACTCCCTACACTACACAAACACCACTGCACTACCCTAAACCCTAAAACACTATCCACAGCATGACCCCTACACTATACAAACACCACTGCACTACCCTAAACTCTAAAACACTACCCCTACACAACACAAACACCAGTGCACCTCCCTAAACCATAAAACACTACCCCCAGCATCACCCCCTACACTACATAAACTCCACTGCACTACCCTAAGCCGTATACAACTAACCCCAGCATGACCCCTACACTACCCAAACACCACTGCACTACCCTAACCCCTAAAACACTACCCCCAGCATGAACCCCCTACACTAACAAAACACCACTGCACTACCCTAAACCCTAAAACACTACCCCAGCACAACCCCCTACACTACACAAACACCACTGCACTACCCTAAACCCTAAAATACATTACCCCAGCACGACCCCCTACACTACACAAACACCACTGCACTACCATAAACCCTAAACCACAACCCATGCAGTACACAAACACCACTGCACTACCCTCAACCCTAAAACACTACCCCCAGCATGACCCCCTACACTACACAAACACCACTGCACTACTCTAAACCCTAAAACACTACCCCCTACAGTACACAAACACCACTTCACTACCCAAAACCCTAAAACACTACCCCAGCACGGCGCCCTATACTACACAAACACCACTGCACTACCCTAAACCCTAAAACACTACCCCAGCACTACTCACTACACTACCCAAACACCACTGCACTACCCTGAACCCTAAAACACAGTACCCCTGCACTACCCCCTACACTTCCCAAATACCACTGCACTATCCTAAACCTTAAAACACTACACCCAACAGTAAACAAACACCACTGCACTACACTAAACCCTAAAAAACTAGCCCTACCACGACCCCCTACACTACACAAACACCACTGCACTACCCTAAACCCTAAAACACTACCCCCTACACTACACAAACACCAGTGCACTACCCTAAACCCTAAAACACTACCCCCAGCACGACCCCCTTCACTACCCAAACACAACTGCACTACGCTAAACCCAAAACACTACCCCCAGTACCACCCACTACACTACCCAAAAACAACTGCACTAGCCTAAACCATAAAACATGACCCCCTACACTACACATCCACCACTGCACTACCCTAAACCCTAAAACACTATGCCCAGCCCGACCCCCTACACTACACAAACACCACTGCACTACCCTAAACCCTAAAACACTATCCCCAGTACAAACTCCTACACTACCCAAAAACCACTGCACTACCCTAAACCCTAAAACACTAAACCCAGCATGACACCCTACACTACCCAAACACCACTGCACTACCCTAAACTCTAAAACACTACCCCTACACTACACAAACACCAGTACACTACCCTTAACCATAAAAACCTACCCCCAGCATCACCCCCTACACTACATAAACACCACTGCACTACCCCAAGCCCTATACAACTACCCCCAGCATGACTCCCTACACTACACAAACACCACTGCACTACCCTAAACCCTAAAACACTATCCACAGCATGACCCCCTACACTACACAAACACCACTGCACTACCCTAAACTCTAAAACACTACCCCTACACTACACAAAACCCAGTGCACTACCCTAAACCATAAAACACTACCCCAGCATCACCCCTACACTACATAAACACCACTGCACTACCCTAAGCCCTATACAACTACCCCCAGCATGACCCCCTACACTACCCAAACACCACTGCATTACCCTAACCCCTAAAACATTACCCCCAGCATGAACCCCCTACACTAACGAAACACCACTGCACTAACCTAAACCCTAAAACACTACCCCAGCACTACCCCTACACTACCTAAACACCACTGCACTACCATAAACCCTAAAACACTACCCCCGCACAACTCCCAACACTACACAAACACCAATGCAGTACCCTAAACCCTAAATCTACCACCAACATGTACCCCCTACAAACACCACTGCACTACCCTAAACCCTAAAGCACTACCCCCAGCCCGACCCCCTACACTACTCAAACACCACTGCACTACCCTAAACCCTAAAACACTATCCTCAGCATGACACCCTACACTACCCAAACACCACTGCACTACCCTAAACCCTAAAACAAGACTCCATACACTACACAAACACCACTGCACTACCCTAAACCCTAAAACACTACCCACAGCATGATCCCCTACACTACGCAAACACCACTGCACTACCCTAAACCCTAAAACACTACCCCCAGCACAACTCCCTACACTTCCCAAACACCACTGCACTACACTAAACCCTAAATCTACCCCCGGCATGACCTCCCACACTACACAAACACCACTGTACTACCCTAAACCCTAAAACATTATCCCCAGCACAAACCCCTACACTACCCAAACACCACTGCACTATCCTCAACCCTAAAACACTAACCCAAGCATGACACCCTACACTACACAAACACCACTGCACTACCCTATACCCTAAAACATGACTCCCTATAATACACAAACACCACTGCACTACCCTAAATCCTAAAACACTACCCTCTACAGTACACAAACACCAGTACACTACCCAAACCCTAAAACACTACCTCCAGCATGACCCCCTACACTACACAAACACCACTGCACTACCCTAAACCCTAAAACACTACCCCCAGCATGACCCCCTACACTACCCAAAAAACACTGCACTATCCTACACCCTAAAACACTACCCCCAGCACGACCCTTTCACAACACAAACCCCACTGCACTACACTAAATCTACCCCCAACTTACCCCCTACACTACCCAAACACCACTGCACTACCCTAAACCCTAAACACTACCCCCAGCATTAACCCCTATACTACCCAAACACCACTGCACTACCCTAAACCCTAAAACACTACCCCCGCACAACCCCCTACACTACACAAACACCATTGCACTACCCTAAACCCTAAAACACTATCCCAGCACGACCCCACACTACCCAAACACCACTGCACTACCATAAACCCTAGAACTACCCCCAACATGATCCCCTACACTACCCAAACACCACTGCACTACCCTAAACCCTAAAACACTACCCCCAGCATGAACCCCTACACTAACCAAACACCACTGCACTATCCTACACTCTAAAACACTACCCCCAGCACTTCCCCCTACTCTACACAAACACCACTGCACTACCCTAAACCCTAAAACACTACCCCAGCACTACCCCCTACACTACCCAAACACCACTGCACTACCATAAACCCTAAAACACTACCCCCGCACAACCCCCTACACTACAAAACCACAATTGCACTACCCTGAACCCTAAAACACTACCCCCAGCACGACCCCCTACACTACCCAAAAACCACTGCACTAGCCTAAACCCTAAAACACGACCCACTACACTACACACATACACCACTGCACTACCCTAAACCCTAAAAAACTACCCCCAGCATGACCCCCTACACTACACAAACACCACTGCACTACCCTAAACCCTAAAACACTACCCCCAGCCTGAACCCCTACACTATCCAAACACCACTGCACTGCCCTAAACCCTAAAACACTAACCCCAGCATGACACCCTACAATACCCAAACACCACTGCACTACCCTATACCCTAAAACATGACTCCATACACTACACAAACACCAATGCACTACCCTAAACCCTTAAACACTACCCACAGCATGACCCCCTACACTACACAAACACCACTGCACTACCCTAAACCCTAAAACACTACCCCTACACTACACAAACACCAGTGCACAACCCTAAACCCTAAAACACTACCCCCAGCATGACCCCCTACACTACACAAACACCACTGCACTACCCTAAACCCTAAAACACTACCCCCAGCATGACGCCCTACACTACCCAAACACAACTGCACTATCCTACACCCTAAAATACTATCCCCAGCATTACCCCCAATACTATAGAAACACCACTGCACTACCCTAAACCCTAAAACACTACCCCAAGCATGAACCCCTCACAACACAAACACCACTGCACTACCCTAAACCCTAAATCTACCCCCAACATGACCCCCTACACTACCCAAACACCACTGCACTACCCTAAACCCTAATACACTACCCCCAGCATGAATCCCTACACTACCCATACACAACTACACTACCCTAAACCCTAAAACACTATCCCCAGCACTACCCCCTATACTACACAAATACCACTGCACTACCCTAAACCCTAAAACACTACCCCCAGCACGACCCTTTCACAACACAAACACCACTGCACTACACTAAATCTACCCCCAACTTACCCCCTACACTACCCAAACACCACTGCACTACCCTAAACCCTAAAGCACTACCCCCAGCATGAACCCCTATACTCCCCAAACACCACTGCACTACTATAAAACACTACCCCCAGCATCACCCCCTACACTACCCAAACACCACTGCACTACCCTAACCCCTAAAACACTACAACCCAGCATGAACCCCCTACACTAACGAAACACCACTGCACTACCCTAAACCCTAGAACACCACCCCAGCACTACCCTTACACTACCCAAACACCACTGCACTACAATAAGCCCTAAAACACTATCCCCGCACAACCCCCTACACTACACAAACACCATTGCACTACCTTAAACCCTGAATCTCTTCCCCAGCACGACCCCCTTCACTACCCAAGCACAACTGCAAAACGCTAAACCCAAAAACACTACCCCCAGCACAACCCCCTACACTACACAAACACCACTGCACTACCCTAAACCCTAAACCACAACCCCTGCAGTACACAAACACCACTGCACTACCCACAACCCTAAAACACTACCCCCAGCATGACCCCCTACACTACACAAACACCCCTGCGCTACCCTAAATCCTAAAACACTACCCCCTATAGTACACAAACACCACTTCAATACCCAAAACCCTAAAACACTACTCCAGCACGGCCCCCTATACTACACAAACACCACTGCACTACCCTAAACCCTAAAACACTACCCCAGCACTACTCCCAACACTACCCAAACACCACTGCACTACCCTAAACCCTAAAACACATTACCCCAGCACGACCCCCTACACTACACAAACACCACTGCACTACCCTATACCCTAAACAACAAGCCCTAAAGTACACAAACACCACTGCACTACCCTCAACCCTAAAACACTACCCCCTACTGTACACAAACACCACTTCACTACCCAAAACCCTAAAACACTACCCCAGCACGGCCCCCTCTACTAAACAAACACCACTGCACTACCCTAATCCCTAAAACACTACCCTAGCACTACTCCCTACACTACCCAAACACCAGTGCATTACCCTAAACCCTAAAACACATTACCCCAGCACGACCCCTACACTACACAACAACCACTGCACTACCCTAAACCCTAAAACTCTACCCCAAGAACGAACTTCTACACTACACAAACACCACTGCACTACCCTAAACCCTAAAGCACTACCCCCAGCCCGACACCCTACACTACTCAAACACCACTGCACTACCCTAAACCCTAAAACACTATCCCCAGCATGACACCCTACACTACCCAAACACCACTGCACTACCCTAAACCCTAAAACAAGACTCCATACACTACACAAACACCACTGCACTACCCTAAACCCTAAAACACTACCCACAGCATGATCCCCTACACTACGCAAACACCACTGCACTACCCTAAACCCTAAAACACTACCCCCAGCACAACTCCCTACACTTCCCAAACACCACTGCACTACACTAAACCCTAAATCTACCCCCGGCATGACCTCCCACACTACACAAACACCACTGTACTACCCTAAACCCTAAAACATTATCCCCAGCACAAACCCCTACACTACCAAAACACCACTGCACTACCCTCAACCCTAAAACACTAACCCAAGCATGACACCCTACACTACACAAACACCACTGCACTACCCTATACCCTAAAACATGACTCCCTATAATACACAAACACCACTGCACTACCCTAAATCCTAAAACACTACCCTCTACAGTACACAAACACCAGTACACTACCCAAACCCTAAAACACTACCTCCAGCACGACCCCCTACACTACACAAACACCACTGCACTACCCTAAACCCTAAAACACTACCCCCAGCATGACCCCCTACACTACCCAAAAACCACTGCACTATCCTACACCCTAAAACACTACCCCCAGCATTACCCTCTACACTATAGAAACACCACTGCACTACCCTAAACCCTAAAACACTACCCCCAGCACGACCCTTTCACAACACAAACACCACTGCACTACACTAAATCTACCCCCATATTACCCCCTACACTACCCAAACACCACTGCACTACCCTAAACCCTAAAACACTACCCCCAGCATTAACCCCTATACTACCCAAACACCACTGCACTACCCTAAACCCTAAAACACTACCCCCGCACAACCCCCTACACTACACAAACACCATTGCACTACCCTAAACCCTAAAACACTACCCCAGCACGACCCCTACACTACCCAAACACCACTGCACTACCATAAACTCTAGAACTACCCCCAACATGACCCCCTACACTACCCAAACACCACTGCACTACCATAAACCCTAAAACACTACCCCCGCACTACCCCCTACACTACAAAAACACAATTGCACTACCCTAAACCCTAAAACACTACCCCCAGCACGACCCCCTACACTACCCAAAAACCACTGCACTAGCCTAAACCCTAAAACACGACCCCCTACACTACACACATACACCACTGCACTACCCTAAACCCTAAAAAACTACCCCCAGCATGACCCCCTACACTACACAAACACCACTGCACTACCCTAAACCCTAAAACACTACCCCCAGCCTGAACCCCTACACTATCCACACACCACTGCACTGCCCTAAACCCTAAAACACTAACCCCAGCATGACACCCTACACTACCCAAACACCACTGCACTACCCTATACCCTAAAACATGACTCCATACACTACACAAACACCAATGCACTACCCTAAACCCTTAAACACTACCCACAGCATGACCCCCTACACTACACAAACACCACTGCACTACCCTAAACCCTAAAACACTACCCCTACACTACACAAACACCAGTGCACAACCCTAAACCCTAAAACACTACCCCCAGCATGACCCCCTACACTACACAAACACCACTGCACTACCCTAAACCCTAAAACACTACCCCCAGCATGACGCCCTACACTACCCAAACACAACTGCACTATCCTACACCCTAAAATACTATCCCCAGCATTACCCCCAATACTATAGAAACACCACTGCACTACCCTAAACCCTAAAACACTACCCCAAGCATGAACCCCTCACAACACAAACACCACTGCACTACCCTAAACCCTAAATCTACCCCCAACAAGACCCCCTACACTACCCAAACACCACTGCACTACCCTAAACCCTAAAACACTACCCCCAGCATGAACCACTACACTAACCAAACACCACTGCACTATCCTACACCCTAAAACACTACCCCCAGAACTTCCCCCTACTCTACACAAACACCACTGCACTACCCTAAACCATAAAACACTACCCCAGCACTACCCCCTACACTACCCAAACACCACTGCACTACCATAAACCCTAAAACACTACCCCCGCACAACCCCCTACACTACAATAACACAATTGCACTACCCTAAACCCTAAAACACTACTCCCAGCACGACCCCCTACACTACCCAAAAACCACTGCACTAGCCTGAACCCTAAAACACAACCCCCTACACTACACATACACCACTGCACTACCCTAAAGCCTAAAACACTACCCCCAGCACGACCCCCTACACTACACAAACACCACTGCACTACCCTAAACCCTAAAACACTACCCCCAGCCTGAATCCCTACACTATCCAAACACCAATGCACTACCCTAAACCCTTAAACACTACCCACAGCATGACCCCCTACACTACACAAACACCACTGCACTACCCTAAACCCTAAAACACTACCCCTAAACTACACAAACACCAGTGCACTACCCTAAACCCTAAGACACTACCCCCAGCATGACCCCCTACACTACACAAACACCACTGCACTACCCTAAACCCTAAAACACTACCCCCAGCATGACGCCCTACACTACCCAAACACCACTGCACTATCCTACACCTTAAAATACTATCCCCAGCATTACTCCCTATACTATAGAAATACCACTGCACTACCCTAAACCCTAAGACACTACCCCAAGCATGACCCCCTCACAACACAAACACCACTGCACTACCCTAAACCCTAAATCTACCCCCAACATGACCCCCTACACTACCCAAACACCACTGCACTACCCTAAACCCTAAAACACTACCCCCAGCATGAATCCCTACACTACCCATACACAACTACACTACCTTAAACCCTAAAACACTATCCCCAGCACTACCCCCTATACTACACAAACACCACTGCACTACCCTAAGCCCTATACAACTACCCCCAGCATGACCCCCTACACTACCCTAACACCACTGCACTACCCTAAACCCTAAAACACTACCCCAGCACAACCCCTACACTACTCAAACACGACTGCACTACCATAAGCCCTAAAACACTACCCCCGCACAACCCCCTACACTACACAAACACCATTGCACAACCCTAAACCCTAAATCTCTAACCCCAGCACGACCCCCTTCACTACCCAAGCACAACTGCACAACGCTAAACCCCAAAACACTACCCCCAGCATGGCCCCCCTACACTACACAAACACCACTGCACTACCCTAAACCCTAAACCACAACCCCTGCAGTACACAAACACCACTGCACTACCCTCAACCCTAAAACACTACCCCCAGCATGACCCCCTACACTACACAAACACCACTGCACTACCCTAAACCCTAAAACACTACCCCCACATTGAACCCCTATACTACCCAATCACCACTGCACTACCCTAACCCCTAAAACACTACCCCCGCACAACCCCCTCCACTACACAAACACCATTGCACTACCCTAAACCCTAAAACACTACCCCAGCATGACCCCCTACACTACCCAAACACCACTGCACTACCATAAACCCTAGAACTACCCCCAACATGACCCCCTACACTACCCAAACACCACTGCACTACTCTAAACCCTAAAACACTACCCCCAGCATGAACCCCTACACTAACCAAACACCACTGCACTATCCTACACTCTAAAACACTAACCCCAGCACTCCCCCTACTCTACACAAACACCACTGCACTACCCTAAACCCTAAAACACTACCCCAGCACTACCCCCTACACTACCCAAACACAACTGCACTACCATAAACCCTAAAATACTACCCCCGCACAACCCCCTACACTACAAAAACACAATTGCACTACCCTAAACCCTAAAACACTACCCCCAGCACGACCACCTACACTACCCAAAAACCACTGCACTAGCCTAAACCCTAAAACACGACCTCCTACACCACACACATACAAGACTGCACTACCCTAAACCCTAAAAAACTACCCCAGCACAACCCCCTACACTACACAAACACCACTGCACTACCCTAAACCCTAAAACACTACCCCCAGCCTGAACCCCTACACTATCCAAACACCACTGCACTGCCCTAAACCCTAAAACACTAACCCCAGCATGACACCCTACACTACCCAAACACCACTGCACTACCCTATACCCTAAAACATGACTCCATACACTACACAAACACCAATGCACTACCCTAAACCCTTAAACACTACCCACAGCATGACCCCCTACACTACACAAACACCACTGCACTACCCTAAACCCTAAAACACTACCCCTACACTACACAAACACCAGTGCACAACCCTAAACCCTAAAACACTACCCCCAGCATGACACCCTACACTACACAAACACCACTGCACTACCCTAAACCCTAAAACACTACCCCCAGCATGACGCCCTACACTACCCAAACACAACTGCACTATCCTACACCCTAAAATACTATCCCCAGCATTACCCCCAATACTATAGAAACACCACTGCACTACCCTAAACCCTAAAACACTACCCCAAGCATGAACCCCTCACAACACAAACACCACTACACTACCCTAAACCCTAATACACTACCCCCAGCATGAATCCCTACACTACCCATACACAACTACACTACCCTAAACCCTAAAACACTATCCCCAGCACTACCCCCTATACTACACAAACACCACTGCACTACCCTAAACCCTAAAACACTACCCCCAGCACGACCCTTTCACAACACAAACACCACTGCACTACACAAAATCTACCCCCAACTTACCCCCTACACTACCCAAACACCACTGCACTACCCTAAACCCTAAAACACTACCCCCAGCATGAACCCCTATACTCCCCAAACACCACTGCACTACCCTAAACCCTAAAACACTACCGCCGCACAACCCCCTACACTACACACACACCATTGCACTACCCTAAACCCTAAATCTACCCCCAACATGACCCCCTACACTGCCCAAGCACCTCTGCACTACCCAAAACCCTAAAACACTACCCCCAGCATGAACCACTACACTAACCAAACACCACTGCACTATCCTACACCCTAAAACACTACCCCCAGCACTTCCCCCTACTCTACACAAACACCACTGCACTACCCTAAACCCTAAAACACTACCCCAGCACTACCCCCTACACTACCCAAACAACACTGCACTACCATAAACCCTAAAACACTACCCCCGCACAACCCCCTACACTACAAAAACACAATTGCACTACCCTAAACCCTAAAACACTACTCCCAGCACGACCCCCTACACTACCCAAAAACCACTGCACTAGCCTGAACCCTAAAACACAACCCCCTACACTACACATACACCACTGCACTACCCTATAGCCTAAAACACTACCCCCAGCACGACCCCCTACACTACACAAACACCACTGCACTACCCTAAACCCTAAAACACTACCCCCAGCCTGAACCCCTACACTATCCAAACACCAATGCACTACCCTAAACCCTTAAACACTACCCACAGCATGACCCCCTACACTACACAAACACCACTGCACTACCCTAAACCCTAAAACACTACCCCTACACTACACAAACACCAGTGCACTACCCTAAACCCTAAAACACTACCCCCAGCATGACCCCCTACACTACACAAACACCACTGCACTACCCTAAACCCTAAAACACTACCCCCAGCATGACGCCCTACACTACCCAAACACCACTGCACTATCCTAAACCCTAAAACACTACCCCAGCACTACTCCCAACACTACCCAAACATCACTGCACTACCCTAAACCCTAAAACACATTACCCCAGCACGACCCCCTACACTACACAAACACCACTGCACTACCCTATACCCTAAACAACAAGCCCTAAAGTACACAAACACCACTGCACTACCCTCAACCCTAAAACACTACCCCCAGCATGACCCCTACACTACACAAACACCACTGCACTACCCTAAACCCTAAAACACTACCCCCTACTGTACATAAACACCACTTCACTACCCAAAACCCTAAAACACTACCCCAGCACGACCCCCTCTACTAAACAAACACCACTGCACTACCCTAATCCCTAAAACACTACCCTAGCACTACTCCCTACACTACCCAAACACCACTGCATTACCCTAAACCCTAAAACACATTACCCCAGCACGACCCCCTACACTACACAACCACCACTGCACTACCCTAAACCCTAAAACTCTACCCCAAGCACAAACTCCTACACTACCCAAACACCACTGCACTACCCTAAACCCTAAAACACTACACCCAGCCCGACCCCCTACACTACTCAAACAGCACTGCACTACCCTAAACCCTAAAACACTATCCCCAGCATGACACCCTACACTACCCAAACACCACTGCACTACCCTAAACCCTAAAACAAGACTCCATACACTACGCAAACACCACTGCACTACCCTAAACCCTAAAACACTACCCCCAGCACAACTCCTTACACTTCCCAAACACCACTGCACTACACTAAACCCTAAATCTACCCCCGGCATGACCTCCCACACTACCGAAACACCACTGTACTACCCTAAACCCTAAAACATTATCCCCAGCACAAACCCCTACACTACCCAAACACCACTGCACTACCCTCAACCCTAAAACACTAACCCAAGCATGACACCCTACACTACCCAAACACCACTGCACTACCCTATACCCTAAAACATGACTCCCTATAATACACAAACACCACTGCACTACCCTAAACCCTAAAACACTACACTCTACAGTACACAAACACCAGTACACTACCCTAAACCCTAAAACACTACCTCCAGCATGACCCCCTACACTACACAAACACCACTGCACTACCCTAAACCCTAAAACACTACCCCCAGCATGACCCCCTACACTACCCAAAAACCACTGCACTATCCTACACCCTAAAACACTACCCCCAGCATTACCCTCTACACTATAGAAACACCACTGCACTACCCTAAACCCTAAAACACTACCCCCAGCACGACCCTTTCACAACACAAACACCACTGCACTACACTAAATCTACCCCCAACTTACCCCCTACACTACCCAAACACCACTGCACTACCCTACACCCTAAAACACTACCCCCAGCATGAACCCCTATACTACCCAAAAACAACTGCACTACCCTAAACCCTAAAACACTACCCCCGCGCAACCCCCTACACTACACAAACACCATTGCACTACCCTAAACCCTAAAACACTACCCCAGCACGACCCCCTACACTACCCCAACACCTCTGCACTACCATAAACCCTAGAACTACCCCCAACATGACCCCCTACACTACCCAAACACCACTGCACTACCCTAAACCCTAAAACACTACCCCCAGCATGACGCCCTACACTACCCAAACACCATTGCACTATCCTAAACCCTAAAACACTACCCCAGCACTACTCCCAACACTACCCAAACATCACTGCACTACCCTAAACCCTAAAACACATTACCCCAGCACGACCCCCTACACTACACAAACACCACTGCACTACCCTATACCCTAAACAACAAGCCCTAAAGTACACAAACATCACTGCACTACCCTCAACCCTAAAACACTACCCCCAGCATGACCCCTACACTACACAAACACCACTGCACTACCCTAAACCCTAAAACACTACCCCCTACTGTACATAAACACCACTTCACTACCCAAAACCCTAAAACACTACCCCAGCACGACCCCCTCTACTAAACAAACACCACTGCACTACCCTAATCCCTAAAACACTACCCTAGCACTACTCCCTACACTACCCAAACACCACTGCATTACCCTAAACCCTAAAACACATTACCCCAGCACGACCCCCTACACTACACAACCACCACTGCACTACCCTAAACCCTAAAACTCTACCCCAAGCACGAACTCCTACACTACCCAAACACCACTGCACTACCCTAAACCCTAAAACACTACACCCAGCCCGACCCCCTACACTACTCAAACACCACTGCACTACCCTAAACCCTAAAACACTATCCCCAGCATGACACCCTACACTACCCAAACACCACTGCACTACCCTAAACCCTAAAACAAGACTCCATACACTACGCAAACACCACTGCACTACCCTAAACCCTAAAACACTACCCCCAGCACAACTCCTTACACTTCCCAAACACCACTGCACTACACTAAACCCTAAATCCACCCCCGGCATGACCTCCCACACTACCGAAACACCACTGTACTACCCTAAACCCTAAAACATTATCCCCAGCACAAACCCCTACACTACCCAAACACCACTGCACTACCCTCAACCCTAAAACACTAACCCAAGCATGACACCCTACACTACCCAAACACCCCTGCACTACCCTATACCCTAAAACATGACTCCCTATAATACACAAACACCACTGCACTACCCTAAACCCTAAAACACTACACTCTACAGTACACAAACACCAGTACACTACCCTAAACCCTAAAACACTACCTCCAGCATGACCCCCTACACTACACAAACACCACTGCACTACCCTAAACCCTAAAACACTACCCCCAGCATGACCCCCTACACTACCCAAAAACCACTGCACTATCCTACACCCTAAAACACTACCCCCAGCATTACCCTCTACACTATAGAAACACCACTGCACTACCCTAAACCCTAAAACACTACCCCCAGCACGACCCTTTCACAACACAAACACCACTGCACTACTCTAAATCTACCCCCAACTTACCCCCTACACTACCCAAACACCACTGCACTACCCTAAACCCTAAAACACTACCCCCAGCATGAACCCCTATACTACCCAAAAACAACTGCACTACCCTAAACCCTAAAACACTACCCCCGCGCAACCCCCTACACTACACAAACACCATTGCACTACCCTAAACCCTAAAACACTACCCCAGCACGACCCCCTACACTACCCCAACACCTCTGCACTACCCTAAACCCTAAATCTACCTCCAACATGACCCCCTACACTACCCAAACACCACTGCACTACCCTAAACCCTAATACACTACCCCCAGCATTAATCCCTACACTACCCATACACAACTACACTACCCTAAACCCTAAAACACTATCCCCAGCACTACCCCCTATACTACACAAACACCACTGCACTACCCTAAACCCTAAAACACTACCCCCAGCACGACCCTTTCAAAACACAAACACCACTGCACTAAACTAAATCTACCCCAACTTACCCCCTACACTACCCAAACACCACTGCACTACCCTAAACCCTAAAACACTACCCCCAGCATGAACCCCTATACTCCCCAAACAACACTGCACTACCCTAAACTCTAAAACACTACCCCCGCACAACCCCCTACACTACACAAACACCATTGCACTACCCTAAACCCTAAATCTACCCCCAACATGACCCCCTACACTACCCAAGCACCACTGCACTACCCAAAACCCTAAAACACTACCCCCAGCATGAACCACTACACTAACCAAACACCACTGCACTATCCTACACCCTAAAACACTACCCCCAGCACTTCCCCTACTCTACACAAACACCACTGCACTACCCTAAACCCTAAAACACTACCCCAGCACGACCCCCTACACTACCCAAACACCACTGCACTACCATAAGCCCTAAAACACTACCCCCGCACAACCCCCTACACTACAAAAACACAATTGCACTACCCTAAACCCTAAAACACTACTCCCAGCACGACCCCCTACACTACCCAAAAACCACTGCACTAGCCTGAACCCTAAAACACAACCCCCTACACTACACACACACCACTGCACTACCCTAAAGCCTAAAACACTACCCCCAGCACGACCCCCTACACTACACAAACACCACTGCACTACCCTAAACCCTAAAACACTACCCCCAGCCTGAACCCCTACACTATCCAAACACAAATGCACTACCCTAAACCCTTAAACACTACCCACAGCATGACCCCCTACACTACACAAACACCACTGCACTACCCTAAACCCTAAAACACTACCCCTACACTACACAAACACCAGTGCACCACCCTAAACCCTAAAACACTACCCCCAGCATGAACCCCTATACTACCCAAAAACAACTGCACTACCCTAAACCCTAAAACACTACCCCCGCGCAACCCCCTACACTACACAAACACCATTGCACTACCCTAAACCCTAAAACACTACCCCAGCACGACCCCCTACACTACCCCAACACCTCTGCACTACCCTAAACCCTAAATCTACCTCCAACATGACCCCCTACACTACCCAAACACCACTGCACTACCCTAAACCCTAAAATACTATCCCCAGCATTACTCCCTATACTATAGAAATACCACTGCACTACCCTAAACCCTAAGACACTACCCCAAGCATGACCCCCTCACAACACAAACACCACTGCACTACCCTAAACCCTAAATCTACCCCCAACATGACCCCCTACACTACCCAAACACCACTGCACTACCCTAAACCCTAGCACACTACCCCCAGCATGAATCCCTACACTACCCATACACAACTACACTACCCTAAACCCTAAAACACTATCCCCAGCACTACCCCCTATACGACACAAACACCACTGCACTACCCTAAACCTTAAAACACTACCACAGCACTAACCCCTACACTACCCAAACATCACTGCACTACCATATACCCTAAAACAATATCCCCGCACAACCCCCTACACTACACAAACACCATTGCACTATCCTAAACCCTAAAACACTACCCCCAGCACGACCCCCTTCACTATCCAAGCACAACTGCACAACGCTAAATCCAAAAATACTACCCCCAGCACGACCCCCTACACTCCCCAAAAACCACTGCACTACCATAAACCCTAAAACACTACCCCCAGTACGACCCCCTACACTACACAAACACCACTGCACTACCCTAAACCCTAAAACACTGCCTCCTGCAGTACACAAACACCACTGAACTACCCTAAACCCTAAAACACTACCCCCAGCATGACCCCCTACACTATACAAACACCACTGCACTACCCTAAACCCTAAAACACTACCCCCTACAGTACACAAACACCACTGCAATACCCTAAACCCTAAAACACTATCCCCAACATGACCCCCTACATTACACAAACACCGCTGCACTACCCTAAATCCTAAAACACTACCACAGCACTACTCCCTACACTACCCAAACACCACTGCACTACCCTAAACCCTAAAACACTATCCCCAGCACGACCCCCTACACTACACAAACACCACTGGACTACCCTAAACCCTCAAACACTACCCCAAGCACGACCCCCTAAACTACCCAAACACCACTGCACTACCCTAAACCCTAAAACACTACCCCCAGCACGACTCCCTACACTTCCCAAACACCACTGCACTATACTAAACCCTAAATCTACCCGCAGCATGACCTCCCACACTACACAAACACCACTGTACTACAATAAACCCTAAAACACTAACCCCAGCATGACACCCTACACTACCCAATCACCACTGCACTACCCTAATCCCTAAAACACTACCCGCAGCATGACCCCCTACACTACACAAAAACCACTGCACTACCCTAAACCCTAAAACACTACCCCCAGCACGACTCCCTACACTTCCCAAACACCACTGCACTATCCTAAACCTTAAAACACTACACCCAACAGTAAACAAACACCACTGCACTACCCTAAACCCTAAAACACTAGCCCCACCTCGACCCCCTACACTACACAAACACCACTGCACTACCCTAAACCCTAAAACACTACCCCCTACACTACACAAACACCAGTGCACTACCCTAAACCCTAAAACACTGCCCCAGCACGACCCCCTTCACTACCCAAACATAACTGCACTACGCTAAACCCAAAACACTACCCCCAGTAGCACCCACTACACTACCCAAAAACCACTGCACTAGCCTAAACCATAAAACATGACCCCCTACACTACACATCCACCACTGCACTACCCTAAACCCTAAAACACTATGCCCAGACGGACCCCCTACACTACACAAACACCACTGCACTACCCTAAACCCTAAAACACTATCCCCAGTACAAACCCCTACACTACCCAAACACCACTGCACTACCCTAAACCCTAAAACACTAAACCCAGCATGACACCCTACACTACCCAAACACCACTGCACTACCCTATACCCTAAAACATGACTCCCTACACTACACAAACACCACTGCACTACCCTAAACCCTAAAACACTATCCACAGCATGACCCCCTACACTATACAAACACCACTGCACTACCCTAAACTCTAAAACACTACCCCTACACTACACAAACACCACTGCAATACCCTAAGCCCTACACAACTACCCCCAGCATGACCCCCTACACTACCCAAACACCACTGCACTACCCTAACCCCTAAAACACTACCCCCAGCATGAACCCCCTACACTAATGAAACACCACTGCACTACCCTAAACCCTAAAACACTACCCCCAGCACGACCCCCTTCACTACCCAAACACAACTGCACTACGCTAAACCCAAAACACTACCCTCAGTAGCACCCACTACACTACCCAAAAACCACTGCACTAGCCTAAACCATAAAACATGACCCCCTACAATACACATCTACCACTGCACTACCCTAAACCCTAAAACACTATGCCCAGACCGACCCCCTACACTACACAAACACCACTGCACTACCCTAAACCCTAAAACACTATCCCCAGTACAAACCCCTACACTACCCAAACACCACTGCACTACCCTAAACCCTAAAACACTAAACCCAGCATGACACCCTACACTACCAAACACCACTGCACTACCCTTTACCCTAAAACATGACTCCCTACACTACACAAACACCACTGCACTACCCTAAACCCTAAAACACAATCCACAGCATGACCCCTACACTATACAAACACCACTGCACTACCCTAAACTCTAAAACACTACCCCTACACTACACAAACAACAGTGCACTACCCTAAACCATAAAACACTGCCCCCAGCATCACCCCCTACACTACATAAACACCACTGCACTACCCTAAGCCCTATACAACTACCCCCAGCATGACCCCCTACACTACCCAAACACCACTGCACTACCCTAAACCCTAAAACACTACCCCAGCACAACCCCTACACTACTCAAACACGACTGCACTACCATAAGCCCTAAAACACTACCCCCGCACAACCCCCTACACTACACAAACACCATTGCACAACCCTAAACCCTAAATCTCTAACCCCAGCACGACCCCCTTCACTACCCAAGCACAACTGCACAACGCTAAACCCAAAAACACTACCCCCAGCATGGCCCCCCTACACTACACAAACACCACTGCACTACCCTAAACCCTAAACCACAACCCCTGCAGTACACAAACACCACTGCACTACCCTCAACCCTAAAACACTACCCCCAGCATGACCCCCTACACTACACAAACACCACTGCACTACCCTAAATCCTAAAACACTACCCCCTACAGTTCACAAACACCACTTCACTACCCAAAACCCTAAAACACTACCCCCAGCACGGCCCCCTATACTACACAAACACCACTGCACTACCCTAAACCCTAAAACACTACCCCAGCACTACTCCCAACACTATCCAAACACCACTGCACTACCCTAAACCCTAAAACACATTACCCCAGCACGACCCCCGACACTACACAAACACCACTGCACTACCATAAACCCTAAACCACAACCAATGCAGTACACAAACACCACTGCACTACCCTCAACCCTAAAACACTACCCCCAGCATGACCCCCTACACTACACAAACACCACTGCACTACCCTAAACCCTAAAACACTACACCCTACAGTACACAAACACCACTTCACTACCCAAAACCCTAAAACACTACCCCAGCACGGCGCCCTATACTACACAAACACCACTGCACTACCCTAAACCCTAAAACACTACCCCAGCACTACTCACTACACTACCCAAACACCACTGCACTACCCTAAACCCTAAAACACATTACCCCTGCACTACCCCCTACACTTCCCAAACACCACTGCACTATCCTAAACCTTAAAACACTACACCCAACAGTAAACAAACACCACTGCACTACACTAAACCCTAAAACACTAGCCCCAGCACGACCCCCTACACTACACAAACACCACTGCACTACCCTAAACCCTAAAACACTACCCCCTACACTACACAAACACCAGTGCACTACCCTAAACCCTAAAACATTACCCCCAGCACGACCCCCTTCACTACCCAAACACAACTGCACTACACTAAACCCAAAACACTACCCCCAGTAGCACCCACTACACTACCCAAAAACCACTGCACTAGCCTAAACCATAAAACATGACCCCCTACACTACACATCCACCACTGCACTACCCTAAACCCTAAAACACTATGCCCAGACCGACCCCCTGCACTACACAAACACCACTGCACTACCCTAAACCCTAATACACTATCCCCAGTACAAACCCCTACACTACCCAAACACCACTGCACTACTCTAAACCCTAAAACACTAAACCCAGCATGACACCCTACACTACCCAAAGACCACTGCACTACCCTATACCCTAAAATATGACTACCTACACTACACAAACACCACTGCACTACCCTAAACCCTAAAACACTATCCACAGCATGACCCCCTACACTATACAAACACCACTGCACTACCCTAAACTCTAAAACACTACCCCTACACTACACAAACACCAGTGCACTACCCTAAACAATAAAACACTACCCCCAGCATCACCCCTACACTACATAAACACCACTGCACTACCCTAAGCCCTATACAACTAAACCCAGCATGACCCCCTACACTACCCAAACAACACTGCACTACCCTAACCCCTAAAACACTACCCCCAGCATGAACCCCCTACACTAACAAAACACCAATGCACTACCCTAAACCCTAAAACACTACCCCAGCACAACCCCTACTCTACCCAAACACGACTGCACTACCATAAGCCCTAAAACACTACCCCCGCACAACCCCCTACACTACACAAACACCACTGCACTACCCTAAAACACATTACCCCAGCACGACCCCCTACACTACACAAACACCACTGCACTACCATAAACCCTAAACCACAACCCATGCAGTACACAAACACCACTGCAGTACCCTCAACCCTAAAACACTACCCCCAGCATGACCCCCTACACTACACAAACACCACTGCACTACTCTAAACCCTAAAACACTACCCCCTACAGTACACAAACACCACTTCACTACCCAAAACCCTAAAACACTACCCCAGCACGGCGCCCTATACTACACAAACACCACTGCACTACCCTAAACCCTAAAACACTACCCCCAGCACGACCCCCTTCACTACCCAAACACAACTGCACTACGCTAAACCCAAAACACTACCCTCAGTAGCACCCACTACACTACCCAAAAACCACTGCACTAGCCTAAACCATAAAACATGACCCCCTACAATACACATCTACCACTGCACTACCCTAAACCCTAAAACACTATGCCCAGACCGACCCCCTACACTACACAAACACCACTGCACTACCCTAAACCCTAAAACACTATCCCCAGTACAAACCCCTACACTACCCAAACACCACTGCACTACCCTAAACCCTAAAACACTAAACCCAGCATGACACCCTACACTACCAAACACCACTGCACTACCCTTTACCCTAAAACATGACTCCCTACACTACACAAACACCACTGCACTACCCTAAACCCTAAAACACAATCCACAGCATGACCCCTACACTATACAAACACCACTGCACTACCCTAAACTCTAAAACACTACCCCTACACTACACAAACAACAGTGCACTACCCTAAACCATAAAACACTGCCCCCAGCATCACCCCCTACACTACATAAACACCACTGCACTACCCTAAGCCCTATACAACTACCCCCAGCATGACCCCCTACACTACCCAAACACCACTGCACTACCCTAAACCCTAAAACACTACCCCAGCACAACCCCTACACTACTCAAACACGACTGCACTACCATAAGCCCTAAAACACTACCCCCGCACAACCCCCTACACTACACAAACACCATTGCACAACCCTAAACCCTAAATCTCTAACCCCAGCACGACCCCCTTCACTACCCAAGCACAACTGCACAACGCTAAACCCAAAAACACTACCCCCAGCATGGCCCCCTTACACTACACAAACACCACTGCACTACCCTAAACCCTAAACCACAACCCCTGCAGTACACAAACACCACTGCACTACCCTCAACCCTAAAACACTACCCCCAGCATGACCCCCTACACTACACAAACACCACTGCACTACCCTAAATCCTAAAACACTACCCCCTACAGTTCACAAACACCACTTCACTACCCAAAACCCTAAAACACTACCCCCAGCACGGCCCCCTATACTACACAAACACCACTGCACTACCCTAAACCCTAAAACACTACCCCAGCACTACTCCCAACACTATCCAAACACCACTGCACTACCCTAAACCCTAAAACACATTACCCCAGCACGACCCCCGACACTACACAAACACCACTGCACTACCATAAACCCTAAACCACAACCAATGCAGTACACAAACACCACTGCACTACCCTCAACCCTAAAACACTACCCCCAGCATGACCCCCTACACTACACAAACACCACTGCACTACCCTAAACCCTAAAACACTACACCCTACAGTACACAAACACCACTTCACTACCCAAAACCCTAAAACACTACCCCAGCACGGCGCCCTATACTACACAAACACCACTGCACTACCCTAAACCCTAAAACACTACCCCAGCACTACTCACTACACTACCCAAACACCACTGCACTACCCTAAACCCTAAAACACATTACCCCTGCACTACCCCCTACACTTCCCAAACACCACTGCACTATCCTAAACCTTAAAACACTACACCCAACAGTAAACAAACACCACTGCACTACACTAAACCCTAAAACACTAGCCCCAGCACGACCCCCTACACTACACAAACACCACTGCACTACCCTAAACCCTAAAACACTACCCCCTACACTACACAAACACCAGTGCACTACCCTAAACCCTAAAACATTACCCCCAGCACGACCCCCTTCACTACCCAAACACAACTGCACTACACTAAACCCAAAACACTACCCCCAGTAGCACCCACTACACTACCCAAAAACCACTGCACTAGCCTAAACCATAAAACATGACCCCCTACACTACACATCCACCACTGCACTACCCTAAACCCTAAAACACTATGCCCAGACCGACCCCCTGCACTACACAAACACCACTGCACTACCCTAAACCCTAATACACTATCCCCAGTACAAACCCCTACACTACCCAAACACCACTGCACTACTCTAAACCCTAAAACACTAAACCCAGCATGACACCCTACACTACCCAAAGACCACTGCACTACCCTATACCCTAAAATATGACTACCTACACTACACAAACACCACTGCACTACCCTAAACCCTAAAACACTATCCACAGCATGACCCCCTACACTATACAAACACCACTGCACTACCCTAAACTCTAAAACACTACCCCTACACTACACAAACACCAGTGCACTACCCTAAACAATAAAACACTACCCCCAGCATCACCCCTACACTACATAAACACCACTGCACTACCCTAAGCCCTATACAACTAAACCCAGCATGACCCCCTACACTACCCAAACAACACTGCACTACCCTAACCCCTAAAACACTACCCCCAGCATGAACCCCCTACACTAACAAAACACCAATGCACTACCCTAAACCCTAAAACACTACCCCAGCACAACCCCTACTCTACCCAAACACGACTGCACTACCATAAGCCCTAAAACACTACCCCCGCACAACCCCCTACACTACACAAACACCACTGCACTACCCTAAAACACATTACCCCAGCACGACCCCCTACACTACACAAACACCACTGCACTACCATAAACCCTAAACCACAACCCATGCAGTACACAAACACCACTGCAGTACCCTCAACCCTAAAACACTACCCCCAGCATGACCCCCTACACTACACAAACACCACTGCACTACTCTAAACCCTAAAACACTACCCCCTACAGTACACAAACACCACTTCACTACCCAAAACCCTAAAACACTACCCCAGCACGGCGCCCTATACTACACAAACACCACTGCACTACCCTAAACCCTAAAACACTACCCCAGCACTACTCACTACACTACCCAAACACCACTGCACTACCCTAAACCCTAAAACACATTACCCCTGCACTACCCCCTACACTTCCCAAACACCACTGCACTATCCTAAACCTTCAAACACTACACCCAACAGTAAACAAACACCACTGCACTACACTAAACCCTAAAACACTAGCCCCAGCACGACCCCCTACACTACACAAACACCACTGCACTGCCCTAAACCCTAAAACACTACCCCCTACACTACACAAACACAACTGCACTACGCTAAACCCAAAACACTACCCCCAGTAGCACCCACTACACTACCCAAAAACCACTGCACTAGCCTAAACCATAAAACATGACCCCCTACACTACACATCCACCACTGCACTACCCTAAACCCTAAAACACTATGCCCAGACCGACCCCCTGCACTACACAAACACCACTGCACTACCCTAAACCCTAATACACTATCCCCAGTACAAACCCCTACACTACCCAAACACCACTGCACTACTCTAAACCCTAAAACACTAAACCCAGCATGACACCCTACACTACCCAAACACCACTGCACTACCCTATACCCTAAAACATGACTCCCTACACTACACAAACACCACTGCACTACCCTAAACCCTAAAACACTATCCACAGCATGACCCCTACACTATACAAACACCACTGCACTACCCTAAACTCTAAAACACTACCCCTACACAACACAAACACCAGTGCACCTCCCTAAACCATAAAACACTACCCCCAGCATCACCCCCTACACTACATAAACACCACTGCACTACCCTAAGCCATATACAACTAACCCCAGCATGACCCCTACACTACCCAAACACCACTGCACTACCCTAACCCCTAAAACACTACCCCCAGCATGAACCCCCTACACTAACAAAACACCACTGCACTACCCTAAACCCTAAAACACTACCCCAGCACAACCCCCTACACTACACAAACACCACTGCACTACCCTAAACCCTAAAATACATTACCCCAGCACGACCCCCTACACTACACAAACACCACTGCACTACCATAAACCCTAAACCACAACCCATGCAGTACACAAACACCACTGCACTACCCTCAACCCTAAAACACTACCCCCAACATGACCCCCTACACTACACAAACACCACTGCACTACTCTAAACCCTAAAACACTACCCCCTACAGTACACAAACACCACTTCACTACCCAAAACCCTAAAACACTACCCCAGCACGGCGCCCTATACTACACAAACACCACTGCACTACCCTAAACCCTAAAACACTACCCCAGCACTACTCACTACACTACCCAAACACCACTGCACTACCCTGAACCCTAAAACACAGTACCCCTGCACTACCCCCTACACTTCCCAAATACCACTGCACTATCCTAAACCTTAAAACACTACACCCAACAGTAAACAAACACCACTGCACTACACTAAACCCTAAAAAACTAGCCCTACCACGACCCCCTACACTACACAAACACCACTGCACTACCCTAAACCCTAAAACACTACCCCCTACACTACACAAACACCAGTGCACTACCCTAAACCCTAAAACACTACCCCCAGCACGACCCCCTTCACTACCCAAACACAACTGCACTACGCTAAACCCAAAACACTACCCCCAGTACCACCCACTACACTACCCAAAAACAACTGCACTAGCCTAAACCATAAAACATGACCCCCTACACTACACATCCACCACTGCACTACCCTAAACCCTAAAACACTATGCCCAGCCCGACCCCCTACACTACACAAACACCACTGCACTACCCTAAACCCTAAAACACTATCCCCAGTACAAACTCCTACACTACCCAAAAACCACTGCACTACCCTAAACCCTAAAACACTAAACCCAGCATGACACCCTACACTACCCAAACACCACTGCACTACCCTAAACTCTAAAACACTACCCCTACACTACACAAACACCAGTGCACTACCCTTAACCATAAAAACCTACCCCCAGCATCACCCCCTACACTACATAAACACCACTGCACTACCCCAAGCCCTAAACAACTACCCCCAGCATGACTCCCTACACTACACAAACACCACTGCACTACCCTAAACCCTAAAACACTATCCACAGCATGACCCCCTACACTACACAAACACCACTGCACTACCCTAAACTCTAAAACACTACCCCTACACTACACAAAACCCAGTGCACTACCCTAAACCATAAAACACTACCCCAGCATCACCCCTACACTACATAAACACCACTGCACTACCCTAAGCCCTATACAACTACCCCCAGCATGACCCCCTACACTACCCAAACACCACTGCATTACCCTAACCCCTAAAACACTACCCCCAGCATGAACCCCCTACACTAACGAAACACCACTGCACTAACCTAAACCCTAAAACACTACCCCAGCACTACCCCTACACTACCTAAACACCACTGCACTACCATAAACCCTAAAACACTACCCCCGCACAACTCCCAACACTACACAAACACCAATGCAGTACCCTAAACCCTAAATCTACCACCAACATGTACCCCCTACAAACACCACTGCACTACCCTAAACCCTAAAGCACTACCCCCAGCCCGACCCCCTACACTACTCAAACACCACTGCACTACCCTAAACCCTAAAACACTATCCTCAGCATGACACCCTACACTACCCAAACACCACTGCACTACCCTAAACCCTAAAACAAGACTCCATACACTACACAAACACCACTGCACTACCCTAAACCCTAAAACACTACGCACAGCATGATCCCCTACACTACGCAAACACCACTGCACTACCCTAAACCCTAAAACACTACCCCCAGCACAACTCCCTACACTTCCCAAACACCACTGCACTACACTAAACCCTAAATCTACCCCCGGCATGACCTCCCACACTACACAAACACCACTGTACTACCCTAAACCCTAAAACATTATCCCCAGCACAAACCCCTACACTACCCAAACACCACTGCACTATCCTCAACCCTAAAACACTAACCCAAGCATGACACCCTACACTACACAAACACCACTGCACTACCCTATACCCTAAAACATGACTCCCTATAATACACAAACACCACTGCACTACCCTAAATCCTAAAACACTACCCTCTACAGTACACAAACACCAGTACACTACCCAAACCCTAAAACACTACCTCCAGCATGACCCCCTACACTACACAAACACCACTGCACTACCCTAAACCCTAAAACACTACCCCCAGCATGACCCCCTACACTACCCAAAAAACACTGCACTATCCTACACCCTAAAACACTACCCCCAGCACGACCCTTTCACAACACAAACCCCACTGCACTACACTAAATCTACCCCCAACTTACCCCCTACACTACCCAAACACCACTGCACTACCCTAAACCCTAAACACTACCCCCAGCATTAACCCCTATACTACCCAAACACCACTGCACTACCCTAAACCCTAAAACACTACCCCCGCACAACCCCCTACACTACACAAACACCATTGCACTACCCTAAACCCTAAAACACTATCCCAGCACGACCCCACACTACCCAAACACCACTGCACTACCATAAACCCTAGAACTACCCCCAACATGACCCCCTACACTACCCAAACACCACTGCACTACCCTAAACCCTAAAACACTACCCCCAGCATGAACCCCTACACTAACCAAACACCACTGCACTATCCTACACTCTAAAACACTACCCCCAGCACTTCCCCCTACTCTACACAAACACCACTGCACTACCCTAAACCCTAAAACACTACCCCAGCACTACCCCCTACACTACCCAAACACCACTGCACTACCATAAACCCTAAAACACTACCCCCGCACAACCCCCTACACTACAAAACCACAATTGCACTACCCTGAACCCTAAAACACTACCCCCAGCACGACCCCCTACACTACCCAAAAACCACTGCACTAGCCTAAACCCTAAAACACGACCCACTACACTACACACATACACCACTGCACTACCCTAAACCCTAAAAAACTACCCCCAGCATGACCCCCTACACTACACAAACACCACTGCACTACCCTAAACCCTAAAACACTACCCCCAGCCTGAACCCCTACACTATCCAAACACCACTGCACTGCCCTTAACCCTAAAACACTAACCCCAGCATGACACCCTACAATACCCAAACACCACTGCACTACCCTATACCCTAAAACATGACTCCATACACTACACAAACACCAATGCACTACCCTAAACCCTTAAACACTACCCACAGCATGACCCCCTACACTACACAAACACCACTGCACTACCCTAAACCCTAAAACACTACCCCTACACTACACAAACACCAGTGCACAACCCTAAACCCTAAAACACTACCCCCAGCATGACCCCCTACACTACACAAACACCACTGCACTACCCTAAACCCTAAAACACTACCCCCAGCATGACGCCCTACACTACCCAAACACAACTGCACTATCCTACACCCTAAAATACTATCCCCAGCATTACCCCCAATACTATAGAAACACCACTGCACTACCCTAAACCCTAAAACACTACCCCAAGCATGAACCCCTCACAACACAAACACCACTGCACTACCCTAAACCCTAAATCTACCCCCAACATGACCCCCTACACTACCCAAACACCACTGCACTACCCTAAACCCTAATACACTACCCCCAGCATGAATCCCTACACTACCCATACACAACTACACTACCCTAAACCCTAAAACACTATCCCCAGCACTACCCCCTATACTACACAAATACCACTGCACTACCCTAAACCCTAAAACACTACCCCCAGCACGACCCTTTCACAACACAAACACCACTGCACTACACTAAATCTACCCCCAACTTACCCCCTACACTACCCAAACACCACTGCACTACCCTAAACCCTAACGCACTACCCCCAGCATGAACCCCTATACTCCCCAAACACCACTGCACTACTATAAAACACTACCCCCAGCATCACCCCCTACACTACCCAAACACCACTGCACTACCCTAACCCCTAAAACACTACAACCCAGCATGAACCCCCTACACTAACGAAACACCACTGCACTACCCTAAACCCTAGAACACCACCCCAGCACTACCCCTACACTACCCAAACACCACTGCACTACAATAAGCCCTAAAACACTATCCCCGCACAACCCCCTACACTACACAAACACCATTGCACTACCTTAAACCCTGAATCTCTTCCCCAGCACGACCCCCTTCACTACCCAAGCACAACTGCAAAACGCTAAACCCAAAAACACTACCCCCAGCACAACCCCCTACACTACACAAACACCACTGCACTACCCTAAACCCTAAACCACAACCCCTGCAGTACACAAACACCACTGCACTACCCACAACCCTAAAACACTACCCCCAGCATGACCCCCTACACTACACAAACACCCCTGCGCTACCCTAAATCCTAAAACACTACCCCCTATAGTACACAAACACCACTTCAATACCCAAAACCCTAAAACACTACTCCAGCACGGCCCCCTATACTACACAAACACCACTGCACTACCCTAAACCCTAAAACACTACCCCAGCACTACTCCCAACACTACCCAAACACCACTGCACTACCCTAAACCCTAAAACACATTACCCCAGCACGACCCCCTACACTACACAAACACCACTGCACTACCCTATACCCTAAACAACAAGCCCTAAAGTACACAAACACCACTGCACTACCCTCAACCCTAAAACACTACCCCCTACTGTACACAAACACCACTTCACTACCCAAAACCCTAAAACACTACCCCAGCACGGCCCCCTCTACTAAACAAACACCACTGCACTACCCTAATCCCTAAAACACTACCCTAGCACTACTCCCTACACTACCCAAACACCAGTGCATTACCCTAAACCCTAAAACACATTACCCCAGCACGACCCCTACACTACACAACAACCACTGCACTACCCTAAACCCTAAAACTCTACCCCAAGAACGAACTTCTACACTACACAAACACCACTGCACTACCCTAAACCCTAAAGCACTACCCCCAGCCCGACACCCTACACTACTCAAACACCACTGCACTACCCTAAACCCTAAAACACTATCCCCAGCATGACACCCTACACTACCCAAACACCACTGCACTACCCTAAACCCTAAAACAAGACTCCATACACTACACAAACACCACTGCACTACCCTAAACCCTAAAACACTACCCACAGCATGATCCCCTACACTACGCAAACACCACTGCACTACCCTAAACCCTAAAACACTACCCCCAGCACAACTCCCTACACTTCCCAAACACCACTGCACTACACTAAACCCTAAATCTACCCCCGGCATGACCCCCCACACTACACAAACACCACTGTACTACCCTAAACCCTAAAACATTATCCCCAGCACAAACCCCTACACTACCCAAACACCACTGCACTACCCTCAACCCTAAAACACTAACCCAAGCATGACACCCTACACTACACAAACACCACTGCACTACCCTATACCCTAAAACATGACTCCCTATAATACACAAACACCACTGCACTACCCTAAATCCTAAAACACTACCCTCTACAGTACACAAACACCAGTACACTACCCAAACCCTAAAACACTACCTCCAGCACGACCCCCTACACTACACAAACACCACTGCACTACCCTAAACCCTAAAACACTACCCCCAGCATGACCCCCTACACTACCCAAAAACCACTGCACTATCCTACACCCTAAAACACTACCCCCAGCATTACCCTCTACACTATAGAAACACCACTGCACTACCCTAAACCCTAAAACACTACCCCCAGCACGACCCTTTCACAACACAAACACCACTGCACTACACTAAATCTACCCCCAACTTACCCCCTACACTACCCAAACACCACTGCACTACCCTAAACCCTAAAACACTACCCCCAGCATTAACCCCTATACTACCCAAACACCACTGCACTACCCTAAACCCTAAAACACTACCCCCGCACAACCCCCTACACTACACAAACACCATTGCACTACCCTAAACCCTAAAACACTACCCCAGCACGACCCCTACACTACCCAAACACCACTGCACTACCATAAACTCTAGAACTACCCCCAACATGACCCCCTACACTACCCAAACACCACTGCACTACCATAAACCCTAAAACACTACCCCCGCACAACCCCCTACACTACAAAAACACAATTGCACTACCCTAAACCATAAAACACTACCCCCAGCACGACCCCCTACACTACCCAAAAACCACTGCACTAGCCTAAACCCTAAAACACGACCCCCTACACTACACACATACACCACTGCACTACCCTAAACCCTAAAAAACTACCCCCAGCATGACCCCCTACACTACACAAACACCACTGCACTACCCTAAACCCTAAAACACTACCCCCAGCCTGAACCCCTACACTATCCACACACCACTGCACTGCCCTAAACCCTAAAACACTAACCCCAGCATGACACCCTACACTACCCAAACACCACTGCACTACCCTATACCCTAAAACATGACTCCATACACTACACAAACACCAATGCACTACCCTAAACCCTTAAACACTACCCACAGCATGACCCCCTACACTACACAAACACCACTGCACTACCCTAAACCCTAAAACACTACCCCTACACTACACAAACACCAGTGCACAACCCTAAACCCTAAAACACTACCCCCAGCATGACCCCCTACACTACACAAACACCACTGCACTACCCTAAACCCTAAAACACTACCCCCAGCATGACGCCCTACACTACCCAAACACAACTGCACTATCCTACACCCTAAAATACTATCCCCAGCATTACCCCCAATACTATAGAAACACCACTGCACTACCCTAAACCCTAAAACACTACCCCAAGCATGAACCCCTCACAACACAAACACCACTGCACTACCCTAAACCCTAAATCTACCCCCAACAAGACCCCCTACACTACCCAAACACCACTGCACTACCCTAAACCCTAAAACACTACCCCCAGCATGAACCACTACACTAACCAAACACCACTGCACTATCCTACACCCTAAAACACTACCCCCAGAACTTCCCCCTACTCTACACAAACACCACTGCACTACCCTAAACCATAAAACACTACCCCAGCACTACCCCCTACACTACCCAAACACCACTGCACTACCATAAACCCTAAAACACTACCCCCGCACAACCCCCTACACTACAATAACACAATTGCACTACCCTAAACCCTAAAACACTACTCCCAGCACGACCCCCTACACTACCCAAAAACCACTGCACTAGCCTGAACCCTAAAACACAACCCCCTACACTACACATACACCACTGCACTACCCTAAAGCCTAAAACACTACCCCCAGCACGACCCCCTACACTACACAAACACCACTGCACTACCCTAAACCCTAAAACACTACCCCCAGCCTGAATCCCTACACTATCCAAACACCAATGCACTACCCTAAACCCTTAAACACTACCCACAGCATGACCCCCTACACTACACAAACACCACTGCACTACCCTAAACCCTAAAACACTACCCCTAAACTACACAAACACCAGTGCACTACCCTAAACCTTAAGACACTACCCCCAGCATGACCCCCTACACTACACAAACACCACTGCACTACCCTAAACCCTAAAACACTACCCCCAGCATGACGCCCTACACTACCCAAACACCACTGCACTATCCTACACCTTAAAATACTATCCCCAGCATTACTCCCTATACTATAGAAATACCACTGCACTACCCTAAACCCTAAGACACTACCCCAAGCATGACCCCCTCACAACACAAACACCACTGCACTACCCTAAACCCTAAATCTACCCCCAACATGACCCCCTACACTACCCAAACACCACTGCACTACCCTAAACCCTAAAACACTACCCCCAGCATGAATCCCTACACTACCCATACACAACTACACTACCTTAAACCCTAAAACACTATCCCCAGCACTACCCCCTATACTACACAAACACCACTGCACTACCATATACCCTAAAACAATATCCCCGTACAACCCCCTACACTACACAAACACCATTGCACTACCCTAAACCCTAAAACACTACCCCCAGCATGACCCCCTACACTATACAAACACCACTGCACTACCCTAAACCCTAAAACACTACCCCCTACAGTACACAAACACCACTGCACTACCTTAAACCCTAAAACACAACCCCCAAAATGACACCCTACATTACACAAACACCACTGCACTACCCTAAATCCTAAAACACTACCACAGCACTACTCCCTACACTACCCAAACACCACTGCACTACCCTAAACCCTAAAACACTACCCCCAGCCTGAACCCCTACACTATCCAAACACCAATGCACTACCCTAAACCCTAAAACACTATCCCCAGTACAAACCCCTACACTACCCAAACACCACTGCACTACCCTAAACCCTAAATCACTAAACCCAGCATGACACCCTACACTACCCAAACACCACTGCACTACCCTATACCCTAAAACATGACTCCCTACACTACACAAACACCACTGCACTACCCTAAACCCTAAAACACTATCCACAGCATGACCCCCTACACTATACAAACACCACTGCACTACCCTAAACTCTAAAACACTACCCCTACACTACACAAACACCAGTGCACTACCCTAAACCATAAAACACTACCCCCAGCATCACCCCTACACTACATAAACACCACTTGACTACCCTAAGCCCTATACAACTACCCCCAGCATGACTCCCTACACTACACAAACACCACTGCACTACCCTAACCCCTAAAACACTACCCCCAGCATGAACCCCCTACAATAACGAAACACCACTGCACTACCCTAAACCCTAAAACACTACCCCCAGCACGATCTCCTTCACTACCCAAACACAACTGCACTACGCTAAACCCAAAACACTACCCTCAGTAGCACCCACTACACTACCCAAAAACCACTGCACTAGCCTAAACCATAAAACATGACCCCCTACACTAAACATCCACCACCGCACTACCCTAAACCCTAAAACACTATGCCCAGACCGACCCCCTACACTACACAAACACCACTGCACTACCCTAAACCCTAAAACACTATCCCCAGTACAAACCCCTACACTACCCAAACACCACTGCACTACCCTAAACCCTAAAACACTAAACCCAGCATGACACCCTAGACTACCAAACACCACTGCACTACCCTATACCCTAAAACATGACTCCCTACACTACACAAACACCACTGCACTACCCTAAACCCTAAAACACTATCCACAGCATGACCCCCTACATTATACAAACACCACTGCACTACCCTAAACTCTAAAACACTACCCCTACACTACACAAACACCAGTGCACTACCCTAAACCATAAAACACTACCCCCAGCATCACCCCCTACACTACATAAACACCACTGCACTACCCTAAGCCCTATACAACTACCCCCAGCATGACCCCCTACACTACCCAAACACCACTGCACTACCCTAACCCCTAAAACACTACCCCCAGCATGAACCCCCTACACTAACGAAACACCACTGCACTACCCTAAACCCTAAAACACTACCCCACCACAACCCCTACACTACCCAAACACGACTGCACTACAATAAGCCCTAAACACTACCCCCGGCCAACCCCCTACACTACACAAACACCATTGCACAACCCTAAACCCTAAATCTGTACCCCCAGCACGACCCCCTTCACTACCCAAGCACAACTGCACAACGCTAAACCCAAAAACACTACCCCCAGCACGGCCCCCCCTACACTACACAAACACTACTGCACTACCCTAAACCCTAAACCACAACCCCTACACTACCCACACACCACTGCACTACCCTATCCCCTAAAACACTACCCCGAGCATGAACCCCCTACACTAACGAAACACCACTGCACTACCCTAAACTCTAAAATACTACCCCCGCACAACCCCCTACACTACACAAACACCACTGCACTACCCTAAACCCTAAAACACATTACCCCAGCACGACCCCCTACACTACACAAACACCACTGCACTACTATAAACCTTAAACCACAACCCATGCAGTACACAAACACCACTGCACTACCCTCAACCCTAAAACACTACCCCCAGCATGACCCCCTACACTACACAAACACCACTGCACTACCCTAAACCCTAAAACACTACCCCCTACAGTACACAAACACCACTTCACTACCCAAAACCCTAAAACACTACCCCAGCACGACGCCCTATACTACACAAACACCACTGCACTACCCTAAACCCTAAAACACTACCCCAGCACTACTCACTACACTACCCAAACACCACTGCACTACCCTAAACCCTAAAACACATTACCCCTGCACTACCCACTACACTTCCCAAACACCACTGCACTATCCTAAACCTTAAAACACTACACCCAACAGTAAACAAACACCACTGCACTACACTAAACCCTAAAACACTAGCCCCAGCACGACCCCCTACACTACACAAACATCACTGCACTACCCTAAACCCTAAAACACTACCCCCTACACTACACAAACACCAGTGCACTACCCTAAACCCTAAAACACTACCCCTAGCACGACCCCCTTCACTACCCAAACACAACTGCACTACGCTAAACCCAAAACACTACCCCCAGTACCACCCACTACACTACCCAAAAACGACTGCACTAGCCTAAACCATAAAACATGACCCCCTACACTACACATCCACCTCTGCACTACCCTAAACCCTAAAACACTATGCCCAGCCCGACCCCCTACACTACACAAACATCACTACACTACCCTAAACCCTAAAACACTATCCCCAGTACAAACTCCTACACTACCCAAACACCACTGCACTACCCTAAACCCTAAAACACTAAACCCAGCATGACACCCTACACTACCCAAACACCACTGCACTACCCTAAACTCTAAAACACTACCCCTACACTACACAAACACCAGTGCACTACCCTAAACCATAAAAACCTACCCCCAGCATCACCCCCTACACTACATAAACACCACTGCACTACCCTAAGCCCTATACAACTACCCCCAGCATGACTCCCTACACTACAAAAACACCACTGCACTACCCTAAACCCTAAAACACTATCCACAGCATGACCCCCTACACTATACAAACACCACTGCACTACCCAAAACTCTAAAACACTACCCCTACACTACACAAACACCAGTGCACTACCCTAAACCATAAAACACTACCCCCAGCATCACCCCCTACACTACCCAAACACCACTGCACTACCCTAACCCCTAAAACACTACTCCCAGCATGAACCCCCTACACTAACGAAACACCACTGCACTACCCTAAACCCTAAAACACTACCCCAGCACAACCCTTACACTACCCAAACATGACTGCACTACCATAAGCCCTAAAACACTACCCTCGCACAACCCCCTACACTACACAAACACCACTGCACTACCCTAAACCCTAAAACACATTACCCCAGCAAGACCCCCTACACTACACAAACACCACTGCACTACCATAAACCCTAAACCACAACCCATGCAGTACACAAACACCACTGCACTACCCTCAACCCTAAAACACTACCCCCAGCATGACCCCCTACACTACACAAACACCGCTGCACTGCCCTAAACCCTAAAACACTACCCCCTACAGTACACAAACACCACTTCACTACACAAAACCCTAAAACACTAGCCCCAGCACGACCCCCTACACTACACAAACACCACTGCACTATCCTAAACCTTAAAACACTACACCCAACAGTAAACAAACACCACTGCACTACACTAAACCCTAAAACACTAGCCCCAGCACGACCCCCTACACTACACAAACACCACTGCACTACCCTAAACCCTAAAACACTACCCCCAACACTACACAAACACCAGTGCACAACCCTAAACCCTAAAACACTACCCCCAGCACGACCCCCTTCACTACCCAAACACAACTGCACTACGCTAAACCCAAAACACTACCCCCAGTATCACCCACTACACTACCCAAAAACCACTGCACTAGCCTAAACCATAAAACATGACCCCCTACACTACACATCCACCACTGCACTACCCTAAACCCTAAAACACTATGCCCAGCCCGACCCCCTACACTACACAAACACCACTGCACTACCCTAAACCCTAAAACACTATCCCCAGTACAAACCCCTACACTACCCAAACACCACTGCACTACCCTAAACCCTAAAACACTGCCCCTTGCAGTACACAAACACCACTGAACTACCCTAAACCCTAAAACACTGCCCCCAGCATGAGCCCCTACACTATACAAACACCACTGCACTACCCTAAACCCTAAAACACTACCCCCAACATGACCCCCTACATTACACAAACACCACTGCACTACCCTAAATCCTAAAACACTACCACAGCACTACTCCCTACACTACCCAAACACCACTGCACTACCCTAAACCCTAAAACACTATCCCCAGCATGACCCCCTACACTACACAAACACCACTGGACTAAACTAAACCCTAAAACACTATCCCCAGCATGACCTCTACACTACACAAACACCACTGTACTAAACTAAACCCTAAAACACTAACCCCTGCACGACCCCCTACACTTCCCAAACACCACTGCACTATCCTAAACCTTAAAACACTACACCCAACAGTAAACAAACACCACTGCACTACACTAAACCCTAAAACACTAGCCCCAGCACGACCCCCTACACTACACAAACACGACTGCACTACCCTAAACCCTAAAACTCTACCCCCAGCACGACCCCCTTCACTACCCAAACACAACTGCACTACGCTAAACCCAAAACACTACCCCCAGTACCACCCACTACACTACCCAAAAACCACTGCACTAGCCTAAACTATAAAACATGACCCCCTACACTACACATCCACCACTGCACTACCCTAAACCCTAAAACACCCTGCCCAGCCCGACCCCCTACACTACACAAACACCACTGCACTACCCTAAACCCTAAAACACTATCCCCAGTACAAACTCCTACACTACCCAAACACCACTGCACTACCCTAAACCCTAAAACACTAAACCCAGCATGACACCCTACACTACCCAAACACCACTGCACTACCCTACACTCTAAAACACTACCCCTACACTACACAAACACCAGTGCACTACCCTAAACCATAAAACACTACCCCCAGCATCACCCCCTACACTACATAAACACCACTGCACTACCCTAAGCCCTATACAACAACCCCCAGCATGACTCCCTACACTACACAAACACCACTGCACTACTCTAAACCCTAAAACACTATCCACAGCATGACCCCCTACACTATACAAACACCACTGCACTACCCTAAACTCTAAAACACTACCCCTACACTACACAAACACCAGTGCACTACCCTAAACCATAAAACACTACCCCCAGCATCACCCCCTACACTACATAAACACCACTGCACTACCCTAAGCCCTATACAACTACCCCAGCATGACCCCCTACACTACCCAAACACCACTGCACTACCCTAACCCCTAAAACACTACCCCCAGCATGAACCCCCTACACTAACGAAACACCACTGCACTACCCTAAACCCTAAAACACTACCCCAGCACAACCCCTACACTACACAAACACCACTGCACTACCCTAAACCCTAAAACACTACCCCCGCACAACCCCCTACACTACACAAACACCACTGCACTACCCTAAACCCTAAAACACATTACTCCAGCACGACCCCCTACACTACACGAATACCACTGCACTACCATAAACCCTAAACCACAACCCATGCAGTACACAAACACCACTGCACTACCCTCAACTCTAAAACACTACCCCCAGCATGACCCCCTACACTACACAAACACCACTGCACTACCCTAAACCCTAAAACACTACCCCCTACACTACACAAACACCACTGCATTACCATAAACCCTAAACCACAACCCATGCAGTACACAAACACCACTGCACTACCCTCAACTCTAAAACACTACCCCCAGCACGGCACCCTATACTACACAAACACCACTGCACTACCCTAAACCCTAAAACACTACCCCAGCACTACTCACTACACTACCCAAACACCCTGCACTACCCTAAACCCTGAAACACATTACCCCTGCACTACCCCCTACACTTCCCAAACACCACTGCACTATCCTAAACCTTAAAACACTACACCCAACAGTAAACAAACACCACTGCACTACACTAAACCCTAAAACACTAGCCCCAGCACGACCCCCTACACTACACAAACACCACTGCACTACCCTAAACCCTAAAACACTAGCCCCTACACTACACAAACACCAGTGCACTACCCTAAACCCTAAAACACTACCCCCAGCACGACCCCCTTCACTACCCAAACACAACTGCACTACGCTAAACCCAAAACACTACCCCAGTACTACCCACTACACTACCCAAAAACCACTGCACTAGCCTAAACTATAAAACATGACCCCTACACTACACATCCACCACTGCACTACCCTAAACCCTAAAACACTATGCCCAGCCCGACCCCCTACACTACACAAACACCACTGCACTACCCTAAACCCTAAAACACTTTCCCAAGTACAAACCCCTACACTACCCAAACACCACTGCACTACCCTAAACCCTAAAACACTGCCCCCTGCAGTACACAAACACCACTGAACTACCCTAAACCCTAAAACACTACCCCCAGCATGACCCCCAACACTATACAAACACCACTGCACTACCCTAAACCCTAAAACACATTACCCCAGCACGACCCCCTACACTACACAAATACCACTGCACTACCATAAACCCTAAACCACAACCCATGCAGTACACAAACACCACTGCACTACCCTCAACTCTAAAACACTACCCCCAGCATGACCCCCTACACTACACAAACACCACTGCACTACCCTAAACCCTAAAACACTACCCCCTACACTACACAAACACCACTGCATTACCATAAACCCTAAACCACAACCCATGCAGTACACAAACACCACTGCACTACCCTCAACTCTAAAACACTACCCCCAGCACGGCACCCTATACTACACAAACACCACTGCACTACCCTAAACCCTAAAACACTACCCCAGCACTACTCACTACACTACCCAAACACCACTGCACTACCCTAAACCCTGAAACACATTACCCCTGCACTACCCCCTACACTTCCCAAACACCACTGCACTATCCTAAACCTTAAAACACTACACCCAACAGTAAACAAACACCACTGCACTACACTAAACCCTAAAACACTAGCCCCAGCACGACCCCCTACACTACACAAACACCACTGCACTACCCTAAACCCTAAAACACTAGCCCCTACACTACACAAACACCAGTGCACTACCCTAAACCCTAAAACACTACCCCCAGCACGACCCCCTTCACTACCCAAACACAACTGCACTACGCTAAACCCAAAACACTACCCCAGTACTACCCACTACACTACCCAAAAACCACTGCACTAGCCTAAACTATAAAACATGACCCCTACACTACACATCCACCACTGCACTACCCTAAACCCTAAAACACTATGCCCAGCCCGACCCCCTACACTACACAAACACCACTGCACTACCCTAAACCCTAAAACACTTTCCCAAGTACAAACCCCTACACTACCCAAACACCACTGCACTACCCTAAACCCTAAAACACTGCCCCCTGCAGTACACAAACACCACTGAACTACCCTAAACCCTAAAACACTACCCCCAGCATGACCCCCAACACTATACAAACACCACTGCACTACCCTAAACCCTAAAACACTACCCCCTACAGTACACAAACACCACTGCACTACCCTACTACCCTAAACCCTAAAACACTACCCCCAACATGACCCCCTACATTACACAAACACCACTGCACTACCCTAAATCCTAAAACAGTACCACAGCACTACTCCCTACACTACCCAAACACCACTGCACTACCCTAAACCCTAAAACATTATCCCCAGCACGACCCCCTACACTACACAAACACCACTGGACTACCCTAAACCCTAAAACACTACCCCAAGCACGACCCCCTAAACTACCCAAACACCACTGCACTACCCTAAACCCTAAAACACTACCCCCAGCACGACTCCCTACACTTCCCAAACACCACTGCACTATACTAAACCCTAAATCTACCCGCAGCATGACCTCCCACACTACACAAACACCACTGTACTACAATAAACCCTAAAACACTATCCCCAGCACAAACCCCTACACTACCCAAACACCACTGCACTAAACTAAACCCTAAAACACTAACCCCAGCATGACACCCTACACTACCCAAACACCACTGCATTACCCTATACCCTAAAACATGACTCCCTACACTTCCCAAACACCACTGCACTACCCTAATCCCTAAAACACTACCCCCAGCATGACCCCCTACACTACACAAAAACCACTGCACTACCCTAAACCCTAAAACACTACCCCCAGCACGACTCCCTACACTTCCCAAACACCACTGCACTCCCTAAACCTTAAAACACTACATTCAACAGTAAACAAACACCACTGCACTACCCTAAACCCTAAAACACTAGCCCCAGCACGACCCCCAACACTACACAAACACCACTGCACTACCCTAAACCCTAAAACACTACCCCCTACACTACCCAAACACCAGTGCACTACCCTAAACCCTAAAACACTACCCCCAGCACGACCCCCTTCACTACCCCAACACAACTGCACTACGCTAAACCCAAAACACTACCCCCAGTACCACCCACTACACTACCCAAAAACCACTGCACTAGCCTAAACCATAAAACATGACCCCCTACACTACACATCCACCACTGCACTACCCTAAACCCTAAAACACTATGCCCAGCCCGACCCCCTACACTACACAAACACCACTGCACTACCCTAAACCCTAAAACACTATCCCCAGTACAAACCCCTACACTACCCAAACACCACTGCACTACCCTAAACCCTAAAACACTAAACCCAGCATGACACACTACACTACCCAAACACCACTGCACTACCCTATACCCTAAAACATTACTCCCTACACTACACAAACACCACTGCACTACCCTAAACCCTAAAGCACTATCCACAGCATGACCCCCTACACTATACAAACACTACTTGTGAGAAGTTGGCCTGGTATATGATGTTCACTAGTTAAAGTGACCACCTTGTACCATGCCAAGCAACCCTTATGGTGTGGTTGTAAGTCAACCTTTTCGGACTAGCTGCCCTAGTGGTAGCGTAGGCTAAGCAGTCTTTGAGGCTAAACTCGTTAAAGCGTGTTAAGCAGGCTGTTTTACCAAATGTAACCCCCCTTTATACCAATGAAAGGACACCACACAGATATATATTCAAAATATATATGTATTTATTTCTCAAAGTATCCCCTAGACTCTTTATGAGCACAGGAGCACAAATCGTTAAACAAGACAACGTTATAATATACAGAAGTTGCACTTTATATGGATGGGCCCTGGTGGCCACTCAAACCATATACTAAAATAGTGGTATAAGTATCACGAACAGGAAAGGGAAAAGGCCTAGGGCCTCTAGAATCGCTGGGCCTACAAGGAGCTAACTTCAGTTAGTGACCAGGAGGTCCACGGGTTGCGCGTGCAGTGAGGAAAGTTACACGCGAGCTCCCATAGGTTTTCAATGGGTGCGTAAAAGTTAGAAAGTTACTGCAGAAAGGGTCTTCTGGGTGGACTATGATCTTAAGATTGGAAACACAGACACTAGAGATAATTCTCTACACTTGGGCACCGGAGTGCCAGCTTTACCTCACCCACAGGATGCGGGTGCATAGGTCTCGAAGTGCGTCGGGTTTCTTCAATCAATTCAATGGAGCCTGATGACAAAGATGCTGCAGGCGGTCGGTCCAGAAGAGCTGCGTTGGATCCACGGGTGGATCGGAGTTGTAGAAGACCTTAAAGCAGAGGGGACAGTGTTCACAGTCACTAGCCAGTGACCGGCGTGGCACCAGGTAGGTACCAGGCGATGTCGGGTGCAAACAGGTGGTTAGGTGTAGCTTGTCTCCGCAGCCACGCGGTCCCTGAAGGTCGACGACGTCCAGGAGTCGAGTCACGAGATGTCCCACGCAGGCTCTCGCTGTCGGCGGTTTCGGCGACTTGAAAGCAGCAAACAAGCCTTGGCAAAGGCAGGAGTCGGGGAAGTTCAAGAAAGCTGATTGTTCTGACCAGCAAGGTCAGAGGGGCTGCTCTTTTGGAGAGCAGCTAGGGCCAGTCTGGAGCAACCAGACTAGCGTCGTTGATTTCAAAGTTCGTTGCCAAAATGGCCACTAGCCAACGGGCCAGGGACCGGGCAGGCGCGTCGAGATGCAAAGTGCAGAGGGGCCCCACGCAGATCGTGGAGATGCTGGAGGGCTCACCTTTGGTGCAGATGCCCCAGTACAAACCCCTACACTACCCAAACACCACTGCACTACCCTAAACCCTAAAACACTGCCCCCTGCAGTACACAAACACCACTGAACTACCCTAAACCCTAAAACACTACCCCCAGCATGACCCCCAACACTATACAAACACCACTGCACTACCCTAAACCCTAAAACACTACCCCCACAGTACACAAACACCACTGCACTACCCTACTACCCTAAACCCTAAAACACTACCCCCAACATGACCCCCTACATTACACAAACACCACTGCACTACCCTAAATCCTAAAACACTACCACAGCACTACTCCCTACACTACCCAAACACCACTGCACTACCCTAAACCCTAAAACATTATCCCCAGCACGACCCCCTACACTACACAAACACAACTGGACTACCCTAAACCCTAAAACACTACCCCAAGCACGACCCCCTAAACTACCCAAACACCACTGCACTACCCTAAACCCTAAAACACTACCCCCAGCACGACTCCCTACACTTCCCAAACACCACTGCACTATACTAAACCCTAAATCTACCCGTAGCATGACCTCCCACACTACACAAACACCACTGTACTACAATAAACCCTAAAACACTATCCCCAGCACAAACCCCTACACTACCCAAACACCACTGCACTAAACTAAACCCTAAAACACTAACCCCAGCATGACACCCTACACTACCCAAACACCACTGCATTACCCTATACCCTAAAACATGACTCCCTACACTTCCCAAACACCACTGCACTACCCTAATCCCTAAAACACTACCCCCAGCATGACCCCCTATACTACACAAAAACCACTGCACTACCCTAAACCCTAAAACACTACCCCCAGCACGACCCCCTACATTTCCCAAACACCACTGCACTCCCTAAACCTTAAAACACTACACCCAACAGTAAACAAACACCACTGCACTACCCTAAACCCTAAAACACTAGCCCCAGCACGACCCCCTACACTACACAAACACCACTGCACTACCCTAAACCCTAAAACACTACCCCCTACACTACACAAACACCAGTGCACTACCCTAAACCCTAAAACACTACCCCCAGCACGACCCCCTTCACTACCCAAACACAACTGCACTACGCTAAACCCAAAACACTACCCCCAGTACCACCCACTACACTACCCAAAAACCACTGCACTAGCCTAAACCATAAAACATGACCCCCTACACTACACATCCACCACTGCACTACCCTAAACCCTAAAACACTATGCCCAGCCCGACCCCCTACACTACACAAACACCACTGCACTACCCTAAACCCTAAAACACTATCCCCAGTACAAACCCCTACACTACCCAAACACCACTGCACTACCCTAAACCCTAAAACACTAAACCCAGCATGACACACTACACTACCCAAACACCACTGCACTACCCTATACCCTAAAACATGACTCCCTACACTATACAAACACCACTGCACTACCCTAAACCCTAAAGCACTATCCACAGCATGACCCCCTACACTATACAAACACCACTTGTGAGAAGTTGGCCTGGTATATGATGTTCACTAGTTAAAGTGACCACCTTGTACCATGCCAAGCAACCCTTATGGTGTGGTTGTAAGTCAACCTTTTCGGACTAGCTGCCCTAGTGGTAGCGTAGGCTAAGCAGTCTTTGAGGCTAAACTCGTTAAAGCGTGTTAAGCAGGCTGTTTTACCAAATGTAACCCCCCTTTCTACCAATGAAAGGACACCACACAGATATATATTCAAAATATATATGTATTTATTTCTCAAAGTATCCCCTCTCTTATGAGCACAGGAGCACAAATCGTTAAACAAGACAACGTTCTAATATACAGAAGTTGCACTTTATATGGATGGGCCCTGGTGACCACTCAAACCATATACTAAAATAGTGGTATAAGTATCACGAACAGGAAAGGGAAAAGGCCTAGGGCCTCTAGAATCACTGGGCCTACAAGGAGCTAACTTCAGTTAGTGACCAGGAGGTCCACGGGTTGCGCCTGCAGTGAGGAAAGTTACACGCGGGCTCCCATAGGTTTTCAATGGGTGCGTAAAAGTTAGAAAGTTACTGCAGAAAGGGTCTTCTGGGTGGACTATGATCTTAAGATTGGAAACACAGACACTAGAGATGATTCTCTACACTTGGGCACCGGAGTGCCAGCTTTACCTCACCCACAGGAAGCGGGTGCATAGGTCTCGAAGTGCGTCGGGTTTCTTCAATCGATTCAATGGAGCCTGATGACAAAGATGCTGCAGGCGGTCGGTCCAGAAGAGCTGCGTTGGATCCACGGGTGGATCGGAGTTGTAGAAGACCTGAAAGCAGAGGGGACAGTGTTCACAGTCACTAGCCAGTGACCGGTGTGGCACCAGGTAGGTACCAGGCGATGTCGGGTGCAAAAAGGTGGTTAGGTGTAGCTTGTCTCCGCAGCCACGCGGTCCCTGAAGGTTGACGACATCCAGGAGTCGAGTCACGAGATGTCCCACGCAGGCTCTCGCTGTCGGCGGTGTCGGCGACTCGAAAGAAGCAAACAAGCCTTGGCAAAGGCAGGAGTCGTGGAAGTTCAAGAAAGCTGATTGTTCTGACCAGCAAGGTCAGAGGGGCTGCTCTTTTGGAGAGCAGCTAGGGCCAGTCTGGAGCAACCAGACCAGCATAGTTGATTTCAAAGTTCGTCGCCAAAATGGCCACTAGCCAACGGGCCAGGGACCGGGGAGGCGCGTCTAGATGCAAAGTGCAGAGGGGCCCCACGCAGATCGTGGAGATGCTGGAGGGCTCACCTTTGGTGCAGATGCTGCTCGGTGGTTGGGCTTCTCAGGACCCAAAGCACAACTTGGAGGGAGACTCTGTCGTTGCGCTTGCAGATTGTCGTCGGTCTTCTAAGATGGCTGGCTCCACGTGTCTCGGTGCCTCCACAGGTTCCTTCTTTGCAGGGACTGTGGATCGGGCTGTGAGAGGTCTGGAGGTCCAGGTCTTGTCGGGCTCTGGGCTCGGGCGCCGGCAGGAGGCGGCGGCAAAGCAGACGTTGGATAGCTGGTTGGTGCTTGCGTTAGCAAGATGGTCACTCCCTGACCATAGGGGAGATTTCCTTCAGTCCTCTGTGCAGCAGAGCGTCGAAGTTCCCGTCTTCTTCTTGTTGTTAAGTTGATTCCAGGATGTCTGAAGTCTTAGGACACAGCTCCTACCTTTAAGCGGATTCTAGGGGCCGGACTACCTGCTAGGTCCCTCCCTAAGGGTGGGACCAGGAAGGGGGGTGGTTACATCCCCAATCCTTTGTCCAGCTCGCCCCAGGTCCGGGGCTGGTGTGCCCCAGGACCGGTTTGAACTGGCATATGCACGAGGCTCCTTGTGAGCCTCAGGCATGTCTGGTTTCTTTCAAGCCCTACCTGACCAATACACAAAATCCTGTCTGGGGTGGTGCTCGCACCTCCCCTGGCAAGAAACCCTTTGACCACGTCTCCCAAGCTGGAAGGACTCCCAGCAGCAGGAGGGCAGACTTGTGTCTGTGGTGGCAGCATCCATTTTGTGGAGCTGAGGCTATATCTGATTTTACCCGGGTTTCAGGTACTGTACATGTCGTGTCCCTCTAGAAGGGTGGAATGCTAACCCCGTCGCCAGAATTGTCGAGGGGTTAGTATTCCAATTCGTATGACACCTTACTCGACATGTTTTGATAAAGCCAAACCAAAGATAGCATTTAACCGCGAGGTTCATAATGCACTTAAGAGTATATGGTATGGCGATATCTGGAAACGGTAGAAGGAAGTTGTCCCGACCACTGCAGACAGGCTCAGCTCATGCCAGAGCACCATCTCACATGGAACTAAGCACTCTGCCTTCAGGATTATTAAGGCCTGCCATAGGAGTGACTTATAGGTTAACATGTGTCCCATTTAAGGTTAGGTATAGGTATACTACACCTAAGTAAGAGGTGGTTACACCAAATTACCCCAGCTGAGTGATCAGCCAGTTGTGTCAAATTTGTTAGGCCAAGCCTGGGGTGGCACAATACATGCTTCAGCCCCTGGCAGGCCTTAGATACACCAATGCCCTGGGTACCTAGTGCACACTGGTACAGGGGCTCACAGGGTGATCCAATTCCAATTGGTTATGCACCTAGGGTGCACAGTGTCAATTTAGTTAGAGAGAACAGCAGGCTGGGGGTCTGATTAGCAGGCCCACAGCCTCAATATGTCAAAAACCAGTGAAGCAAAAAGCAAAAATTTGGGGTGACCATAGGATAGCAGACCCTACTCTCCTACACAACCCCCCCCCCCAAACGCAGGGACATTAAACTAGCCTTGACCATTCTCGTCTTCATGTCCTAAGTGGAAGTACCTGGAGAGGCCATCTGCATTCCCATGGTCTGTACCTGGCCGGTGCTCCACTGTAAAGTCCATCCCCTGTAGGGAAATGGACCACCTAAGCAGTTTGGGGTTTTCACCCTTCATCTGATTTAGCCACAAGAGGGGCTTATGGTCGGTCTGAATCTTGAAGTGAGTGCCAAACAAGTATGGCCTCAGCTTCTTCAGGGCCCACACCACAGCAAAGGCCTCCCTCTCAAGAGCTGACCAATTCTTCTCTCTGGGGGTCAACCTTCTGATAATAAAAGCAATGGGTTGGTCTTGACCATATACATTAAGTTGTGACAGCACAGCTCCCACACCCAACTCAGAAGCATCTGTTTGGACAATAAACTCTTTGGAGTAGTCAGGACTTTTCAGGATAGGTGCAGAGCACATGGCCTTCTTCAGGTCATCAAATGCCTTTTGACAGCTTACTGTCCACTGAACCTTTTTGGGCATCTTCTTGGATGTCAGATCATTAAGAGGAGTCACAATGGACCCATAGTTCTTAACAAACTTCCTGTAGTACCCAGTCAAGCCCAAGAAAGCTCGAACTTGAGTCTGGGTGGTTGGAGGGGACCAGTCCTTGATGGATTGTATCTTACTCTCCAGTGGTTGAACTTGGCCTCCACCTACAAGGTGGCCCAAATACACAACCTTACTCTGCCCTATCTGGCACTTAGTAGCCTTGATAGTGAGGCCTGCCTTTTGCAGAGCCTCAAGTACCTTCTTCAGGTGGATCAGGTGATCCTCCCAGGTGGAGCTAAAGAAAGCAATGTCATCAAGATATGCTGCACAAAAGTCATCCAACCCAGTAAGGACTTGATTCACCAACCTTTGGAAGGTGGCAGGTGCATTCTTCAGACCAAAGGGCATCACCAAAAATTGATAATGCCCACCTGGGGTTGAGAATGCTGTTTTGGCCTTAGACTCCTCAGCTAATCTGATTTGCCAATAGCCAGCTGTCAAGTCAAATGTGCTCAAAAATTTAGCAGAAGCTAGTTTGTCTATGAGCTCATCTGCCCTTGGAATAGGATGTGCATCTGTCCTAGTGACAGCATTGAGTCCTCTGTAATCCACACAGAACCTCATCTCTCTCTTGCCATCTTTGGTGTGAGGTTTGGGGACCAGAACCACTGGGCTAGCCCAGGGGCTCTCTGAGGGTTCAATGACACCCAATTCCAGCATTTTGTGTACCTCAGCCTTTATACAGTCCCTGACGTGGTCAGGTTGTCTGTAAAGTTTGTTCTTTACAGGCAGACTGTCACCAGTGTCCACCACATGGGTACACCAGTCAGTTTGGCTAGGTATCAAGGAAAACATGTGTTGAAATGATTGTAGAACCTGTCTACATTCAATCTGCTGATGATCAGTGAGGTTGCCTCCAAGGGTCACTCCTTCAACTGAGCCATCTTCAGGGTTCTGAGACAACAGGTCTGGGAGAGGGTCACTCTCTTCCTCCTGTCCTTCATCTGTAGCCATGAGCAAGCCCATGTCTGCCCTGTCAACATATGCTTTTAACCTGTTAACATGGAGTACCCTGTGGGGACTCCTGGGAGTTCCTAGGTCCACCAAGTAGGTAACCTCTCCCTTCTTTTCCAGGATTGTATGGGGTCCAGATCATTTGTCTTGGAGTGCTGCTGGGGCCACTGGCTCCAACACCCATACCTTCTGTCCTGGCTGAAACTCAACCAAGACAGCCTTTTGGTCATGCCAAGCTTTCTGTAAGGCCTGGCTTGCCTCAAGGTTTTTGGATGCCTTCTCCATATACTCAGCCATCCTGGAGCGGAGACCAAGTACATAGTCCACTATGTCTTGTTTAGGCTTTTTGAGAGGTAACTCCCATCCTTCCTTCACTAAACACAGTGGGCCTCTTACAAGGTGCCCAAACAACAATTCAAAGGGGCTGTAGCCAACTCCTTTTTGTGGGACCTCTCTGTAAGCAAACAGAAGGCAGGGTAGAAGGATGTCCCATCTTCGCCTGAGCTTTTCAGGTAATCCTTTGATCATACCCTTTAGGGTCTTGTTGAATCTCTCAACAAGCCCATTGCATTGTGGGTGATAAGGAGTGCTGAACTTGTAGTTGACACCACATTCTTTCCACATAGCTGTCAAGTATCCTGACATGAAGTTGGTACCTCTGTCAGAAACCACCTCCTTAGGAAACCCCACTCTGGAGAATACTCCCAGCAGGGCCCTGGCCACAACAGGTGCTGTAGTGGTCCTAAGGGGAATTGCCTCTGGATACCTGGTGGCATGATCCACTAACACCAGTATAAATCTGTGCCCAGATGCAGTGGGAGGATCCATGGGACCCACTATATCTATTCCCACTCTTTCAAAGGGGACCCCCACCACAGGTAGTGGTATCAGGGGGGCCTTTGTTGTGCCACCTGATTTGCCACTGGCTTGGCAGGTTACACAGGAGCGACAAAACTCCTTGGTATATTCATTCATGTGAGGCCAGTGAAAGTGAGGGACAAGCCTGTCCCAGGTCTTGTTCTGGCCTAAGTGTCCTGCTAGAGGAATATCATGGGCCAAGGTAAGAAGGAAGCCCCTAAATTGCAGAGGTATAACCAACCTCCTGGTTGCACCAGGTTTCGGGTCTCTAGCCTCTGAATAAAGGAGCCCATCATCCCAATACACTTTATGGGTACCTTGAGCATTCCCAGCAGCCTCAGCAGCAGCCAGCTGTCTGAGGGGTTCAAGAGATGGACAGGATAACTGAGCCTGCCCCAAGTCAGCCCTGGAAGGTCCCCCTGTCCCCAGAAACTCAACCTGATCAGGTTCAAGCTCTTCAGGGACAGTTCCTTCAGGGTCCTCTAGATCATCTTCCTGGGAAGGCTGATCATCACTTGTAGGCAGGGGGCAGGCACAGCCTTAACCCTCCTGTTCTTCTTCTTGGTAGGTGCTTGGTCCATTGTTCCAGGATCCAAGACCTGTGGTTCAGTAAGGCACTTTTTGGCCTGTGACCTGGTCACAGCAAGGGCATGTGGTGATATACCTAACATCTCTGCATGTGTCCTGTACTCCACTTCTGACCATAGAGAACTCTCTAGGTCATTGCCCAACAAACATTCTACTGGGAGGTCTGCACTAACCACAACCCTTTTGAGGCCAGTTACCCCTCCCCATGAGAAGTTAACAACTGCCACACTATGTGAAGTAGTGGCATTGCTGGCATTGGTCACCAGGTAGTTCTCACCTGGTATGTACTGTCCAGGGTCCACAAAGCCTGGTGTCACCATAGTGACACTGGCACATGTGTCCCTGTAGGCTTGAGCGCCTTTTTCATTTATTAAAGGAGTCTGTCTGTACTTGCCCAGATTACTGGGGCTCACAGTCAGGGACAAATCCATGTCCCCATCACAGATCAAGACTGCCTGTGTCAGGGTTCTGTCTAAGTCAGAATCTCCTTCAGTTCCCATAGTGATTCCCACTACACCCTTTGTTTGGGGACCAACACTGCTAACAGTAGTACTGGGAGCAGGTGCCTTAGGGGCAACAGTGTTGGGGGCTCCACCCTTCTTACAATCACTAGTTCAGTGAGTTGTATTCTTGCAAGATTTGCACCAGGGTTTCTTTGGACCTTCTTTCTTCTTCCCTTTAGGCTGGGACCCACCCTTGTTAGTACTAGTTTGGGGCCCTGTTGAAGACTTCTGGTCTTTAGATTTCTGATCTCCACCCTTTTGGTCTGTTTTCTTCTGATCACCCCCTTGGCCCTGGTTCTGGTTCTTTTGCTTAACCCTGGTTCTGACCCATTTGTCTGCCTTCTTTCCCAATTCTTGGGGAGAGGTCAGATCTGAGTCAACCAAGTGTTGATGCAGTTGCTGGTTCTGACAGTTATTTAAAATCTGTTCTCTCATCATCAAATTGTACAATCCTGTATAATCAGATACCTTACTTCCCAGCAACCAACCCTCCAAAGCCTTAGTAGCACATTCAATGTATTCAGACCAGTCCTGAGTCTGTGTCTTCTGGGTGTCTCTGAACATTAACCTGTACTGTTCAGTGGTTTAGCCTAACCCATCAACTAGGACACTCTTCAGGGCTCTGTAGTTTCTGACATCCTCCTCCCTAACAGTCAGGAGTCTATCTCTGCCTCTTCCTTCAAAGGAGAGCCATAAGATTGCTGCCCACTGGTCTTCAGGAACCTGCTGCACTTTGCAGGTTCTCTCAAGAGCAGTCATCCATTTGTGGATGTCATCCCCACTTTTGTAGGGGGGCACAACCTTGGACAGGTTCCTATTGTCAAAGACCCTATCTTTGTCCTTAGGGACAATGCTGCCACCAGTGGGTATAGACCCACTCTCCTTAGGTTGCCTAGCCTTGTTCAGTTTCTCTTCCATCAGGGCTACTTCTAGCTCCTGTCTCCTGATCCTCAGCTGAGCTTCCTGCATTCTGGCCTCATGTTCCCTCCTCTGAGGGGTGGTCATCCTCCTTCTGGAGTGACCTTGAGAGCCTCTAGAGGCATGGGAAGCATTAGATTCACCTGAGTGATTCCTTTGCCTCCCAAGCCCCTGGTTAAGTCCACTGGGGAGATCCAATGGGATGATCCCATTGTCAGTCCCCAATAGCCTTAGGTTAGCTGGGCCACGTATAACACTTGGCACTGGGCTAGTTCTCCCTTCATCCCCACTAACATCTGTATCCCTATCACTTTCATCCTCTGTAGTATGAATCTCATCTAAGGGGTGATTATTGGAAAGGGGTACCTCAGTAGCATCTTCAGAAGGGGGGCCTCCTGTTCCAGTCCCTAAGGGGCCTAACTGGGAGGCTCTCTTGAGAGCTTTCTGATCTTCATCAGCCTGTAAAAGCTCTCTGAGTTCAGCAGAAGTAGGGTTCTTGGGCTGTTTAAGGCCCCTGATATTTGCCAACTGCCTGAGCTCATTTTGATTTAGGGTAGCAAAGAGAGTTGGTGCCCTCTGGGGGTCACTCTCGCCAGAGATGGGTACCTTGGACCCCTCTGCCCCCTACATTGCTCTTAAGTGTGGGTGGATGTGTTGCAATCTACCTACACTTGGGTTTACCTACTAAACCTATATAGTAGTTGTAGTCAGGGTGTGCTACTCCCTTTGCTCTACAACAACTAAGTTCAGTAGAACTTAAGTATATCTATCTTGTTTTATATGTACCTACAGGTACCTATGTGATCTTTCAATTGGTAACAAAGAGATTACAATGGTAAAACACAGCAAGCTCAAATCCAACCGCTGCTCACCAATGTGAGAAGTTGGCCTGGTATATGATGTTCACTAGTTAAAGTGACCACCTTGTACCATGCCAAGCAACCCTTATGGTGTGGTTGTAAGTCAACCTTTTTGGACTAGCTGCCCTAGTGGTAGCGTAGGCTAAGCAGTCTTTGAGGCTAAACTCGTTAAAGCGTGTTAAGCAGGCTGTTTTACCAAATGTAACCCCCCTTTATACCAATGAAAGGACACCACACAGATATATATTCAAAATATATATATATTTATTTCTCAAAGTATCCCCTAGACTCTTTATGAGCACAGGAGCACAAATCGTTAAACAAGACAACGTTATAATATACAGAAGTTGCACTTTATATGGATGGGCCCTGGTGGCCACTCAAACCATATACTAAAATAGTGGTATAAGTATCACGAACAGGAAAGGGAAAAGGCCTAGGGCCTCTAGAATCGCTGGGCCTACAAGGAGCTAACTTCAGTTAGTGACCAGGAGGTCCACGGGTTGCGCGTGCAGTGAGGAAAGTTACACGCGGGCTCCCATAGGTTTTCGATGGGTGCGTAAAAGTTAGAAAGTTACTGTAGAAAGGGTCTTCTGGGTGGACTATGATCTTAAGATTGGAAACACAGACACTAGAGATGATTCTCTACACTTGGGCACCGGAGTGCCAGCTTTACCTCACCCACAGGAAGCGGGTGCATAGGTCTCGAAGTGCGTCGGGTTTCTTCTATCGATTCAATGGAGCCTGATGACAAAGATGCTGCAGGCGGTCGGTCCAGAAGAGCTGCGTTGGATCCACGGGTGGATCAGAGTTGTAGAAGACCTGAAAGCAGAGGGGACAGTGTTCACAGTCACTAGCCAGTGACCGGCGTGGCACCAGGTAGGTACCAGGCGATGTTGGGTGCAAACAGGTGGTTAGGTGTAGTTGTCTCCGCAGCCACGCGGTCCCTGAAGGTCGACGACGTCCAGGAGTCGAGTCACGAGATGTCCCACGCAGGCTCTCGCTGTCGACGGTGTCGGCGACTCGAAAGAAGCAAACAAGCCTTGGCAAAGGCAGGAGTTGTGGAAGTTCAAGAAAGCTGATTGTTCTGACCAGCAAGGTCAGAGGGGCTGCTCTTTTGGAGAGCAGCTAGGGCCAGTCTGGAGCAACCAGACCAGCATCGTTGATTTCAAAGTTCGTCGCCAAAATGGCCACTAGCCAACGGGCCAGGGACCGGGCAGGCGCGTCAAGATGCAAAGTGCAGAGGGGCCCCACGCAGATCGTGGAGATGCTGGAGGGCTCACTTTTGGTGCAGATGCTGCTCGGTGGTTGGGCTTCTCAGGACCCAAAGCACAACTTGGAGGGAGCCTCTGTCGTTGCGCTTGCAGCTTGTCGTCGGTCTTCCAAGATGGCTGGCTCCACGTGTCTCGGTGCCTCCACGGGTTCCTTCTTTGCAGGGACTGTGGATCGGGCTGTGAGAGGTCTGGAGGTCCAGGTCTTCTCGGGCTCTGGGCTCGGGCTCCGGCAGGAGGCGGCGGCAAAGCAGACGTTGGATAGCTGGTTGGTGCTTGCGTTAGCAAGATGGTCACTCCCTGACCATAGGGCAGATTTCCTTCAGTCCTCTGTGCAGCAGTGCGTCGAAGTTCCCGTCTTCTTCTTGTTGTTAAGTTGATTCCAGGATGTCTGAAGTCTTAGGACACAGCTCCTACCTTTAAGCGGATTCTAGGGGCCGGACTACCTGCTAGGTCCCTCCCTAAGGGTGGGACCAGGAAGGGGGGTGGTTACACCCCCAATCCTTTGTCCAGCTCACCCCAGGTCCGGGGCTGGTGTGCCCCAGGACCGGTTTGAACTGGCATATGCACCGAGGCTCCTTGTGAGCCTCAGGCATGTCTGGTTTCTTTCAAGCCCTACCTGACCAATACACAAAATCCTGTCTGGGGTGGTGCTCGCACCTCCCCTGGCAGGAAACCCTTTGTCCACGTCTCCCAAGCTGGAAGGACTCCCGTGTCTGTGGTGGCAGCATCCATTTTGTGGAGCTGAGGCTATGTCTGATTTTACCCGGGTTTCAGGTACTGTACATGTCGTGTCCCTCTAGAAGGGTGGAATGCTAACCCCGTCGCCAGAATTGGTGAGGGGTTAGTATTCCAATTCGTATGACACCTTACTCGACATGTTTTGATAAAGCCAAACCAAAGATAGCATTTAACCGCGAGGTTCATAATGCACTTAAGAGTATATGGTATGGCGATATCTGGAAACGGTAGAAGGAAGTTGTTCCGACCACTGCAGACAGGCTCAGCTCATGCCAGAGCACTTTCTCACATGGAACCAAGCACTCTGCCTTCAGGATTATTAAGGCCTGCCATAGGAGTGACTTATAGGTTAACATGTGTCCCATTTAAGGTTAGGTATAGGTATACTACACCTAAGTAAGAGGTGGTTACACCAAATTACCCCAGCTGAGTGATCAGCCAGTTGTGTCAAATTTGTTAGGCCAAGCCTGGGGTGGCATAATACATGCTTCAGCCCCTGGCAGTCCTTAGATACACCAATGCCCTGGGTACCTAGTGTACACTGGTACAGGGGCTCACAGGGTGATCCAATTCCAATTGGTTATGCACCTAGGGTGCACAGTGTCAATTTAGTTAGAGAGAACAGCAGGCTGGGGGTCTGATTAGCAGGCCCACAGCCTCAATATGTCAAAAACCAGTGAAGCAAAAAGCAAAAATTTGGGGTGACCATAGGATAGCAGACCCTACTCTCCTATACCACTGCACTACCCTAAACTCTAAAACACTACCCCTACACTACACAAACACCAGTGCACTACCCTAAACCATAAAACACTACCCCCGGCATCACCCCCTACACTACATAAACACCACTGCACTACCCTAAGCCCTATACAACTACCCCCAGCATGACCCCCTACACTACCCAAACACCACTGCACTACCCTAACCCCTAAAACACTACCCCCAGCATGAAGCCCCTACACTAACAAAACACCACTGCACTACCCTAAACCCTAAAACACTACCCCAGCACTACCCCTACACTACCCAAACACGACTGCACTACCATAAGCCCTAAAACACTACCCACGCACAACCCCCTACACTACACACACACCATTGCACTACCCTAAACCCTAAATCTCTACCCCCAGCACGACCCCCTTCACTACCCAAGCACAACTGCAAAACGCTAAACCCAAAAACACTCCCCCCAGCATGGCCCCCCTACACTACACAAACACCACTGCACTACCCTAAACCCTAAACCACAACCCCTGCAGTACACAAACACCACTGCACTACCCTCAACCCCAAAACACTACCCCCAGCATGACCCCCTACAATACACAAACACCACTGCACTACCCTAAATCCTAAAACACTACGCCCTACAGTACACAAACACCACTTCAATACCCAAAACCATAAAACACTACCCCCAGCACGGCCCCCTATACTACACAAACACCACTGCACTACCCTAAACCCTAAAACACTACCCCAGCACTACTCCCAACACTATCCAAACACCACTGCACTACCCTAAACCCTAAAACACATTACCCCAGCACAACCCCCTACACTACACAAACACCACTGCACTACCCTAAACCCTAAACCACAACCCATGCAGTACACAAACACCACTGCACTACCCTCAACCCTAAAACACTACCCCCAGCATGACCCCCTACACTACACAAACACCACTGCACTACCCTAAACCCTAAAACACTATCCCCTACAGTACACAAACACCACTTCAATACCCAAAACCCTAAAACACAACCCCCAGCACGGCCCCCTATACTACCCAAACACCACTGCACTACCCTAAACCCTAAAACACTACCCCAGCACTACTCCCAACACTATCCAAACACCACTGCACTACCCTCAACCCTAAAACACTACCCCCAGCATGACCCCCTACACTACACAAACACCACTGCACTACCCTAAACCCTAAAACACTACCCCCTACAGTACACAAACACCACTTCACTACCCAAAACCCTAAAACACTACCCCAGCACGGCTCCCTATACTACACAAACACCACTGCACTACCCTAAACCCTAAAACACTACCCCAGCACTACTCCCTATACTACCCAAACACCACTGCACTACCCTAAACCCTAAAACACATTACCCCTGCATGACCCCCTACACTACACAACCACCACTGCACTACCCTAAACCCTAAAACTCTACCCCAAGCACAAACTCCTACACTACCCATACACCACTGCACTACCCTAAACCCTAAAACACTACCCCCAGCACAACTCCCTACAATACACAAACACCACTGCACTACCCTAAACCCTAAAACACCCCCAGCACAAACCCCTACACTACCCAAACACCACTGCACTACCCTCAACCCTAAAACACTAACCCCAGCATGACACCCTACACTACCCAAACACCACTGTACTACCCTATACCCTAAAACATGACTCCCTATAATACACAACCACCACTGCACTACCCTAAACCCTAAAACACTACCGCCTACACTTCACAAACACCAGTGCACTACCCTAAACCCTAAAACACTACCCCCAGCATGACCCCCTTCACTACCCAAACACAACTGCACTATGCTAAACCCAAAACACTACCCCCTGTATCACCCACTACACTACCCAAAAACCACTGCACTAGCCTAAACCATAAAACATGACCCCCTACACTACACATCCACCACTGCACTACCCTAAACCCTAAGACACTATGCCCAGCCCGACCCCCTACACTACACAAACACCACTGCACTACCCTAAACCCTAAAACACTATCCCCAGTACAAATCCCTACACTACCCAAACACCACTGCACTACCCTAAACCCTAAAACACTAAACCCAGTATGACACCCTACACTACCCAAACACCACTGCACTATCCTATACCCTAAAACATGACTCCCTACACTACACAAACACCACTGCACTACCCTAAACCATAAAACACTACCCCCAGCATCACCCCCTACACTACATAAACACCACTGCACTACCCTAAGCCCTATACAACTACCCCCAGCATGACCCCCTACACTACCAAAACACCACTGCACTACCCTAACCCCTAAAACACTACCCCCGCACAACCCCCTACACTTCACAAACACCATTGCACTACCCTAAACCCTAAATCTCTACCCCCAGCACGACCCCCTTCACTACCCAAACACAACTGCACTACGCTAAACCCAAAACACTACCCCCAGTACTACCCACTACACTACCCAAAAACCACCGCACTAGCCTAAACTATAAAACATGACCCCTACACTACACATCCACCACTGCACTACCCTAATCCCTAAAACACAATGCCCAGCCCGACCCCCTACACTACACATCCACCACTGCACTACCCTAATCCCTAAAACACAATGCCCAGCCCGACCCCCTACACTACACATCCACCACTGCACTACCCTAAACCCTAAAACACTATGCTCAGCCCGACCCCCTACACTACACAAACACCACTGCACTACGCTAAACCCTAAAACACTACCCCACGCACGACCCCCTACACTACCCAAAAACCACTGCACTAGCCTAAACCCTAAAACACGACCCCCTACACTACATATACACCACTGCACTACCCTAAACCCTAAAACACTACCCCCAGCACGACCCCCTACACTACACAAACACCACTGCACTACCCTAAACCCTAAACCACAACCCCTGCAGTACACAAACATCACTACACTACCCTCAACCCTAAAACACTACCCCCAGCATGACCCCCTACACTACACAAACACCACTGCACTACCCTAAATCCTAAAACACTACCCCCTACAGTACACAAACACCACTTCACTACCCAAAACCCTAAAACACTACCCCCAGCAGGACCCCTATACTACACAAACACCACTGCACTACCCTAAATCCTAAAACACTACCCCAGCACTACTCCCAACACTATCCAAACACCACTGCACTACCCTAAACCCTAAAACACATTACCCCAGCACGACCCCCTACACTACACAAACACCCCTGCACTACCCTAAACCCTAAACCACAACCCATGCAGTACACAAACACCTCTGCACTACCCTCAACCCTAAAACACTACCCCCAGCATGACCCCCTACACTACACAAACACCACTGCACTACCCTAAACCCTAAAACACTACCCCCTACAGTACACAAACACCACTTCACTACCCAAAACCCTAAAACACTACCCTAGCACGGCGCCCTATACTACACAAACACCACTGCACTACCCTAAACCCTAAAACACTACCCCAGCACTATTCCCTACACTACCCAAACACCACTGCACTACCCTAAACGCTAAAACACATTACCCCTGCACGACCCCCTACACTACACAACTACCACTGCACTACCCTACACCCTAAAACTCTACCCCAAGCACGAACTCCTATACTACCCAAACACCACTGCACTACCCTAAACCCTAAAACACGACTCCCTACACTACACAAACACCACTGTACTACCCTAAACCCTAAAACACTCCCCCCAGCACAAACCCTACACTACCCAAGCACCACTGCACCACTGCACTACCCTAAACCCTAAAACACTAACCTTAGCATGACACCCTACACTACCCAAACACCACTGCACTACCCTAATCCCTAAAACAAGACTCCATACACTACACAAACACCACTGCACTACCCTAAACCCTAAAACACTACCCACAGCATGATCCCCTACACTACACAAACACCACTGCACTACCCTAAACCCTAAAACACTACCCCCAGCACAACTCCCTACACTTCCCAAACACCACTGCACTACACTAAACCCTAAATCTACACCCAGCATGACCTCCCACACTACACAAACACCACTGTACTACCCTAAACCCTAAAACATTATCCCCAGCACAAACCCCTACACTACCCAAAGACCACTGCACTACCCTCAACCCTAAAACACTAACCCCAGCATGACACCCTACACTACCCAAACACCACTGCACTACCCTAAACCCTAAAACACTATCCCCAGTACAAACCCCTACACTACCCAAACACCACTGCACTACCCTAAACCCTAAAACACTGCCCCTTGCAGTACACAAACACCACTGAACTACCCTAAACCCTAAAACACTGCCCCCAGCATGAGCCCCTACACTATACAAACACCACTGCACTACCCTAAACCCTAAAACACTACCCCCAACATGACCCCCTACATTACACAAACACCACTGCACTACCCTAAATCCTAAAACACTACCACAGCACTACTCCCTACACTACCCAAACACCACTGCACTACCCTAAACCCTAAAACACTATCCCCAGCATGACCCCCTAAACTACACAAAAACCACTGGACTAAACTAAACCCTAAAACACTATCCCCAGCATGACCTCTACACTACACAAACACCACTGGACTAAACTAAACCCTAAAACACTAACCCCTGCACGACCCCCTACACTTCCCAAACACCACTGCACTATCCTAAACCTTAAAACACTACACCCAACAGTAAACAAACACCACTGCACTACACTAAACCCTAAAACACTAGCCCCAGCACGACCCCCTACACTACACAAACACGACTGCACTACCCTAAACCCTAAAACTCTACCCCCAGCACGACCCCCTTCACTACCCAAACACAACTGCACTACGCTAAACCCAAAACACTACCCCCAGTACCACCCACTACACTACCCAAAAACCACTGCACTAGCCTAAACTATAAAACATGACCCCCTACACTACACATCCACCACTGCACTACCCTAAACCCTAAAACACTATGCCCAGCCCGACCCCCTACACTACACAAACACCACTGCACTACCCTAAACCCTAAAACACTATCCCCAGTACAAACTCCTACACTACCCAAACACCACTGCACTACCCTAAACCCTAAAACACTAAACCCAGCATGACACCCTACACTACCCAAACACCACTGCACTACCCTACACTCTAAAACACTACCCCTACACTACACAAACACCAGTGCACTACCCTAAACCATAAAACACTACCCCCAGCATCACCCCCTACACTACATAAACACCACTGCACTACCCTAAGCCCTATACAACAACCCCCAGCATGACTCCCTACACTACACAAACACCACTGCACTACTCTAAACCCTAAAACACTATCCACAGCATGACCCCCTACACTATACAAACACCACTGCACTACCCTAAACTCTAAAACACTACCCCTACACTACACAAACACCAGTGCACTACCCTAAACCATAAAACACTACCCCCAGCATCACCCCCTACACTACATAAACACCACTGCACTACCCTAAGCCCTATACAACTACCCCAGCATGACCCCCTACACTACCCAAACACCACTGCACTACCCTAACCCCCTAAAACACTACCCCAGCATGAACCCCCTACACTAACGAAACACCACTGCACTACCCTAAACCCTAAAACACTACCCCAGCACAACCCCTACACTACAAAAACACCACTGCACTACCCTAAACCCTAAAACACTACCCCCGCACAACCCCCTACACTACACAAACACCACTGCACTACCCTAAACCCTAAAACACATTACCCCAGCATGACCCCCTACACTACACAAACACCACCGCACTACCCTAAACCCTAAAACACTACCCCCTACACTACACAAACACCACTGCATTACCATAAACCCTAAACCACAACCCATGCAGTACACAAACACCACTGCACTACCCTCAACTCTAAAACACTACCTCCAGCACGGCACCCTATACTACACAAACACCACTGCACTACCCTAAACCCTAAAACACTACCCCAGCACTACTCACTACACTACCCAAACACCACTGCACTACCCTAAACCCTGAAACACATTACCCCTGCACTACCCCCTACACTTCCCAAACACCACTGCACTATCCTAAACCTTAAAACACTACACCCAACAGTAAACAAACACCACTGCACTACACTAAACCCTAAAACACTAGCCCCAGCACGACCCCCTACACTACACAAACACCACTGCACTACCCTAAACCCTAAAACACTAGCCCCTACACTACACAAACACCAGTGCACTACCCTAAACCCTAAAACACTACCCCCAGCACGACCCCCTTCACTACCCAAACACAACTGCACTACGCTAAACCCAAAACACTACCCCAGTACTACCCACTACACTACCCAAAAACCACTGCACTAGCCTAAACTATAAAACATGACCCCTACACTACACATCCACCACTGCACTACCCTAAACCCTAAAACACTATGCCCAGCCCGACCCCCTACACTACACAAACACCACTGCACTACCCTAAACCCTAAAACACTTTCCCAAGTACAAACCCCTACTCTACCCAAACACCACTGCACTACCCTAAACCCTAAAACACTGCCCCCTGCAGTACACAAACACCACTGAACTACCCTAAACCCTAAAACACTACCCCCAGCATGACCCCCAACACTATACAAACACCACTGCACTACCCTAAACCCTAAACACTACCCCCTACAGTACACAAACACCACTGCACTACCCTACTACCCTAAACCCTAAAACACTACCCCCAACATGACCCCCTACATTACACAAACACCACTGCACTACCCTAAATCCTAAAACACTACCACAGCACTACTCCCTACACTACCCAAACACCACTGCACTACCCTAAACCCTAAAACATTATCCCCAGCACGACCCCCTACACTACACAAACACCACTGGACTACCCTAAACCCTAAAACACTACCCCAAGCACGACCCCCTAAACTACCCAAACACCACTGCACTACCTTAAACCCTAAAACACTACCCCCAGCACGACTCCCTACACTTCCCAAACACCACTGCACTATACTAAACCCTAAATCTACCCGCAGCATGACCTCCCACACTACACAAACACCACTGTACTACAATAAACCCTAAAACACTATCCCCAGCACAAACCCCTACACTACCCAAACACCACTGCACTAAACTAAACCCTAAAACACTAACCCCAGCATGACACCCTACACTACCCAAACACCACTGCATTACCCTATACCCTAAAACATGACTCCCTACACTTCCCAAACACCACTGCACTACCCTAATCCCTAAAACACTACCCCCAGCATGACCCCCTACACTACACAAAAACCACTGCACTACCCTAAACCCTAAAACACTACCCCCAGCACGACTCCCTACACTTCCCAAACACCACTGCACTCCCTAAACCTTAAAACACTACACCCAACAGTAAACAAACACCACTGCACTACCCTAAACCCTAAAACACTAGCCCCAGCACGACCCCCAACACTACACAAACACCACTGCACTACCCTAAACCCTAAAACACTACCCCCTACACTACACAAACACCAGTGCACTACCCTAAACCCTAAAACACTACCCCCAGCACGACCCCCTTCACTACCCAAACACAACTGCACTATGCTAAACCCAAAACACTACCCCCAGTACCACCCACTACACTACCCAAAAACCACTGCACTAGCCTAAACCATAAAACATGACCCCCTACACCACACATCCACCACTGCACTACCCTAAACCCTAAAACACTATGCCCAGCCCGACCCCCTACACTACACAAACACCACTGCACTACCCTAAACCCTAAAACACTATCCCCAGTACAAACCCCTACACTACCCAAACACCACTGCACTACCCTAAACCCTAAAACACTAAACCCAGCATGACACACTACACTACCCAAACACCACTGCACTACCCTATACCCTAAAACATTACTCCCTACACTACACAAACACCACTGCACTACCCTAAACCCTAAAGCACTATCCACAGCATGACCCCCTACACTATACAAACACCACTTGTGAGAAGTTGGCCTGGTATATGATGTTCACTAGTTAAAGTGACCACCCTGTACCATGCCAAGCAACCCTTATGGTGTGGTTGTAAGTCAACCTTTTCGGACTAGCTGCCCTAGTGGTAGCGTAGGCTAAGCAGTCTTTGAGGCTAAACTCGTTAAAGCGTGTTAAGCAGGCTGTTTTACCAAATGTAACCCCCCTTTATACCAATGAAAGGACACCACACAGATATATATTCAAAATATATATGTATTTATTTCTCAAAGTATCCCCTAGACTCTTTATGAGCACAGGAGCACAAATCGTTAAACAAGACAACGTTATAATATACAGAAGTTGCACTTTATATGGATGGGCCCTGGTGGCCACTCAAACCATATACTAAAATAGTGGTATAAGTATCACGAACAGGAAAGGGAAAAGGCCTAGGGCCTCTAGAATCGCTGGGCCTACAAGGAGCTAACTTCAGTTAGTGACCAGGAGGTCCACGGGTTGCGCGTGCAGTGAGGAAAGTTACACGCGAGCTCCCATAGGTTTTCAATGGGTGCGTAAAAGTTAGAAAGTTACTGCAGAAAGGGTCTTCTGGGTGGACTATGATCTTAAGATTGGAAACACAGACACTAGAGATGATTCTCTACACTTGGGCACCGGAGTGCCAGCTTTACCTCACCCACAGGATGCGGGTGCATAGGTCTCGAAGTGCGTCGGGTTTCTTCAATCAATTCAATGGAGCCTGATGACAAAGATGCTGCAGGCGGTCGGTCCAGAAGAGCTGCGTTGGATCCACGGGTGGATCGGAGTTGTAGAAGACCTGAAAGCAGAGGGGACAGTGTTCACAGTCACTAGCCAGTGACCGGCGTGGCACCAGGTAGGTACCAGGCGATGTCGGGTGCAAACAGGTGGTTAGGTGTAGCTTGTCTCCGCAGCCACGCGGTCCCTGAAGGTCGACGACGTCCAGGATTCGAGTCACGAGATGTCCCACACAGGCTCTCGCTGTCGGCCGTTTCGGCGACTCGAAAGCAGCAAACAAGCCTTGGCAAAGGCAGGAGTCGGGGAAGTTCAAGAAAGCTGATTGTTCTGACCAGCAAGGTCAGAGGGGCTGCTCTTTTGGAGAGCAGCTAGGGCCAGTCTGGAGCAACCAGACTAGCGTCGTTGATTTCAAAGTTCGTTGCCAAAATGGCCACTAGCCAACGGGCCAGGGACCGGGCAGGCGCGTCGAGATGCAAAGTGCAGAGGGGCCCCACGCAGATCGTGGAGATGCTGGAGGGCTCACCTTTGGTGCAGATGCCCCAGTACAAACCCCTACACTACCCAAACACCACTGCACTACCCTAAACCCTAAAACACTGCCCCCTGCAGTACACAAACACCACTGAACTACCCTAAACCCTAAAACACTACCCCCAGCATGACCCCCAACACTATACAAACACCACTGCACTACCCTAAACCCTAAAACACTACCCCCTACAGTACACAAACACCACTGCACTACCCTACTACCCTAAACCCTAAAACACTACCCCCAACATGACCCCCTACATTACACAAACACCACTGCACTACCCTAAATCCTAAAACACTACCACAGCACTACTCCCTAAAACATTATCCCCAGCACGACCCCCTACACTACACAAACACAACTGGACTACCCTAAACCCTAAAACACTACCCCAAGCACGACCCCCTAAACTACCCACACACCACTGCACTACCCTAAACCCTAAAACACTACCCCCAGCAAGACTCCCTACACTTCCCAAACACCACTGCACTATACTAAACCCTAAATCTACCCGTAGCATGACCTCCCACACTACACAAACACGACTGCACTACCCTAAACCCTAAAACTCTACCCCCAGCACGACCCCCTTCACTACCCAAACACAACTGCACTACGCTAAACCCAAAACACTACCCCCAGTACCACCCACTACACTACCCAAAAACCACTGCACTAGCCTAAACTATAAAACATGACCCCCTACACTACACATCCACCACTGCACTACCCTAAACCCTAAAACACTATGCCCAGCCCGACCCCCTACACTACACAAACACCACTGCACTACCCTAAACCCTAAAACACTATCCCCAGTACAAACTCCTACACTACCCAAACACCACTGCACTACCCTAAACCCTAAAACACTAAACCCAGCATGACACCCTACACTACCCAAACACCACTGCACTACCCTACACTCTAAAACACTACCCCTACACTACACAAACACCAGTGCACTACCCTAAACCATAAAACACTACCCCCAGCATCACCCCCTACACTACATAAACACCACTGCACTACCCTAAGCCCTATACAACAACCCCCAGCATGACTCCCTACACTACACAAACACCACTGCACTACTCTAAACCCTAAAACACTATCCACAGCATGACCCCCTACACTATACAAACACCACTGCACTACCCTAAACTCTAAAACACTACCCCTACACTACACAAACACCAGTGCACTACCCTAAACCATAAAACACTACCCCCAGCATCACCCCCTACACTACATAAACACCACTGCACTACCCTAAGCCCTATACAACTACCCCAGCATGACCCCCTACACTACCCAAACACCACTGCACTACCCTAACCCCCTAAAACACTACCCCAGCATGAACCCCCTACACTAACGAAACACCACTGCACTACCCTAAACCCTAAAACACTACCCCAGCACAACCCCTACACTACAAAAACACCACTGCACTACCCTAAACCCTAAAACACTACCCCCGCACAACCCCCTACACTACACAAACACCACTGCACTACCCTAAACCCTAAAACACATTACCCCAGCATGACCCCCTACACTACACAAACACCACCGCACTACCCTAAACCCTAAAACACTACCCCCTACACTACACAAACACCACTGCATTACCATAAACCCTAAACCACAACCCATGCAGTACACAAACACCACTGCACTACCCTCAACTCTAAAACACTACCTCCAGCACGGCACCCTATACTACACAAACACCACTGCACTACCCTAAACCCTAAAACACTACCCCAGCACTACTCACTACACTACCCAAACACCACTGCACTACCCTAAACCCTGAAACACATTACCCCTGCACTACCCCCTACACTTCCCAAACACCACTGCACTATCCTAAACCTTAAAACACTACACCCAACAGTAAACAAACACCACTGCACTACACTAAACCCTAAAACACTAGCCCCAGCACGACCCCCTACACTACACAAACACCACTGCACTACCCTAAACCCTAAAACACTAGCCCCTACACTACACAAACACCAGTGCACTACCCTAAACCCTAAAACACTACCCCCAGCACGACCCCCTTCACTACCCAAACACAACTGCACTACGCTAAACCCAAAACACTACCCCAGTACTACCCACTACACTACCCAAAAACCACTGCACTAGCCTAAACTATAAAACATGACCCCTACACTACACATCCACCACTGCACTACCCTAAACCCTAAAACACTATGCCCAGCCCGACCCCCTACACTACACAAACACCACTGCACTACCCTAAACCCTAAAACACTTTCCCAAGTACAAACCCCTACTCTACCCAAACACCACTGCACTACCCTAAACCCTAAAACACTGCCCCCTGCAGTACACAAACACCACTGAACTACCCTAAACCCTAAAACACTACCCCCAGCATGACCCCCAACACTATACAAACACCACTGCACTACCCTAAACCCTAAACACTACCCCCTACAGTACACAAACACCACTGCACTACCCTACTACCCTAAACCCTAAAACACTACCCCCAACATGACCCCCTACATTACACAAACACCACTGCACTACCCTAAATCCTAAAACACTACCACAGCACTACTCCCTACACTACCCAAACACCACTGCACTACCCTAAACCCTAAAACATTATCCCCAGCACGACCCCCTACACTACACAAACACCACTGGACTACCCTAAACCCTAAAACACTACCCCAAGCACGACCCCCTAAACTACCCAAACACCACTGCACTACCTTAAACCCTAAAACACTACCCCCAGCACGACTCCCTACACTTCCCAAACACCACTGCACTATACTAAACCCTAAATCTACCCGCAGCATGACCTCCCACACTACACAAACACCACTGTACTACAATAAACCCTAAAACACTATCCCCAGCACAAACCCCTACACTACCCAAACACCACTGCACTAAACTAAACCCTAAAACACTAACCCCAGCATGACACCCTACACTACCCAAACACCACTGCATTACCCTATACCCTAAAACATGACTCCCTACACTTCCCAAACACCACTGCACTACCCTAATCCCTAAAACACTACCCCCAGCATGACCCCCTACACTACACAAAAACCACTGCACTACCCTAAACCCTAAAACACTACCCCCAGCACGACTCCCTACACTTCCCAAACACCACTGCACTCCCTAAACCTTAAAACACTACACCCAACAGTAAACAAACACCACTGCACTACCCTAAACCCTAAAACACTAGCCCCAGCACGACCCCCAACACTACACAAACACCACTGCACTACCCTAAACCCTAAAACACTACCCCCTACACTACACAAACACCAGTGCACTACCCTAAACCCTAAAACACTACCCCCAGCACGACCCCCTTCACTACCCAAACACAACTGCACTATGCTAAACCCAAAACACTACCCCCAGTACCACCCACTACACTACCCAAAAACCACTGCACTAGCCTAAACCATAAAACATGACCCCCTACACCACACATCCACCACTGCACTACCCTAAACCCTAAAACACTATGCCCAGCCCGACCCCCTACACTACACAAACACCACTGCACTACCCTAAACCCTAAAACACTATCCCCAGTACAAACCCCTACACTACCCAAACACCACTGCACTACCCTAAACCCTAAAACACTAAACCCAGCATGACACACTACACTACCCAAACACCACTGCACTACCCTATACCCTAAAACATTACTCCCTACACTACACAAACACCACTGCACTACCCTAAACCCTAAAGCACTATCCACAGCATGACCCCCTACACTATACAAACACCACTTGTGAGAAGTTGGCCTGGTATATGATGTTCACTAGTTAAAGTGACCACCCTGTACCATGCCAAGCAACCCTTATGGTGTGGTTGTAAGTCAACCTTTTCGGACTAGCTGCCCTAGTGGTAGCGTAGGCTAAGCAGTCTTTGAGGCTAAACTCGTTAAAGCGTGTTAAGCAGGCTGTTTTACCAAATGTAACCCCCCTTTATACCAATGAAAGGACACCACACAGATATATATTCAAAATATATATGTATTTATTTCTCAAAGTATCCCCTAGACTCTTTATGAGCACAGGAGCACAAATCGTTAAACAAGACAACGTTATAATATACAGAAGTTGCACTTTATATGGATGGGCCCTGGTGGCCACTCAAACCATATACTAAAATAGTGGTATAAGTATCACGAACAGGAAAGGGAAAAGGCCTAGGGCCTCTAGAATCGCTGGGCCTACAAGGAGCTAACTTCAGTTAGTGACCAGGAGGTCCACGGGTTGCGCGTGCAGTGAGGAAAGTTACACGCGAGCTCCCATAGGTTTTCAATGGGTGCGTAAAAGTTAGAAAGTTACTGCAGAAAGGGTCTTCTGGGTGGACTATGATCTTAAGATTGGAAACACAGACACTAGAGATGATTCTCTACACTTGGGCACCGGAGTGCCAGCTTTACCTCACCCACAGGATGCGGGTGCATAGGTCTCGAAGTGCGTCGGGTTTCTTCAATCAATTCAATGGAGCCTGATGACAAAGATGCTGCAGGCGGTCGGTCCAGAAGAGCTGCGTTGGATCCACGGGTGGATCGGAGTTGTAGAAGACCTGAAAGCAGAGGGGACAGTGTTCACAGTCACTAGCCAGTGACCGGCGTGGCACCAGGTAGGTACCAGGCGATGTCGGGTGCAAACAGGTGGTTAGGTGTAGCTTGTCTCCGCAGCCACGCGGTCCCTGAAGGTCGACGACGTCCAGGATTCGAGTCACGAGATGTCCCACACAGGCTCTCGCTGTCGGCCGTTTCGGCGACTCGAAAGCAGCAAACAAGCCTTGGCAAAGGCAGGAGTCGGGGAAGTTCAAGAAAGCTGATTGTTCTGACCAGCAAGGTCAGAGGGGCTGCTCTTTTGGAGAGCAGCTAGGGCCAGTCTGGAGCAACCAGACTAGCGTCGTTGATTTCAAAGTTCGTTGCCAAAATGGCCACTAGCCAACGGGCCAGGGACCGGGCAGGCGCGTCGAGATGCAAAGTGCAGAGGGGCCCCACGCAGATCGTGGAGATGCTGGAGGGCTCACCTTTGGTGCAGATGCCCCAGTACAAACCCCTACACTACCCAAACACCACTGCACTACCCTAAACCCTAAAACACTGCCCCCTGCAGTACACAAACACCACTGAACTACCCTAAACCCTAAAACACTACCCCCAGCATGACCCCCAACACTATACAAACACCACTGCACTACCCTAAACCCTAAAACACTACCCCCTACAGTACACAAACACCACTGCACTACCCTACTACCCTAAACCCTAAAACACTACCCCCAACATGACCCCCTACATTACACAAACACCACTGCACTACCCTAAATCCTAAAACACTACCACAGCACTACTCCCTACACTACCCAAACACCACTGCACTACCCTAAACCCTAAAACATTATCCCCAGCACGACCCCCTACACTACACAAACACAACTGGACTACCCTAAACCCTAAAACACTACCCCAAGCACGACCCCCTAAACTACCCACACACCACTGCACTACCCTAAACCCTAAAACACTACCCCCAGCAAGACTCCCTACACTTCCCAAACACCACTGCACTATACTAAACCCTAAATCTACCCGTAGCATGACCTCCCACACTACACAAACACCACTGTACTACAATAAACCCTAAAACACTATCCCCAGCACAAACCCCTACACTACCCAAACACCACTGCACTAAACTAAACCCTAAAACACTAACCCCAGCATGACACCCTACACTACCCAAACACCACTGCATTACCCTATACCCTAAAACATGACTCCCTACACTTCCCAAACACCACTGCACTACCCTAATCCCTAAAACACTACCCCCAGCATGACCCCCTATACTACACAAAAACCACTGCACTACCCTAAACCCTAAAACACTACCCCCAGCACGACCCCCTACATTTCCCAAACACCACTGCACTCCCTAAACCTTAAAACACTACACCCAACAGTAAACAAACACCACTGCACTACCCTAAACCCTAAAACACTAGCCCCAGCACGACCCCCTACACTACACAAACACCACTGCACTACCCTAAACCCTAAAACACTACCCCCTACACTACACAAACACCAGTGCACTACCCTAAACCCTAAAACACTACCCCCAGCACGACCCCCTTCACTACCCAAACACAACTGCACTACGCTAAACCCAAAACACTACCCCCAGTACCACCCACTACACTACCCAAAAACCACTGCACTAGCCTAAACCATAAAACATGACCCCCTACACTACACATCCACCACTGCACTACCCTAAACCCTAAAACACTATGCCCAGCCCGACCCCCTACACTACACAAACACCACTGCACTACCCTAAACCCTAAAACACTATCCCCAGTACAAACCCCTACACTACCCAAACACCACTGCACTACCCTAAACCCTAAAACACTACCCCCTACAGTACACAAACACCACTTCACTACCCAAAACCCTAAAACACTACCCTAGCACGGCGCCCTATACTACACAAACACCACTGCACTACCCTAAACCCTAAAACACTACCCCAGCACTATTCCCTACACTACCCAAACACCACTGCACTACCCTAAACGCTAAAACACATTACCCCTGCACGACCCCCTACACTACACAACCACCACTGCACTACCCTACACCCTAAAACTCTACCCCAAGCACGAACTCCTATACTACCCAAACACCACTGCACTACCCTAAACCCTAAAACACGACTCCCTACACTACACAAGCACCACTGTACTACCCTAAACCCTAAAACACTCCCCCCAGCACAAACCCTACACTACCCAAGCACCACTGCACCACTGCACTACCCTAAACCCTAAAACACTAACCTTAGCATGACACCCTACACTACCCAAACACCACTGCACTACCCTAATCCCTAAAACAAGACTCCATACACTACACAAACACCACTGCACTACCATAAACCCTAAAACACTACCCACAGCATGATCCCCTACACTACACAAACACCACTGCACTACCCTAAACCCTAAAACACTACCCCCAGCACAACTCCCTACACTTCCCAAACACCACTGCACTACACTAAACCCTAAATCTACACCCAGCATGACCTCCCACACTACACAAACACCACTGTACTACCCTAAACCCTAAAACATTATCCCCAGCACAAACCCCTACACTACCCAAAGACCACTGCACTACCCTCAACCCTAAAACACTAACCCCAGCATGACACCCTACACTACCCAAACACCACTGCACTACCCTAAACCCTAAAACACTATCCCCAGTACAAACCCCTACACTACCCAAACACCACTGCACTACCCTAAACCCTAAAACACTGCCCCTTGCAGTACACAAACACCACTGAACTACCCTAAACCCTAAAACACTGCCCCCAGCATGAGCCCCTACACTATACAAACACCACTGCACTACCCTAAACCCTAAAACACTACCCCCAACATGACCCCCTACATTACACAAACACCACTGCACTACCCTAAATCCTAAAACACTACCACAGCACTACTCCCTACACTACCCAAACACCACTGCACTACCCTAAACCCTAAAACACTATCCCCAGCATGACCCCCTAAACTACACAAAAACCACTGGACTAAACTAAACCCTAAAACACTATCCCCAGCATGACCTCTACACTACACAAACACCACTGGACTAAACTAAACCCTAAAACACTAACCCCTGCACGACCCCCTACACTTCCCAAACACCACTGCACTATCCTAAACCTTAAAACACTACACCCAACAGTAAACAAACACCACTGCACTACACTAAACCCTAAAACACTAGCCCCAGCACGACCCCCTACACTACACAAACACGACTGCACTACCCTAAACCCTAAAACTCTACCCCCAGCACGACCCCCTTCACTACCCAAACACAACTGCACTACGCTAAACCCAAAACACTACCCCCAGTACCAACCACTACACTACCCAAAAAACACTGCACTAGCCTAAACTATAAAACATGACCCCCTACACTACACATCCACCACTGCACTACCCTAAACCCTAAAACACTATGCCCAGCCCGACCCCCTACACTACACAAACACCGCTGCACTACCCTAAACCCTAAAACACTATCCCCAGTACAAACTCCTACACTACCCAAACACCACTGCACTACCCTAAACCCTAAAACACTAAACCCAGCATGACACCCTACACTACCCAAACACCACTGCACTACCCTACACTCTAAAACACTACCCCTACACTACACAAACACCAGTGCACTACCCTAAACCATAAAACACTACCCCCAGCATCACCCCCTACACTACATAAACACCACTGCACTACCCTAAGCCCTATACAACAACCCCCAGCATGACTCCCTACACTACACAAACACCACTGCACTACTCTAAACCCTAAAACACTATCCACAGCATGACCCCCTACACTATACAAACACCACTGCACTACCCTAAACTCTAAAACACTACCCCTACACTACACAAACACCAGTGCACTACCCTAAACCATAAAACACTACCCCCAGCATCACCCCCTACACTACATAAACACCACTGCACTACCCTAAGCCCTATACAACTACCCCAGCATGACCCCCTACACTACCCAAACACCACTGCACTACCCTAACCCCCTAAAACACTACCCCCAGCATGAACCCCCTACACTAACGAAACACCACTGCACTACCCTAAACCCTAAAACACTACCCCAGCACAACCCCTACACTACACAAACATCACTGCACTACCCTAAACCCTAAAACACTACCCCCGCACAACCCCCTACACTACACAAACACCACTGCACTACCCTAAACCCTAAAACACATTACCCCAGCACGACCCCCTACACTACACAAACACCACTGCACTACCATAAACCCTAAACCACAACCCATGCAGTACACAAACACCACTACACTACCCTCAACTCTAAAACACTACCCCCAGCATGACCCCCTACACTACACAAACACCACCGCACTACCCTAAACCCTAAAACACTACCCCCTACACTACACAAACACCACTGCATTACCATAAACCCTAAACCACAACCCATGCAGTACACAAACACCACTGCACTACCCTCAACTCTAAAACACTACCCCCAGCACGGCACCCTATACTACACAAACACCACTGCACTACCCTAAACCCTAAAACACTACCCCAGCACTACTCACTACACTACCCAAACACCACTGCACTACCCTAAACCCTGAAACACATTACCCCTGCACTACCCCCTACACTTCCCAAACACCACTGCACTATCCTAAACCTTAAAACACTACACCCAACAGTAAACAAACACCACTGCACTACACTAAACCCTAAAACACTAGCCCCAGCACGACCCCCTACACTACACAAACACCACTGCACTACCCTAAACCCTAAAACACTAGCCCCTACACTACACAAACACCAGTGCACTACCCTAAACCCTAAAACACTACCCCCAGCACGACCCCCTTCACTACCCAAACACAACTGCACTACGCTAAACCCAAAACACTACCCCAGTACTACCCACTACACTACCCAAAAACCACTGCACTAGCCTAAACTATAAAACATGACCCCTACACTACACATCCACCACTGCACTACCCTAAACCCTAAAACACTATGCCCAGCCCGACCCCCTACACTACACAAACACCACTGCACTACCCTAAACCCTAAAACACTTTCCCAAGTACAAACCCCTACTCTACCCAAACACCACTGCACTACCCTAAACCCTAAAACACTGCCCCCTGCAGTACACAAACACCACTGAACTACCCTAAACCCTAAAACACTACCCCCAGCATGACCCCCAACACAATACAAACACCACTGCACTACCCTAAACCCTAAAACACTACCCCCTACAGTACACAAACACCACTGCACTACCCTACTACCCTAAACCCTAAAACACTACCCCCAACATGACCCCCTACATTACACAAACACCACTGCACTACCCTAAATCCTAAAACACTACCACAGCACTACTCCCTACACTACCCAAACACCACTGCACTACCCTAAACCCTAAAACATTATCCCCAGCACGACCCCCTACACTACACAAACACCACTGGACTACCCTAAACCCTAAAACACTACCCCAAGCACGACCCCCTAAACTACCCAAACACCACTGCACTACCCTAAACCCTAAAACACTACCCCCAGCACGACTCCCTACACTTCCCAAACACCACTGCACTATACTAAACCCTAAATCTACCCGCAGCATGACCTCCCACACTACACAAACACCACTGTACTACAATAAACCCTAAAACACTATCCCCAGCACAAACCCCTACACTACCCAAACACCACTGCACTAAACTAAACCCTAAAACACTAACCCCAGCATGACACCCTACACTACCCAAACACCACTGCATTACCCTATACCCTAAAACATGACTCCCTACACTTCCCAAACACCACTGCACTACCCTAATCCCTAAAACACTACCCCCAGCATGACCCCCTACACTACACAAAAACCACTGCACTACCCTAAACCCTAAAACACTACCCCCAGCACGACTACCTACACTTCCCAAACACCACTGCACTCCCTAAACCTTAAAACACTACACCCAACAGTAAACAAACACCACTGCACTACCCTAAACCCTAAAACACTAGCCCCAGCACGACCCCCAACACTACACAAACACCACTGCACTACCCTAAACCCTAAAACACTACCCCCTACACTACACAAACACCAGTGCACTACCCTAAACCCTAAAACACTACCCCCAGCACGACCCCCTTCACTACCCAAACACAACTGCACTATGCTAAACCCAAAACACTACCCCCAGTACCACCCACTACACTACCCAAAAACCACTGCACTAGCCTAAACCATAAAACATGACCCCCTACACTACACATCCACCACTGCACTACCCTAAACCCTAAAACACTATGCCCAGCCCGACCCCCTACACTACACAAACACCACTGCACTACCCTAAACCCTAAAACACTATCCCCAGTACAAACCCCTACACTACCCAAACACCACTGCACTACCCTAAACCCTAAAACACTAAACCCAGCATGACACACTACACTACCCAAACACCACTGCACTACCCTATACCCTAAAACATTACTCCCTACACTACACAAACACCACTGCACTACCCTAAACCCTAAAGCACTATCCACAGCATGACCCCCTACACTATACAAACACCACTTGTGAGAAGTTGGCCTGGTATATGATGTTCACTAGTTAAAGTGACCACCTTGTACCATGCCAAGCAACCCTTATGGTGTGGTTGTAAGTCAACCTTTTCGGACTAGCTGCCCTAGTGGTAGCGTAGGCTAAGCAGTCTTTGAGGCTAAACTCGTTAAAGCGTGTTAAGCAGGCTGTTTTACCAAATGTAACCCCCCTTTATACCAATGAAAGGACACCACACAGATATATATTCAAAATATATATGTATTTATTTCTCAAAGTATCCCCTAGACTCTTTATGAGCACAGGAGCACAAATCGTTAAACAAGACAACGTTATAATATACAGAAGTTGCACTTTATATGGATGGGCCCTGGTGGCCACTCAAACCATATACTAAAATAGTGGTATAAGTATCACGAACAGGAAAGGGAAAAGGCCTAGGGCCTCTAGAATCGCTGGGCCTACAAGGAGCTAACTTCAGTTAGTGACCAGGAGGTCCACGGGTTGCGCGTGCAGTGAGGAAAGTTACACGCGAGCTCCCATAGGTTTTCAATGGGTGCGTAAAAGTTAGAAAGTTACTGCAGAAAGGGTCTTCTGGGTGGACTTTGATCTTAAGATTGGAAACACAGACACTAGAGATGATTCTCTACACTTGGGCACCGGAGTGCCAGCTTTACCTCACCCACAGGATGCGGGTGCATAGGTCTCGAAGTGCGTCGGGTTTCTTCAATCAATTCAATGGAGCCTGATGACAAAGATGCTGCAGGCGGTCGGTCCAGAAGAGCTGCGTTGGATCCACGGGTGGATCGGAGTTGTAGAAGACCTGAAAGCAGAGGGGACAGTGTTCACAGTCACTAGCCAGTGACCGGCGTGGAACCAGGTAGGTACCAGGCGATGTCGGGTGCAAACAGGTGGTTAGGTGTAGCTTGTCTCCGCAGCCACGCGGTCCCTGAAGGTCGACGACATCCAGGAGTCGACTCACGAGATGTCCCACGCAGGCTCTCGCTGTCGGCGGTTTCGGCGACTCGAAAGCAGCAAACAAGCCTTGGCAAAGGCAGGAGTCGGGGAAGTTCAAGAAAGCTGATTGTTCTGACCAGCAAGGTCAGAGGGGCTGCTCTTTTGGAGAGCAGCTAGGGCCAGTCTGGAGCAACCAGACTAGCATCGTTGATTTCAAAGTTCGTTGCCAAAATGGCCACTAGCCAACGGGCCAGGGACCGGGCAGGCGCGTCGAGATGCAAAGTGCAGAGGGGCCCCACGCAGATCGTGGAGATGCTGGAGGGCTCACCTTTGGTGCAGATGCCCCAGTACAAACCCCTACACTACCCAAACACCACTGCACTACCCTAAACCCTAAAACACTGCCCCCTGCAGTACACAAACACCACTGAACTACCCTAAACCCTAAAACACTACCCCCAGCATGACCCCCAACACTATACAAACACCACTGCACTACCCTAAACCCTAAAACACTACCCCCTACAGTACACAAACACCACTGCACTACCCTACTACCCTAAACCCTAAAACACTACCCCAAGCACGACCCCCTAAACTACCCAAACACCACTGCACTACCCTAAACCCTAAAACACTACCCCCAGCACACCTCCCTACACTTCCCAAACACCACTGCACTATACTAAACCCTAAATCTACCCGTAGCATGACCTCCCACACTACACAAACACCAATGTACTACAATAAACCCTAAAACACTATCCCCAGCACAAACCCCTACACTACCCAAACACCACTGCACTAAACTAAACCCTAAAACACTAACCCCAGCATGACACCCTACACTACCCAAACACCACTGCATTACCCTATACCCTAAAACATGACTCCCTACACTTCCCAAACACCACTGCACTACCCTAATCCCTAAAACACTACCCCCAGCATGACCCCCTATACTACACAAAAACCACTGCACTACCCTAAACCCTAAAACACTACCCCCAGCACGACCCCCTACATTTCCCAAACACCACTGCACTCCCTAAACCTTAAAACACTACACCCAACAGTAAACAAACACCACTGCACTACCCTAAACCCTAAAACACTAGCCCCAGCACGACCCCCTACACTACACAAACACCACTGCACTACCCTAAACCCTAAAACACTACCCCCTACACTACACAAACACCAGTGCACTACCCTAAACCCTAAAACACTACCCCCAGCACGACCCCCTTCACTACCCAAACACAACTGCACTACGCTAAACCCAAAACACTACCCCCAGTACCACCCACTACACTACCCAAAAACCACTGCACTAGCCTAAACCATAAAACATGACCCCCTACACTACACATCCACCACTGCACTACCCTAAACCCTAAAACACTATGCCCAGCCCGACCCCCTACACTACACAAACACCACTGCACTACCCTAAACCCTAAAACACTATCCCCAGTACAAACCCCTACACTACCCAAACACCACTGCACTACCCTAAACCCTAAAACACTAAACCCAGCATGACACACTACACTACCCAAACACCACTGCACTACCCTATACCCTAAAACATGACTCCCTACACTACACAAACACCACTGCACTACCCTAAACCCTAAAGCACTATCCACAGCATGACCCCCTACACTATACAAACACCACTTGTGAGAAGTTGGCCTGGTATATGATGTTCACTAGTTAAAGTGACCACCTTGTACCATGCCAAGCAACCCTTATGGTGTGGTTGTAAGTCAACCTTTTCGGACTAGCTGCCCTAGTGGTAGCGTAGGCTAAGCAGTCTTTGAGGCTAAACTCGTTAAAGCGTGTTAAGCAGGCTGTTTTACCAAATGTAACCCCCCTTTATACCAATGAAAGGACACCACACAGATATATATTCAAAATATATATGTATTAATTTCTCAAAGTATCCCCTAGACTCTTTATGAGCACAGGAGCACAAATCGTTAAACAAGACAACGTTCTAATATACAGAAGTTGCACTTTATATGGATGGGCCCTGGTGGCCACTCAAACCATATACTAAAATAGTGGTATAAGTATCACGAACAGGAAAGGGAAAAGGCCTAGGGCCTCTAGAATCACTGGGCCTACAAGGAGCTAACTTCAGTTAGTGACCAGGAGGTCCACGGGTTGCGCCTGCAGTGAGGAAAGTTACACGCGGGCTCCCATAGGTTTTCAATGGGTGCGTAAAAGTTAGAAAGTTACTGCAGAAAGGGTCTTCTGGGTGGACTATGATCTTAAGATTGGAAACACAGACACTAGAGATGATTCTCTACACTTGGGCACCGGAGTGCCAGCTTTACCTCACCCACAGGAAGCGGGTGCATAGGTCTCGAAGTGCGTCGGGTTTCTTCAATCGATTCAATGGAGCCTGATGACAAAGATGCTGCAGGCGGTCGGTCCAGAAGAGCTGCGTTGGATCCACGGGTGGATCGGAGTTGTAGAAGACCTGAAAGCAGAGGGGACAGTGTTCACAGTCACTAGCCAGTGACCGGTGTGGCACCAGGTAGGTACCAGGCGATGTCGGGTGCAAAAAGGTGGTTAGGTGTAGCTTGCCTCCGCAGCCACGCGGTCCCTGAAGGTTGACGACATCCAGGAGTCGAGTCACGAGATGTCCCACGCAGGCTCTCGCTGTCGGCGGTGTCGGCGACTCGAAAGAAGCAAACAAGCCTTGGCAAAGGCAGGTGTCGTGGAAGTTCAAGAAAGCTGATTGTTCTGACCAGCAAGGTCAGAGGGGCTGCTCTTTTGGAGAGCAGCTAGGGCCAGTCTGGAGCAACCAGACCAGCGTAGTTGATTTCAAAGTTCGTCGCCAAAATGGCCACTAGCCAACGGGCCAGGGACCGGGCAGGCGCGTCGAGATGCAAAGTGCAGAGGGGCCCCACGCAGATCGTGGAGATGCTGGAGGGCTCACCTTTGGTGCAGATGCTGCTCGGTGGTTGGGCTTCTCAGGACCCAAAGCACAACTTGGAGGGAGCCTCTGTCGTTGCGCTTGCAGATTGTCGTCGGTCTTCTAAGATGGCTGGCTCCACGTGTCTCGGTGCCTCCACAGGTTCCTTCTTTGCAGGGACTGTGGATCGGGCTGTGAGAGGTCTGGAGGTCCAGGTCTTGTCGGGCTCTGGGCTCGGGCGCCGGCAGGAGGCGGCGGCAAAGCAGACGTTGGATAGCTGGTTGGTGCTTGTGTTAGCAAGATGGTCACTCCCTGACCATAGGGGAGATTTCCTTCAGTCCTCTGTGCAGCAGAGCGTCGAAGTTCCCGTCTTCTTCTTGTTGTTAAGTTGATTCCAGGATGTCTGAAGTCTTAGGACACAGCTCCTACCTTTAAGCGGATTCTAGGGGCCGGACTACCTGCTTGGTCCCTCCCTAAGGGTGGGACCAGGAAGGGGGGTGGTTACATCCCCAATCCTTTGTCCAGCTCGCCCCAGGTCCGGGGCTGGTGTGCCCCAGGACCGGTTTGAACTGGCATATGCACGAGGCTCCTTGTGAGCCTCAGGCATGTCTGGTTTCTTTCAAGCCCTACCTGACCAATACACAAAATCCTGTCTGGGGTGGTGCTCGCACCTCCCCTGGCAAGAAACCCTTTGACCACGTCTCCCAAGCTGGAAGGACTCCCAGCAGCAGGAGGGCAGACTTGTGTCTGTGGTGGCAGCATCCATTTTGTGGAGCTGAGGCTATGTCTGATTTTACCCGGGTTTCAGGTACTGTACATGTCGTGTCCCTCTAGAAGGGTGGAATGCTAACCCCGTCGCCAGAATTGGCGAGGGGTTAGTATTCCAATTCGTATGACACCTTACTCGACATGTTTTGATAAAGCCAAACCAAAGATAGCATTTAACCGCGAGGTTCATAATGCACTTAAGAGTATATGGTATGGCGATATCTGGAAACGGTAGAAGGAAGTTGTTCCGACCACTGCAGACAGGCTCAGCTCATGCCAGAGCACCATCTCACATGGAACTAAGCACTCTGCCTTCAGGATTATTAAGGCCTGCCATAGGAGTGACTTATAGGTTAATTGTGTCCCATTTAAGGTTAGGTATAGGTATACTACACCTAAGTAAGAGGTGGTTACACCAACTTACCCCAGCTGAGTGATCAGCCAGTTGTGTCAAATTTGTTAGGCCAAGCCTGGGGTGGCACAATACATGCTTCAGCCCCTGGCAGGCCTTAGATACACCAATGCCCTGGGTACCTAGTGCACACTGGTACAGGGGCTCACAGGGTGATCCAATTCCAATTGGTTATGCACCTAGGCTGCACAGTGTCAATTTAGTTAGAGAGAACAGCAGGCTGGGGGTCTGATTAGCAGGCCCACAGCCTCAATATGTCAAAAACCAGTGAAGCAAAAAGCAAAACTTTGGGGTGACCATAGGATAGCAGACCCTACTCTCCTACACAACCCCCCCCCCCCCCAAACGCAAGGACATTAAACTAGCCTTGACCATTCTCGTCTTCATGTCCTAAGTGGAAGTACCTGGAGAGGCCATCTGCATTCCCATGGTCTGTACCTGGCTGGTGCTCCACTGTAAAGTCCATCCCCTGTAGGGAAATGGACCACCTAAGCAGTTTGGGGTTTTCACCCTTCATCTGATTTAGCCACAAGAGGGGCTTATGGTCGGTCTGAATCTTGAAGTGAGTGCCAAACAAGTATGGCCTCAGCTTCTTCAGGGCCCACACCACAGCAAAGGCCTCCCTCTCAAGAGCTGACCAATTCTTCTCTCTGGGGGTCAACCTTCTGATAATAAAAGCAATGGGTTGGTCTTGACCATATACATTAAGTTGTGACAGCACAGCTCCCACACCCAACTCAGAAGCATCTGTTTGGACAATAAACTCTTTGGAGTAGTCAGGACTTTTCAGGATAGGTGCAGAGCACATGGCCTTCTTCAGGTCATCAAATGCCTTTTGACAGCTTACTGTCCACTGAACCTTTTTGGGCATCTTCTTGGATGTCAGATCATTAAGAGGAGTCACAATGGACCCATAGTTCTTAACAAACTTCCTGTAGTACCCAGTCAAGCCCAAGAAAGCTCGAACTTGAGTCTGGGTGGTTGGAGGGGACCAGTCCTTGATGGATTGTATCTTACTCTCCAGTGGTTGAACTTGGCCTCCACCTACAAGGTGGCCCAAATACACAACCTTACTCTGCCCTATCTGGCACTTAGTAGCCTTGATAGTGAGGCCTGCCTTTTGCAGAGCCTCAAGTACCTTCTTCAGGTGGATCAGGTGATCCTCCCAGGTGGAGCTAAAGAAAGCAATGTCATCAAGATATGCTGCACAAAAGTCATCCAACCCAGTAAGGACTTGATTCACCAACCTTTGGAAGGTGGCAGGTGCATTCTTCAGACCAAAGGGCATCACCAAAAATTGATAATGCCCACCTGGGGTTGAGAATGCTGTTTTGGCCTTAGACTCCTCAGCTAATCTGATTTGCCAATAGCCAGCTGTCAAGTCAAATGTGCTCAAAAGTTTAGCAGAAGCTAGTTTGTCTATGAGCTCATCTGCCCTTGGAATAGGATGTGCATCTGTCCTAGTGACAGCATTGAGTCCTCTGTAATCCACACAGAACCTCATCTCTCTCTTGCCATCTTTGGTGTGAGGTTTGGGGACCAGAACCACTGGGCTAGCCCAGGGGCTCTCTGAGGGTTCAATGACACCCAATTCCAGCATTTTGTGTACCTCAGCCTTTATACAGTCCCTGACGTGGTCAGTTTGTCTGTAAAGTTTGTTCTTTACAGGCAGACTGTCACCAGTGTCCACCACATGGGTACACCAGTCAGTTTGGCTAGGTATCAAGGAAAACATGTGTTGAAATGATTGTAGAACCTGTCTACATTCAATCTGCTGATGATCAGTGAGGTTGCCTCCAAGGGTCACTCCTTCAACTGAGCCATCTTCAGGGTTCTGAGACAACAGGTCTGGGAGAGGGTCACTCTCTTCCTCCTGTCCTTCATCTGTAGCCATGAGCAAGCCCATGTCTGCCCTGTCAACATATGCTTTAAACCTGTTAACATGGAGTACCCTGTGGGGACTCCTGGGAGTTCCTAGGTCCACCAAGTAGGTAACCTCTCCCTTCTTTTCCAGGATTGTATGGGGTCCAGATCATGTGTCTTGGAGTGCTGCTGGGGCCACTGGCTCCAACACCCATACCTTCTGTCCTGGCTGAAACTCAACCAAGACAGCCTTTTGGTCATGCCAAGCTTTCTGTAAGGCCTGGCTTGCCTCAAGGTTTTTGGATGCCTTCTCCATATACTCAGCCATCCTGGAGCGGAGACCAAGTACATAGTCCACTATGTCTTGTTTAGGCTTTTTGAGAGGTAACTCCCATCCTTCCTTCACTAAACACAGTGGGCCTCTTACAAGGTGCCCAAACAACAATTCAAAGGGGCTGTAGCCAACTCCTTTTTGTGGGACCTCTCTGTAAGCAAACAGAAGGCAGGGTAGAAGGATGTCCCATCTTCGCCTGAGCTTTTCAGGTAATCCTTTGATCATACCCTTTAGGGTCTTGTTGAATCTCTCAACAAGCCCATTGCATTGTGGGTGATAAGGAGTGCTGAACTTGTAGTTGACACCACATTCCTTCCACATAGCTGTCAAGTATCCTGACATGAAGTTGGTACCTCTGTCAGAAACCACCTCCTTAGGAAACCCCACTCTGGAGAATACTCCCAGCAGGGCCCTGGCCACAACAGGTGCTGTAGTGGTCCTAAGGGGAATTGCCTCTGGATACCTGGTGGCATGATCCACTAACACCAGTATAAATCTGTGCCCAGATGCAGTGGGAGGATCCATGGGACCCACTATATCTATTCCCACTCTTTCAAAGGGGACCCCCACCACAGGTAGTGGTATCAGGGGGGCCTTTGTTGTGCCACCTGATTTGCCACTGGCTTGGCAGGTTACACAGGAGCGACAAAACTCCTTGGTATCTTCATTCATGTGAGGCCAGTGAAAGTGAGGGACAAGCCTGTCCCAGGTCTTGTTCTGGCCTAAGTGTCCTGCTAGAGGAATATCATGGGCCAAGGTAAGAAGGAAGCCCCTAAATTGCAGAGGTATAACCAACCTCCTGGTTGCACCAGGTTTCGGGTCTCTAGCCTCTGAATAAAGGAGCCCATCATCCCAATACACTTTATGGGTACCTTGAGCATTCCCAGCAGCTTCAGCAGCAGCCAGCTGTCTGAGGGGTTCAAGAGATGGACAGGATAACTGAGCCTGCCCCAAGTCAGCCCTGGAAGGTCCCCCTGTCCCCAGAAACTCAACCTGATCAGGTTCAAGCTCTTCAGGGACAGTTCCTTCAGGGTCCTCTAGATCATCTTCCTGGGAAGGCTGATCATCACTTGTAGGCGGCAGGGGGAAGGCACAGCCTTAACCCTCCTGTTCTTCTTCTTGGTAGGTGCTTGGTCCATTGTTCCAGGATCCAAGACCTGTGGTTCAGTAAGGCACTTTTTGGCCTGTGACCTGGTCACAGCAAGGGCATGTGGTGATATACCTAACATCTCTGCATGTGTCCTGTACTCCACTTCTGACCATAGAGAACTCTCTAGGTCATTGCCCAACAAACATTCTACTGGGAGGTCTGCACTAACCACAACCCTTTTGAGGCCAGTTACCCCTCCCCATGAGAAGTTAACAACTGCCACACTATGTGAAGTAGTGGCATTGCTGGCATTGGTCACCAGGTAGTTCTCACCTGGTATGTACTGTCCAGGGTCCACAAAGCCTGGTGTCACCATAGTGACACTGGCACATGTGTCCCTGTAGGCTTGAGCCCCTTTTGCATTTATTAAAGGAGTCTGTCTGTACTTGCCCAGATTACTGGGGCTCACAGTCAGGGACAAATCCATGTCCTCATCACAGATCAAGACTGCCTGTGTCAGGGTTCTGTCTAAGTCAGAATCTCCTTCAGTTCCCATAGTGATTCCCACTACACCCTTTGTTTGGGGACCAACACTGCTAACAGTAGTACTGGGAGCAGGTGCCTTAGGGGCAACAGTGTTGGGGGCTCCACCCTTCTTACAATCACTAGTTCAGTGAGTTGTATTCTTGCAAGATTTGCACCAGGGTTTCTTTGGACCTTCTTTCTTCTTCCCTTTAGGCTGGGACCCACCCTCGTTAGTACTAGTTTGGGGCCCTGTTGAAGACTTCTGGTCTTTAGATTTCTGATCTCCACCCTTTTGGTCTGTTTTCTTCTGATCACCCCCTTGGCCCTGGTTCTGGTTCTTTTGCTTAACCCTGGTTCTGACCCATTTGTCTGCCTTCTTTCCCAATTCTTGGGGAGAGGTCAGATCTGAGTCAACCAAGTGTTGATGCAGTTGCTGGTTCTGACAGTTATTTAAAATCTGTTCTCTCATCATCAAATTGTACAATCCTGTATAATCAGATACCTTACTTCCCAGCAACCAACCCTCCAAAGCCTTAGTAGCACATTCAATGTATTCAGACCAGTCCTGAGTCTGTGTCTTCTGGGTGTCTCTGAACATTAACCTGTACTGTTCAGTGGTTTAGCCTAACCCATCAACTAGGACACTCTTCAGGGCTCTGTAGTTTCTGACATCCTCCTCCCTAACAGTCAGGAGTCTATCTCTGCCTCTTCCTTCAAAGGAGAGCCATAAGATTGCTGCCCACTGGTCTTCAGGAACCTGCTGCACTTTGCAGGCTCTCTCAAGAGCAGTCATCCATTTGTGGATGTCATCCCCACTTTTGTAGGGGGGCACAACCTTGGACAGGTTCCTATTGTCAAAGACCCTATCTTTGTCCTTAGGGACAATGCTGCCACCAGTGGGTATAGACCCACTCTCCTTAGGTTGCCTAGCCTTGTTCAGTTTCTCTTCCATCAGGGCTACTTCTAGCTCCTGTCTCCTGATCCTCAGCTGAGCTTCCTGCATTCTGGCCTCATGTTCCCTCCTCTGAGGGGTGGTCATCCTCCTTCTGGAGTGACCTTGAGAGCCTCTAGAGGCATGGGAAGCATTAGATTCACCTGAGTGATTCCTTTGCCTCCCAAGCCCCTGGTTAAGTCCACTGGGGAGATCCAATGGGATGATCCCATTGTCAGTCCCCAATAGCCTTAGGTTAGCTGGGCCACGTATAACACTTGGCACTGGGCTAGTTCTCCCTTCATCCCCACTAACATCTGTATCCCTATCACTTTCATCCTCTGTAGTATGAATCTCATCTAAGGGGTGATTATTGGAAAGGGGTACCTCAGTAGCATCTTCAGAAGGGGGGCCTCCTGTTCCAGTCCCTAAGGGGCCTAACTGGGAGGCTTTCTTGAGAGCTTTCTGATCTTCATCAGCCTGTAAAAGCTCTCTGAGTTCAGCAGAAGTAGGGTTCTTGGGCTGTTTAAGGCCCCTGATATTTGCCAACTGCCTGAGCTCATTTTGATTTAGGGTAGCAAAGAGAGTTGGTGCCCTCTGGGGGTCACTCTCGACAGAGATGGGTACCTTGGACCCCTCTGCCCCCTCCATTGCTCTTAAGTGTGGGTGGATGTGTTGCAATCTACCTACACTTGGGTTTACCTACTAAACCTATATAGTAGTTGTAGTCAGGGTGTGCTACTCCCTTTGCTCTACAACAACTAAGTTCAGTAGAACTTAAGTATATCTATCTTGTTTTATATGTACCTACAGGTACCTATGTGATCTTTCAATTGGTAACAAAGAGATTACAATGGTAAAACACAGCAAGCTCAAATCCAACCGCTGCTCACCAATGTGAGAAGTTGGCCTGGTATATGATGTTCACTAGTTAAAGTGACCACCTTGTACCATGCCAAGCAACCCTTATGGTGTGGTTGTAAGTCAACCTTTTCGGACTAGCTGCCCTAGTGGTAGCGTAGGCTAAGCAGTCTTTGAGGCTAAACTCGTTAAAGCGTGTTAAGCAGGCTGTTTTACCAAATGTAACCCCCCTTTATACCAATGAAAGGACACCACACAGATATATATTCAAAATATATATATATTTATTTCTCAAAGTATCCCCTAGACTCTTTATGAGCACAGGAGCACAAATCGTTAAACAAGACAACGTTATAATATACAGAAGTTGCACTTTATATGGTAGGCCCTGGTGGCCTCTCAAACCATATACTAAAATAGTGGTATAAGTATCACGAACAGGAAAGGGAAAAGGCCTAGGGCCTCTAGAATCACTGGGCCTACAAGGAGCTAACTTCAGTTAGTGACCAGGAGGTCCACGGGTTGCGCGTGCAGTGAGGAAAGTTACACGCGGGCTCCCATAGGTTTTCAATGGGTGCGTAAAAGTTAGAAAGTTACTGTAGAAAGGGTCTTCTGGGTGGACTATGATCTTAAGATTGGAAACACAGACACTAGAGATGATTCTCTACACTTGGGCACCGGAGTGCCAGCTTTACCTCACCCACAGGAAGCGGGTGCATATGTCTCGAAGTGCGTCGGGTTTCTTCTATCGATTCAATGGAGCCTGATGACAAAGATGCTGCAGGCGGTCGGTCCAGAAGAGCTGCGTTGGATCCACGGGTGGATCAGAGTTGTAGAAGACCTGAAAGCAGAGGGGACAGTGTTCACAGTCACTAGCCAGTGACCGGTGTGGCACCAGGTAGGTACCAGGCGATGTCGGGTGCAAAAAGGTGGTTAGGTGTAGCTTGCCTCCGCAGCCACGCGGTCCCTGAAGGTTGACGACATCCAGGAGTCGAGTCACGAGATGTCCCACGCAGGCTCTCGCTGTCGGCGGTGTCGGCGACTCGAAAGAAGCAAACAAGCCTTGGCAAAGGCAGGTGTCGTGGAAGTTCAAGAAAGCTGATTGTTCTGACCAGCAAGGTCAGAGGGGCTGCTCTTTTGGAGAGCAGCTAGGGCCAGTCTGGAGCAACCAGACCAGCGTAGTTGATTTCAAAGTTCGTCGCCAAAATGGCCACTAGCCAACGGGCCAGGGACCGGGCAGGCGCGTCGAGATGCAAAGTGCAGAGGGGCCCCACGCAGATCGTGGAGATGCTGGAGGGCTCACCTTTGGTGCAGATGCTGCTCGGTGGTTGGGCTTCTCAGGACTCAAAGCACAACTTGGAGGGAGCCTCTGTCGTTGCGCTTGCAGCTTGTCGTCGGTCTTCCAAGATGGCTGGCTCCACGTGTCTCGGTGCCTCCACGGGTTCCTTCTTTGCAGGGACTGTGGATCGGGCTGTGAGAGGTCTGGAGGTCCAGGTCTTCTCGGGCTCTGGGCTCGGGCTCCGGCAGGAGGCGGCGGCAAAGCAGACGTTGGATAGCTGGTTGGTGCTTGCGTTAGCAAGATGGTCACTCCCTGACCATAGGGCAGATTTCCTTCAGTCCTCTGTGCAGCAGAGCGTCGAAGTTCCCGTCTTCTTCTTGTTGTTAAGTTGATTCCAGGATGTCTGAAGTCTTAGGACACAGCTCCTACCTTTAAGCGGATTCTAGGGGCCGGACTACCTGCTAGGTCCCTCCCTAAGGGTGGGACCAGGAAGGGGGGTGGTTACACCCCCAATCCTTTGTCCAGCTCACCCCAGGTCCGGGGCTGGTGTGCCCCAGGACCGGTTTGAACTGGCATATGCACCGAGGCTCCTTGTGAGCCTCAGGCATGTCTGGTTTCTTTCAAGCCCTACCTGACCAATACACAAAATCCTGTCTGGGGTGGTGCTCGCACCTCCCCTGGCAGGAAACCCTTTGTCCACGTCTCCCAAGCTGGAAGGACTCCCGTGTCTGTGGTGGCAGCATCCATTTTGTGGAGATGAGGCTATGTCTGATTTTACCCGGGTTTCAGGTACTGTACATGTCGTGTCCCTCTAGAAGGGTGGAATGCTAACCCCGTCGCCAGAATTGGTGAGGGGTTAGTATTCCAATTCGTATGACACCTTACTCGACATGTTTTGATAAAGCCAAACCAAAGATAGCATTTAACCGCGAGGTTCATAATGCACTTAAGAGTATATGGTATGGCGATATCTGGAAACGGTAGAAGGAAGTTGTTCCGACCACTGCAGACAGGCTCAGCTCATGCCAGAGCACTTTCTCACATGGAACCAAGCACTCTGCCTTCAGGATTATTAAGGCCTGCCATAGGAGTGACTTATAGGTTAACATGTGTCCCATTTAAGGTTAGGTATAGGTATACTACACCTAAGTAAGAGGTGGTTACACCAAATTACCCCAGCTGAGTGATCAGCCAGTTGTGTCAAATTTGTTAGGCCAAGCCTGGGGTGGCATAATACATGCTTCAGCCCCTGGCAGGCCTTAGATACACCAATGCCCTGGGTACCTAGTGTACACTGGTACAGGGGCTCACAGGGTGATCCAATTCCAATTGGTTATGCACCTAGGGTGCACAGTGTCAATTTAGTTAGAGAGAACAGCAGGCTGGGGGTCTGATTAGCAGGCCCACAGCCTCAATATGTCAAAAACCAGTGAAGCAAAAAGCAAAAATTTGGGGTGACCATAGGATAGCAGACCCTACTCTCCTACACCACTGCACTACCCTAAACTCTAAAACACTACCCCTACACTACACAAACACCAGTGCACTACCCTAAACCATAAAACACTACCCCCGGCATCACCCCCTACACTACATAAACACCACTGCACTACCCTAAGCCCTATACAACTACCCCCAGCATGACCCCCTACACTACCCAAACACCACTGCACTACCCTAACCCCTAAAACACTACCCCCAGCATGAACCCCCTACACTAACAAAACACCACTGCACTACCCTAAACCCTAAAACACTACCCCAGCACTACCCCTACACTACCCAAACACGACTGCACTACCATAAGCCCTAAAACACTACCCCCGCACAACCCCCTACACTACACACACACCATTGCACTACCCTAAACCCTAAATCTCTACCCCCAGCACGACCCCCTTCACTACCCAAGCACAACTGCACAACGCTAAACCCAAAAACACTCCCCCCAGCATGGCCCCCCTACACTACACAAACACCACTGCACTACCCTAAACCCTAAACCACAACCCCTGCAGTACACAAACACCACTGCACTACCCTCAACCCCAAAACACTACCCCCAGCATGACCCCCTACAATACACAAACACCACTGCACTACACTAAACCCTAAATCTACACCCAGCATGACCTCCCACACTACACAAACACCACTGTACTACCCTAAACCCTAAAACATTATCCCCAGCACAAACCCCTACACTACCCAAAGACCACTGCACTACCCTCAACCCTAAAACACTAACCCCAGCATGACACCCTACACTACCCAAACACCACTGCACTACCCTAAACCCTAAAACACTATCCCCAGTACAAACCCCTACACTACCCAAACACCACTGCACTACCCTAAACCCTAAAACACTGCCCCTTGCAGTACACAAACACCACTGAACTACCCTAAACCCTAAAACACTGCCCCCAGCATGAGCCCCCACACTATACAAACACCACTGCACTACCCTAAACCCTAAAACACTACCCCCAACATGACCCCCTACATTACACAAACACCACTGCACTACCCTAAATCCTAAAACACTACCACAGCACTACTCCCTACACTACCCAAACACCACTGCACTACCCTAAACCCTAAAACACTATCCCCAGCATGACCCCCTAAACTACACAAAAACCACTGGACTAAACTAAACCCTAAAACACTATCCCCAGCATGACCTCTACACTACACAAACACCACTGGACTAAACTAAACCCTAAAACACTAACCCCTGCACGACCCCCTACACTTCCCAAACACCACTGCACTATCCTAAACCTTAAAACACTACACCCAACAGTAAACAAACACCACTGCACTACACTAAACCCTAAAACACTAGCCCCAGCACGACCCCCTACACTACACAAACACGACTGCACTACCCTAAACCCTAAAACTCTACCCCCAGCACGACCCCCTTCACTACCCAAACACAACTGCACTACGCTAAACCCAAAACACTACCCCCAGTACCACCCACTACACTACCCAAAAACCACTGCACTAGCCTAAACTATAAAACATGACCCCCTACACTACACATCCACCACTGCACTACCCTAAACCCTAAAACACTATGCCCAGCCCGACCCCCTACACTACACAAACACCACTGCACTACCCTAAACCCTAAAACACTATCCCCAGTACAAACTCCTACACTACCCAAACACCACTGCACTACCCTAAACCCTAAAACACTAAACCCAGCATGACACCCTACACTACCCAAATACCACTGCACTACCCTACACTCTAAAACACTACCCCTACACTACACAAACACCAGTGCACTACCCTAAACCATAAAACACTACCCCCAGCATCACCCCCTACACTACATAAACACCACTGCACTACCCTAAGCCCTATACAACAACCCCCAGCATGACTCCCTACACTACACAAACACCACTGCACTACTCTAAACCCTAAAACACTATCCACAGCATGACCCCCTACACTATACAAACACCACTGCACTACCCTAAACTCTAAAACACTACCCCTACACTACACAAACACCAGTGCACTACCCTAAACCATAAAACACTACCCCCAGCATCACCCCCTACACTACATAAACACCACTGCACTACCCTAAGCCCTATACAACTACCCCAGCATGACCCCCTACACTACCCAAACACCACTGCACTACCCTAACCCCCTAAAACACTACCCCCAGCATGAACCCCCTACACTAACGAAACACCACTGCACTACCCTAAACCCTAAAACACTACCCCAGCACAACCCCTACACTACAGAAACACCACTGCACTACCCTAAACCCTAAAACACTACCCCCGCACAACCCCCTACACTACACAAACACCACTGCACTACCCTAAACCCTAAAACACATTACCCCAGCACGACCCCCTACACTACACAAACACCACTGCACTACCATAAACCCTAAACCACAACCCATGCAGTACACAAACACCACTGCACTACCCTCAACTCTAAAACACTACCCCCAGCATGACCCCCTACACTACACAAACACCACCGCACTACCCTAAACCCTAAAACACTACCCCCTACACTACACAAACACCACTGCATTACCATAAACCCTAAACCACAACCCATGCAGTACACAAACACCACTGCACTACCCTCAACTCTAAAACACTACCCCCAGCACGGCACCCTATACTACACAAACACCACTGCACTACCCTAAACCCTAAAACACTACCCCAGCACTACTCACTACACTACCCAAACACCACTGCACTACCCTAAACCCTGAAACACATTACCCCTGCACTACCCCCTACACTTCCCAAACACCACTGCACTATCCTAAACCTTAAAACACTACACCCAACAGTAAACAAACACCACTGCACTACACTAAACCCTAAAACACTAGCCCCAGCACGACCCCCTACACTACACAAACACCACTGCACTACCCTAAACCCTAAAACACTAGCCCCTACACTACACAAACACCAGTGCACTACCCTAAACCCTAAAACACTACCCCCAGCACGACCCCCTTCACTACCCAAACACAACTGCACTACGCTAAACCCAAAACACTACCCCAGTACTACCCACTACACTACCCAAAAACCACTGCACTAGCCTAAACTATAAAACATGACCCCTACACTACACATCCACCACTGCACTACCCTAAACCCTAAAACACTATGCCCAGCCCGACCCCCTACACTACACAAACACCACTGCACTACCCTAAACCCTAAAACACTTTCCCAAGTACAAACCCCTACTCTACCCAAACACCACTGCACTACCCTAAACCCTAAAACACTGCCCCCTGCAGTACACAAACACCACTGAACTACCCTAAACCCTAAAACACTACCCCCAGCATGACCCCCAACACTATACAAACACCACTGCACTACCCTAAACCCTAAAACACTACCCCCTACAGTACACAAACACCACTGCACTACCCTACTACCCTAAACCCTAAAACACTACCCCCAACATGACCCCCTACATTACACAAACACCACTGCGCTACCCTAAATCCTAAAACACTACCACAGCACTACTCCCTACACTACCCAAACACCACTGCACTACCCTAAACCCTAAAACATTATCCCCAGCACGAACCCCTACACTACACAAACACCACTGGACTACCCTAAACCCTAAAACACTACCCCAAGCACGACCCCCTAAACTACCCAAACACCACTGCACTACCCTAAACCCTAAAACACTACCCCCAGCACGACTCCCTACACTTCCCAAACACCACTGCACTATACTAAACCCTAAATCTACCCGCAGCATGACCTCCCACACTACACAAACACCACTGTACTACAATAAACCCTAAAACACTATCCCCAGCACAAACCCCTACACTACCCAAACACCACTGCACTAAACTAAACCCTAAAACACTAACCCCAGCATGACACCCTACACTACCCAAACACCACTGCATTACCCTATACCCTAAAACATGACTCCCTACACTTCCCAAACACCACTGCACTACCCTAATCCCTAAAACACTACCCCCAGCATGACCCCCTACACTACACAAAAACCACTGCACTACCCTAAACCCTAAAACACTACCCCCAGCACGACTCCCTACACTTCCCAAACACCACTGCACTCCCTAAACCTTAAAAGACTACACCCAACAGTAAACAAACACCACTGCACTACCCTAAACCCTAAAACACTAGCCCCAGCACGACCCCCAACACTACACAAACACCACTGCACTACCCTAAACCCTAAAACACTACCCCCTTCACTACCCAAACACAACTGCACTATGCTAAACCCAAAACACTACCCCCAGTACCACCCACTACACTACCCAAAAACCACTGCACTAGCCTAAACCATAAAACATGACCCCCTACACTACACATCCACCACTGCACTACCCTAAACCCTAAAACACTATGCCCAACCCGACCCCCTACACTACACAAACACCACTGCACTACCCTAAACCCTAAAACACTATCCCCAGTACAAACCCCTACACTACCCAAACACCACTGCACTACCCTAAACCCTAAAACACTAAACCCAGCATGACACACTACACTACCCAAACACCACTGCACTACCCTATACCCTAAAACATTACTCCCTACACTACACAAACACCACTGCACTACCCTAAACCCTAAAGCACTATCCACAGCATGACCCCATACACTATACAAACACCACTTGTGAGAAGTTGGCCTGGTATATGATGTTCACTACTTAAAGTGACCACCTTGTACCATGCCAAGCAACCCTTATGGTGTGGTTGTAAGTCAACCTTTTCGGACTAGCTGCCCTAGTGGTAGCGTAGGCTAAGCAGTCTTTGAGGCTAAACTCGTTAAAGCGTGTTAAGCAGGCTGTTTTACCAAATGTAACCCCCCTTTATACCAATGAAAGGACACCACACAGATATATATTCAAAATATATATGTATTTATTTCTCAAAGTATCCCCTAGACTCTTTATGAGCACAGGAGCACAAATCGTTAAACAAGACAACGTTATAATATACAGAAGTTGCACTTTATATGGATGGGCCCTGGTGGCCACTCAAACCATATACTAAAATAGTGGTATAAGTATCACGAACAGGAAAGGGAAAAGGCCTAGGGCCTCTAGAATCGCTGGGCCTACAAGGAGCTAACTTCAGTTAGTGACCAGGAGGTCCACGGGTTGCGCGTGCAGTGAGGAAAGTTACACGCGAGCTCCCATAGGTTTTCAATGGGTGCGTAAAAGTTAGAAAGTTACTGCAGAAAGGGTCTTCTGGGTGGACTATGATCTTAAGATTGGAAACACAGACACTAGAGATGATTCTCTACACTTGGGCACCGGAGTGCCAGCTTTACCTCACCCACAGGATGCGGGTGCATAGGTCTCGAAGTGCGTCGGGTTTCTTCAATCAATTCAATGGAGCCTGATGACAAAGATGCTGCAGGCGGTCGGTCCAGAAGAGCTGCGTTGGATCCACGGGTGGATCGGAGTTGTAGAAGACCTGAAAGCAGAGGGGACAGTGTTCACAGTCACTAGCCAGTGACCGGCGTGGCACCAGGTAGGTACCAGGCGATGTCGGGTGCAAACAGGTGGTTAGGTGTAGCTTGTCTCCGCAGCCACGCGGTCCCTGAAGGTCGACGACGTCCAGGAGTCGAGTCACGAGATGTCCCACGCAGGCTCTCGCTGTCGGCGGTTTCGGCGACTCGAAAGCAGCAAACAAGCCTTGGCAAAGGCAGGAGTCGGGGAAGTTCAAGAAAGCTGATTGTTCTGACCAGCAAGGTCAGAGGGGCTGCTCTTTTGGAGAGCAGCTAGGGCCAGTCTGGAGCAACCAGACTAGCGTCGTTGATTTCAAAGTTCGTTGCCAAAATGGCCACTAGCCAACGGGCCAGGGACCGGGCAGGCGCGTCGAGATGCAAAGTGCAGAGGGGCCCCACGCAGATCGTGGAGATGCTGGAGGGCTCACCTTTGGTGCAGATGCCCCAGTACAAACCCCTACACTACCCAAACACCACTGCACTACCCTAAACCCTAAAACACTGCCCCCTGCAGTATACAAACACCACTGAACTACCCTAAACCCTAAAACACTACCCCCAGCATGACCCCCAACACTATACAAACACCACTGCACTACCCTAAACCCTAAAACACTACCCCCTACAGTACACAAACATCACTGCACTACCCTACTACCCTAAACCCTAAAACACTACCCCCAACATGACCCCCTACATTACACAAACACCACTGCACTACCCTAAATCCTAAAACACTACCACAGCACTACTCCCTACACTACCCAAACACCACTGCACTACCCTAAACCCTAAAACATTATCCCCAGCACGACCCCCTACACTACACAAACACAACTGGACTACCCTAAACCCTAAAACACTACCCCAAGCACGACCCCCTAAACTACCCAAACACCACTGCACTACCCTAAACCCTAAAACACTACCCCCAGCACACCTCCCTACACTTCCAAAACACCACTGCACTATACTAAACCCTAAATCTACCCGTAGCATGACCTCCCACACTACACAAACACCACTGTACTACAATAAACCCTAAAACACTATCCCCAGCACAAACCCCTACACTACCCAAACACCACTGCACTAAACTAAACCCTAAAACACTAACCCCAGCATGACACCCTACACTACCCAAACACCACTGCATTACCCTATACCCTAAAACATGACTCCCTACACTTCCCAAACACCACTGCACTACCCTAATCCCTAAAACACTACCCCCAGCATGACCCCCTATACTACACAAAAACCACTGCACTACCCTAAACCCTAAAACACTACCCCCAGCACGACCCCCTACATTTCCCAAACACCACTGCACTCCCTAAACCTTAAAACACTACACCCAGCAGTAAACAAACACCACTGCACTACCCTAAACCCTAAAACACTAGCCCCAGCACGACCCCCTACACTACACAAACACCACTGCACTACCCTAAACCCTAAAACACTACCCCCTACACTACACAAACACCAGTGCACTACCCTAAACCCTAAAACACTACCCCCAGCACGACCCCCTTCACTACCCAAACACAACTGCACTACGCTAAACCCAAAACACTACCCCCAGTACCACCCACTACACTACCCAAAAACCACTGCACTAGCCTAAACCATAAAACATGACCCCCTACACTACACATCCACCACTGCACTACCCTAAACCCTAAAACACTATGCCCAGCCCGACCCCCTACACTACACAAACACCACTGCACTACCCTAAACCCTAAAACACTATCCCCAGTACAAACCCCTACACTACCCAAACACCACTGCACTACCCTAAACCCTAAAACACTAAACCCAGCATGACACACTACACTACCCAAACACCACTGCACTACCCTATACCCTAAAACATGACTCCCTACACTACACAAACACCACTGCACTACCCTAAACCCTAAAGCACTATCCACAGCATGACCCCCTACACTATACAAACACCACTTGTGAGAAGTTGGCCTGGTATATGATGTTCACTAGTTAAAGTGACCACCTTGTACCATGCCAAGCATCCCTTATGGTGTGGTTGTAAGTCAACCTTTTCGGACTAGCTGCCCTAGTGGTAGCGTAGGCTAAGCAGTCTTTGAGGCTAAACTCGTTAAAGCGTGTTAAGCAGGCTGTTTTACCAAATGTAACCCCCCTTTATACCAATGAAAGGACACCACACAGATATATATTCAAAATATATATGTATTAATTTCTCAAAGTATCCCCTAGACTCTTTATGAGCACAGAAGCACAAATCGTTAAACAAGACAACGTTCTAATATACAGAAGTTGCACTTTATATGGATGGGCCCTGGTGGCCACTCAAACCATATACTAAAATAGTGGTATGAGTATCACGAACAGGAAAGGGAAAAGGCCTAGGGCCTCTAGAATCACTGGGCCTACAAGGAGCTAACTTCAGTTAGTGACCAGGAGGTCCACGGGTTGCGCCTGCAGTGAGGAAAGTTACACGCGGGCTCCCATAGGTTTTCAATGGGTGCGTAAAAGTTAGAAAGTTACTGCAGAAAGGGTCTTCTGGGTGGACTATGATCTTAAGATTGGAAACACAGACACTAGAGATGATTCTCTAAACTTGGGCACCGGAGTGCCAGCTTTACCTCACCCACAGGAAGCGGGTGCATAGGTCTCGAAGTGCGTCGGGTTTCTTCAATCGATTCAATGGAGCCTGATGACAAAGATGCTGCAGGCGGTCGGTCCAGAAGAGCTGCGTTGGATCCACGGGTGGATAGGAGTTGTAGAAGACCTGAAAGCAGAGGGGACAGTGTTCACAGTCACTAGCCAGTGACCGGTGTGGCACCAGGTAGGTACCAGGCGATGTCGGGTGCAAAAAGGTGGTTAGGTGTAGCTTGCCTCCGCAGCCACGCGGTCCCTGAAGGTTGACGACATCCAGGAGTCGAGTCACGAGATGTCCCACGCAGGCTCTCGCTGTCGGCGGTGTCGGCGACTCGAAAGAAGCAAACAAGCCTTGGCAAAGGCAGGAGTCGTGGAAGTTCAAGAAAGCTGATTGTTCTGACCAGCAAGGTCAGAGGGGCTGTTCTTTTGGAGAGCAGCTAGGGCCAGTCTGGAGCAACCAGACCAGCGTAGTTGATTTCAAAGTTCGTCGCCAAAATGGCCACTAGCCAACGGGCCAGGGACCGGGCAGGCGCGTCGAGATGCAAAGTGCAGAGGGGCCCCACGCAGATCGTGGAGATGCTGGAGGGCTCACCTTTGGTGCAGATGCTGCTCGGTGGTTGGGCTTCTCAGGACCCAAAGCACAACTTGGAGGGAGCCTCTGTCGTTGCGCTTGCAGATTGTCGTCGGTCTTCTAAGATGGCTGGCTCCACGTGTCTCGGTGCCTCCACAGGTTCCTTCTTTGCAGGGACTGTGGATCGGGCTGTGAGAGGTCTGGAGGTCCAGGTCTTGTCGGGCTCTGGGCTCGGGCGCCGGCAGGAGGCGGCGGCAAAGCAGACGTTGGATAGCTGGTTGGTGCTTGCGTTAGCAAGATGGTCACTCCCTGACCATAGGGGAGATTTCCTTCAGTCCTCTGTGCAGCAGAGCGTCGAAGTTCCCGTCTTCTTCTTGTTGTTAAGTTGATTCCAGGATGTCTGAAGTCTTAGGACACAGCTCCTACCTTTAAGCGGATTCTAGGGGCCGGACTACCTGCTAGGTCCCTCCCTAAGGGTGGGACCAGGAAGGGGGGTGGTTACATCCCCAATCCTTTGTCCAGCTCGCCCCAGGTCCGGGGCTGGTGTGCCCCAGGACCGGTTTGAACTGGCATATGCACGAGGCTCCTTGTGAGCCTCAGGCATGTCTGGTTTCTTTCAAGCCCTACCTGACCAATACACAAAATCCTGTCTGGGGTGGTGCTCGCACCTCCCCTGGCAAGAAACCCTTTGACCACGTCTCCCAAGCTGGAAGGACTCCCAGCAGCAGGAGGGCAGACTTGTGTCTGTGGTGGCAGCATCCATTTTGTGGAGCTGAGGCTATGTCTGATTTTACCCGGGTTTCAGGTACTGTACATGTCGTGTCCCTCTAGAAGGGTGGAATGCTAACCCCGTCGCCAGAATTGGCGAGGGGTTACTATTCCAATTCGTATGACACCTTACTCGACATGTTTTGATAAAGCCAAACCAAAGATAGCATTTAACCGCGAGGTTCATAATGCACTTAAGAGTATATGGTATGGCGATATCTGGAAACGGTAGAAGGAAGTTGTTCCGACCACTGCAGACAGGCTCAGCTCATGCCAGAGCACCATCTCACATGGAACTAAGCACTCTGCCTTCAGGATTATTAAGGCCTGCCATAGGAGTGACTTATAGGTTAATTGTGTCCCATTTAAGGTTAGGTATAGGTATACTACACCTAAGTAAGAGGTGGTTACACCAACTTACCCCAGCTGAGTGATCAGCCAGTTGTGTCAAATTTGTTAGGCCAAGCCTGGGGTGGCACAATACATGCTTCAGCCCCTGGCAGGCCTTAGATACACCAATGCCCTGGGTACCTAGTGCACACTGGTACAGGGGCTCACAGGGTGATCCAATTCCAATTGGTTATGCACCTAGGGTGCACAGTGTCAATTTAGTTAGAGAGAACAGCAGGCTGGGGGTCTGATTAGCAGGCCCACAGCCTCAATATGTCAAAAACCAGTGAAGCAAAAAGCAAAAATTTGGGGTGACCATAGGATAGCAGACCCTACTCTCCTACACAACCCCCCCCCCAAACGCAGGGACATTAAACTAGCCTTGACCATTCTCGTCTTCATGTCCTAAGTGGAAGTACCTGGAGAGGCCATCTGCATTCCCATGGTCTGTACCTGGCCGGTGCTCCACTGTAAAGTCCATCCCCTGTAGGGAAATGGACCACCTAAGCAGTTTGGGGTTTTCAGCCTTCATCTGATTTAGCCACAAGAGGGGCTTATGGTCGGTCTGAATCTTGAAGTGAGTGCCAAACAAGTATGGCCTCAGCTTCTTCAGGGCCCACACCACAGCAAAGGCCTCCCTCTCAAGAGCTGACCAATTCTTCTCTCTGGGGGTCAACCTTCTGATAATAAAAGCAATGGGTTGGTCTTGACCATATACATTAAGTTGTGACAGCACAGCTCCCACACCCAACTCAGAAGCATCTGTTTGGACAATAAACTCTTTGGAGTAGTCAGGACTTTTCAGGATAGGTGCAGAGCACATGGCCTTCTTCAGGTCATCAAATGCCTTTTGACAGCTTACTGTCCACTGAACCTTTTTGGGCATCTTCTTGGATGTCAGATCATTAAGAGGAGTCACAATGGACCCATAGTTCTTAACAAACTTCCTGTAGTACCCAGTCAAGCCCAAGAAAGCTCGAACTTGAGTCTGGGTGGTTGGAGGGGACCAGTCCTTGATGGATTGTATCTTACTCTCCAGTGGTTGAACTTGGCCTCCACCTACAAGGTGGCCCAAATACACAACCTTACTCTGCCCTATCTGGCACTTAGTAGCCTTGATAGTGAGGCCTGCCTTTTGCAGAGCCTCAAGTACCTTCTTCAGGTGGATCAGGTGATCCTCCCAGGTGGAGCTAAAGAAAGCAATGTCATCAAGATATGCTGCACAAAAGTCATCCAACCCAGTAAGGACTTGATTCACCAACCTTTGGAAGGTGGCAGGTGCATTCTTCAGACCAAAGGGCATCACCAAAAATTGATAATGCCCACCTGGGGTTAAGAATGCTGTTTTGGCCTTAGACTCCTCAGCTAATCTGATTTGCCAATAGCCAGCTGTCAAGTCAAATGTGCTCAAAAGTTTAGCAGAAGCTAGTTTGTCTATGAGCTCATCTGCCCTTGGAATAGGATGTGCATCTGTCCTAGTGACAGCATTGAGTCCTCTGTAATCCACACAGAACCTCATCTCTCTCTTGCCATCTTTGGTGTGAGGTTTGGGGACCAGAACCACTGGGCTAGCCCAGGGGCTCTCTGAGGGTTCAATGACACCCAATTCCAGCATTTTGTGTACCTCAGCCTTTATACAGTCCCTGACGTGGTCAGTTTGTCTGTAAAGTTTGTTCTTTACAGGCAGACTGTCACCAGTGTCCACCACATGGGTACACCAGTCAGTTTGGCTAGGTATCAAGGAAAACATGTGTTGAAATGATTGTAGAACCTGTCTACATTCAATCTGCTGATGATCAGTGAGGTTGCCTCCAAGGGTCACTCCTTCAACTGAGCCATCTTCAGGGTTCTGAGACAACAGGTCTGGGAGAGGGTCACTCTCTTCCTCCTGTCCTTCATCTGTAGCCATGAGCAAGCCCATGTCTGCCCTGTCAACATATGCTTTAAACCTGTTAACATGGAGTACCCTGTGGGGACTCCTGGGAGTTCCTAGGTCCACCAAGTAGGTAACCTCTCCCTTCTTTTCCAGGATTGTATGGGGTCCAGATCATGTGTCTTGGAGTGCTGCTGGGGCCACTGGCTCCAACACCCATACCTTCTGTCCTGGCTGAAACTCAACCAAGACAGCCTTTTGGTCATGCCAAGCTTTCTGTAAGGCCTGGCTTGCCTCAAGGTTTTTGGATGCCTTCTCCATATACTCAGCCATCCTGGAGCGGAGACCAAGTACATAGTCCACTATGTCTTGTTTAGGCTTTTTGAGAGGTAACTCCCATCCTTCCTTCACTAAACACAGTGGGCCTCTTACAAGGTGCCCAAACAACAATTCAAAGGGGCTGTAGCCAACTCCTTTTTGTGGGACCTCTCTGTAAGCAAACAGAAGGCAGGGTAGAAGGATGTCCCATCTTCGCCTGAGCTTTTCAGGTAATCCTTTGATCATACCCTTTAGGGTCTTGTTGAATCTCTCAACAAGCCCATTGCATTGTGGGTGATAAGGAGTGCTGAACTTGTAGTTGACACCACATTCCTTCCACATAGCTGTCAAGTATCCTGACATGAAGTTGGTACCTCTGTCAGAAACCACCTCCTTAGGAAACCCCACTCTGGAGAATACTCCCAGTAGGGCCCTGGCCACAACAGGTGCTGTAGTGGTCCTAAGGGGAATTGCCTCTGGATACCTGGTGGCATGATCCACTAACACCAGTATAAATCTGTGCCCAGATGCAGTGGGAGGATCCATGGGACCCACTATATCTATTCCCACTCTTTCAAAGGGGACCCCCACCACAGGTAGTGGTATCAGGGGGGCCTTTGTTGTGCCACCTGATTTGCCACTGGCTTGGCAGGTTACACAGGAGCGACAAAACTCCTTGGTATCTTCATTCATGTGAGGCCAGTGAAAGTGAGGGACAAGCCTGTCCCAGGTCTTGTTCTGGCCTAAGTGTCCTGCTAGAGGAATATCATGGGCCAAGGTAAGAAGGAAGCCCCTAAATTGCAGAGGTATAACCAACCTCCTGGTTGCACCAGGTTTCGGGTCTCTAGCCTCTGAATAAAGGAGCCCATCATCCCAATACACTTTATGGGTACCTTGAGCATTCCCAGCAGCCTCAGCAGCAGCCAGCTGTCTGAGGGGTTCAAGAGATGGACAGGATAACTGAGCCTGCCCCAAGTCAGCCCTGGAAGGTCCCCCTGTCCCCAGAAACTCAACCTGATCAGGTTCAAGCTCTTCAGGGACAGTTCCTTCAGGGTCCTCTAGATCATCTTCCTGGGAAGGCTGATCATCACTTGTAGGCGGCAGGGGGAAGGCACAGCCTTAACCCTCCTGTTCTTCTTCTTGGTAGGTGCTTGGTCCATTGTTCCAGGATCCAAGACCTGTGGTTCAGTAAGGCACTTTTTGGCCTGTGACCTGGTCACAGCAAGGGCATGTGGTGATATACCTAACATCTCTGCATGTGTCCTGTACTCCACTTCTGACCATAGAGAACTCTCTAGGTCATTGCCCAACAAACATTCTACTGGGAGGTCTGCACTAACCACAGCCCTTTTGAGGCCAGTTACCCCTCCCCATGAGAAGTTAACAACTGCCACACTATGTGAAGTAGTGGCATTGCTGGCATTGGTCACCAGGTAGTTCTCCCCTGGTATGTACTGTCCAGGGTCCACAAAGCCTGGTGTCACCATAGTGACACTGGCACATGTGTCCCTGTAGGCTTGAGCCCCTTTTTCATTTATTAAAGGAGTCTGTCTGTACTTGCCCAGATTACTGGGGCTCACAGTCAGGGACAAATCCATGTCCTCATCACAGATCAAGACTGCCTGTGTCAGGGTTCTGTCTAAGTCAGAATCTCCTTCAGTTCCCATAGTGATTCCCACTACACCCTTTGTTTGGGGACCAACACTGCTAACAGTAGTACTGGGAGCAGGTGCCTTAGGGGCAACAGTGTTGGGGGCTCCACCCTTCTTACAATCACTAGTTCAGTGAGTTGTATTCTTGCAAGATTTGCACCAGGGTTTCTTTGGACCTTCTTTCTTCTTCCCTTTAGGCTGGGACCCACCCTCGTTAGTACTAGTTTGGGGCCCTGTTGAAGACTTCTGGTCTTTAGATTTCTGATCTCCACCCTTTTGGTCTGTTTTCTTCTGATCACCCCCTTGGCCCTGGTTCTGGTTCTTTTGCTTAACCCTGGTTCTGACCCATTTGTCTGCCTTCTTTCCCAATTCTTGGGGAGAGGTCAGATCTGAGTCAACCAAGTGTTGATGCAGTTGCTGGTTCTGACAGTTATTTAAAATCTGTTCTCTCATCATCAAATTGTACAATCCTGTATAATCAGATACCTTACTTCCCAGCAACCAACCCTCCAAAGCCTTAGTAGCACATTCAATGTATTCAGACCAGTCCTGAGTCTGTGTCTTCTGGGTGTCTCTGAACATTAACCTGTACTGTTCAGTGGTTTAGCCTAACCCATCAACTAGGACACTCTTCAGGGCTCTGTAGTTTCTGACATCCTCCTCCCTAACAGTCAGGAGTCTATCTCTGCCTCTTCCTTCAAAGGAGAGCCATAAGATTGCTGCCCACTGGTCTTCAGGAACCTGCTGCACTTTGCAGGCTCTCTCAAGAGCAGTCATCCATTTGTGGATGTCATCCCCACTTTTGTAGGGGGGCACAACCTTGGACAGGTTCCTATTGTCAAAGACCCTATCTTTGTCCTTAGGGACAATGCTGCCACCAGTGGGTATAGACCCACTCTCCTTAGGTTGCCTAGCCTTGTTCAGTTTCTCTTCCATCAGGGCTACTTCTAGCTCCTGTCTCCTGATCCTCAGCTGAGCTTCCTGCATTCTGGCCTCATGTTCCCTCCTCTGAGGGGTGGTCATCCTCCTTCTGGAGTGACCTTGAGAGCCTCTAGAGGCATGGGAAGCATTAGATTCACCTGAGTGATTCCTTTGCCTCCCAAGCCCCTGGTTAAGTCCACTGGGGAGATCCAATGGGATGATCCCATTGTCATTCCCCAATAGCCTTAGGTTAGCTGGGCCACGTATAACACTTGGCACTGGGCTAGTTCTCCCTTCATCCCCACTAACATCTGTATCCCTATCACTTTCATCCTCTGTAGTATGAATCTCATCTAAGGGGTGATTATTGGAAAGGGGTACCTCAGTAGCATCTTCAGAAGGGGGGCCTCCTGTTCCAGTCCCTAAGGGGCCTAACTGGGAGGCTTTCTTGAGAGCTTTCTGATCTTCATCAGCCTGTAAAAGCTCTCTGAGTTCAGCAGAAGTAGGGTTCTTGGGCTGTTTAAGGCCCCTGATATTTGCCAACTGCCTGAGCTCATTTTGATTTAGGGTAGCAAAGAGAGTTGGTGCCCTCTGGGGGTCACTCTCGACAGAGATGGGTACCTTGGACCCCTCTGCCCCCTCCATTGCTCTTAAGTGTGGGTGGATGTGTTGCAATCTACCTACACTTGGGTTTACCTACTAAACCTATATAGTAGTTGTAGTCAGGGTGTGCTACTCCCTTTGCTCTACAACAACTAAGTTCAGTAGAACTTAAGTATATCTATCTTGTTTTATATGTACCTACAGGTACCTATGTGATCTTTCAATTGGTAACAAAGAGATTACAATGGTAAAACACAGCAAGCTCAAATCCAACCGCTGCTCACCAATGTGAGAAGTTGGCCTGGTATATGATGTTCACTAGTTAAAGTGACCACCTTGTACCATGCCAAGCAACCCTTATGGTGTGGTTGTAAGTCAACCTTTTCGGACTAGCTGCCCTAGTGGTAGCGTAGGCTAAGCAGTCTTTGAGGCTAAACTCGTTAAAGCGTGTTAAGCAGGCTGTTTTACCAAATGTAACCCCCCTTTATACCAATGAAAGGACACCACACAGATATATATTCAAAATATATATATATTTATTTCTCAAAGTATCCCCTAGACTCTTTATGAGCACAGGAGCACAAATCGTTAAACAAGACAACGTTATAATATACAGAAGTTGCACTTTATATGGATGGGCCCTGGTGGCCTCTCAAACCATATACTAAAATAGTGGTATAAGTATCACGAACAGGAAAGGGAAAAGGCCTAGGGCCTCTAGAATCACTGGGCCTACAAGGAGCTAACTTCAGTTAGTGACCAGGAGGTCCACGGGTTGCGCGTGCAGTGAGGAAAGTTACACGCGGGCTCCCATAGGTTTTCAATGGGTGCGTAAAAGTTAGAAAGTTACTGTAGAAAGGGTCTTCTGGGTGGACTATGATCTTAAGATTGGAAACACAGACACTAGAGATGATTCTCTACACTTGGGCACCGGAGTGCCAGCTTTACCTCACCCACAGGAAGCGGGTGCATAGGTCTCGAAGTGCGTCGGGTTTCTTCTATCGATTCAATGGAGCCTGATGACAAAGATGCTGCAGGCGGTCGGTCCAGAAGAGCTGCGTTGGATCCACGGGTGGATCAGAGTTGTAGAAGACCTGAAAGCAGAGGGGACAGTGGTCACAGTCACTAGCCAGTGACCGGCGTGGCACCAGGTAGGTACCAGGCGATGTCGGGTGCAAACAGGTGGTTAGGTGTAGCTTGTCTCCGCAGCCACGCGGTCCCTGAAGGTCGACGACGTCCAGGAGTCAAGTCACGAGATGTCCCACGCAGGCTCTCGCTGTCGGCGACTCGAAAGAAGCAAACAAGCCTTGGCAAAGGCAGGAGTTGTGGAAGTTCAAGAAAGCTGATTGTTCTGACCAGCAAGGTCAGAGGGGCTGCTCTTTTGGAGAGCAGCTAGGGCCAGTCTGGAGCAACTAGACCAGCATCGTTGATTTCAAAGTTCGTCGCCAAAATGGCCACTAGCCAACGGGCCAGGGACCGGGCAGGCTCGTCAAGATGCAAAGTGCAGAGGGGCCCCACGCAGATCGTGGAGATGCTGGAGGGCTCACTTTTGGTGCAGATGCTGCTCGGTGGTTGGGCTTCTCAGGACCCAAAGCACAACTTGGAGGGAGCCTCTGTCGTTGCGCTTGCAGCTTGTCGTCGGTCTTCCAAGATGGCTGGCTCCACGTGTCTCGGTGCCTCCACGGGTTCCTTCTTTGCAGGGACTGTGGATCGGGCTGTGAGAGGTCTGGAGGTCCAGGTCTTCTCGGGCTCTGGGCTCGGGCTCCGGCAGGAGGCGGCGGCAAAGCAGACGTTGGATAGCTGGTTGGTGCTTGCGTTAGCAAGATGGTCACTCCCTGACCATAGGGCAGATTTCCTTCAGTCCTCTGTGCAGCAGAGCATCGAAGTTCCCGTCTTCTTCTTGTTGTTAAGTTGATTCCAGGATGTCTGAAGTCTTAGGACACAGCTCCTACCTTTAAGCGGATTCTAGGGGCCGGACTACCTGCTAGGTCTCTCCCTAAGGATGGGACCAGGAAGGGGGGTGGTTACACCCCCAATCCTTTGTCCAGCTCACCCCAGGTCCGGGGCTGGTGTGCCCCAGGACCGGTTTGAACTGGCATATGCACCGAGGCTCCTTGTGAGCCTCAGGCATGTCTGGTTTCTTTCAAGCCCTACCTGACCAATACACAAAATCCTGTCTGGGGTGGTGCTCGCACCTCCCCTGGCAGGAAACCCTTTGTCCACGTCTCCCAAGCTGGAAGGACTCCCGTGTCTGTGGTGGCAGCATCCATTTTGTGGAGCTGAGGCTATGTCTGATTTTACCCGGGTTTCAGGTACTGTACATGTCGTGTCCCTCTAGAAGGGTGGAATGCTAACCCCGTCGCCAGAATTGGTGAGGGGTTAGTATTCCAATTCGTATGACACCTTACTCGACATGTTTTGATAAAGCCAAACCAAAGATAGCATTTAACCGCGAGGTTCATAATGCACTTAAGAGTATATGGTATGGCGATATCTGGAAACGGTAGAAGGAAGTTGTTCCGACCACTGCAGACAGGCTCAGCTCATGCCAGAGCACTTTCTCACATGGAACCAAGCACTCTGCCTTCAGGATTATTAAGGCCTGACATAGGAGTGACTTATAGGTTAACATGTGTCCCATTTAAGGTTAGGTATAGGTATACTACACCTAAGTAAGAGGTGGTTACACCAAATTACCCCAGCTGAGTGATCAGCCAGTTGTGTCAAATTTGTTAGGCCAAGCCTGGGGTGGCATAATACATGCTTCAGCCCCTGGCAGGCCTCAGATACACCAATGCCCTGGGTACCTAGTGTACACTGGTACAGGGGCTCACAGGGTGATCCAATTCCAATTGGTTATGCACCTAGGGTGCACAGTGTCAATTTAGTTAGAGAGAACAGCAGGCTGGGGGTCTGATTAGCAGGCCCACAGCCTCAATATGTCAAAAACCAGTGAAGCAAAAAGCAACAATTTGGGGTGACCATAGGATAGCAGACCCTACTCTCCTACACCACTGCACTACCCTAAACTCTAAAACACTACCCCTACACTACACAAACACCAGTGCACTACCCTAAACCATAAAACACTACCCCCGGCATCACCCCCTACACTACATAAACACCACTGCACTACCCTAAGCCCTATACAACTACCCCCAGCATGACCCCCTACACTACCCAAACACCACTGCACTACCCTAACCCCTAAAACACTACCCCCAGCATGAACCCCCTACACTAACAAAACACCACTGCACTACCCTAAACCCTAAAACACTACCCCAGCACTACCCCTACACTACCCAAACACGACTGCACTACCATAAGCCCTAAAACACTACCCCCGCACAACCCCCTACACTACACACACACCATTGCACTACCCTAAACCCTAAATCTCTACCCCCAGCACGACCCCCTTCACTACCCAAGCACAACTGCACAACGCTAAACCCAAAAACACTCCCCCCAGCATGGCCCCCCTACACTACACAAACACCACTGCACTACCCTAAACCCTAAACCACAACCCCTGCAGTACACAAACACCACTGCACTACCCTCAACCCCAAAACACTACCCCCAGCATGACCCCCTACAATACACAAACACCACTGCACTACCCTAAATCCTAAAACACTACGCCCTACAGTACACAAACACCACTTCAATACCCAAAACCATAAAACACTACCCCCAGCACGGCCCCCTATACTACACAAACACCACTGCACTACCCTAAACCCTAAAACACTACCCCAGCACTACTCCCAACACTATCCAAACACCACTGCACTACCCTAAACCCTAAAACACATTACCCCAGCACAACCCCCTACACTACACAAACACCACTGCACTACCCTAAACCCTAAACCACAACCCATGCAGTACACAAACACCACTGCACTACCCTCAACCCTAAAACACTACCCCCAGCATGACCCCCTACACTACACAAACACCACTGCACTACCCTAAACCCTAAAACACTACCCCCTACAGTACACAAACACCACTTCAATACCCAAAACCCTAAAACACTACCCCCAGCACGGCCCCCTATACTACCCAAACACCACTGCACTACCCTAAACCCTAAAACACTACCCCAGCACTACTCCCAACACTATCCAAACACCACTGCACTACCCTCAACCCTAAAACACTACCCCCAGCATGACCCCCTACACTACACAAACACCACTGCACTACCCTAAACCCTAAAACACTACCCCCTACAGTACACAAACACCACTTCACTACCCAAAACCCTAAAACACTACCCCAGCACGGCTCCCTATACTACACAAACACCACTGCACTACCCTAAACCCTAAAACACTACCCCAGCACTACTCCCTATACTACCCAAACACCACTGCACTACCCTAAACCCTAAAACACATTACCCCTGCATGACCCCCTACACTACACAACCACCACTGCACTACCCTAAACCCTAAAACTCTACCCCAAGCACAAACTCCTACACTACCCATACACCACTGCACTACCCTAAACCCTAAAACACTACCCCCAGCACAACTCCCTACACTACACAAACACCACTGCACTACCCTAAACCCTAAAACACCCCCAGCACAAACCCCTACACTACCCAAACACCACTGCACTACCCTCAACCCTAAAACACTAACCCCAGCATGACACCCTACACTACCCAAACACCACTGTACTACCCTATACCCTAAAACATGACTCCCTATAATACACAACCACCACTGCACTACCCTAAACCCTAAAACACTACCGCCTACACTACACAAACACCAGTGCACTACCCTAAACCCTAAAACACTACCCCCAGCATGACCCCCTTCACTACCCAAACACAACTGCACTATGCTAAACCCAAAACACTACCCCCTGTATCACCCACTACACTACCCAAAAACCACTGCACTAGCCTAAACCATAAAACATGACCCCCTACACTACACATCCACCACTGCACTACCCTAAACCCTAAAACACTATGCCCAGCCCGACCCCCTACACTACACAAACACCACTGCACTACCCTAAACCCTAAAACACTATCCCCAGTACAAACCCCTACACTACCCAAACACCACTGCACTACCCTAAACCCTAAAACACTAAACCCAGTATGACACCCTACACTACCCAAACACCACTGCACTATCCTATACCCTAAAACATGACTCCCTACACTACACAAACACCACTGCACTACCCTAAACCATAAAACACTACCCCCAGCATCACCCCCTACATTACATAAACACCACTGCACTACCCTAAGCCCTATACAACTACCCCCAGCATGACCCCCTACACTACCCAAACACCACTGCACTACCCTAACCCCTAAAACGCTACCCCGCACAACCCCCTACACTACACAAACACCATTGCACTACCCTAAACCCTAAATCTCTACCCCCAGCACGACCCCCTTCACTACCCAAACACAACTGCACTACGCTAAACCCAAAACACTACCCCCAGTACTACCCACTACACTACCCAAAAACCACCGTACTAGCCTAAACTATAAAACATGACCCCTACACTACACATCCACCACTGCACTACCCTAATCCCTAAAACACAATGCCCAGCCCGACCCCCTACACTACACATCCACCACTGCACTACCCTAAACCCTAAAACACTATGCTCAGCCCGACCCCCTACACTACACAAACACCACTGCACTACGCTAAACCCTAAAACACTACCCCACGCACGACCCCCTACACTACCCAAAAACCACTGCACTAGCCTAAACCCTAAAACACGACCCCCTACACTACATATACACCACTGCACTACCCTAAACCCTAAAACACTACCCCCAGCACGACCCCCTACACTACACAAACACCACTGCACTACCCTAAACCCTAAACCACAACCCCTGCAGTACACAAACATCACTGCACTACCCTCAACCCTAAAACACTACCCCCAGCATGACCCCCTACACTACACAAACACCACTGCACTACCCTAAATCCTAAAACACTACCCCCTACAGTACACAAACACCACTTCACTACCCAAAACCCTAAAACACTACCCCCAGCAGGACCCCTATACTACACAAACACCACTGCACTACCCTAAATCCTAAAACACTACCCCAGCACTACTCCCAACACTATCCAAACACCACTGCACTACCCTAAACCCTAAAACACATTACCCCAGCACGACCCCCTACACTACACAAACACCACTGCACTACCCTAAACCCTAAACCACAACCCATTCAGTACACAAACACCTCTGCACTACCCTCAACCCTAAAACACTACCCCCAGCATGACCCCCTAAACTACACAAACACCACTGCACTACCCTAAACCCTAAAACACTACCCCCTACAGTACACAAACACCACTTCACTACCCAAAACCCTAAAACACTACCCTAGCACGGCGCCCTATACTACACAAACACCACTGCACTACCCTAAACCCTAAAACACTACCCCAGCACTATTCCCTACACTACCCAAACACCACTGCACTACCCTAAACACTAAAACACATTACCCCTGCACGACCCCCTACACTACACAACCACCACTGCACTACCCTACACCCTAAAACTCTACCCCAAGCACGAACTCCTATACTACCCAAACACCACTGCACTACCCTAAACCCTAAAACACGACTCCCTACACTACACAAACACCACTGTACTACCCTAAACCCTAAAACACTCCCCCCAGCACAAACCCTACACTACCCAAGCACCACTGCACCACTGCACTACCCTAAACCCTAAAACACTAACCTTAGCATGACACCCTACACTACTCAAACACCACTGCACTACCCTAATCCCTAAAACAAGACTCCATACACTACACAAACACCACTGCACTACCCTAAACCCTAAAACACTACCCACAGCATGATCCCCTACACTACACAAACACCACTGCACTACCCTAAACCCTAAAACACTACCCCCAGCACAACTCCCTACACTTCCGAAACACCACTGCACTACACTAAACCCTAAATCTACACCCAGCATGACCTCCCACACTACACAAACACCACTGTACTACCCTAAACCCTAAAACATTATCCCCAGCACAAACCCCTACACTACCCAAAGACCACTGCACTACCCTCAACCCTAAAACACTAACCCCAGCATGACACCCTACACTACCCAAACACCACTGCACTACCCTATACCCTAAAACATTATCCCCAGCACAAACCCCTACACTACACAAACACCACTGCACTACTCTAAACCCTAAACCAGTATCCACAGCATGACCCCCTACACTATAGAAACACCACTGCACTACCCTAAACCCTAAAACACTATCCACATCATGACCCCCTACACTACACAAACACCACTGCACTACCCTAAACCCTAAAACACTACCCCAGCACTACTCCCTATACTACCCAAACACCACTGCACTACCCTAAACCCTAAAACACATTACCGCAGCACGACCCCCTACACTACACAACCACCACTGCACTACCCTAAACCCTAAAACTCTACCCCAAGCACGAACTCCTACACTACCCAAACACCACTGCACTACCCTCAACCCTAAAACACTACCCCCAGCACGACTCCCTACACTACACAAACACCACTGCACTACCCTAAACCCTAAAACACTACCCCCAGCACAAACCCTACACTACCCAAGCACCACTGCACTACCCTAAACCGTAAAATACTAACCCCAGCATGACACCCTACACTACCCAAACACCACTGCACTACCCTAAATCCTAAAACACTACCCCCAGCACAACTCCCTACACTTCCCAAACACCACTGCACTACATTAAACCCTAAATCTACCCCCAGCATGACCTCCCACACTACACAAACACCACTGTACTACCCTAAACCCTAAAACATTATCCCCAGCACAAACCCCTACACTACCCAAACACCACTGCACTACCCTATACCCTAAAACATGACTCCCTGTAATACACAAACACCACTGCACTACCCTAAACCCTAAAACACTACCCTCTACAGTACACAAACACCATTGCACTACACTAAACCCTAAAAAACTACCCCCGGCATGACCCCCTACACTACCCAAACACCACTGCACTATCCTACACCCTAAAATACTATCCCCAGCATTACCCCTACACTATAGAAACGCCACTGCACTACCCTAAACCCTAAAACACTATCCCCAGCACGACCCCCTACACTATCCAAAAACCACTGCACTACCCAAAACCCTAAAACACGACCCCCTACACTACACATACACCACTGCACTACCCTAAACCCTAAAACACTACCCCCAGCACGACCCCTACACTACACAAACACCACTGCACTACCCTAAACCCTAAAACACTACCCCAAGCACAAACTCCTACACTACCCAAACACCACTGCACTACCCTAAACCCTAAAACACTACCCCAGCACAACTCCCTACACTACACCAACTCTACTGTACTACCTTAAACCCTAAAACACTACCCCCAGCACAACTCCCTACACTTCTCAGCACCACTGCACTACATTAAACCCTAAATCTACCCCCAGCATGAGCTTCCACACTACACAAACACCACTGTACTACCCTTAACCTTAAAACACTATACCCAGCACAAACCCCTACACTACCCAAACACCACTGCAAAACCCTCAACCCTAAAACACTAACCCCAGCATGACACCCTACACTACACAAACACCACTGCACTACCCTATAACCCTAAAACATGACTCCCTATAATACGAAAAACACCACTGCACTACCCTAAACCCTAAAACACTACCCTCTACAGTACACAAACACCAGTACACTACCCTAAACCCTAAATCACTACCCCCAGCATGACCCGCTACACTACACAAACACCACTGCACTATTCTACACCCTAAAACACTACCCCCAGCATTACCCTCTACACTATAGAAACACCACTGCACTACCCTAAACCCTAAAACACTAGCCCCAGCACGACCCTCTCACAACACAAACACCACTGCACTAACCTAAATCTAACCCCAACTTACCCCCTACACTACCCAAACACCACTGCACTACCCTAAACCCTAAAACACTACCCCCAGCATGACCCCTACACTATACAAACACCACTGCACTACCCTAAACCCTAAAACACTATCCACAGCATGACCCCAACACTGCACAAACACCACTGCAATACCCTAAACCCTAAAACACTACCCCCTACACTACACAAACACCAGTGCACTACCCTAAACCCTAAAACACTACCTCCAGCATCACCTCATACACTACACAAACACCACTGCACTACCCTAAACCCTAAAACACTACCCCAAGCACGAACTCCTACACTACCCAAACACCACTGCACTACCCTAAACCCTAAAACACTACCCCAGCACAACTCCCTACACTACACAAACTCTACTGTACTACCTTAAACCCTAAAACACTACCCCCAGCACAACTCCCTACACTTCTCAAACACCACTGCACTACATTAAACCCTAAATCCACCCCCAGCATGAGCTTCCACACTACACAAACACCACTGTACTACCCTAAACCTTAAAACACTATACCCAGCACAAACCCCTACACTACCCAAACACCACTGCAAAACCCTCAACCCTAAAACACTAACCCCAGCATGACACCCTACACTACCCAAACACCACTGCACTACCCTATACCCTAAAACATCACTCCCTATAATACACAAACACCACTGCACTACCCTAAACCCTAAAACACTACCCTCTACAGTACACAAATACCAGTACACTACCCTAAACCCTAAAACACTACCCCCGGCAGGACCTCCTACACTACACAAACACCACTGCACTACCCTAAACCCTAAAACACTACCCCCAGCATGACCCCCTACACTACCCAAAAACCACTGCACTACCCTAAACCCTAAAACACTATCCACAGCATGACCCCAACACTACACAAACACCACTGCAATACCCTAAACCCTAAAACACTAACTCCTACACTACCCAAACACCACTGTACTACCCTAAACCCTAAAAAACTACCCCCAGCATGACCCCTACACTACCCAAACACCACTGCACTATCCTACACCCTAAAATACTATCCCCAGCATTACCCCTACACTATAGAAATGCCACTGCACTACCCTAAACCCTAAAACACTCCCCCCAGCACGACCCCCTACACTACCCAAAAACCACTGCACTAGCCTAAACCCTAAAACACGACCCCCTACACTACACATAGACCACTGCACTACCCTAAACCCTAAAACACTACCCCAGCACTACTCCCTACACTACCCAAACACCACCGCACTACCCTATACCCTAAAACACATTACCCCCAGCACGACCCCCTACACTACACAAACACCACTGCACTACCCTAAACCCTAAAAAACTACCCCAAGCACGACCTCCTACACTACCCAAACACCACTGCACTACCCTAAACCCTAAAACACTACCCCCAGCACAACTCCCTACACTACACAAACTCCACTGTACTACCTTAAACCCTAAATCTACCCCCAACATGAGCTTCCACACTACACGAACACCACTGTACTACCCTAAACCCTAAAACACTATACCCAGCACAAACCCTACACTACCAAAACAACACTGCACTACCCTAAACCCTAAAACCCTAACCCCAGCATGACACCCTACACTACCCAAACACCACTATCCAATCCTAAACCCTAGAACAAGACTCACTAATCTACACAAACACCACTGCACTACCCTAAACCCTAAAACGCTAACCCCAGCATGACACCCTACACTACCCAAACACCACTACACAACCCTTAAGCCTAAAACAAGACTCCCTACAATACACAAACACCACTGTGCTACCCTAAACCATAAAACACTATCCCCAGCACAAACCCCTACACTACCCAAACACCACTGCACTACCCTAAACCCTCAAACACTAACCCCAGCATGACACCCTACACTACCCAAACACTCCTGCACTACCCTATACCCTAAAACATGACTCCCTACACTACACAAACACCACTGCACTACCCTAAACCCTAAACACTACCCCCTACACTACACAAACACCAGTGCACTACCCTAAACCCTAAAACACTACCCCCAGCATGACCCCCTACACTACCCAATCACCAGTGCACTGCCCTAAACCCTAAAAAACTACCCCCAGCATGACCCCCTACACTACCCAAACACCACTGCACTATCCTACACCCTAAAATACTATCCCCAGCATTACCCCTACACTATAGAAACGCCACTGCACTACCCTAAACCCTAAAACACTACCCCCAGCACGACCCCCTACACTACCCAAAAACCACTGCACTACCCAAAACCCTAAAACACGACCCCCTACACTACACATACACCACTGCACCACCCTAAACCCTAAAACACTACACCCAGCACGACCCCCTACACTACACAAACACCACTGCACTACCCTAAACCATAAAACACTACCCCAGCACTACTCCCTACACTACCCAAACACCACTGCACTACCCTAAACCCTAAAACACATTATCCCCAGCACGACCCCCTACACTACACAAACACCACTGCACTACCCTAAACCCTAAAACACTACCCCAAGCACGAACTCCTACACTACCCAAACACCACTGCACTACCCTAAACCCTAAAACACTACCCCAGCACAACTCCCTACACTACACAAACTCTACTGTACTACCTTAAACCCTAAAACACTACCCCCAGCACAACTCCCTACACTTCCCAAACACCACTGCACTACACTAAACCCTAAATCTACCCCAGCATGAGCTTCCACACTACACAAACACCACTGTACTACCCTAAACCTTAAAACACTATACCCAGCACAAACCCCTACACTACCCAAACACCACTGCACTACCCTCAACCCTAAAACACTAACCCCAGCATGACACCCTACACTACCCAAACACCACTGCACTACCCTATACCCTAAGACATGACTCCCTATAATACACAAACACCACTGCACTACCCTAAACCCTAAAACACTACCCTCTACAGTACACAAACACCAGTACACTACCCTAAACCCTAAAACACTACCCCCAGCATGACCCCCTACATTACACAAACACCACTGCACTACCCTAAACCCTAAAACACTACCCCCAGCATGACCCCCTACACTACCCAAAAACCACTGCACTATCCTACACCCTAAAACACTACCCCCAGCATTATCCTCTACACTATAGAAACACCACTGCACTACCCTAAACCCTAAAACACTAAACCCAGCACGACCCTCTCACAACACAAACACCACTGCACTACCCTAAATCTAACCCCAACTTACCCCCTACACTACCCAAACACCACTGCACTACCCTAAACCCTAAAACACTACCCCCAGCATGACCCCTACACTATACAAACACCACTGCACTACCCTAAACCCTAAAGCACTATCCACAGCATGACCCCAACACTACACAAACACCACTGCAATACCCTAAACCCTAAAACACTACCCCCTACACTACACAAACACCAGTGCACTACCCTAAACCCTAAAACACTACCTCCAGCATCACCCCCTACACTACACAAACACCACTGCACTACCCTAAACCCTAAAAAACTACCCCCAGCATGACCCCTACACTACCCAAACACCACTGCACTATCCTACACCCTAAAATACTATCCCCAGCATTACCCCTACACTATAGAAACGCCACTACAATACCCTAAACCCTAAAACACTCCCCCCAGCACGAACCCCTACACTACCCAAAAACCACTGCACTAGCCTAAACCCTAGAACAAGACTCACTACTCTACACAAACACCACTGCACTACCCTAAACCCTAAAACACTAACCCCAGCATGACACCCTACACTACCCACACACCACTACACAAGCCTTAAGCCTAAAAAAAGACTCCCTACAATACACAAACACCACTGTGCTACCCTAAACCATAAAACACTATCCCCAGCACAAACCCCTACACTACCCAAACACCACTGCACTACCCTAAACCCTAGAACCAGACTCACTACTCTACACAAACACCTCTGCACTACCCTAAACCCTAAAACACTAACCCCAGCATGACACCCTACACTACCCAAACACCACTACACAAGCCTTAAGCCTAAAACAAGACTCCCTACAATACACAAACACCACTGTGCTACCCTAAACCATAAAACACTATCCCCAGCACAAACCCCTACACTACCCAAACACCACTGCACTACCCTAAACCCTCAAACACTAACCCCAGCATGACACCCTACACTACCCAAACACCACTGCACTACCCTATACGCTAAAACATGACTCCCTACACTACACAAACACCACTGCACTACCCTAAACCCTAAACACTACCCCCTACACTACACAAACACCAGTGCACTACCCTAAACCCTAAAACACTACCCCAGCACTACTCCCTACACTACCCAAACACCACCGCACTACCCTAAACCCTAAAACACATTACCCCCAGCACGACCCCCTACACTACACAACCACCACTGCACTACCCTAAACCCTAAAAAACTACCCCAAGCACGAACTCCTACACTACCCAAACACCACTGCACTACCCTAAACCCTAAAACACTACCCCCAGCACAACTCCCTACACTACACAAACTCCACTGTACTACCTTAAACCCTAAATCTACCCCCAGCATGAGCTTCCACACTACATGAACACCACTGTACTACCCTAAACCCTAAAACACTATACCCAGCACAAACCCTACACTACCAAAACAACACTGCACTACCCTAAACCCTAAAACCCAACCCCAGCATGACACCCTACACTACCCAAACACCACTACCCAACCCTAAACCCTAGAACAAGACTCACTACTCTACACAAACACCACTGCACTACCCTAAAACACTAACCCCAGCATGACACCCTACACTACCCAAACACCACTACACAAGCCTTAAGCCTAAAACAAGACTCCCTACAATACACAAACACCACTGTGCTACCCTAAACCATAAAACACTATCCCCAGCACAAACCCCTACACTACCCAAACACCACTGCACTACCCTAAACCCTCAAACACTAACCCCAGCATGACACCCTACACTACCCAAACACCACTGCAGTACCCTATACCCTAAAACATGACTCCCTACACTACACAAACACCACTGCACTACCCTAAACACTACCCCCTACACTACACAAACACCAGTGCACTACCCTAAACCCTAAAACACTACCCCCAGCATGACCCCCTACACTACCCAATCACCAGTGCACTACCCTAAACCCTAAAAAACTACCTCCAGCATGACCCCCTACACTACCCAAACACCACTGCACTATCCTACACCCTAAAATACTATCCCCAGCATTACCCCTACACTATAGAAACGCCACTGCACTACCCTAAACCCTAAAACACTACCCCAAGCACGAACTCCTACACTACCCAAACACCACTGCACTACCCTAAACCCTAAAACACTACCCCAGCACAACTCCCTACACTACACAAACTCTACTGTACTACCTTAAACCCTAAAACACTACCCCCAGCACAACTCCCTACACTTCCCAAACACCACTGCACTACACTAAACCCTAAATTATACCCCCAGCATGAGCTTCCACACTACACGAACACCACTGTACTACCCTAAACCCTAAAACACTATACTTAGCACAAACCCTACACTACCAAAACAACACTGCACTACCCTAAACCCTAAAACCCTAACCCCAGCATGACACCCTACACTACCCAAACACCACTACCCAACCCTAAACCCTAGAACAAGACTCACTACTCTACACAAACACCACTGCACTACCCTAAAACACTAACCCCAGCATGACACCCTACACTACCCAAACACCACTACACAAGCCTTAAGCCTAAAACAAGACTCCCTACAATACACAAACACCACTGTGCTACCCTAAACCATAAAACACTATCCCCAGCACAAACCCCTACACTACCCAAACACCACTGCACTACCCTAAACCCTCAAACACTAACCCCAGCATGACACCCTACACTACCCAAACACCACTGCACTACCCTATACCCTAAAACATGACTCCCTACACTACACAAACACCACTGCACTACCCTAAACCCTAAACACTACCCCCTACACTACACAAACACCAGTGCACTACCCTAAACCCTAAAACACTACCCCCAGCATGACCCCCTACACTACCCAATCACCAGTGCACTACCCTAAACCCTAAAAAACTACCCCCAGCATGACCCCCTACACTACCCAAACACCACTGCACTATCCTACACCCTAAAATACTATCCCCAGCATTACCCCTACACTATAGAAACGCCACTGCACTACCCTAAACCCTAAAACACTACCCCCAGCACGACCCCCTACACTACCCAAAAACCACTGCACTACCCAAAACCCTAAAACACGACCCCCTACACTACACATACACCACTGCACTACCCTAAACCCTAAAACACTACCCCCAGCACGACCCCCTACACTACACAAACACCACTGCACTACCCTAAACCATAAAACACTACCCCAGCACTACCCCCTACACTACCCAAACACCACTGCACTACCCTAAACCCTAAAACACATTACCCCCAGCACGACCCCCTACACTACACAAACACCACTGCACTACCCTAAACCCTAAAACACTACCCCAAGCACGAACTCCTACACTACCCAAACACCACTGCACTACCCTAAACCCTAAAACACTACCCCAGCACAACTCCCTACACTACACAAACTCTACTGTACTACCTTAAACACTAAAACACTACCCCCAGCACAACTCCCTACACTTCCCAAACACCACTGCACTACACTAAACCCTAAATCTACCCCCAGCATGAGCTTCCACACTACACAAACACCACTGTACTGCCCTAAACCTTAAAACACTATACCCAGCACAAACCCCTACACTACCCAAACACCACTGCACTACCCTAAACCCTAAAACACTAAACCCAGCATGACACCCTACACTACCAAACACCACTGCACTACCCTTTACCCTAAAACATGACTCCCTACACTACACAAACACCACTGCACTACCCTAAACCCTAAAACACTACCCCAGCACAACTCCCTACACTACACCAACTCTACTGTACTACCTTAAACCCTAAAACACTACCCCCAGCACAACTCCCTACACTTCTCAGCACCACTGCACTACATTAAACCCTAAATCTACCCCCAGCATGAGCTTCCACACTACACAAACACCACTGTACTACCCTTAACCTTAAAACACTATACCCAGCACAAACCCCTACACTACCCAAACACCACTGCAAAACCCTCAACCCTAAAACACTAACCCCAGCATGACACCCTACACTACACAAACACCACTGCACTACCCTATACCCTAAAACATGACTCCCTATAATACAAAAACACCACTGCACTACCCTAAACCCTAAAACACTACCCTCTACAGTACACAAACACCAGTACACTACCCTAAACCCTAAATCACTACCCCCAGCATGACCCGCTACACTACACAAACACCACTGCACTATTCTACACCCTAAAACACTACCCCCAGCATTACCCTCTACACTATAGAAACACCACTGCACTACCCTAAACCCTAAAACACTAGCCCCAGCACGACCCTCTCACAACACAAACACCACTGCACTAACCTAAATCTAACCCCAACTTACCCCCTACACTACCCAAACACCACTGCACTACCCTAAACCCTAAAACACTACCCCCAGCATGACCCCTACACTATACAAACACCACTGCACTACCCTAAACCCTAAAACACTATCCACAGCATGACCCCAACACTGCACAAACACCACTGCAATACCCTAAACCCTAAAACACTACCCCCTACACTACACAAACACCAGTGCACTACCCTAAACCCTAAAACATTACCTCCAGCATCACCTCATACACTACACAAACACCACTGCACTACCCTAAACCCTAAAACACTACCCCAAGCACGAACTCCTACACTACCCAAACACCACTGCACTACCCTAAACCCTAAAACACTACCCCAGCACAACTCCCTACACTACACAAACTCTACTGTACTACCTTAAACCCTAAAACACTACCCCCAGCACAACTCCCTACACTTCTCAAACACCACTGCACTACATTAAACCCTAAATCTACCCCCAGCATGAGCTTCCACACTACACAAACACCACTGTACTACCCTAACCCTTAAAACACTATACCCAGCACAAACCCCTACACTACCCAAACACCACTGCAAAACCCTCAACCCTAAAACACTAACCCCAGCATGACACCCTACACTACCCAAACACCACTGCACTACCCTATACCCTAAAACAAGACTCCCTATAATACACAAACACCACTGCACTACCCTAAACCCTAAAACACTACCCTCTACAGTACACAAATACCAGTACACTACCCTAAACCCTAAAACACTACCCCCGGCATGACCCCCTACACTACACAAACACCACTGCACTACCCTAAACCCTAAAACACTACCCCCAGCATGACCCCCTACACTACCCAAAAACCACTGCACTACCCTAAACCCTAAAACACTATCCACAGCATGACCCCAACACTACACAAACACCACTGCAATACCCTAAACCCTAAAACACTAACTCCTACACTACCCAAACACCACTGTACTACCCTAAACCCTAAAAAACTACCCCCAGCATGACCCCTACACTACCCAAACACCACTGCACTATCCTACACCCTAAAATACTATCCCCAGCATTACCCCTACACTATAGAAATGCCACTGCACTACCCTAAACCCTAAAACACTCCCCCCAGCACGACCCCCTACACTACCCAAAAACCACTGCACTAGCCTAAACCCTAAAACACGACCCCCTACACTACACATAGACCACTGCACTACCCTAAACCCTAAAACACTACCCCAGCACTACTCCCTACACTACCCAAACACCACCGCACTACCCTATACCCTAAAACACATTACCCCCAGCACGACCCCCTACACTACACAAACACCACTGCACTACCCTAAACCCTAAAAAACTACCCCAAGCACGAACTCCTACACTACCCAAACACCACTGCACTACCCTAAACCCTAAAACACTACCCCCAGCACAACTCCCTACACTACACAAACTCCACTGTACTACCTTAAACCCTAAATCTACCCCCAACATGAGCTTCCACACTACACGAACACCACTGTACTACCCTAAACCCTAAAACACTATACCCAGCACAAACCCTACACTACCAAAACAACACTGCACTACCCTAAACCCTAAAACCCTAACCCCAGCATGACACCCTACACTACGCAAACACCACTATCCAATCCTAAACCCTAGAACAAGACTCACTACTCTACACAAACACCACTGCACTACCCTAAACCCTAAAACGCTAACCCCAGCATGACACCCTACACTACACAAACACCAGTGCACTACCCTAAACCCTAAAACACTATCCCCAGCATGACCCACTACACTACCCAATCACCACTGCACTACCCTAAACCATAAAACACTACCCCAGCGCACTACTCCCTACACTACCCAAACACCACTGCACTACCCTAAACCCTAAAACACATTACCCCCAGCACGACCCCCTACACTACACAAACACCACTGCACTACCCTAAACCCTAAAACACTACCCCAAGCACGAACTCCTACACTACCCAAACACCACTGCACTACCCTAAACCCTAAAACACTACCCCAGCACAACTCCCTACACTACACAAACTCTACTGTACTACCTTAAACCCTAAAACACTACCCCCAGCACAACTCCCTACACTTCCCAAACACCACTGCACTACACTAAACCCTAAATCTTCCCCAGCATGAGCTTCCACACTACACAAACACCACTGTACTACCCTAAACCTTCAAACACTATACCCAGCACAAACCCCTACACTACCCAAACACCACTGCACTACCCTCAACCCTAAAACACTAACCACAGCATGACACCCTACACTACCCAAACACCACTGCACTACCCTATACCCTAAGACATGACTCCCTATAATACACAAACACCACTGCACTACCCTAAACCCTAAAACACTACCCTCTACAGTACACAAACACCAGTACACTACCCTAAACCCTAAAACACTACCCCCAGCATGACCCCCTACATTACACAAACACCACTGCACTACCCTAAACCCTAAAACAATACCCCCAGCATGACCCCCTACACTACCCAAAAACCACTGCACTATCCTACACCCTAAAACACTACCCCCAGCATTATCCTCTACACTATAGAAACACCACTGCACTACCCTAAACCCTAAAACACTACCCCCAGCACGACCCTCTCACAACACAAACACCACTGCACTACCCTAAATCTAACCCCAACTTACCCCCTACACTACCCAAACACCACTGCACTACCCTAAACCCTAAAACACTACCCCCAGCATGACCCCTACACTATACAAACACCACTGCACTACCCTAAACCCTAAAGCACTATCCACAGCATGACCCCAACACTACACAAACACCACTGCAATACCCTAAACCCTAAAACACTACCCCCTACACTACACAAACACCAGTGCACTACCCTAAACCCTAAAACACTACCTCCAGCATCACCCCCTACACTACACAAACACCACTGCACTACCCTAAACCCTAAAAAACTACCCCCAGCATGACCCCTACACTACCCAAACACCACTGCACTATCCTACACCCTAAAATACTATCCCCAGCATTACCCCTACACTATAGAAACGCCACTACAATACCCTAAACCCTAAAACACTCCCCCCAGCACGACCCCCTACACTACCCAAAAACCACTGCACTAGCCTAAACCCTAGAACAAGACTCACTACTCTACACAAACACCACTGCACTACCCTAAACCCTAAAACACTAACCCCAGCATGACACCCTACACTACCCAAACACCACTACACAAGCCTTAAGCCTAAAAAAAGACTCCCTACAATACACAAACACCACTGTGCTACCCTAAACCATAAAACACTATCCCCAGCACAAACCCCTACACTACCCAAACACCACTGCACTACCCTAAACCCTAGAACCAGACTCACTACTCTACACAAACACCTCTGCACTACCCTAAACCCTAAAACACTAACCCCAGCATGACACCCTACACTACCCAAACACCACTACACAAGCCTTAAGCCTAAAACAAGACTCCCTACAATACACAAACACCACTGTGCTACCCTAAACCATAAAACACTATCCCCAGCACAAACCCCTACACTACCCAAACACCACTGCACTACCCTAAACCCTCAAACACTAACCCCAGCATGACACCCTACACTACCCAAACACCACTGCACTACCCTATACGCTAAAACATGACTCCCTACACTACACAAACACCACTGCACTACCCTAAACCCTAAACACTACCCCCTACACTACACAAACACCAGTGCACTACCCTAAACCCTAAAACACTACCCCAGCACTACTCCCTACACTACCCAAACACCACCGCACTACCCTAAACCCTAAAACACATTACCCCCAGCACGACCCCCTACACTACACAACCACCACTGCACTACCCTAAACCCTAAAAAACTACCCCAAGCACGAACTCCTACACTACCCAAACACCACTGCACTACCCTAAACCCTAAAACACTACCCCCAGCACAACTCCCTACACTACACAAACTCCACTGTACTACCTTAAACCCTAAATCTACCCCCAGCATGAGCTTCCACACTACACGAACACCACTGTACTACCCTAAACCCTAAAACACTATACCCAGCACAAACCCTACACTACCAAAACAACACTGCACTACCCTAAACCCTAAAACCCAACCCCAGCATGACACCCTACACTACCCAAACACCACTACCCAACCCTAAACCCTAGAACAAGACTCACTACTCTACACAAACACCACTGCACTACCCTAAAACACTAACCCCAGCATGACACCCTACACTACCCAAACACCACTACACAAGCCTTAAGCCTAAAACAAGACTCCCTACAATACACAAACACCACTGTGCTACCCTAAACCATAAAACACTATCCCCAGCACAAACCCCTACACTACCCAAACACCACTGCACTACCCTAAACCCTCAAACACTAACCCCAGCATGACACCCTACACTACCCAAACACCACTGCAGTACCCTATACCCTAAAACATGACTCCCTACACTACACAAACACCACTGCACTACCCTAAACACTACCCCCTACACTACACAAACACCAGTGCACTACCCTAAACCCTAAAACACTACCCCCAGCATGACCCCCTACACTACCCAATCACCAGTGCACTACCCTAAACCCTAAAAAACTACCTCCAGCATGACCCCCTACACTACCCAAACACCACTGCATTATCCTACACCCTAAAATACTATCCCCAGCATTACCCCTACACTATAGAAACGCTACTGCACTACCCTAAACCCTAAAACACTACCCCCAGCACGACCCCCTACACTACACAAACACCACTGCACTACCCTAAACCCTAAAACACTACCCCAGCACAACTCCCTACACTACACAAACTCTACTGTACTACCTTAAACCCTAAAACACTACCCCCAGCACAACTCCCTACACTTCCCAAACACCACTGCACTACACTAAACCCTAAATCTACCCCAGCATGAGCTTCCACACTACACAAACACCACTGTACAACCCTAAACCCTAAAACACTACCCCCAGCACAACTCCCTACACTACACAAACTCCACTGTACTACCTTAAACCCTAAATCTACCCCCAGCATGAGCTTCCACACTACACGAACACCACTGTACTACCCTAAACCCTAAAACACTATACCCAGCACAAACCCTACACTACCAAAACAACACTGCACTACCCTAAACCCTAAAACCCAACCCCAGCATGACACCCTACACTACCCAAACACCACTACCCAACCCTAAACCCTAGAACAAGACTCACTACTCTACACAAACACCACTGCACTACCCTAAAACACTAACCCCAGCATGACACCCTACACTACCCAAACACCACTACACAAGCCTTAAGCCTAAAACAAGACTCCCTACAATACACAAACACCACTGTGCTACCCTAAACCATAAAACACTATCCCCAGCACAAACCCCTACACTACCCAAACACCACTGCACTACCCTAAACCCTCAAACACTAACCCCAGCATGACACCCTACACTACCCAAACACCACTGCAGTACCCTATACCCTAAAACATGACTCCCTACACTACACAAACACCACTGCACTACCCTAAACACTACCCCCTACACTACACAAACACCAGTGCACTACCCTAAACCCTAAAACACTACCCCCAGCATGACCCCCTACACTACCCAATCACCAGTGCACTACCCTAAACCCTAAAAAACTACCTCCAGCATGACCCCCTACACTACCCAAACACCACTGCACTATCCTACACCCTAAAATACTATCCCCAGCATTACCCCTACACTATAGAAACGCCACTGCACTACCCTAAACCCTAAAACACTACCCCCAGCACGACCCCCTACACTACACAAACACCAGTGCACTACCCTAAACCCTAAAACACTACCCCCAGCATGACCCCCTACACTACCCAATCACCAGTGCACTACCCTAAACCCTAAAAAACTACCTCCAGCATGACCCCCTACACTACCCAAACACCACTGCACTATTCTACACCCTAAAACACTACCCCCAGCATTACCCTCTACACTATAGAAACACCACTGCACTACCCTAAACCCTAAAACACTAGCCCCAGCACGACCCTCTCACAACACAAACACCACTGCACTAACCTAAATCTAACCCCAACTTACCCCCTACACTACCCAAACACCACTGCACTACCCTAAACCCTAAAACACTACCCCCAGCATGACCCCTACACTATACAAACACCACTGCACTACCCTAAACCCTAAAACACTATCCACAGCATGACCCCAACACTGCACAAACACCACTGCAATACCCTAAACCCTAAAACACTACCCCCTACACTACACAAACACCAGTGCACTACCCTAAACCCTAAAACATTACCTCCAGCATCACCTCATACACTACACAAACACCACTGCACTACCCTAAACCCTAAAACACTACCCCAAGCACGAACTCCTACACTACCCAAACACCACTGCACTACCCTAAACCCTAAAACACTACCCCAGCACAACTCCCTACACTACACAAACTCTACTGTACTACCTTAAACCCTAAAACACTACCCCCAGCACAACTCCCTACACTTCTCAAACACCACTGCACTACATTAAACCCTAAATCTACCCCCAGCATGAGCTTCCACACTACACAAACACCACTGTACTACCCTAAACCTTAAAACACTATACCCAGCACAAACCCCTACACTACCCAAACACCACTGCAAAACCCTCAACCCTAAAACACTAACCCCAGCATGACACCCTACACTACCCAAACACCACTGCACTACCCTATACCCTAAAACATGACTCCCTATAATACACAAACACCACTGCACTACCCTAAACCCTAAAACACTACCCTCTACAGTACACAAATACCAGTACACTACCCTAAACCCTAAAACACTACCCCCGGCATGACCCCCTACACTACACAAACACCACTGCACTACCCTAAACCCTAAAACACTACCCCCAGCATGACCCCCTACACTACCCAAAAACCACTGCACTACCCTAAACCCTAAAACACTATCCACAGCATGACCCCAACACTACACAAACACCACTGCAATACCCTAAACCCTAAAACACTAACTCCTACACTACCCAAACACCACTGTACTACCCTAAACCCTAAAAAACTACCCCCAGCATGACCCCTACACTACCCAAACACCACTGCACTATCCTACACCCTAAAATACTATCCCCAGCATTACCCCTACACTATAGAAATGCCACTGCACTACCCTAAACCCTAAAACACTCCCCCCAGCACGACCCCCTACACTACCCAAAAACCACTGCACTAGCCTAAACCCTAAAACACGACCCCCTACACTACACATAGACCACTGCACTACCCTAAACCCTAAAACACTACCCCAGCACTACTCCCTACACTACCCAAACACCACCGCACTACCCTATACCCTAAAACACATTACCCCCAGCACGACCCCCTACACTACACAAACACCACTGCACTACCCTAAACCCTAAAAAACTACCCCAAGCACGAACTCCTACACTACCCAAACACCACTGCACTACCCTAAACCCTAAAACACTACCCCCAGCACAACTCCCTACACTACACAAACTCCACTGTACTACCTTAAACCCTAAATCTACCCCCAACATGAGCTTCCACACTACACGAACACCACTGTACTACCCTAAACCCTAAAACACTATACCCAGCACAAACCCTACACTACCAAAACAACACTGCACTACCCTAAACCCTAAAACCCTAACCCCAGCATGACACCCTACACTACGCAAACACCACTATCCAATCCTAAACCCTAGAACAAGACTCACTACTCTACACAAACACCACTGCACTACCCTAAACCCTAAAACGCTAACCCCAGCATGACACCCTACACTACACAAACACCAGTGCACTACCCTAAACCCTAAAACACTATCCCCAGCATGACCCACTACACTACCCAATCACCACTGCACTACCCTAAACCATAAAACACTACCCCAGCGCACTACTCCCTACACTACCCAAACACCACTGCACTACCCTAAACCCTAAAACACATTACCCCCAGCACGACCCCCTACACTACACAAACACCACTGCACTACCCTAAACCCTAAAACACTACCCCAAGCACGAACTCCTACACTACCCAAACACCACTGCACTACCCTAAACCCTAAAACACTACCCCAGCACAACTCCCTACACTACACAAACTCTACTGTACTACCTTAAACCCTAAAACACTACCCCCAGCACAACTCCCTACACTTCCCAAACACCACTGCACTACACTAAACCCTAAATCTACCCCAGCATGAGCTTCCACACTACACAAACACCACTGTACTACCCTAAACCTTCAAACACTATACCCAGCACAAACCCCTACACTACCCAAACACCACTGCACTACCCTCAACCCTAAAACACTAACCCCAGCATGACACCCTACACTACCCAAACACCACTGCACTACCCTATACCCTAAGACATGACTCCCTATAATACACAAACACCACTGCACTACCCTAAACCCTAAAACACTACCCTCTACAGTACACAAACACCAGTACACTACCCTAAACCCTAAAACACTACCCCCAGCATGACCCCCTACATTACACAAACACCACTGCACTACCCTAAACCCTAAAACAATACCCCCAGCATGACCCCCTACACTACCCAAAAACCACTGCACTATCCTACACCCTAAAACACTACCCCCAGCATTATCCTCTACACTATAGAAACACCACTGCACTACCCTAAACCCTAAAACACTACCCCCAGCACGACCCTCTCACAACACAAACACCACTGCACTACCCTAAATCTAACCCCAACTTACCCCCTACACTACCCAAACACCACTGCACTACCCTAAACCCTAAAACACTACCCCCAGCATGACCCCTACACTATACAAACACCACTGCACTACCCTAAACCCTAAAGCACTATCCACAGCATGACCCCAACACTACACAAACACCACTGCAATACCCTAAACCCTAAAACACTACCCCCTACACTACACAAACACCAGTGCACTACCCTAAACCCTAAAACACTACCTCCAGCATCACCCCCTACACTACACAAACACCACTGCACTACCCTAAACCCTAAAAAACTACCCCCAGCATGACCCCTACACTACCCAAACACCACTGCACTATCCTACACCCTAAAATACTATCCCCAGCATTACCCCTACACTATAGAAACGCCACTACAATACCCTAAACCCTAAAACACTCCCCCCAGCACGACCCCCTACACTACCCAAAAACCACTGCACTAGCCTAAACCCTAGAACAAGACTCACTACTCTACACAAACACCACTGCACTACCCTAAACCCTAAAACACTAACCCCAGCATGACACCCTACACTACCCAAACACCACTACACAAGCCTTAAGCCTAAAAAAAGACTCCCTACAATACACAAACACCACTGTGCTACCCTAAACCATAAAACACTATCCCCAGCACAAACCCCTACACTACCCAAACACCACTGCACTACCCTAAACCCTAGAACCAGACTCACTACTCTACACAAACACCTCTGCACTACCCTAAACCCTAAAACACTAACCCCAGCATGACACCCTACACTACCCAAACACCACTACACAAGCCTTAAGCCTAAAACAAGACTCCCTACAATACACAAACACCACTGTGCTACCCTAAACCAAAAAACACTATCCCCAGCACAAACCCCTACACTACCCAAACACCACTGCACTACCCTAAACCCTCAAACACTAACCCCAGCATGACACCCTACACTACCCAAACACCACTGCACTACCCTATACGCTAAAACATGACTCCCTACACTACACAAACACCACTGCACTACCCTAAACCCTAAACACTACCCCCTACACTACACAAACACCAGTGCACTACCCTAAACCCTAAAACACTACCCCAGCACTACTCCCTACACTACCCAAACACCACCGCACTACCCTAAACCCTAAAACACATTACCCCCAGCACGACCCCCTACACTACACAACCACCACTGCACTACCCTAAACCCTAAAAAACTACCCCAAGCACGAACTCCTACACTACCCAAACACCACTGCACTACCCTAAACCCTAAAACACTACCCCCAGCACAACTCCCTACACTACACAAACTCCACTGTACTACCTTAAACCCTAAATCTACCCCCAGCATGAGCTTCCACACTACACGAACACCACTGTACTACCCTAAACCCTAAAACACTATACCCAGCACAAACCCTACACTACCAAAACAACACTGCACTACCCTAAACCCTAAAACCCAACCCCAGCATGACACCCTACACTACCCAAACACCACTACCCAACCCTAAACCCTAGAACAAGACTCACTACTCTACACAAACACCACTGCACTACCCTAAAACACTAACCCCAGCATGACACCCTACACTACCCAAACACCACTACACAAGCCTTAAGCCTAAAACAAGACTCCCTACAATACACAAACACCACTGTGCTACCCTAAACCATAAAACACTATCCCCAGCACAAACCCCTACACTACCCAAACACCACTGCACTACCCTAAACCCTCAAACACTAACCCCAGCATGACACCCTACACTACCCAAACACCACTGCAGTACCCTATACCCTAAAACATGACTCCCTACACTACACAAACACCACTGCACTACCCTAAACACTACCCCCTACACTACACAAACACCAGTGCACTACCCTAAACCCTAAAACACTACCCCCAGCATGACCCCCTACACTACCCAATCACCAGTGCACTACCCTAAACCCTAAAAAACTACCTCCAGCATGACCCCCTACACTACCCAAACACCACTGCACTATCCTACACCCTAAAATACTATCCCCAGCATTACCCCTACACTATAGAAATGCCACTGCACTACCCTAAACCCTAAAACACTACCCCCAGCACGACCCCCTACACTACACAAACACCACTGCACTACCCTAAACCCTAAAACACTACCCCAGCACAACTCCCTACACTACACAAACTCTACTGTACTACCTTAAACCCTAAAACACTACCCCCAGCACAACTCCCTACACTTCCCAAACACCACTGCACTACACTAAACCCTAAATCTACCCCAGCATGAGCTTCCACACTACACAAACACCACTGTACTACCCTAAACCCTAAAACACTACCCCCAGCACAACTCCCTACACTACACAAACTCCACTGTACTACCTTAAACCCTAAATCTACCCCCAGCATGAGCTTCCACACTACACGAACACCACTGTACTACCCTAAACCCTAAAACACTATACCCAGCACAAACCCTACACTACCAAAACAACACTGCACTACCCTAAACCCTAAAACCCAACCCCAGCATGACACCCTACACTACCCAAACACCACTACCCAACCCTAAACCCTAGAACAAGACTCACTACTCTACACAAACACCACTGCACTACCCTAAAACACTAACCCCAGCATGACACCCTACACTACCCAAACACCACTACACAAGCCTTAAGCCTAAAACAAGACTCCCTACAATACACAAACACCACTGTGCTACCCTAAACCATAAAACACTATCCCCAGCACAAACCCCTACACTACCCAAACACCACTGCACTACCCTAAACCCTCAAACACTAACCCCAGCATGACACCCTACACTACCCAAACACCACTGCAGTACCCTATACCCTAAAACATGACTCCCTACACTACACAAACACCACTGCACTACCCTAAACACTACCCCCTACACTACACAAACACCAGTGCACTACCCTAAACCCTAAAACACTACCCCCAGCATGACCCCCTACACTACCCAATCACCAGTGCACTACCCTAAACCCTAAAAAACTACCTCCAGCATGACCCCCTACACTACCCAAACACCACTGCACTATCCTACACCCTAAAATACTATCCCCAGCATTACCCCTACACTATAGAAACGCCACTGCACTACCCTAAACCCTAAAACACTACCCCCAGCACGACCCCCTACACTACACAAACACCACTGCACTACCCTAAACCCTAAAACACTACCCCAGCACAACTCCCTACACTACACAAACTCTACTGTACTACCTTAAACCCTAAAACACTACCCCCAGCACAACTCCCTACACTTCCCAAACACCACTGCACTACACTAAACCCTAAATCTACCCCAGCATGAGCTTCCACACTACACAAACACCACTGTACTACCCTAAACCTTAAAACACTATACCCAGCACAAACCCCTACACTACCCAAACACCACTGCACTACCCTCAACCCTAAAACACTAACCCCAGCATGACACCCTACACTACCCAAACACCACTGCACTACCCTATACCCTAAGACATGACTCCCTATAATACACAAACACCACTGCACTACCCTAAACCCTAAAACACTACCCTCTACAGTACACAAACACCAGTACACTACCCTAAACCCTAAAACACTACCCCCAGCATGACCCCCTACATTACACAAACACCACTGCACTACCCTAAACCCTAAAACACTACCCCCAGCATGACCCCCTACACTACCCAAAAACCACTGCACTATCCTACACCCTAAAACACTACCCCCAGCATTATCCTCTACACTATAGAAACACCACTGCACTACCCTAAACCCTAAAACACTACCCCCAGCACGACCCTCTCACAACACAAACACCACTGCACTACCCTAAATCTAACCCCAACTTACCCCCTACACTACCCAAACACCACTGCACTACCCTAAACCCTAAAACACTACCCCCAGCATGACCCCTACACTATACAAACACCACTGCACTACCCTAAACCCTAAAGCACTATCCACAGCATGACCCCAACACTACACAAACACCACTGCAATACCCTAAACCCTAAAACACTACCCCCTACACTACACAAACACCAGTGCACTACCCTAAACCCTAAAACACTACCTCCAGCATCACCCCCTACACTACACAAACACCACTGCACTACCCTAAACCCTAAAAAAACTACCCCCAGCATGACCCCTACACTACCCAAACACCACTGCACTATCCTACACCCTAAAATACTATCCCCAGCATTACCCCTACACTATAGAAACGCCACTACAATACCCTAAACCCTAAAACACTCCCCCCAGCACGACCCCCTACACTACCCAAAAACCACTGCACTAGCCTAAACCCTAGAACAAGACTCACTACTCTACACAAACACCACTGCACTACCCTAAACCCTAAAACACTAACCCCAGCTTGACACCCTACACTACCCAAACACCACTACACAAGCCTTAAGCCTAAAACAAGACTCCCTACAATACACAAACACCACTGTGCTACCCTAAACCATAAAACACTATCCCCAGCACAAACCCCTACACTACCCAAACACCACTGCACTACCCTAAACCCTCAAACACTAACCCCAGCATGACACCCTACACTACCCAAACACCACTGCACTACCCTATACGCTAAAACATGACTCCCTACACTACACAAACACCACTGCACTACCCTAAACCCTAAACACTACCCCCTACACTACACAAACACCAGTGCACTACCCTAAACCCTAAAACACTACCCCAGCACTACTCCCTACACTACCCAAACACCACCGCACTACCCTAAACCCTAAAACACATTACCCCCAGCACGACCCCCTGCACTACACAAACACCACTGCACTACCCTAAACCCTAAAAAACTACCCCAAGGACGAACTCCTACACTACCCAAACACCACTGCACTACCCTAAACCCTAAAACACTACCCCCAGCACAACTCCCTACACTACACAAACTCCACTGTACTACCTTAAACCCTAAATCTACCCCCAGCATGAGCTTCCACACTACACGAACACCACTGTACTACCCTAAACCCTAAAACACTATACCCAGCACAAACCCTACACTACCAAAACAACACTGCACTACCCTAAACCCTAAAACCCTAACCCCAGCATGACACCCTACACTACCCAAACACCACTACCCAACCCTAAACCCTAGAACAAGACTCACTACTCTACACAAACACCACTGCACTACCCTAAAACACTAACCCCAGCATGACACCCTACACTACCCAAACACCACTACACAAGCCTTAAGCCTAAAACAAGACTCCCTACAATACACAAACACCACTGTGCTACCCTAAACCATAAAACACTATCCCCAGCACAAACCGCTACACTACCCAAACACCACTGCACTACCCTAAACCCTCAAACACTAACCCCAGCATGACACCCTACACTACCCAAACACCACTGCAGTACCCTATACCCTAAAACATGACTCCCTACACTACACAAACACCACTGCACTACCCTAAACACTACCCCCTACACTACACAAACACCAGTGCACTACCCTAAACCCTAAAACACTACCCCCAGCATGACCCCCTACACTACCCAATCACCAGTGCACTACCCTAAACCCTAAAATACTATCCCCAGCATTACCCCTACACTATAGAAACGCCACTGCACTACCCTAAACCCTAAAACACTACCCCAAGCACGAACTCCTACACTACCCAAACACCACTGCACTACCCTAAACCCTAAAACACTACCCAAGCACAACTCCCTACACTACACAAACTCTACTGTACTACCTTAAACCCTAAAACACTACCCCCAGCACAACTCCCTACACTTCCCAAACACCACTGCACTACACTAAACCCTAAATTATACCCCCAGCATGAGCTTCCACACTACACGAACACCACTGTACTACCCTAAACCCTAAAACACTATACCCAGCACAAACCCTACACTACCAAAACAACACTGCACTACCCTAAACCCTAAAACCCTAACCCCAGCATGACACCCTACACTACCCAAACACCACTACCCAACCCTAAACCCTAGAACAAGACTCACTACTCTACACAAACACCACTGCACTACCCTAAACCCTAAAACACTAACCCCAGCATGACACCCTACACTACCCAAACACCACTACACAAGCCTTAAGCCTAAAACAAGACTCCCTACAATACACAAACACCACTGTGCTACCCTAAACCATAAAACACTATCCCCAGCACAAACCCCTACACTACCAAAACACCACTGCACTACCCTAAACCCTCAAACACTTACCCCAGCATGACACCCTACACTACCCAAACACCACTGCACTACCCTATACCCTAAAACATGACTCCCTACACTACACAAACACCACTGCACTACCCTAAACCCTAAACACTACCCCCTACACTACACAAACACCAGTGCACTACCCTAAACCCTAAAACACTACCCCCAGCATGACCCCTACACTACCCAATCACCAGTGCACTACCCTAAACCCTAAAAAACTACCCCCAGCATGACCCCCTACACTACTCAAACACCACTGCACTATCCTACACCCTAAAATACTATCCCCAGCATTACCCCTACACTATAGAAACGCCACTGCACTACCCTAAACCCTAAAACACTACCCCCAGCACGACCCCCTACACTACCCAAAAACCACTGCACTACCCAAAACCCTAAAACACGACCCCCTACACTACACATACACCACTGCACTACCCTAAACCCTAAAACACTACCCCCAGCACGACCCCCTACACTACACAAACACCACTGCACTACCCTAAACCATAAAACACTACCCCAGCACTACTCCCTACACTACCCAAACACCACTGCACTACCCTAAACCCTAAAACGCATTACCCCCAGCACGACCCCCTACACTACACAAACACCACTGCACTACCCTAAACCCTAAAACACTACCCCAAGCACGAACTCCTACACTACCCAAACACCACTGCACTACCCTAAACCCTAAAACACTACCCCAGCACAACTCCCTACACTACACAAACTCTACTGTACTACCTTAAACACTAAAACACTACCCCCAGCACAACTCCCTACACTTCCCAATCACCACTGCACTACACTAAACCCTAAATCTACCCCCAGCATGAGCTTCCACACTACACAAACACCACTGTACTACCCTAAACCTTAAAACACTATACCCAGCACAAACCCCTACACTACCCAAACACCACTGCACTACCCTCAACCCTAAAACACTAACCCCAGCATGACACCCTACACTACTCAAACACCACTGCACTACCCTATACCCTAAAACATGACTCCCTATAATACACAAACACCACTGCACTACCCTAAACCCTAAAACACTACCCTCTACAGTACACAAACACCAGTACACTACCCTAAACCCTAAAACACTACCCCCAGCATGACCCCTTACATTACACAAACACCACTGCACTACCCTAAACCCTAAAACACTACCCCCAGCATGACCCCCTACACTACCCGAAAACCACTGCACTATCCTACACCCTAAAACACTACCCCCAGCATTATCCTCTACACTATAGAAACACCACTGCACTACCCTAAACCCTAAAACACTACCCCAGCACGACCCTCTCACAACACAAACATCACTGCACTACCCTAAATCTAACCCCAACTTACCCCCTACACTACCCAAACACCACTGCACTACCCTAAACCCTAAAACACTACCCCCAGCATGACCCCTACACTATACAAACACCACTGCACTACCCTAAACCCTAAAGCACTATCCACAGCATGACCCCAACACTACACAAACACGACTGCAATACCCTAAACCCTAAAACACTACCCCCTACACTACACAAAAACCAGTGCACTACCCTAAACCCTAAAACACTACCTCCAGCATCTCCCCCTACACTACACAAACACCACTGCACTACCCTAAACCCTAAAAAACTACCCCCAGCATGACCCCTACACTACCCAAACACCACTGCACTATCCTACACCCTAAAATACTCTCCCCAGCATTACCCCTACACTATAGAAACGCCACTACAATACCGTAAACCCTAAAACACTCCCCCCAGCACGACCCCCTACACTACCCAAAAACCACTGCACTAGCCTAAACCCTAGAACAAGACTCACTACTCTACACAAACACCACTGCACTACCCTAAACCCTAAAACACTAACCCCAGCATGACACCCTACACTACCCAAACACCACTACACAAGCCTTAAGCCTAAAACAAGACTCCCTACAATACACAAACACCACTTTGCTACCCTAAACCATAAAACACTATCCCCAGCACAAACCCCTACACTACCCAAACACCACTGCACTACCCTAAACCCTAGAACAAGACTCACTACTCTACACAAACACCACTGCACTACCCTAAACCCTAAAACCCTAACCCCAGCATGACACCCTACACTACCCAAACACCACTACACAAGCCTTAAGCCTAAAACAAGACTCCCTACAATACACAAACACCACTGTGCTACCCTAAACTATAAAACACTATCCCCAGCACAAACCCCTACACTACCCAAACACCACTGCACTACCCTAAACCCTCAAACACTAACCCCAGCATGATACCCTACACTACCCAAACACCACTGCACTACCCTATACACTAAAACATGACTCCCTACACTACACAAACACCACTGCACTACCCTAAACCCTAAACACTACCCCCTACACTACACAAACACCAGTGCACTACCCTAAACCCTAAAACACTACCCCAGCACTACTCCCTACACTACCCAAACACCACCGCACTACCCTAAACCCTAAAACACATTACCCCCAGCACGACCCCCTACACTACACAAACACCACTGCACTACCCTAAACCCTAAAAAACTACCCCAAGCACGAACTCCTACACTACCCAAACACCACTGCACTACCATAAACCCTAAAACACTACCCCCAGCACAACTCCCTACACTACACAAACTCCACTGTACTACCTTAAACCCTAAATCTACCCCCAGCATGAGCTTCCACACTACACGAGCACCACTGTACTACCCTAAACCCTAAAACACTATACCCAGCACAAAGCCTACACTACCAAAACAACACTGCACTACCCTAAACCCTAAAACCCTAACCCCAGCATGACACCCTACACTACCCAAACACCACTACCCAACCCTAAACCCTAGAACAAGACTCACTACTCTACACAAACACCACTGCACTACCCTAAAATACTAACCCCAGCATGACACCCTACACTACCCAAACACCACTACACAAGCCTTAAGCCTAAAACAAGACTCCCTACAATACACAAACACCACTGTGCTACCCTAAACCATAAAACACTATCCACAGCACAAACCCCTACACTACCCAAACACCACTGCACTACCCTAAACCCTCAAACACTAACCCCAGCATGACACCCTACACTACCCAAACACCACTACACAAGCCTTAAGCCTAAAACAAGACTCCCTACAATACACAAACACCACTTTGCTACCCTAAACCATAAAACACTATCCCCAGCACAAACCCCTACACTACCCAAACACCACTGCACTACCCTAAACCCTAGAACAAGACTCACTACTCTACACAAACACCACTGCACTACCCTAAACCCTAAAACCCTAACCCCAGCATGACACCCTACACTACCCAAACACCACTACACAAGCCTTAAGCCTAAAACAAGACTCCCTACAATACACAAACACCACTGTGCTACCCTAAACTATAAAACACTATCCCCAGCACAAACCCCTACACTACCCAAACACCACTGCACTACCCTAAACCCTCAAACACTAACCCCAGCATGATACCCTACACTACCCAAACACCACTGCACTACCCTATACACTAAAACATGACTCCCTACACTACACAAACACCACTGCACTACCCTAAACCCTAAACACTACCCCCTACACTACACAAACACCAGTGCACTACCCTAAACCCTAAAACACTACCCCAGCACTACTCCCTACACTACCCAAACACCACCGCACTACCCTAAACCCTAAAACACATTACCCCCAGCACGACCCCCTACACTACACAAACACCACTGCACTACCCTAAACCCTAAAAAACTACCCCAAGCACGAACTCCTACACTACCCAAACACCACTGCACTACCATAAACCCTAAAACACTACCCCCAGCACAACTCCCTACACTACACAAACTCCACTGTACTACCTTAAACCCTAAATCTACCCCCAGCATGAGCTTCCACACTACACGAGCACCACTGTACTACCCTAAACCCTAAAACACTATACCCAGCACAAAGCCTACACTACCAAAACAACACTGCACTACCCTAAACCCTAAAACCCTAACCCCAGCATGACACCCTACACTACCCAAACACCACTACCCAACCCTAAACCCTAGAACAAGACTCACTACTCTACACAAACACCACTGCACTACCCTAAAATACTAACCCCAGCATGACACCCTACACTACCCAAACACCACTACACAAGCCTTAAGCCTAAAACAAGACTCCCTACAATACACAAACACCACTGTGCTACCCTAAACCATAAAACACTATCCACAGCACAAACCCCTACACTACCCAAACACCACTGCACTACCCTAAACCCTCAAACACTAACCCCAGCATGACACCCTACACTACCCAAACACCACTGCAGTACCCTATACCCTAAAACATGACTCCCTACACTACACAAACACCACTGCACTACCCTAAACCCTAAACACTACCCCTACACTACACAAATACCAGTGCTCTACCCTAAACCCTAAAACACTACCCCCAGCATGACCCCCTACACTACCCAATCACCAGTGCACTACCCTAAACCCTAAACAACTACCCCCAGCATGACCCCCTACACTACCCAAACACCACTGCACTATCCTACACCCTAAAATACTATCCCCAGCATTACCCCTACACTACCCAAACACCACTGCACTACCCTAAACCCTAAAACACTACCCCCAGCACGACCCCCTACACTACCCAAAAACCACTGAGCTACCCAAAACCCTAAAACACGACCCCCTACACTACACATACACCACTGTACTACCCTAAACCCTAAAACACTACCCCCAGCACGACCCCCTACACTACACAAACACCACTGCACTACCCTAAACCATAAAACACTACCCCAGCACTACTCCCTACACTACCCAAACACCACTGCACTACCCTAAACCCTAAAACACATTACCCCCAGCACGACCCCCTACACTACACAAACACCACTGCACTACCCTAAACCCTAAAACACTACCCCAAGCACGAACTCCTACACTACCCAAACACCACTGCACTACCCTAAACCCTAAAACACTACCCCAGCACAACTCCCTACACTACACAAACTCTACTGTACTACCTTAAACCCTAAAACCCTACCCCCAGCACAACTCCCTACCCTTCCCAAACACCACTGCACTACACTAAACCCTAAATCTACCCCCAGCATGAGCTTCCACACTACACAAACACCACTGTACTTCCCTAAACCTTAAAACACTATACCCAGCACAAACCCCTACACTACCCAAACACCACTGCACTACCCTCAACCCTAAAACACTAACCCCAGCATGACACCCTACACTACCCAAACACCACTGCACTACCCTATACCCTAAAACATGACTCCTTATAATACACAAACACCACTGCACTACCCTAAACCCTAAAACACTACCCTCTACAGTACACAAACACCAGTACACTACCCTAAACCCTAAAACACTACCCCCAGCATGACCCCCTACATTACACAAACACCACTGCACTACCCTAAACCCTAAAACACTACCCCCAGCATGACCCCCTACACTACCCAAAAACCACTGCACTATCCTACACCCTAAAACACTACCCCCAGCATTATCCTCTACACTATAGAAACACCACTGCACTACCCTAAACCCTAAAACACTACCCCCAGCACGACCCTCTCACAACACAAACACCACTGCACTACCCTAAATCTAACCCCAACTTACCCCCTACACTACCCAAACACCACTGCACTACCCTAAACCCTAAAACACTACCCCCAGCATGACCCCTACACTATACAAACACCACTGCACTACCCTAAACCCTAAAGCACTATCCACAGCATGACCCCAACACTACACAAACACCACTACAATACCCTAAACCCTAAAACACTACCCCCTACACTACACAAACACAAGTGCACTACCCTAAACCCTAAAACACTACCTCCATTATCACCACTACACTACACAAACACCACTGCACTACCCCAAACCCTAAAAAACTACCCCCAGCATGACCCCTACACTACCCAAACACCACTGCACTATCCTACACCCTAAAATACTATCCCCAGCATTACCCCTACACTATAGAAACGCCACTGCACTACCCTAAACCCTAAAACACTACCCCCAGCACGACCCCCTACACTACCCAAAAACCACTGCACTAGCCTAAACCCTAAAACACGACCCCCTACACTACACATAGACCCCTGCACTACCCTAAACCCTAAAACACTACCCCAGCACTACTCCCTACACTACCCAAACACCACTGCACAACCCTAAACCCTAACACACTACCCCCAGCACGACTCCCTACACTACACAAACACCACTGCACTACCCTAAACCCTAAAACACTCCCCCAGCACAAACCCCTACACTACCCAAACACCACTGCACTACCCTCAACCCTAAAACACTAACCCCAGCATGACACCCTACACTACCCAAACCCCACTGCACTACCCTATACCCTAAAACATGACTCCCTATAATACACAAACACCACTGCACTACCCTAAACCCTAAAACACTACCCCCTACACTACACAAACACCAGTGCACTACCGTAAACCCTAAAACACCACCCCCAGTACGACCCCCTTCACTACCCAAACACAAATGCACTAAGCTAAACCCAAAACACTACCCCCTGTACCACCCACTACACTATCCAAAAACCACTGCACTAGCCTAAACCATAAAACATGACCCCCTACACTACACATCCACCACTGCACTACCCTAAACCCTAAAACACTATGCCCAGCCCGACTCCCTACACTAGACAAACACCACTGCACTACCCTGAACCCTAAAACACTATCCCCAGTACAAACCCCTACACTACCCAAACACCATTGCACTACCCTAAACCCTAAAACACAAAACCCAGCATGACACCCTAAACTACCCAAACACCACTGCACTACCCTATACCCTAAAACATGACTCCCTACACTACACAAACACCATTGCACTACCCTAAACCCTAAAACACTATCCACAGCATGACCCCCTACACTATACAAACACCATTGCACTACCCTCAACTCTAAAACACTACCCCTACACTACACAAACACCAGTGCACTACCCTAAATCATAAAACATTACCCCCAGCATCACCCCTACACTACATAAACATCACTGCACTACCCTAAGCCCTATACAACTACCCCCAGCATGACCCCCTACACTACCCAAACACCAATGCACTACCCTAACCCCTAAAACACTACCCCCAGGATGAACCCCCTACACTAACGAAACACCACTGCACTACCCTAAACCCTAAAACACTACCCCAGAACAACCCCTACACTACCCAAACACAACTGCACTACCATAAGCCCTAAAACACTACCCCGCACAACCCCTTATACTACACAAACACCAATGCACTACCCTAAACCCTAAATCTCTACCCCCAGCATGACCCCCTTCACTACCCAAGCACAACTGCACAACGCTAAACCCAAAAACACTACCCCCAGCACGACCCCCCTACACTACACAAACACCACTGCACTACCCCAAACCCTAAAACACTCCCCCAGCACTACTCCCTACACTTCCCAAACACCACTGCACTACACTAAACCCTAAATCTACCCCCAGCATGACCTTCCACACTACACAAACACCACTGTACTACCCTAAACCCTAAACCACTATCCCCAGCACAAACCCTACACTACCCAAACACCACTGCACTACCCTAAACCCTAAAACACTACCCCCAGCACAACTCCCTACACTACACAAACTCCACTGTACTACCTTAAACCCTAAATCTACCCCCAGCATGAGCTTCCACACTACACGAACACCACTGTACTACCCTAAACCCTAAAACACTATACCCAGCACAAACCCTACACTACCAAAACAACACTGCACTACCCTAAACCCTAAAACCCTAACCCCAGCATGACACCCTACACTACCCAAACACCACTACCCAACCCTAAACCCTAGAACAAGACTCACTACTCTACACAAACACCACTGCACTACCCTAAAACACTAACCCCAGCATGACACCCTACACTACCCAAACACCACTACACAAGCCTTAAGCCTAAAACAAGACTCCCTACAATACACAAACACCACTGTGCTACCCTAAACCATAAAACACTATCCCCAGCACAAACCGCTACACTACCCAAACACCACTGCACTACCCTAAACCCTCAAACACTAACCCCAGCATGACACCCTACACTACCCAAACACCACTGCAGTACCCTATACCCTAAAACATGACTCCCTACACTACACAAACACCACTGCACTACCCTAAACACTACCCCCTACACTACACAAACACCAGTGCACTACCCTAAACCCTAAAACACTACCCCCAGCATGACCCCCTACACTACCCAATCACCAGTGCACTACCCTAAACCCTAAAATACTATCCCCAGCATTACCCCTACACTATAGAAACGCCACTGCACTACCCTAAACCCTAAAACACTACCCCAAGCACGAACTCCTACACTACCCAAACACCACTGCACTACCCTAAACCCTAAAACACTACCCAAGCACAACTCCCTACACTACACAAACTCTACTGTACTACCTTAAACCCTAAAACACTACCCCCAGCACAACTCCCTACACTTCCCAAACACCACTGCACTACACTAAACCCTAAATTATACCCCCAGCATGAGCTTCCACACTACACGAACACCACTGTACTACCCTAAACCCTAAAACACTATACCCAGCACAAACCCTACACTACCAAAACAACACTGCACTACCCTAAACCCTAAAACCCTAACCCCAGCATGACACCCTACACTACCCAAACACCACTACCCAACCCTAAACCCTAGAACAAGACTCACTACTCTACACAAACACCACTGCACTACCCTAAACCCTAAAACACTAACCCCAGCATGACACCCTACACTACCCAAACACCACTACACAAGCCTTAAGCCTAAAACAAGACTCCCTACAATACACAAACACCACTGTGCTACCCTAAACCATAAAACACTATCCCCAGCACAAACCCCTACACTACCAAAACACCACTGCACTACCCTAAACCCTCAAACACTTACCCCAGCATGACACCCTACACTACCCAAACACCACTGCACTACCCTATACCCTAAAACATGACTCCCTACACTACACAAACACCACTGCACTACCCTAAACCCTAAACACTACCCCCTACACTACACAAACACCAGTGCACTACCCTAAACCCTAAAACACTACCCCCAGCATGACCCCTACACTACCCAATCACCAGTGCACTACCCTAAACCCTAAAAAACTACCCCCAGCATGACCCCCTACACTACTCAAACACCACTGCACTATCCTACACCCTAAAATACTATCCCCAGCATTACCCCTACACTATAGAAACGCCACTGCACTACCCTAAACCCTAAAACACTACCCCCAGCACGACCCCCTACACTACCCAAAAACCACTGCACTACCCAAAACCCTAAAACACGACCCCCTACACTACACATACACCACTGCACTACCCTAAACCCTAAAACACTACCCCCAGCACGACCCCCTACACTACACAAACACCACTGCACTACCCTAAACCATAAAACACTACCCCAGCACTACTCCCTACACTACCCAAACACCACTGCACTACCCTAAACCCTAAAACGCATTACCCCCAGCACGACCCCCTACACTACACAAACACCACTGCACTACCCTAAAACACTACCCCAAGCACGAACTCCTACACTACCCAAACACCACTGCACTACCCTAAACCCTAAAACACTACCCCAGCACAACTCCCTACACTACACAAACTCTACTGTACTACCTTAAACACTAAAACACTACCCCCAGCACAACTCCCTACACTTCCCAATCACCACTGCACTACACTAAACCCTAAATCTACCCCCAGCATGAGCTTCCACACTACACAAACACCACTGTACTACCCTAAACCTTAAAACACTATACCCAGCACAAACCCCTACACTACCCAAACACCACTGCACTACCCTCAACCCTAAAACACTAACCCCAGCATGACACCCTACACTACTCAAACACCACTGCACTACCCTATACCCTAAAACATGACTCCCTATAATACACAAACACCACTGCACTACCCTAAACCCTAAAACACTACCCTCTACAGTACACAAACACCAGTACACTACCCTAAACCCTAAAACACTACCCCCAGCATGACCCCTTACATTACACAAACACCACTGCACTACCCTAAACCCTAAAACACTACCCCCAGCATGACCCCCTACACTACCCGAAAACCACTGCACTATCCTACACCCTAAAACACTACCCCCAGCATTATCCTCTACACTATAGAAACACCACTGCACTACCCTAAACCCTAAAACACTACCCCCAGCACGACCCTCTCACAACACAAACATCACTGCACTACCCTAAATCTAACCCCAACTTACCCCCTACACTACCCAAACACCACTGCACTACCCTAAACCCTAAAACACTACCCCCAGCATGACCCCTACACTATACAAACACCACTGCACTACCCTAAACCCTAAAGCACTATCCACAGCATGACCCCAACACTACACAAACACGACTGCAATACCCTAAACCCTAAAACACTACCCCCTACACTACACAAAAACCAGTGCACTACCCTAAACCCTAAAACACTACCTCCAGCATCTCCCCCTACACTACACAAACACCACTGCACTACCCTAAACCCTAAAAAACTACCCCCAGCATGACCCCTACACTACCCAAACACCACTGCACTATCCTACACCCTAAAATACTCTCCCCAGCATTACCCCTACACTATAGAAACGCCACTACAATACCCTAAACCCTAAAACACTCCCCCCAGCACGACCCCCTACACTACCCAAAAACCACTGCACTAGCCTAAACCCTAGAACAAGACTCACTACTCTACACAAACACCACTGCACTACCCTAAACCCTAAAACACTAACCCCAGCATGACACCCTACACTACCCAAACACCACTACACAAGCCTTAAGCCTAAAACAAGACTCCCTACAATACACAAACACCACTTTGCTACCCTAAACCATAAAACACTATCCCCAGCACAAACCCCTACACTACCCAAACACCACTGCACTACCCTAAACCCTAGAACAAGACTCACTACTCTACACAAACACCACTGCACTACCCTAAACCCTAAAACCCTAACCCCAGCATGACACCCTACACTACCCAAACACCACTACACAAGCCTTAAGCCTAAAACAAGACTCCCTACAATACACAAACACCACTGTGCTACCCTAAACTATAAAACACTATCCCCAGCACAAACCCCTACACTACCCAAACACCACTGCACTACCCTAAACCCTCAAACACTAACCCCAGCATGATACCCTACACTACCCAAACACCACTGCACTACCCTATACACTAAAACATGACTCCCTACACTACACAAACACCACTGCACTACCCTAAACCCTAAACACTACCCCCTACACTACACAAACACCAGTGCACTACCCTAAACCCTAAAACACTACCCCAGCACTACTCCCTACACTACCCAAACACCACCGCACTACCCTAAACCCTAAAACACATTACCCCCAGCACGACCCCCTACACTACACAAACACCACTGCACTACCCTAAACCCTAAAAAACTACCCCAAGCACGAACTCCTACACTACCCAAACACCACTGCACTACCATAAACCCTAAAACACTACCCCCAGCACAACTCCCTACACTACACAAACTCCACTGTACTACCTTAAACCCTAAATCTACCCCCAGCATGAGCTTCCACACTACACGAGCACCACTGTACTACCCTAAACCCTAAAACACTATACCCAGCACAAAGCCTACACTACCAAAACAACACTGCACTACCCTAAACCCTAAAACCCTAACCCCAGCATGACACCCTACACTACCCAAACACCACTACCCAACCCTAAACCCTAGAACAAGACTCACTACTCTACACAAACACCACTGCACTACCCTAAAATACTAACCCCAGCATGACACCCTACACTACCCAAACACCACTACACAAGCCTTAAGCCTAAAACAAGACTCCCTACAATACACAAACACCACTGTGCTACCCTAAACCATAAAACACTATCCACAGCACAAACCCCTACACTACCCAAACACCACTGCACTACCCTAAACCCTCAAACACTAACCCCAGCATGACACCCTACACTACCCAAACACCACTACACAAGCCTTAAGCCTAAAACAAGACTCCCTACAATACACAAACACCACTTTGCTACCCTAAACCATAAAACACTATCCCCAGCACAAACCCCTACACTACCCAAACACCACTGCACTACCCTAAACCCTAGAACAAGACTCACTACTCTACACAAACACCACTGCACTACCCTAAACCCTAAAACCCTAACCCCAGCATGACACCCTACACTACCCAAACACCACTACACAAGCCTTAAGCCTAAAACAAGACTCCCTACAATACACAAACACCACTGTGCTACCCTAAACTATAAAACACTATCCCCAGCACAAACCCCTACACTACCCAAACACCACTGCACTACCCTAAACCCTCAAACACTAACCCCAGCATGATACCCTACACTACCCAAACACCACTGCACTACCCTATACACTAAAACATGACTCCCTACACTACACAAACACCACTGCACTACCCTAAACCCTAAACACTACCCCCTACACTACACAAACACCAGTGCACTACCCTAAACCCTAAAACACTACCCCAGCACTACTCCCTACACTACCCAAACACCACCGCACTACCCTAAACCCTAAAACACATTACCCCCAGCACGACCCCCTACACTACACAAACACCACTGCACTACCCTAAACCCTAAAAAACTACCCCAAGCACGAACTCCTACACTACCCAAACACCACTGCACTACCATAAACCCTAAAACACTACCCCCAGCACAACTCCCTACACTACACAAACTCCACTGTACTACCTTAAACCCTAAATCTACCCCCAGCATGAGCTTCCACACTACACGAGCACCACTGTACTACCCTAAACCCTAAAACACTATACCCAGCACAAAGCCTACACTACCAAAACAACACTGCACTACCCTAAACCCTAAAACCCTAACCCCAGCATGACACCCTACACTACCCAAACACCACTACCCAACCCTAAACCCTAGAACAAGACTCACTACTCTACACAAACACCACTGCACTACCCTAAAATACTAACCCCAGCATGACACCCTACACTACCCAAACACCACTACACAAGGCTTAAGCCTAAAACAAGACTCCCTACAATACACAAACACCACTGTGCTACCCTAAACCATAAAACACTATCCACAGCACAAACCCCTACACTACCCAAACACCACTGCACTACCCTAAACCCTCAAACACTAACCCCAGCATGACACCCTACACTACCCAAACACCACTGCAGTACCCTATACCCTAAAACATGACTCCCTACACTACACAAACACCACTGCACTACCCTAAACCCTAAACACTACCCCTACACTACACAAATACCAGTGCTCTACCCTAAACCCTAAAACACTACCCCCAGCATGACCCCCTACACTACCCAATCACCAGTGCACTACCCTAAACCCTAAACAACTACCCCCAGCATGACCCCCTACACTACCCAAACACCACTGCACTATCCTACACCCTAAAATACTATCCCCAGCATTACCCCTACACTACCCAAACACCACTGCACTACCCTAAACCCTAAAACACTACCCCCAGCACGACCCCCTACACTACCCAAAAACCACTGAGCTACCCAAAACCCTAAAACACGACCCCCTACACTACACATACACCACTGTACTACCCTAAACCCTAAAACACTACCCCCAGCACGACCCCCTACACTACACAAACACCACTGCACTACCCTAAACCATAAAACACTACCCCAGCACTACTCCCTACACTACCCAAACACCACTGCACTACCCTAAACCCTAAAACACATTACCCCCAGCACGACCCCCTACACTACACAAACACCACTGCACTACCCTAAACCCTAAAACACTACCCCAAGCACGAACTCCTACACTACCCAAACACCACTGCACTACCCTAAACCCTAAAACACTACCCCAGCACAACTCCCTACACTACACAAACTCTACTGTACTACCTTAAACCCTAAAACCCTACCCCCAGCACAACTCCCTACCCTTCCCAAACACCACTGCACTACACTAAACCCTAAATCTACCCCCAGCATGAGCTTCCACACTACACAAACACCACTGTACTTCCCTAAACCTTAAAACACTATACCCAGCACAAACCCCTACACTACCCAAACACCACTGCACTACCCTCAACCCTAAAACACTAACCCCAGCATGACACCCTACACTACCCAAACACCACTGCACTACCCTATACCCTAAAACATGACTCCTTATAATACACAAACACCACTGCACTACCCTAAACCCTAAAACACTACCCTCTACAGTACACAAACACCAGTACACTACCCTAAACCCTAAAACACTACCCCCAGCATGACCCCCTACATTACACAAACACCACTGCACTACCCTAAACCCTAAAACACTACCCCCAGCATGACCCCCTACACTACCCAAAAACCACTGCACTATCCTACACCCTAAAACACTACCCCCAGCATTATCCTCTACACTATAGAAACACCACTGCACTACCCTAAACCCTAAAACACTACCCCCAGCACGACCCTCTCACAACACAAACACCACTGCACTACCCTAAATCTAACCCCAACTTACCCCCTACACTACCCAAACACCACTGCACTACCCTAAACCCTAAAACACTACCCCCAGCATGACCCCTACACTATACAAACACCACTGCACTACCCTAAACCCTAAAGCACTATCCACAGCATGACCCCAACACTACACAAACACCACTACAATACCCTAAACCCTAAAACACTACCCCCTACACTACACAAACACAAGTGCACTACCCTAAACCCTAAAACACTACCTCCATTATCACCACTACACTACACAAACACCACTGCACTACCCCAAACCCTAAAAAACTACCCCCAGCATGACCCCTACACTACCCAAACACCACTGCACTATCCTACACCCTAAAATACTATCCCCAGCATTACCCCTACACTATAGAAACGCCACTGCACTACCCTAAACCCTAAAACACTACCCCCAGCACGACCCCCTACACTACCCAAAAACCACTGCACTAGCCTAAACCCTAAAACACGACCCCCTACACTACACATAGACCCCTGCACTACCCTAAACCCTAAAACACTACCCCAGCACTACTCCCTACACTACCCAAACACCACTGCACAACCCTAAACCCTAACACACTACCCCCAGCACGACTCCCTACACTACACAAACACCACTGCACTACCCTAAACCCTAAAACACTCCCCCAGCACAAACCCCTACACTACCCAAACACCACTGCACTACCCTCAACCCTAAAACACTAACCCCAGCATGACACCCTACACTACCCAAACCCCACTGCACTACCCTATACCCTAAAACATGACTCCCTATAATACACAAACACCACTGCACTACCCTAAACCCTAAAACACTACCCCCTACACTACACAAACACCAGTGCACTACCGTAAACCCTAAAACACCACCCCCAGTACGACCCCCTTCACTACCCAAACACAAATGCACTAAGCTAAACCCAAAACACTACCCCCTGTACCACCCACTACACTATCCAAAAACCACTGCACTAGCCTAAACCATAAAACATGACCCCCTACACTACACATCCACCACTGCACTACCCTAAACCCTAAAACACTATGCCCAGCCCGACTCCCTACACTAGACAAACACCACTGCACTACCCTGAACCCTAAAACACTATCCCCAGTACAAACCCCTACACTACCCAAACACCATTGCACTACCCTAAACCCTAAAACACAAAACCCAGCATGACACCCTAAACTACCCAAACACCACTGCACTACCCTATACCCTAAAACATGACTCCCTACACTACACAAACACCATTGCACTACCCTAAACCCTAAAACACTATCCACAGCATGACCCCCTACACTATACAAACACCATTGCACTACCCTCAACTCTAAAACACTACCCCTACACTACACAAACACCAGTGCACTACCCTAAATCATAAAACATTACCCCCAGCATCACCCCTACACTACATAAACATCACTGCACTACCCTAAGCCCTATACAACTACCCCCAGCATGACCCCCTACACTACCCAAACACCAATGCACTACCCTAACCCCTAAAACACTACCCCCAGGATGAACCCCCTACACTAACGAAACACCACTGCACTACCCTAAACCCTAAAACACTACCCCAGAACAACCCCTACACTACCCAAACACAACTGCACTACCATAAGCCCTAAAACACTACCCCGCACAACCCCTTATACTACACAAACACCAATGCACTACCCTAAACCCTAAATCTCTACCCCCAGCATGACCCCCTTCACTACCCAAGCACAACTGCACAACGCTAAACCCAAAAACACTACCCCCAGCACGACCCCCCTACACTACACAAACACCACTGCACTACCCCAAACCCTAAAACACTCCCCCAGCACTACTCCCTACACTTCCCAAACACCACTGCACTACACTAAACCCTAAATCTACCCCCAGCATGACCTTCCACACTACACAAACACCACTGTACTACCCTAAACCCTAAACCACTATCCCCAGCACAAACCCTACACTACCCAAGCATCACTGCACTACCCTAAACCCTAAAACACCAACCCCAGCATGACACCCTACACTACCCAAACACCACTGCACTACCCTAAACCCTAAAACAAGACTCCATACACTACACAAACACCACTGCACTACCCTAAACCCTAAAACACTACCCCCAGCACAACTCCCTACACTTCCCAAACACCACTGCACTACACTAAACCCTAAATCTACCCCCAGCATGACCTCCCACACTACACAAACACCACTGTACTACCCTAAACCCTAAAAAATTATCCCCAGCACAAACCCCTACACTACCCAAACACCATTGCACTACCCTCAACCCTAAAACATTAACCCCAGCATGACACCCTACACTACCCAAACACCACTGCACTACCCTATACCCTAAAACATGACTCCCTATAATACACAAACACCACTGCACTACCCTAAACCCTAAAACACTACCCTCTACAGTACACAAACACCAGTACACTACCCTAAACCCTAAAACACTACCCCCAGCATGACCCCCTACACTACACAAACACCACTGCACTACCCTAAACCCTAAAACACTACCCCCAGCATTACCCTCTACACTATAGAAACACCACTGCACTACCCTAAACCCTAAAACACTACCCATAGCACGACCCATTCACAACACAAACACCACTGCACTACACTAAATATACCCCCAACTTACCCCCTACTCTACCCAAACACCACTGCACTACCCTAAACCCTAAAACACTACCCCAGCACGGCGCCCTATACTACACAAACACCACTGCACTACCCTAAACCCTAAAACACTACCCCAGCACTACTCCCTACACTACCCAAACACCACTGCACTACCCTAAACCCTAAAACACATTACCCCTGCACGACCCCCTACACTACACAACCACCACGGCACTATCCTAAACCCTAAAACTCTACCCCAAGCACAAACTCCTACACTACCCAAACACCACTGCACTACCCTAAACCCTAACACACTACCCCCAGCACGATTCCCTACACTACACAAACACCACTGCACTACCCTAAACCCTAAAACACTCCCCCAGCACAAACCCCTACACTACCCAAACACCACTGCACTACCCTCAACCCTAAAACACTAACCCCAGCATGACACCCTACACTACCCAAACACCACTGCACTACCCTATACCCTAAAACATGACTCCCTATAATACACAAACACCACTGCACTACCCTAAACCCTAAAACACTACCCCTACACTACACAAACCCCAGTGCACTACCCTAAACCCTAAAACACTACCCCCAGCACGACCCCCTTCACTACCCAAACACAACTGCACTACGCTAAACCCAAAACACTACCCCCTGTACCACCCACTACACTATCCAAAAACCACTGCACTAGCCTAAACCATAAAACATGACCTCCTACACTACACATCCACCACTGCACTACCCTAAACCCTAAAACACTATGCCCAGCCCGACCCCCTACACTACACAAACACCACTGCACTACCCTAAACCCTAAAACACTATCCCCAGTACAAACCCCTACACTACCCAAACACCATTGCACTACCCTAAGCCCTAAAACACTAAACCCAGCATGACACCCTACACTACCCAAACACCACTGCACTACCCTATACCCTAAAACATGACTCCCTACACTACACAAACACCACTGCACTACCCTAACCCCTAAAACACTACCCCCAGCATGAACCCCCTACACTAACGAAACACCACTGCACTACCCTAAACCCTAAAACACTACCCCAGAACAACCCCTACACTACCCAAACACAACTGCACTACCATAATCCCTAAAACACTACCCCGCACAACCCCTTACACTACACAAACACCATTGCACTACCCTAAACCCTAAATCTCTACCCCCAGCACGACCCCCTTCACTACCCAAGCACAACTGCACAACGCTAAACCCAAAAACACTACCCCCAGCACGACCCCCCTACACTACACAAACACCACTGCACTACCCTAAACCCTAAACCACAACCCCTGCAGTACACAAACACGACTGCACTACCCTCAACCCTAAAACACTACCCCCAGCATGACCCCCTACACTACACAAACACCACTGCACTACCCTAAATCCTAAAACACTACCCCCTACAGTACACAAACACCACTTCACTACCCAAAACCCTAAAACACTACCCCCAGCACGGTCCCCTATACTACACAAACACCACTGCACTACCCTAAACCCTAAAACACTACCCCAGCACTACTCCCAACACTATCCAAACACGACTGCACTACCCTAAACCCTAAAACACATTACCCCAGCACGACCCCCTACACTACACAAACACCACTGCACTATCCTAAACCACAACCCATGCAGTACACAAACACCACTGCACTACCCTCAACCCTAAAACACTACCCCCAGCATGACCCCCTACACTACACAAACACCACTGCACTACCCTAAAACACTACCCCCTACAGTACACAAACACCACTTCACTACCCAAAACCCTAAAACACTACCCCAGCACGGCGCCCTATACTACACAAACACCACTACACTACCCTAAACCCTAAACCCTAAAACACTACCCCAGCACTACTCCCTACACTACCCAAACACCACTGCACTACCCTAAACCCTAAAGCACATTACCCGAAGCACGACCTCCTACACTACCCAAACACCACTGCACTACCCTAAACCCTAAAACACTACCCCCAGCACGACTCCCTACACTACACAAACACCACTGCACTACCCTAAACCCTAAAACACTCCCCCAGCACTACTCCCACACTTCCCAAACACCACTGCACTACACTAAACCCTAAATCTACCCCCAGCATGACCTTCCACACTACACAAACACCACTGTACTACCCTAAACACTAAACCACTATCCCCAGCACAAACCCTACACTACCCAAGCACCACTGCACTACCCTAAATCCTAAACCCTAAAACACTACCCCAGCACTACTCCCTACACTACCCAAACACCACTGCACTACCCTAAACCCTAAAACACTACCCCAGCATGGCGCCCTATACTACACAAACACCACTATACTACCCTAAACCCTAAAACACTACCCCAGCACTACTCCCTACACTACCCAAACACCACTGCACTACCCTAAACCCTAAAACACATTACCCCTGCACGACCCCCTACACTACACAACCACCACTGCACTACCCTAAACCCTAAAACTCTACCCCAAGCACGAACTCCTACACTACCCAAACACCACTGCACTACCCTAAACCCTAACACACTACCCCCAGCATGACTCCCTACACTACACAAACACCACTGCACTACCCTAAACCCTAAAACACTCCCCCAGCACAAACCCCTACACTACAAAACACCACTGCACTACCCTCAACCCTAAAACACTAACCCCAGCATGACACCCTACACTACCCAAACACAACTGCACTACCCTATACCCTAAAACATGACTCCCTATAATACACAAACACCACTGCACTACCCTAAACCCTAAAACACTACCCCCTACACTACACAAACACCAGTGCACTACCGTAAACCCTAAAACACTACCCCCAGTACGACCCCCTTCACTACCCAAACACAACTGCACTAAGCTAAACCCAAAACACTACCCCCTGTACCACCCACTACACTATCCAAAAACCACTGCACTAGCCTAAACCATAAAACATGACCCCCTACACTACACATCCACCACTGCACTACCCTAAACCCTAAAACACTATGCCCAGCCCGACTCCCTACACTAGACAAACACCACTGCACTACCCTGAACCCTAAAACACTATCCCCAGTACAAACCCCTACACTACCCAAACACAATTGCACTACCCTAAACCCTAAAACACTAAACCCAGCATGACACCCTAAACTACCCAAACACCACTGCACTACCCGATACCCTAAAACATGACTCCCTACACTACACAAACACCACTGCACTACCCTAAACCCTAAAACACTATCCACAGCATGACCCCCTACACTATACAAACACCATTGCACTACCCTCAACTCTAAAACACTACCCCTACACTACACAAACACCAGTGCACTACCCTAAATCATAAAACATTACCCCCAGCATCACCCCTACACTACATAAACATCACTGCACTACCCTAAGCCCTATACAACTACCCCCAGCATGACCCCCTACACTACCCAAACACCAATGCACTACCCTAACCCCTAAAACACTACCCCCAGGATGAACCCCCTACACTAACGAAACACCACTGCACTACCCTAAACCCTAAAACACTACCCCAGAACAACCCCTACACTACCCAAACACAACTGCACTACCATAAGCCCTAAAACACTACCCCGCACAACCCCTTACACTACACAAACACCAATGCACTACCCTAAACCCTAAATCTCTACCCCCAGCATGACCCCCTTCACTACCCAAGCACAACTGCACAACGCTAAACCCAAAAACACTACCCCCAGCACGACCCCCCTACACTACACAAACACCACTGCACTACCCCAAACCCTAAAACACTCCCCCAGCACTACTCCCTACACTTCCCAAACACCACTGCACTACACTAAACCCTAAATCTACCCCCAGCATGACCTTCCACACTACACAAACACCACTGTACTACCCTAAACCCTAAACCACTATCCCCAGCACAAACCCTACACTACCCAAGCATCACTGCACTACCCTAAACCCTAAAACACTAACCCCAGCATGACACCCTACACTACCCAAACACCACTGCACTACCCTAAACCCTAATACAAGACTCCATACACTACACAAACACCACTGCACTACCCTAAACCCTAAAACACTACCCCCAGCACAACTCCCTACACTTCCCAAACACCACTGCACTACACTAAACCCTAAATCTACCCCCAGCATCACCTCCCACACTACACAAACACCACTGTACTACCCTAAACCCTAAAACATTATCCCCAGCACAAACCCCTACACTACCCAAACATCATTGCACTACCCTCAACCCTAAAACACTAACCCCAGCATGACACCCTACACTACCTAAACACCACTGCACTACCCTATACCCTAAAACATGACTCCCTATAATACACAAACACCACTGCACTACCCTAAACCCTAAAACACTACCCTCTACAGTACACAAACACCAGTACACTACCCTAAACCCTAAAACACTACCCCCAGCATGACCCCCTACACTACACAAACACCACTGCACTACCCTAAACCCTAAAACACTACCCCCAGCATTACCCTCTACACTATAGAAACACCACTGCACTACCCTAAACCCTAAAACACTACCCATAGCACGACCCATTCACAACACAAACACCACTGCACTACACTAAATCTACCCCCAACTTACCCCCTACTCTACCCAAACACCACTGCACTACCCTAAACCCTAAAACACTACCCCAGCACGGCACCCTATACTACACAAACACCACTGCACTACCCTAAACCCTAAAACACTACCCCAGCACTACTCCCTACACTACCCAAACACCACTGCACTACCCTAAACCCTAAAACACATTACCCCTGCACGACCCCCTACACTACACAACCACCACGGCACTACCCTAAACCCTAAAACTCTACCCCAAGCACAAACTCCTACACTACCCAAACACCACTGCACTACCCTAAACCCTAACACACTACCCCCAGCACGACTCCCTACACTACACAAACACCACTGCACTACCCTAAACCCTAAAACACTCCCCCAACACAAACCCCTACACTACCCAAACACCACTGCACTACCCTCAACCCTAAAACACTAACCCCAGCATGACACCCTACACTACCCAAACACCACTGCACTACCCTATACCCTAAAACATGACTGCCTATAATACACAAACACCACTGCACTACCCTAAACCCTAAAACACTACCCCTACACTACACAAACCCCAGTGCACTACCCTAAACCCTAAAACACTACCCCCAGCACGACCCCCTTCACTACCCAAACACAACTGCACTACGCTAAACCCAAAACACTACCCCCTGTACCACCCACTACACTATCCAAAAACCACTGCACTAGCCTAAACCATAAATCATGACCTCCTACACTACACATCCACCACTGCACTACCCTAAACCCTAAAACACTATGCCCAGCCCAACCCCCTATACTACACAAACACCACTGCACTACCCTAAACCCTAAAACACTATCCCCAGTACAAACCCCTACACTACCCAAACACCATTGCACTACCCTAAGCCCTAAAACACTAAACCCAGCATGACACCCTACACTACCCAAACACCACTGCACTACCCTATACCCTAAAACATGACTCCCTACACTACACAAACACCACTGCACTACCCTAAACCCTAAAACACTATCCACAGCATGACCCCCTACACTATACAAACACCACTGCACTACCCTCAACTCTAAAACACTACCCCTACACTACACAAACACCAGTGCACTACCCTAAACCCTAAAACACTACCCCCAGCACGACCCCCTTCACTACCCAAACACAACTGCACTACGCTAAACCCAAAACACTACTCCCTGTACCACCCACTACACTATCCAAAAACCACTGCACTAGCCTAAACCATAAAACTTGACCCCCTACACTACACATCCACCACTGCACTACCCTAAACCCTAAAACACTATGCCCAGCCTGACCCCCTACACTACACAAACACCACTGCACTACCCTAAACCCTAAAACACTATCCCCAGTACAAACCCCTACACTACCCAAACACCATTGCACTACCCTAAACCCTAAAACACTAAACCCAGCATGACACCCTACACTACCCAAACACCACTGCACTACCCTATACCCTAAAACATGACTCCCTACACTACACAAACACCACTGCACTACCCTAAACCCTAAAACACTATCAACAGCATGACCCCCTACACTATACAAACACTACTGCACTACCCTCAACTCTAAAACACTACCCCTACACTACACAAACACCAGTGCACTACCCTAAATCATAAAACATTACCCCCAGCATCACTCCTACACTACATAAACATCACTGCACTACCCTAAGCCCTATACAACTACCCCCAGCATGACCCCCTACACTACCCAAACACCAATGCACTACCCTAACCCCTAAAACACTACCCCCAGCATGAACCCCCTACACTAACGAAACACCACTGCACTACCCTAAACCCTAAAACACTACCCCAGAACAACCCCTACACTACCCAAACACAACTGCACTACCATAAGCCTTAAAACACTACCCCGCACAACCCCTTACACTACACAAACACCATTGCACTACCCTAAACCCTAAATCTCTACCCCCAGCACGACCCCCTTCACTACCCAAGCACAACTGCACAATGCTAAACCCAAAAACACTACCCCCAGCACGACCCCCCTACACTACACAAACACCACTGCACTACCCTAAACCCTAAACCACAACCCCTGCAGTACACAAACGCCACTGCACTACCCTCAACCCTAAAACACTACCCCCAGCATGACCACCTACACTACACAAACACCACTGCACTACCCTAAATCCTAAAACACTACCCCCTACAGTACACAAACACCACTTCACTACCCAAAACCCTAAAACACTACCCCCAGCACGGTCCCCTATACTACACAAACACCACTGCACTACCCTAAACCCTAAAACACTACCCCAGCACTACTCCCAACACTATCCAAACACCACTGCACTACCCTAAACCCTAAAACACATTAACCCAGCACGACCCCCTACACTACACAAACACCACTGCACTACCCTAAACCCTAAACCACAACCCATGTAGTGCACAAACACCACTGCACTACCCTCAACCCTAAAACACTACCCCCAGCATGACCCCCTACACTACACAAACACCACTGCACTACCCTAAACCCTAAACCACAACCCCTGCAGTACACAAACGCCACTGCACTACCCTCAACCCTAAAACACTACCCCCAGCATGACCCCCTACACTACACAAACACCACTGCACTACCCTAAATCCTAAAACACTTCCCCCTACAGTACACAAACACCACTTCACTACCCTAAACCCTAAAACACTACCCCCAGCACGGTCCCCTATACTACACAAACACCACTGCACTACCCTAAACCCTAAAACACTACCCCAGCACTACTCCCAACACTATCCAAACACCACTGCACTACCCTAAACCCTAAAACACATTACCCCAGCACGACCCCCTACACTACACAAACACCACTGCACTACCCTAAACCCTAAACCACAACCCATGTAGTGCACAAACACCACTGCACTACCCTCAACCCTAAAACACTACCCCCAGCATGACCCCCTACACTACACAAACACCACTGCACTACCCTAAACCCTAAAACACTACCCCCTACAGTACACAAACACCACTTCACTACCCAAAACCCTAAAACACTACCCCAGCACGGCGCCCTATACTACACAAACACCACTACACTACCCTAAACCCTAAACCCTAAAACACTACCCCAGCACTACTCCCTACACTACCCAAACACCACTGCACTACCCTAAACCCTAAAGCACATTACCCCAAGCACGACCTCCTACACTACTCAAACACCACTGCACTACCCTAAACCCTAAAACACTACCCCCAGCATGACTCCCTACACTACACAAACACCACTGCACTACCCTAAACCCTAAAACACTCCCCCAGCACTACTCCCTACACTTCCCAAACACCACTGCACTACACTAAACCCTAAATCTACCCCCAGCATGACCTCCCACACTACACAAACACCACTGTACTACCCTAAACCCTAAACCACTATCCCCAGCACAAACCCTGCACTACCCAAGCATCACTGCACTACCCTAAACCCTAAAACACTAACCCCAGCATGACACCCTACACTACCCAAACACCACTGCACTACCCTAAACCCTAAAACAAGACTCCATACACTACACAAACACCACTGCACTACCCTAAACCCTAAAACACTACCCCCAGCACAACTCCCTACACTTCCCAAACACCACTGCACTACACTAAACCCTAAATCTACCCCCAGCATGACCTCCCACACTACACAAACACCACTGTACTACCCTAAACCCTAAAACATTATCCCCAGCACAAACCCCTACACTACCCAAACACCATTGCACTACCCTCAACCCTAAAACACTAACCCCAGCATGACATCCTACACTACCCAAACACCACTGCACTACCCTATACCCTAAAACATGACTCCCTATAATACACAAACACCACTGCACTACCCTAAACCCTAAAACACTACCCTCTACAGTACACAAACACCAGTACACTACCCTAAACCCTAAAACACTACCCCCAGCATGAGCCCCTACACTACACAAACACCACTGCACTACCCTAAACCCTAAAACACTACCCCCAGCATTACCCTCTACACTATAGAAACACCACTGCACTACCCTAAACCCTAAAACACTACCCATAGCACGACCCATTCACAACACAAACACCACTGCACTACACTAAATCTACCCCCAACTTACCCCCTACTCTACCCAAACACCACTGCACTACCCTAAACCCTAAAACACTACCCCAGCACGGCGCCCTATACTACACAAACACCACTGCACTACCCTAAACCCTAAAACACTACCCCAGCACTACTCCCTACACTACCCAAACACCACTGCACTACCCTAAACCCTAAAACACATTACCCCTGCACGACCCCCTACACTACACAACCACCACGGCACTACCCTAAACCCTAAAACTCTACCCCAAGCACAAACTCCTACACTACCCAAACACCACTGCACTACCCTAAACCCTAACACACTACCCCCAGCACGACTCCCTACACTACACAAACACCACTGCACTACCCTAAACCCTAAAACACTCCCCCAGCACAAACCCCTACACTACCCAAACACCACTGCACTACCCTCAACCCTAAAACACTAACCCCAGCATGACACCCTACACTACCCAAACACCACTGCACTACCCTATACCCTAAAACATGACTCCCTATAATACACAAACACCACTGCACTACCCTAAACCCTAAAACACTACCCCTACACTACACAAACCCCAGTGCACTACCCTAAACCCTAAAACACTACCCCCAGCACGACCCCCTTCACTACCCAAACACAACTGCACTACGCTAAACCCAAAACACTACCCCCTGTACCACCCACTACACTATCCAAAAACCACTGCACTAGCCTAAACCATAAAACATGACCTCCTACACTACACACCCACCACTGCACTACCCTAAACCCTAAAACACTATGCCCAGCCCGACCCCCTACACTACACAAACACCACTGCACTACCCTAAACCCTAAAACACTATCCCCAGTACAAACCCCTACACTACCCAAACACCATTGCACTACCCTAAGCCCTAAAACACTAAACCCAGCATGACACCCTACACTACCCAAACACCACTGCACTACCCTATACCCTAAAACATGACTCCCTACACTACACAAACACCACTGCACTACCCTAACCCCTAAAACACTACCCCCAGCATGAACCCCTTACACTAACGAAACACCACTGCACTACCCTAAACCCTAAAACACTACCCCAGAACAACCCCTACACTACCCAAACACAACTGCACTACCATAATCCCTAAAACACTACCCCGCACAACCCCTTACACTACACAAACACCATTGCACTACCCTAAACCCTAAATCTCTACCCCCAGCACGACCCCCTTCACTACCCAAGCACAACTGCACAACGCTAAACCCAAAAACACTACCCCCAGCACGACCCCCCTACACTACACAAACACCACTGCACTACCCTAAACCCTAAACCACAACCCCTGCAGTACACAAACACGACTGCACTACCCTCAACCCTAAAACACTACCCCCAGCATGACCCCCTACACTACACAAACACCACTGCACTACCCTAAATCCTAAAACACTACCCCCTACAGTACACAAACACCACTTCACTACCCCAAACCCTAAAACACTACCCCCAGCACGGTCCCCTATACTACACAAACACCACTGCACTACCCTAAACCCTAAAACACTACCCCAGCACTACTCCCAACACTATCCAAACACGACTGCACTACCCTAAACCCTAAAACACATTACCCCAGCACGACCCCCTACACTACACAAACACCACTGCACTACCCTAAACCCTAAAACACTACCCCAGCACTACTCCCTACACTACCCAAACACCACTGCACTACCCTAAACCCTAAAACACATTACCCCTGCACGACCCCCTACACTACACAACCACCACGGCACTACCCTAAACCCTAAAACTCTACCCCAAGCACAAACTCCTACACTACCCAAACACCACTGCACTACCCTAAACCCTAACACACTACCCCCAGCACGACTCCCTACACTACACAAACACCACTGCACTACCCTAAACCCTAAAACACTCCCCCAGCACAAACCCCTACACTACCCAAACACCACTGCACTACCCTCAACCCTAAAACACTAACCCCAGCATGACACCCTACACTACCCAAACACCACTGCACTACCCTATACCCTAAAACATGACTCCCTATAATACACAAACACCACTGCACTACCCTAAACCCTAAAACACTACCCCTACACTACACAAACCCCAGTGCACTACCCTAAACCCTAAAACACTACCCCCAGCACGACCCCCTTCACTACCCAAACACAACTGCACTACGCTAAACCCAAAACACTACCCCCTGTACCACCCACTACACTATCCAAAAACCACTGCACTAGCCTAAACCATAAAACATGACCTCCTACACTACACACCCACCACTGCACTACCCTAAACCCTAAAACACTATGCCCAGCCCGACCCCCTACACTACACAAACACCACTGCACTACCCTAAACCCTAAAACACTATCCCCAGTACAAACCCCTACACTACCCAAACACCATTGCACTACCCTAAGCCCTAAAACACTAAACCCAGCATGACACCCTACACTACCCAAACACCACTGCACTACCCTATACCCTAAAACATGACTCCCTACACTACACAAACACCACTGCACTACCCTAACCCCTAAAACACTACCCCCAGCATGAACCCCTTACACTAACGAAACACCACTGCACTACCCTAAACCCTAAAACACTACCCCAGAATAACCCCTACACTACCCAAACACAACTGCACTACCATAATCCCTAAAACACTACCCCGCACAATCCCTTACACTACACAAACACCATTGCACTACCCTAAACCCTAAATCTCTACCCCCAGCACGACCCCCTTCACTACCCAAGCACAACTGCACAACGCTAAACCCAAAAACACTACCCCCAGCACGACCCCCCTACACTACACAAACACCACTGCACTACCCTAAACCCTAAACCACAACCCCTGCAGTACACAAACACGACTGCACTACCCTCAACCCTAAAACACTACCCCCAGCATGACCCCCTACACTACACAAACACCACTGCACTACCCTAAATCCTAAAACACTACCCCCTACAGTACACAAACACCACTTCACTACCCCAAACCCTAAAACACTACCCCCAGCCGGTCCCCTATACTACACAAACACCACTGCACTACCCTAAACCCTAAAACACTACCCCAGCACTACTCCCAACACTATCCAAACACGACTGCACTACCCTAAACCCTAAAACACATTACCCCAGCACGACCCCCTACACTACACAAACACCACTGCACTACCCTAAACCCTAAACCACAACCCATGCAGTACACAAACACCACTGCACTACCCTCAACCCTAAAACACTACCCCCAGCATGACCCCCTACACTACACAAACACCACTGCACTACCCTAAACCCTAAAACACTACCCCCTACAGTACACAAACACCACTTCACTACCCAAAACCCTAAAACACTACCCCAGCACGGCGCCCTATACTACACAAACACCACTACACTACCCTAAACCCTAAACCCTAAAACACTACCCCAGCACTACTCCCTACACTACCCAAACACCACTGCACTACCCTAAACCCTAAAGCACATTACCCGAAGCACGACCTCCTACACTACCCAAACACCACTGCACTACCCTAAACCCTAAAACACTACCCCCAGCACGACTCCCTACACTACACAAACACCACTGCACTACCCTAAACCCTAAAACACTCCCCCAGCACTACTCCCTACACTTCCCAAACACCACTGCACTACACTAAACCCTAAATCTACCCCCAGCATGACCTTCCACACTACACAAACACCACTGTACTACCCTAAACACTAAACCACTATCCCCAGCACAAACCCTACACTACCCAAGCACCACTGCACTACCCTAAATCCTAAACCCTAAAACACTACCCCAGCACTACTCCCTACACTACCCAAACACCACTGCACTACCCTAAACCCTAAAACACTACCCCAGCATGGCGCCCTATACTACACAAACACCACTATACTACCCTAAACCCTAAAACACTACCCCAGCACTACTCCCTACACTACCCAAACACCACTGCACTACCCTAAACCCTAAAACACATTACCCCTGCACGACCCCCTACACTACACAACCACCACTGCACTACCCTAAACCCTAAAACTCTACCCCAAGCACGAACTCCTACACTACCCAAACACCACTGCACTACCCTAAACCCTAACACACTACCCCCAGCACGACTCCCTACACTACACAAACACCACTGCACTACCCTAAACCCTAAAACACTCCCCCAGCACAAACCCCTACACTACCCAAACACCACTGCACTACCCTCAACCCTAAAACACTAACCCCAGCATGACACCCTACACTACCCAAACACCACTGCACTACTCTATACCCTAAAACATGACTCCCTATAATACACAAACACCACTGCACTACCCTAAACCCTAAAACACTACCCCCTACACTACACAAACACCAGTGCACTACCGTAAACCCTAAAACACTACCCCCAGTACGACCCCCTTCACTACCCAAACACAACTGCACTAAGCTAAACCCAAAACACTACCCCCTGTACCACCCACTACACTATCCAAAAACCACTGCACTAGACTAAACCATAAAACATGACCCCCTACACTACACATCCACCACTGCACTACCCTAAACCCTAAAACACTATGCCCAGCCCGACTCCCTACACTAGACAAACACCACTGCACTACCCTGAACCCTAAAACACTATCCCCAGTACAAACCCCTACACTACCCAAACACCATTGCACTACCCTAAACCCTAAAACACTAAACCCAGCATGACACCCTAAACTACCCAAACACCACTGCACTACCCTATACCCTAAAACATGACTCCCTACACTACACAAACACCACTGCACTACCCTAAACCCTAAAACACTATCCACAGCATGACCCCCTACACTATACAAACACCATTGCACTACTCTCAACTCTAAAACACTACCCCTACACTACACAAACACCAGTGCACTACCCTAAATCATAAAACATTACCCCCAGCATCACCCCTACACTACATAAACATCACTGCACTACCCTAAGCCCTATACAACTACCCCCAGCATGACCCCCTACACTACCCAAACACCAATGCACTACCCTAACCCCTAAAACACTACCCCCAGGATGAACCCCCTACACTAACGAAACACCACTGCACTACCCTAAACCCTAAAACACTACCCCAGAACAACCCCTACACTACCCAAACACAACTGCACTACCATAAGCCCTAAAACACTACCCCGCACAACCCCTTACACTACACAAACACCAATGTACTACCCTAAACCCTAAATCTCTACCCCCAGCATGACCCCCTTCACTACCCAAGCACAACTACACAACGCTAAACCCAAAAACACTACCCCCAGCACGACCCCCCTACACTACACAAACACCACTGCACTACCCCAAACCCTAAAACACTCCCCCAGCACTACTCCCTACACTTCCCAAACACCACTGCACTACACTAAACCCTAAATCTACCCCCAGCATGACCTTCCACACTACACAAACACCACTGTACTACCCTAAACCCTAAACCACTATCCCCAGCACAAACCCTACACTACCCAAGCATCACTGCACTACCCTAAACCCTAAAACACTAACCCCAGCATGACACCCTACACTACCCAAACACCACTGCACTACCCTAAACCCTAATACAAGACTCCATATACTACACAAACACCACTGCACTACCCTAAACCCTAAAACACTACCCCCAGCACAACTCCCTACACTTACCAAACACCACTGCACTACACTAAACCCTAAATCTACCCCCAGCATGACCTCCCACACTACACAAACACCACTGTACTACCCTAAACCCTAAAACATTATCCCCAGCACAAACCCCTACACTACCCAAACACCATTGCACTACCCTCAACCCTAAAACACTAACCCCAGCATGACACCCTACACTACCCAAACACCACTGCACTACCCTATACCCTAAAACATGACTCCCTATAATACACAAACACCACTGCACTACCCTAAACCCTAAAACACTACCCTCTACAGTACACAAACACCAGTACACTACCCTAAACCCTAAAACACTACCCCCAGCATGACCCCCTACTCTACACAAACACCACTGCACTACCCTAAGCCCTAAAACACTACCCCCAGCATTACCCTCTACACTATAGAAACACCACTGCACTACCCTAAACCCTAAAACACTACCCATAGCACGACCCATTCACAACACAAACACCACTGCACTACACTAAATCTACCCCCAACTTACCCCCTACTCTACCCAAACACCACTGCACTACCCTAAACCCTAAAACACTACCCCAGCACGGCGCCCTATACTACACAAACACCACTGCACTACCCTAAACCCTAAAACACTACCCCAGCACTACTCCCTACACTACCCAAACACCACTGCACTACCCTAAACCCTAAAACACATTACCCCTGCACGACCCCCTACACTACACAACCACCACGGCACTACCCTAAACCCTAAAACTCTACCCCAAGCACAAACTCCTACACTACCCAAACACCACTGCACTACCCTAAACCCTAACACACTACCCCCAGCACGACTCCCTACACTACACAAACACCACTGCACTACCCTAAACCCTAAAACACTCCCCCAGCACAAACCCCTACACTACCCAAACACCACTGCACTACCCTCAACCCTAAAACACTAACCCCAGCATGACACCCTACACTACCCAAACACCACTGCACTACCCTATACCCTAAAACATGACTCCCTATAATACACAAACACCACTGCACTATCCTAAACCCTAAAACACTACCCCTACACTACACAAACCCCAGTGCACTACCCTAAACCCTAAAACACTACCCCCAGCACGACCCCCTTCACTACCCAAACACAACTGCACTACGCTAAACCCAAAACACTACCCCCTGTACCACCCACTACACTATCCAAAAACCACTGCACTAGCCTAAACCATAAAACATGACCTCCTACACTACACATCCACCACTGCACTACCCTAAACCCTAAAACACTATGCCCAGCCCGACCCCCTACACTACACAAACACCACTGCACTACCCTAAACCCTAAAACACTATCCCCAGTACAAACCCCTACACTACCCAAACACCATTGCACTACCCTAAGCCCTAAAACACTCAACCCAGCATGACACCCTACACTACCCAAACACCACTGCACTACCCTATTCCCTAAAACATGACTCCCTACACTACACAAACACCACTGCACTACCCTAAACCCTAAAACACTATCCACAGCATGACCCCCTACACTATACAAACACCACTGCACTACCCTGAACTCTAAAACACTACCCCTATACTACACAAACACCAGTGCACTACCCTAAACCCTAAAACACTACCCCCAGCACGACCCCCTTCACTACCCAAACACAACTGCACTACGCTAAACCCAAAACACTACTCCCTGTACCACCTACTACACTATCCAAAAACCACTGCACTAGCCTAAACCATAAAACTTGACCCCCTACACTACACATCCACCACTGCACTACCCTAAACCCTAAAACACTATGCCCAGCCTGACCCCCTACACTACACAAACACCACTGCACTACCCTAAACCCTAAAACACTATCCCCAGTACAAACCCCTACACTACCCAAACACCATTGCACTACCCTAAACCCTCAAACACTAAACCCAGCATGACACCCTACACTACCCAAACACCACTGCACTACCCTATACCCTAAAACATGACTCCCTACACTACACAAACACCACTGCACTACCCTAAACCCTAAAACACTATCAACAGCATGACCCCCTACACTATACAAACACTACTGCACTACCCTCAACTCTAAAACACTACCCCTACACTACACAAACACCAGTGCACTACCCTAAATCATAAAACATTACCCCCAGCATCACTCCTACACTACATAAACATCACTGCACTACCCTAAGCCCTATACAACTACCCCCAGCATGACCCCCTACACTACCCAAACACCAATGCACTACCCTAACCCCTAAAACACTACCCCCAGCATGAACCCCCTACACTAACGAAACACCACTGCACTACCCTAAACCCTAAAACACTACCCCAGAACAACCCCTACACTACCCAAACACAACTGCACTACCATAAGCCTTAAAACACTACCCCGCACAACCCCTTACACTACACAAACACCATTGCAGTACCCTAAACCCTAAATCTCTACCCCCAGCACGACCCCCTTCACTACCCAAGCACAACTGCACAACGCTAAACCCAAAAACACTACCCCCAGCACGACCCCCCTACACTACACAAACACCACTGCACTACCCTAAACCCTAAACCACAACCCCTGCAGTACACAAACGCCACTGCACTACCCTCAACCCTAAAACACTACCCTCAGCATGACCACCTACACTACACAAACACCACTGCACTACCCTAAATCCTAAAACACTACCCCCTACAGTACACAAACACCACTTCACTACCCAAAACCCTAAAACACTACCCCCAGCACGGTCCCCTATACTACACAAACACCACTGCACTACCCTAAACCCTAAAACACTACCCCAGCACTACTCCCAACACTATCCAAACACCACTGCACTACCCTAAACCCTAAACCACAACCCCTGCAGTACACAAACGCCACTGCACTACCCTCAACCCTAAAACACTACCCCCAACATGACCCCCTACACTACACAAACACCACTGCACTACCCTAATTCCTAAAACACTACCCCCTACAGTACACAAATACCACTTCACTACCCTAAACCCTAAAACACTACCCCCAGCACGGTCCCCTATACTACACAAACACCACTGCACTACCCTAAACCCTAAAACACTACCCCAGCACTACTCCCAACACTATCCAAACACCACTGCACTACCCTAAACCCTAAAACACATTACCCCAGCACGACCCCCTACACTACACAAACACCACTGCACTACCCTAAACCCTAAACCACAACCCATGTAGTGCACAAACACCACTGCACTACCCTCAACCCTAAAACACTACCCCCAGCATGACCCCCTACACTACACAAACACCACTGCACTACCCTAAACCCTAAAACACTACCCCCTACAGTACACAAACACCACTTCACTACCCAAAACCCTAAAACACTACCCCAGCACGGCGCCCTATACTACACAAACACCACTACACTACCCTAAACCCTAAACCCTAAAACACTACCCCAGCACTACTCCCTACACTACCCAAACACCACTGCACTACCCTAAACCCTAAAGCACATTACCCCAAGCACGACCTCCTACACTACTCAAACACCACTGCACTACCCTAAACCCTAAAACACTACCCCCAGCATGACTCCCTACACTACACAAACACCACTGCACTACCCTAAACCCTAAAACACTCCCCCAGCACTACTCCCTACACTTCCCAAACACCACTGCACTACACTAAACCCTAAATCTACCCCCAGCATGACCTCCCACACTACACAAACACCACTATACTACCCTAAACTCTAAACCACTATCCGCAGCACAAACCCTGCACTACCCAAGCATCACTGCACTACCCTAAACCCTAAAACACTAACCCCAGCATGACACCCTACACTACCCAAACACCACTGCACTACCCTAAACCCTAAAACAAGACTCCATACACTACACAAACACCACTGCACTACCCTAAACCCTAAAACACTAACCCCAGCATGACACCCTACACTACCCAAACACCACTGCACTACCCTATACCCTAAAACATGACTCCCTATAATACACAAACACCACTGCCCTACCCTAAACCCTAAAACACTACCCTCTACAGTACACAAACACCAGTATACTACCCTAAACCCTAAAACACTACCCCCAGCATGACCCCCTACACTACACAAACACCACTGCACTACCCTAAACCCTAAAACACTACCCCCAGCATTACCCTCTACACTATAGAAACACCACTGCACTACCCTAAACCCTAAAACACTACCCCTAGCACGACCCATTCACAACACAAACACCACTGCACTACACTAAATCTACCCCCAACTTACCCCCTACACTACCCAAACACCACTGCACTACCCTAAACCCTAAAACACTACCCCAGCACGGCGCCCTATACTACACAAACACCACTGCACTACCCTAAACCCTAAAACACTACCCCAGCACTACTCCCTACACTACCCAAACACCACTGCACTACCTTAAACCCTAAAACACATTACCCCTGCACGACCCCCTACACTACACAACCACCACTGCACTACCCTAAACCCTAAAACTCTACCCCAAGCACGAACTCCTACACTACCCAAACACCACTGCACTACCCTAAACCTTAACACACTACCCCCAGCACGACTCCCTACACTACACAAACACCACTGCACTACCCTAAACCCTAAAACACTCCCCCAGCACAAACCCCTACACTATCCAAACACCACTGCACTACCCTCAACCCTAAAACACTAACCCCAGCATGACACCCTACACTACCCAAACACCACTGCACTACCCTATACCCTAAAACATGACTCCCTATAATACACAAACACCACTGCACTACCCTAAACCCTAAAACACTACCCCCTACACTACACAAACACCAGTGCACTACCCTAAAACCTAAAACACGACCCCCAGCACGACCCCCTTCACTACCCAAACACAACTGCACTACGCTAAACCCAAAACACTACCCCCTGTACCACCCACTACACTATCCAAAAACCACTGCACTAGCCTAAACCATAAAACATGACCCCCTACACTACACATCCACCACTGCACAACCCTAAACCCTAAAACACTATGCCCAGCCCGACCCCCTACACTACACAAACACCACTGCACTACCCTAAACCCTAAAACACTATCCCCAGTACAAACCCCTACACTACCCAAACACCATTGCTCTACCCTAAACCCTAAAACACCAAACCCAGCATGACACCCTACACTACCCAAACACCACTGCACTACCCTATACCCTAAAACATGACTCCCTACACTACACAAACACCACTGCACTACCCTAAACCCTAAAACACTATCCACAGCATGACCCCCTACACTATACAAACACCACTGCACTACCCTCAACTCTAAAACACTACCCCTACACTACACAAACACCAGTGCACTACCCTAAATCATAAACATTACCCCCAGCATCACCCCTACACTACATAAACATCACTGCACTACCCTAAGCCCTATACAACTACCCCCAGCATGACCCCCTACACTACCCAAACACCAATGCACTACCCTAACCCCTAAAACACTACCCCCAGCATGAACCCCCTACAATAACGAAACACCACTGCACTACCCTAAACCCTAAAACACTACCCCAGAACAACCCCTACACTACCCAAACACAACTGCACTACCATAATCCCTAAAACACATTACCCCAGCACAACCCCCTACAATACACAAACACCACTGCACTACCCTAAACCCTAAAACACATTACCCCAGCACAACCCCCTACAATACACAAACACCACTGCACTACCCTAAACCCTAAACCACAACCCATGCAGTACACAAACACCACTGCACTACCCTCAACCCTAAAACACTACCCCCAGCATGACCCCCTACACTACACAAACACCACTGCACTACCCTAAACCCTAAAACACTACCCCCTACAGTACACAAACACCACTTCACTACCCAAAACCCTAAAACACTACCCTAGCACGGCACCCTATACTACACAAATACCACTACACTACCCTAAACCCTAAAACACTACCCCAGCACTACTCCCTACACTACCCAAACACCACTGCACTACCCTAAACCCTAAAGCACATTACCCGAAGCACGACCTCCTACACTACCCAAACACCACTGCCCTACCCTAAACCCTAAAACACTACCCCCAGCACGACTCCCTACACTACACAAACACCACTGCACTACCCTAACCCCTAAAACACTACCCCCAGCATGAACCCCCTACACTAACGAAACACCACTGCACTACCCTAAACCCTAAAACACTACCCCAGAACAACCCCTACACTACCCAAACACAACTGCACTGCCATAATCCCTAAAACACTACCCCGCACAACCCCTTACACTACACAAACACCATTGCACTACCCTAAACCCTAAATCTCTACCCCCAGCACGACCCCCTTCACTACCCAAGCACAACTGCACAACGCTAAACCCAAAAACACTACCCCAAGCACGACCCCCCTACACTACACAAACACCACTGCACTACCCTAAACCCTAAACCACAACCCCTGCAGTACACAAACACCACTGCACTACCCTCAACCCTAAAACACTACCCCCAGCATGACCCCCTACACTACACAAACACCACTGCACTACCCTAAATCCTAAAACACTACCCCCTACAGTACACAAACACCACTTCACTACCCAAAACCCTAAAACACTACCCCCAGCACGGTCCCCTATACTACACAAACACCACTGCACTACCCTAAACCCTAAAACACTACCCCAGCACTACTCCCAACACTATCCAAACACGACTGCACTACACTAAACCCTAAAACACATTACCCCAGCACGACCCCCTACACTACACAAACACCACTGCACTACCCTAAACCCTAAACCACAACCCATGCAGTACACAAACACCACTGCACTACCCTCAACCCTAAAACACTACCCCCAGCATGACCCCCTACACTACACAAACACCACTGCACTACCCTAAACCCTAAAACACTACCCCCTACAGTACACAAACACCACTTCACTACCCAAAACCCTAAAACACTACCCCAGCACGGCGCCCTATACTACACAAACACCACTACACTACCCTAAACCCTAAACCCTAAAACACTACCCCAGCACTACTCCCTACACTACCCAAACACCACTGCACTACCCTAAACCCTAAAGCACATTACCCGAAGCACGACATCCTACACTACCCAAACACCACTGCACTACCCTAAACCCTAAAACACTACCCCCAGCACGACTCCCTACACTACACAAACACCACTGCACTACCCTAAACCCTAAAACACTCCCCCAGCACTACTCCCTACACTTCCCAAACACCACTGCACTACACTAAACCCTAAATCTACCCCCAGCATGACCTTCCACACTACACAAACACCACTGTACTACCCTAAACACTAAACCACTATCCCCAGCACAAACCCTACACTACCCAAGCACCACTGCACTACCCTAAATCCTAAAACACTAACCCCAGCATGACACCCTACACTACCCAAAAACCAATGCACTATCCTACACCCTAAAACACTACCCCCAGCATTACCCTCTACACTATAGAAACACCACTACACTACCCTAATCCCTAAAACACTACCCCTAGCACGACACATTCACAACACAAACACCACTGCACTACACTAAATCTACCCCCAACTCACCCCCTACACTACCCAAACACCACTGCATTACCCTAAACCCTAAAACACTACCCCAGCATGGCGCCCTATACTACACAAACACCACTATACTACCCTAAACCCTAAAACACTACCCCAGCACTACTCCCTACACTACCCAAACACCACTGCACTACCCTAAACCCTAAAACACATTACCCCTGCATGACCCCCTACACTACACAACCACCACTGCACTACCCTAAACCCTAAAACTCTACCCCAAGCACGAACTCCTACACTACCCAAACACCACTGCACTACCCTAAACCCTAACACACTACCCCCAGCACGACTCCCTACACTACACAAACACCACTGCACTACCCTAAACCCTAAAACACTCCCCCAGCACAAACCCCTACACTACCCAAACACCACTGCACTACCCTCAACCCTAAAACACTAAACCCAGCATGACCCCCTACACTACACAAACACCACTGCACTACCCTAAACCCTAAAACACTACCCCCTACAGTACACAAACACCACTTCACTACCCAAAACCCTAAAACACTACCCTAGCACGGCACCCTATACTACACAAATACCACTACACTACCCTAAACCCTAAAACACTCCCCCAGCACTACTCCCTACATTTACCAAACACCACTGCACTACACTAAACCCTAAATCTACCCCCAGCATGACCTTCCACACTACACATACATCACAGTACTACCCTAAACCCTAAACCACTATCCCCAGCACAAACCCTACACTACCCAAGCACCACTGCGCTACCCTAAACCCTAAAACACTAACCCCAGCATGACACCCTACACTACCCAAACACCACTGCACTACCCTAAACCCTAAAACAAGACTCCATACACTACACAAACACCACTGCACTACCCTAAACCCTAAAACACTACCCCCAGCACAACTCCCTACACTTCCCAAACACCACTGCACTACACTAAACCCTAAATCTACCCCCAGCATGACCTCCCACACTACACAAACACCACTGTACTACCCAAACCCTAAAACATTATCCCCAGCACAAAGCCCTACACTACCCAAACACCACTGCACTACCCTTAACCCTAAAACACTAACCCCAGCATGACACCCTACACTACCCAAACACCACTGCACTACCCTATACTCTAAAACATGACTCCCTATAATACACAAACACCACTGCACTACCCTAAACCCTAAAACACTACCCTCTACAGTACACAAACACCAGTACACTACCCTAAACCCTAAAACACTACCCCCAGCATGACCCCCTACACTACACAAACACCACTGCATTACCCTAAACTCTAAAACACTACCCCCAGCATGACCCCCTACACTACCCAAAAACCACTGCACTATCCTACACCCTAAAACACTACCCCCAGCATTACCCTCTACACTATAGAAACACCACTGCACTACCCTTAACCCTAAAACACTACCCCTAGCACGACCCATTCACACCACAAACACCACTGCACTACACTAAATCTACCCCCAACTCACCCCTACACTACCCAAACACCACTGCACTACCCTAAACCCTAAAACACTAACCCCAGCATGAACCCCTATACTACCCAAACACCATTGCACTACCCTAAACCCTAAAACACTACCCCAGCACTACCCCCTATACTACCCAAACACCACTGCACTACCATAAACCCTAAATCTACCCCCAACATGACCCGCTACACTACCCAAACACCACTGCACTACCCTAAACCCTAAAACACTACCCCCTGCATGAACCCCTACACTAACCAAACACCACTGCACTATCCTACACCCTAAAGCACTACCCCAGCACTTCCCCCTACTCTACACAAACACCACTGCACTACCCTAAACCCTAAAACACTACCCCAGCACTACCCCCTACACTACCCAAACACCACTGCACTACCATAAACCCTAAACCACTACCCCCGCACAACCCCCTACACTACAAAAACACAATTGCACTACCCTAAACCCTAAAACACTACCCCCAGCACGACCCCCTACACTACCCAAAAACCACTGCACTAGCCTAAACCCTAAAACGTGACCCCCTACACTACATATACACCACTGCACTACCCTAAACCCTAAAACACTACCCCCAGCCTGAACCCCTACACTATCCAAACACCACTGCACTGCCCTAAACCCTAAAACACTAACCCCAGCATGACACCCTACACTACCCAAACACCACTGCACTACCCTATACCCTAAAACATGACTCCATACACTACACAAACACCAATGCACTACCCTAAACCCTTAAACACTACCCACAGCATGACCCCCTACACTACACAAACACCACTCCACTACCCTAAACCCTAAAACACTACCCCTACACTACACAAACACCACTGCACTACCTTAAACCCTAAAACACTACCCCCAGCATGACACCCTACACTACCCAAACGCCACTGCTCTATCCTACACCCTAAAATACTATCCCCAGCATTACCCCCTATACTATAGAAACACCACTGCACTACCCTAAACCCTAAAACACTACCCCAAGCATGAACCCCTCACAACACAAACACCACTGCACTACCCTAAACCCTAAATCTACCCCCAACATGACCCCCTACACTACCCAAACACCACTGCACTACCCTAAACCCTAAAACACTACCCCCAGCATGAATCCCTACACTACCCATACACAACTACACTACCCTAAATCCTAAAACACTATCCCCAGCACTACCCCCTATACTACACAAACACCACTGCACTACCCTAAACCCTAAAACACAACCACAGCACTAACCCCTACACTACCCAAACACCACTGCACTACCATATACCCTAAAACAATACCCCCGCACAAGCCCCTACACTACACAAACATCATTGCACTATCCTAAACCCTAAAACACTACCCCCAGCACGACCCCCTTCACTATCCAAGCACAACTGCACAACGCTAAATCCAAAAAAACTACCCCCAGCACGACCCCCTACACTCCCCAAAAACCACTGCACTACCATAAACCCTAAAACACTACCCCAGTACGACCCCCTACACTACACAAACACCACTGCACTACCCTAAACCCTAAAACACTGCCCCCTGCAGTACACAAACACCACTGAACTGCCCTAAAACACTACACCCAGCATGACCCCCTACACTATACAAACACCACTGCACTACCCTAAACCCTAAAACAATACCCCCTACAGTACACAAACACCACTTCACTACCCAAAACCCTAAAACACTACCCCAGCACGGTCCCCTATACTACACAAACACCACTGCACTACCCTAAACCCTAAAACACTACCCCAGCACTACTCCCAACACTATCCAAACACCACTGCACTACCCTAAACCCTAAAACACATTACCCCAGCACGACCCCCTACACTACACAAACACCACTGCACTACCCTAAACCCTAAACCACAATCCATGCAGTACACAAACACCACTGCACTACCCTCAACCCTAAAACACTACCCCCAGCATGACCCCCTACACTACACAAACACCACTGCACTACCCTAAACCCTAAAACACTACCCCCTACAGTACACAAACACCACTTCACTACCCAAAACCCTAAAACACTACCCCAGCACTGCGCCCTATACTACACAAACACCACTACACAACCCTAAACCCTAAAACACTACCCCAGCACTACTCCCTACACTACCCAAACACCACTGCACTACCCTAAACCCTAAAGCACATTACCCCAAGCACGACCTCCTACACTACCCAAACACCACTGCACTACCCTAAACCCTAAAACACTACCCCCAGCACGACTCCCTACACTACACAAACACCACTGCACTACCCTAAACCCTAAAACACTCCCCCAGCACTACTCCCTACATTTCCCAAACACCACTGCACTACACTAAACCCTAAATCTACCCCCAGCATGACCTTCCACACTACACATACACCACTGTACTACCCTAAACCCTAAACCACTATCCCCAGCACAAACCCTACACTACCCAAGCACCACTGCACTACCCTAAACCCTAAAACACTAACCCCAGCATGACACCCTACACTACCCAAACACCACTGCACTACCCTAAACCCTAAAACAAGACTCCATACACTACACAAACACCACTGCACTACCCTAAACCCTAAAACACTACCCCCAGCACAACTCCCTACACTTCCCAAACACCACTGCACTACACTAAACCCTAAATCTACCCCCAGCATGACCTCCCACACTACACAAACACCACTGTACTACCCTAAACCCTAAAACATTATCCCCAGCTCAAACCCCTACACTACCCAAACACCACTGCACTACCCTTAACCCTAAAACACTAACCCCAGCATGACACCCTACACTACCCAAACACCTCTGCACTACCCTATACTCTAAAACATGACTCCCTATAATACACAAACACCACTGCACTACCCTAAACCCTAAAACACTACCCTCTACAGTACACAAACACCAGTACACTACCCTAAACCCTAAAACACTACCCCCAGCATGACCCCCTACACTACACAAATACCACTGCACTACCCTAAACCCTAAAACACTACCCCCAGCATGACCCCCTACACTACCCAAAAACCACTGCACTATCCTACACCCTAAAACACTACCCCAGCATTACCCTCTACACTATAGAAACACCACTGCACAACCCTTAACCCTAAAACACTATCCCTAGCACGACCCATTCACAACACAAACACCACTGCACTACACTAAATCTACCCCCAACTCACCCCCTACACTACCCAAACACCACTGCACTACCTTAAACCCTAAAACACTACCCCCAGCATGAACCCCTATACTACCCAAACACCACTGCACTACCCTAAACCCTAAAACACTACCCCCGCACAACCCCTATACTACACAAACACCATTGCACTACCCTAAACCCTAAAACACTACCCCAGCACTACCCCCTATACTACCCAAACACCACTGCACTACCATAAACCCTAAATCTACCCCCAACATGACCCGCTACACTACCCAAACACCACTGCACTACCCTAAACCCTAAAACACTACCCCCAGCATGAACCCCTACACTAACCAAACACCACTGCACTATCCTACACCCTAAAGCACTACCCCAGCACTTCCCCCTACTCTACACAAACACCACTGCACTACCCTAAACCCTAAAACACTACCCCAGCACTACCCCCTACACTACCCAAACACCACTGCACTACCATAAACCCCAAAACACTACCCCCGCACAACCCCTACACTACAAAAACACAATTGCACTACCCTAAACCCTAAAACACTACCCCCTACACTACCCAAAAACCACTGCACTAGCCTAAACCCTAAAACATGACCCCCTACACTACATATACACCACTGCACTACCCTAAACCCTAAAACACTACCCCCAGCCTGAACCCCTACACTATCCAAACACCACTGCACTGCCCTAAACCCTAAAACACTAACCCCATCATGACACCCTACACTACCCAAACACCACTGCACTACCCTATACCCTAAAACATGACTCCATACACTACACAAACACCAATGCACTACCCTAAACCCTTAAACACTACCCACAGCATGACCCCCTACACTACACAAACACCACTGCACTACCCTAAACCCTAAAACACTACCCCTACACTACACAAACACCACTGCACTACCTTAAACCCTAAAACACTACCCCCAGCATGACACCCTACACTACCCAAACGCCACTGCTCTATCCTACACCCTAAAATACTATCCCCAGCATTACCCCCTATACTATAGAAACACCACTGCACTACCCTAAACCCTAAAACACTACCCCAAGCATGAACCCCTCACAACACAAACACCACTGCACTACCCTAAACCCTAAATCTACCCCCAACATGACCCCCTACACTACCCAAACACCACTGCACTACCCTAAACCCTAAAACACTACCCCCAGCATGAATCCCTACACTACCCATACACAACTACACTACCCTAAACCCTAAAACACTATCCCCAGCACTACCCCCTATACTACACAAACACCACTGCACTACCCTAAACCCTAAAACACTACCACAGCACTAACCCCTACACTACCCAAACACCACTGCACTACCATATACCCTAAAACAATACCCCCGCACAACCCCCTACCCCACACAAACACCATTGCACTATCCTAAACCCTAAAACACTACCCCCAGCACGACCCCCTTCACTAGCCAAGCACAACTGCACAACGCTAAATCCAAAAACACTACCCCCAGCACGACCCCCTACACTCCCCAAAAACCACTGCACTACCATAAACCCTAAAACACTACCCCCAGTACGACCCCCTACACTACACAAACACCACTGCACTACCCTAAACCCTAAAACACTGCCCCCTGCAGTACACAAACACCACTGAACTGCCCTAAAACACTACACCCAGCATGACCCCCTACACTATACAAACACCACTGCACTACCCTAAACCCTAAAACACTACCCCCTACAGTACACAAACAACACTGCACTACCCTAAACCCTAAAACACTACCCCCAACATGACCCCCTACATTACACAAACACCACTGCACTACCCTAAATCCTAAAACACTACCACAGCACTACTCCCTACACTACCCAAACACCACTGCACTACCCTAAACCCTAAAACATTATCCCCAGCACGACCCCCTACACTACACAAACACCACTGGAATACCCTAAACCCTAAAACACTACCCCAAGCACGACCCCCTAAACTACCCAAACACCACTGCACTACCCTAAACCTTAAAACATTACCCCCAGCACGACTCCCTACACTTCCCAAACTCCACTGCACTATACTAAACCCTAAATCTACCCGCAGCATGACCTCCTACACTACAAAAAACACCACTGTACTACACTAAACCCTAAAACACTATCCCAGCACAAACCCCTACACTACCCAAGCACCACTGCACTACCCTATACCCTAAAACATGACTCCCTACACTTCCCAAACACCACTGCACTACCCTAACCCCTAAAACACTACCCCCAGCATGAACCCCCTACACTAACGAAACACCACTGCACTACCCTAAACCATAAAACACTACCCCAGCACAACCCCTACACTACCCAAACACGACTGCACTACCATAAGCCCTAAAACACTACCCCCGCACAACCCCCTACACTACACAAACACCATTGCACTACCCTAAACCCTAAATCTCTACCCCCAGCACGACCCCCTTCACTACCCAAGCACAACTGCACAACGCTAAACCCAAAAACACTACCCCCAGCACGACCCCCCTACACTACACAAACACCACTGCACTACTGTAAACCCTAAACCACAACCCCTGCAGTACACAAACACCACTGCACTACCCTCAACCCTAAAACACTACCCCCAGCATGACCCCCTACACTACACAAACACCACTGCACTACCCTAAATCCTAAAGCACTACCCCCTACAGTACACAAACACCACTTCACTACCCAAAACCCTAAAACACTACCCCAGCACGGCGCCCTATACTACACAAACACCACTGCACTACCCTAAACCCTAAAACACTACCCCAGCACTACTCCCAAAACTGTCCAAACACCACTGCACTAGCCTAAACCCTAAAACACATTACCCCAGCACGACCCCCTACACTACACAAACACCACTGCACTACCCTAAACCCTAAACCACAACCCATGCAGTACACAAACACCACAGCACTACCCTCAACCCTAAAACACTACCCGCAGCATAACCCCCTACACTACACAAACACCACTGCACTACCCTAAACCCTAAAACACTACCCCCTACCGTACACAAACACCACTTCACTACCCAAAACCCTAAAACACTACCCCAGCACGGAGCCCTATACTACACAAACACCACTGCACTACCCTAAACCCTAAAACACTACCCCACTACTATTCCCTACACTACCCAAACACCACTGCACTACCCTAAACCCTAAAACACATTACCCCTGCACGACCCCCTACACTACACAACCACTGCACTACCCTAAACCCTAAAACTCTACCCCAAGCACGAACTCCTACACTACCCAAACACCACTGCACTACCCTAAACCCTAAAACACTACCCCCAGCACGTCTCCCTACACTACACAAACACCACTGCACTACCCTAAACCCTAAAACACTCCCCCAGCACAAACCCCTACACTACCCAAACACCACTGCACTACCCTCAACCCTAAAACACTAACCCCAGCATGACACCCTACACTATCCAAACACCACTGCACTACCCTATACCCTAAAACATGACTCCCTATAATACACAAACACCACTGCACTACCCTAAACCCTAAAACGCTACCCCCTACACTACACAAACACCAGTGCACTACCCTAAACCCTAAAACACTACCCCCAGCACGACCACCTTCACTACCCAAACACAACTGCACTACGCTAAACCCAAAACACTACCCCCTGTACCACCCACTACACTATCCAAAAACCACTGCACTAGCCTAAACCATAAAACATGACCCCCTACACTACACATCCACCACTGCACTACCCTAAACCCTAAAACACTATGCCCAGCCTGACCCCCTACACTACACAAACACCACTGCACTACCCTAAACCCTAAAAGACTATCCCCAGTACAAACCCCTACACTACCCAACCACCACTGCACTACCCTAAATTCTAAAACACTAAACCCAGCATGACACCCTACACTACCCAAACACCACTGCACTACCCTATACCCTAAAACATGACTCCCTACACTACACAAACACCACTGCACTACCCTAAACCCTAAAACACTATCCACAGCATGACCCCCTACACTATACAAACACCACTGCACTACCCTAAACTCTAAAACACTACCCCAACACTACACAAACATCAGTGCACTACCCTAAACCATAAAACACTACCCCCAGCATCACCCCTACACTACCCAAACACCACTGCACTACCCTGACCCCTAAAACACTACCCCCAGCATGAACCCCCTACACTAACGAAACACCACTGCACTACCCTAAACCCTAAAACACTACCCCAGCACAACCCCTACACTACCCAAACACAACTGCACTACCATAAGCCCTGAAACACTACCCCCACACAACCCCTTACACTACACAAACACCATTGCACTACCCTAAACCCTAAATCTCTACCCCAGCACGACCCCCTTCACTACCCAAGCACAACTGCACAACGCTAAACCCAAAAACACTACCCCCAGCACGACGCCCCAACACTACACAAACACCACTGCACTACCCTAAACCACAACCCCTGCAGTACACAAAAGCCACTGCACTACCCTCAACCCTAAAACACTACCCCCAGCATGACCCCCTACACTATACAAACACCACTGCACTACCCTAAATCCTAAAACACTACCCTTTACAGTACACAAACACCACTTCACTACCCAAAACCCTAAAACACTACCCCCAGCACGGCCCCCGATACTACACAAACACCACTGCACTACCCTAAACCCTAAAACACTACCCCAGCACTACTCCCAACACTATCCAAACACCACTGCACTTCCCTAAACCGTAAAACACATTACCCCAGCATGACCCCCTACACTACACAAACACCACTGCACTACACTAAACCCTAAACCACAACCCCTGCAGTAAACACACACCTCTGCACTACCCTCAACCCTAAAACACTACCCCCAGCATGACCCCCTACACTACACAAACACCACTGCACTACCCTAAACCCTAAAACACTACCCCCTACAGTACACAAACACCACTTCACTACCCAAAACCCTAAAACACTACCCCAGCACGGCGCCCTATACTACACAAACACCACTGTACTACCCTAAACCCTAAAACACTACCCCAGCACTACTCCCTACACTACCCAAACACCACTGCACTACCCTAAACCCTAAAACACATTACCCCTGCACGACCCCCTACACTACACAACCACCACTGCACTACCCTAAACCCTAAAACTCTACCCCAAGCATGAACTCCTACACAACCCAAACACCACTGCACTACCCTAAACCCTAAAACACTACCCCCAGCACGACTCCCTACACTACACAAACACCACTGCACTACCCTAAACCCTAAAACACTCCCCCCAGCACTACTCCCTACACTTCCCAAACACCACTGCACTACACTAAACCCTAAATCTACCCCCAGCATGACCTTCCACACTACACAAACACCACTGTACTACCCTAAACCCTAAACCACTATCCCCAGCACAAACCCTACACTACCCAAGCACCACTGCACTACCCTAAACCCTAAAACACTAACCCCAGCATGACACCCTACACTACCCAAACACCACTGCACTACCCTAAACCCTAAAACAAGACTCCATACACTACACAAACACCATTGCACTACCCTAAACCCTAAAACACTACCCCAAGCACAACTCCCTACACTTCCCAAACACCACTGCACTACACTAAACCCTAAATCTACCCCCAGCATGACCTCCCACACTACACAAACACCACTGTACTACCCTAAAACATTATCCCCAGCACAAACCCTACACTACCCAAACACCACTGCACTACCCTCAACCCTAAAACACTAACCACAGCATGACACCCTACAATACCCAAACACCACTGCACTACCCTATACCCTAAAACATGACTCCCTATAATACACAAACACCACTGCACTACCCAAAACCCTAAAACACTACCCTCTACAGTACACAAACACCAGTACACTACCCTAAACTGTAAAACACTACCCCCAGCATGACCCCCTACACTACACAAACACCACTGCACTACCCTTAACCCTAAAACACTACCCCCAGCATGACCCCCTACACTACCCAAAAACCACTGCACTATCCTACACCCTAAAACACTACCCCCGGCATTACCCGCTACACTATAGAAACACCACTGCACTACCCTAAACTCTAAAACACTACCCCCAGCACGACCCTTTCACAACACAAACACCACTGCACTACACTAAATCTACCCCCAACTTACCCCCTACACTACCCAAACACCACTGCACTACCCTAAACCCTAAAACAAGACTCCATACACTACACAAACACCATTGCACTACCCTAAACCCTAAAACACTACCCCAAGCACAACTCCCTACACTTCCCAAACACCACTGCACTACACTAAACCCTAAATCTACCCCCAGCATGACCTCCCACACTACACAAACACCACTGTACTACCCTAAAACATTATCCCCAGCACAAACCCCTACACTACCCAAACACCACTGCACTACCCTCAACCCTAAAACACTAACCCCAGCATGACACCCTACACTACCCAAACACCACTGCACTACCCTATACCCTAAAACATGACTCCCTATAATACACAAACACCACTGCACTACCCTAAACCCTAAAACACTACCCCCAGCATGACCCCCTACACTACACAAACACCACTGCACTACCCTAAACCCTAGAACACTACCCCCAGCACGACCCTTTCACAACACAAACACCACTGCACTACACTAAATTTACCCCCAACTTACCCCCTACACTACCCAAACACCACTGCACTACCCTAAACCCTAAAACACTACCCCCAGCATGAACCCTACACTACCCAAGCACCACTGCACTACCCTAAACCCTAAAACACTAACCCCAGCATGACACCCTACACTACCCAAACACCACTGCACTACCCTAAACCCTAAAACAAGACTCCATACACTACACAAACACCACTGCACTACCCTAAACCCTAAAACACTACCCCCAGCACAACTCCCTACACTTCCCAAACACCACTGCACTACACTAAACCCTAAATCTACCCCCAGCATGACCTCCCACATTACACAAACACCACTGTACTACCCTAAAACATTATCCCCAGCACAAACCCCTACACTACCCAAACACCACTGCACTACCCTCAACCCTAAAACACTAACCCCAGCATGACGCCCTACACTACCCAAACACCACTGCACTACCCTATACCCTAAAACATGACTCCCTATAATACACAAACACCACTGCACTACCCTAAACCCTAAAACACTACCCCCAGCATGACCCCCTACACTACACAAACACCACTGCACTACCCTAAACCCTAGAACACTACCCCCAGCACGACCCTTTCACAACACAAACACCACTGCACTACACTAAATTTACCCCCAACTTACCCCCTACACTACCCAAACACCACTGCACTACCCTAAACCCTAAAACACTACCCCCGCACAACCCCCTACACTACACAAACACCATTGCACTACCCTAAACCCTAAAACACTACCCCAGCACTACCCCCTATACTACCCAAACACCACTGCACTACCATAAACCCTAAATCTACTCCCAACATGACCCCCTACACTACCCAAACACCACTGCACTACCCTAAACCCTAAAACACTACCCCCAGCATGAACCCCTACACTAACCAAACACCACTGCACTATCCTACACCCTAAAACACTACCCACAGCACTTCCCCCTACTCTACACAAACACCACTGCACTACCATAAACCCTAAAACACTACCCCTGCACAACCCCCTACACTACAAAAACACAATTGCACTACCCTAATCCCTAAACCACTATCCCCAGCATGACCCCCTACACTACCCAAAAACCACTGCACTAGCCTAAACCCTAAAACACGACCCCCTACACTACATATACACCACTGCACTACCCTAAACCCTAAAACACTACCCCCAGCACGACCCCCTACACTACACAAACACCAATGCACTACCCTAAAACCTAAAACACTACCACCAGCCTGAACCCCTACTCTATCCAAACACCACTGCACTGCCCTAAACCCTAAAACACTAACCCCAGCATGACACACTACACTACCCAAACACCACTGCACTACCCTATACCCTAAAACATGACTCCCTATAATACACAAACACCACTGCACTACCCTAAACCCTAAAACACTACCCCCAGCATGACCCCCTACACTATACAAACACCACTGCACTACCCTAAACCCTAAAACACTACCCCCACACTACACAAACACCAGTGAACTACCCTAAACCCTAAAACACTACCCCCAGCATGACCCCCTACACTACACAAACACCACTGCACTACCCTAAACCCTAAAACACTACCCCCAGCATGACGCCCTACACTACCCAAACACCACTGCACTTTCCTACACTCTAAAATACTATCCCCAGCATTACCCCCTATACTATAGAAACACCACTGCACTACCCTAAACCCTAAAACACCACCCCAAGCATGACCCCCTCACAACACAAACACCACTGCACTACCCTAAACCCTAACTCTACCCCCAACATGACCCCCTACACTACCCAAACACCACTGCACTACCCTAAACCCTAAAACACTACCCCCAGCATGAATCCCTACACTACCCATACACAACTACACTACCCTAAACCCTAAAACACTATCCCCAGCACTACCCCCTATACTACACAAACACCACTGCACTACCCTAAACCCTAAAACACTACCACAGCACTAACCCCTACACTACCCAAACACCACTGCACTACCATATACCCTAAAACAATACCCCCGCACAACCCCCTACCCCACACAAACACCATTGCACTATCCTAAACCCTAAAACACTACCCCCAGCACGACCCCCTTCACTAGCCAAGCACAACTGCACAACGCTAAATCCAAAAACACTACCCCCAGCACGACCCCCTACACTCCCCAAAAACCACTGCACTACCATAAACCCTAAAACACTACCCCCAGTACGACCCCCTACACTACACAAACACCACTGCACTACCCTAAACCCTAAAACACTGCCCCCTGCAGTACACAAACACCACTGAACTGCCCTAAAACACTACACCCAGCATGACCCCCTACACTATACAAACACCACTGCACTACCCTAAACCCTAAAACACTACCCCCTACAGTACACAAACAACACTGCACTACCCTAAACCCTAAAACACTACCCCCAACATGACCCCCTACATTACACAAACACCACTGCACTACCCTAAATCCTAAAACACTACCACAGCACTACTCCCTACACTACCCAAACACCACTGCACTACCCTAAACCCTAAAACATTATCCCCAGCACGACCCCCTACACTACACAAACACCACTGGAATACCCTAAACCCTAAAACACTACCCCAAGCACGACCCCCTAAACTACCCAAACACCACTGCACTACCCTAAACCTTAAAACATTACCCCCAGCACGACTCCCTACACTTCCCAAACTCCACTGCACTATACTAAACCCTAAATCTACCCGCAGCATGACCTCCTACACTACAAAAAACACCACTGTACTACACTAAACCCTAAAACACTATCCCAGCACAAACCCCTACACTACCCAAGCACCACTGCACTACCCTATACCCTAAAACATGACTCCCTACACTTCCCAAACACCACTGCACTACCCTAACCCCTAAAACACTACCCCCAGCATGAACCCCCTACACTAACGAAACACCACTGCACTACCCTAAACCATAAAACACTACCCCAGCACAACCCCTACACTACCCAAACACGACTGCACTACCATAAGCCCTAAAACACTACCCCCGCACAACCCCCTACACTACACAAACACCATTGCACTACCCTAAACCCTAAATCTCTACCCCCAGCACGACCCCCTTCACTACCCAAGCACAACTGCACAACGCTAAACCCAAAAACACTACCCCCAGCACGACCCCCCTACACTACACAAACACCACTGCACTACTGTAAACCCTAAACCACAACCCCTGCAGTACACAAACACCACTGCACTACCCTCAACCCTAAAACACTACCCCCAGCATGACCCCCTACACTACACAAACACCACTGCACTACCCTAAATCCTAAAGCACTACCCCCTACAGTACACAAACACCACTTCACTACCCAAAACCCTAAAACACTACCCCAGCACGGCGCCCTATACTACACAAACACCACTGCACTACCCTAAACCCTAAAACACTACCCCAGCACTACTCCCAAAACTGTCCAAACACCACTGCACTAGCCTAAACCCTAAAACACATTACCCCAGCACGACCCCCTACACTACACAAACACCACTGCACTACCCTAAACCCTAAACCACAACCCATGCAGTACACAAACACCACAGCACTACCCTCAACCCTAAAACACTACCCGCAGCATAACCCCCTACACTACACAAACACCACTGCACTACCCTAAACCCTAAAACACTACCCCCTACCGTACACAAACACCACTTCACTACCCAAAACCCTAAAACACTACCCCAGCACGGAGCCCTATACTACACAAACACCACTGCACTACCCTAAACCCTAAAACACTACCCCACTACTATTCCCTACACTACCCAAACACCACTGCACTACCCTAAACCCTAAAACACATTACCCCTGCACGACCCCCTACACTACACAACCACTGCACTACCCTAAACCCTAAAACTCTACCCCAAGCACGAACTCCTACACTACCCAAACACCACTGCACTACCCTAAACCCTAAAACACTACCCCCAGCACGTCTCCCTACACTACACAAACACCACTGCACTACCCTAAACCCTAAAACACTCCCCCAGCACAAACCCCTACACTACCCAAACACCACTGCACTACCCTCAACCCTAAAACACTAACCCCAGCATGACACCCTACACTATCCAAACACCACTGCACTACCCTATACCCTAAAACATGACTCCCTATAATACACAAACACCACTGCACTACCCTAAACCCTAAAACGCTACCCCCTACACTACACAAACACCAGTGCACTACCCTAAACCCTAAAACACTACCCCCAGCACGACCACCTTCACTACCCAAACACAACTGCACTACGCTAAACCCAAAACACTACCCCCTGTACCACCCACTACACTATCCAAAAACCACTGCACTAGCCTAAACCATAAAACATGACCCCCTACACTACACATCCACCACTGCACTACCCTAAACCCTAAAACACTATGCCCAGCCTGACCCCCTACACTACACAAACACCACTGCACTACCCTAAACCCTAAAAGACTATCCCCAGTACAAACCCCTACACTACCCAACCACCACTGCACTACCCTAAATTCTAAAACACTAAACCCAGCATGACACCCTACACTACCCAAACACCACTGCACTACCCTATACCCTAAAACATGACTCCCTACACTACACAAACACCACTGCACTACCCTAAACCCTAAAACACTATCCACAGCATGACCCCCTACACTATACAAACACCACTGCACTACCCTAAACTCTAAAACACTACCCCAACACTACACAAACATCAGTGCACTACCCTAAACCATAAAACACTACCCCCAGCATCACCCCTACACTACCCAAACACCACTGCACTACCCTGACCCCTAAAACACTACCCCCAGCATGAACCCCCTACACTAACGAAACACCACTGCACTACCCTAAACCCTAAAACACTACCCCAGCACAACCCCTACACTACCCAAACACAACTGCACTACCATAAGCCCTGAAACACTACCCCCACACAACCCCTTACACTACACAAACACCATTGCACTACCCTAAACCCTAAATCTCTACCCCAGCACGACCCCCTTCACTACCCAAGCACAACTGCACAACGCTAAACCCAAAAACACTACCCCCAGCACGACGCCCCAACACTACACAAACACCACTGCACTACCCTAAACCACAACCCCTGCAGTACACAAAAGCCACTGCACTACCCTCAACCCTAAAACACTACCCCCAGCATGACCCCCTACACTATACAAACACCACTGCACTACCCTAAATCCTAAAACACTACCCTTTACAGTACACAAACACCACTTCACTACCCAAAACCCTAAAACACTACCCCCAGCACGGCCCCCGATACTACACAAACACCACTGCACTACCCTAAACCCTAAAACACTACCCCAGCACTACTCCCAACACTATCCAAACACCACTGCACTTCCCTAAACCGTAAAACACATTACCCCAGCATGACCCCCTACACTACACAAACACCACTGCACTACACTAAACCCTAAACCACAACCCCTGCAGTAAACACACACCTCTGCACTACCCTCAACCCTAAAACACTACCCCCAGCATGACCCCCTACACTACACAAACACCACTGCACTACCCTAAACCCTAAAACACTACCCCCTACAGTACACAAACACCACTTCACTACCCAAAACCCTAAAACACTACCCCAGCACGGCGCCCTATACTACACAAACACCACTGTACTACCCTAAACCCTAAAACACTACCCCAGCACTACTCCCTACACTACCCAAACACCACTGCACTACCCTAAACCCTAAAACACATTACCCCTGCACGACCCCCTACACTACACAACCACCACTGCACTACCCTAAACCCTAAAACTCTACCCCAAGCATGAACTCCTACACAACCCAAACACCACTGCACTACCCTAAACCCTAAAACACTACCCCCAGCACGACTCCCTACACTACACAAACACCACTGCACTACCCTAAACCCTAAAACACTCCCCCCAGCACTACTCCCTACACTTCCCAAACACCACTGCACTACACTAAACCCTAAATCTACCCCCAGCATGACCTTCCACACTACACAAACACCACTGTACTACCCTAAACCCTAAACCACTATCCCCAGCACAAACCCTACACTACCCAAGCACCACTGCACTACCCTAAACCCTAAAACACTAACCCCAGCATGACACCCTACACTACCCAAACACCACTGCACTACCCTAAACCCTAAAACAAGACTCCATACACTACACAAACACCATTGCACTACCCTAAACCCTAAAACACTACCCCAAGCACAACTCCCTACACTTCCCAAACACCACTGCACTACACTAAACCCTAAATCTACCCCCAGCATGACCTCCCACACTACACAAACACCACTGTACTACCCTAAAACATTATCCCCAGCACAAACCCTACACTACCCAAACACCACTGCACTACCCTCAACCCTAAAACACTAACCACAGCATGACACCCTACAATACCCAAACACCACTGCACTACCCTATACCCTAAAACATGACTCCCTATAATACACAAACACCACTGCACTACCCAAAACCCTAAAACACTACCCTCTACAGTACACAAACACCAGTACACTACCCTAAACTGTAAAACACTACCCCCAGCATGACCCCCTACACTACACAAACACCACTGCACTACCCTTAACCCTAAAACACTACCCCCAGCATGACCCCCTACACTACCCAAAAACCACTGCACTATCCTACACCCTAAAACACTACCCCCGGCATTACCCGCTACACTATAGAAACACCACTGCACTACCCTAAACTCTAAAACACTACCCCCAGCACGACCCTTTCACAACACAAACACCACTGCACTACACTAAATCTACCCCCAACTTACCCCCTACACTACCCAAACACCACTGCACTACCCTAAACCCTAAAACAAGACTCCATACACTACACAAACACCATTGCACTACCCTAAACCCTAAAACACTACCCCAAGCACAACTCCCTACACTTCCCAAACACCACTGCACTACACTAAACCCTAAATCTACCCCCAGCATGACCTCCCACACTACACAAACACCACTGTACTACCCTAAAACATTATCCCCAGCACAAACCCCTACACTACCCAAACACCACTGCACTACCCTCAACCCTAAAACACTAACCCCAGCATGACACCCTACACTACCCAAACACCACTGCACTACCCTATACCCTAAAACATGACTCCCTATAATACACAAACACCACTGCACTACCCTAAACCCTAAAACACTACCCCCAGCATGACCCCCTACACTACACAAACACCACTGCACTACCCTAAACCCTAGAACACTACCCCCAGCACGACCCTTTCACAACACAAACACCACTGCACTACACTAAATTTACCCCCAACTTACCCCCTACACTACCCAAACACCACTGCACTACCCTAAACCCTAAAACACTACCCCCAGCATGAACCCTACACTACCCAAGCACCACTGCACTACCCTAAACCCTAAAACACTAACCCCAGCATGACACCCTACACTACCCAAACACCACTGCACTACCCTAAACCCTAAAACAAGACTCCATACACTACACAAACACCACTGCACTACCCTAAACCCTAAAACACTACCCCCAGCACAACTCCCTACACTTCCCAAACACCACTGCACTACACTAAACCCTAAATCTACCCCCAGCATGACCTCCCACATTACACAAACACCACTGTACTACCCTAAAACATTATCCCCAGCACAAACCCCTACACTACCCAAACACCACTGCACTACCCTCAACCCTAAAACACTAACCCCAGCATGACGCCCTACACTACCCAAACACCACTGCACTACCCTATACCCTAAAACATGACTCCCTATAATACACAAACACCACTGCACTACCCTAAACCCTAAAACACTACCCCCAGCATGACCCCCTACACTACACAAACACCACTGCACTACCCTAAACCCTAGAACACTACCCCCAGCACGACCCTTTCACAACACAAACACCACTGCACTACACTAAATTTACCCCCAACTTACCCCCTACACTACCCAAACACCACTGCACTACCCTAAACCCTAAAACACTACCCCCGCACAACCCCCTACACTACACAAACACCATTGCACTACCCTAAACCCTAAAACACTACCCCAGCACTACCCCCTATACTACCCAAACACCACTGCACTACCATAAACCCTAAATCTACTCCCAACATGACCCCCTACACTACCCAAACACCACTGCACTACCCTAAACCCTAAAACACTACCCCCAGCATGAACCCCTACACTAACCAAACACCACTGCACTATCCTACACCCTAAAACACTACCCACAGCACTTCCCCCTACTCTACACAAACACCACTGCACTACCATAAACCCTAAAACACTACCCCTGCACAACCCCCTACACTACAAAAACACAATTGCACTACCCTAATCCCTAAACCACTATCCCCAGCATGACCCCCTACACTACCCAAAAACCACTGCACTAGCCTAAACCCTAAAACACGACCCCCTACACTACATATACACCACTGCACTACCCTAAACCCTAAAACACTACCCCCAGCACGACCCCCTACACTACACAAACACCAATGCACTACCCTAAAACCTAAAACACTACCACCAGCCTGAACCCCTACTCTATCCAAACACCACTGCACTGCCCTAAACCCTAAAACACTAACCCCAGCATGACACACTACACTACCCAAACACCACTGCACTACCCTATACCCTAAAACATGACTCCCTATAATACACAAACACCACTGCACTACCCTAAACCCTAAAACACTACCCCCAGCATGACCCCCTACACTATACAAACACCACTGCACTACCCTAAACCCTAAAACACTACCCCCACACTACACAAACACCAGTGAACTACCCTAAACCCTAAAACACTACCCCCAGCATGACCCCCTACACTACACAAACACCACTGCACTACCCTAAACCCTAAAACACTACCCCCAGCATGACGCCCTACACTACCCAAACACCACTGCACTTTCCTACACTCTAAAATACTATCCCCAGCATTACCCCCTATACTATAGAAACACCACTGCACTACCCTAAACCCTAAAACACCACCCCAAGCATGACCCCCTCACAACACAAACACCACTGCACTACCCTAAACCCTAACTCTACCCCCAACATGACCCCCTACACTACCCAAACACCACTGCACTACCCTAAACCCTAAAACACTAGCCCCAGCATGAATCCCTACACTACCCATACACAACTACACTACCCTAAACCCTAAAACACTATCCCCAGCGCTACCCCTATACTACACAAACACCACTGCACTACCCTAAACCCTAAAACACTACCACAGCATTAACCCCTACACTACCCAAATACCACTGCACTACCATATACCCTAAAACAATACCCCCGCACAACCCCCTACACTACACAAACACCATTGCACTATCCTAAACCCTAAAACACTACCCCCAGCACGACCCCCTTCACTATCCAAGCACAACTGCACAACACTAAATCCAAAAACACTACCCCCAGCACGACCCCCTACACTCCCCAAAATCCACTGCACTACCATAAACCATAAAACACTACCCCCAGTACGACCCCCTACACTACACAAACACCACTGCACTACCCTAAACCCTAAAACACTGCCCCTGCAGTACACAAACACCACTGAACTACCCTAAACCCTAAAGCACTACCCCCAGCATGACCCCCTACACTATACAAACACCACTGCACTACCCTAAACCCTAAAACACTACCCCCTACAGTACACAAACACCACTGAACTACCCTAAACCCTAAAGCACTACCCCCAGTGCGACCCCCTACACTACACAAACACCACTGCACTACCCTAAACCCTAAAACACTGCCCCTGCAGTACACAAACACCACTGAACTACCCTAAACCCTAAAACACCACCCCAAGCATGACAAACTCACACCACAAACACCACTGCACTACCCTAAACCCTAACTCTACCCCCAACATGACCCCCGACACTACCCAAACACCACTGCATTACCCTAAACCCTAAAACACTACCCCCAGCATGAATCACTACACTACCCATACACAACTACACTACCCTAAACCCTAAAACACTATCCCCAGCGCTACCCCTATACTACACAAACACCACTGCACTACCCTAAACCCTAAAACACTACCCCCAACATGACCCCCTAATTACACAAACACCACTGCACTACCCTAAATCCTAAAACACTACCACAGCACTACTCCCTACACTACCCAAACACCACTGCACTAAACCCTAAAACACTATCCCCAGCACGACCCCCTACACTACACAAACACCACTGGACTACCCTAAACCCTAAAACACTACCCCAAGCACGACCCCCTAAACTACCCAAACACCACTGCACTACCCTAAACCCTAAAACTCTACCCCCAGCACGACTCCCTACAGCTCCCAAACACCACTGCACTATACTAAACCCTAAATCTACCCGCAGCATGACCTCCCACACTACACAAACACCACTGTACTACACTAAACCCTAAAATACTATCCCCAGCACAAACCCCTACACTACCCAAACACCACTGCACTAAACTAAACCCTAAAACACTAACCCCAGCATGACACCCTACACTCCCCAAACACCACTGCACTACCCTATACCCTAAAACATGACTCCCTACACTTCCCAAACACCACTGCACTACCCTAATCCCTAAAATACTACCCCTAGCATGACCCCCTAGACTACACAAAAACCACTGCACTACCCTAAACCCTAAAACACTACCCCCAGCACGACTCCCTACAGTTCCCAAACACCTCTGCACTATCCTAAACCTTAAAACACTACACCCAACAGTAAACAAACACCACTGCACTACCCTAAACTCTAAAACACTAGCCCCAGCACGGCCCCCTCCACTACACAAACACCACTGCACTACCCTAAACCCAAAAACACTATCCCCAGTACAAACCCCTACACTACCCAAACACCACTGCACTACCCTAAACCCTAAAACACTAAACCCAGCATGACACCCTACACTACCCAAACACCACTGCACTACCCTATACCCTAAAACATGACTCCCTACACTACACAAACACCACTGCACTACCCTAAACCCTAAAACACTATCCACAGCATGACCCCCTACACTACACAAACACCACTGCACTACCCTAAACTCTAAAACACTACCCCAACACTACACAAACATCAGTGCACTACCCTAAACCATAAAACACTACCCCCAGCATCACCCCTACACTACCCAAACACCACTGCACTACCCTGACCCCTAAAAAACTACCCCCAGCATGAACCTCCTACACTAACGAAACACCACTGCACTACCCTAAACCCTAAAACACTACCCCAGCACAACCCCTACACTACCCAAACACAACTGCACTACCATAAGCCCTAAAACACTACCCCCGCACAACCCCTTACACTACACAAACACCATTGCACTACCCTAAACCCTAAATCTCTACCCCAGCACGACCCCCTTCACTACCCAAGCACAACTGCACAACGCTAAACCCAAAAACACTACCCCCAGCACGACGCCCCAACACTACACAAACACCACTGCACTACCCTAAACCCTAAACCACAACCCCTGCAGTACACAAAAGCCACTGCACTACCCTCAACCCTAAAACACTATCCCCAGCGCTACCCCTATACTACACAAACACCACTGCACTACCCTAAACCCTAAAACACTACCCCCAACATGACCCCCTAATTACACAAACACCACTGCACTACCCTAAATCCTAAAACACTACCACAGCACTACTCCCTACACTACCCAAACACCACTGCACTAAACCCTAAAACACTATCCCCAGCACGACCCCCTACACTACACAAACACCACTGGACTACCCTAAACCCTAAAACACTACCCCAAGCACGACCCCCTAAACTACCCAAACACCACTGCACTACACTAAACCCTAAAATACTATCCCCAGCACAAACCCCTACACTACCCAAACACCACTGCACTAAACTAAACCCTAAAACACTAACCCCAGCATGACACCCTACACTACCCAAACATCACTGCACTACCCTATACCCTAAAACATGACTCCCTACACTTCCCAAACACCACTGCACTACCCTAATCCCTAAAACACTACCCCCAGCATGACCCCCTACACTACACAAACACCACTGCACTACCCTAAACCCTAAAACACTCCCCCAGCACTACTCCCTACACTTCCCAAACACCTCTGCACTATCCTAAACCTTAAAACACTACACCCAACAGTAAACAAACACCACTGCACTACCCTAAACCCTAAAACACTAGCCCCAGCACGGCCCCCTCCACTACACAAACACCACTGCACTACCCTAAACCCAAAAACACTATCCCCAGTACAAACCCCTACACTACCCAAACACCACTGCACTACCCTAAACCCTAAAACACTAAACCCAGCATGACACCCTACACTACCCAAACACCACTGCACTACCCTATACCCTAAAACATGACTCCCTACACTACACAAACACCACTGCACTACCCTAAACCCTAAAACACTATCCACAGCATGACCCCCTACACTATACAAACACCACTGCACTACCCTAAACTCTAAAACACTACCCCAACACTACACAAACATTAGTGCACTACCCTAAACCATAAAACACTACCCCCAGCATCACCCCTACACTACCCAAACACCACTGCACTACCCTGACCCCTAAAACACTACCCCCAGCATGAACCCCCTACACTACCCAAACACAACTGCACTACCATAAGCCCTAAAACACTACCCCCGCACAACCCCTTACACTACACAAACACCATTGCACTACCCTAAACCCTAAATCTCTACCCCAGCACGACCCCCTTCACTACCCAAGCACAACTGCACAACGCTAAACCCAAAAACACTACCCCCAGCACGATGCCCCAACACTACACAAACACCACTGCACTACCCTAAACCCTAAACCACAACCCCTGCAGTACACAAAAGCCACTGCACTACCCTCAACCCTAAAACACTACCCCCAGCATGACCCCCTACACTACACAAACACCACTGCACTACCCTAAATCCTAAAACACTACCCCCTACAGTACACAAACACCACTTCACTACCCAAAACCCTAAAACACTACCCCCAGCACGGCCCCCGATACTACACAAACACCACTGCACTACCCTAAACCCTAAAACACTACCCCAGCACTACTCCCAACACTATCCAAACACCACTGCACTTCCCTAAACCCTAAAACACATTACCCCAGCACGACCCCCTACACTACACAAACACCACTGCACTACCCTAAACCCTAAACCACAACCCCTGCGGTAAACACACACCTCTGCACTACCCTCAACCCTAAAACACTACCCCCAGCATGACCCCCTACACTACACAAACACCACTGCACTACCCTAAACCCTAAAACACTACCCCCTACAGTACACAAACACCACTTCACTCCCCAAAACCCTAAAACACTACCCCAGCACGGCGTCCTATACTACACAAACACCACTGTACTACCCTAAACCCTAAAACACTACCCCAGCACTACTCCCTACACTACCCAAACACCACTGCACTACCCTAAACCCTAAAACACATTACCCCTGCACGACCCCCTATACTACACAACCACCACTGCACTACCCTAAACCCTAAAACTCTACCCCAAGCATGAACTCCTACACTACCCAAACACCACTGCACTACCCTAAACCCTAAATCACTACCCCCAGCACGACTCCCTACACTACACAAACACCACTGCACTACCCTAAACCCTAAAACCCTCCCCCCAGCACTACTCCCTACACTTCCCAAACACCACTGCACTACACTAAACCCTAAATCTACCCCCAGCATGACCTTCCACACTACACAAACACCACTGTACTACCCTAAACCCTAAACTACTATCCCCAGCACAAACCCTACACTACCCAAGCACCACTGCACTACCCTAAACCCTAAAACACTAACCCCAGCAAGACACCCTACACTACCCAAACACCACTGCACTACCCTAAACCCTAAAACAAGACTCCATACACTACACAAACACCACTGCACCACCCTAAACCCTAAAACACTACCCCCAGCACAACTCCCTACACTTCCGAAACACCACTGCACTACACTAAACCCTAAATCTACCGCCAGCATGACCTCCCACACTACACAAACACCACTGTACTACCCTAAAACATTATCCCCAGCACAAACCCTACACTACCCAAACACCACTGCACTACCCTCAACCCTAAAACACTAACCACAGCATGGCAACCTACACTACCCAAACACCACTGCACTACCCTATACCCTAAAACATGACTCCCTATAATACACAAACACCACTGCACTACCCAAAACCCTAAATCACTACCCTCTACAGTACACAAACACCAGTACACTACCCTAAACCGTAAAACACTACCCCCAGCATGACCCCCTACACTACACAAACACCACTGCACTACCCTTAACCCTAAAACACTACCCCCAGCATGACCCCCTACACTACCCAAAAACCACTGCACTATCCTACACCCTAAAACACTACCCCCAGCATTACCCGCTACACTATAGAAACACCACTGCGCTACCCTAAACTCTAAAACACTACCCCCAGCACGACCCTTTCACAACACAAACACCACTGCACTACACTAAATCTACCCCCAACATACCCCCTACACTACCCAAACACCACTGCACTACCCTAAACCCTAAAACACTACCCCCAGCATGAACCCTACACTACCCAAGCACCACTGCACTACCCTAAACCCTAAAACACTAACCCCAGCATGACACCCTACACTACCCAAACACCACTGCACTACCCTAAACCCTAAAACAAGACTCCATACACTACACAAACACCACTGCACTACCCTAAACCCTAAAACACTACCCCCAGCACAACTCCCTACACTTCCCAAACACCACTGCACTACACTAAACCCTAAATCTACCCCCAGCATGACCTCCCACACTACACAAACACCACTGTACTACCCTAAAACATTATCCCCAGCACAAACCCCTACACTACCCAAACACCACTGCACTACCCTCAACCCTAAAACACTAACCCCAGCATGACACCCTACACTACCCAAACACCACTGCACTACCCTATACCCTAAAACATGACTCCCTATAGTACACAAACACCACTGCACAACCCTAAACCCTAAAACACTACCCCCAGCATGACCCCCTACACTACAAAAACACCACTGCACTACCCTAAACCCTAGAACACTACCCCCAGCACGACCCTTTCACAACACAAACACCACTGCACTACACTAAATTTACCCCCAACTTACCCCCTACACTACCCAAACACCACTGCACTACCCTAAACCCTAAAACACTACCCCCAGCATGAACCCTACACTACCCAAGCACCACTGCACTACCCTAAACCCTAAAACACTAACCCCAGCATGACACCCTACACTACCCAAACACCACTGCACTACCCTAAACCCTAAAACAAGACTCCATACACTACACAAACACCACTGCACTACCCTAAACCCTAAAACACTACCCCAGCACAACTCCCTACACTTCCCAAACACCACTGCACTACACTAAACCCTAAATCTACCCCCAGCATGACCTCTCACACTACACAAACACCACTGTACTACCCTAAAACATTATCCCCAGCACAAACCCCTACACTACCCAAACACCACTGCACTACCCTCAACCCTAAAACACTAACCCCAGCATGACACCCTACACTACCCAAACACCACTGCACTACCCTATACCCTAAAACATGACTCCCTATAATACACAAACACCACTGCACTACCCTAAACCCTAAAACACTACCCCCAGCATGACCCCCTACACTACACAAACACCACTGCACTACCCTAAACCCTAGAACACTACCCCCAGCACGACCCTTTCATAACACAAACACCACTGCACTACACTAAATTTACCCCCAACTTACCCCCTACACTACCCAAACACCACTGCACTACCCTAAACCCTAAAACACTACCCCGCACAACCCCCTACACTACACAAACACCATTGCACTACCCTAAACCCTAAAACACTACCCCAGCACTACCCCCTATACTGCCCAAACACCACTGCACTACCATAAACCCTAAATCTACCCCCAACATGACCCCCTACACTACCCAAACACCACTGCACTACCCTAAACCCTAAAACACTACCCCCAGCATGAACCCCTACACTAACCAAACACCACTGCTCTATCCTACACCCTAAAACACTACCCCCAGCACTTCCCCCTACTCTACACAAACACCACTGCACTACCCTAAACCCTAAAACACTACCGCAGCACTATCCCCTACACTACCCAAACACCACTGCACTACCATAAACCCTAAAACACTACACCTGCACAACCCCCTACACTACAAAAACACAATTGCACTACCCTAATCCCTAAAACACAACCCCCAGCACGACCCCCTACACTACCCAAAAACCACTGCACTAGCCTAAACCCTAAAACACGACCCCCTACACTACATATACACCACTGCACTACCCTAAACCCTAAAACACTACCCCCAGCACGACCCCCTACACTACACAAACACCAATGCACTACCCTAAAACCTAAAACACTACCACCAGCCTGAACCCCTACTCTATCCAAACACCACTGCACTGCCCTAAACCCTAAAACACTAACCCCAGCATGACACCCTACACTACCCAAACACCACTGCACTACCCTATACCCTAAAACATGACTCCATACACTACACAAACACCAATGCACTACCCTAAACCCTTAAACACTACCCACAGCATGACCCCCTACACTACACAAACACCACTGCACTACCCTAAACCCTAAAACACTACCCCCACACTACACAAACACCAGTGCACTACCCTAAACCCTAAAACACTACCCCCAGCATGACCCCCTACACTACACAAACACCACTGCACTACCCTAAACCCTAAAACACTACCCCCAGCATGACCCCCTACACTACCCAAACACCACTGCACTATCCTACACTCTAAAATACTATCCCCAGCATTACCCCCTATACTATAGAAACACCACTGCACTACCCTAAACCCTAAAACACCACCCCAAGCATGACCCCCTCACAACACAAACACCACTGCACTACCCTAAACCCTAACTCTACCCCCAACATGACCCCCTACACTACCCAAACACCACTGCACTACCCTAAACCCTAAAACACTACCCCCAGCATGAATCCCTACACTACCCATACACAACTACACTACCCTAAACCCTAAAACACTATCCCCAGCGCTACCCCTATACTACACAAACACCACTGCACTACCCTAAACCCTAAAACACTACCACAGCACTAACCCCTACACTACCCAAATACCACTGCACTACCATATACCCTAAAACAATACCCCCGCACAACCACCTACACTACACAAACACCATTGCACTATCCTAAACCCTAAAACACTACCCCCAGCACGACCCCCTTCACTATCCAAGCACACCTGCACAACACTAAATCCAAAAACACTACCCCCAGCACGACCCCCTACACTCCCCAAAATCCACTGCACTACCATAAACCCTAAAACACTACGCCCAGTACGACCCCCTACACTACACAAACACCACTGCACTACCCTAAACCCTAAAACACTGCCCCTGCAGTACACAAACACCACTGAACTACCCTAAACCCTAAAGCACTACCCCCTACACTATACAAACACCACTGCACTACCCTAAACCCTAAAACACTACCCCCTACAGTACACAAACACCACTGCACTACCCTAAACCCTAAAACACTACCCCCAACATGACCCCCTAATTACACAAACACCACTGCACTACCCTAAATCCTAAAACACTACCACAGCACTACTCCCTACACTACCCAAACACCACTGCACTAAACCCTAAAACACTATCCCCAGCACGACCCCCTACACTACACAAACACCACTGGACTACCCTAAACCCTAAAACACTACCCCAAGCACGACCCCCTAAACTACCCAAACACCACTGCACTACCCTAAACCCTAAAGCACTACCCCCTACACTATACAAACACCACTGCACTACCCTAAACCCTAAAACACTACCCCTACAGTACACAAACACCACTGCACTACCCTAAACCCTAAAACACTACCCCCAACATGACCCCCTAATTACACAAACACCACTGCACTACCCTAAATCCTAAAACACTACCACAGCACTACTCCCTACACTACCCAAACACCACTGCACTAAACCCTAAAACACTATCCCCAGCACGACCCCCTACACTACACAAACACCACTGGACTACCCTAAACCCTAAAACACTACCCCAAGCACGACCCCCTAAACTACCCAAACACCACTGCACTATACTAAACCCTAAATCTACCCGCAGCATGACCTCCCATACTACACAAACACCACTGTACTACACTAAACCCTAAAATACTATCCCCAGCACAAACACCTACACTACCCAAACACCACTGCACTAAACTAAACCCTAAAACACTAACCCCAGCATGACACCCTACACTACCCAAACACCACTGCACTACCCTATACCCTAAAACATGACTCCCTACACTTCCCCAACACCACTGCACTAACCTAATCCCTAAAACACTACCCCCAGCATGACCCCCTAGACTACACAAAAACCACTGCACTACCCTAAACCCTAAAACACTACCCCCAGCACGACTCCCTACAGTTCCCAAACACCTCTGCACTATCCTAAACCTTAAAACACTACACCCAACAGTAAACAAACACCACTGCACTACCCTAAACTCTAAAACACTAGCCCCAGCACGGCCCCCTCCACTACACAAACACCACTGCACTACCCTAAACCCAAAAACACTACCCCCTACACTACACAAACACCAGTGCACTACCCTAAACCCTAAAACACTACCCCCAGCATGACTCCCTACAGTTCCCAAACACCTCTGCACTATCCTAAACCTTAAAACACTACACCAAACAGTAAACAAACACCACTGCACTACCCTAAACCCTAAAACACTACCCCCAGCACGTCCCCCTTCACTACCCAAACACAACTGCACTACGCTAAACCCAAAACACTACCTCCAGTACCACCCACTACACTACCCAAAAACCACTGCACTAGCCTAAACCATAAAACGTGACCCCCTACACTACACGTCCACCACTGCACTACCCAAAACCCTAAAACACTATACCCAGCCCGACCCCCTACACTAAACAAACACCACTGCACTACCCTAAACCCTAAAACACTATCCCCAGTACAAACCCCTACACTACCCAAACACCACTGCACTACCCTAATCCCTAAAACACTACCCCCAGCATGACCCCCTAGACTACACAAAAACCACTGCACTACCCTAAACCCTAAAACACTACCCCCAGCACGACTCCCTACAGTTCCCAAACACCTCTGCACTATCCTAAACCTTAAAACACTACACCCAACAGTAAACAAACACCACTGCACTACCCTAAACCCTAAAACACTAGCCCCAGCACGGCCCCCTCCACTACACAAACACCACTGCACTACCCTAAACCCAAAAACACTATCCCCAGTACAAACCCCTACACTACCCAAACACCACTGCACTACCCTAAACCCTAAAACACTAAACCCAGCATGACACCCTACACTACCCAAACACCACTGCACTACCCTATACACTAAAACATGACTCCCTGCACTACACAAACACCACTGCACTACCCTAAACCCTAAAACACTATCCACAGCATGACCCCCTACACTATACAAACACCACTGCACTACCCTAAACTCTAAAACACTACCCCAACACTACACAAACATCAGTGCACTACCCTAAACCATAAAACACTACCCCCAGCATCACCCCTACACTACCCAAACACCACTGCACTACCCTGACCCCTAAAACACTACCCCCAGCATGAACCCCCTACACTACCCAAACACAACTGCACTATCATAAGCCCTAAAACACTACCCCCGCACAACCCCTTACACTACACAAACACCATTGCACTACCCTAAACCCTAAATCTCTACCCCAGCACGACCCCCTTCACTACCCAAGCACAACTGCACAACGCTAAATCCAAAAACACTACCCCCAGCACGATGCCCCAACACTACACAAACACCACTGCACTACCCTAAACCCTAAACCACAACCCCTGCAGTACACAAAAGCCACTGCACTACCCTCAACCCTAAAACACTACCCCCAGCATGACCCCCTACACTACACAAACACCACTGCACTACCCTAAATCCTAAAACACTACCCCCTACAGTACACAAACACCACTTCACTACCCAAAACCCTAAAACACTACTCCCAGCACGGCCCCCGATACTACACAAACACCACTGCACTACCCTAAACCCTAAAACACTACCCCAGCACTACTCCCAACACTATCCAAACACCACTGCACTTCCCTAAACCCTAAAACACATTACCCCAGCACGACCCCCTACACTACACAAACACCACTGCACTACACTAAACCCTAAACCACAACCCCTGCAGTAAACACACACCTCTGCACTACCCTCAACCCTAAAACACTACCCCCAGCATGACCCCCTACACTACACAAACACCACTGCACTACCCTAAACCCTAAAACACTACCCCCTACAGTACACAAACACCACTTCACTACCCAAAACCCTAAAACACTACCCCAGCACGGCGCCCTATACTACACAAACACCACTGTACTACCCTAAACCCTAAAACACTACCCCAGCACTACTCCCTACACTACCCAAACACCACTGCACTACCCTAAACCCTAAAACACATTACCCCTGCACGACCCCCTATACTACACAACCACCACTGCACTACCCTAAACCCTAAAACTCTACCCCAAGCATGAACTCCTACACTACCCAAACACCACTGCACTACCCTAAACCCTAAAACACTACCCCCAGCACGACTCCCTACACTACACAAACACCACTGCACTACCCTAAACCCTAAAACACTCCCCCCAGCACTACTCCCTACACTTCCCAAACACCACTGCACTACACTAAACCCTAAATCTACCCCCAGCATGACCTTCCACACTACACAAACACCACTGTACTACCCTAAACCCTAAACCACTATCCTCAGCACAAACCCTACACTACCCAAGCACCACTGCACTACCCTAAACCCTAAAACACTAACCCCAGCATGACACCCTACACTACCCAAACACCACTGCACTACCCTAAACCCTAAAACAAGACTCCATACACTACACAAACACCACTGCACCACCCTAAACCCTAAAACACTACCCCCAGCACAACTCCCTACACTTCCGAAACACCACTGCACTACACTAAACCCTAAATCTACCCCCAGCATGACCTCCCACACTACACAAACACCACTGTACTACCCTAAAACATTATCCCCAGCACAAACCCTACACTACCCAAACACCACTGCACTACCCTCAACCCTAAAACACTAACCACAGCATGACACCCTACACTACCCAAACACCACTGCACTACCCTATACCCTAAAACATGACTCCCTATAATACACAAACACCACTGCACTACCCAAAACCCTAAAACACTACCCTCTACAGTACACAAACACCAGTACACTACCCTAAACCGTAAAACACTACCCCCAGCATGACCCCCTACACTACACAAACACCACTGCACTACCCTTAACCCTAAAACACTACCCCCAGCATGACCCCCTACACTACCCAAAAACCACTGCACTATCCTACACCCTAAAACACTACCCCCAGCATTACCCGCTACACTATAGAAACACCACTGCACTACCCTAAACTCTAAAACACTACCCCCAGCACGACCCTTTCACAACACAAACACCACTACACTAAATCTACCCCCAACATACCCCCTACACTACCCAAACACCACTGCACTACCCTAAACCCTAAAACACTACCCCCAGCATGAACCCTACACTACCCAAGCACCACTGCACTACCCTAAACCCTAAAACACTAACCCCAGCATGACACCCTACACTACCCAAACACCACTGCACCACCCTAAACCCTAAAACATGACCTCCCACACTACACAAACACCACTGTACTACCCTAAAACATTATCCCCAGCACAAACCCCTACACTACCCAAACACCACTGCACTACCCTCAACCCTAAAACACTAACCCCAGCATGACACCCTACACTACCCAAACACCACTGCACTACCCTATACCCTAAAACATGACTCCCTATAATACACAAACACCACTGCACTACCCTAAACCCTAAAACACTACCCCGCACAACCCCCTACACTACACAAACACCATTGCACTACCCTAAACCCTAAAACACTACCCCAGCACTACCCCCTATACTACCCAAACACCACTGCACTACCATAAACCCTAAATCTACCCCCAACATGACCCCCTACACTACCCAAACACCACTGCACTACCCTAAACCCTAAAACACTACCCCCAGCATGAACCCCTACACTAACCAAACACCACTGCACTATCCTACACCCTAAAACACTACCCCCAGCACTTCCCCCTACTCTACACAAACACCACTGCACTACCCTAAACCCTAAAACACTACCGCAGCACTACCCCCTACACTACCCAAACACCACTGCACTACCATAAACCCTAAAACACTACCCCTGCACAACCCCCTACACTACAAAAACACAATTGCACTACCCTAATCCCTAAAACACTACCCCCAGCACGACCCCCTACACTACCCAAAAACCACTGCACTAGCCTAAACCCTAAAACACGACCCCCTACACTACATATACACCACTGCACTACCCTAAACCCTAAAACACTACCCCCAGCACGACCCCCTACACTACACAAACACCAATGCACTACCCTAAAACCTAAAACACTACCACCAGCCTGAACCCCTACTCTATCCAAACACCACTGCACTGCCCTAAACCCTAAAACACTAACCCCAGCATGACACCCTACACTACCCAAACACCACTGCACTACCCTATACCCTAAAACATGACTCCATACACTACACAAACACCAATGCACTACCCTAAACCTTTAAACACTACCCACAGCATGACCCCCTACACTACACAAACACCACTGCACTACCCTAAACCCTAAAACACTACCCCCACACTACACAAACACCAGTGCACTACCCTAAACCCTAAAACACTACCCCCAGCATGACCCCCTACACTACACAAACACCACTGCACTACCCTAAACCCTAAAACACTACCCCCAGCATGACGCCCTACACTACCCAAACACCACTGCACTATCCTACACTCTAAAATACTATCCCCAGCATTACCCCCTATACTATAGAAACACCACTGCACTACCCTAAACCCTAAAACACCACCCCAAGCATGACCCCCTCACAACACAAACACCACTGCACTACCCTAAACCCTAACTCTACCCCCAACATGACCCCCTACACTACCCAAACACCACTGCACTACCCTAAACCCTAAAACACTACCCCCAGCATGAATCCCTACACTACCCATACACAACTACACTACCCTAAACCCTAAAACACTATCCCCAGCGCTACCCCTATACTACACAAACACCACTGCACTACCCTAAACCCTAAAACACTACCACAGCACTAACCCCTACACTACCCAAATACCACTGCACTACCATATACCCTAAAACAATACCCCCGCACAACCCCCTACACTACACAAACACCATTGCACTATCCTAAACCCTAAAACACTACCCCCAGCACGACCCCCTTCACTATCCAAGCACAACTGCACAACACTAAATCCAAAAACACTACCCCCAGCACGACCCCCTACACTCCCCAAAATCCACTGCACTACCATAAACCCTAAAACACTACCCCCAGTACGACCCCCTACACTACACAAACACCACTGCACTACCCTAAACCCTAAAACACTGCCCCTGCAGTACACAAACACCACTGAACTACCCTAAACCCTAAAGCACTACCCCCTACACTATACAAACACCACTGCACTACCCTAAACCCTAAAACACTACCCCCTACAGTACACAAACACCACTGCACTACCCTAAACCCTAAAACACTACCTCCAACATGACCCCCTAATTACACAAACACCACTGCACTACCCTAAATCCTAAAACACTACCACAGCACTACTCCCTACACTACCCAAACACCACTGCACTAAACCCTAAAACACTATCCCCAGCACGACCCCCTACACTACACAAACACCAATGGACTACCCTAAACCCTAAAACACTACCCCAAGCACGACCCCCTAAACTACCCAAACACCACTGCACTACCCTAAACCCTAAAGCACTACCCCCTACACTATACAAACACCACTGCACTACCCTAAACCCTAAAACACTACCCCCTACAGTACACAACCACCACTGCACTACCCTAAACCCTAAAACACTACCCCCAACATGACCCCCTAATTACACAAACACCACTGCACTACCCTAAATCCTAAAACACTACCACAGCACTACTCCCTACACTACCCAAACACCACTGCACTAAACCCTAAAACACTATCCCCAGCACGACCCCCTACACTACACAAACACCACTGGACTACCCTAAACCCTAAAACACTACCCCAAGCACGACCCCCTAAACTACCCAAACACCACTGCACTATACTAAACCCTAAATCTACCCGCAGCCTGACCTCCCACACTACACAAACACCACTGTACTACACTAAACCCTAAAATACTATCCCCAGCACAAACACCTACACTACCCAAACACCACTGCACTAAACTAAACCCTAAAACACTAACCCCAGCATGACACCCTACACTACCCAAACACCACTGCACTACCCTATACCCTAAAACATGACTCCCTACACTTCCCCAACACCACTGCACTAACCTAATCCCTAAAACACTACCCCCAGCATGACCCCCTAGACTACACAAAAACCACTGCACTACCCTAAACCCTAAAACACTACCCCCAGCACGACTCCCTACAGTTCCCAAACACCTCTGCACTATCCTAAACCTTAAAACACTACACCCAACAGTAAACAAACACCACTGCACTACCCTAAACCCTAAAACACTACCCCCAGCTCGTCCCCCTTCACTACCCAAACACAACTGCACTACGCTAAACCCAAAACACTACCTCCAGTACCACCCACTACACTACCCAAAAACCACTGCACTAGCCTAAACCATAAAACATGACCCCCTACACTACACATCCACCACTGCACTACCCAAAACCCTAAAACACTATACCCAGCCCGACCCCCTACACTACACAAACACCACTGCACTACCCTAAACCCTAAAACACTATCCCCAGTACAAACCCCTACACTACCCAAACACCACTGCACTACCCTATACCCTAAAACATGACTCCCTACACTATACAAACACCACTGCACTACCCTAAACTCTAAAACACTACCCCTACACTACACAAACACCAGTGCACTACCCTAAACCATAAAACACTACCCCCAGCATCACCCCCTACACTACATAAACACCACTGCACTACCCTAAGCCCTATACAACTACCCCCAGCATGACCCCCTACACTACCCAAACACCACTGCACTACCCTAACCCCTACAACACTACCCCCAGCATGAACCCCCTACACTAACGAAACACCACTGCACTACCCTAAACCCTAAAACACTACCCCAGCACAACCCCTACACTACCCAAACACGATTGCACTACCATAAGCCCTAAAACACTACCCCCGCACAACCCCCTACACTACACAAACACCATTGCACTACCCTAAACCCTAAATCTCTACCCCCAGCACGACCCCCTTCACTACCCAAGCACAACTGCACAACGCTAAACCCAAAAACACTACCCCCAGCACGACCCCCCTACACTACACAAAATCCACTGCACTACCCTAAACCCTAAACCACAAACCCTGCAGTACACAAACACCACTGCACTACCCTCAACCCTAAAACACTACCCCCAGCATGACCCCCTACACTACACAAACACCACTGCACTATCCTAAACCCTAAAACACTACCCCCTACACTACACAAACACCAGTGCACTACCCTAAACCCTAAAACACTACCCCCAGAACGTCCCCCTTCACTACCCAAACACAACTGCACTACGCTAAACCCAAAACACTACCCCCAGTACCACCCACTACACTACCCAAAAACCAATGCACTAGCCTAAACCATAAAACATGACCCCCTTCACTACACATCCACCACTGCACTACCCTAAACCCTAAAACACTATACCCAGCCCGACCCCCTACACTACACAAACACCACTGCACTACCCTAAACCCTAAAACACTATCCCCAGTACAAACCCCTACACTACCCAAACACCACTGCACTAACCTAAACCCTAAAACACTAAACCCAGCGTGACACCCTTCACTACCCAAACACCACTGCACTACCCTATACCCTAAAACATGACTCCCTACACTATACAAACACCACTGCACTACCCTAAACTCTAAAACACTACCCCTACACTACACAAACACCAGTGCACTACCCTAAACCATAAAACACTACCCCAGCATCACCCCTACACTACATAAACACCACTGCACTACCCTAAGCCCTATACAACTACCCCAGCATGACCCCCTACACTACCCAAACACCACTGCACTACCCGAACCCCTAAAACACTGCCCCCAGCATGAAACCCCTACACTAACGAAACACCACTGCACTACCCTAAACCCTAAAACACTACCCCAGCACAACCCCTACACTACCCAAACACGACTGCACTACCATAAGCCCTAAAACACTACCCCCGCACAATCCCCTACACTACACAAACACCATTGCACTACCCTAAACCCTAAATCTCTACCCCCAGCACGACCCCCTTCACTACCCAAGCACAACTGCACAACGCTAAACCCAAAAACACTACCCCCAGCACGACCCCCCTACACTACACAAACACCACTGCACTACCCTAAACCCTAAACCACAACCTCTGCAGTACACAAACGCCACTGCACTACCCTCAACCCTAAAAAACCACCCCCAGCATGACCCCCTACACTACACAAACACCACTGCACTACCCTAAATCCTAAAACACTACACCCTACAGTACACAAACACCACTTCACTACCCAAAACCCTAAAACACTACCCCCAGCACGGCCCCCTATACTACACAAACACCACTGCACTACCCTAAACCCTAAAACACTACCCCAGCACTACTCCCAACACTATCCAACCACCACTGCACTACCCTAAACCCTAAAACACATTACCCGAGCACGACCCCCTACACTACACAAACACCACTGCACTACCCTAAACCCTAAACCACAACCCATGCGGTACACAAACACCACTGCTCTACCATCAACCCTAAAACACTACCCCCAGCATGACCCCCTACACTACACAAACACCACTGCACTACCCTAAACCCTAAATCACTACCCCCTACAGTACACAAACACCACTTCACTACCCAAAACCCTAAAACACTACCCCAGCACGGCGCCCTATACTACACAAACACCACTGCACTACCCTAAACACTACCCCAGCACTACTCCCTACACTACCCAAACACCACTGCACTACCCTAAACCCTAAAACACATTACCCCTGCACGACCCCCTATACTACACAACCACCACTGAACTACTCTAAACCCTAAAACTGTACCCCAAGCACGAACTCCTACACTACCCAAACACCACTGCACTACCCTAAACCCTAAAACACTACCCCCAGCACAACTCCCTACACTACACAAACACCACTGCACTACCCTAAACCCTAAAACACTCCCCCCAGCACAAACCCCTACACTACCCAAACACCACTGCACTACCCTCAACCCTAAAACACTAACCCCAGCATGACGCCCTACACTACCCAAACACCACTGCACTACCCTGTACCCTAAAACATGACTCCCTATAATACACAAACACCACTGCACTACCCTAAACCCTAAAACACTACCCCCTACACTACACAAACACCAGTGCACTACCCTAAACCCTAAAACACTACCCCCAGCACGACCCCCTTCACTACCCAAACACAACTGCACTACCCTAAACCCTAAACCACAACCCCTGCAGTACACAAACACCACTGCACTACCCTCAACCCTAAAACACTACCCCAGCACTACTCCCAACACTATCCAACCACCACTGCACTACCCTATACCCTAAAACATGACTCCCTATAATACACAAACACCACTGCACTACCCTAAACCCTAAAACACTACCCCCTACACTACACAAACACCAGTGCACTACCCTAAACCCTAAAACACTACCCCCAGCACGACCCCCTTCACTGCCCAAACACAACTGCACTACGCTAAACCCAAAACACTACCCCCTGTACCACCCACTACACTACCCAAAAACCACTGCACTAGCCTAAACCATGAAACATGACCCCCTACACTACACATCCACCACTGCACTACCCTAAACCCTAAAACACTATGCCCAGCCCGACCCCCTACACTACACAAACACCACTGCACTACCCTAAACCCTAAAACACTATCCCCAGTACAAACCCATAAACTACCCAAACACCACTGCACTACCCTAAACCCTAAAACACTAAACCCAGCATGACACCCTACACTACCCAAACACCACTGCACTACCCTATACCCTAAAACATGACTCCCTACACTACACAAACACCACTGCACTACCCTAAACCCTAAAACACTATCCACAGCATGACCCCCTACACTATACAAACACCACTGCACTACCCTAAACTCTAAAACACTACCCCTACACTACACAAACACCAGTGCACTACCCTAAACCATAAAACACTACCCCCAGCATCACCACTACACTACATAAACACCACTGCACTACCCTAAGCCCTATACAACTACCCCCAGCATGACTCCCTACACTACCCAAACACCACTGCACTACCCTAACCCCTAGAACACTACCCCCAGCATGAACCCCCTACACTAACGAAACACCACTTCACTACCCTAAACCCTAAAACACTACCCCAGCACAACCCCTACACTACCCAAACACAACTGCACTACCATAAGCCCTAAAACACTACCCCCGCACAACCCCTTAAACTACACAAACACCATTGCACTACCCTAAACCCTAAATCTCTACCCCCAGCACGACCTCCTTCACTACCCAAGCACAACTGCACAACGCTAAACCCAAAAACACTACCCCCAGCACGACCCCCCTACACTACACAAACACCACTGCACTACCCTAAACCCTAAAACACTACCCCCAGCACGACCCCCTTCACTGCCCAAACACAACTGCACTACGCTAAACCCAAAACACTACCCCCTGTACCACCCACTACACTACCCAAAAACCACTGCACTAGCCTAAACCATAAAACATGACCCCCTACACTACACATCCACCACTGCACTACCCTAAACCCTAAAACACTATGCCCAGCCCGACCCCCTACACTACACAAACACCACTGCACTACCCTAAACCCTAAAACACTATCCCCAGTACAAACCCATAAACTACCCAAACACCACTGCACTACCCTAAACCCTAAAACACTAAACCCAGCATGACACCCTACACTACCCAAACACCACTGCACTACCCTATACCCTAAAACATGACTCCCTACACTACACAAACACCACTGCACTACCCTAAACCCTAAAACACTATCCACAGCATGACCCCCTACACTATACAAACACCACTGCACTACCCTAAACTCTAAAACACTACCCCTACACTACACAAACACCAGTGCACTACCCTAAACCATAAAACACTACCCCCAGCATCACCCCTACACTACATAAACACCACTGCACTACCCTAAGCCCTATACAACTACCCCCAGCATGACCCCCTACACTACCCAAACACCACTGCACTACCCCAACCCCTAGAACACTACCCCCAGCATGAACCCCCTACACTAACGAAACACCACTGCACTACCCTAAACCCTAAAACACTACCCCAGCACAATCCCTACACTACCCAAACACAACTGCACTACCATAAGCCCTAAAACACTACCCCCACACAACCCCTTAAACTACACAAACACCATTGCACTACCCTAAACCCTAAATCTCTACCCCCAGCACGACCCCCTTCACTACCCAAGCACAACTGCACAACGCTAAACCCAAAAACACTACCCCCAGCACGACCCCCCTACACTACACAAACACCACTGCACTACCCTAAACCCTAAACCACAACCCCTGCAGTACACACACGCCACTGCACTACCCTCAACCCTAAAACACTACCCCCAGCATGACCCCCTACACTACACAAACACCACTGCACTACCCTAAATCCTAAAACACTACCCCCTACAGTACACAAACACCACTTTACTACCCAAAACCCTAAAACACTACCCCCAGCACGGTCCCCTATACTACACAAACACCACTGCACTACCCTAAACCCTAAAACACTACCCCAGCACTACTCCCTACACTACCCAAACACCACTGCACTACCCTAAACCCTAAAACACATTACCCCTGCACGACCCCCTACACTACACAACCACCACTGCACTATCCTAAACCTTAAAACTCTACCCCAAACACGAACTCCTACACTACCCAAACACCACTGCACTACCCTAAACCCTAAAACACTACCCCCAGCACGACTCCCTACACTACACAAACACCACTGCACTACCCTAAACCCTAAAACACTCCCCCCAGCACTACTCCCTACACTTCCCAAACACCACTGCACTACACTAAACCCTACATCTACCCCCAGCATGACCTTCCACACTACACAAACACCACTGTACTACCCTAAACCCTGAACCACTATCCCCAGCACAAACCCTACACTACCGAAGCACCACTGCACTACCCTAAACCCTAAAACACTAACCCCAGCATGACACCCTACACTACCCAAACACCACTGCACTACCCTAAACCCTAAAACAAGACTCCATACACTACACAAACACCACTGCACTACCCTAAACCCTAAAACACTACCCACAGCATGATCCCCTACACTACACAAACACCACTGCACTACCCTAAACCCTAAAACACTACCCCCAGCACAACTCCCTATACTTCCCAAACACGACTGCACTACACTAAACCCTAAATCTACCCCCAGCATGACCTCCCACACTACACAAACACCACTGTACTACCCTAAACCCTAAAACATTATCCCCAGCACAAACCCCTACACTACCCAAACACCACTGCACTACCCTAAACCCTAAAACACTATCCACAGCATGACCCCCTACACTATACAAACACCACTGCACTACCCTAAACCCTAAAACACTATCCACAGCATGACCCCCTACACTACACAAACACCACTGCACTACCCTAAACCCTAAAACACTACTCCCTACACTACCCAAACACCACTGCACTACCCTAAACCCTAATACACATTACCCCAGCACGACCCCCTACACTACACAACCACCACTGCACTACCCTAAATCCTAAAACTCTACCCCAAGCACGAACTCCTACACTACCCAAACACCACTGCACTACCCTAAACCCTAAAACACTACCCCCAGCACGACTCCCTACACTACACAAACACCACAGCACTACCCTAAACCCTAAAACACTACCCGCAGCACTACTCCCTACACTTCCCAAACACCACTGCACTACACTAAACCCTACATCTACCCCCAGCATGACCTTCCACACTACACCAACACCACTGTACTACCCTAAACCCTAAAACACTATCCCCAGCACAAACCCTACACTACCCAAGCACCACTGCACTACCCTAAACCCTAAAACACTAACCCCAGCATGACACCCTACACTACCCAAACACCACTGCACTACCCTAAACCCTAAAACAAGACTCCATACACTACACAAACACCACTGCACTACCCTAAACCCTAAAACACTACCCACAGCATGATCCCCTACACTACACAAACACCACTGCGCTACCCTAAACCCTAAAACACTACCCCCAGCACAACTCCCTACACTTCCCAAACACCACTGCACTACACTAAACCCTAAATCTACCCCCAGCATGACCTCCCACACTACACAAACACCACTGTACTACCCTAAAGCCTAAAACATTATCCCCAGCATGACACCCTACACTACCCAAACACCACTGCACTACCCTATACCCTAAAGCATGACTCCCTATAATACACAAACACCACTGCACTACCCTAAACCCTAAAACACTACCCTCTACAGTACACAAACACCAGTACACTACCAAGAACCCTAAAACACTACCCTCAGCATGACCCCCTACACTACACAAACACCACTGCACTACCCTAAACCCTAAAACACTACCCCCAGCATGACCCCCTACACCACCCAAAAACCACTGCACTATCCTACACCCTAAAACACTACCCCCAGCATTACCCTCTACACTATAGAAACACCACTGCACTACCCTAAACCCTAAAACACTACCCCCAGCACGACCCTCTCACAACACAAACATCACTGCACTACCCTAAATCTAACCCCAACTTACCCCCTACACTACCCAAACACCACTGCACTACCCTAAACCCTAAAACACTACCCCCAGCATGAATCCCTATACTACCCAAACACCACTGCACTACCCTAAACCCTAAAACACTACCCCCGCACAACCCCCTACACTACACAAACACCATTGCACTACCCTAAACCATAAAACACTACCCCCAGCATGACCCCCTACACTACCCATACACCACTGCACTACCCTAAACCCTAAAACACTACTCCCGACACTACACAAACACCAGTGCACCACCCTAAACCCTAAAACACTATCCCCATCATGACCCCTACACTACCCAAGCACCACTGCACTGTGCTAATCCCTAAAGCACTACCCCCAGCACGACCCCCTACACTACCCAAACACCACTGCACTACACTAAACCCTAGAAAAGAAACCCCCACCCCATGCCCAATCCCCCTTACCTCTCCTTCCTCATGGTTCCTCTCTCCTCGTAGTTCCTGCTTCACGTCGTCTCTGAGGGGCGGTGCAGGTCGTTTTGAGGAAACGGAACAGCCTCTGTTTCCTTACAACGGCTTGAATCGTTGTGGCGGGGTAGCAGGGACAGAGTCGACAACCAGACTGGGATGGCGTAAAGAAGGTTTTATTTTAGACAAAGTTTTCTTGTGTCTTTCGGCCCGTCTTGTCGCTGCGGAAGAAGGGGACCCCGACTTGCTCTTTCTGGGTGACTCCAGATTGAAGGAAGGCGGTGTCTCTGCTGACTTCTCTCCTTACGGGTCCAGTCCGCAGGAAGGATCTCAGGGGTTGGTAGGCGAAAGGGGAGAGAAATGAAAACAACAAACAAAACAAGAATTAGGACAATCGTCCTGGTTGGCTGTTGTCAAGGACCGGGTGTGAAGGAAACCGAGTGCTCTTGTGCTCGTAGGTCTCTGGGCAGTGCACAGGGGTTGGTGCAAGGTGAGGGTACGGGAATTGGTTCAGTACTTGATACACCGCTAAATTCGGTGAGTCGGGGTGCTCAAGGGGTAGGCGGTGTCTTTCTTCCCACCCAGCCCGCTACCTTCCCCCGTACCTGTTCGAGCCACGCTCCTCCCGTGGGAACGTGGCGGGGCGGCTCGTGGAGTCGTTGGCCTCCTGGCGTGTAGCAGTTGTCTCTCCTTGGCTCAGGACCTGCTGCGCTGCTCTCTTGTTCTCTCTGCTCGACCTCCAAACACCTCGCACTCCTCTGTTCCAGCTCTCCGTCTACCTCCAGGGAAACGCCGTCCGTCCTCTTCCGGGTTTCCGCGTTCTTTATCCCGCCTATCGCTGCGACGTCATCAGGGGGCGGGACTTCGTCCCACTGGAAGGCCGAATTAAAGGAACCTCGTTCCGTCTTTGTGGTCCAGTCTTGCGAGGGATACGGGTACCACCAATCTGTTGTATGTGGCACTGTTGGTTGCTGTAGGGGAAGAGAAGGTGGAATGCGTTCGCCGTGTAAGCGGGATACACAAGGACTGACGTCCTCCTTGTGTGAGTTCTCTTCCCCGTTACACACCTCCCCCCCTTGACTCTCCCGATCGGGGAGAGGAAATACCCGGGACAGATAGTCCGCGTTCCCGTTGTCTTTCCCCTTCCTGTGGTGCACCGAAAAGGCATACGGTTGGAGGGAGAGGAACCAACGGAGAACCCTGGGATTCTGACTCCTATTCTGATACATCCACCGAAGGGGTGCGTGATCAGTGTACAGAATGAACGGTTTGCCCTCTAGATAATACTGCAACTTGTCCACGGCCCATTTTATGGCTAAACACTCCCTCTCAATTGTGGGATACTTAGCCTCCCTCGGGAACAGTTTACGACTGATGTATAACACTGGGTGTTCAAACCCGTCCTCCCCGACCTGGGACAAAACCGCTCCTATACCCAGATTAGAGGCGTCTGTGGCTAGCACGAAGGGTTTGGAAAAATTGGGGGACACCAATACCGGGTGCGTGGTAATAATGGTTTTGAGGTCTACAAATGCTCTAAGGGCCTCGGGCGTGGGGTGGTGTATCGCGCTGGGTTTTGCGCCTTTGCGCAGGAGGTCAGTGAGGGGAGGCGCTATGTCTGCGAATCTAGGGATAAACCGGCGGTGATACCCTATGAGACCAAGGAACGCTCTTAAGTCCCTCTTGGACTGTGGAAAAGGGGTCTCTTCAATGGCTCTCACTTTTTTGTTTTGTGGGGTTATGGTGCCGTCCCCTAATACAAACCCCAAGTAATTCACTCTGGGAAAGGCTGCTCGAGATTTCTTTGCATTGATATGCAGACCAGCTCGCTGTAAGGCGGTGAGGATGGTCTGTATGCGTGTCAGGTGCTCGGCCCAGGTTTTACTATAAATGACGATATCGTCCAAGTATGCCGAGCTGAACATATAGTAGGGTTGTAGGATGGTATTCATAAGGCGCTGGAATGTAGCAGGTGCCCCGTGGAGGCCGAAGGGCAGCACTGTGAATTCGAACAACCCTTCGTCCGTTATGAAAGCCGTTTTCTTTCTATCCGCCTCTCGGAGGGGCACCTGCCAGTACCCCTTTGTGAGGTCCAGTGTGGTGATATATGCCGCTTCCCCTAATTTCTCGATTAGTTCGTCTACCCTTGGAATAGGGTAGGCGTCGAACGAGGAGATAGCGTTCAATGCTCGAAAATCCATGCAAAATCGTCTTGAGCCGTCCGGTTTAGGCACCATTACAATGGGCAAGGCCCAGTCACTCCTTGAGGGTCGGATAACTCCCAGACGAAGCATGTCCTCCACTTCCTTTTTAATGGCTTCTCTTCGAGACGCTGGGATGCGGTAGGGTTTTTGCTTCACCCGTTTCCCCGGGAGGGTATCAATGGTGTGTTCCACCAACGTCGTTTTTCCGGGGAGGTCCGAGAAGATGTTCCTGAATGGCAGAAGCGTCTCATTCAGGTCCTCTTTCTGCTGCGGTGTGAGCATGTCATTGACAACCAGGTCATTCAGTGTCGACCTCTCTTTGCAGACGGTGGGGATAAGCAAGTTCAAGCTTTTGGGGGGAGGTCCGATCCACTTCTTCAATAAATTGATGTGGTAGGATTGTGTCTTGTTTGCGGTTATTTTCAGGCGATACGTTGTATCTCCTATCGTGTCCACCACCTCATAGGGTCCCTTCCACTCATTCTTTCCCTTACTGGCGCTGGGAGGAAGCAGGAGTAGAGCCCAGTCCCCTATGTTTAACCTTCTCAGTTTCGTCCCTTGATCGTAGTATTTCCTTTGTTTTTCCTTGCTCTGTTCCAGGTTGGCAGAAGCTAAGGCTCGCAGCTTTCCCAGCTTGCACCGGAGTTGTTGAGTATAATCCAGCGGGGACCTCTGTTCTTGTTCCTCCTCCTTCTCCCAGGCGTCTTTCGTGACCTCAAGTAACGACCTCGGTTGTCGCCCATATAGGAGTTCGAACGCCGAATAGCCTAAGCTGCTCTGTTTCTGGGCCCGCAACACGTACAAGGCTAGCGGCAACAATCGATCCCAGTCAGTTCCTTCAGCGGTGAGCATCTTTTTCAGGGTAATCTTCAACGTCCGGTTGTACCTCTCGACGAGGCCGTCGGTCTGGGGATGGTATACCGACGTCCGCAGTTGACGTATACCGAGCGATTTGCAGACCTCCTTCATCAGTCTAGACGTGAAGGGGGTACCTTGATCGGTGAGGACTTCTTTCGGGAAGCCCACCCTGGAACACAGTTCGACAAACTTTTCGGCGATGTGTGCCGTTGTCGGGGTTCGAAGTGGAAATGCTTCAATGAACCGCGTTGCGTAGTCCACGATAACTAGTGCATGTACGTGGCCTCTGGATGATTTGGTCATCGGTCCTATCAAATCCATGCCAATCCGTTCGAACGGTCGTCCGATGGTGGGCATGGGGTGAAGTGGTGCTACTGGGGGTCTCTGTATATTTTGTCTCTGGCATATCTCACATTTCGCACAGTACTCTTGTACATCTTTGTAGATCCCAGGCCAGAAAAAATGTCGAAGGATGCTGTCCGTGGTCTTCTCTTTCCCGCTGTGCCCTCCGGTAAGGTGAGTATGAGCAAAGAAGAGCACTTGCTCGCGGAAGGACACTGGCACTAACAACTGGGGTTCCCCTCCCTCAATTCCTACCCTGTATAGGAGATCTTTGGTAATCGAAAAACTGGGGTACCGTTTTGGCAACTGATCCTGGGTGGCATGGGCGCTCTCCCAAGCATTGGACAGTGTGGGGTCGCTAGCCTGAGCAAAACGGAAGCTGCGGTCTAGGACCCAAGGCTCTGGGGACAGAAGAGCAGCTACGGACTTGGGGTTGGAAGAAGGGGGACGGGACAGAGAGCGATGAAACAGTGACAAAAAGTCTGGGTTATCCACCCCCAAAATCACATCCTCAGGTAATGAATCCACCACCCCCACCTTCACTGTACAGGGTTCTTTACCCAGGGGGGTTAGGGTCACCTGAGCGAGAGGATAGGGCCTAACATCCCCATGCACACATCTGATATAGACCCTTGCCCCTGGAACATACTGGGTGAGGAGGACTAGCCGTCTTCGTACTACGGATTGTCTGCAGCCTGAGTCTAGGAGGGCCTGTACCGTCAAACCGTTCATTCTAAGACTCACATAAAATGATGTGCCCATTTCCACTGAGTACAGGACAGTCCTTGGGAGGTATCCAACCTCCATTGGTTCTTCGGAGGGTCTTTTCCGGGGACAAAGTCTCGCAATGTGGCCCCATTCACCACAATCAAAACACTGGGGACTCCGGCTCGGAGGTACATCTACCCTCATAGGTCTGGGGCGGAGTGGTTCCGGGACTGTCTTCTGTTTTCGATCTGGTTTGATGGAGGTCTGCCCTTTTACAGTCTTCTCTACGTCCCACCCTAGCGTCTTGGGTTGTGCTCGTGCATAATTAGCTGCCATCTCGATGGCTTGCTCCAAGGGGAGTCCCGGATGCTGTTTTAGCCATCGCTGGGTGGCATATGGCAGGGCTTCCATAAACTGTTCCAAGTAGATCTTGGTCATGACCTCTTCCTTTGTGCTGGAGGCCGGGCGTAGCCATTTATCGGCGGCCATCTTAAGCCGAAAAAACAGAGTCTTAGGATTCTCACCGGGGGTGCCCCGTTCCCTCCTGAACTTTAGCCGATAGGCTTCGCCGTCAAGACCCAGGTGGTCCAAAATGACCTCTTTGATGGTTAGGTAGGGCGCGTTTCCCGTAGGATTGGCCACCTGGTAGGCAAACTGTGCCTCTCCTGATAACAGTGGAGCCAGAAAGAAGGGCCACTTTTCCTCCGGCCAGCCCAATGCTCTAGCGGCCCTCTCAAAGTTCATTAGGAAAACATCAGGATCCTCCCCTTGCACATACTTCTGGAGAGCGATTCCCGACGGGTTTGGAACCGTTAGTGGTCGGGACTCCAAGGGTGTGGGTATAGGGACAGTAGCGACAGGTCCGATTTTCTTGAGACTCTCAATGTGGGCCGTTCTCGTATTCTGGAACTGATCTCGGTCCGCTTGGGCTGACGTCATCTGCCTCTGTATCGCCCATTCCAACTTCTCCTGTCCTTTAACGAGATGTTGGATGAGCGCGTCCATCTCGGTACTGCAGACGGACTGTGATGGAGATCCCACTTCTGACACCAGTTGTGGCGGGGTAGCAGGGACAGAGTCGACAACCAGACTGGGATGGCGTAAAGAAGGTTTTATTTTAGACAAAGTTTTCTTGTGTCTTTCGGCCCGTCTTGTCGCTGCGGAAGAAGGGGACCCCGACTTGCTCTTTCTGGGTGACTCCAGATTGAAGGAAGGCGGTGTCTCTGCTGACTTCTCTCCTTAAGGGTCCAGTCCGCAGGAAGGATCTCAGGGGTTGGTAGGCGAAAGGGGAGAGAAATGAAAACAACAAACAAAACAAGAATTAGGACAATCGTCCTGGTTGGCTGTTGTCAAGGACCGGGTGTGAAGGAAACCGAGTGCTCTTGTGCTCGTAGGTCTCTGGGCAGTGCACAGGGGTTGGTGCAAGGTGAGGGTACGGGAATTGGTTCAGTACTTGATACACCGCTAAATTCGGTGAGTCGGGGTGCTCAAGGGGTAGGCGGTGTCTTTCTTCCCACCCAGCCCGCTACCTTCCCCCGTACCTGTTCGAGCCACGCTCCTCCCGTGGGAACGTGGCGGGGCGGCTCGTGGAGTCGTTGGCCTCCTGGCGTGTAGCAGTCGTCTCTCCTTGGCTCAGGACCTGCTGCGCTGCTCTCTTGTTCTCTCTGCTCGACCTCCAAACACCTCGCACTCCTCTGTTCCAGCTCTCCGTCTACCTCCAGGGAAACGCCGTCCGTCCTCTTCCGGGTTTCCGCGTTCTTTATCCCGCCTATCGCTGCGACGTCATCAGGGGGCGGGACTTCGTCCCACTGGAAGGCCGAATTAAAGGAACCTCGTTCCGTCTTTGTGGTCCAGTCTTGCGAGGGATACGGGTACCACCAATCTGTTGTATGTGGCACTGTTGGTTGCTGTAGGGGAAGAGAAGGTGGAATGCGTTCGCCGTGTAAGCGGGATACACAAGGACTGACGTCCTCCTTGTGTGAGTTCTCTTCCCCGTTACAATCGTCTACATGTTTTTTAGTACACATTGTCATTTACCATACATACCTTTACAACGGAATTCGTTGTAAAGGCGTGAGTGGTAAATGACCATGCGTTCTAAAACAATGCGTAATAATGACTTTGCGATGTACAAAGCATGCGTGGTAATGCATGCGTTGTAATGGTATCGCGAAGTAAAAAAGTCGTTGTAACGGCTGTTTACCGATTGAAACTGGCCCTTGTTCTTAAGTGAGTCGTTTATTTGATAAATTAGGAGGAAGGAATGTGTTTTTTTTTACCGAAAAGTGCATTCCCAGATGTTGTATTGTGAAAGTGTCCGCATGGCCTGGTTTAATTTCTGGTGAGAGAGTGGAAGAGTCCGTTTGGATCTAAGGGTGTTCTGTTGGAAGGAGCCGGCACGACACGTCAGCAGAAAATACAGCTAATGAAAAGCGCCTCCCTGAAGTGTGGAGCAGTGCCATGAGAGGTCAACGAGTGTGCGTCCTACCGCAGTACGACCATACCGTGTGACCCATGTGCCGCCTCCAGGGTACGGGAGGCAGAAGCAGCATCGCAAGTCCTCTTGAAGACCGTTGTAGCACTAATTCTACATTTTTGAACTAGGGCATTTTAACCTTGTTGTTCCTGCCAGATACAAAGAGAAGATCCTGTGTTATTCAGTGACCTCGTTACCTTTTTTGTGGGTTGTGGTGCTTGTCACTTCGCTGCCCCACCGGTGCACACGACTTGGCACCCCACCTTGTGTGCCATCTGCAGGGCCTCTGCCCTCGGATCACTGGTTTCAGTTTCTGGAGTGGCAACATAAACAGTTGCTCCCAAAAGACTAGCCTGAACACTTAGGTGAATATCTTCTACACCAGCATTCCACGGAAATTCTTTCCTAGCTCTCCCACGTTGAAGAGGACGTCATAATAGCACGGCTCCGCTCGCGACACTGTATGATGTCATCGGAGCCATAAGAGGACCTCGTCGGCGTGCTGACGTCAGTTCCACCCATTTTTTCCATGCCACCAAGGCAAACAGGCGGACCAAGACATTTTCACATGTATACATAGTATACTAAATATATATATATATTACCTACTGGTGGTCGCCAGTAGGTAGTTATAGTTAGGACCTATTTTCCATAGGAAATCCGTAACATTCTATTCCCAATAACTTTGGCGCCAGTTGACGAATCTTCACGAACTTTTCAAAATTCGTGGGGCACTCCGGTCCGCTCCTATCCTGAAAGTTTCATGGTGATTCGTCAAGCGCGGGCCGAGAAAAAAGTGGGGTCCCAAAACGTGTTTTCCCCATGCAATTTCCCATAGGAAACTTTAGCCGCAGCTACAGCCCGAACTGCTGAACGGAATTACACCAAATTTGGCAAAGAGGTAGCCCTTGGTTCAGAAAGGTGCCTTTTTGTTAAATGGTGTAAATCCATTCAGTAGTTGCTGAGAAATTCAAAAGTAAAAACATATATATATCTAGGGCCGCGTATCCTCCCGAGCACGAGCTTTATGCTAATTGGCTGTCAACACTTCAAACCAGAAAATGTTGGCAGTCATCTTGTGCCTCGGTAGAACCGAGGCACAAGAAAGCAGTAAAACAAACCACGCAAAACATGCAAAGGGGGCAGGGTAGAAACACCCTAACCCCCTAGGCCTGCTCAGGGGGTCCCACAAGGACCCCCAAAGCCCCCCAATTTTTTTATTTATTTTTTTAAATCGCAGGAAGCGTGTAGGATCCGCGCATCCCGCTGCCAAAAAAAAAAAAACGAAGTGCGGGCTCCTGTGCTTCGTTTTTAATAAGCCCCCGGGAGGGCCAAGTCCCGGGGGCAATATAATATAGTTATGGGGGCCCAGAGCGACCCCCCAGCCCTGAGGACCACCACCCCAGGGGCCGCCACCCTTCGGGGCTTCATAAAAAAAATTGCTTCTATAGCGCTTAAGCGCGAAGGTGCACAGTCACTCTGTTGCCGATCTGTATTGCTTCTAGAGGCATGTATGGGGGAACCGCCTTACTGTTCACTTAATCATTCATCCTGTCACCAGGTTCAGGATATGTCGTGAGTTTAATGTAATCTTGGTGTTACCATACCATGACATGAAGCGCGTGGCTTTCTGTAAGCGCGTCAATTTTACTTAGCCACTGGGAAGGGGGCACAGGGTTACACTAGAATGTTAAAGTCCCCACATTTCCAACCCAGAGGGCGTTACCCCGCTTCTTAGAGAGACCGGTCTAGACAGGCGGGGACAGAGCCATGCGACAGCGCGATCTGCCCAGGAGCACACATGTTGAATCAGGAGTCCAGAGTGCGCATGCAGATTTGGCTGGGAGCCTGGGACTCGGAAGCTTTCCATGCGCGAGGCTCGAGAGACTTAATGAAACTTATATGGACGTAAGGGAAGAAAAGTGCCAGGCGAGAGGAGGGTGGTGGTGGTGGAGCAGGGGTGGGGGCGGGGGGGGCAAGGGGGAGCAGTGGAGAGAGGGGCAGGCACTGCATGGCATCCCAGCGCCCTCCTTCCTTGTTACTGATGTGCGACATCAGAAGATAACCCTCCCTCTCCCCACCTCCTGCATTGTGGTGTGTGTGTGGGGTGGGTGATTGCAAAATGCGTGCCAGCGCCTGCCTTTAAACAGAAATAATGTCCTGGGTATCTCAGCTCTGTCAGAACAGAAGCAACAATTACCAACCTCAAGTGTTCTCATTCCATTGACCTGGGAAGGATGAAAGGCAGAGTCTGCTTTGAACCATTCAGGTTACAAATGACTACCGTAGGCGCGCGCACTGCCCTTGAGCTATAGTTCCTAAAACTCTTTAGTGGATGCCTGAGGGGCCTGGGAACTCATAGCGCTTACCAGCACTCCGTTTGGTATTTTCAGTGCGCTTTGTTCCACGGACCTACCTAGAGCAAATGAGAAGAATTCTTTCGGTCCGGAATATGGCTTGTTGTGAACTCCCCTCCACCACTCCACCCCCTCACACACAATAATACCCCCGTAAACATTCATGGTAGCCGAAAATCGGTTCTGATGCCAGGAACAGTTTCATTTCTAACAGACAGGCTCAGTTTCAGAGTTAGTGCTGTGAAACCATTACTATAGACATTTCACTTGTGCTTGTAAGTTAAAGGCGCTATAAATACTGGTTGTTCTTGATTATCATTACTCCAAACCAATCACAAATACTATCTCAGAATCGGAAGGCTGCGACTCGAGGGTCAGCTGCGAGCCAAATCGATAACTTGCAGGTTGTACAAGATCACAGCAGCGGGGGCATAGCCCACCACGCTATTGTACACACGCTGAGGTTTATTGCCCCGAACTCCCGCACTGTTGTCTTTTCAGCTGCACATTTCTCAGGTCCAAGTTCTTAATTGCAACTGTGACGCTGATTCTGTTTCCAATGCAATCCCCTAAGCCCCCCCACACTCAGGGGTGGCCAATTGAGCTCTGTTTACTGCTATGTTTTCTAATTCAAACGGCAGCCAGGGGCCCATGACACACTGGGTACCTACTGCCGCTCACAATTTAGGGTGCAAACCACAGTTTGGCCGAGAACAGGATTATATTCTCGGAGCACATCTTAATTGTTTGCTCCTAGGATTTGCTGCTAGAAAACCTGCATCGAATCGCAGGAGTAAACTGGGCGAAATGTCATTTTTTTGCACCCTGCATTATACAAAATAGAGTCCCAATGGTGCGCAATTCTCACTTTCTAGAAGCAATAAGTGTAATCTGTCTCAAATGTTGCACATTGTAATGTAAACGCGAGCTTTATCGCAAACGAATGGGTTTACAATCTCCACCCAATTCTTTCTGCATAGTAGTTCGGACCAGGCCCCGAGGTCAGTATTTGCCAATGTGCTACTTGCACCCTGCCTGTGCCCACCTGCAGTCAGGTTAACTTTTTTAGGCACACAGCACATGGAACTGTACACCCCTGGGTGTGCATGGCATCCTGGTGTACTCAAGACGAAAGGCAATTTGCACATGTGGGAATAACACGTGCCATTGCGCATGGGCACAGGCAACCGACACGAGGGCTTGCGCCTGGCACACAATTAAAAGCTGAGTGTCCCATGAGGTATAGTTTGTGCCATTTTTTCAATGTTAATAGAATACACATATTTTCAGCAGAGTCCCCTGAAGGATTCTATGCTATAAATAGTTTTTAAATCAAGCAGTGGCACTCGAACTGGCAGCATTAGGCAGTCTGGGGTCCACGCCTTCCTCTCATAAACCATCTCGAACCTTCCTCTCCTGTCGGGCATAGCGCTTAGACCTCATCCTTGCAATGTACAGCGCTCTGTTGCAGCACAACTTGGCGAGCGAACATATTTTTACAAGCAGCGTGTGGCGACGGACAGTCCCGCAAAAGAACACTGAGAGTTAATCACGGTGAACTTTGACCCCAAATAAAAAGAGGTTTCTGGCATGACTCAGAACATCTGTGTAATATTTTCGTATCTCAGTGGGGGTCAGGGTGACATATGTCATTCCTCATTCACATGGCTAACTCCACAGCCTCAATTCTGGTTCGAGGCCTGACATATTGCGTATTTTGCAGCATCCCTGGTTGGCAGGCTCGTGTCCCCCAGGCCATTTTCGAGAGCACGGGGAAGTGCGCAGGGGTCAAAACCGTACGAGTTACCAGTATGAACATGCCTGGCACTGGGCCGTGGTGGGAGAGACCGAGAAGCATTTGCTCTTCATAATATTGCTCTAATATCTAAGCCAAGGATGCATCTCAGTGAGTTGAGCAACAAAAGGAAGTGTAAGTATTTCTTTGCTTGTTTTCGTGTGTAAGTGTGCGTGTGTGTATGCGTGCATGTGTGTATGTGTACGTTTGTGTATGTGCGTGTGTATGTGTGCGTGTGTGTGTATGTATGTATATGTGTGTGTATGTCTGCGTGTGTGCGTATGTATGTGTGTGTGTATGTGTGGGTGAGTGTATGTATGTGTACATGTGTGCATGTGCGTGTGTATGTGTATGTGTGCTTGTGTGTATGTGTACGTGTGTGTATGTGTGTGTGTATTTGTGTGTGTGTATGTGTGCATGTGTGTATGTATGTGTACGTGTGTGTATGTGTGTGTGTATGTGTGTGTATGTGCGTGTGTGTATGTATGTGTACATGTATGTATATGCGAGTGTGTGTGTGTGTGCGCGCGTGTGTGTGTATGTGTGTGTGTATGTGTGGGTGAGTGTATGTATGTGTACGAGTGTGCATGTGCATGTGTATGTGTGCATGTATATGTGTGCTTGTGTGTATGTATACGTGTGTGTATGTGTGTGTGTATTTGTGCGTGTGTATGTGTGCGTGTGTGTATGTATGTGTACGTATGCGTATGTGTGTGTGTATATGTGTATGTGTGTGTGTGTATGTGCATGTGTATGTCTGTGCGTGTGTATGTGTGCTTGTTTATATATGTACGTGTGTGTATGTGCGTGTGTATGTGTGCATGTGTATATGTGCACATGTGTATGTATGTGTACGTGTGTGTATGTGCATGTGTATGTGCATGTTTATGTGCATGTGCATCTTTCTCTGTAGATCAAAGGTCCCCATCTCTGCAGGGCCCCCTCTGCTTTTCATCCTTCTTCATTTGGTGCCATCCTCCCTCTGACACGTCATTGTAGTACCTGCTGCCTGTGTGTGACTCAGGTCCCTGCCACAGACTCTAGAGACTGAAGACACACAGCAGCAGTCAGTGTTGTGATGCTGAGCAGTCTCTCTTGCAGCACGGTCCCAGCATGCCACCCTGGGTGCCAGCGACACTCATTCTGCTGCACTGGCTGCCCGGGAAGGCAAGAGTCTCCTTTAAAGCACTGACAATTGCACACACAGCCTTTTAAAAGATCGTCCCAAGCTACCTTCTTAACAGGACGACCCCCCTCCCTGACCCCCTACACCTACCCTAATGAGCCCTACGCTCCCAGTCGGCCCATTTACTATCCATTCCATTCACAAATAGAAAGAAGGGGCGATTCTGCTGCTCGGCTAAGGCAGCTAAACTCTGGAAGGAGCTTCCCTCCCCCCACAGTTACATTCCGGATAACAAATGATTCCACAAACATTTGAAAAGCCGCCTGTTTAAGGGATAAGATTCCTCCAACCCTCTCCTCTGGCTCTGCCTAGTGCCTGGACACACTCATAGTATCCAAGGACTCTACAAATCCTTTCATTCATTTATTCATTCAATCTTTGGGGCGCTACAAAAATGGTTATTACTGGGGTACGTACTTCAGGGAGGGAGGAACTACTTGGTTTGAGCTCACTGAGGGTGTGGACTGGCCTTATTTTACAAGCCACTGCCCAGCTTTAGATGTCTGTCTCTGGTAGAGACGTTTTAAGGCAAAGTGGGCCCTGGCCCCGGGCGGGGCCCCAGTCTTGATGGTCGGGGAAGGGGGGGCTGCTCAACCCTGCTCCGTACTGCAGAGTCCTGCCCTGATGACCTTGAATAATTCATATCGTTTTAAGTACGAATTTCCATTCATTTATTTTTCATGTGTATGGTGTATGGGAGTCTATTACAGTAATTTTGCAGAGATTTAATTCTTCTTTCTCAACACCATGCAACATGTCATTCTTTTCATTTAGATCAAAACAGGACCTCACATATGAGAAAAGTGGGGGGGGGTCACATAGATTATTTGTGCAATAACATTAGCGCACTGATTATGTATTATACAATTGAAAACTCATCACTATCCCTGAATATAAGTTGTAAACACATTTAGAGTTTGGTCCAGAGTTCCTTTGCACTACCAGTGACCTAGCCACAGGGGGCATGAAAGAGCTGAAATTGGATCATAAATTCAAAGCTGTTCCGAACAGGGGTCCTCAAAATATTTCGGGCCAGGGCCCCAGAAATCCTTAAAATGGCCCTATTCGCACAAAAATTATAACTTTCTCAAAACTTTTACATGTGAGTGTAGTTAGATGGACCTATGCCTCATAAAACTGCAGTCACTCGTGGAAAAGCCAGGCAAGGTACTTGTGAACCAAATACCCACCAACGACTGAGGGAAAGCGGGTTGCAAATTCTTGCAAAGCTTTCGTACCAGTGCAATCTGCCGTTCCTTTTCATCGTGTTAAGTAGTCACCGGCGAGAAAAAGCGATACAAGGTATGAGTTCACATGCAAAATGCGTGCGAGTTGTCGGTACAACACGTTGTCACAGTATTCGCAAGAAACAGATATTCACTAGTATTAACCTGAGAGGAAAGTTACTTAAGAGCATAAAAGCACAGATGACCAAGAAACTCCGCAAACCAGAACAAGACGAATAATCCGGAACTGCACAAACCTTTGCTCGTGCTTCAAACCCCTATCCACTATGCATGCAGTCCTCTAACCACCTACACACTTGTCTTTCACACCTTCAATTGCCAAGTCAGTATCCATACATTCCAGCAAATACCATGTCACACCCCTTTCACTCCTCCAGTGACCTATTCAGCACCATGTACTAATCCATTCACTGCGCCACAACCCAAACACTTATAAATTCACCCAGGCACTCTCCTTGCAGTACTCTAATCATTCAGTCAGTACCCAAGTACTCATGCAGCGAGCCAGGCCTTAACACATGGACTGCTTCAAACATCTATCCACTATGCATGCAGTCCTCTAACAACCTACACACTTGTCTTTCACACCTTCAATCCACAGTCAGTATCCATACACTACAGCGAAAAACCCTCTCACTCCCCTTGCACTCCTCCAGTGACCCAGTCAGCACCAAGCACTAATCCATTCACTGCGCCAAAACCCAATCACTTATAAATTCACCCAGGCACTCTCCTTGCAGTAATGTAAACATTCACACAGTACCCAAGTACTTATGCAGTGAGTCAAGCCTTAGCACATAGACTGCTTCAAACCCCTATCCACTATGCATTCAGTCCTCTAACCACCTACACACTTGTCTTTCACACCTTCAATTCCCCAGTCAGTATACATACACTCCAGCAAACAGCCTGTTACTCCCCTTGCACTCCTCTAGTGACCCATTCAGCACCATGTACTAATCCATTTACTGCGCCAATACCCAACCACTTATAAATTCACCCAGGCACTCTCCTTGCAGAACTCTAATCATTCAGTCAGTACCCAAGTACGCATCCAGTGACCCAGGCCTTAGCACTTGGACTGCTTCAAACCCCTATCCACTATGCATGCAGTCCTCTAACCAGCTACACACTTGTCTTTCACACCTTCAATTCCCCAGTCAGTATACATACACTCCAGCATACACCCTGTCATTCCCCTTGCACTCCTCCAGTGGCCCATTCAGCACCACGTACTAATCCATTCACTGCACCAAAACGCAAACACTTATAAATTCACCCTGGCACTCTCCTTGAACTACTCTAATCATTCAGTCAGTACCCAAGTACTTATGCAGTGAGCTAGGCCTTAGCACATAGACTGCTTCAAACCCCTATCCACTATGCATTCAGTCCTCTAACCACCTACACACTTGTCTTTCACAACTTCAATTCCCCAGTCAGTATCCATACACTTCCAGCAAACACCCTGTCACTCCCCTTGCACTCCTCTACTGACCCATTCAGTACCATGCACTAATCCATTCACTGCGACAAAACTCAAACACTTATAAATCGACCCAGGCACTCTCCGTGCAGAACTCTAATCATTCAGTCAGTACCCAAGTACTCATGCACTGAGCCAGGCCTTAGCACATGGACTGCTTCAAACCCCTATCCACTATGCATGCAGTCCTCTAACCACCTACACACTTGTTTTTCACACCTTCAATTCCCATGTCAGTATCCATACACTCCCGCAAACACCCTGTCACTCCCCTTGCACTCCTCTAGTGATTCATTCAGCACCATGTACTAATCCATTCACTGCGCCAAAAGCCAACCACTTATAAATTCACCCAGGCACTTTCCTTGCAGTACTCTAATCATTCAGTCAGTACCCAAGAACTCATGCAGTGAGCCAGGTCTTAGCACATGGACTGCTTCAAATGCCTATCCATTATGCATGCAGTCCTCTACCCACCTACATAATTGTGTTTCACACCTTCAATTCCCCAGTCAGTATTCATACACTTCCAGTAAACACCCTGTCACTACCCTTGCACTCCTCTAGTGACCCATTCAGTATCATGTACTAATCCATTCACTGCGCCAAAACCCAAACACTTATAAATTCACCCAGGCACTCTCCTTGTAGTTCTCTAATCATTCAGTCAGTACCCATATATTCATGCAGTGAGCCAGGCCTTAGCACATGGACTGCTTTCAAGCCCGTATCCACTATGCATGCAGTCCTCTAACCACCTACACACTTGTCTTTCACACCTTCAATTCCCCAGTCAGTATCCATACACTCCAGCAAAAATCCTGTTACTCCCCGTGCACTGCTTTAGTGACCCATTCAGTGCCATGCACTAATCCATTCACTGCGCCAAAACCCAAACACTTATAAATTCACCCAGGCACTCTCTTTGCAGTACTCTAATCATTCAGTCAGTATCCAAATATTCATGCAGTGAGCCAGGCCTTAGCACATGGACTGCTTCAAACCCCCATCCACTATGCATGCAGTCCTCTAACCACCTACACACTTGTCTTTCACACCTTCAATTCCCGAGTCAGTATCCATAAACTCCAGCAAAAACCCTGTTACTCCCCTTGCACTTCTCTAGTGACCCATTCAGTACCATGTACTAATCCATTCACTACGTCAAATCCCAAACACTTATAAATTCACCCAGTCACTCTCCTTGCAGTACTCTAATCATTCAGTCAGTACCCAAGTACTTATGCAGTGAGCCAGGCCTTAGCACATGGACTGCTTCAAACCCTATCCACTATGCATGCAGTCCTGTAACCACCTACACACTTGTCTTTCACACGTTCAATTCCCTAGTCAGTATCCATACACTCCAGCAAACACCCTGTTACTCTCCTTGCACTCCTCCAGTGACCCATTCAGCACCATGTAATAATCCATTCACTGCGCTAAAACGCAACCACTTATAAATTCACCCAGACACTCCCCTTGCAGTACTCTAATCATTCAGTCCATACCCAAGCACTCATGCAGTGAGCCAGGCCTTAGCACATGGACTGCTTCAAACGCCTATGCACTATGAATACAGTCCTCTAATCACCTACAAACTTGTATTTCACACCTTCAATTCCCCAGTCAGTGACCCATTCATCACACTATACTAATCCATTCACTGTGCCAAAACCCATCCACTTATCAATTCACCCAGGCACTCTCCTTGCAGTACTCTAATCATTCAGTCAGTATCCAAATATTTATGTAGTGAGCCAGGCCTTAACACATGGACTGGTTCAAACCCCTATCCACTATGCATGCAGTCCTCTAACCACCTATACACTTGTCTTTCACACCTTCAATTCCCCAGTCAGTATCCATACACTCCAGCAAACAGCCTGTTACTCCCCTTGCACTCCTCTAGTGACCCATTCAGTACCGTGTACTAATCCATTCACTGCGCCAAAACCCAAACACTTATAGATTCACCCAGGCACTCTCCTTGCAGTACTCTAATCATTCAGTCAGTACCCAAGTATTCATGCAGTGAGCCAGGCCTTAGGAGATGGACTGCTTCAAAACCCAAACACTTATCAATTCACCCAGACACTCTCCTTGCGGTACTCATGCAGTGAGCCAGGCCTTAGCACATGTACTGCTTCAAATGCCTATCCACTATGCATGCAGTCCTCTAACCACCTACACACTTGTGTTTCAAACCTTCAATTCCCCAGTCAGTATCCATACACTTCCAGCAAACACCCTGTCACTAGCCTTGCACTCCTCTAGTGACCCATTCAGTATCATGTACTAATCCATTCACTGCGCCAAAACCCAAACACTTATAAATTCACCCAGGCACTCTCCTTGTAGTTCTTTAATCATTCAGTCAGTACCTAAATATTCATGCAGTGAGCCAGGCCTTAGCACATGGACTGTTTTCAAACCCCTATCCACTATGCATGCAGTCCTCTAACCACCTACACACTTGTCTTTCACACCTTCAATTCCCCAGTCAGTATCCATACACTCCAGCAAACACCCTGTTACTCTCCTTGCACTGCTTTAGTGACCCATTCAGTACCATGCACTAATCCATTCACTGCACCAAAACCCAAACACTTATAAATTCACCCAGGCACTCTCTTTGCAGTACTCTAATCATTCAGTCAGTACTTATGTACTCATGCAGTGAGCCAGGCCTTAGCACATGGACTGCTTCAAACGCCTATCCACTATGCATGCAGTCCTCTAACCACCTACACACTTGTCTTTCACACCTACAATTCCCCAATTAGTATCCATACAATCCAGCGAAAAACCCTCTCACTCACCTTGCACTCCTCCAGTGACCCAGTCAGCACCCTGTACTAATCCGTTCACTGCGCCAAAACCCAATCACTTATAAATTCACCCAGGCACTCTCCTTGCAGCACTATAATCATTCAGTCAGTACCCAAGTACTCATGGAGTGTGCCAGGCCTTAGCACATGTACTGCTTCAAATGCCTATCCACTAAGCATGCAGTCCTCTAACCACCTACACACTTGTGTTTCAAACCTTCAATTCCCCAGTCAGTATCCATATACTTCCAGCAAACACCCTGTCACTCCCCTTGCACTCCTCTACAGACCCATTCAGTACCATGTACTAAGCAATTCACTGCGCCAAAACTCAAAACACTTAATAAATTCATCCAGGCACTCTCTTTGCAATACTCTAATCTTTCAGTCAATACTTAAGTACTCATGCAGTGAGCCATGCCTTAGTATATGGACAGCTTCAAACGCGTATCCACTATGCATGCAGTCCTCTAACCTCCTACAGATTTGTCTTTCACACTTTCAATTCCCCAGTCAGTATACATACACTCCAGCAAACACCGTGTCAATCCCCTTGCATTCCTTCAGTGAGCTATTCAGCACCATTTACTAATCCATTCACTGTACCAAAAGCCAACCACTTACAAATTCACCCAGGCATTCTCCTTGCAGTACTCTAATTATTCAGTCAGTATCCAAGTACTCATGCAGCGAGCCAGGCCTTAGCACATGGACTGCTTCAAATTAGGGGGGGGGGCGGAATTTGCGTAATCGCGTTACGCAAATCTCCGCGAAACGATAAAAAATCTCCGCGCACATGCAGAAATTCTGCGAACACGCTGAATTGCTTGTTCGCGATGCTTTTTTCCTGTTCACAGTTGCTGTTTGCGTGCTCGGGGAGAAATATCTCGCGAACACGCATTTTGAGAACGCGAACAAGAAAAAATTTCGCGAAGTCGCGGAAAGCAGAATTTTGGGTAATTTCGCGTTCTCCGCCGAACGCGAAATTACCGAAATTCCTCAAATTCCGCGAGCGGAACGGAATTTACCACCCAGGCCTACTTCAAATACATTGCCACTATGCATGCAGTCCTGTAACCACCTACACACTTGTCTTTCACACCTTCAATTCCCTAGTCAGTATCCGTACACTCCAGCAAACACCCTGTCACTCCCCTTGCACTCCTCCAGTGACCCATTCAGCACCATGTACTAATCCATTCACTGCGCCAAAACCCAACCACTTATAAATTCACCCAGGCACTCTACTTGCAGTAGTCTAATCATTCAGTCAGTAACCAAGTACTTATGCAGTGAGCCTGGCCTTAGCACATGGAGTGCTTCAAACCCCTATCCACTATGCATGCAGTCCTGTTACCACCTACACACTTGTCTTTCACGCGTTCAATTGCCTAGTCAGTATCCATACACTCCAGCAAACACCCTGACACACCCCTTGCACTCCTCCAGTGACCCATTCAGCACCATGTACTAATCCATTCACTGGGCCAAAACCCAAACTCTTATTGATATACACACCCAGGCACTCTTTGCAATACTCTAATCATTCAGTCAGTATCCAAGTACTTATGCAGCGAGCCAGGCCTTAGAACATGGACTGTTTCAAACCCCTATCCACTATGCATGCAGTCTTCTAAACACCTACACACTTGTCTTTCACACCTTCAATTCCATAGTCAGTATACATACAATCCAGCAAACACCCTATCACTCCCCTTGCACTCCTCCAGTGACCCATTCAGCACCATGTACTAATCCATTCACTGCGCCAAAACCCAAGCAATGATAAATTCACCCAGGTACTCTCCTTGCAGTACTCTAATCATTCAGTCAGTAGCCAGATACTCATGCAGCGAGCCAGGAATTAGCACATGGACTGCTTCAAACCCCTATCCACTATGCATGCAGTACTGTAACCATCTACACACTTGTCTTTCACACCTTCAATTCCCCAGTCAGTATCCATACACACCAGCAAACACCCTGTTACTCCTCTTGCACTCCTCCAGTGACCCATTCAGCACCATGTACTAATCTATTCACTGCGTCAAAACCCAACCACTTATAAATTCACCCAGGCACTCTCCTTGCAGTACTCTAAGCATTCAGTCGGTACACAAGTACTTATGCAGTGAGCCAGGCCTTAGCACATGGACTGCTTTAAACCCATATCTACTATACATGCAGTCCTGTAACCACCTACACACTTGTCTTTCACATGTTCAATTGCCTAGTCAGTATCCATACACTCCAGCAAACACCCTGTCACACCCCTTGTATTACTCCAGTGACACATTCAGCACCATGTACTAATCCATTAACTGCGTCAAAACCCAACCACTTATAACTTCACCCAGGCACTCTCCTTGCAGTACTCTAAGCATTCAGTCAGTGTAGGAAGGTAGAATCTGACTAATGGTTGCCCCCAACTTTTTGCCTGGTATTTGAGTGGTTTTTGACTAGTCTGGCTGGGGTCCTGCTATCCAGGACCCCAGCCTATCTGCTTTCTCCCTAAAACTAATGTGAAGTACCCTAGGTACACCCCAATTGGATGCTGAGGATGCCCTGACAGTCCCTTGTAGATGGTACCCTAGGTACCCAGGGCATGGGTCCCTCAGTAGGCCTACCAGGGCTGCAGCACTTATTGTGCCACCCTGGGACAGCCATACAAACTGACACCATCAGACCACTACTGTAGTCTGGGTAAGGTGGTGCTAGCACCCCTTACAGGGATATAGGTACCCTACATCCCACCCCATTACAACACATATACTCTCATAGGTCACCCCTTAAGCAGGCCTTGGTAATCCTACAGGGCAGGGTGCTGAGGTATGTGTGAGGGTGGACCCCTACGTGAGTAGGGCCTCTCTGCAACCTTCGTAAAATCATTGCTGGGTTGTTTGTAGTGTAGCCATACCATATACTCTTAACCGCATTATAAGTCTATCGCGATAACGCGATAACTTGAGTATGGCTACACAGAACCATATCGTGTTTGGTGTCAAACATGTAGGAATCATGCCCCCAGTCCAGCCATGGGCATGAGGGTACGATAGCCCCTTCTAGAGGGGCGATATGGGAAAAGCGGTAGAATTTGGACACCAATTTAAAAGTGCACAAGTAACACAAAATGGCTACTGCCCGCCACCTACACGACCCTGGCTGGCTGTTGCTGGGGAAAACCCGAGCCTCGCCAGCTGGACAATAGGACTCCTGTGGCAGGGAGGTGCTAGCATCTCCCCAGACAGGATAATGTGGATTGGAACAGGGTGGGTGCACCAAATGTCCTTTCAGAGTTGCACGTAGGCAGCTGCAGAAGCCTCATTCTGCATACACCGCTTGGAACCGGTTCAGGGGCATCCTGCCCCTCGGCCAGGCGGGAAACACACAAAGGGGAAAGGGTGTAGCCACCCTTTCCCGCCTCACCTCCCATTGGTGAACACTACTCTGGACACTCCCCTAATCTTGGGGATAAAGGTGAATAACGTGGCCCCAGAGCCTCAGATTAATCTTGAACTTTACAGTCTTGACCTTCGACTTGCTGCTGCCCAGCTGACGGAAGAAATCTCCCTTGGGATAAAGGAGTTATCCCCCTGCTTGGCAGGCACCTGAAACACTGCAAGTGACCCAATTGGAACTTCGCTGCTCTCAAGAACTTCGACGACTTCCAGAAACCTTGAGGTGGGTTTCCAGCGCATCCGAGAGGCCAGTGAGTGTGCTCAATGAGTTTGGGCACCGTAAACCGCGTGGGTGCCGAGATCCCCAATACCCCAGTACACCGGCTACCTCTTGTGTAGCACACGACCCTGACCAGTGGGGAAGTTGTGCTTTGGCCCGTTTTCGAGCCAACCATTCTACAGCAACTGTGCCAAAGACCAGCGCCCTAGCCCCCTCCGGTGGCCTGTGGGTGCCCTTTTACGCACTCCCACGGTCCCTTGTCTCTCGACTTGTTGGCCCTAGCGGAGGTCTATTTCAACAATCAAGAGTTCCCCTGGTTGCTCCAGGCCTGCTCTATAGTCTCTCCAAAGAAGACCTCTCTCAGACCTTGTGGGTCTGCACTGTAGCCGATTTGTTCATCCTTCGTGGGTTGCGGTTGCCAAGGCTTAGTGGATCCAATCCGGACACTAACACCACAGCGACCCTCATCTGACGTGGGACAGTCGCCCTCCTGAAGCTGGCCTTCCTTGAAGCCTCCCGGAGCCCGTGGCTGCAGATCCAAGCTACACCACTTTCCACCTGAAGCACCCGACATCGAAGGGCTCTTTGCTTTGAGCCTCCTGGTCACTTTACCGTGACCCAGACTCTGTCCCCTCTGCTTTCAGGTTCTTCTCTACAATCTTCACATCTTTGATCTTCACGGAATCATCGACGCTTTTGGCTAGCAGAACTTTTGACTATTTTCCCATTGAAAATCAGCCCGCGACCCGACAGTAGAAACTACCTATGCACCCGGAATCCCTGGGGCAGGTAACAGTGGTACCTCGGTACTCTTGTGGTAGTAGGCTCCTCAAAAGCTTAAGTCTAAAGTTTTAACTTTGTACTCCTGCTAGAAGTATTTTTAAACTGTTTATTTCCAACCGCGTCATTCTCCATAGGCTGTAATAGAGATCCTGATAGCAGCTACTTCCACTGCACGCGCCTCCCGTGGGTCCCCTTCCTCATAACCTGGGGTGGATTCTAAAGGGGCCAGCGATCCTAAATGCCCTAGGCATTGTCTGTAGAATTGTCGTGGTTCTTATACCACTTTTTTAGTATATGGTTTGGTCCCCCCCTGGGGCCCAGTGTTAATAGTGCTATTTATTGTGTCTATCAATGCTTGTTTGATATTGTAACTTTGCCACAGCTTCATAAAGAGACTGTGGGATTCTGTCTAGAATAAATACATATATTTTATATATATACCTGTGTGGGCTACTCTTTCATTTGGTTATTCAAGAGGTTATCTATGGTAAAACAATAAGCTTAACACTCCTTCAAGACATAGCCTGAAGGCTGCTCTCCACAGCTACCACTAGGATAGCTTTCTTTAAAGGTTGTCTTAAACCTATCATCAATAAGAGTCGAATTGGACTGGTGCAAGGTGTCCCTATAACAAGGAGACAGCATATGCCAGGCCAACTTCTCACATTGGTGTGCAGCGGTGGGATTCAAGCTTGCCATTGTTTTACCAGATAACAAATTGAATTTCTAAAGTGAAAGCCACTTGGTACCAAAGGTACATATAAATTCAAGCTTAGAATACAATAAGTTCTACTGAACTTAGGAGTTGTGTGTTGAGGGTTTAGCACACCTTGACTACAACTCAAGAAAGGGTTCAGTAGGCCACACTTAGTGTAGTTAGATATACCACTATCACTACACTAGAAATGTCTTTAGGTTCAGGTGCCCACAAGGCTCTGGAAGGAGACCAAAGGGTCCCAGTCGACAAATATGATCATCTCTCCTTTGCTGATCTCAGGGAGATGTGCACCTTTAGGCAACTTAAGACAAACAAAGGTGCCAATACCCAACGTCTCAGGGAAATCCTGCTCATAGCAGACTTTAAGCAGACTTTAGGGTCTGATGGGGTAGACAGGTTGGGTGGGCATCCATCAGAAGAGGACCCTCCAAGAGAGGACTCTGATGAGGACCAGAAAGAGGATGAAGATCCTGACCTGGAAGAAGAAAACCACTCACAACATGGAGGTGATGGCCCAAAAGGCACTCTCTCCATCCCTAAAGGGAGAGTGGTGGATCCCAGAAGGAACAGATCCCCCTCAGTGGGGTCCAACCATTCTAGGAGATCCAAAAGGACCTCTGCCTCTCCTCAGAGGAGAGAATCCTCCCAAGAGAGGAAATGCAGATTGCTTCAGTTTGAGCAGGCAAAGCTACAACTCAGGAGAGAGCAGTTAGCATTGGACAGGGAGTCCCTGGAGCTACAGAAAGCTTCAAGAAAGTGGGGTCTAGAGACCCCTGGTGGCAGTGATGAAACCCCTAGAGTTAGAGAGAAAGTCCCTGACAATAGGAACCTCCACAAGATTGTGCCCCACTGTGAGAAGTTGGCCTGGTATATGATGCTCACTAGTTAAAGTGATCACCTTGTACCATGCCAAGCAACCCTTATGGTGTGGTTGTAAGTCAACCTTTTCGGACTAGCTGCCCTAGTGGTAGCGTAGGCTAAGCAGTCTTTGAGGCTAAACTCGTGATGCGTGTTAAGCCAGCTGTTTTACCAAATGTAACCCCCTTTTATACCAATGAAAGGACACCACACAGATATATATTCAAAATATATATGTATTTATTTCTCAAAGTAACCCCTAGTCTCTTTATGAGCACAGGAGCACAAATCGTCAAACAAGATTATCACAGAATACACAGAAGTTGCACGTTATATGGATAGGCCCTGGTGGCCACTCAAACCATATACTAAAATAGTGGTATAAGTACCACGAACAGAAAAGGGAAAAGGCCTAGGGCCTCTAGAATCGCTGGGCCTACAAGGAGCTAACGTCAGTTAGTGACCAGGAGGTCCACGGGTGGCGTGTGCAGAGCAAATAGTCACACGCGTGCTCCCATAGGTTTCAATGGGTGCGTAAAAAGTACAAAGTTACTGCAAAGAGGATCTTCCGGATGGACTAGGAACTCAAGATTTGGAACACAGGCACTAGAGATGTAATACTACACTTGGGCACAGGTGTGCCAGCTTTACCTCACCCACAGGAAGCGGGTGCATAGGCCTCGAAGTGCGTCGGGTTGCTTCTATCTGTTCCGTGGAGCTTGAAGACAAAGATGCTGCAGGCGGTCGGTCCGGGAGAGATGCAGTGGATCCAAGAGTGGATCGGAGATGTTGAAGACCTGTAAGCAGAGGGGACAGTGTTCACAGTCACTAGCCAGTGACCAGCGTGGCACCAGGTGGGTACCAGGCGATGTCGGGTGCAAACAGGTGATGAGGGGTAGCTTGTCTCCGCAGCCACGTGGTCCCTGAAGGTTGACGACGTCCAGGAGTCGGCTCACGAGCTGTCCCACGCAGGCTCTCGCTGTCGGCGGTGTCGGCGACTTGATCGAAGCAAACAAGCCTTGGCAAAAGCAATTGTAGGAGGATTCGGAAATCAGCTGTTGGTTCTGACCAGCAAGGTCAGAGGGATTGCTCCTTTGGAGGGGAGCAAGGGCCAGTCTGGAGCAACCAGACCAGCAGTGTATTTCGTAGAGTTCGTCGCCAAGATGGCCACTAGCCAGCGGGCCAGCAACCGGTTGGGCGCGTCGAGTGGCAAAATGCAGAAGGGCCCCACGCAGATCGTGGAGATGCTGGAGGGCTCACCTTTGGTGCAGATGCTGCTCGGGGGTTGGGCTTCTCAGATCCCAAAGCACAACTTGGAGGGAGCCTCGGTTGTTGCACTTGTCAGCTTGTCGTAGTCGTTCCAAGATGGCTGGCTCCACGTGTCTCGGTGCCTCCACGGGTCTCCTCTTTTCAGGGACTGTGGATCGGGCGGTGAGAGGTCTGGAGGTCCAGGTCTTGTCAGTCTCTGGGCTCGGGCTCTGGCAGGAGGCGGCGGCAAAGCAGACGTTGATGCGCTGGATGGTGCTTGCGTTAGCAAGGTGGTCACTCCCTGACCACAGGGGAGATTTTCTTCAGTCTTCTGTGCAGCAGAATGTCGAAGTTCCCGTCTTCTTCTTAGTTTCAAGTTGATTCCAGGATGTCTGAAGTCTTAGGACACAGCTCCTACCTTTAAGCGGATTCTAGGGGCCGGACTACCTGCTAGGTCCCTCCCTATGGGTGGGACCAGGAAGGGGGGTGGTTACACCCCCAATCCTTTGTCCAGCTCGCCCCAGGCCCGGGACTGGTGTGCCCCAGGACCGGTTTGAACTGGCATATGCACCGAGGCTCCTTGTGAGCCACAGGCATGTCTGGTTTCTTTCAAGCCCTACCTGACCAATACACAAAATCCTGTCTGGGGTGGTGCACGCACCTCCCCTGGCAGGAAACCCTTTGTCCACACCTCCCAAGCTGGAAGGACTCCCAGCAGCAGGAGGGCAGACTTGTGTCTGTGGTGGCAGCATCCATTTTGTGGAGCTGAGGCTATGTCTGATTTTACCCGGGTTTCAGGTACTGTACATGTCGTGTCCCTCTAGAAGGGTGGAATGCTAACCCCGTCGCCAGAATTGGCGAGGGGTTAGTATTCCAATTCGTATGACACCTTACTCGACATGTTTTGATAAAGCCAAACCAAAGATAGCATTTAACCGCGAGGTTCATAATGCACTTAAGAGTATATGGTATGACGATATCTGGAAACAGTAGAAGGAAGTTGTTCCGACCACTGCAGACAGGCTCAGCTCATGCCAGAGCACCATCTCACATGGAACCAAGCACTCTGCCTTCAGGATTGTTAAGGCCTGCCATAGGAGTGACTTATAGGTTACCAGGTGTCCCATTTAAGGTTAGGTATAGGTATACTACACCTAAGTAAGAGGTGATTACACCAACTTACCCCAGCTGAGTGATCAGCCAGTTGTGTCAGATTGTTAGGCCAAGCCTGGGGTGGCATAATACATGCTGCAGCCCTTGGCAGGCCTTGGGTACACCAATGCCCTGGGTACCTAGTGTACACTGGTACAGGGGCTGACAGGGTGATCCACTTCCAATTGGTTATGCACCTAGGGTGCATAGTTTTAATTTAGTAGAGAGAACAGCAGGCTGGGGGTCTGATTGGCAGGCCCACAGCCTCAATATGTCAAAAACCAGTGAAGCAAAAAGCAAAAATTTGGGGTGACCATAGGATAGCAGACCCTACTCTCCTACACAACCCCCCCCCCAAACGCTGGGACAATAAACTAGCCTTGACCAGTCTCGTCTTCATGTCCTAAGTGGAAGTACCTGGAGAGACCATCTGCATTCCCATGGTCAGTACCTGGCCGGTGCTCCACTGTAAAGTCCATCCCCTGTAGGGAAATGGACCACCTAAGCAGTTTGGGGTTTTCACCCTTCATCTGATTTAGCCACAAGAGGGGCTTATGGTCGGTCTGAATCTTGAAGTGAGTGCCAAACAAGTATGGCCTCAGCTTCTTCAGGGCCCACACCACAGCAAAGGCCTCCCTCTCAATAGCTGACCAATTCTTCTCTCTGGGGGTCAACCTTCTGCTAATAAAAGCAATGGGTTGGTCTTGACCATCTACATTAAGTTGTGACAGCACAGCTCCCACACCCAACTCAGAAGCATCTGTTTGGACAATAAACTCTTTGGAGTAGTCAGGACTTTTCAGGATAGGTGCAGAGCACATGGCCTTCTTCAGGTCATCAAATGCCTTTTGACAGCTTACTGTCCACTGAACCTTTTTGGGCATCTTCTTGGATGTCAGATCATTAAGAGGAGTCACAATGGACCCATAGTTCTTAACAAACTTCCTGTAGTACCCAGTCAAGCCCAAGAAAGCTCGAACTTGAGTCTGGGTGGTTGGAGGGGACCAGTCCTTGATGGATTGTATCTTACTCTCCAGTGGTTGAACTTGGCCTCCACCTACAAGGTGGCCCAAATACACAACCTTACTCTGCCCTATCTGGCACTTAGTAGCCTTGATAGTGAGGCCTGCCCTCTGCAGGGCCTCCAGAGCCTTCTTCAGGTGGATCAGGTGATCCTCCCAGGTGGAGCTAAAGACAGCAATGTCATCAAGATATGCTGCACAAAAGTCATCCAACCCAGTAAGGACTTGGTTCACCAGCCTTTGGAAGGTGGCAGGTGCATTCTTCAGACCAAAGGGCATCACCACAAACTGATAATGCCCACCTGGGGTTGAGAATGCTGTTTTGGCCTTAGACTCCTCAGCTAATCTGATTTGCCAATAGCCAGCTGTTAAGTCAAATGTGCTCAAAAACTTTGCAGAAGCTAGTTTGTCTATGAGCTCATCTGCCCTTGGAATAGGGTGTGCATCTGTCCTGGTGACAGCATTGAGTCCTCTGTAATCCACACAGAACCTCATCTCTCTCTTGCCATCTTTGGTGTGAGGTTTGGGGACCAGAACCACTGGGCTAGCCCAGGGGCTCTCTGAGGGTTCAATGACACCTAATTCCAGCATTTTATGTACCTCAGCCTTTATACAGTCCCTGACGTGGTCAGGTTGTCTGTAAAGTTTGTTCTTTACAGGCAGACTGTCACCAGTGTCCACAACATGGGTACACCAGTCAGTTTGACTAGGTATCAAGGAAAACATATGTGAAAATGATTGTAGAACCTGTCTACATTCAGTCTGCTGATGGGCAGTGAGGTTGCCTCCAAGGGTCACTCCTTCAACTGAGCCATCTTCAGGGTTCTGAGACAACAGGTCTGGGAGAGGGTCACTCTCTTCCTCCTGTCCCTCATCTGTAGCCATGAGCAAGCCCATGTCTGCCCTGTCAACATATGCTTTAAGCCTGTTAACATGGAGTACCCGGTGGGGACTCCTGGGAGTTCCTAGGTCCACCAAGTAGGTGACCTCTCCCTTCTTTTCCAGGATTGTATGGGGTCCAGACCATTTGTCTTGGAGTGCTGCTGGGGCCACTGGCTCCAACACCCATACCTTCTGTCCTGGCTGAAACTCAACCAAGACAGCCTTTTGGTCATGCCAAGCTTTCTGTAAGGCCTGGCTTGCCTCAAGGTTTTTGGATGCCTTCTCCATATACTCAGCCATCCTGGAGCGGAGACCAAGTACATAGTCCACTATGTCTAGCTTAGGCTTTTTGAGAGGAAACTCCCATCCTTCCTTCACCAAACACAGTGGGCCTCTCACAGGGTGCCCAAACAACAATTCAAAGGGGCTGTAGCCAACTCCTTTTTGTGGGACCTCTCTGTAAGCAAACAGAAGGCAGGGTAGAAGGATGTCCCATCTTCGCCTGAGCTTTTCAGGTAATCCTTTGATCATACCCTTTAGGGTCTTGTTGAATCTCTCAACAAGCCCATTGCATTGTGGGTGATAAGGGGTGGTGAACTTGTAGTTGACACCACATTCCTTCCACATAGCTGTTAAGTATCCTGACATAAAGTTGGTACCTCTGTCAGATACTACCTCATTAGGAAACCCCACTCTGGAGAATACTCCCAGCAGGGCCCTGGCCACAACAGGAGCTGTAGTGGTCCTAAGGGGAATTGCCTCTCGATACCTGGTGGCATGATCCACTACCACCAGTATAAATCTGTGCCCAGATGCAGTGGGAGGATCCATGGGACCCACTATGTCTATTCCCACTCTTTCAAAGGGGACCCCCACCACAGGTAGTGGTATTAGGGGGGCCTTTGTTGTGCCACCTGATTTGCCACTGGCTTGGCAGGTAACACAGGAGCGACAAAACTCCTTTGTATCTTCATTCATATGAGGCCAGTGAAAGTGAGGGACAAGCCTGTCCCAAGTCTTGTTCTGGCCTAAGTGTCCTGCTAAAGGAATGTCATGGGCCAAGGTAAGAAGGAAGCCCCTAAATTGCAGAGGTATGACCAACCTCCTGGTAGCACCAGGCTTGGGGTCTCTAGCCTCTGAATAAAGGAGCCCTTCATCCCAATACACTTTATGAGTACCTTGAGCATTCCCAGCAGCCTCAGCAGCAGCCAGCTGTCTGAGGGGTTCAAGAGAGGGACAGGATAACTGAGCCTGCCTCAAGTCAGCCCTTGAAGGTCCCCCTGTCCCCAGAAACTCAACCTGATCAGGTTCAAGCTCTTCAGGGACAGTTCCTTCAGGGTCCTCTAGATCAGCTTCCTGGGAAGGCTGATCATCACTCTGAGGCAGGGGGGAAGGCACAGCCTTGACCCTCCTGTTCTTCTTCTTGGTAGGTGCTTGGTCCATTGTTCCAGGATCCAAGACCTGAGGTTCAGTGAGGCACTTTTTGGCCTGTGACCTGGTCACAGCAAGGACATGTGATGATATACCTAACATCTCTGCATGAGTCCTGTACTCCACTTCTGACCATAGAGAACTCTCTAGGTCATTGCCCAACAAACATTCTACTGGGAGGTCTGCACTAACCACAACCCTTTTGAGGCCAGTTACCCCTCCCCATGAGAAGTTAACAACTGCCACACTATGTGAAGTAGTGGCATTGCTGGCATTGGTCACCAGGTAGTTCTCACCTGGTATGTACTGTCCAGGGTCCACAAAGCCTGGTGTCACCATAGTGACACTGGCACATGTGTCCCTGTAGGCTTGAGCCACTTTGTCATTAATTAAAGGAGTCTGTCTGTACTTGCCCAGGTTACTGGGGCTCACAGTCAGGGACAAATCAATGTCCCCATCACAGATCAAGACTGCCTGTGTAAGGGTTCTGTCTAAGTCAGAATCTCCTTCAGTTCCCATAGTGATTCCCACTACACCCTTTGTCTGGGGACCAACACTGCTAACAGTAGTACTGGGAGCAGGTGCCTTAGGGGCAACAGTGTTGGGGGCTCCACCCTTTTTGCAATCACTAGTCCAGTGAGTTGTATTTTTACAATGATTGCACCAGGGTTTCTTCTGACCTTCTTTCTTCTTCTTGGACTGTTGGGACCCACCCTCCTTAGCAGTAGTTTGGGGCCCTGTTGAAGACTTCTGGTCTTTAGGTTTCTGATCTCCACCCTTTTGGTCTGTTTTCTTCTGATCACCCCCTTGGCCCTGGTTCTGGTTCTTTTGCTTAACCCTGGTTCTGACCCATTTGTCTGCCTTCTTTCCCAATTCTTGGGGAGAGGTCAGATCAGAGTCAACCAAGTGTTGATGCAGTTGCTGGTTTTGACAGTTATTTAAAATCTGTTCTCTCATCATCAAATTATACAATCCTGTAAAATCAGATACCTTACTTCCCAGCAACCAACCCTCCAAAGCCTTAGTGGCACATTCAACATATTCAGACCAGTCCTGAGTATGTGTCTTTTGGGTGTCTCTGAACATTAACCTGTACTGTTCAGTGGTTAAGCCTAACCCATCTACCAGAACACTCTTCAGGACTCTGTAGTTTCTGACATCCTCTTCTCTAACAGTGAGGAGTCTGTCTCTGCCTCTTCCTTCAAAGGAGAGCCAGGGATTGCTGCCCACTGGTCTTCAGGAACCTGCTGTACTTTGCAGGCTCTCTCAAGAGCAGTTATCCATTTGTGGATGTCATCCCCACTTTTGTAGGGGGGCACAACCTTAGACAGGTTCCTATTGTCAAAGACCCTATCTTTGTCCTTAGGGACAATGCTGCCACCAGTGGGTATAGACCCACTCTCTCTAGGTTGCCTAGCCTTGTTCAGTTTTTCTTCCATCAGGGCTACTTCTAGCTCCTGCTTCCTGATCCTCAGCTGGGCTTCCTGCATTCTGGCCTCATGTTCCCTCCTCTGAGGGGTGGTCATCCTTTTCCTGGAGTGACCTTGAGAGCCTCTAGAGCCATGAGAAGCATTGGAGTCACCTGAGCGATTCCTTTGCCTCCCAAGCCCTGTGTTAAGTCCACTGGGGAGATCCAATGGGGTGAACCCATTGTCAGTCCCCAATAGCCTTAGTTTAGCTGGGCCAAGTATAATACTTGGCACTGGGCTAGTTCTCCCTTCATCATCACTACTTTCTGTATCCTCACCACTTTCCTCCCCTGTAGTATGGTTCTCATCTAAGGGATGGCTATTGGAACTGGGTACTTCTGTAGTATCTTCAGAAGTGGGGCCTCCTGTTCCTGACCCTAAGGGGGCTAACTGGGAAGCTTTCTTGAGTGCTCTCTGATTCTCATCATTCTGTAAGAGCTCTCTGAGCTCAGCAGAGTTTGGGTTCTTGGGCTGTTTAAGGCCTCTAAGAGTTGCCAAATGCCTGAGCTCATTCTGATTAAGGGTAGCAAAGCTGGATGTTGCCCTCTGGGGGTCACTCTCAACAGAGATGGGTACAGTGGACCCCTCTGCCCCGGCCATTGCTCTTAAGTGTGGGTGGATGTGTTGCAATCTACCTACACTTGTGTTTACCTACTAAACCTATCTAGTAGTTGTAGTCAGGGTGTGCTACTCCCTTTGCTCTACAACAACTAAGTTCAGTAGAACTTATGTATATCTAATCTTGTTTTATATGTACCTACAGGTACCTATGTGATCTTTCAATTGGTAACCAAGAGATTACAATGGTAAAACACAGCAAGCTCAAATCCAACCGCTGCTCACCAATGTGAGAAGTTGGCCTGGTATATGATGCTCACTAGTTAAAGTGATCACCTTGTACCATGCCAAGCAACCCTTATGGTGTGGTTGTAAGTCAACCTTTTCGGACTAGCTGCCCTAGTGGTAGCGTAGGCTAAGCAGTCTTTGAGGCTAAACTCGTGATGCGTGTTAAGCCAGCTGTTTTACCAAATGTAACCCCCTTTTATACCAATGAAAGGACACCACACAGATATATATTCAAAATATATATGTATTTATTTCTCAAAGTAACCCCTAGTCTCTTTATGAGCACAGGAGCACAAATCGTCAAACAAGATTATCACAGAATACACAGAAGTTGCACGTTATATGGATAGGCCCTGGTGGCCACTCAAACCATATACTAAAATAGTGGTATAAGTACCACGAACAGAAAAGGGAAAAGGCCTAGGGCCTCTAGAATCGCTGGGCCTACAAGGAGCTAACGTCAGTTAGTGACCAGGAGGTCCACGGGTGGCGTGTGCAGAGCAAATAGTCACACGCGTGCTCCCATAGGTTTCAATGGGTGCGTAAAAAGTACAAAGTTACTGCAAAGAGGATCTTCCGGATGGACTAGGAACTCAAGATTTGGAACACAGGCACTAGAGATGTAATACTACACTTGGGCACAGGTGTGCCAGCTTTACCTCACCCACAGGAAGCGGGTGCATAGGCCTCGAAGTGCGTCGGGTTGCTTCTATCTGTTCCGTGGAGCTTGAAGACAAAGATGCTGCAGGCGGTCGGTCCGGGAGAGATGCAGTGGATCCAAGAGTGGATCGGAGATGTTGAAGACCTGTAAGCAGAGGGGACAGTGTTCACAGTCACTAGCCAGTGACCAGCGTGGCACCAGGTGGGTACCAGGCGATGTCGGGTGCAAACAGGTGATGAGGGGTAGCTTGTCTCCGCAGCCACGTGGTCCCTGAAGGTCGACGACGTCCAGGAGTCGGCTCACGAGCTGTCCCACGCAGGCTCTCGCAGTCGGCGGTGTCGGCGACTTGATCGAAGCAAACAAGCCTTGGAAAAAGCAATTGTAGGAGGATTCGGAAATCAGCTTTTGGTTCTGACCAGCAAGGTCAGAGGGATTGCTCCTTTGGAGGGGAGCAAGGGCCAGTCTGGAGCAACCAGACCAGCAGTGTATTTTGTAGAGTTCGTTGCCAAGATGGCCACTAGCCAGCGGGCCAGCAACCGGTTGGGCGCGTCGAGTGGCAAAATGCAGAAGGGCCCCACGCAGATCGTGGAGATGCTGGAGGGCTCACCTTTGGTGCAGATGCTGCTCGGGGGTTGGGCTTCTCAGATCCCAAAGCACAACTTGGAGGGAGCCTCGGTTGTTGCACTTGTCAGCTTGTCGTAGTCGTTCCAAGATGGCTGGCTCCACGTGTCTCGGTGCCTCCACGGGTCTCCTCTTTTCAGGGACTGTGGATCGGGCGGTGAGAGGTCTGGAGGTCCAGGTCTTGTCAGTCTCTGGGCTCGGGCTCTGGCGGGAGGCGGCGGCAAAGCAGACGTTGATGCGCTGGATGGTGCTTGCGTTAGCAAGGTGGTCACTCCCTGACCACAGGGGAGATTTTCTTCAGTCTTCTGTGCAGCAGAATGTCGAAGTTCCCGTCTTCTTCTTAGTTTCAAGTTGATTCCAGGATGTCTGAAGTCTTAGGACACAGCTCCTACCTTTAAGCGGATTCTAGGGGCCAGACTACCTGCTAGGTCCCTCCCTATGGGTGGGACCAGGAAGGGGGGTGGTTACACCCCCAATCCTTTGTCCAGCTCGCCCCAGGCCCGGGACTGGTGTGCCCCAGGACCGGTTTGAACTGGCATATGCACCGAGGCTCCTTGTGAGCCACAGGCATGTCTGGTTTCTTTCAAGCCCTACCTGACCAATATACAAAATCCTGTCTGGGGTGGTGCACGCACCTCCCCTGGCAGGAAACCCTTTGTCCACACCTCCCAAGCTGGAAGGAATCCCAGCAGCAGGAGGGCAGACTTGTGTCTGTGGTGGCAGCATCCATTTTGTGGAGCTGAGGCTATGTCTGATTTTACCCGGGTTTCAGGTACTGTACATGTCGTGTCCCTCTAGAAGGGTGGAATGCTAACCCCGTCGCCAGAATTGGCGAGGGGTTAGTATTCCAATTCGTATGACACCTTACTCGACATGTTTTGATAAAGCCAAACCAAAGATAGCATTTAACCGCGAGGTTCATAATGCACTTAAGAGTATATGGTATGACGATATCTGGAAACAGTAGAAGGAAGTTGTTCCGACCACTGCAGACAGGCTCAGCTCATGCCAGAGCACCATCTCACATGGAACCAAGCACTCTGCCTTCAGGATTGTTAAGGCCTGCCATAGGAGTGACTTATAGGTTACCAGGTGTCCCATTTAAGGTTAGGTATAGGTATACTACACCTAAGTAAGAGGTGATTACACCAACTTACCCCAGCTGAGTGATCAGCCAGTTGTGTCAGATTGTTAGGCCAAGCCTGGGGTGGCATAATACATGCTGCAGCCCTTGGCAGGCCTTGGGTACACCAATGCCCTGGGTACCTAGTGTACACTGGTACAGGGGCTGACAGGGTGATCCACTTCCAATTGGTTATGCACCTAGGGTGCATAGTTTTAATTTAGTAGAGAGAATAGCAGGCTGGGGGTCTGATTGGCAGGCCCACAGCCTCAATATGTCAAAAACCAGTGAAGCAAAAAGCAAAAATTTGGGGTGACCATAGGATAGCAGACCCTACTCTCCTACACCCACTATAAGACAGGGGATGATATCCACAAATGGATCTCTGCTCTTGAGAGGGCCTGTAAAGTACAAAGGGTCCCAGTAGAGCAGTGGGCAGCAATCCTGTGGCTCTCCTTTGCAGACAAAGGTAGAGACAAGCTCCTCTCTGTAAGAGAAGAGGATGCTGATGATTATTATATCTTGAGAGATGCTTTAATAGATGGGTTTGGGTCAACCACTGATCAATACAGACTTAAGTTCAGAGACACCCAAAAAGCACAGGATCAAGATTGGGTAGACTTTGTTGATTGTGCTACCAAGGCATTGGAAGGTTGGCTAAATGGCAGTAAAGTAAATAATTATCAAGGATTGTATAATCTCATAATGAGGGAGCAGATTCTTAATAATTGTCAAAACCAACTCTTACACCAGCACCTGGTGGACTCTGATCTGACCTCTCCCCAATAATTGGGAAAGAAGGCAGACAAATGGGTCAGAATCAGGATCAGGCCCAAGAACCAAGGTGGTGACCAGAAGAAAGATTCTACCAAGCCCAAAGAGAAAGGTGGGGATACTAAAACAGAAAAGTCCCCTGAAGGGCCCCAAAAACCCAGTGCTGGGGGTGGGTCCCAAAATCCTTCCTCTTCTAACAAGAAACCATATTGCCATGTGTGTAAGCAACCTGGCCACTGGAAAATTGACTCCAGTTGTCCAAAGAATGGCAATAAAGAAAATGTTCCTCCAATTGTAGCTCCAACACCTCCTGTTGCTACTAGTAGTAATCCCCCAGGTGGTGGGAGTGCAGCCAAAAACTTAGTTGGGTTTTCTTGGGGAACTCAGGTGGACTCTGGCCTACCCAGGTCCCCTACACAAGCAACTCTAGTCTGTGATGGTGGCATGGGGTTTGCCAACTTTACCATGAGTCCCAGTATCCTGGGCAGGTACAGACAAGAGCCCATGATCAATGGTCAGAAGGCTGTGGCCTACAAGGACACAGGGGCTAGTGCCACCATGGTGACCAAGAGACTAGTGCCCCTAGAACAGCTTTTACCTGGGTTTAGCTACCAGGTGACCAACGTTGATGGAGTAAGGACAGACCATCCCATGGCAGTAGTAAATCTCAGCTGGGGAGGGGTCACTGGCCCAAAGAGAGTGGCAGTGTCCCCCACCTTGCCTGTAGATTGTCTACTGGGGAATGATCTGGAAATCTCAGCCTGGGCTGAGGTAGATCACAAGGCCCATTTGAAAATGGTAGGAATCCCTGAGAGAGTGGATGAGACCCTGAGGGCCTCACCTCCACCCCAGGAGAAAATACAGGGAGTGAAGCCTGAAACTATGGATCACTCCACCCAAACAGAGAGCATAGGGGGTGAGGAACAGCCCTCCCCCCAACAGACTAAAGGTAAGGGTCAAGTTTCTCAGGGAACTGATCCTGCCCCTTGTGAAGTAACTGCCCCAGAAGTGGACAGGCCTGGCCTGGCCACCTCTCTGATGGCAGGGGATCCTTCGAAGGTGGTACCCAGTCTGGAGCAGGTATCCTGCCCCTCTCACCCTGCCACAGCCAGCCCAGGACTGCAGAGGTCAGGGAGGTCGGTGGACCCTTAATGGGCCCCTGTCCAGAGGAACCCCCTCATCAGCAGATTAGGGACACCCATCAGAGTAGTTTCAGCCAGGTGAATTTTCCTCTACAAACTGAGGGATCCCCCTTACCCCTAGGTATAGGTACCCCTCCAATGGATGATGTTGAGCACAGGGAAACCTGGGGCATAGTTGCCCCAACCCTTCCAGTGCCCTCCACTATTCCCACCAAAGGGATCCAACCACCAGCTGTAGGCAGCCAGAGGTTGACCCTTAGGGCCAGATATGACACAGTCATGGGCCGAAAGGCTTCCATGGTGACCAGTGACCTGAGGAGGTTGAGACCAACCCAAATAGGGCCTCACTTCCAGACTCAGACACCCCACCAGCCCACCTCTGTACCAAAAACCAATACAGGTAATTCCCCTAGACTTAGGAGAAACTCTAGAACCCCTTGGGGTAAGATTTCCCAAGTGGACCATTTGACAGGGAGCAACCATGCTAGTGCAGGTTCTTCCTTATATGGCCACTCAGGAAATAAAGGCTTATCTGGACAAGGTTAGCCTTATCTCCTTTCGTTTGGGGGGGGTTATGTAGGAAGGTGGAATCTGACTAATGGTTGCCCCCAACTGTTTGCCTGGTATTTGAGTGGTGTTTTACTAGTCTGGCTGGGATCCTGCTATCCAGGACCCCAGCCTATCTGCTTTCTCCCTAAAACTAATGTGAAGTACTCTAGGTACAACCCAATTGGATGCTGAGGATGCCCTGACAGTCCCTTGTAGATGGTACCCTAGGTACCCAGGGCATGGGTCCCTCAGTAGGCCTACCAGGGCTGCAGCACTTATTTTGCCACCCTGGGACAGCCATACAAACTGACACCACCAGACCACTACTGTATAGTCTGGGTAAGGTGGTGCTAGCACCACTTACAGGGATATAGGTACCCTATATCCCACCCCATTACAACACATATACTCTCATAGGTCACCCCTATAGCAGGCCTTGGTAATCCTACAGGGCAGGGTGCTGAGGTATGTGTGAGGGGGGACCCCTACGTGAGTAGGGCCTCTCTGCAACCTTCGTAAAATCATTGCTGGGTTGTTTGTAGTGTAGCCATATCATATACTCTTAACCGCATTATAAGTCTATCGCGATAACGCGATAACTTGAGAATGGCTACAGAGAACCATATCGTGTTTGTTGTCAAACATCTAGGAATCATACCCCCAGTCCAGCCATGGGCATGAGGGTACAATTCCCCCCTGCTAGAGGGGCGATATGGGAAAAGCGGTAGAATTTGGACACCAATTTAAAAGTGCACAAGTAACACAAAATGGCTACTGCCCGCCACCTACACGACCCTGGCTGGCTGTTGCTGGGGAAAACCCCAGCCTCGCCAGCTGGACAATAGGGCTCCTGTGGCAGGGAGGTGCTAGCATCTCCCCAGACAGGATAATGTGGATTGGAACAGGGTGGGTGCACCAAATGTCCTTTCAGAGTTGCACGTAGGCAGCTGCAGAAGCCTCATTCTGCATACACCGCTTGGAACGGGTTCAGGGGCATCCTGCCCCTCGCCCAGGCGGGAAACACACAAAGGGGAGAGGGTGTAGCCGCCCTTTCCCACCTCACCTCCCATTGGTGGACACTACTCTGGACACTCCCCTATCTTGGGGATAAAGGTGAATAACGTGGCCCCAGAGCCTCAGATTAATCTTGAAATTTACAGTCTTGACCTTCGACTTGCTGCTGCCCAGCTGACGGAAGAAATCTCCCTTGGGATAAAGGAGTTATCCCCCTGCTTGGCAGGCACCTGAAACACTGCAAGTGACCCGGTTGGAACTTCGCTGCTCTCAAGAACTTTGACGACTTCCAGAAACCTTGAGGTGGGTTTCCAGCGCATCCGAGAGGCTAGTGAGTGTGCTCAACGAGTTTGGGCACCATGGACTGCGTGGGTGCTGAGATCCCCAATACCCCAGGACACCGGCCACCTCTTGCGTAGCACACAACCCTGACCAGTGGGGAAGTTGTGCTTTGGCCCGTTTTTGAGCCAACTACTCTACTGCAATTGTGCCAAAGACCAGCACCCTAGCCCCCTCCGGTGGCCCGTGGGTGCCCTTTTACGCACTCCAAATTGCCATCTCCCGCGGTCTGTTGTCTCTCAACTTGTGGGCCCTAGCGGAGGTCTATTTCAACAATCAAGAGTTCCCCTGGTTTCTCAAGGCATGCTCTACTGTCTCTCCAAAGAAGACCTCTCTCAGACCTCGTGGGTCTGCATTGTAGCCGATTTGTTCATCCTTCGTGGGTGCGGTTGCCAAGGCTTAGTGGATCCAATCCGGACACGAACACCGCAGCGACCCTCATCCAACATGGGACAGTAGCCCTCCTGAAGCTGGCCTTCCTTGAAGCCTCCCGGATCCCGTGGCTGCAGATCCAAGCTATACCACTTTCCACCTGAAGCACCCGACATCGAAGGACTCTTTGCTTTGAGCCTCCTGGTCACTTTGCCGTCACCCAGACTCTGTCCCCTCTGCTTTCAGGTTCTTCTCTACAATCTTCACATCTTTGATCTTCACGGCATCATCGACGCTTTTGGCTAGCAGAACTTTTGACGATTTTCCCATTGAAAATCAGCCCGCGACCCGACAGCAGAAACGACCTATGCACCCGGCTTCCCTGGGTCAGGTAACAGTGGTACCTCGGTACTCTCGTGGTAGTGGGCTCCTCAAAAGCTTAAGTCTAAAGTTTTAACTTTGTACTCCTGCTAGAAGTATTTTTAAACTGTTTATTTCCTTTTTTTTTTTTTTTTTTTTTTTGTAAACCGACTGGCAATAAAAGCATACATTAATACATGCATTTGTAGACATAGAAAAAAAAGGAAAAAAAAATAAAAAATAAAAAAATAAAAAAAATATTTCATGAATTATGGCATTCTTTCGGCACAGGACTGAGATACAGAGCTATGAGGACAGGGAAGGAAGAGAGAAAAAAAAAAAAAAAAGGGGGGGGGGAAGGGAAAATGATTGACAGTGCTAAACAGATGACAGGAGCCATGTCATTCCATAAAAGTTCCCCAATTCTTTTCATGTTTGCTCAAAGAACGTATCCCTCTTAAATTTGCTAATGCTAGCTCCATCGAGTGAATCTCAATTACCAATGCCCACCAATCCCATACCGTAGGTGGATTAGAACAGGTCCAAGCTCTGGCCAAGGTTAATTTAGCACAGGACATAAGGATTGAGGCCAGGGCAGCCTGTGAGAAGGAAATGGGATAGATATCTAACAAAACCGAGGCAGCAGTGAATGATGGTAGCTGAATAAGCTTGACTTTTAGGACCTTCTGGATGTCCCCCTAAAAGGTCTCAAGAGTGGGACAGGAGAACAATATATGTACCAGATCAGCGGCCTCGGCAGAGCATTTGGGGCATTTTGTTCGATCGCTATAAGAATTATTAGAAGACCATTTAGAGATTATTTCGGGCGTATAGTATAACATACAACTCGTTCTGAACTGTTGGAGCCTTAAACTAGATGATCGAACCTGCTTATTAATATTTGACAGGGAACACTCTATCTCTCTCGAAGTGATATTCGAGCCTAGTAACCTACCCCACTTATCAGCCAGTTTAGAACAATCGTTTGATTTAAAACTAGTTAGGAGGCTGTAAGTGTCACTTATTACTGATTTATTTTTTACAGAGTATAGGCAGGTCCATGTATCGTTATCTGAGACCTCCAGAAGTTGTTTTTTGTTGATCAGATAATCGTGCATCTGTAAATGTTTGTACCTCATAGTTTCGGGAAGATCATATAACAATTTTAGAGTGTTAAAGTCTAAGAACCCATGTGTGCCATATAGATCCCCTAAGACACTAATACCCATCCTAGACCAGCTGTGAGCGATGTTGTCGTTAAAAATTCCCGGAAGACCCGGGTTGCCCCACAGCGGCAACTTTGAATAGAAAAAAGTAGTTTTGCAGTGGATTAATATGTTGCCCCAGATCTTTATTAAGTCTCTAGCAGTCTTAAATTTGACTCTTTTAAAGTAGTTAAGATCGTTAGCTCGTAGTAAAAACATATTTGAGTCGTTTTAACATAAAGGTGTGAAAGAAAAGTGCTCCTCCTCTGTTTAGTAAAGAACGAATACGCAAAACAAAAGCAGACCAAAAATACAACTTAAAATCAGGAAAATTAAGCCCTCCCGTGTTCGTATTATTTTTCAGAAGATTCAGCGACCTTCTCACTTTTTTATAGCCCCAATAAATCTACTGAATGCACCATCTAGTTGTTTAAAAAACATATTATTTAAAGCCAATGGAATGGAACGAAATAGGTACACAAATTTAGGCAATATCATTATCTTTATCAGATTAATTCTTCCAATTAAGTTCAGGGGTAATCTATGCCATTTTTTTAGTAGTAAAATAGTGGATTTGGTTAATTCGTTGTAATTTATGTTATTAATTTCCTGAATTTTGGCCGTTAATTTGACGCCTAAATATGTAGCACTTTTACAGATCTCGGGGACTGCCAAGGCTGGGGTATAGTTAGCAATAACCTGAGTCTTTTGTAAGTTGAGTTTGTACCCAGAAACGTTCCCAAATTTGCGGCTTCAGAGACAATGCCTTGTAATGCCTCCACAATATCTTGTGAGTAGACCGCGATGTCAGTGGCATATGCTGTTATTTTTAGCTCTTGCGAGCCGGACCTAAAGGGTACGATTTCGGTTTGGGGTTGAAGAGCGGACAAGAAAGGTTCCAATGAAAGGGCAAATAAAAGGGGTGATAAAGGGCATCCCTGACGTGTGCCGCGAAGTATTGAGAAATCTGGAGAAGTCAGGCCCCCATAACAGGTACAGGCCGTTGGATTATCATACAGAGCCTGTATGCCCCGCAAAAATTGCCCCCCCAAACCCCATTTTAGACAGGACACACCAGAGATAGTCCCACCCCACTCGGTCAAAAGCCTTCTCAGCATCTAATAAGATCATGCCGAGTGGGGTGGACTCCATCTCTGCTACGTCAAATGCCGTTATAGCCATATTTACATGCATTGTAGTGTCTCTCCCTATTATGAACCCGTGTTGCTGTGGGTTAATGATTTAAGGCAAAATAGGAGACAATCTTAATGCCAGAATTTTGGCAAATATTTTTGCGTCAGTGTTTATCAGAGATATGGGTCGGTATGACCCTCTCTCCTCCTTTGGTTTGTCTTTCTTTAAAAAAAAGATTATTTTCGCCCTGTTCCATGATTTGGGTGCTTTTCCATTGAGCCCAACAGATTGCAGTACCTTCAGGAACAGAGATTCCAATTCAGCTAGACACACTTTATATATCTCCAAGGGTATTGAATCCTCCCCCGTCGCTTTCCCTGCGGGTAATAGGGATATAGCCTGATGTAATTCTGCCAAAGTTATATTATCAGACAATGAGTCCGTTCCTAATATGACCTGCTGGTTGATTATGTATTTATCCACATAATCCCGAATTGTGTCTGGGTTAGGAATGTTTTCTGGAGTATATAATTTTCTATAATAGTCGGCAAATTGTTCTACTATGTCTAGAGGCTGGTTATAGATGTTATTGTCGTCCCCCGGATACTTGTAATCAGAGTGCGAGCTCTGTCCTCCGCGACTTTATAGGCCAAAATTTTACCAATTTTATCCCCACCCTCATATTGTGCTATTTTAAATTTATGGATGCTAGTACTACTCTTCTGAATGAACTTTGTTTTAACTTCGTTTTTTAAAAGTCCAAGTTTAAGGCCTATTTCCGTAGTCATTGGTGAGTTTAATCGGAGTGCAGAAGCCAGCAATTCTTCTTGAGTAATTATTTTAGATGTAAGCAAAGCATTGCATTTTCTGCGTTCCAAGTTTTGTCTGATCGTATAGGCCTGAGTGAAACCCCTAATACTTGCTTTGCAGGCGTCCCATACTATGCTGCATGCAGCTGAATCCATATTAATATCTATGAATTCTATAAGGTGCAGTTTAAGTTGCGTCAAGTACTGTAAGTCTGAAATCAAGTGTCTAGGAAAAGAGAATGGTCTGGGCAAGGTCCTGGTATGTGATGTAGTAATTATAAGCATTATTGCGTTGTGATCCGAAGAGATTCAAGGGCATAAAACCATAGTGCTAATCTTTAATAAGTTATCACTTATTAATGCCATATCCAGTCTTGAGCACATTTTATGGGGTGCTGAATAGTATGTGTAGCCCGGTGATTTCGGATATAAGTATCGCCAAGCATCTTTAATGTTATGGATACGACATAGGTCAGAAATAGATGACCTAGTTTTGCGCATCCTTTGAAAACTACCGGACCTAGTTGTATCTATTTTATAGTCCATAATACAATTGAAGTCCCCCATGATGATAAGTTCTCCCTCCCAATCCAGGAGTTTGATATTCAACTGATCGAAAATCATCGGTTCGTCTGTGTTAGAGCCGTAGACCACACATAGGACATATTTATGGTTCTCAAAACAAATCTGAGCAATCGCCCACCTGCCATCCTTATCACAGAGGGTCTGTAAAGTTTCAGTCCTGAAGCGTTTATCCTTAAGAGTAGCCACTCCTCTGATGGAGTGCCCAAGGCTCGAACAGATCCTACAATATCATAGCTCAATTGGTTAGGTAATTTCTTATCCTTCCCGGCAATATGTGTCTCAGAGAGGAGAGCAATATGAGGGTTGTGTAATTTTAGTTCTTCTGTAATCAAAGATCTCTTGTTTCTACTGTTCAGCCCCGCTACGTTCCAAGCTAAGCACTTTATTTCATACATTTGTAGAGAATAAGAACCTTAAACCCAGCTCCAGATACCCTGATATATTTCCTGTTACTTGTACATAAAAGCGAAAAGAAGGAAAATAAAAATAAAGCTAATGTGATCTCACAAAATTCTTCCCAGTTAGCCTGTGAACATTTTTTCCTGAATTTTCCCCACCCCGCAACCCCCCCTCCCTTCTCCCCCCTAGTTCTTACCCCAGCCGGGGAAGAACCACCCTTAAATAACAACTGCCGCTGGAAAGGCAGCGCACGTGGCAGGTCACCTGTGGAGGCCCGATCCATCCCTCCCTCTATTTGGGAAAAAAAAAAAAAGGGGAAAAAAGGAAGAAAGGAGAAAAAAACCCTTAATGGGTGCATTTTTATAATCTCAATAGTCAAGAGAGCCCAAAAAATCGGCCAATGTTCCTATGTAGGCAGTCCAACAAGAACCCTATTTGTTCATAATGAAACCCCTCAGCGGCCAGTGAATTTTAAAAAACCAAGCCTTGCAATTATGAATTATATTTAAACACATCTAGATTGAAGCCTAGGCTTCAAATTATTTTTCGGTCTGGATCTTGCCCGTATTGATGCTGGAAATATATGCTTCAGCTGCCTTGACATCATTAAAGAAATAAGTACGTCCATTTTTAATGACCTTGAGGCGAGCGGGTTCCTGTAAAAACGCCTGACCCCCACTAGATTTAATAGGATCAATCAGTTTGAGAAGCATCCAGCGTCTATCCATTGTTTCTTTGCTTAGGTCGAAGCGAGCAAAAATTGAAAATTCCCCTATGACTATTGGGGCATTAAGGCGTGCTCTCTGCCAAACTGCTTGACGAAGTAAGAAATTGCCAAAAAAAATCAGAAAGGGACGTGGGAACTGATTTTCCCTGTTTCTCATAACCAAAGGTAGACGATGAGCACGCTGGATTTGTGAGTCCCAGTCCCAGTCTGCCAAGTCTGGGAAAGCTTTCTAAAGCAGCCCCACTTGGTAAGCCCTGGGATCAGAGCCCTCAGACCCTTCTGGTATCCCGAAAAGTCTCAGATTGGAGCGTCTTTGTCGGTTTTCCAAATCCTCAACCTTTAGTTGAAGCGCGGTCAGCTGGATATCATGTTTGTCGACTGCGGCAATCGTTTTCGTACTTGTCTCCTCAATCTCAACCACCCGTTGTTGAAGTCCAGCGATATCCTGAGAGATCCCCCCCAATTTAGAAGTAAGTTCTTGTAGCGAGAATTGCATTTTACTATTGTCTTCTCTCAGTTGAAGATAGTGTTCCTGGGCTTCGGCCCGTTGATCGTTCAGGATCTGAAGTATTATTTCTGCTGAGGAGAGTTCAGTCCTTTCTTGCCCTTGTCCTTTTTTAATAATATGTAGGTGTTTCGTTTGGGGGACTGGAGGAAGTATCGCTGTTATGGGTGGGCTCTCGGTGGGTGGGGGGAAGCATGGCATATCAATGGAGAAGCTATGATTGCATTAGCTTGAGGATTTTCGCCTTCCCGCGCTAAAGGATCGCCCATATGATCTTGAGTCAAAGGCGGTTCTCGATCAAATAACCCGTCCGATGACAGGTTGGGTGGAGCAGAAGTATATTTAAACTGTTTATTTCCAACCGCGACATTCTCCATAGGCTGTAATAGAGATCCCGATAGCAGCTACTTCCACTGCACGCGCCTCCCGTGGGTCCCCTTCCTCATAACCTGGGGTGGATTCTAAAGGGGCCAGCGATCCTAAATGCCCTAGGCATTGTCTGTAGAATTGTCGTGGTTCTTATACCACTTTTTTAGTATATGGTTTGGTCCCCCCCTGGGGCCCAATGTTAATAGTGCTATTTATTGTGTCTATCAATGCTTGTTTGATATTGTAACTTTGCCACAGCTTCAAAAAGAGACTGTGGGATTCTGTCTAGAATAAATACATATATTTTATATATATACCTTTGTGGGCTACTCTTTCATTTGGTTATTCAAGAGGTTATTATGGTAAAACAATACGCTTAACACTCCTTCAAGACTTAGCCTGAAGGCTGCTCTCCACAGCTACCACTAGGATAGCTTTCTTTAAAGGTTGTCTTAAACCTATCATCAATAAGAGTCGAATTGGACTGGTGCAAGGTGTCCCTATAACAAGGAGACAGCATATGCCAGGCCAACTTCTCACAGTTAGTACCCAAGTACTCATGCACTGAGCCAGGCCTTAGCACATGGACTGCTTGAAACCCCTATTCACTATGCATGCAGTCCTCTAACCACCTACACACTTGTCTTTCACACATTCAATTCCCTAGTCAGTATCTATACACTCCAGCAAACACCCTATTACTCTCCTTGCACTCCTCCAGTGAACCATTCAGCACCATGTAATAATCCATTCACTGCGCTAAAACGCAACCACTTATAAATTCACCCAGGCACTCTCCTTGCAGTACTCTGATCATTCAGTCAGTACCCAAGTACTTATGTAGTGAGCCAGTTCTTAGCAGATGGACTGCTTCAAACCCCTATCCACTATGCATACAGTCCTCTAACCACCTACACACTTGTCTTTCACACCTTCAATTCCCCAGTCAGTATACATACACTCCAGCAAACACCCTGTCACTCTCCTTGCACTCCTCCAGTGACCCATTCAGCACCATGTACTAATTCATTCACTGCGCGAAAACCCAACCACTTATAAATTTCCCCCACGCACTCTCCTTACAGTACTCTAATCATTAAGTCAGTACCCAAGCTCTCATGCAGTGAGCCAGGCCTAAGCACATGGACTGCTTCAAACGCCTATGCACTATGAATGCAGTCCTCTAATCACCTACAAACTTGTATTTCACACCTTCAATTCCCCAGTCAGTATCCATACACTTCCAGGAAACACCCTGTCACTCCTCTTGCACTCCTCTAGTGACCCATTCATCACAATATACTAATCCATTCACTGTGCCAAAACCCATCCACTTATAAATTCACCCAGGCAATCTGTTTGCAGTACTTTAATCATTCAGTCAGTATACAAATATTCATGCAGTGAGCCAGGCCTTAACACATGGACTGCTTCAACCCCCTATCCACTATGCATGCAGTCCTCTAACCACCTATACACTTGTCTTTCACACCTTCAATTCCCCAGTCATTATCCATACACTCCAGCAAACAGCCTGTTACTCCCCTTGCACTCCTCTAGTGACCCATTCAGTACCATGTACTAATCCATTCACTGCGACAAAACCCAAACACTTATAAATTCACCCCGGCACTCTCCTTGCCGTACTCTTATCATTCAGTCACTACCCAAATACTCATGCACTGAGCCAGGCATTAGCACATGGACTGCTTCAAAGGCCTATCCACTATGCATGCAGTCCTCTAACCACCTATAAACTTGTCTTTCACACCTTCAATTCCCTAGTCAGTATCCATACACTCCAGGAAACACCCTGTCACTCCCCTTGCACTCCTCCAGTGACCCATTCAGCACCATGTACTAATCCATTCACTGCGCCAAAACCCAACCACTTATAAATTCACCCAGGCACTCTCCTTGCAGTATTCTAATCATTCAGTCATTACCCAAGTACTTATGCAGTGAGCCAGGCCTTAGCACATGGACTGCTTCAAACCCATATCCACTATGCATGCAGTCCTGTAACCACCTACACACTTGTCTTTCACACCTTCAATTGCCTAGTCAGTATCCATACACACCAGCAAATACCCTGTCACACCCCTTTCACTTCTCCAGTGACCTATTCAGCACCATGTACTAATCCATTCACTGCGCCAAAACCCAATCACTTATAAATTCACCCAGGCACTCTTCTTGCAGTACTCTAATCATTCAGTCAGTTCCGAAGTGCTTCTGCAGTGAGCCAGGCCTTAGCACATGCACTGCTTCAAACTCCTATGCACTATGCATGCAGTACTCTAACCACCTAAACACTTCTCTTTCACACCTTCAATTCCCCTGTCAGTATCCATACACTTCCAGGCAACACCTGTCACTCCTCTTGCACTCCTCTAGTGACCGATTCAGCACCATATACTAATCCATTCACTGCACCAAAACCCATCCACTTATAAATTCACCCAGACACTCTCCTTGCAGTTCTTTAATCATTTAGTCAGTATCCAAATATTCATGCAGTGAGCCAGGCCTTAGCACATGGACTGCTTCAAACCCCTATTCACTATGCATGCAGTCCTCTAACCACCTATACACTTGTCTTTCACACCTTCAATTCCCCAGTCAGTATCCATACACTCTAGCAAACACCCTGTTACTCCTCTTGTACTTCTCTAGTGACCCATTCAGTACCATGTACTAATCCATTCACTGCGCCAAAACCCAAACACTTATAAATTCCCCAAGGCACTCTCCTTGCAGTACTCCAATCATTCAGTCAGAACCCAAGTACTTATGCAGTGAGCCAGGACTTAGAACATGGACTGCTTCAAACCCCTATCCACTATGCATGCAGTCCTGTAACCACCTACACACTTGTCTTTCACACCTTCAATTCCCCAGTCAGTATACATATACTCCAGCAAACACCCTGTCACTCCCCTTGCACTCCTCCAGTGACCCATTCAGCACCATGTACTAATCCATTCACTGCGCCAAAACCCAAACACTTATAAATTCACCCAGGCACTCTCCTTGCAGTACTCTAATCATTCAGTCACTACCCAAGTACTCATGCAGTGAGCCAGGCCTTAGCACATGGACTGCTTCAAACGCCTATGCACTATGAATGCAGTCCTCTAACCACCTACACACTTGTCTTTTACACCTTCAATTCCCCAGTCAGTATCCATACACTTCCAGGAAACACCCTGTCACTCCTCTTGCACTCCTCCAGTGACCCATTTAGCACCATATACTAATCCATTCACTGCCCCAAAACCCATCCACTTATAAATTCACCCAGACACTCTCCTTGCAGTACTGTAATCATTCAGTCAGTATCCAAATATTCATGCTGTGAGCCAGGCCTTAGCACATGGACTGCTTCAAACCCCTATCCACTATGCATGCAGTCATCTAACCACCTATACACTTGTCTTTCATACCTTCAATTCCCCAGTCAGTATCCATACATCCAACAATCACCCTGTTACTCCCCTTCCACTCCTCTAGTGACCCATTCAGTACGATGTACTAATCCATTCACTGCGCCAAAACCCAAACACTTATAGATTCACCCAGGCACTCTCCTTGCAGTACTCTAATCATTCAGTCACTACCCAAGTACTCATGCAGTGAGCCAGGCCTTAGCACATGTACTGCTTCAAATGCGTATCCACTATGCATGCAGTCCTCTAACCACCTACACACTTGTATTTCACACCTTCAATTCCCCAGTCAGTATCCATATACTTCCAGCAAACACCCTGTCACTCCCCTTGCACTCCTCCAGTGACCCATTCAGTACCATGTACTAATCCATTCACTGCGCCAAAACCCAAACACTTATAAATTCACCCAGGCACTCTCCTTGCAGTACTCTAATCATTCAGTCACTACCCAAGTACTCATGCACTGAGCCAGGCCTTAGCACATGGACTGGTTCGAAGGCCTATCCACTATGTATGCAGTCCTCTAACCAATTACACACTTGTCTTTCACACATTCAATTCCCCAGTCAGTATCCATATACTCCAGCAAACACCCTATCACTCCCCTTGCACTCCTCCAGTGACCCATTCAGTACCATGTACTAATCCATTTACTGCGCCAAAACCCAAACACTGATAAATTCACCCAGGCACTCTCCTTGCAGTACTATCATCATTCAGATAGTACCCAAGTACTTATGCAGTGCGCCATGCCTTAGCACATAGACTGCTTCAAACCCCTATCCACTATGCATTCAATCCTGTCCCCACCTACACAAATGTCTTTCACACCTTCAATTCCCTAGCCAGTATCCATACACTCCTGCAAAAAACCCTGTTACTCCTCTTGCACTCCTCCAGTGACCCATTCAGCACCATGTACTAATCCATTCCCAGCGCCAAAACCCAACCACTTATAAATTCACCCAGGCACTCTTCTTGTAATACTCTAATCATTAAGTCAGTACCGAAGTACTTATGCAGTGAGCCAGGCCTTAACAGATGGACTGCTTCAAACCCCTATCCACTATGCCGGCAGTCCTCTAACCACCTACACACTTGTCTTTCACACCTTCAACTCCCCAGTCAGTATACATATACTCCAGCAAACACCCTGTCACTCCCCTTGCACTCCTCCAGTGACCCATTCAGCACCATGTACTAATTCATTCACTGCGTAAAAACTCAACCACTTATAAATTTCCCCACGCGCTCTCCTTACAGTACTCTAATCATTCAGTCAGTATCCAAGTACTCATGCAGTGAGCCAGGCCTTAGCACATGGACTGTTTCAAACCCCTATCCACTATGCATGCAGCCTTCTAACCACCTAAACACTTGTCTTTCATGCCTTCAATTCCCCAGTCAGTTTCCATACACTTCCAGGAAATACCCTGTCACTCCTCTTGCACTCCTCTAGTGACTCATTCAGCACCATATACTAATCCATTCACTGCACCAAAACCCAAATACGTATAAATTCACCCAAGCACTCTGCTTGCAGTACTCTAATCATTCAGTCAGTATCCAAATATTCATGCAGTGAGCCAGGCCTTAGCACATGGACTGCTTCAAACCCCTATCCACTATGCATGCAGTCATCTAACCACCTATACACTTGTCTTTCATACCTTCAATTCCCAAGTCAGTATCCATACACTCCAACAATCACCCTGTTACTCCCCTTGCACTCCTCTAGTGACCCATTCAGTACCATGTACTAATCCATTCACTGCGCCAAAACCCAAACACTTATACATTCACCAAGGCACTCTCCTTGCAGTACTCTAATCATTCAGTCAGAACCCAAGTACTTATGCAGTGAGCCAGGCCTTAGCACATGGACTGCTTCAAATCCCTATCCACTATGCATGCAGTCCTGTAACCACCTATATATTTGTCTTTCACACCTTCAATTCCCCAGTCAGTATCCATACACTCCAGCAAACACCCTGTCACTCCCCTTGCACTCCTCCAGTGACCCATTCAGCACCATGTACTAATCCATTCACTGCGCCAAAACCCAAACACTTATAAATTCACCCAGGCACTCTCCTTGCAGTACTCTAATCATTCAGTCACTACCCAAGTACTCATGCACTGAGCCAGGCCTCAGCACATGGACTGCTTCGAAGGCCTATCCACTATCTATGCAGTCCACTAACCATCTACACACTTGTCTTTCACACCTTCAATTCCCCAGTCAGAATCCATATACTCCACCAAACACCCTATCACTCCCCTTGCACTCCTCCAGCGACCCATTCAGTACCATGTACTAATCCATTCACTGCGCCAAAACCCAAACACTTATAAATTCACCCAGGCACTCTCCTTGCAGTACTCTAATCATTCAGTCAGTAGCCAAGTACTCATGCAGCGAGCAAGGCCTTAGCACATGGACTGCTTCAAACCCCTATCCACTATGCATGCAGCCTTCTAACCACCTACACACTTGTCTTTCACACCTTCAATTTCCTAGTCAGTATCCATACACTAAAGCAAACACTCTGTCACTCCCCTTGCACTCCTCCAGTGACCCATTCAGCACCTTGCACTAATCCATTCACTGTGCCAAAAACCATCTACTTAGAAATTACCCAGGCACTCTCCTTGCAGAATTCTAATCATTCAGTCAGTACCCAAGTACTTATGCAGTGAGCCAGGCCTTAGCACATGGACTGCTTCAAACCCTTATCCACTATGCATGCAGTCCTGTAACCACCTACACACTTGTCTTTCACACCTTCAATTGCCTAGTCAGTATCCATGCACTCCATCAAATAACCTGTCACACCCTTTTCACTCCTCCAGTGACCTATTCAGCACCATGTACTAATCCATTCACTGCACCAAAACCCATCCACTTATAAATTCACCCAGGCACTCTCATTTCAGTACTCTAATCATTCAGTCAGTTTCCAAATATACATGCAGTGAGCCAAGCCTTAGCACATGGACTGCTTCAAACCCTGATCCACTATGCATGCAGTCCTATAACCACCTATACACTGGTCTTTCACACCTTCAATTCCCTAGTCAATATCCATACACTCCAGCAAACACCCTGTCACACCCCTTGCACTCCTCCAGTGACCTATTCAGCACCATGTACTAATCCATTCACTGAGCCAAAACCCAAACATTTATAAATTCACCCAGGCACTCTCCTTGCAGTACTCTAATCGTTCAGTCAGTAGCCAAGTACTCATGCAGCGAGCCAGGTCTTAGCACATGGACTGCTTCAAACCCCTATCCACTATGCATGCAGTCTTCTAACCACCTACATACTTGTCTTTCACACCTTCAATTCCCCAGTCAGTATACATACACTCCAGCAAACACCCTGTTACTCCCCTTGCACTCCTCCAGTGACCCATTCAGCACCATGTACTAATCTATTCACTGCGCCAAAACCAAAACACTTATAAATTGACCCAGGCACTCTCCATGCAGTACTCTAATCATTCAGTCACTACCCAAGTACTCATGCGGTGAGCCAGGCCTAAGCACATGGACTGCTTCAAACCCCTATCCACTATGCATGCAGTCCTGTAACCACCTACACACTTGTATTTTACACCTTCAATTCCCATGTCTGTATCCGTACTAGGCCTGGGCGAAAATTTTGTTCCGTTCGCGGAAATTGCGATAATTTGACATTTTCGCGTTCCGCTGAGAGCGTGAAAATGTCAAAATTTCCGGTCTCCGCAGCTTGGCGATAATTTGTTTCTTGCTCGCGCTGTAAAATAATACATTCTGGCGCGCGCGCAATTGCCTTACCTGAATCCCTGCGTTCGCCGACAAGTTTTCTTGATCCGGTCGCGTTCTCCATGAGATGTTGTATTGTTTTTAGCCATTTGCGCTGTCTCGCGACAGTTCGCGCCCGCACTGACGTCATGCGTCGCGCGATCACGTGTTTCTTCTCGCGATCATGCACCGCGAGACAACTCAAAACAAGATGGCCACGCCCGCAAGCAACCACATGGGTAAGTTGGCGACACGCAACCATGCAGAAAATCTCGCGAACATGCGGGAAAAAAACTTCCGCATCTTTGCGATATTTCCACTTGTTTGCGATAATTTTAAACATTTTCACGATAATTTGCGAAAGTTAATTTCGCAAATTCCGCCCACCCCTAATCCATACACACCAGCAAACACCATGTCACTTCCCTTGCACTCCTCTAGTGAACCATTCAGAACCATGTACTAATCCATTCACTGAGACAAAACTGAAAATACTTATAAATTCATCCAGGCACTCTCTTTGCAGTACTCTAATCATTCAGTCAGTACCCAAGTACTCATGCAGTGAGCCAGGCCTTAGCACATGGACTGCTTCAAACGACTATCCACTATGCATGCAGTCCTCTAACCACCTACACACTTGTGTTTCCCACCTTCAATTCCCCAGTCAGTATTCATACACTCCAGCAAACACCCTGTCACTCCCCTTGCACTCCTCCAGTGACCCATTCAGCACCATGTACTAATCCATTCACTGCGCCAAAACCAAAACACTTATAAATTGACCCAGGCACTCTCCTTGCAGTACTCTAATCATTCAGTCAGTATCCAAGTACTCATGCAGTGAGCCAGGCCTTAGCACATGGACTGTTTCAAACCCCTATCCACTATGCATGCAGCCTTCTAACCACCTACACACTTGTCTTTCACACCTTCAATTCCCCAGTCAGTATCCATACTCTTCCTGGAAACACCCTGCCACTCCTCTAGTGACCCATTCAGCACCATATTCTAATCCATTCACTGCGCCAAAACCCATCCACTTATAAATTCACCCAGGAACTCTCATTTCAGTACTCTAATCATTCAGTCAGTTTCCAAATATACATGCAGTGAGCCAAGCCTTATCACATTGACTGCTTCAAACCCTGATCCACTATGCATGCAGTCCTATAACCACCTATACACTGGTCTTTCACACCTTCAATTCTCCAGTCAGTATCCATACTCTCCAGCAAACACCCTGTTACTCCCCTTGCACTCGTCTAGTGACCCATTCAGTACAATATACTAATCCAGTATCTGCGCCAAAACCCAAACACTTATAAATTGACCCAGGCACTCTCCTTGCAGTACTCTAATCATTCAGTCAGTAGCCAAGTACTCATGCGGTGAGCCAGGCCTTAGCACATGGACTGTTTCAAACCCCTATCCACTATGCATGCAGCCTTCTAACCACCTACACACTTGTCTTTCACACCTTCAATTCCCCAGTCAGTATCCATACACTTCCTGGAAACACCCTGCCACTCCTCTTGCACTCCTCTAGTTACCCATTCAGCACCATATTCTAATCCATTCACTGCGCCAAAATCCATCCACTTATAAATTCACCCAGGCACTCTCATTTCAGTACTCTAATCATTCAGTCAGTTTCCAAATATACATGCAGTGAGCCAAGCCTTAGCACATGGACTGCTTCAAACCCTGATCCACTATGCATGCAGTCTTCTAACCACCTACATACTTGTCTTTCACACCTTCAATTCCCCAGTCAGTATACATACACTCCAGCAAACACCCTGTTACTCCCCTTGCACTCCTCCAGTGACCCATTCAGCACCATGTACTAATCCATTCACTGCGCCAAAACCAAAACACTTATAAATTGACTTAGGCACTCTCCATGCAGTACTCTAATCATTCAGTCAGTAGCCAAGTACTCATGCGGTGACCCAGGCCTAAGCACATGGACTGCTTCAAACCCCTATCCACTATGCATGCAGTCCTGTAACCACCTACACACTTGTATTTTACACCTTCAATTCCCATGTCTGTATCCATATTAGGCCTGGGCGAAAATTTTGTTCCGTTCGCGGAAATTGCGATAATTTGACATTTTTTCGCGGAAATTGCGATAATTTGACATTTTCGCGTTCCGCGGAGAGCGCGAAAATGTCAAAATTTCCGGTCTCCGCAGCTTGGCGATAATTTGTTTCTTGCTCGCGCTGTAAAATAATACATTCTGGAGCGCTCGCGATCGCCTTACCTGAATCCCTGCGTTCGCCGACAAGTTTTCTTGATCCGGTCGCGTTCTCCATGAGATGTTGTATTGTTTTTAGCCATTTGCGCTGTCTCGCGACAGTTCGCGCCCGCAGTGACGTCATGCATCGCGCGATCACGTCTTTCTTCTCGCGATCATGCACCGCGAGACAACTCAAAACAAGATGGCCACGCCCGCAAGCAACCACATGGGTAAGTTGGCGACCCGCAACCATACAGAAAACCTCGCGAACATGCGGGAAAAAAACGTCCGCATCTTCACGATATTTCCGCTTGTTTGCGATAATCTTAACCATTTTCGCGATAATTTGCGAAAGTTAATTTCGCAAATTCCGCCCACCCCTAATCCATACACACCAGCAAACACCATGTCACTTGCCTTGCACTCCTCTAGTGAACCATTCAGAACCATGTACTAATACATTCACTGAGACAAAACTCAAATACTTATAAATTCATCCAGGCACTCTCTTTGCAGTACTCTAATCATTCAGTCAGTACCCAAGTACTCATGCAGTGAGCCAGGCCTTAGCACATGGACTGCTTCAAATGACTATCCACTATGCATGCAGTCCTCTAACCACCTACACACTTGTCTTTCACACCTTCAATTCCCTAGTCAGAATCCATACACTCCAGCAAACACCCTGTCACTCCCCTTGCACTCCTCCAGTGACCCATTCAGCACCATGTACTAATCCATTCACTGCGCCACAACCCAACAACTTATAAATTCACCCAGGCACTCTCCTTGCAGTACTCTAATCATTCAGTCAGTACCCAAGTACTTATGCAGAGAGCCAGGCCTTAGCACATGGAGCGCTTCAAACCCCTATCCACTATGCATTCAGTCCTATTACCACCTACACACTTGTCTTTCACACCTTCAATTCCCCAGTCAGTATTCATATTCTCCAGCAAACACCCTGTCACTCCCCTTGCACTCCTCCAGTGACCCATTCAGCACCATGTACTAATCCATTCACTGCGCCAAAACCAAAACACTTATAAATTGACCCAGGCACTCTCCTTGAAGTACTCTAATCATTCAGTCAGTAGCCAAGTACTCATGCTTTGAGCCAGGCCTAGGCACATGGACTGCTTCAAACCCAAATCCACTATGCATGCAGTCCTGTAACCACCTACACACTTGTATTTTACACCTTCAATTCCCATGTCTGTATCCATACACACCAGCAAACACCATGTCACTTCCCTTGCACTCCTCTAGTGAACCATTCAGCACCATGTACTAATCCATTCACTGAGACAAAACTCAAATACTTATAAATTCATCCAGGCACTCTCTTTGCAGTACTCTAATCATTCAGTCAGTACCCAAGTACTCATGCAGTGAGCCAGGCCTTAGCACATGGACTTCTTCAAACGACTATCCACTATGCATGCAGTCCTCTAACCACCTACACATTTGTGTTTCACACCTTCAATTCCCCAGTCAGTATTCATACACTTCCAGCAAACACCCTGTCACTCCCCTTGCACTCCTCTAGTAACCCATTCAGCATCATGTACTAATCCATTCACTGCACCAAAACCCAAACACTTATAAATTCACCCAGGCACTCTCCTTGCAGTACTCTATTCATTCAGTCAGTTTCCAAATATACATGCAGTGAGCCAAGCCTTAGCACATGGACTGCTTAAAACCCTGACCCACTATGCATACAGTCCTATAACCACCTACACACTTGTCTTTCACACCTTCAATTCCCTAGTCAATATCCATACACTCCAGCAAACACGCTGTCACACCCCTTACACTCCTCCAGTGACCTATTCAGCACCATATACTAATCCATTCACTGCGCCAAAACCCAAACACTTATAAATTCACCCAGGCACTCTCCTTGCAGTTTTCTAATCATTCAGTCAGTACCCAAATACTCATGCAGTGAGCCAGGCCTTAACACATGGACTGCTTCAAACCCCTATCCACTATGCATGCAGTCCTCTAACCACCTTTACACTTGTCTTTCACACCTTCAATTCCCCAGTCAGTATCCATACACTCCAGCAAACAGCCTGTTACTCCCCTTGGACTCCTCTAGTGACCCATTCAGTACCATGTACTAATCCATTCACTGTGCCAAAACGCAACCACTTATAAATTCACCCAGGCACTCTCCTTGCAGTACTCTAATCATTCAGTCACTACCCAAGTACTCATGCACTGAGCCAGGCCTTAGCACATGGACTGCTTCAAACCCCTATCCACTATGCATGCAGTCCTGTAACCACCTACACACTTGTCTTTCACACCTTCAATTGCCTCTTCTAGTGAACCATTCAGAACCATGTACTAATACATTCACTGAGACAAAACTCAAATACTTATAAATTCATCCAGGCACTCTCTTTGCAGTACTCTAATCATTCAGTCAGAACCCAAGTACTCATGCAGTGAGCCAGGCCTTAGCACATGGACTGCTTCAAATGACTATCCACTATGCATGCAGTCCTCTAACCACCTACACACTTGTGTTTCACACCTTCAATTCCCCAGTCAGTATTCATACACTCCAGCAAACACCCTGTCACTCCCCTTGCACTCCTCCAGTGACCCATTCAGCACCATGTACTAATCCATTCACTGCGCCAAAACCAAAACACTTATAAATTGACCCAGGCACTCTCCTTGAAGTACTCTAATCATTCAGTCAGTAGCCAAGTACTCATGCTTTGAGCCAGGCCTAGGCACATGGACTGCTTCAAACCCAAATCCACTATGCATGCAGTCCTGTAACCACCTACACACTTGTATTTTACACCTTCAATTCCCATGTCTGTATCCATACACACCAGCAAACACCATGTCACTTCCCTTGCACTCCTCTAGTGAACCATTCAGCACCATGTACTAATCCATTCACTGAGACAAAACTCAAATACTTATAAATTCATCCAGGCACTCTCTTTGCAGTACTCTAATCATTCAGTCAGTACCCAAGTACTCATGCAGTGAGCCAGGCCTTAGCACATGGACTTCTTCAAACGACTATCCACTATGCATGCAGTCCTCTAACCACCTACACATTTGTGTTTCACACCTTCAATTCCCCAGTCAGTATTCATACACTTCCAGCAAACACCCTGTCACTCCCCTTGCACTCCTCTAGTAACCCATTCAGCATCATGTACTAATCCATTCACTGCACCAAAACCCAAACACTTATAAATTCACCCAGGCACTCTCCTTGCAGTACTCTATTCATTCAGTCAGTTTCCAAATATACATGCAGTGAGCCAAGCCTTAGCACATGGACTGCTTAAAACCCTGACCCACTATGCATACAGTCCTATAACCACCTACACACTTGTCTTTCACACCTTCAATTCCCTAGTCAATATCCATACACTCCAGCAAACACGCTGTCACACCCCTTACACTCCTCCAGTGACCTATTCAGCACCATATACTAATCCATTCACTGCGCCAAAACCCAAACACTTATAAATTCACCCAGGCACTCTCCTTGCAGTTTTCTAATCATTCAGTCAGTACCCAAATACTCATGCAGTGAGCCAGGCCTTAACACATGGACTGCTTCAAACCCCTATCCACTATGCATGCAGTCCTCTAACCACCTTTACACTTGTCTTTCACACTTTCAATTCCCCAGTCAGTATCCATACACTCCAGCAAACAGCCTGTTACTCCCCTTGGACTCCTCTAGTGACCCATTCAGTACCATGTACTAATCCATTCACTGTGCCAAAACGCAACCACTTATAAATTCACCCAGGCACTCTCCTTGCAGTACTCTAATCATTCAGTCACTACCCAAGTACTCATGCACTGAGCCAGGCCTTAGCACATGGACTGCTTCAAACCCCTATCCACTATGCATGCAGTCCTGTAACCACCTACACACTTGTCTTTCACACCTTCAATTGCCTCTTCTAGTGAACCATTCAGAACCATGTACTAATACATTCACTGAGACAAAACTCAAATACTTATAAATTCATCCAGGCACTCTCTTTGCAGTACTCTAATCATTCAGTCAGTACCCAAGTACTCATGCAGTGAGCCAGGCCTTAGCACATGGACTGCTTCAAATGACTATCCACTATGCATGCAGTCCTCTAACCACCTACACACTTGTGTTTCACACCTTCAATTCCCCAGTCAGTATTCATACACTCCAGCAAACACCCTGTCACTCCCCTTGCACTCCTCCAGTGACCCATTCAGCACCATGTACTAATCCATTCACTGCGCCAAAACCAAAACACTTATAAATTGACCCAGGCACTCTCCTTGAAGTACTCTAATCATTCAGTCAGTAGCCAAGTACTCATGCTTTGAGCCAGGCCTAGGCACATGGACTGCTTCAAACCCAAATCCACTATGCATGCAGTTCTGTAACCACCTACACACTTGTATTTTACACCTTAAATTCCCATGTCTGTATCCATACACACCAGCAAACACCATGTCACTTCCCTTGCACTCCTCTAGTGAACCATTCAGCACCATGTACTAATCCATTCACTGCGCCAAAACCCAATCACTTATAAATTCACCCAGGCACTCTTCTTGCAGTACTCTTATCATTCAGTCAGTCCCGAAGTACTTATGCAGTGAGCCAGGCCTTAGCACATGTACTGCTTCAAACTCCTATGCACTATGCATGCAGTACTCTAACCACCTACACACTTCTCTTTCACACCTTCAATTCTGCTGTCAGTATCCATACACTTCCAGGCAACACCTGTCACTCCTCTTGCACTCCTCTAGTGACCCATTCAGCACCATATACTAATCCATTCACTGCACCAAAACCCATCCACTTATAAATTCACCCAGGTACTCTCCTTGCAGTACTCTAATCATTCAGTCAGTAGCCAAGTACTCATGCAGCGAGCCAGGAATTAGCACATGGACTGCTTCAAACCCCTATCCACTATGCATGCAGTACTGTAACCATCTACACACTTGTCTTTCACACCTTCAATTGCTCGGTCAGTATCAATACACTCCAGCAAACACCCTGTCACATCCCTTGCACTCCTCCAGTGACCTATTCAGCACCATGTACTAATCCATTCACTGTGTCAAAACCCAACCACTTATAAATTCACCCAGGCACTATCCTTGCAGTAGTCTAAGCATTCAGTCAGTACCCAAGTACTTATGCAGTGAGCCAGGCCTTAGCACATGGACTGCTTCAAACGCCTATGCACTATGCATCGAGTCCTCTAACCACCTACACACTTGTCTTTCACACCTTCAATTCCCCAGTCAGTATCCATACACTTCCTGGAAACACACTGTCACTCCTCTTGCACTCCTCTAGTGACCCATTCAGCACCATATACTAATCCATTCACTGCGCCAAAACCCATCCACTTATAAATTCACCCAGGCACTCTCCTTGCAGTACTCTAATCATTCAGTCAGTTTCCAAATATACATGCAGTGAGCCAAGCCTTACACATGGACTGCTTAAAACCCTGACCCACTATGCATACAGTCCTATAACCACCTATACACTTGTCTTTCACACCTTCAATTCCCCAGTCAGTATCCATACACTCCAGCAAACACCCTGTTACTCCCCTTGCACTCGTCTAGTGACCCATTCAGTACAATATACTAATATAGTATCTGCGCTAAAACCCAAACACTTATACATTTACCCAGGCACTCTCCTTGCAGTACTCTAATCATTCAGTCACTACCCAAGTACTCATGCACTGAACCAGGCCTTAGCACATGGAAGCTTCAAACGCCTATCCACTATGCATGCAGTCCTGTAACCACATACACACTTGTCTTTCACACCTTCAATTCCCTAGTCAATATCCATACACTCCAGCAAACACGCTGTCACTCCGCTTGCACTCATCCAGTGACCCTTTCAGCACCATGTACTAATCCATTCACTGAAACAAAACTCAAATACTTTTAAATTCATCCAGGCACTCTCTTTGCAGTACTCTAATCATTCAGTCAGTACCCAAGTACTCATGCAGTGAGCCAGGCCTTAGCACATGGACTGCTTCAAACGACTATCCACTATGCATGCAGGTAAGGCTTCTCACTCTAAGGTCGGCGCTGTGTCAGCTAGGTGCGGCATTGATTTTAAATATTACCTTTTGTTGTATTTGCTTTAAAATTTCTTTTAGATATTTTTCCCTGCTTTTATACGTCCCTTTACACGCACTATAAATTGAGTCCTCACCGCTGTTTGGCGGGTCCTCCAGAGCGCGTTTAGTGCCCTTCCCGTAATTCTTGGGCACCATATTGGATAGGGAAAGCTGTTTGGGCGCCAGGCGACGTAGCGCTACAGCTGTCAGGGATCAGGTGGGTTGCTTGTGGCAATCACCAGGAACTGATTTAAGCAACCCTGCTAGTTTTGCTTGCAGGTAAGGCTGCTCACTCTAAGGGCGGCGCTGTGTCAGCTAGGTGCGGCATTGATTTTAAATATTACCTTTTGTTGTATTTGCTTTAAAATTTCTTTTAGATATTTTTCCCTGCTTTTATACGTCCCTTTACACGCACTATAAATTGGGTCCTCACCGCTGTTTGGCGGGTCCTCCATAGCGCGTTTAGCGCCCTTCCCGTAATTCTTGGGCGCCATCTTGGATAGGGAAAGCTGTTTGGGCGCCAGGCGACGTAGCGCTACAGCTGTCAGGGATCAGGTGGGTTGCTTGTGGCAATCACCAGGAACTGATTTAAGCAACCCTGCTAGTTTTGCTTGCAGGTAAGGCTGCTCACTCTAAGGGCGGCGCTGTGTAAGCTAGGTGCGGCATTGATTTTAAATATTACCTTTTGTTGTATTTGCTTTAAAATTTCTTTTAGATATTTTTCCCTGCTTTTATACGTCCCTTTACACGCACTATAAATTGGGTCCTCACCGCTGTTTGGCGGGTCCTCCATAGCGCGTTTAGCACCCTTCCCGTAATTCTTGGGCACCATCTTGGATAGGGAAAGCTGTTTGGGCGCCAGGCGACGTAGCGCTACAGCTGTCAGGGATCAGGTGGGTTGCTTGTGGCAATCACCAGGAACTGATTTAAGCAACCCTGCTAGTTTTGCTTGCAGGTAAAGCTGCTCACTCTAAGGGCAGCGCTGTGTCAGCTAGGTGCGGCATTGATTTTAAATATTACCTTTTGTTGTATTTGCTTTAAAATTTCTTTTAGATATTTTTCCCTGCTTTTATACGTCCCTTTACACGCACTATAAATTGGGTCCTCACCGCTGTTTGGCGGGTCCTCCATAGCGCGTTTAGCGCCCTTCCCGTAATTCTTGGGCGCCATCTTGGATAGGGAAAGCTGTTTGGGTGCCAAGCGACGTAGCGCTACAGCTGTCAGGGATCAGGTGGGTTGCTTGTGCCCTATATAGATCCCTCATGCAGGCACGCAGCGTGTGCGCGTGGCGTGTGTGCCGCAGTAACGCCGGAGTCACGCCAGAGTCCAGCCTGTCTGCGCCCGTCCGCGCTAAGGACGGGCTGGACAGCGGGGAGATAATTCGGATTGACCGAGGGACCATCGGGACCGGCTATACGAGGCAGGACTTTATGACTCTGAAGCCGCCTGCGCTCCCTTGTCATCATGGGTATGCGCCGGAAGGATTCCTGACCTCCTTCAGTTGTGACTGTTTCCAGTCTTCTATTCCGGAGCAGATTCCTGTTACCGTAAGTTCATCTCTATTGCCGAGATCTAAGCCAGGTACTAGCCTGAGGACCGATAAGGGCTTCCTCGTCAATGCGAGGTCATTGATCAAAAACAATCTCGCTTTCAAGGACTTTGTACTGGCCAGAGAACCCGCCTGGGTTTTCATAACAGAAACCTGGGCAAAGGATTCCTCGGGCCCTGACTTGGTTGAGGCGGTACCAGATGGCTATTCTCTAGTGAGGAAGGATAGAGTGGGTCGAAAGGGAGGGGGGCTTGGTATCCTCTATAGGGACTATCTTTCCTGTAATATCACTCCCCTGGAGGACTTTCAAGACTCTTTTGAGGCCCTTCAGTTCTCTATTTATGGACCCTATGCCGTACCGTTTATGGGTTTTCTCATTTACAGACCCCCTGGGACCAAAACCGATTTCGGTCTTCAAGTGCTTAACATTCTAGAGTCACAGTTTGGCTGTGAGCACATTACTGTTCTTGGGGATGTAAACTTCCATCTGGAGAACTCAGAGTCAACCGAAACTTCATCTTTATTGGATATGTTCTCTGGCTGCAGGCTGAGACAGTTAGTCAAGGGTCCCACCCATCAGGCTGGACATACGCTTGATGGGGTATTTTCCAATGATATTCGGCTGGAAACTGAGATTCCTTTCCCTCTCTCCTGGTCCGACCATTATGCGATCCCTTTGGTCTTAACAACTGCCTCGAACAGCAGAAAGGGAAATGTGCCCAGCAAGATGGTATGGAGACGTAATTTTAAAAACGTAACCAACAATGTGCTTGCCCCTAAGTTGTTGAGTCTAACGATTTCTCCGGAGGAGTATGTAAGATCTGCAGTTGATAGGATGGAGAATGTCATTAAAAAAGCTCTTGATGAACTGGCACCAGCTACCCTGCGTTATTCCGCCAGAAAAAGTCCCTCCGCCCCGTAGTTCTCTGAATCACTTAGACTTCTCAGGCAGGGACTACGGAGACAGGAACGTCTCTGGAGGACCAGTTGGGACTTGCGTGAGAGGAACGAGCATAAAATCCTCCTAATGAACTACAAGAAGGAGGTTATAAAAACTAAACAAGAGTATTTCACCTCTCTTACCACCTCTCTCTCCTCTCCGAAAGATCTCTTTAAGATTGTTGATACACTCATCTCACTGAAGACGCCTGATCCTGTGGTTAGTTCACAGCAGCTCTGCAATGATGTTGCACAATTCTTTAATTCTAAGATTGTGGACATACATTCTGCATTAGAGCGTCAAAGGTTAACTCTATCCACCCCCCTGTGTACCTCTGTTACCTCGGTAACATTACCGGAGGAAGTATCTTTAGGGGGCCTGTCTAGTTTTCCTCCCCTTTCCTTACAGGATCTTGAAGTTCTTTTGACTAAGATCAGGTCGTGGTCTCCATTAGACCCTTGCCCTTTGAAACTTCTTAAACAATGTAAGGAGTGTTCTCCCCCCCTTACTAGATATTATGAATAGGGCAATGAGGGATGGGATTTTCCCCCCTCAATGGAAGAAAGCGGTAGTAAAACCTCTGTTAAAGAAGGCTACGCTAGACCCAGGGATTCTTAAAAACTTCCGCCCCATTTCGCTGCTGCCAGCCCCTGCAAAGATGTTGGAAATTCATCTCAACCATCACCTTGCAGCTTTTCTGGAAACCTCTGGTCGGCTAGATCACTCGCAGCACGGATTTAGGAGAGAACATAGTACTGAGTCTGCCCTGACTATTGTGCTTGATAACATCCGCACCAGAGTAGATAAGGGTCAGACTACTCTCCTTATCCTGCTGGATCTCTCGGCTGTGTTTGACACCCTGTCTCCCTCAGTCTTAACATCCAGGCTGAGAGAGATAGGGGTTGACGGGCCCGCACTTAGTTTGCTGGCCTCTTTCCTTAACCAGAGGGAGCAGAGAGTAAAGTTGGGGGAGTTTTTGTCTCCATCCCATCCTGTGATTTGTGGGGTTCCTCAGGGGTCGGCATTAAGTCCGACCCTCTTTAACATCTATATGACCCCACTTGCCAGGCTTATTAGATCATATGGGATGGAGGTAATCTCCTATGCCGACGACACAGAGATTCTTCTGTCTTTCGCCCAACCTGACACTCTTGTGGCTTCCAATCTTAGAAATTGCATGGAAGCCATTGCTCAATGGATGACCTGTAATTCCTTGAAGCTCAATGGCGAAAAGACAGAGATTCTGGTGTTTGGAGGAAAGGAGGACTTCTGGTCGGCGGAGTGGTGGCCTATCTCGTTGGGGATGTGCCCGACCCCTACGACCATGTCGAGAAATTTAGGAGTCATGATTGACCCGACCTTGGGGATGGACCAACAAGTTAAGAGAACTATCTCCACTTGCTGGGGCCTAATAAACATCCTACAGAGGATTAGACATTATCTATCTCCTCAAGCAAGAAAACAGATCGTCTTGGCAATGATAGGCTCCAGATTGGATTATTGTAATGCCCTTTACTTAGGCATTAACAAGGGCTTGCTAACACGACTACAAATGGTGCAGAATGCTGCGGCCAGGTTTGTATTGGACTTGCCCAAACGGGCTTCTGCGCAGGCTGCCAGAAGGTCCTTGCATTGGCTCCCAATTGAGGCCAGGATCTCTTTTAAGTCCCTGAGTCTGACATATGGGGCTCTGGCCACAAATAGGTCTGGAGGTTTAAGGGATTTGTTGGCCCCTTATACACCCTCTAGAAATCTCCGTTCGGCCAACAAATTTCTGCTATCAGTTCCCCGAGTTTGTAAAGCCAAGTGGGGTGGCAGAGCTTTTTCATCTTTAGCCCCCAGGCTGTGGAATATGCTGCCAGTGGAAATTAAATCTCTTCCCTCCACGCAAGCCTTTAGGAAGGCCCTTAAGACGTGGCTATTTGCCAGGGCCTACCCTTAGCTTGGATCAGTCTTCTTATGAACTTTTTTGGTTAGGCGCCTTGATGCCTTCGGGCTTAGTAACGCGATTACAAATTCTTTTTCATTCATTCATTCATTCATTCATTCAGTCCTCTAACCACCTACACACTTGTGTTTCACACCTTCAATTCCCCAGTCAGTATTCATACACTCCAGCAAACACCCTGTCACTCCCCTTGCACTCCTCCAGTGACCCATTCCGCACCATGTACTAATCCATTCACTGCGACAAAACCCAAACACTTATAAATTCACCCCGGCACTCTCCTTGCAGTACTCTTATCATTCAATCACTACCCAAATACTCATGCACTGAGCCAGGCATTAGCACATGGACTGCTTCAAACTCCTATCCACTATGCATGCAGTCCTCTAACCACCAATACACTTGTCTTTCACACCTTCAATTCGCCAGTCAGTATCCATACACTCCAGCAAACAGCCTGTTACTCCCCTTGGACTCCTCTAGTGACCCATTCAGTACCATGTACTAATCCATTCACTGCACAAAAACGCAACCACTTATAAATTCACCCAGGCACTCTCCTTGCAGTACTCTAATCATTCAGTCACTACCCAAGTACTCATGCACTGAGCCAGGCCTTAGCACATGGACTGCTTCAAATGCCTATCCACTATGCATGTAGTCCTGTAACCACCTACACACTTATCTTTCACACCTTCAATTCCCTAGTCAGTATCCATACACTCCAGGAAACACCCTGTCACTCCCCTTGCACTCCTCCAGTGACCCATTCAGCACCATGTACTAATCCATTCACTGCGCCAAAACCCAATCACTTATAAATTCACCCAGGCACTCTTCTTGCAGTACTCTTATCATTAAGTCAGTCCCGAAGTACTTATGCAGTGAGCCAGGCCTTAGCACATGTACTGCTTCAAACTCCTATGCACTATGCATGCAGTACTCTAACCACCTACAAACTTCTCTTTCACACCTTCAATTCCCCTGTCAGTATCCATACACTTCCAGGCAACACCTGTCACTCCTCTTGCACTCCTCTAGTGACCCATTCAGCACCATATACTAATCCATTCACTGCACCAAAACCCATCCACTTATAAATTCACCCAGGTAATCTCCTTGCAGTACTCTAATCATTCAGTCAGTAGCCAAGTACTCATGCAGCGAGCCAGGAATTAGCACATGGACTGCTTCAAACCCCTATCCACTATGCATGCAGTACTGTAACCATCTACACACTTGTCTTTCACACCTTCAATTCCCCAGTCAGTATCCATACACTCCAGCAAACACCCTGTTACTCCCCTTGCACTCCTCCAATGACCCATTCAGCACCATGTACTAAACGATTCACTGCGTCAAAACCGACCACTTGTAAATTCACCCAGGCACTCTCCTTGCAGTACTCTAAGCATTCAGTCGCTACCCAAGTACTTATGCAGTGAGCCAGGCCTTAGCACATGGACTGCTTCAAACCCCTATCCACTATGCATGCAGTACTGTAACCACCTAAACACTTGCCTTTCACACCTTCAATTGCCTAGTCAGTATCCATACACTCCAGCAAATACCCTGTCACACCCCTTTCACACCTCCAGTGACCTTTTCAGTACCATGTACTAATCCATACACTGCGCCAAAACACAATCACTTATAAATTCACCCAGGCACTCTTCTTGCTGTACTCTTATCATTCAGTCAGTCCCGAAGTACTTATGCAGTGAGCCAGGCCTTAGCACATGTACTGCTTCAAACTCCTATGCTCTAACCACCTACACACTTCTCTTTTACACCTTCAATTCCCCTGTCAGAATCCATACACTTCCAGGCAACACCTGTCACTCCTCTTGCACTCCTCTAGTGACCCATTCAGCACCATATACTAATAAATTCACTGCACCAAAACCCATCCACTTATAAATTCACCCAGGTACTCTCCTTGCAGTACTCTAATCAGTCAGTCAGTAGCCAAGTACTCATGCAGCGAGCCAGGAATTAGCACATGGACTGCTTCAAACCCCTATCCACTATGCATGCAGTACTGTAACCACCTACACACTTCTCTTTCACACCTTCAATTCCCTAGTCAGTATCCATACACTCCAGCAAACACCCTGTTTCTCCCCTTGCACTCCTCCAATGACCCATTCAGCACCATGTACTAATCCATTCACTGTGTCAAAACCCAACCACTTATAAATTCACCCAGGCACTCTCCTTGCAGTACTCTAAGCATTCAGTCGGTACCCAAGTACTTATGCAGTGAGCCAGGCCTTAGCACATGGACTGCTTCAAACGCCTATGCACTATGCATGTAGTCCTCTAACCACCTACACACTTGTCTTTCACACCTTCAATTCCCCAGTCAGTATCCATACACTTCCTGGAAACCCACTGTCAGTCCTCTTGCACCCCTCTAGTGACCCATTCAGCACCATATACTAATCCATTCACTGCGCAAAAACCCATCCACTTATAAATTCACCCAGGCACTCTCCTTGCAGTACTCTAATCATTCAGTCAGGTTCCAAATATACATGCAGTGAGCCAATCCTTAGCACATGGACTGCTTAAAACCCCGACCCACTATGCATACAGTCCTATAACCACCTATACACTGGTCTTTCACACCTTCAATTTCCCAGTCAGTATCCATACACTCCAGCAAACACCCTGTTACTCCCCTTGCACTCGTCTAGTGACCCATTCAGTACAATATACTAATATAGTATCTGCGCCAAAACCCAAACACTTATACATTTACCCAGGCACTCTCCGTGCAGTACTCTAATAAATCAGTCACTACCCAAGTACTCATGCACTAAGCCAGGCCTTAGCAAAAGGAAGCTTCAAACGCCTATCCACTATGCATGCAGTCCTGTAACCACGTACACACTTGTCTTTCACACCTTCAATTCCCTAGTCAATATCCATACACTCCAGCAAACATGCTGTCACACCCCTTACACTCCTCCAGTGACCTATTCAGCACCATGTACTAATCCATTCACTGCGCCAAAACCCAAACACTTATAAACTCACCCAGGCACTCTCCTTGCAGTACTCTAATCATTCAGTCAGTAGCCAAGTACTCATGCAGCGAGCCAGGCCTTAGCACATGGACTGCTTCAAACCCCTATCCACTATGCATGTAGTCTTCTAACCACCTACATACTTGTCTTTCACACCTTCAATTCCCCAGTCAGTATACATACACTCCAGCAAACACCCTGTCACTCCCCTTGCACTTCTCCAGTGACCCATTCAGCACCATGTACTAATCCATTCACTGCGCCAAAACCAAAACACTTATAAATTGACCCAGGCACTCTCCTTGCAGTACTCTAATCATTCAGTCAGTAGCCAAGTACTCATGCGGTGAGCCAGGCCTAAGCACATGGACTGCTTCAAACCCCTATCCACTATGCATGCAGTCCTGTAACCACCTACACACTTGTATTTTACACCTTCAATTCCCATGTCTGTATCCATACACACCAGCAAACACCATGTCACTTCCCTTGGACTCCTCTAGTGAACCATTCAGCACCATGTACTAATCCATTCACTGAGACAAAACTCAAATACTTATAAATTCATCCAGGCACTCTCTTTGCAGTACTCTAATCATTCAGTCAGTACCCAAGTACTCATGCAGTGAGCCAGGCCTTAGCACATGGACTGCTTCAAACGACTATCCACTATGCATGCAGTCCTCTAACCACCTACACACTTGTGTTTCACACCTTCAGTTCCCCAGTCAGTATTCATACACTCCAGTAAACACCCTGTCACTCCCCTTGCACTCCTCCAGTGACCCATTCCGCACCATGTACTAATCCATTCACTGCGCCAGAACCAAAACACTTATAAATTGACCCAGGCACTCTCCTTGCAGTACTCTAATCATTCAGTCAGTAGCCAAGTACTCATGCGGTGAGCCAGGCCTAAGCACATGTACTGCTTCAAACCCCTATCCACTATGAATGCAGTCCTGTAACCACCTACACACTTGTATTTTACACCTTCAATTCCCATGTCTGTATCCATACACACCAGCAAACACCAAGTCACTTCCCTTGCACTCCTCTAGTGAACCATTCAGCACCATGTACTAATCCATTCACTGAGACAAAACTCAAATACTTATAAATTCATCAAGGTACTCTCTTTGCAGTACTCTAATCATTCAGTCAGTACCCAAGTACTCATGCAGTGAGCCAGGCCTTAGCACATGGACTTCTTCAAACGACTATCCACTATGCATGCAGTCCTCTAACCACCTACACATTTGTGTTTCACACCTTCAATTCCCCAGTCAGTATTCATACACTTCCAGCAAACACCCTGTCACTCCCCTTGCACTCCTTTAGTGACCCATTCAGCATCATGAACTAATCCATTCACTGCGCCAAAAGCCAAACACTTATAAATTCACCCAGGCACTCTCCTTGCAGTATTCTTATCATTCAGTCAGTACCCAAATATTGATGCAGTGAGCCAGGCCTTAGCACATGGAAGCTTCAAACGACTATCCACTATGCATGCAGTCCTGTAACCACACACACACTTGTCTTTCACACCTTCAATTCCCTAGTTAGTATCCATACACTCCAGCAAACACCCTGTCACACCCCTTGCACTCCTCCAGTAACCTATTCAGCACCATGTACTAATCCATTCACTGCGCCAAAACCCAAACACTTATAAATTCACCCAGGCACTCTCCTTGCAGTACTCTTATCATTCAGTAAGTATCCAAGTACTCATGCAGCGAGCCAGGCCTTAGCACATGGACTGCTTCAAACCCCTATGCACTATGCATGCAGTCTTCTAACCACTTACACACTTGTCTTTCACACCTTCAATTCCCCAGTCAGTATACATACACTCCAGCAAACACCCTGTCACACCCCTTGCACTCCTCCAGTGACCCATTCAGCACCATGTACTAATCCATTCACTGCGCCAAAACCCAAACACTTATAAATTGACCCAGGCACTCTCCTTGCAGTACTCTAATCATTCAGTCAGTAACCAAGTACTCATGCAGTGAGCCAGGCCTTATCACATGGACTGCTTCAAATCCCTATCCACTATGCATGCAGTCCTGTAACCACCTATAAACTTGTATTTCACACCTTCAATTCCCATGTCTGTATCCATACACAACAGCAAACACCATGTCACTTCCCAAGCACTCCTCTAGTGAACCATTCAGCACCATGTACTAATCCATTCACTGAGACAAAACTCAAACACTTATAAATTCACCCAGGCACTCTCTTTGCAGTACTCTAATCATGCAGTCAGTACTTAAGTACTCATGCAGTGAGCCAGGCCTTAGCATATGGACTGCTTCAAACACGTATCCACTATGCATGCAGTCCTCTAACCTCCTACAGATTTGTCTTTCACACTTTCAATTCCCCAGTCAGTATACATACACTCCAGCAAACACCTTGTCACTCCCCTTGCACTCCTCCAGCGACCTATTCAGCACCATGTACTAATCCATTCTCAGCGCCAAAAGCCAACCACTTATAAATTCACCCAGGCACTCTCTTTGCAGTACTCTTATCATTCAGTCAGTACCCAAATATTCATGGAGTGGGCCAGGCCTTAGCACATGGACTGCTTTCAAACCCCTATCCACTATGCATGCAGTCCTCTAACCACCTACACACTTGTCTTTCACACCTTCAATTCCCCAGTCAGTATCCATACACTCCAGCAAACACCCTGTGTAGGAGAGAGGCATCGACTGCATAGTTCCCCCAACTTTTTGCTGATGTTTTATGACTCCAGCCAGGCTGTGGCCCTGCTATCCAGGACCCCAGCCTATCTGCTTCTTCTCTAAACTGATGTGAGTACCTTAGGTACAACCCAATTGGATACTGAGGATACCCTGTCAGCCCTTGTAGATGGTACCCTAGGTACCCAGGGCATGGGTCCTTCAGAGGCCTACCAGGGCTGCAGCACTTATTGTGCCACCCTGGGACAGCCATACCAAATGACACCACCAGACCACTACTGTAGTCTGGGTAAGGTGGTGCTTGCACCCCCTTACAGGGATACAGGTACCCTGTATCCCACCTATGTACAACACATATATTCTCATTGGTCAACCCTCAAGCAGGCCTTGCTAATCGTACAAGGCAGGGTGCTGAGATAAGTGTGAGGGGGGACCCCTACCTGAGTAGGGCCCCTCTGCAACCCTCGTAAAAATCATTGCTGGGTTGTTTGTAGTGTAGCCATACCATATACTCTTAACCGCATTATAAGTATATCGCGATAGCGTGATAACTTTAGAATGGCTACACAGAACCATATCGTGTTTGGTGTCAAACATGTAGGAATCATACCCCCAGTCCAGCCATGGGCATGAGGGCATGATTCCCCCCTGCTAGAGGGAAGATATGGGAAAAGCGGCCGAATTTAGACACCAATTTAAAAGTGCACACGTATCACAAAATGGATGCTACTCGCCACCCACACGACTCTGGCTGCCTGTTGCTGGGCAAAACCCCAGCCTCGACAGCTGGACAATAGGGATCCTGTTGCAGGGAGGTGCCAGCACCTTCCCAGACGGGCTATGTGGATAGGAACTGGGTGGGTGCACCATAGGATGCCTTTCAGAGTTGCACGTAGGCTGCTACAGCGCCTACATTCTGCATACACCGCCTGGAACTGGTTCAGGGGCATCCTGCCCCTCGCCCAGGTGGGAAACACACAAAGGGGAGAGGGTGTAGCCACCCTTTCCCGCCTCAACTCACATTGGTGGGCTCTGATCTGGACCCTCCCCTAATCTCCTGGATAAAGGTGAATACTGTGTCCCCAGAGCCTCAGATTAATCTTGGACTTCACAGACCTGACCTTTGACGAGCTGCTGCCCAGCTGACTGAAGAAATCTCCCTTGGGGTAAAGGAATTACCCCCCTGCTTGGCAGGCACCTGAAACACTGCAAGTGACCCAGTTGGAACATTGCTGCGCCTTCGGACATCGACAACTCCTTTCAACCTTGAGGTGGGTTTCCTAGCATCCCAGAGGCCAGTGAGCATGCCCAGCAAGTCTGAGCGCCATGGACCACGTGGGTGCTGAGATCCCCAATACCCCAGGACACCAGCCACTTTTGAATAGCACGCGACCCTGACCAGTGGGGAAGTTGTGCTTTGGCCTGGTATTGAGCCAAGCTATCAGCAGCAACTGTGCCAAAGGTCAGTGCCCTCGCCTACTCCTGTGGTCAGTGGGCACCCTTTTACACACTCCAAATTGCTGCCTCCTGCGGTCCCTTGTCTCTCGACTTGTGGGCCCTAGCAGAGGTCAATCTTTACTTTTAAGAGTTCCCCTGGTTGCTCCAGGCCTTCTCTACAGTCTCCTTGAAGGAGACCTTGCTCAGACCTCGTGGGTCTGCACCAGTAGCTGATTTGTTCATCTTGGGTGGGTTGCAGTTGCCAAGGCTTATTGGATCCAATCCAGACACTAACACTGCCGTGACCCTCAACCTTCATGGGACAGTTGCCCTCCAGAAGCTGGCCTTCCATGAAGCCTCCCGGAGCCCGTGGCTGCAGATCCAAGCTACACCTTTTCCACTTGAAGCACCCGACATTGAAGGGCTCTTTTCCTTGAGCTCCCTGGTCACTGTGCCGTGACCCAGACTCTGTCCCCTCTGCTTTCAGGTTCTCCTCTACAAGATCTACAACTTCATTCTTCACGACATCATCGACGCTTTTGGCTAGCACCAGTTTTGTACATTTTCCCATTGAAAATCAGCCCGCGACCCGACATCGAAAACGACCTATGCAGCCGACTTCCCTGGGGCAGGTAACAGTGGTACCTCGGTACTCTCATGGTAGTGGGCTCCTCAAAAGCTTAACTCTAAGTTTTTAACTTTGGACTACTGCTAGAAGTGTCTTTAATCTTTTAAAATCAAACCGCGACATTCTCCATAGGCTTTAATGGAGATCCCGATAGCAGCTATTACCACTGCACGCGCCTCCCGTGGGTCCCCTTCCTCATCACCTGGGGTGGATTCACAAGGGGCCAGCAATCCTAAATGCCCTAGGCATTGTCTGTAGAATTGTCGTGGTTCTTATAGCACTTTTTTAATATATGGTTTGGTCCCCCCCTGGGGCCCTGTGATTCCAGTGCTATTTATTGCATCTATAAATGCTTGTTTGAATTGCAACTTTACCGCTAGCCTCATAAAGAGACTTGTGGGATTCTGTCTAGAATAAATACATATATTTTATATATATATACCTGTGTGGACTACTCTTTCATTTGGTCATTCAAGAGGTTATCTATGGTAAAACAATAAGCTTAACTAACACTCCTTCAAGACTTAGCCTGAAGGCTGCTCTCCACAGCTACCATTAGGATAGCTTTCTTTAAAGGTTGTCTTTAACCTAACACCTTAAGAGTCGAATTCTACTGAACTTAGGAGTTGTGTGTAGAGGGTTTAGCACACTTTGACTACAACTCAAGAAAGGGTTCAGTAGGCCACACCTAGTGTAGGTAGATACACCAGTACCACCACACTAGAAATGTCTTTAAGTTCAGGTGCCCATTAGGCTCTGGAAGGACCCATAGGGTCCCAGTCGACAAATATGATAATCTCTCCTTTGCTGAGCTTAGGGAGATGTGCACCACTAGGAAACTTAAGACAAACAAAGGTGCCAATACTCAACGTCTTAGGGAAATCCTGCTCATAGCAGACTTTAAGCAGACTTTAGTGTCTGATGGGGTAGACAGGTTGGGTGGGCATCCCCCAGAAGAGGACAACCCTGGGGTGGACTCTGATGAGGACCAGGAAGAGGAAGATGAACTTGACCTGGATGAACAAGACCATTCACAACATGCAGATGATGACCCAAGAGACACGCTCTCCATCCCTAAAGGGAGAATGGTGGATCCAAACAGATCCCCCTCAGTGGGGGCCAACCATTCTGAGAGATCCAAAGGGAGCTCTGCCTCTTCTCAGAGAGAAGAGAATCCTCCAAAGAGAGGAAATGCAGACTGATCCGGTTTGAGCAGGCTAAACTACAGCTCATGAGAGAACAGATAGCAGTGGACAGGGAATCCCTGGTGCTTCAGAAAGCTTCAAGAAAATGGGGTCTAGAGACCCCTGGTGGCAGTAATACCCCTAGAGTTAGAGAGAAAGCTCCTGACAATAGGAACCTGCATGAGATTGTGCCCCCCTATCAGTCAGGGGATGATATCCATAAATGGATCACTGCACTTGAGAGGGCCTGTAAAGTTCAGAGGGTCCCAGTAGAGCAGTGGACAGCAATCTTATGGCTCTCCTTTGCAGACAAAGGTGGAGACAAGCTCCTCTCTGTCAGAGAAGAGGATGCAGATGATTATTATATCTTGAGAGATGCTTTGATAGATGGGTTTGGCTGAACCACTAATCAGTATAGACTAAAGTTCAGAGACACCCAGAAAGCACAGAATCAAGATTGGGTAGACTTTGTAGATTGTGCTACCAAGGCACTGGAAGGTTGGTTAACTGGCAGTAAAGTAAGTGATTACCAAGGATTGTATAATCTCATAATGAGGGAGCAGATCCTTAATAATTGTCAGAATCAGCTCTTACATCAGCACCTGGTGGACTCAGATCTGACCTCTCCCCAAGAATTGGGAAAGAAGGCAGACAAATGGGTCAGAACCAGGATTAAGCAGAAGGTCCAGCCCTTGGGGTGTGCAACTAAAAAGGAAGATGCCAAGAACTCTGAGAAGGGTGGGGAAAAGGGAAAAGACCAGCAGTCTTCAACAGGCCCCCAAAAAGCAGCATCTGATAATACCCAGTCCAACAAGGCTAAGCAGCCAAGGAAGCCATGGTGTAAAGTCTGTAAACAGAAAACCCATTGGACTTCAGATTGTAACAAGGCCAACGACTCCACAAGTACCACATCTGCCCCTACGGCACGCGTTCCCCCTAGTCCAGCTATAGGTGGTGGTACACAGAACAAGAGCATAGTAGGGTTGACCCTGGGATCTGGAGAGAATTCTGGCCTAGTGAGAACTCCTACTCAGGCTGTCTTAGTTTGTGATGGGGACTTGTCCCTATTTGTGAGTCCCAGTGGTCTGGGCAAATACAAGCAACAGCCTAAAATAAATGGAAGGGAGCCATTAGCTTACAGGGACACAGGAGCCAGTTTCACCATGGTGACTAAGGACCTTGTGGACCCTAGCCAGATCATACTTGGGGAAACTTACGAAGTGACCAATGCAAGCAACGTTAGTACTAACCATGCTCTAGCAGTTGTGAACTTCTCCTGGGGAGGGGTAACTGGCCTTAAGAAGGTTGTGGTGAGTGCAGACCTACCTGTTGAATGTTTGCTAGGGAATGATTTGGAGTCCTCAGCATGGGCTGAGGTGGAGCTAAGTACCCATGCAGCAATGTTGGGTATACCAGCAGATGTATTTGCCCTGACAAGGTCAAAAGCAAAGCTGACAGGAACTGAACATGCCTTGGATCCTGGAAGAATGGACCAAGGACCTTCCAAGAGGAGGAGTAGCAGGGGTAAGGCAGAGCCTCCCCCCCAGGAACAGTCTGTAGAGACTCTTTTAGCAGAAGAGGATCTAGCTCTTGAAGAAGGGACTGCCCCAGATGAACTGGAACCTGATCAGGTTGAGTTCTTGGCGGCAGGGGGACCTTCTAGGGCAGACTTGAGCCTGGAGCAGCAGATCTCCCCACTCTTGAACACCTCAGACAGCAAGCTGCTGCTGAGGCTGCAGGGAATGCCAGTAGGACCCATAAGATATATTGGGACGATCGGCTCCTTTACTCTGAGGGTCGAGACCCCAAGCCTGGTGCAGCCAGGAGGTTGGTCATACCTCAGAAGTTTAGGGGTTTCCTACTCACACTGGCCCATGATATTCCCTTAGCAGGACACCTAGGCCAAAACAAGACCTGGGACAGAATTGTCACATTGGCCACAAATAAGTGAGGACTGTAAGAGCTTTTGCAGCTCTTGCATTACCTGTCAAGCCAGTGGCAAGGCAGGCAAGTCCACAAAGGCCCCCCTGATACCTTTGCCTGTGGTGGGGGTGCCCTTTGAACGGGTGGGGATTGATATAGTTGGTCCCCTGGACCCACCAACAGCATCTGGGCACAGGTTCATTCTGGTGGTAGTGGATCATGCCAAGAGATACCCAGAAGCTATTCCCCTTAGGACCATCACAGGACCTGTGGTGGCAAGGGCCCTCCTGGGAATCTTTTCCAGGGTGCGTTTTCCTAAGGAGGTATTGTCTGACAGAAGTACAAACTTTATGAGTAGCTACCTCAAGGCAATGTGGAAGGAGTATGGTGTCAACTATAGGTTCACCACCCCTTACCATCCTCAATGCAATGGCCTTGTTGAGAGATTCAACAAGACCTTAAAGGGTATGATCAAAGGGCTCCCAGAAAAGCTTAGGCGAAAATGGGATGTTCTTCTGCCCTGCCTTCTCTTTGCATACAGGGAGATGCCACAGAAGGGGGTTGGTTATATACCCCCTTTGAACTTTTGTTTGGCCATCCTGTTAGAGGGCCACTCTGGCTAGTGAAGGAGGGATGGGAGCAACCTCTCAAACCCCCTAAACAGGATATTGTGGACTATGTACTTGGTTTCCGCTCCCAGATGGCTGACTACATGAAGAAGGCAACTAAAAACCTGGAGGCAAGTCAGGAATTACAGAAAGCCTGGCATGACCAAAAGGCTGTACTGGTGGTGTACCAGCCAGGACAGAAGGTATGGGTGCTGGAGCCAGTGGCCCCAGCAGCTCTCCAAGATAACTGGAGTAGACCCCATACCATTTTGAAAAAGAAGGGAGAGGTCACCTATTTGGTGGACCTTGGCACTCCCAGAAGTCCCCAGAGGGTACTTCATGTCAATAGACTGAAAGCATATGAGGACAGGGCTGACATGGGCTTGCTCATGGCAACAGATGAGGGGCAGGAGGAAACGAGTGACCCTCTCCCAGACCTGCTCTCTCACAACAATGACAATGGGTCAGTTGATGGAGTAGCCTTGGCAGGCAGCCTCACTGACCAGCAGCAAGCAGACTGTAGACAAGTTCTTCAGTCTTACAGACATATGTTTTCTCTGACTTCAAGTCAGACCCCCTGGTGCACTCATGAAGTGGACACTTGGGACAGTCTGCCTGTCAAGAATAAAATCTACAGGCAACCTGACCATGTTAGGGACTGCATAAGGACAGAAGTCCAAAAGATGTTGGAATTAGGATTGATTGAGCCCTCAGAGAGCCCTTGGGCTAGCCCAGTAGTCCTTGTACCAAAACCTCACACCCAAGATGGTAAGAGAGAGATGAGGTTCTGTGTTGACTACAGGGGACTCAATGCAGTCACTAAGACTGATGCTCACCCAATTCCCAGAGCAGATGAGCTCATAGATAGATTGGCCTCAGCCAAGTATCTGAGCACATTTGATCTGACAGCTGGCTACTGGCAGATAAGGTTAGCTGAGTCTGCAAAAGCCAAAACTGCATTTTCTACCCCTGGTGGGCACTATCAATTTATTGTAATGCCCTTTGGTTTGAAAAATGCACCTGCCACTTTTCAAAGGTTGGTGAACCAAGTCCTCTCAGGCCTGGAAGACTTTAGTGTAGCATATCTAGATGATATTGCTGTCTTTGGCTCCACCTGGGAGGATCACCTGATCCACCTGAGGAAAGGTTTGGAAGCCCTGCAAAAGGCAGGACTCACTATCAAGGCTACTAAGTGCCAGATAGGGCAGAGTCAGGTTGTGTACCTGGGTCACCTTGTAGGTGGAGGCCAGGTTCAACCACTTCAGAGCAAAATCCAGACCATCATGGACTGGGTTGCTCCAACCACCCAGACTCAGGTCCGAGCTTTCTTGGGCCTGACTGGTTATTATAGAAGGTTTGTAAAGGGATATGGATCCATTGTGACCCCCTTGAATGACCTAACCTCTAAGAGGATGCCCAAGAAGGTTCAGTGGACTGTCAGCTGACAGAAAGCTTTTGATGACCTAAAACAGGCTATGTGCTCTGCTCCAGTGCTCCAAAGCCCCAACTCCTCCAAAGAATTCATAGTTCAAACTGATGCTTCTGAGGTGGGCGTAGGTGCTGTATTATCATAACTGAATAAAGAGGGCCAGGATCAACCAGTAGCTTTTATTAACAGAATGTTGACCCCCAGAGAGAAACGTTGGTAAGCTATAGAGAGGGAGGCCTTTGCTGTGGTCTGGGCCTTGAAAAAGCTGAGGCCATACTTGTTTGGCACTCACTTCATTGTTCAAACAGACCATAAGCCCCTCCTATGGCTAAAACAGATGAAGGGTGAAACCCCAAACTACTCAGGTGTTCCATTTCCCTACAGGGGATGGACTTTACAGTGGAACATAGACCTGGGAGCAACCATGTCAATGCAGATGGCCTCTCCAGATATTTAAACTTAGAACATGAAGACTCAACTGGTCAAGGTTAGTTTAATGTCCCTGCGTTTGGGGGGGGGGGGTTATGTAGGAGAGTGGCATCGACTGCATAGTTGCCCCCAACTTTTTGCTGATGTTTTGACTGTTTTATGACTCTAGCCAGGCTGTGGCCCTGCTATCCAGGACCCCAGCCTATCTGCTTATTCTCTAAAATGTGAGTACCCTAGGTACAACCCAATTGGATACTGAGGATACCCTGTCAGCCCTTGTAGATGGTACCCTAGGTACCCAGGGCATGGGTCCCTCAGAGGCCTACCAGGGCTGCAGCACTTATTGTGCCACCCTGGGACAGCCATACCAAATGACACCACCAGACCACTACTGTAGTCTGGGTAAGGTGGTGCTTGCACCCCCTTACAGGGATACAGGCACCCTGTATCCCACCTATGTACAACACATGTATTCTCATTGGTCACCCCTCAAACAGGCCTTGCTAATCCTACAAGGCAGGGTGCTGAGATATGTGTGAGGGGGGACCCCTACCTGAGTAGGGCCCCTCTGCAACCCTCGTAAAAATCATTGCTGGGTTGTTTGTAGTGTAGCCATACCATATACTCTTAACCGCATTATAAGTATATCGCGATAGCGTGCTAACTTGAGAATGGCTACACAGAACCATATCGTGTTTGGTGTCAAACATGTAGGAATCATACCCCCAGTCCAGCCATGGGCATGAGGGCATGATTCCCCCCTGCTAGAGGGGCGATATGGGAAAAACGGCAGAATTTAGACACCAATTTAAAAGTGCACACGTATCACAAAATGGATGCTACTCGCCACCCACAGGACTCTGGCTGCCTGTTGCTGGGCAAAACCCCAGCCTCGGTAGCTGGACAATAGGGATCCTGTTGCAGGGAGGTGCCGGCACCTTCCCAGACAAGCTATGTTTATTGGAACTGGGTGGGTGCACCATAGGATGCCTTTCAGAGTTGCACGTAGGCTGCTACAGCGCCTACATTCTGCATACACTGCCTGGAACCGGTTCTGGGGCATCCTGCCCCTCGCCCAGGCGGGAAACACACAAAGGGGAGAGGGTGTAGCCACCCTTTCCCGCCTCAACTCTCATTGGTGGGCTCTGATCTGGACCCTCCCCATATCTCCTGGATAAAGGTGAATACTGTGTCCCCAGAGGCTCAGATTAATCTTGGACTTCACAGACCTGACCTTCGATGAGCTGCTGCCCAGCTGACTGAAGAAATCTCCCTTGGGGTAAAGGAGTTACCCCCCTGCTTGGCAGGCACCTGAAACACTGCAAGTGACCCAGTTGGAACTTTGCTGCTCCTTCGGACATCGACAACTCCTCTCAACTTTGAGGTTGGTTTCCTAGCATCCCAGAGGCCAGTGAGCGTGCCCAGCAAGACTGAGCACTGTGGGCAGCATGGGTGCCGAGATCCCCAATACCCCAGGTCACCGGCCACCTCTTGCGTAGTACACGACCTTGACAAGTGGGGAAGTTGTGCTTTGGTCCAATATTGAGCCAACCTCTCAGCAGCAACTGTTCCAAAGATCCACACCCTAGCCCACTCCTGTGGCCCGTGGGCACCCTTTTACGCACTCCAAATTGCTGCCTCCCGCGGTCTCTTGTCTCTCGACTTTTGGGCCCTAGCGGAGGTCAATCTTTACTTTTAGGAGTTCTCCTGGTTGCTCCAGGCCTGCTCTACAGTCTTCAAGAAGGAGACCTTGCTCAGACCTCGTGGGTCTGCACCAGTAGCTGATTTGTTTATCTTGCATGGGTTACGGTTGCCAAGACTTAGTGGATCCAATCCGGACACTAACACCGCAGTGACCCTCAACCTTTGTGGGACAGTCTCCCTCCAGAAACTGGCCTTCCTTGAAGCCTCCCGGAGCCCGTGGCTGCAGATCCAAGCTACACCTTTTCCACTTGAAGCACCCGACATTGAAGGGCTCTTTTCCTTGAGCTCCCTGGTCACTGTGCCGTGACCCAGACTCTGTCCCCTCTCCTTTCAGGTTCTCCTCTACAAGATCTACAACTTCATTCTTCACAACGTTTTTGGCTAGCAGCAGTTTTGTACATTTTCCCATTGAAAATCAGCCCGCGACCCGACATCGAAAACGACCTATGCACCCGGCTTCCCTGGGGCAGGTAACAGTGGTACCTCGGTACTCTCGTGGTAGTGGGCTCCTCAAAAGCTTAACTCTAAGTTTTTAACTTTGGACTCCTGCTAGAAGTGTCTTTAATCTTTTAAAATCAACCCGCGACATTCTCCATAGGCTTTAATAGAGATCCCGATAGCAGCTATTACCACTGCACGCGCCTCCCGAAGGTCCCCTTCCTCATCACCCGGGGTGGATTCTCAAGGGCCAGCGACCCTAAATGCCCTAGGCATTGTCTGTAGAATTGTCGTGGTTCTTATACCACTTTTTTAATATATGGTTTGGTCCCCCTCTGGCGCCCTGTGATTCCAGTGCTATTTATTGTATCTATAACTGCTTGTTTGAATTGTAACTTTACCTCTAGCCTCATAAAGAGACTTATGGGATTATGTCTAGAATAAATCCATATATTTTATATATATACCTGAGTGGACTACTCTTTCATTTGATCATTCAAGAGGTTATCTATGGTAAAACAATAAGCTTAACACGCCTTCAAGACTTAGTCTGAAGGCTGCTCTCCACAGCTACCATTAGGATAGCTTTCTTTAAAGGTTGTCTTTTAACCTAACACCTTAAGAGTCGAATTGGACTGGTGCAAGGTGGCCACTAGAACAAGTTACCAGCATATGCCAGGCCAACTTCTCACATCCTGTTACTCCCCTTGCCTTTCTCTAGTGACCCATTCAGTACCATGTACTAATCCATTCACTGCGCCAAAACCCAAACACTTATAAATTCACCCAGGCACTCTCCTTGCAGTACTCTACTCATTCAGTCACTACCCAAGTACTCATGCACTGAGCCCGGCCTTAGCACATGGACTGATTCAAACTTCTATCCACTATGCATGCAGTCCTCTAACCAACTTCACACCTTCAATTCCCCAGTCAGTATCCATACACTCCAGCAAACACCCTGTCACACCCCTTGCACTCCTCCATTGACCCATTCAGCACCATGTACTAATCCATTCACTGCGCCAAAACCCAAACACTTATAAACTCACCCAGGCACTCTCCTTACAATATTCTAATCATTCAGTCAGTACCCAAATATTCATGCAGTGAGCCAGGCCTTAGCACATGGACTGCTTTCAAACCCCTATCCACTATGCATGCAGTCCTCTAACCACCACACACTTGTCTTTCACACCTTCAATTCCCCAGTCCGTATCCGTACACTCCAGCAAACACCCTGTTACTTCCCTTGCATTCCTCTAGTGACCCATTCAGTACCATGTACTAATCCATTCACTGTGCCAAAACCCAAACACTTATAAATTCACCCAGTCACTCTCCTTGCAGTACTCTAATCATTCAGGCACTACCCAAGTACTCATGCACTGAGCCCGGCCTTAGCACATGGACTGATTCAAACTCCTATCCACTATGCATGCAGTCCTCTAACCACCTGCACACTTGTCTTTCACACCTTCAATTCCCCAGTCAGTATCCATACACTCCAGCAAACACCCTCTCACACCCCTTGCACTCCTCCAGTGACCCATTCAGCACCATGTACTAATCCATTCACTGCGCCAAAACCCAAACACTTATAAATTCACCCAGGCACTCTCCTTGCAGTACTCTTATCATTCAGTAAGTATCCAAGTACTCATGCAGGGAACCAGGCCTTATCACATGGACTTCTTCAAACCCCTATCGACTATGCATGCAGTCGTCTAACCACCTAAACACTTGTCTTTCAAACCGTCAATGCCCCAGTCAGTATACATACACTCCAGCAAACACCCTGTCACTCCCCTTGCACTCCTACAGTGACCCATTCAGCACCATGTACTAATCCATTCACTGCGCCAAAACCCAAACACTTATAAACTCACCCAGGCACTCTCCTTACAATATTCTAATCATTCAGTCAGTACCCAAATATTCATGCAGTGAGCCAGGCCTTAGCACATGGACTGCTTTCAAACCCCTATCCACTATGCATGCAGTCCTCTAACCACCACACACTTGTCTTTCACACCTTCAATTCCCCAGTCCGTATCCGTACACTCCAGCAAACACCCTGTTACTTCCCTTGCATTCCTCTAGTGACCCATTCAGTACCATGTACTAATCCATTCACTGTGCCAAAACCCAAACACTTATAAATTCACCCAGTCACTCTCCTTGCAGTACTCTAATCATTCAGGCACTACCCAAGTACTCATGCACTGAGCCCGGCCTTAGCACATGGACTGATTCAAACTCCTATCCACTATGCATGCAGTCCTCTAACCACCTGCACACTTGTCTTTCACACCTTCAATTCCCCAGTCAGTATCCATACACTCCAGCAAACACCCTCTCACACCCCTTGCACTCCTCCAGTGACCCATTCAGCACCATGTACTAATCCATTCACTGCGCCAAAACCCAAACACTTATAAATTCACCCAGGCACTCTCCTTGCAGTACTCTTATCATTCAGTAAGTATCCAAGTACTCATGCAGGGAACCAGGCCTTATCACATGGACTTCTTCAAACCCCTATCGACTATGCATGCAGTCGTCTAACCACCTAAACACTTGTCTTTCAAACCGTCAATCCCCCAGTCAGTATACATACACTCCAGCAAACACCCTGTCACTCCCCTTGCACTCCTACAGTGACCCATTCAGCACCATGTACTAATCCATTCACTGCGCCAAAACCCAAACACTTATAAACTCACCCAGGCACTCTCCTTACAATATTCTAATCATTCAGTCAGTACCCAAATATTCATGCAGTGAGCCAGGCCTAAGCACATGGACTGCTTTCAAACCCCTATCCACTATGCATGCAGTCCTCTAACCACCACACACTTGTCTTTCACACCTTCAATTCCCCAGTCCGTATCCGTACACTCCAGCAAACACCCTGTTACTTCCCTTGCATTCCTCTAGTGACCCATTCAGTACCATGTACTAATCCATTCACTGTGCCAAAACCCAAACACTTATAAATTCACCCAGTCACTCTCCTTGCAGTACTCTAATCATTCAGGCACTACCCAAGTACTCATGCACTGAGCCCGGCCTTAGCACATGGACTGATTCAAACTCCTATCCACTATTCATGCAGTCCTCTAACCACCTGCACACTTGTCTTTCACACCTTCAATTCCCCAGTCAGTATCCATACACTCCAGCAAACACCCTCTCACACCCCTTGCACTCCTCCAGTGACCCATTCAGCACCATGTACTAATCCATTCACTGCGCCAAAACCCAAACACTTATAAATTCACCCAGGCACTCTCCTTGCAGTACTCTTATCATTCAGTAAGTATCCAAGTACTCATGCAGGGAACCAGGCCTTATCACATGGACTTCTTCAAACCCCTATCCACTATGCATGCAGTCCTCTAACCACCTAAACACTTGTCTTTCAAACCGTCAATCCCCCAGTCAGTATACATATACTCCAGCAAACACCCTGTCACTCCCCTTGCACTCCTACAGTGACCCATTCAGCACCATGTACTAATCCATTCACTGCGCCAAAACCCAAACACTTATAAATTCACCCAGGCACTCTCCTTGCAGTACTCTAATCATTCAGTCAGTAGCCAAGTACTCATGCAGCGAGCCAGGCCTTAGCACATGGACTGCTTCAAACCCCTATCCACTATGGATGCAGTCCTGTAACCACCTACACACTTGTCTTTCACACCTTCAATTCCCTAGTCAGTATCCGTACACTCCAGCAAACAGACTGTTACTCCCCTTGCACTCATCCAGTGACCCATTCAGCACCATGTACTAATCCATTCACTGCGTCAAACCCAACCACTTATAAATTCACCCAGGAACTCTCCTTGTAGTACTCTAAGCATTCAGTCAGTACCCAAGTACTTATGCACTAAGCACAAGGAGTGCTTCAAACCCCTATCCACTATGCATGCAGCCCTGTAACCACCTACACACTTGTCTTTCACACTTTCAATTGCCTAGTCAGTATCTATACAATCCAGCAAACACCCTGTCCCACCCCTTGCACTCCCAGTGACCTATTCAGCACCATGTACTAATCCATTCACTGCGCCAAAACCCAAACACTTATAAATTCACCCAGGCACACTCCTTGCAATACTCTAATCATTCAGTCAATAGCCAAGTACTTATGCAGTGAGCCAGGCCTTAGAACATGGACTGCTTCAAACCCCTATCAACATTGCATGCAGTCCTCTCAGCCACCTATGCACTTGTCTTTCACACCTTCAATTCCCCAGTCAGTATCCATACACTCCAGCAAACACCCAGTCACACCCCTTGCACTCCTCCAGTGACCCATTCAGCACCATGTACTTATCCGTCACTGCGCCAAAACCCAAACACTTATAAATTCACCCAGGCACTCTCCTTGCAGTACTCTAATCATTCAGTCACTACCCAAGTACTCATGCAGCGAGCCAGGCCTTAGCACATGGACTTCTTCAAACCCCTATCCACTATGCATGCAGTCCTCTAACCACCTACACACTTGTCTTTCAAACCGTCAATTCCCCAGTCAATATCCATACACTCCAGAAAACACCCTGTTACTCCCCTTGCATTCCTCTAGTGAGCCATTCAGTACAATGTACTAATCCATTCACTGCGCCAAAACCCAAACACTTATAAATTCACCCAGGCACTCTCCTTGCAGTACTCTAATCATTCAGTCACTACCCAAGTTCTCATGCACTGAGCCCGGCCTTAGCACATGGACTGATTCAAACTCCTATCCACTATGCATGCAGTCCTCTCACCACCTACACACTTGTCTTTCACACCTTCAATTCCCCAGTCAATCCACCCCAGGTTATGAAGAAGGGGACCCACGGGAGGCGCGTGCAGTGGAAATAGCTGCTATCGGGATCTCTATTAAAGCCTATGGAGAATGTCGCAATTTGATTTAAACAGATTAAAGTCACTTCTAGCAGCAGCACAAAGTTAAAACTTTAGAGTTAAGCTTTTGAAGAGCCCACTACCACAAGAGTACCGGGGTACCACTGTTACCTGCCCCAGGGAAGCCGGGTGCATAGGTCGTTTTCGATGTCGGGTCGTGGGCTGATTTTCAATGGAGAAATGTTCAAAAGTGCTGCTAGCCAAAAGCGTCGATGATGCCGTGAAGATTGAAGTTGTAGAACTTGTAGACAAGAACCTGAAAGCAGAGGGGACAGAGTCTGTGACAGTGACCAGGGAGCTCAAAGCAAAGAGCCCTTCAATGTCGGGTGCTTCAAGTGGAAAGAGGTGTAGCTTGGATCTGCAACCACGGGCTCCGGGAGGGTTCAAGGAAGGCCAGCTTTGGGAGGGCGACTGAACGACAATGAGTGAGGGTTGCTGCGGTGATAGTGTCCGGATTGGATCCACTAAGCCTTGGCAACTGCAACCCACACAAGATAAACAAATCAGCTACTGGTGCAGACCCACGAGGTCTGTGAGAAGTGTCCTTTGGAGAGACTGTAGAGCAGGCCTGGAGCAATCAGAGGAACTCTTAGTTGTCGAGATTGTCTTTAGCTCGGGACCACAAGTCGAGAGACAAGGGACCGCGAATGGCAGCAAAATGGAGTGCGTAAAAGGGAGCCCACCGGCCACCGGAGGGGGTTAGGGTGCTGATCTTTGGCACGGATGCTGCTTCGTGGTTGGCTTATTAATGGGCCAAAGCACAACTTCCCCACTGGTCAGGGTCGTTTGCTACGCAAGAGGTGGCCGGTGTCCTGGGTTATTGGGAATCTCGGCACCCACGTTGTCCACGGTACACAGGGTTACTGTGCACACTCACTGACCTCTGGGATGCTTAGGAAACCCACCTCAAGGGTGCTGGAAGTCGACAAAGTTCATGAGAGCAGCGAAGTTCCAACTGGGTCACTTGCAGTGTTTCCGGTGCCTGCCAAGCAGGGGGATAACTCCTTTATCCGAAGGGAGATTTCATCAGTCAGCTGGGCAGCAGCTCGTCGAAGGTCAAGTCTGTAAAGTCCAAGATTAATCTGAGGCTCTGGGGCCACGTTATTCACCTTTATCCCCAAGATTAGGGAAGTGTCCAGAGTAGTGTCCACCAAGGAGTGGTGAGGCGGGAAAGGGTGGCTACACCCTCTCCCCTTTGTGTGTTTCCCGCCTGGGCGAGGGGCAGGATGCCCCTGAACCGGTTCCAAGCGGTGTATGCAGAATGAAGGCACTGCAGCTGCCTACGTGCAACTCTGAAAGGACATTTGGTGCACCCACCCTGTTCCAATCCACATATCCTGTCTGGGGAGATGCTAGCACCTCCCTGCCACAGGAGCCCTATTGTCCAGCTGGCGAGGCTTTGGTTTTCCCCAGCAACAGCCAGCCAGAGTCGTGTGGGTGGCGGGTAGTAGCCATTTTGTACTTGTGCACTTTTAAATTGGTGTCCGAATTCTGCCGCTTTTCCCATATCGCCCCTCTAGCAGGGGGGAATCGTGCCCTCATGCCCATGGCTGGACTGGGGGTAGGATTCCTACATGTTTGACACCAAACACAATATGGTTCTGTGTAGCCATTCTCAAGTTATCACGCTATCGCGATAGACTTATAATGCGGTTAAGAGTTTATGGTATGGCTACACTACAAACAACCCAGCAATGATTTTACAAAGGTTGCAGAGAGGCCCTACTCAGGTAGGGGTCCCCCCTCACACATATCTCAGCACCCTGCCCTGTAGGATTAGCAAGGCCTGCTATAGGGGTGACCTATGAGAGTACATGTGTTGTAATGTGGTGGGATATAGGGTACCTACATCCCTGTAAGGGGTGCTAGCACCACCTTACCCAGACTACAGTAGTGGTCTGGTGGTGTCAGTTTGTATGGCTGTCCCAGGGTGGCACAATAAGTGCTGCAGCCCTAGTAGGCCTACTGAGGGACCCATGCCCTGGGTACCTAGGGTACCATCTACAAGGGACTGTCAGGGCACCCTCAGCATCCAATTGGTTTGTACCTAGGGTACTCACATCGTTTAACAGAGGAAGTAGATAGGCTGGGGTCGTGGATAGCAGGGCTAGAGCCTGGCTAAACTCATAAAACAGTCAAAACATCAGCAAAAAGTTGGGGGCAACTATGCAGTCGATGCCACTCCCCTACACGACCTATGCACCCGGCTTCCCTGGGGCAGGTAACAGTGGTACCTCTGTGCTCCCGTGGTAGTGGGCTCCTCAAAAGCTTAACTCTAAGTTTTTAACTTTGAACTCCTGCTAGAAGTGTCTTTAATCTGTTTAAATCAAACCACAACATTCGCCATCGGCTTTAATAGAGATCCCGATAGCAGCTATTTCCACTGCACGCGCCTCCCATGGGTCCCCTTCCTCATAACCTGGGGTGGATTCTTAAGGGGCCAGCGATCCTAAATGCCCTAGGCATTGTCTGTAGAATTGTCGTGGTTCTTATACCACTTTTTTAATATGTGGTTTGGTCCCCCCCTGGGGCCCTATGATTCCAGTTCTATTTATTGTATCTATCAATGATTGTTTGAATTGTAACTTTGCCTCAGCCTCATAAAGAGACTTGTGGGATTCCATCTAGAATAAATACATATATTTTATATATATACCTGTGTGGACTACTCTTTCATTTGGTCATTCAAGAGGTTATCTATGGTAAAACAATAAGCTTAACACTCCTTCAAGACTTAGCCTGAAGGCTGCTCTCCACAGCTAGGATAGCTTTCTTTAAAGATTGTCTTAAACCTATCATCAATAAGAGTCGAATTGGACTGGTGCAAGGTGTCCCCTATAACTAGGAGACAGTTTATGCCAGGCCAACTTCTCACACTTATAAATTCACCCAGGCACTCTCCTTGCAGTACTCTAATCATTCAGTCACTACCAAAGTACTCATGTACTGAGCCCGGCCTTAGCACATGGACTGATTCAAACTCCTATCCACTATGCATGCAGTCCTCTAACCACCTACACACTTGTATTTCACACCTTCAATTCCCCAGTCAGTATCCATACACTCCAGCAAACACCCTGTCACACCCCTTGCACTCCTCCATTAACCCATTCAGCACAATGTACTAATCCATTCACTGCGCTAAAACCCAAACACTTATAAATTCACCCAGGCACTCTCCTTGCAGTACTCTAATCATTCAGTCAGTATCCAAGTACTCATGCAGCGAGCCAGGCCTTAGCACATGGACTTCTTCAAACCCCTATCCACTATGCATGCAGTCGTCTAACCACCTACACACTTGTCTTTCAAACCGTCAATTCCCCAGTCAGTATATATACACTCCAGCAAACACACTTTCAATCCCCTTGCACTCCTCCAGTGACCCATTCAGCACCATGTACTAATCCATTCACTGCGCCAAAACCCAAACACTTATAAATTCACCCAGGCACTCTCCTTGCAGTACTCTAATCATTCAGCCAGTACCCAAATATTCATGCAGTGAGCCAGGCCTTAGCACATGGACTGCTTTCAAACCCCTATCCACTATGCTTGCAGTCCTCTAACCACCTACACACTTGTCTTTCACACCTTCAATTCCTCAGTCAGTATCCATACACTCCAGCAAACACACTGTCACTCCCCTTGCATTCCTCTAGTGACCCATTTATTACCATGTACTAATCCATTCACTGTGCCAAAACCCAAATACTTATAAATTCAGCCAGGCACTCTCCTTGCAGTACTCTAATCATTCAGTCAGTATCCAAGTACTCATGCAGCGAGCCAGGCCTTAGCACATGGACTTCTTCAAACCCCTATCCACTATGCATGCAGTCGTCTAACCACCTACACACTTGTCTTTCAAACCCTCAATTCCCCAGTCAGTATATATACACTCCAGCAAACACACTTTCACTCCCCTTGCACTCCTCCAGTGACCCATTCAGCACCATGTACTAATCCATTCACTGCGCAAAAACCCAAACACTTGTAAATTCACCCAGACACTCTCCTTGCAGTACTCTAATCATTCAGTCAGTATCCAAGTACTCATGCAGCGAGCCAGGCCTTAGCACATGGACTTCTTCAACCCCCTATCCACTATGCATGCAGTCCTCTAACCACCTACACACTTGTCTTTCACACCTTCAATTACCCAGTCAGTATCCATACACTCCAGCAAACACCCTGTTACTCCCCTTGCATTCCTCCAGTGACCAATTAAGCACCAAGTACTAATCCATTCACTGCACCAAACCCCAAACACTTATAAAATCACCCAGGCACTCTCCTTGCAGTACTCTAATCATTCAGTCAGTATCTAAGTACTCATGCAGCGAGCCAGGCCTTAGCACATGGACTTCTTCAAACCCCTATCCATTATGCATGCAGTCGTCTAACCACCTACACACTTGTCTTTCAAACCGTCAATTCCCCAGTCAGTATACATACACTCCAGCAAACACCCTGTCACACCCCTTGCACTCCTCCAGTGACCCATTCAGCACAATGTACTAATCCATTCACTGCGCCAAAACCCAAACACTTATAAATTCACCCAGGCACTCTCCTTGCAGTACTCTAATCATTCAGTCAGTATCCAAGTACTCATGCAGCGAGCCAGGCCTTATCACATGGACTTCTTCAACCCCCTATCCACTATGCATGCAGTCGTCTAACCACCTACACACTTGTCTTTCAAACAGTCAATTCCCCAGTCAGTATATATACACTCCAGCAAACACACTTTCACTCCCCTTGCACTCCTCCAGTGACCCATTCGGCACCATGTACTAATCGATTCACTGCGCCAAAACCCAAACACTTATAAATTCACCCAGGCACTCTCCTTGCAGTACTCTAATCATTCAGTCAGTACCCAAATATTCATGCAGTGAGCCAGGCCTTGGGCACATGGACTGCTTTCAAACCCCTATCCACTATGCATGCAGTCCTCTAACCACCTACACACTTGTCTTTCACACCTTCAATTCCCCAGTCAGTATCCATACACTCCAGCAAACACCCTGTCACACCCCTTGTACTCGCCCAGGGACCAATTCAGCACCATGTACTAATCCATTCACTGCACCAAAACCCAAACACTTATAAATTCACCCAGGCACTCTCCTTGCAGTACTCTAATCATTCAGTCACTACCCAAGTACTCATGCACTGAGCCTGGCCTTAGCACATGGACTGATTCAAACTCCTATCCACTATGCATGCAGTCCTCTAACCACCTACACACTTGTCTTATACACCTTCAATTCCCCAGTCAGTATCCATGCACTCCAGCAAACACCCTGTTACTCCCCTTGCATTCCTCTAGTGACCCATTCAGTACCATGTACTAATCCATTCACTGCGCCAATACCCAAACACTTATAAATTCACCCAGGCACTCTCCTTGCAGTACTCTAATCATTCAGTCACTACCCAAGTACTCACGTACTGAGCCCAGTCTTAGCTCATGGACTGATTCAAACTCCTATCCACTATGAATGCAGTCCTCTAACCACCTACACACTTGTCTTTCACACCTTCAATTCCCCAGTCAGTATCCATACACTCCAGCAAACACCCTGTCACACCCCTTGCACTCCTCCAGTGACCCATTCAGCACCATGTACTAATCCATTCTCTGCGCCCAAACACTTATAAACTCACCCAGGCACTCTCCTTGCAGTACTCTAATCATTCAGTCAGTATCCAAGTACTCATGCAGCGAGCCAGGCCTTAGCACATGGACTTCTTCAACCCCCTATCCACTATGTATGCAGTCCTCTAACCACCTACACACTTGTCTTTCAAATTGTCAATTCCCCAGTCGGTATACATACACTCCAGCAAACACCCTGTCACTACCCTTGCACTGCTACAGTGACCCATTCAGCAAAGTGTACTAATCCATTCACTGCGCCAAATACCAAACACTTATAAATTCACCCAGGCACTCTCCTTGCAGTACTCTAATTATTCAGTCACTACCCAAGTACTCATGCACTGAGCCCGGCCTTAGCACATGGACTGATTCAAACTCCTATCCACTATGCATGCAGTCCTCTAACCACCCACACACTTGTCTTTCACACATTCAATTCCCCAGTCAGTATCCATACACTCCACTAAACACCCTGTCACACCCCTTGCACTCCTCCAGCAACCCATTCAGCACAATGTACTAATCCATTCACTGCGCCAAAACCCAAACACTTATAAATTTACCCAGGCACTCTCCTTGCAGTACTCTAATCATGCAGTCAGTATCTAAGTACTCATGCAGAGAGCCAGGCCTTAGCACATGGACTTCTTCAAACGCCTATCCACTATGCATGCAGTCGTCTAACCACCTACACACTTGTCTTTCAAACCTTCAATTCCCCAGTCAGTATACATACACTCCAGCAAACACCCTGTCACTCCCCTTGCACTCCTACAGTGACCCATTCAGCAAAGTGTACTAATCCATTCACTGCGGCAAAACGCAAACACTTATAAATTCACCCAGGCACTCTCCTTGCAGTACTCTAATCATTCAGTCAGTATCCAAGTACTCATGCAGCGAGCCAGGCCTTAGCACATGGACTTCTTCAACCCCCTATCCACTATGCATGCAGTCGTCTAACCACCTACACACTTGTCTTTCAAACCGTCAATTCCCCAGTCAGTATATATACACTCCAGCAAACACACTTTCACTCCCCTTGCACTCCTCCAGTGACCCATTCGGCACCATGTACTAATCGATTCAGTGCGCCAAAACCCAAACACTTATAAATTCACCCAGGCACTCTCCTTGCAGGACTCTAATCATTCAGTCAGTACCCAAATATTCATGCAGTGAGCCAGGCCTTGGGCACATGGACTGCTTTCAAACCCCTATCCACTATGCATGCAGTCCTCTAACCACCTACACACTTGTCTTTCACACCTTCAATTCCCCAGTCAGTATCCACACACTCCAGCAAACACCCTGTCACACCCCTTGCACTCCTCCAGTGACCCATTCAGCACAATGTACTAATCCATTCACTGCGCCAAAACCCAAACACTTATAAAATCACCCAGGCACTCTCCTTGCAGTACTCTAATCATACAGTCAGTATCCAAGTACTCATGCAGCGAGCCAGGCCTTAGCACATGGACTTCTTCAACCCCCTATCCACTATGCATGCAGTCGTCTAACCACCTACACACTTTTCTTTCAAACCGTCAATTCCCCAGTCAGTATATATACACTCCAGCAAACACACTTTCACTCCCCTTGCACTCCTCCAGTGACCCATTCGGCACCATGTACTAATTGATTCACTGCGCCAAAACCCAAACACTTATAAATTCACCCAGGCACTCTCCTTGCAGTACTCTAATCATTCAGTCAATACCCAAATATTCATGCAGTGAGCCAGGCCTTGGGCACATGGACTGCTTCCAAACCTCTATCCACTATGCATGCAGTCCTCTAACCACCTACACACTTGTCTTTCACACCTTCAATTCCCCAGTCAGTGTCCATACACTCCAGCAAACACCCTGTCACACCCCTTGCACTCCTCCAGGGACCAATTCAGCACCATGTACTAATCCATTCACTGCACCAAAACCCAAACACTTATAAATTCACCCAGGCACTCTCCTTGCAGTACTCTAATCATTCAGTCACTACCCAAGTACTCATGCACTGAGCCCGGCCTTAGCACATGGACTGATTCAAACTCCTATCCACTATGCATGCAGTCCTCTAACCACCTACACACTTGTCTTTCACACCTTCAATTCCCCAGTCAGTATCCATGCACTCCAGCAAACACCCTGTTACTCCCCTTGCATTCCTCTAGTGACCCATTCAGTACCATGTACTAATCCATTCACTGCTCCAATACCCAAACACTTATAAATTCACCCAGGCACTCTCCTTGCAGTACTCTAATCATTCAGTCACTACCCAAGTACTCATGTACTGAGCCCAGTCTTAGCTCATGGACTGATTCAAACTCCTATCCACTATGCATGCAGTCCTCTAACCACCTACACACTTGTCTTTCACACCTTCAATTCCCCAGTCAGTATCCATACACTCCAGCAAACACCCTGTCACACCCCTTGCACTCCTCCAGTGACCCATTCAGCACCATGTACTAATCCATTCTCTGCGCCCAAACACTTATAAACTCACCCAGGCACTCTCCTTGCAGTACTCTAATCATTCAGTCAGTATCCAAGTACTCATGCAGCGAGCCAGGCCTTAGCACATGGACTTCTTCAACCCCCTATCCACTATGTATGCAGTCCTCTAACCACCTACACACTTGTCTTTCAAATTGTCAATTCCCCAGTCGGTATACATACACTCCAGCAAACACCCTGTCACTACCCTTGCACTGCTACAGTGACCCATTCAGCAAAGTGTACTAATCCATTCACTGCGCCAAATACCAAACACTTATAAATTCACCCAGGCACTCTCCTTGCAGTACTCTAATTATTCAGTCACTACCCAAGTACTCATGCACTGAGCCCGGCCTTAGCACATGGACTGATTCAAACTCCTATCCACTATGCATGCAGTCCTCTAACCACCCACACACTTGTCTTTCACACATTCAATTCCCCAGTCAGTATCCATACACTCCACTAAACACCCTGTCACACCCCTTGCACTCCTCCAGCAACCCATTCAGCACAATGTACTAATCCATTCACTGCGCCAAAACCCAAACACTTATAAATTTACCCAGGCACTCTCCTTGCAGTACTCTAATCATGCAGTCAGTATCTAAGTACTCATGCAGAGAGCCAGGCCTTAGCACATGGACTTCTTCAAACGCCTATCCACTATGCATGCAGTCGTCTAACCACCTACACACTTGTCTTTCAAACCTTCAATTCCCCAGTCAGTATACATACACTCCAGCAAACACCCTGTCACTCCCCTTGCACTCCTACAGTGACCCATTCAGCAAAGTGTACTAATCCATTCACTGCGGCAAAACGCAAACACTTATAAATTCACCCAGGCACTCTCCTTGCAGTACTCTAATCATTCAGTCAGTATCCAAGTACTCATGCAGCGAGCCAGGCCTTAGCACATGGACTTCTTCAACCCCCTATCCACTATGCATGCAGTCGTCTAACCACCTACACACTTGTCTTTCAAACCGTCAATTCCCCAGTCAGTATATATACACTCCAGCAAACACACTTTCACTCCCCTTGCACTCCTCCAGTGACCCATTCGGCACCATGTACTAATCGATTCAGTGCGCCAAAACCCAAACACTTATAAATTCACCCAGGCACTCTCCTTGCAGTACTCTAATCATTCAGTCAGTACCCAAATATTCATGCAGTGAGCCAGGCCTTGGGCACATGGACTGCTTTCAAACCCCTATCCACTATGCATGCAGTCCTCTAACCACCTACACACTTGTCTTTCACACCTTCAATTCCCCAGTCAGTATCCACACACTCCAGCAAACACCCTGTCACACCCCTTGCACTCCTCCAGTGACCCATTCAGCACAATGTACTAATCCATTCACTGCGCCAAAACCCAAACACTTATAAAATCACCCAGGCACTCTCCTTGCAGTACTCTAATCATACAGTCAGTATCCAAGTACTCATGCAGCGAGCCAGGCCTTAGCACATGGACTTCTTCAACCCCCTATCCACTATGCATGCAGTCGTCTAACCACCTACACACTTTTCTTTCAAACCGTCAATTCCCCAGTCAGTATATATACACTCCAGCAAACACACTTTCACTCCCCTTGCACTCCTCCAGTGACCCATTCGGCACCATGTACTAATTGATTCACTGCGCCAAAACCCAAACACTTATAAATTCACCCAGGCACTCTCCTTGCAGTACTCTAATCATTCAGTCAATACCCAAATATTCATGCAGTGAGCCAGGCCTTGGGCACATGGACTGCTTCCAAACCTCTATCCACTATGCATGCAGTCCTCTAACCACCTACACACTTGTCTTTCACACCTTCAATTCCCCAGTCAGTGTCCATACACTCCAGCAAACACCCTGTCACACCCCTTGCACTCCTCCAGGGACCAATTCAGCACCATGTACTAATCCATTCACTGCACCAAAACCCAAACACTTATAAATTCACCCAGGCACTCTCCTTGCAGTACTCTAATCATTCAGTCACTACCCAAGTACTCATGCACTGAGCCCGGCCTTAGCACATGGACTGATTCAAACTCCTATCCACTATGCATGCAGTCCTCTAACCACCTACACACTTGTCTTTCACACCTTCAATTCCCCAGTCAGTATCCATGCACTCCAGCAAACACCCTGTTACTCCCCTTGCATTCCTCTAGTGACCCATTCAGTACCATGTACTAATCCATTCACTGCTCCAATACCCAAACACTTATAAATTCACCCAGGCACTCTCCTTGCAGTACTCTAATCATTCAGTCACTACCCAAGTACTCATGTACTGAGCCCAGTCTTAGCTCATGGACTGATTCAAACTCCTATCCACTATGCATGCAGTCCTCTAACCACCTACACACTTGTCTTTCACACCTTCAATTCCCCAGTCAGTATCCATACACTCCAGCAAACACCCTGTCACACCCCTTGCACTCCTCCAGCGACCCATTCAGCACAATGTACTAATCCATTCACTGCGCCAAAACCCAAACACTTATAAGTTTACCCAGGCACTCTCCTTGCAGTACTCTAATCATGCAGTCAGTATCCAAGTACTCATGCAGCGAGCCAGGCCTTAGCACATGGACTTCTACAACCCCCTATCCACTATGCATGCAGTCGTCTAACCACCTACACACTTGTCTTTCAAACCGTCAATTCCCCAGTCAGTATATATACACTCCAGCAAACACCCTGTCACTCCCCTTGCACTCCTACAGTGACCCATTCAGCAAAGTGTACTAATCCATTCACTGTGGCAAAACCCAAACACTTATAAATTCACCCAGGCACTCTCCTTGCAGTACTCTAATCATTCAGTCAGTATCCAAGTACTCATGCAGCGAGCCAGGCCTTAGCACATGGACTTCTTCAACCCCCTATCCACTATGCATGCAGTCGTCTAACCACCTACACACTTGTCTTTCAAACCGTCAATTCCCCAGTCAGTATATATACACTCCAGCAAACACACTTTCACTCCCCTTGCACTCCTCCAGTGACCTATTCGGCACCATGTACTAATCGATTCAGTGCGCCAAAACCCAAACACTTATAAATTCACCCAGGCACTCTCCTTGCAGTACTCTAATCATTCAGTCAGTACCCAAATATTCATGCAGTGAGCCAGGCCTTGGGCACATGGACTGCTTTCAAACCCCATATCCACTATGCATGCAGTCCTCTAACCACCTACACACTTGTCTTTCACACCTTCAATTCCCCAGTCAGTATCCACACACTCCAGCAAACACCCTGTCACACCCCTTGCACTCCTCCAGTGACCCATTCAGCACAATGTACTAATCCATTCACTGCGCCAAAACCCAAACACTTATAAAATCACCCAGGCACTCTCCTTGCAGTACTCTAATCATACAGTCAGTATCCAAGTACTCATGCAGCGAGCCAGGCCTTAGCACATGGACTTCTTCAACCCCCTATCCACTATGCATGCAGTCGTCTAACCACCTACACACTTTTCTTTCAAACCGTCAATTCCCCAGTCAGTATATATACACTCCAGCAAACACACTTTCACTCCCCTTGCACTCCTCCAGTGACCCATTCGGCACCATGTACTAATCGATTCACTGCGCCAAAACCCAAACACTTATAAATTCACAAAGGCACTCTCCTTGCAGTACTCTAATCATTCAGTCAATACCCAAATATTCATGCAGTGAGCCAGGCCTTGGGCACATGGACTGCTTTCAAACCCCTATCCACTATGCATGCAGTCCTCTAACCACCTACACACTTGTCTTTCACACCTTCAATTCCCCAGTCAGTGTCCATACACTCCAGCAAACACCCTGTCACACCCCTTGCACTCCTCCAGGGACCAATTCAGCACCATGTACTAATCCATTCACTGCACCAAAACCCAAACACTTATAAATTCACCCAGGCACTCTCCTTGCAGTACTCTAATCATTCAGTCACTACCCAAGTACTCATGCACTGAGCCCGGCCTTAGCACATGGACTGATTCAAACTCCTATCCACTATGCATGCAGTCCTCTAACCACCTACACACTTGTCTTTCACACCTTCAATTCCCCAGTCAGTATCCATGCACTCCAGCAAACACCCTGTTACTCCCCTTGCATTCCTCTAGTGACCCATTCAGTACCATGTACTAATCCATTCACTGCGCCAATACCCAAACACTTATAAATTCACCCAGGCACTCTCCTTGCAGTACTCTAATCATTCAGTCACTACCCAAGTACTCATGTACTGAGCCCAGTCTTAGCACATGGACTGATTCAAACTCCTATCCACTATGCATGCAGTCCTCTAACCACCTACACACTTGTCTTTCACACCTTCAATTCCCCAGTCAGTATCCATACACTCCAGCAAACACCCTGTCACACCCCTTGCACTCCTCCAGCGACCCATTCAGCACAATGTACTAATCCATTCACTGCGCCAAAACCCAAACACTTATAAATTTACCCAGGCACTCTCCTTGCAGTACTCTAATCATGCAGTCAGTATCCAAGTACTCATGCAGCGAGCCAGGCCTTAGCACATGGACTTCTTCAACCCCCTATCCACTATGCATGCAGTCGTCTAACCACCTACACACTTGTCTTTCAAACCGTCAATTCCCCAGTCAGTATATATACACTCCAGCAAACACCCTGTCACTCCCCTTGCACTCCTACAGTGACCCATTCAGCAAAGTGTACTAATCCATTCACTGTGGCAAAACCCAAACACTTATAAATTCACCCAGGCACTCTCCTTGCAGTACTCTAATCATTCAGTCAGTATCCAAGTACTCATGCAGCGAGCCAGGCCTTAGCACATGGACTTCTTCAACCCCCTATCCACTATGCATGCAGTCGTCTAACCACCTACACACTTGTCTTTCAAACCGTCAATTCCCCAGTCAGTATATATACACTCCAGCAAACACACTTTCACTCCCCTTGCACTCCTCCAGTGACCTATTCGGCACCATGTACTAATCGATTCAGTGCGCCAAAACCCAAACACTTATAAATTCACCCAGGCACTCTCCTTGCAGTACTCTAATCATTCAGTCAGTACCCAAATATTCATGCAGTGAGCCAGGCCTTGGGCACATGGACTGCTTTCAAACCCCATATCCACTATGCATGCAGTCCTCTAACCACCTACACACTTGTCTTTCACACCTTCAATTCCCCAGTCAGTATCCACACACTCCAGCAAACACCCTGTCACACCCCTTGCACTCCTCCAGTGACCCATTCAGCACAATGTACTAATCCATTCACTGCGCCAAAACCCAAACACTTATACAATCACCCAGGCACTCTCCTTGCAGTACTCTAATCATACAGTCAGTATCCAAGTACTCATGCAGCAAGCCAGGCCTTAGCACATGGACTTCTTCAACCCCCTATCCACTATGCATGCAGTCGTCTAACCACCTACACACTTTTCTTTCAAACCGTCAATTCCCCAGTCAGTATATATACACTCCAGCAAACACACTTTCACTCCCCTTGCACTCCTCCAGTGACCCATTAGGCACCATGTACTAATCGATTCACTGCGCCAAAACCCAAACACTTATAAATTCACCCAGGCACTCTCCTTGCAGTACTCTAATCATTCAGTCAATACCCAAATATTCATGCAGTGAGCCAGGCCTTGGGCACATGGACTGCTTTCAAACCCCTATCCACTATGCATGCAGTCCTCTAACCACCTACACACTTGTCTTTCACACCTTCAATTCCCCAGTCAGTGTCCATACACTCCAGCAAACACCCTGTCACACCCCTTGCACTCCTCCAGGGACTAATTCAGCACCATGTACTAATCCATTCACTGCACCAAAACCCAAACACTTATAAATTCACCCAGGCACTCTCCTTGCAGTACTCTAATCATTCAGTCACTACCCAAGTACTCATGCACTGAGCCCGGCCTTAGCACATGGACTGATTCAAACTCCTATCCACTATGCATGCAGTCCTCTAACCACCTACACACTTGTCTTTCACACCTTCAATTCCCCAGTCAGTATCCATGCACTCCAGCAAACACCCTGTTACTCCCCTTGCATTCCTCTAGTGACCCATTCAGTACCATGTACTAATCCATTCACTGCGCCAATACCCAAACACTTATAAATTCACCCAGGCACTCTCCTTGCAGTACTCTAATCATTCAGTCACTACCCAAGTACTCATGTACTGAGCCCAGTCTTAGCACATGGACTGATTCAAACTCCTATCCACTATGCATGCAGTCCTCTAACCACCTACACACTTGTCTTTCACACCTTCAATTCCCCAGTCAGTATCCATACACTCCAGCAAACACCCTGTCACACCCCTTGCACTCCTCCAGTGACCCATTCAGCACCATGTACTAATCCATTCTCTGCGCCCAAACACTTATAAACTCACCCAGGCACTCTCCTTGCAGTACTCTAATCATTCAGTCAGTACCCTAATATTCATGCAGTGAGCCAGGCCTTGGGCACATGGACTGCTTTCAAACCCCTATCCACTATGCATGCAGTCCTCTAACCACCTTCACACTTGTCTTTCACACCTTCAATTCCCCAGTCAGTATCCATACACTCCAGCAAACACCCTGTCACACCCCTTGCCCTCCTCCAGTGACCAATTCAGCACCATGTACTAATCCATTCACTGCGCCAAAACCCAAACACTTATAAAATCACACAGGCACTCTCCTTGCAGTACTCTAATCATTCAGTCAGTATCTAAGTACTCATGCAGCGAGCCAGGCCTTAGCACATGGACTTCTTCAACCCCCTATCCACTATGCATGCAGTCGTCTAACCACCTACACACTTGTCTTTCAAACCGTTAATTCCCCAGTCGGTATACATACACTCCAGCAAACACCCTGTCACTACCCTTGCACTCCTACAGTGACCCATTCAGCAAAGTGTACTAATCCATTCACTGCGCCAAATACCAAACACTTATAAATTCACCCAGGCACTCTCCTTGCAGTACTCTAATCATTCAGTTACTACCCAAGTACTCATGCACTGAGCCCGGCCTTAGCACATGGACTGATTCAAACTCTTATCCACTATGCATGCAGTCCTCTAACCTCCCACACACTTGTCTTTCACACATTCAATTCCCCAGTCAGTATCCATACACTCCACCAAACACCCTGTCACACCCCTTGCACTCCTCCAGTGACCCATTCAGCACAATGTACTAATCCATTCACTGCGCCAAAACCCAAACACTTATAAATTCACCCAGGCACTCTCCTTGCAGTACTCTAATCATTCAGTCAGTATCCAAGTACTCATGCAGAAAGCCAGGCCTTAGCACATGGACTTCTTCAACCCCCTATCCACTATGCATGCAGTCGTCTAACCACCTACACACTTGTCTTTCAAACCGTCAATTCCCCAGTCAGTATATATACAATCCAGCAAACACACTTTCACTCCCCTTGCACTCCTCCAGTGACCCATTCGGCACCATGTACTAATCGATTCAGTGCGCCAAAACCCAAACACTTATAAATTCACCCAGGCACTCTCCTTGCAGTACTCTAATCATTCAGTCAGTACCCAAATATTCATGCAGTGAGCCAGGCCTTGGGCACATGGACTGCTTTCAAACCCCTATCCACTATGCATGCAGTCCTCTAACCACCTACACACTTGTCTTTCACACCTTCAATTCCCCAGTCAGTATCCACACACTCCAGCAAACACCCTGTCACACCCCTTGCACTCCTCCAGTGACCCATTCAGCACAATGTACTAATCCATTCACTGCGCCAAAACCCAAACACTTATAAAATCACCCAGGCACTCTCCTTGCAGTACTCTAATCATTCAGTCACTACCCAAGTACTCATGCACTGAGCCCGGCCTTAGCACATGGACTGCTTTCAAACCCCTATCCACTATGCATGCAGTCCTCTAACCACCTACACACTTGTCTTTCACACCTTCAATTCCCCAGTCAGTATCTATACACTCCAGCAAACACCCTGTTAATCCCCTTGCATTCCTCTAGTGACCCATTCAGTACCATGTACTAATCCATTCACTGCGCCAATACCCAAACACTTATAAATTCACCAAGGCACTCTCCTTGCAGTACTCTAATCATTCAGTCAATACCCAAGTACTCATGTACTGAGCCCAGTCTTAGCTCATGGACTGATTCAAACCCCTATCCACTATGCATGCAGTCGTCTAACCACCTACACACTTGTCTTTCAAACCGTCAATTCCCCAGTCAGTATATATACACTCCAGCAAACACACTTTCACTCCTCTTGAACTCCTCCAGTGACCCATTCGGCACCATGTACTAATCGATTCACTGCGCCAAAACCCAAACACTTATAAATTCACCCAGGCACTCTCCTTGCAGTACTCTAATCATTCAGTCAGTACCCAAATATTCATGCAGTGAGCCCGGCCTTGGGCACATGGACTGCTTCAAACGCCTATCCACTATGCATGCTGTCCTCTAACCACCTACATACTTGTCTTTCACACCTTCAATTCCCCAGTCAGTATCCATATACTCCAGCAAACACCCTATCACTCCCTCTGCACTCCTACAGTGAACCATTCAGTACCATGTACTAATCCATTCACTGCGCCAAAACCCAAAGACTTATAAATTCACCCAGGCACTCTCCTTGCAGTACTCTAATCATTCAGTTAGTATCCAAGTACTCATGCAGCGAGCCAGGAGTTAGCACATGGACTGCTTAAAATGCCTTTCCACTATGCATGCAGTCCTCTAACCACCTACACACTTGTCTTTCTCACCTTCAATTCCCTAGTCAGAATCCATACACTCCAGCAAACACCCTGTCACTCCCCTTGTACTCCTCCAGTGACCCATTCAGCACCATGTACTAATCCATTCACTGCGCCAAAACCCAACCACTTATAAATTCACCCAGGCACTCTCCTTGCAGTACTCTAATCATTCAGTCAGTACCTAAGTACTTATGAAGTGATCCAGGCCTTAGCACATGAAGGGCTTCAAACCCCTATCCACTATGCATGCAGTCCTGTTACCACCTACACACTTGTCTTTCACACCTTCAATTGCCTAGTCAGTATCCATGCACACCAGGAAACACCCTGTCACACCCCTTGCACTCCTCCAGTGACCCATTCAGCACCATGTAATAATCCATTCACTGCGCAAATACCCAAACACTTATAAATTCACCCAGGCACTCTCCTTGCAGTACTCTAAGCATTCAGTCATTACCCAAGTACTTATGCAGTGAGCCAGGCCTTAGGACATGGACTGCTTCAAACGCCTATGCACTATGCATGCAGTCCTCTAACCACCTACACGCTTGTCATTCACACGTTCAATTCCCCAGTCAGTATCCATACACTTCCTGGAAACACGCTGTCACTCCTCTTGCACTCCTCTAGTGACCCATTCAGCCCCATATACTAATCCATTCACTGAGCCAAAACCCATCCACTTATAAATTCACCCAGGCCCTCTCCTTGCAGTACTCTAATCATTCAGTCAGTATCCAAATATTCATGCAGTGAGCCAGGCGTTAGCACATGGACTGCTTCAAATGCCTTTCCACTATGCATGCAGTCCTCTAACCATCTACACACTTGTCTTTCACACCTTCAATTCACTAGTCAGTATCCATACACTCCAGCAAACACCCTGTTACTCCACTTGCACTCCTCTAGTGACCCATTCAGCATCATGTACTAATCCATTCACTGCGTCAAAACCCAACCACTTGTAAATTCACCCAGGCCCTCTCCTTGCAGTACTCTAATCATTCAGTCACTACGCAAGTACTCATGCACTGAGCCCGGCCTTAGCACATGGACTGATTCAAACTCCTATCCACTATGAATGCAATCCTCTAACCACCTACACACTTGTCTTTCACACCTTCAATTCCCCAGTCAGTATCCATACACTCCCGCAAACACACTGTCACACCCCTTGCACTCCTCCAGTGACCCATTCAGCACCATGTACTAATCCATTCACTGCGCCAAAACCCAAACACTTATAAATTCACCCAGGTACTCTCCTTGCAGTACTCTAATCATTCAGTCAGTATCCAAGTACTCATGCAGTGAGCCAGGCCTTAGCACATGGACTTCTTCAAACCCCTATCCACTATGCATGCAGTTGTCTAACCACCTACACACTTGTCTTTCAAACCGTTAATTCCCCAGTCAGTATATATACACTCCAGCAAACACACTTTCACTCCCCTGCACTCCTCCAGTGACCCATTCAGCACCATGTACTGATCCATTCACTGCGCCAAAACCCAAATACTTATAAATTCACCCAGGCACTCACCTTGCAGAACTCTAATCATTCAGTCAGTACCCAAATATTCATGCAGTGAGCCAGGCCTTAGCACATGGACTGATTCAAACTCCTATCCACTATGCATGCAGTCCTCTAACCACCTACACACTTGTCTTTCACACCTTCAATTCCCCAGTCAGTATCCATACACTCCAGCAAACACCCTGTTACTCCCCTTGCATTCCTCTAGTGACCCATTCAGTACCATGTACTAATCCATTCACTGCGCCAAAACCCAAACACTTATAAATTTACCCAGGCACTCTCCTTGCAGTCCTCTAATCATTCAGTCACTACCCAAGTACTCATGCACTGAGCCCGGCCTTAGCACATGGACTGATTCAAACACCTATCCACTATGCATGCAGTCCTCTAACCACCTACACACTTGTCTTTCACACCTTCAATTCCCCAGTCAGTATCCATACACTCCAGCAAACAACCTGTCATACCCCTTGCACTCCTCCAGTGACCCATTCAGCATCATGTACTAATCCATTCACTGCGCCAAAACCCAAACACTTATAAATTCACCCAGGCATTCTCCTTGCAGTACTCTAATCATTCAGTCAGTACCCAAATTTTCATACAGTGAGCCAGGCCTTAGCACATGGACTGCTTTTAAACCCTTATCCACTATGCATGCAGTCCCCAAACCACCTACACACTTGTCTTTCACACCTTCAATTCCCCAGTCAATATCCATACTCTTCAGAAAACACCCTGTTACTCCCCTTGCATTCCTCTAGTGAGCCATTCAGTACCATGTACTAATCCATTCACTGCGCCAAAACCCAAACACTTATAAATTCACCCAGGCACTCTCCTTGCAGTACTCTAATCATTCAGTCACTACCCAAGTTCTCATGCACTGAGCCCGGCCTTAGCACATGGACTGATTCAAACTCCTATCCACTATGCATGCAGTCCTCTCACCACCTACACACTTGTCTTTCACACCTTCAATTCCCCAGTCAATCCACCCCAGGTTATGAGGAAGGGGACCCACGGGAGGCGCGTGCAGTGGAAATAGCTGCTATCGGGATCTCTATTAAAGCCTATGGAGAATGTCGCAATTTGATTTAAACAGATTAAAGTCACTTCTAGCAGCAGCACAAAGTTAAAACTTTAGAGTTAAGCTTTTGAAGAGCCCACTACCACAAGAGTACCGGGGTACCACTGTTACCTGCCCCAGGGAAGCCGGGTGCATAGGTCATTTTCGATGTCGGGTCGTGGGCTGATTTTCAATGGAGAAATGTTCAAAAGTGCTGCTAGCCAAAAGCGTTAATGATGCCGTGAAGATTGAAGTTGTAGAACTTGTAGAGAAGAACCTGAAAGCAGAGGGGACAGAGTCTGTGACAGTGACCAGGGAGCTCAAAGCAAAGAGCCCTTCAATGTCGGGTGCTTCAAGTGGAAAGAGGTGTAGCTTGGATCTGCAGCCACGGGCTCCGGGAGGGTTCAAGGAAGGCCAGCTTTGGGAGGGCGACTGAACGACAAAGGGTGAGGGTCGCTGCGGTGTTAGTGTCCGGATTGGATCCACTAAGACTTGGCAACTGCAACCCACACAAGATGAACAAATCAGCTACTGGTGCAGACCCACGAGGTCTGTGAGAAGTGTCCTTTGGAGAGACTGTAGAGCAGGCCGTGAGCAATCAGAGGAACTCTTAGTTGTCGAGATTGTCCTCTGCTCGGGCCCACAAGTCGAGAGACAAGGGACCGCGAATGGCAGCAAAATGGAGTGTGTAAAAGGGAGCCCACGGGCCACCGGAGGGGGCTAGGGTGCTGATCTTTGGCACGGATGCTGCTTCGTGGTTGGCTCAATAATGGGCCAAAGCACAACTTCCCCACTGGTCAGGGTCGTGTGCTACGCAAGAGGTGGCCGGTGTCCTGGGGTATTGGGAATCTTGGCACGCACGTGGTCCACGGTACACAGGGTTACTGTGCACACTCACTGACCTCTGGGATGCTTAGGAAACCCACCTCAAGGGTGCTGGAAGTCGACAAAGTTCATGAGAGCAGCGAAGTTCCAACTGGGTCACTTGCAGTGTTTCAGGTGCCTGCCAAGCAGGGGGATAACTCCTTTATCCGAAGGGAGATTTCTTCAGTCAGCTGGGCAGCAGCTCGTCGAAGGTCAAGTCTGTAAAGTCCAAGATTAATCTGAGGCTCTGGGGCCACGTTATTCACCTTTATCCCCAAGATTAGGGGAGTGTCCAGAGTAGAGTCCACCAAGGAGTGGTGAGGCGGGAAAGGGTGGCTACACCCTCTCCCCTTTGTGTGTTTCCTGCCTGGGCAAGGGGCAGGATGCCCCTGAACCGGTTCCAAGCGGTGTATGCAGAATGAAGGCACTGCAGCTGCCTACGTGCAACTCTGAAAGGACATTTGGTGCACCCACCCTGTTCCAATCCACATATCCTGTCTGGGGAGATGCTAGCACCTCCCTGCCACAGGAGCCCTATTGTCCAGCTGGCGAGGCTTTGGTTTTCCCCAGCAACAGCCAGCCAGAGTCGTGTGGGTGGCGGGTAGTAGCCATTTTGTACTTGTGCACTTTTAAATTGGTGTCCGAATTCTGCCGCTTTTCCCATATCGCCCCTCTAGCAGGGGGGAATCGTGCCCTCATGCCCATGGCTGGACTGGGGGTAGGATTCCTACATGTTTGACACCAAACACGATATGGTTCTGTGTAGCCATTCTCAAGTTATCACGCTATCGCGATAGACTTATAATGCGGTTAAGAGTATATGGTATGGCTACACTACAAACAACCCAGCAATGATTTTACAAAGGTTGCAGAGAGGCCCTACTCAGGTAGGGGTCCCCCCTCACACATATCTCAGCACCCTGCCCTGTAGGATTAGCAAGGCCTGCTATAGGGGTGACCTATGAGAGTACATGTGTTGTAATGGGGTGGGAATTTAGGGTACCTACATCCCTGTAAGGGGTGCTAGCACCACCTTACCCAGACTACAGTAGTGGTCTGGTGGTATCAGTTTGTATGGCTGTCCCAGGGTGGCACAATAAGTGCTGCAGCCCTGGTAGGCCTACTGAGGGACCCATGCCCTGGGTACCTAGGGTACCATCTACAAGGGACTATCAGGGCACCCTCAGCATTCAATTGGTTTGTACCTAGGGTACTCACATCGTTTAACAGAGGAAGTAGATAGGCTGGGGTCCTGGATAGCAGGGCCAGAGCCTGGCTAAACTCATAAAACAGTCAAAACATCAGCAAAAAGTTGGGGGCAACTATGCAGTCGATGCCACTCTCCTACACGACCTATGCACCCGGCTTCCCTGGGGCAGGTAACAGTGGTACCTCTGTGCTCCCGTGGTAGTGGGCTCCTCAAAAGCTTAACTCTAAGTTTTTAACTTTGAACTCCTGCTAGAAGTGTCTTTAATCTGTTAAAATCAAACCACAACATTCTCCATAGGCTTTAATAGAGATCCCGCTAGCAGCTATTTCCACTGCACGCGCCTCCCATGGGTCCCCTTCCTCATAACCTGGGGTGGATTCTTAAGGGGCCAGCGATCCTAAATGCCCTAGGCATTGTCTGTAGAATTGTCGTGGTTCTTATACCACTTTTTTAATATGTGGTTTGGTCCCCCCCTGGGGCCCTATGATTCCAGTTCTATTTATTGTATCTATCAATGCTTGTTTGAGTTGTAACTTTGCCTCAGCCTCATAAAGAGACTTGTGGGATTCCGTCTAGAATAAATACATATATTTTATATATATACCTGTGTGGACTACTCTTTCATTTGGTCATTCAAGAGGTTATCTATGGTAAAACAATAAGCTTAACACTCCTTCAAGACTTAGCCTGAAGGCTGCTCTCCACAGCTACCACTAGGATAGCTTTCTTTAAAGGTTGTCTTAAACCTATCATCAATAAGAGTCGAATTGGACTGGTGCAAGGTGTCCCCTATAACTAGGAGACAGTATATGCCAGGCCAACTTCTCACACTTATAAATTCACCCAGGCACTCTCCTTGCAGTACTCTAATCATTCAGTCACTACCAAAGTACTCATGTACTGAGCCCGGCCTTAGCACATGGACTGATTCAAACTCCTATCCACTATGCATGCAGTCCTCTAACAACCTACACACTTGTCTTTCACACCTTCAATTCCCCAGTCAGTATCCATACACTCCAGCAAACACCCTGTCACACCCCTTGCACTCCTCCAGTGACCCATTCAGCACAATGTACTAATCCATTCACCGCGCTAAAACCCAAACACTTATAAATTCACCCAGGCACTCTCCTTGCAGTACTCTAATCATTCAGTCAGTATCCAAGTACTCCTGCAGCGAGCCAGGCCTTAGCACAAGGACTTCTTCAAACCCCTATCCACTATGCATGCAGTCGTCTAACCACCTACACACTTGTCTTTCAAACCGTCAATTCCCCAGTCAGTATATATACACTCCAGCAAACACACTTTCAATCCCCTTGCACTCCTCCAGTGACCCATTCAGCACCATGTACTAATCCACGGGTACTCATAGTACGGCCCGCGGGCCGTCAGCGGCCCGGCAAGCCTTCCTTGGCGGCCCGCGGACCTTGCAGACATAGTGCCTGTGCCCTGTGCTTGTCAGCGAACACCGCCGGTTACAGCAGCGCGGAGCTGTGAGGCCGGGCGATTCTTTTAAAGGCCATTTATTTGTTAATGAGGCTTTGTTGTATTTCACCTCTTCTTAGCGCCCCTGCATCTCCCCTCTGATTGAGTGGAGATGCAGGGGCGCTAAGAAGAGGTGAAATACAACAAAGTCTCATTAACAAGTGAATGGTCTTTAAAAGACCTGTGAAGTACTTGGGTGCGGCGGCCGTGTGCGTTCCCTGGAAGCCATCTTAGCGCGGGGTGATGTGACAGAGGACAGCAGGGTGAGGTGATGGAGGGCAGCAGGGAGTGAGAGCAGGGGGTGAGGTGACAGCGAGAGGGAGGAAGAGGGAGGGAGAGACAGGGAGAGGAGGAAGACAGGGAGAGGAGGAAGACAGGGAGAGGGGGGAAGACAGGGAGAGGGGGGAAGACAGGGAGAGAGAGAGGGAGACAGAGGGAGGGGGAGGGAGGGAGGGAGAGGGAGGGAGACGGAGGGAGAACGGAGGAGGGAGGGAGGGAGACAGAGTGAGGGAGACAGAGGGAAAGAGAGAGCAATAGAGAGAGGGAGGGAGACGGAGAGAGGGAGGGAGAGGGAGAGAGAGAGGGAGGGGGACAGAAAGAAAGGGAGACAAACAGTGATTGAGACAGAGGGAGGGAGAGAGAGGGAGGGAGACGGAGAGGAAGGGAGGGAGAGAGGGAGACTGAGAGAGGGAGGGAGAGAGAGGCAGGGAGACAGAGGGAGGAAGGGAGGACAAAGGGAGGGAGGGAGGGAGACAGAGGGAGGGAGGCAGACAGAGGGAGGGAGGGAGACAGAGGGAGACAGAGGGAGGGAGACGGAGACAGAGGGAGGGAGACGGAGACAGAGGGAGGGATAGGGAGGGAGGGAGACAGAGGGAGAGGGAGGGAGACAGAGGGGACAGAGTGAAAGGGAGACAAACAGTGAGTGAGACAGAGGGAGCGAGAGGGAGACAAACAGTGAGTGAGACAAAGGGAGCGAGAGGGAGACCAACAGGGAGAGAGACAAAGGGAGCGAGAGGGAGAAAAGGGAGACAAACAGGGAGGGAGACAGAGAGAAAGGGAGACAAACTGAGTGATGGACGGCGAGAGAGACAGAGAGAAAGGGAGACAAACAGAGTGATGGACGGAGAGAGAGACAGAGAGAAAGGGAGACAAACAGAGTGATGGACGGAGAGAGAGACAGAGAAAGGGAGACAAACTGAGTGATGGACGGAGAGAGAGACAGAGAGAAAGGGAGACAAACAGAGTGATGGACGGAGAGATAGATAGATAGAGAGGGCGGGAGACAGAGTGAGAGATAGATAGATAGATAGATAGATAGATAGATAGATAGATAGATAGATAGATAGATAGATAGATAGATAGATAGATAGATAGATAGATAGATAGATAGATAGATAGATAGATAGATAGATAGATAGATAGATAGATAGATAGATAGATAGATAGATAGATAGATAGATAGATAGATAGATAGATAGATAGATAGATAGATAGATAGATAGATAGATAGATAGATAGAGAGAGAGGGCGGGAGACAGAGTGAGAGATAGATAGATAGATAGATAGATAGATAGATAGATAGATAGATAGATAGATAGATAGATAGATAGATAGATAGATAGATAGATAGATAGATAGATAGATAGATAGATAGATAGATAGATAGATAGATAGATAGATAGATAGATAGATAGATAGATAGATAGATAGATAGATAGATAGATAGATAGATAGATAGATAGAGAGAGAGGGCGGGAGACAGAGTGAGAGATAGATAGATAGATAGATAGATAGATAGATAGATAGATAGATAGATAGATAGATAGATAGATAGATAGATAGATAGATAGATAGATAGATAGATAGATAGATAGATAGATAGATAGATAGATAGATAGATAGATAGATAGATAGATAGATAGATAGAGAGGGCGGGAGACAGAGTGAGAGATAGATAGATAGATAGATAGATAGATAGATAGATAGATAGATAGATAGATAGATAGATAGATAGATAGATAGATAGATAGATAGATAGATAGATAGATAGATAGATAGATAGATAGATAGATAGATAGATAGATAGATAGATAGATAGATAGATAGATAGATAGATAGATAGATAGATAGAGAGGGCGGGAGACAGAGTGAGAGATAGATAGATAGATAGATAGATAGATAGATAGATAGATAGATAGATAGATAGATAGATAGATAGATAGATAGATAGATAGATAGATAGATAGATAGATAGATAGATAGATAGATAGATAGATAGATAGATAGATAGATAGATAGATAGATAGATAGATAGATAGATAGAGAGGGCGGGAGACAGAGTGAGAGATAGATAGATAGATAGATAGATAGATAGATAGATAGATAGATAGATAGATAGATAGATAGATAGATAGATAGATAGATAGATAGATAGATAGATAGATAGATAGATAGATAGATAGATAGATAGATAGATAGATAGATAGATAGATAGATAGATAGATAGATAGGGCGGGAGACAGAGTGAGAGATAGATAGATAGATAGATAGATAGATAGATAGATAGATAGATAGATAGATAGATAGATAGATAGATAGATAGATAGATAGATAGATAGATAGATAGATAGATAGATAGATAGATAGATAGATAGATAGATAGATAGATAGATAGATAGATAGATAGATAGATAGATAGATAGATAGATAGATAGATAGATAGGGCGGGAGACAGAGTGAGAGATAGATAGATAGATAGAGAGGGCGGGAGACAGAGTGAGAGATAGATAGATAGATAGATAGATAGATAGATAGATAGATAGATAGATAGATAGATAGATAGATAGATAGATAGATAGATAGATAGATAGATAGATAGATAGATAGATAGATAGATAGATAGATAGATAGATAGATAGATAGATAGATAGATAGATAGATAGATAGATAGATAGATAGATAGATAGATAGATAGATAGATAGATAGATAGATAGATAGATAGATAGATAGATAGATATGTGTGCATACCGGGTCTGGTGGCTCAGTGGAAGAAGGCGTCCGCTGCAGTGGCCTGTGTTCAACCTCATGGTCGTAGTTTTTTTTTGCTCTAGCCCCGCCCCCTCCCCCACTGGCCCCGCCCCCACCGGTGCGGCCCTCAGCCAGAAACCACACTGTAAATTTGGCCCCGAGAGAAAGTTTGTGAGTACCCATGTACTAATCCATTCACTGCGCCAAAACCCAAACACTTATAAATTCACCCAGGCACTCTCCTTGCAGTACTCTAATCATTCAGCCAGTACCCAAATATTCATGCAGTGAGCCAGGCCTTAGCACATGGACTGCTTTCAAACCCCTATCCACTATGCATGCAGTCCTCTAACCACCTACACACTTGTCTTTCACACCTTCAATTCCCCAGTCAGTATCCATACACTCCAGCAAACACCCTGTTACTCCCCTTGCATTTCTCTAGTGAGCCATTCAGTACCATGTACTAATCCATTCACTGAGCCAAAACCCAAACACTTATAAATTCACCCAGGCACTCTACTTGCAGTACTTTAATCATTCAGTCACTAAAAAAGTACTCATGCACTGAGCCTGGCCTTAGCAAATGGGCTAATTCAAACTCCTATCCACTATGCATGCAGTCCTCTAACCACCTACACACTTGTCTTTCACACCTTCAATTCCCCAGTCAGTATCCATACACTCCAGCAAACACCCTGTCACATCCCTTGCATTCCTCTAGTGAGCCATTCAGTACCATGTACTAATCCATTCACTGCGCCAAAACCCAAACACTTATAAATTCACCCAGGCACTCTCCTTGCAGTACTCTAATCATTCAGTCAGTATCCAAGTACTCATGCAGTCAGCCAGGCCTTAGCACATGGACTGCTTTCAAACCGCTATCCACTATGCATGCAGCCCTCTAACCACCTACACATTTGTCTTTCACACCTTCAATTCCCCAGTCAGTATCCATACACTCCAGCAAACACCCTGTTACTCCCCTTGCATTCCTCTAGTGAGCCATTCAGTACAATGTACTAATCCATTCACTGCGCCAAAACCCAAACACTTATAAATTCACCCAGGCACTCTCCTTGCAGTACTCTAATCATTCAGTCAGTATCCAAGTACTCATGCAGCGAGCCAGGCCTTAGCACATGGACTTCTTCAAACCCCTATCCACTATGCATGCAGTTGTCTAACCACCTACACACTTGTCTTTCAAACGGTCAATTCCCCTGTCAGTACACATACACTCCAGCAAACACCCTGTTACTCCCCTTGCATTCCTCTAGTGACCCATTCAGTACCATGTACTAATCCATTCACTGCGCCAAAACCCAAACACTTATTAATTCACCCAGGCACTCTCCTTGCAGTACTCTAATCATTCAGTCAGTACCTAAGTACTCATGCAGTGAGCCAGGCCTTAGCACATGGACTGCTTCAAACAACTATCCACTATGCATGCAGTCCTCTAACCACCTACACACTTGTGTTTCACACCCTCAGTTCCCCAGTCAGTATTCATACACTTCCAGGAAACACCCTGTCACTCCCCTTACACTCCTCTAGTGACCCATTCAGCATCATGTACTAATCCATTCACTGCGCCAAAACCCAAACACTAATAAATTCACCCAGGCACTCTCCTTGCAGTACTGTAATCATTCAGTCAGTACCCAAATATTCATGCAGTGAGCCAGGCCTTAGCACATGGACTGCTTTCAAACCCCTATCCACTATGCATGCAGTCCCCTAACCACCTACACACTTGTCTTTCACACCTTCAATTCCCCAGTCAGTATCCATACACTCCAGCAAACACACTGTCACTCCCCTTGCATTCCTCTAGTGACCCATTTATTACCATGTACTAATCCATTCACTGTGCCAAAACCCAAATACTTATAAATTCAGCCAGGCACTCTCCTTGCAGTACTTTAATCATTCAGTCACTACCCAAGTACTCATGCACTGAGCCCGGCCTTAGCACATGGACTGATTCAAACTCCTATCCACTATGCATGCAGTCCTCTAACCTCCCACACACTTGTCTTTCACACATTCAATTCCCCAGTCAGTATCCATGCACTCCACCAAACACCCTGTCACACCCCTTGCACTCCTCCAGTGACCCATTCAGCACAATGTACTAATCCATTCACTGCGCCAAAACCCAAACACTTATAAATTCACCCAGGCACTCTCCTTGCAGTACTCTAATCATTCAGTCAGTATCCAAGTACTCATGCAGCGAGCCAGGCCTTCGCACATGGACTTCTTCAACCCCCTATCCACTATGCATGCAGTCGTCTAACCACCTACACACTTGTCTTTCAAACCGTCAATTCCCCAGTCAGTATATATACACTCCAGCAAACACACTTTCACTCCCCTTGCACTCCTCCAGTGACCCATTCGGCACCATGTACTAATCCATTCACTGCGCCAAAACCCAAACACTTATAAATTCACCCAGGCACTCTCCTTGCAGTACTCTAATCATTCAGTCAGTACCCAAATATTCATGCAGTGAGCCAGGCCTTGGGCACATGGACTGCTTTCAAACCCCTATCCACTATGCATGCAGTCCTCTAACCACCTACACACTTGTCTTTCACACCTTCAATTCCCCAGTCAGTATCCATGCACTCCAGCAAACACCCTGTCACACCCCTTGCACTCCTCCAGTGACCCATTCAGCACCATGTACTAATCCATTCACTGCGCCCAAACACTTATAAACTCACCCAGGCACTCTTCTTGCAGTACTCTAATCATTCAGTCAGTACCCAAATATTCATGCAGTGAGCCAGGCCTTGGGCACATGGACTGCTTTCAAACCCCTATCCACTATGCATGCAGTCCTCTAACCACCTTCACACTTGTCTTTCACACCTTCAATTCCCCAGTCAGTATCCATACACTCCAGCAAACACCCTGTCACACCCCTTGCCCTCCTCCAGTGACCAATTCAGCACCATGTACTAATCCATTCACTGCGCCAAAACCCAAACACTTATAAAATAACCCAGGCACTCTCCTTGCAGTACTCTAATCATTCAGTCAGTATCTAAGTACTCATGCAGCAAGCCAGGCCTTAGCACATGGACTTCTTCAAACCCCTATCCACTATGCATGCAGTCGTCTAACCCCCTACACACTTGTCTTTCAAACCGTCAATTCCCCAGTCGGTATACATACACTCCAGCAAACACCCTGTCACTACCCTTGCACTCCTACAGTGACCCATTCAGCAAAGTGTACTAATACATTCACTGTGCCAAATACCAAACACTTATAAATTCACCCAGGCACTCTCCTTGCAGTACTCTAATTATTCAGTCACTACCCAAGTACTCATGCACTGAGCCCGGCCTTAGCACATGGACTGATTCAAACTCCTATCCACTATGCATGCAGTCCTCTAACCTCCCACACACTTGTCTTTCACACATTCAATTCCCCAGTCAGTATCCATACACTCCACCAAACACCCTGTCACACCCCTTGCACTCCTCCAGTGACCCATTCAGCACAATGTACTAATCCATTCACTGCGCCAAAACCCAAACACTTATAAATTCACCCAGGCACTCTCCTTGCAGTACTCTAATCATTCAGTCAGTATCCAAGTACTCATGCAGAAAGCCAGGCCTTAGCACATGGACTTCTTCAACCCCCTATCCACTATGCATGCAGTTGTCTAACCACCTACACACTTGTCTTTCAAACCGTCAATTCCCCAGTCAGTATATATACACTCCAGCAAACACACTTTCACTTCCCTTGCACTCCTCCAGTGACCCATTCGGCACCATGTACTAATCGATTCAGTGCGCCAAAACCCAAACACTTATAAATTCACCCAGGCACTCTCCTTGCAGTACTCTAATCATTCAGTCAGTACCCAAATATTCATGCAGTGAGCCAGGCCTTGGGCACATGGACTGCTTTCAAACCCCTATCCACGATGTATGCAGTCCTCTAACCACCTACACACTTGTCTTTCACACCTTCAATTCCCCAGTCAGTATCCATACACTCCAGCAAACACCCTGTCACACCCCTTGCACTCCTCCAGTGACCCATTCAGCACAATGTACTAATCCATTCACTGCGCCAAAACCCAAACACTTATAAAATCACCCAGGCACTCTCCTTGCAGTACTCTAATCATTCAGTCAGTATCCAAGTACTCATGCAGCGAGCCAGGTCTTAGCACATTGACTTCTTCAACCCCCTATCCACTATGCATGCAGTCGTCTAACCACCTACACACTTGTCTTTCAAACCGTCAATACCCCAGTCAGTATATATACACTCCAGCAAACACACTTTCACTCCCCTTGCACTCCTCCAGTGACCCATTCGGCACCATGTACTAATCCATTCACTGCGCCAAAACCCAAACACTTATAAATTCACCCAGGCACTCTCCTTGCCGTACTCTAATCATTCAGTCAGTACCCAAATATTCATGCAGTGAGCCAGGCCTTGGGCACATGGACTGCTTTCAAACCCCTATCCACTATGCATGCAGTACTCTAACCACCTACACACTTGTCTTTCACACCTTCAATTCCCCAGTCAGTATCTATACACTCCAGCAAACACCCTGTTACTCCCCTTGCATTCCTCTAGTGACCCATTCAGTACCATGTACTAATCCATTCACTGCGCCAATACCCAAACACTTATAAATTCACCCAGGCACTCTCCTTGCAGTACTCTAATCATTCAGTCACTACCCAAGTACTCATGTACTGAGCCCAGTCTTAGCTCATGGACTGATTCAAACTCCTATCCACTATGCATGCAGTCCTCTAACCACCTAAACACTTGTCTTTCACACCTTCAATTCCCCAGTCAGTATCCATACACTCCAGCAAACACCCTGTCACACCCCTTGCACTCCTCCAGTGACCCATTCAGCACCATGTACTAATCCATTCTCTGCGCCCAAACACTTATAAACTCACCCAGGCACTCTCCTTGCAGTACTCTAATCATTCAGTCAGTACCCAAATATTCATGCAGTGAGCCAGGCCTTGGGCACATGGACTGCTTTCAAACCCCTATCCACTATGCATGCAGTCCTCTAACCACCTACACACTTGTCTTTCTCACCTTCAATTCCCTAGTCAGAATCCATACACTCCAGCAAACACCCTGTCACTCCCCTTGTACTCCTCCAGTGACCCATTCAGCACCATGTACTAATCCATTCACTGCGCCAAAACCCAACCACTTATAAATTCACCCAGGCACTCTCCTTGCAGTACTCTATTCATTCAGTCAGTACCTAAGTACTTATGAAGTGATCCAGGCCTTAGCACATGAACGGCTTCAAACCCCTATCCACTATGCATGCAGTCCTGTTACCACCTACACACTTGTCTTTCACACCTTCAATTGCCTAGTCAGTATCCATGCACACCAGGAAACACCCTGTCACACCCCTTGCACTCCTCCAGTGACCCATTCAGCACCATGTAATAATCCATTCACTGCGCAAATACCCAAACACTTATACATTCACCCAGGCACTCTCCTTGCAGTACTCTAAGCATTCAGTCATTACCCAAGTACTTATGCAGTGAGCCAGGCCTTGGGCACATGGACTGCTTTCAAACCCCTATCCACTATGCATGCAGTCCTCTAACCACCTACACACTTGTCTTTCACACCTTCAATTCCCCAGTCAGTATCCATACACTCCAGCAAACACACTGTCACTCCTCTTGCATTCCTCTAGTGACCCATTTATTACCATGTACTAATCCATTCACTGTGCCAAAACCCAAATACTTATAAATTCAGCCAGGCACTCTCCTTGCAGTACTTTAATCATTCAGTCACTACCCAAGTACTCATGCACTGAGCCCGGCCTTAGCACATGGACTGATTCAAACTCCTATCCACTATGCATGCAGTCCTCTAACCTCCCACACACTTGTCTTTCACACATTCAATTCCCCAGTCAGTATCCATACACTCCACCAAACACCCTGTCACACCCCTTGCACTCCTCCAGTGACCCATTCAGCACCATGTACTTATCCATCACTGCGCCAAAACCCAAACACTTATAAATTCACCCAGGCACTCTCCTTGCAGTACTCTAATCATTCAGTCACTACCCAAGTACTCATGCAGCGATCCAGGCCTTAGCACATGGACTTCTTCAAACCCCTATCCACTATGCATGCAGTCCTCTAACCACCTACACACTTGTCTTTCAAACCGTCAATTCCCCAGTCAATATCCATACACTCCAGAAAACACCCTGTTACTCCCCTTGCATTCCTCTAGTGAGCCATTCAGTACCATGTACTAAACCATTCACTGCGCCAAAACCCAAACACTTATAAATTCACCCAGGCACTCTCCTTGCAGTACTCTAATCATTCAGTCACTACCCAAGTTCTCATGCACTGAGCCCGGCCTTAGCACATGGACTGATTCAAACTCCTATCCACTATGCATGCAGTCCTCTCACCACCTACACACTTGTCTTTCACACCTTCAATTCCCCAGTCAATCCACCCCAGGTTATGAGGAAGGGGACCCACGGGAGGCGCGTGCAGTGGAAATAGCTGCTATCGGGATCTCTATTAAAGCCTATGGAGAATGTCGCAATTTGATTTAAACAGATTAAAGTCACTTCTAGCAGCAGCACAAAGTTAAAACTTTAGAGTTAAGCTTTTGAAGAGCCCACTACCACAAGAGTACCGGGGTACCACTGTTACCTGCCCCAGGGAAGCCGGGTGCATAGGTCGTTTTCGATGTCGGGTCGTGGGCTGATTTTCAGTGGAGAAATGTTCAAAAGTGCTGCTAGCCAAAAGCGTCGATGATGCCGTGAAGATTGAAGTTGTAGAACTTGTAGAGAAGAACCTGAAAGCAGAGGGGACAGAGTCTGTGACAGTGACCAGGGAGCTCAAAGCAAAGAGCCCTTCAATGTTGGGTGCTTCAAGTGGAAAGAGGTGTAGCTTGGATCTGCAGCCACGGGCTCCGGGAGGGTTCAAGGAAGGCCAGCTTTGGGAGGGCGACTGAACGACAAAGGGTGAGGGTCGCTGCGGTGTTAGTGTCCGGATTGGATCCACTAAGCCTTGGCAACTGCAACCCACACAAGATGAACAAATCAGCTACTGGTGCAGACCCACGAGGTCTGTGAGAAGTGTCCTTTGGAGAGACTGTAGAGCCGGCCCTGAGCAATCAGAGGAACTCTTAGTTGTCGAGATTGTCCTCCGCTCGGGCCCACAAGTCGAGAGACAAGGGACCGCGAATGGCAGCAAAATGGAGTGCGTAAAAGGGAGCCCACGGGCCACTGGAGGGGGCTAGGGTGCTGATCTTTGGCACAGATGCTGCTTCGTGGTTGGTTCAATAATGGGCCAAAGCACAACTTCCCCACTGGTCAGGGTCGTGTGCTACGCAAGAGGTGGCCGGTGTCCTGGGGTATTGGGAATCTTGGCACCCACATGGTCCACGGTACACAGGGTTACTGTGCACACTCACTGACCTCTGGGATGCTTAGGAAACCCACCTCAAGGGTGCTGGAAGTCGACAAAGTTCATGAGAGCAGCGAAGTTCCAACTGGGTCACTTGCAGTGTTTCAGGTGCCTGCCAAGCAGGGGGATAACTCCTTTATCCGAAGGGAGATTTCTTCAGTCAGCTGGGCAGCAGCTCGTCGAAGGTCAAGTCTGTAAAGTCCAAGATTAATCTGAGGCTCTGGGGCCACGTTATTCACCTTTATCCCCAAGATTAGGGGAGTGTCCAGAGTAGAGTCCACCAAGGAGTGGTGAGGCGGGAAAGGGTGGCTACACCCTCTCCCCTTTGTGGGTTTCCCGCCTGGGCGAGGGGCAGGATGCCCCTGAACCGGTTCCAAGCGGTGTATGCAGAATGAAGGCACTGCAGCTGCCTATGTGCAAATCTGAAAGGACATTTGGTGCACCCACCCTGTTCCAATCCACATATCCTGTCTGGGGAGATGCTAGCACCTCCCTGCCACAGGAGCCCTATTGTCCAGCTGGCGAGGCTTTGGTTTTCCCCAGCAACAGCCAGCCAGAGTCGTGTGGGTGGCGGGTAGTAGCCATTTTGTACTTGTGCACTTTTAAATTGGTGTCCGAATTCTGCCGCTTTTCCCATATCGCCCCTCTAGCAGGGGGGAATCGTGCCCTCATGCCCATGGCTGGACTGGGGGTAGGATTCCTACATGTTTGACACCAAACACGATATGGTTCTGTGTAGCCATTCTCAAGTTATCACGCTATCGCGATAGACTTATAATGCGGTTAAGAGTATATGGTATGGCTACACTACAAACAACCCAGCAATGATTTTACAAAGGTTGCAGAGAGGCCCTACTCAGGTAGGGGTCCCCCCTCACACATATCTCAGCACCCTGCCCTGTAGGATTAGCAAGGCCTGCTATAGGGGTGACCTATGAGAGTACATGTGTTGTAATGGGGTGGGATATAGGGTACCTACATCCCTGTAAGGGGTGCTAGCACCACCTTACCCAGACTACAGTAGTGGTCTGGTGGTGTCAGTTTGTATGGCTGTCCCAGGGTGGCACAATAAGTGCTGCAGCCCTGGTAGGCCTACTGAGGGACCCATGCCCTGGGTACCTAGGGTACCATCTACAAGGGACTGTCAGGGCACCCTCAGCATCCAATTGGTTTGTACCTAGGGTACTCACATCGTTTAACAGAGGAAGTAGATAGGCTGGGGTCCTGGATAGCAGGGCCAGAGCCTGGCTAAACTCATAAAACAGTCAAAACATCAGCAAAAAGTTGGGGGCAACTATGCAGTCGATGCCACTCTCCTACACGACCTATGCACCCGGCTTCCCTGGGGCAGGTAACATTTGTACCTCTGTGCTCCCGTGGTAGTGGGCTCCTCAAAAGCTTAACTCTAAGTTTTTAACTTTAAACTCCTGCTAGAAGTGTCTTTAATCTGTTTAAATCAAACCACAACATTCTCCATAGGCTTTAATAGAGATCCCGCTAGCAGCTATTTCCACTGCACGCGCCTCCCATGGGTCCCCTTCCTCATAACCTGGGGTGGATTCTTAAGGGGCCAGCAATCCTAAATGCCCTAGGCATTGTCTGTAGAATTGTCGTGGTTCTTATACCACTTTTTTAATATGTGGTTTGGTCCCCCCCTGGGGCCCTATGATTCCAGTTCTATTTATTGTATCTATCAATGCTTGTTTGAATTGTAACTTTGCCTCAGCCTCATAAAGAGACTTGTGGGATTCCGTCTAGAATAAATACATATATTTTATATATATACCTGTGTGGACTACTCTTTCATTTGGTCATTCAAGAGGTTATCTATGGTAAAACAATAAGCTTAACACTCCTTCAAGACTTAGCCTGAAGGCTGCTCTCCACAGCTACCACTAGGATAGCTTTCTTTAAAGGTTGTCTTAAACCTATCATCAATAAGAGTCGAATTGGACTGGTGCAAGGTGTCCCCTATAACTAGGAGACAGTATATGCCAGGCCATCTTCTCACACTTATAAATTCACCCAGGCACTCTCCTTGCAGTACTCTAATCATTCAGTCACTACCAAAGTACTCATGTACTGAGCCCGGCCTTAGCACATGGACTGATTCAAACTCCTATCCACTATGCATGCAGTCCTCTAACCACCTACACACTTGTCTTTCACACCTTCAATTCCCCAGTCAGTATCCATACACTCCAGCAAACACCCTGTCACACCCCTTGCACTCCTCCAGTGACCCATTCAGCACAATGTACTAATCCATTCACTGCGCTAAAACCCAAACACTTATAAATTCACCCAGGCACTCTCCTTGCAGTACTCTAATCATTAAGTCAGTATCCAAGTACTCATGCAGCGACCCAGGCCTTAGCACATTGACTTCTTCAAACCCCTATCCACTATGCATGCAGTCGTCTAACCACCTACACACTTGTCTTTCAAACCTTCAATTCCCCAGTCAGTATATATACACTCCAGCAAACACACTTTCGATCCCCTTGCACTCCTCCAGTGACCCATTCAGCACCATGTACTAATCCATTCACTGCGCCAAAACCCAAACACTTATAAATTCACCCAGGCACTCTCCTTGCAGTACTCTAATCATTCAGCCAGTACCCAAATATTCATGCAGTGAGCCAGGCCTTAGCACATGGACTGCTTTCAAAGCCCTATCCACTATGCATGCAGTCCTCTAACCACCTACACACTTGTCTTTCACACCTTCAATTCCCCAGTCAGTATCCATACACTCCAGCAAACACCCTGTTACTCCCCTTGCATTCCTCTAGTGAGCCATTCAGTACCATGTACTAATCCATTCACTGAGCCAAAACCCAAACACTTATAAATTCACCCAGGCACTCTACTTGCAGTACTTTAATCAGTCAGTCACTACCAAAGTACTCATGCACTGAGCCTGGCCTTAGCAAATGGACTAATTCAAACTCCTATCCACTATGCATGCAGTCCTCTAACCACCTACACACTTGTCTTTCACACCTTCAATTCCCCAGTCAGTATCCATACACTCCAGCAAACACCCTGTCACATCCCGTGCGTTCCTCTAGTGAGCCATTCAGTACCATGTACTAATCCATTCACTGCGCCAAAACCCAAACACTTATAAATTCACCCAGGCACTCTCCTTGCAGTACTCTAATCATTCAGTCAGTATCCAAGTACTCATGCAGCGAGCCAGGCCTTAGCACATGGACTTCTTCAAACCCCTATCCACTATGCATGCAGTTGTCTAACCACCTACACACTTGTCTTTCAAACCGTCAATTCCCCTCTCAGTACACATACACTCCAGCAAACACCATGTTACTCCCCTTGCATTCCTCTAGTGACCCATTCAGTACCATGTACTAATCCATTCACTGCGCCAAAACCCAAACACTTATTAATTCACCCAGGCACTCTCTTTGCAGTACTCTAATCATTCAGTCAGTACCCAAGTACTCATGCAGTGAGCCAGGCCTTAGCACATGGATTGCTTCAAACAACTATCCACTATGCATGCAGTCCTCTAACCACCTACACACTTGTGTTTCACACCTTCAGTTCCCCAGTCAGTATTCATACACTTCCAGCAAACACCCTGTCACTCCCCTTGCACTCCTCTAGTGACCCATTCAGCATCATGTACTAATCCATTCACTGCGCCAAAACCCAAACACTAATAAATTCACCCAGGCACTCTCCTTGCAGTACTGTAATCATTCAGTCAGTACCCAAATATTCATGCAGTGAGCCAGGCCTTAGCACATGGACTGCTTTCAAACCCCTATCCACTATGCATGCAGTCCCCTAACCACCTACACACTTGTCTTTCACACCTTCAATTCCCCAGTCAGTATCCATACACTCCAGCAAACACACTGTCACTCCCCTTGCATTCCTCTAGTGACCCATTTATTACCATGTACTAATCCATTCACTGTGCCAAAACCCAAATACTTATAAATTCAGCCAGGCACTCTCCTTGCAGTACTTTAATCATTCAGTCACTACCCAAGTACTCATGCACTGAGCCCGGCCTTAGCACATGGACTGATTCAAACTCCTATCCACTATGCATGCAGTCCTCTAACCACCTACACAAATGTCTTTCGTACCTTCAATTCCCCAGTCAGTATCCATACACTCCAGCAAACACCCAGTCACACCCCTTGCACTCCTCCAGTGACCCATTCAGCACCATGTACTAATCCATTCACTGCGCCAAAACCCAAACACTTATAAATTCACCCAGGCACTCTCCTTGCAGTACTCTAATCATTCAGTCAGTATCCAAGTACTCATGCGGCGAGCCAGGCCTTAGCACATGGACTTCTTCAAACCCCTATCCACTATGCATGCAGTCGTCTAACCACCTACACACTTGTCTTTCAAACCCTCAATTCCCCAGTCAGTATATATACACTCCAGCAAACACACTTTCACTCCCCTTGCACTCCTCCAGTGACCCATTCAGCACCATGTACTAATCCATTCACTGCGCAAAAACCCAAACACTTATAAATTCACCCAGGCGCTCTCCTTGCAGTACTCTAATCATTCAGTCAGTACCCAAATAATCATGCAGTGAGCCAGGCCTTAGCACATGGACTGCTTTCAAACCCCTATCCACAATGCATGCAGTCCTCTAACCACCTACACACTTGTCTTTCACACCTTCAATTACCCAGTCAGTATCCATACACTCCAGCAAACACCCTGTTACTCCCCTTGCATTCCTCTAGTGAGCCATTCAGTACCATGTACTAATCCATTCACTGAGCCAAAACCCAAACACTTATAAATTCACCCAGGCACTCTACTTGCAGTACTTTAATCAGTCAGTCACTACCAAAGTACTCATGCACTGAGCCTGGCCTTAGCAAATGGACTAATTCAAACTCCTATCCACTATGCATGCAGTCCTCTAACCACCTACACACTTGTCTTTCACACCTTCAATTCCCCAGTCAGTAGCCATACACTCCAGCAAACACCCTGTCACATCCCGTGCGTTCCTCTAGTGAGCCATTCAGTACCATGTACTAATCCATTCACTGCGCCAAAACCCAAACACTTATAAATTCACCCAGGCACTCTCCTTGCAGTACTCTAATCATTCAGTCAGTATCCAAGTACTCATGCAGCGAGCCAGGCCTTAGCACATGGACTTCTTCAAACCCCTATCCACTATGCATGCAGTTGTCTAACCACCTACACACTTGTCTTTCAAACCGTCAATTCCCCTCTCAGTACACATACACTCCAGCAAACACCATGTTACTCCCCTTGCATTCCTCTAGTGACCCATTCAGTACCATGTACTAATCCATTCACTGCGCCAAAACCCAAACACTTATTAATTCACCCAGGCACTCTCTTTGCAGTACTCTAATCATTCAGTCAGTACCCAAGTACTCATGCAGTGAGCCAGGCCTTAGCACATGGACTGCTTCAAACAACTATCCACTATGCATGCAGTCCTCTAACCACCTACACACTTGTGTTTCACACCTTCAGTTCCCCAGTCAGTATTCATACACTTCCAGCAAACACCCTGTCACTCCCCTTGCATTCCTCTAGTGACCCATTTATTACCATGTACTAATCCATTCACTGTGCCAAAACCCAAATACTTATAAATTCAGCCAGGCACTCTCCTTGCAGTACTTTAATCATTCAGTCACTACCCAAGTACTCATGCACTGAGCCCGGCCTTAGCACATGGACTGATTCAAACTCCTATCCACTATGCATGCAGTCCTCTAACCACCTACACAAATGTCTTTCGTACCTTCAATTCCCCAGTCAGTATCCATACACTCCAGCAAACACCCAGTCACACCCCTTGCACTCCTCCAGTGACCCATTCAGCACCATGTACTAATCCATTCACTGCCCCAAAACCCAAACACTTATAAATTCACCCAGGCACTCTCCTTGCAGTACTCTAATCATTCAGTCAGTATCCAAGTACTCATGCGGCGAGCCAGGCCTTAGCACATGGACTTCTTCAAACCCCTATCCACTATGCATGCAGTCGTCTAACCACCTACACACTTGTCTTTCAAACCCTCAATTCCCCAGTCAGTATATATACACTCCAGCAAACACACTTTCACTCCCCTTGCACTCCTCCAGTGACCCATTCAGCACCATGTACTAATCCATTCACTGCGCAAAAACCCAAACACTTATAAATTCACCCAGGCGCTCTCCTTGCAGTACTCTAATCATTCAGTCAGTACCCAAATAATCATGCAGTGAGCCAGGCCTTAGCACATGGACTGCTTTCAAACCCCTATCCACAATGCATGCAGTCCTCTAACCACCTACACACTTGTCTTTCACACCTTCAATTACCCAGTCATTATCCATACACTCCAGCAAACACCCTGTTACTCCCCTTGCATTCCTCTAGTGACCCATTCAGTACCATGTACTAATCCATTCACTGCACCAAAACCCAAACACTTATAAATTCACCCAGGCACTCTCCTTGCAGTACTCTAATCATTCAGTCACTACCCAAGTACTCATGTACTGAGCCCAGTCTTAGCTCATGGACTGATTCAAACTCCTATCCACTATGCATGCAGTCCTCTAACCACCTACACACTTGTCTTTCACACCTTCAATTCCCCAGTCAGTATCCATACACTCCAGCAAACACCCTGTCACACCCCTTGCACTCCTCCAGTGACCCATTCAGCACCATGTACTAATCCATTCACTGCGCCAAAACCCAAACACTTATAAATTCACCCATGCACTCTCCTTGCAGTACTCTAATCATTTAGTCAGTATCCAAGTACTCAAGCAGCGACCCAGGCCTTAGCACATGCACTTATTCAAACCCCTATCCACTATGCATGCAGTCGTCTAACCACCTACACACTTGTCTTTCAAACCGTCAATTTCCCAGTCAGTATATATACACTCCAGCAAACACACGTTCACTCCCCTTGCACTCCTCTAGTGACCTATTCAGCACCATGTACTAATCCATTCACTGCGCCAAAACCCAAACACTTATAAATTCACTTAGGCACTCTCCTTGCAGTACTCTAATCATTCAGTCAGTACCCAAATATTCATGCAGTGAGCCAGGCCTTAGCACATGGACTGCTTTCAAACCCCTATCCACTATGCATGCAGTCCTCTAACCACCTACACACTTGTCTTTCACACATTCAATTCCCCAGTCAGTATCCATACACTCCAGCAAACACTCTGTTACTCCCCTTGCCTTCCTCTAGTGAGCAATTCAGTACCATGTACTAATCCATTCACTACGCCAACACCCAAACACATATAAATTCACCCAGGTACTCTACTTGCAGTACTTTAATCATTCAGTCACTACCAAAGTACTCATGCACTGACCCCGGCTTCGCAAATGGACTGATTCAAACTCCTATCCACTATGCATGCAGTCCTCTAACCACCTACACACTTGTCTTTCACACCTTCAATTCCCCAGTCAGTATCCATACACTCCAGCAAACACCCTGTCACACCCCTTGCACTCCTCCAGTGACCCATTCAGCACCATGTACTAATCCATTCACTGCGCCAAAACCCAGTCACTTATCAATTCATCCAGGCACTCACCTTGCAGTACTCTAATCATTCAGTCAGTATCCAAGTACTCATGCAGCCAGCCAGGCCTTAGCACATGGACTTCTTCAAATCCCTATCCACTATGCATGCAGTTGTCTAACCACCTACACACTTGTCTTTCAAACCGTCAATTCCCAATCCCCTGTCAGTATACATACACTCCAGCAAACACCCTGTTACTCCCCTTGCATTCCTCTAGTGACCCATTCAGTACCATGTACTAATGAATTCACTGCGCCAAAACCCAAACACTTATAAATTCACCCAGGCACTCTCCTTGCAGTACTCTAATCATTCAGTCAGTACCCAAATATTCATGCAGTGGGCCAGGCCTTAGCACATGGACTGCTTTCAAACCCCTATCCACTATGCATGCAGTCCTCTAACCACCTACACACTTGTCTTTCACACTTTCAATTCCCCAGTCAGTATCCATACACTCCAGCAAACACCCTGTTACTCCCCTTGCATTCCTCTAGTGAGCCATTCAGTACCATGTACTAATCCATTCACTGCGCCAAAACCCAAACACTTATAAATTCACCCAGGCACTCTCCTTGCAGTACTCTAATCATTCAGTCAGTATCCAAATATTCATGCAGTGAGCCAGGCCTTAGCACATGGACTGCTTTCAAACCCCTATCCACTATGCATGCAGTCCTCTAACCACCTACACACTTGTCTTTCACACCTTCAATTCCCCAGTCAGTATCCATACACTCCAGCAAACACCCTGTTACTCCCCTTGCATTCCTCTAGTGAGCCATTCAGTACCATGTACTAATCCATTCACTGCGCCAACACCCAAACACATATAAATTCACCCAGGCACTCTACTTGCAGTACTTTAATCATTCAGTCACTACCCAAGTACTCATGCACTGACCCCGGCCTTAGCAAATGGACTGATTCAAACTCCCATCCACTATGCATGCAGTCCTCTAACCACCTACACACTTGTCTTTCACACCTTCAATTCCCCAGTCAGTATCCATACACTCCAGCAAACACCCTGTCACACCCCTTGCACTCCTCCAGTGACCCATTCAGCACCATGTACTAATCCATTCACTGCGCCAAAACCCAGTCACTTATCAATTCACCCAGGCACTCTCCTTGCAGTACTCTAATCATTCAGTCAGTATCCAAGTACTCATGCAGCGAGCCAGGCCTTAGCACATGGACTTCTTCAAACCCCTATCCACTATGCATGCAGTTGTCTAACCACCTACACACTTGTCTTTCAAACCGTCAATTCCCAATCCCCTGTCAGTATACATACACTCCAGCAAACAACCTGTTACTCCCCTTGCATTCCTCTAGTGACCCATTCAGTACCATGTACTAATGAATTCACTGCGCCAAAACCCAAACACTTATAAATTCACCCAGGCACTCTCCTTGCAGTACTCTAATCATTCAGTCAGTACCCAAGTACTCATGTACTGAGCCCAGCCTTAGCACATGGACTGATTCAAACTCCTATCCACTATGCATGCAGTCCTCTAACCACCTACACACTTGTCTTTCACACCTTCAATTCCCCAGACAGTATCCATACACTCCAGCAAACACCCTGTCACACCCCTTGCACTCCTCCAGTGACCCATTCAGAACCATGTACTAATCCATTCTCTGCGCCCAAACACTTATAAATTCACCCAGTCACTCTCCTTGCAGTACTCTAATCATTCAGTCAGTATCTAAGTACTCATGCAGCGAGCCAGGCCTTAGCACATGGACTTCTTCAAACCCCTATCCACTATGCATGCAGTCGTCTAACTACCTACACACTTGTCTTTCAAACCGTCAATTCCCCAGTCAGTATACATACACTCCAGCAAACACCCTGTCACTCCCCTTGCACTCCTACAGTGACCCATTCAGCAAAGTGTACTAATCCATTCACTGCGCCAAAACCCAAACACTTATTAATTCACCCAGGCACTCTCCTTGCAGTACTCTAATCATTCAGTCACTACCCAAGTACTCATGCACTGAGCCCGGCCTTAGCACATGGACTGATTCAAACTCCTATCCACTATGCATGCAGTCCTCTAACCACCTACACACTTGTCTTTCACACCTTCAATTCCCCAGTCAGTATCCATACACTCCAGCAAACACCCTGTCACACCCCTTGCACTCCTCCAGTGACCCATTCAGCACCATGTACTAATCCATTCACTGCGCCAAAACCCAAACACTTATAAATTCACCCAGGCACTCTCCTTGCAGTACTCTAATCATTCTGTTGGAGGGAGGGTATATAACGGGACAAGGAAGCTAGGGGCGGTACTCAGAGCCCTGGGAGCCACCACAGAACTGAGCAGGAGAGGGAGTCAGGGACAAAAGGGGCACCTTAATTTGAGCTGGGGTGCCCGGTAACGCTTGCTCTAAAACTGAAGAAAACAGATATGTAAGACATGGAATTGGAGGCAGAATACAATGGCAGTTTAATGAGAAGATGCAACTTCAAAGAAACTGCAAGACAAAGGCATAAAATACAAAATACAGAATTCAGATAATCACATGGAGCTCATCATGATACCCTCAGCATCTGCACTATTGTACTGTCAGAGAGAAAGAGAACGCATCTAAAAGTGCAATTGAAGAAACAAGTTACACCAAGGAGAAATGTTTCAGAGTATACTCCAGAGCAAGCATTCCTGCAATTGCAATGACTACATTATTCAAAGAACAATGATGGAACATAACAGAACATTTCATATAGGTAAAATACAACAAAATGCTAAGCAGACGCAAGAGCTTCAGAGCTCTTGGGGAAAACCCTACGCAGTCTGCTACCTACGTACAGACAGCAAGGTAGTCCAACGAGGTCTCTGGGGGCACCCCTTTTATATCATTTTACGGGCTCCTTTGCACGCTACTTCTACCTACGTATGCTACCCAAAAAAGCCTCGTCTGCAGATTGCACCAGACATGTCGTCATTTACCCACTTAATGCTGACAATGCACCAGGTGAAAAGGTCAGTTTCTCAGGGCAATCGCTTGTCGTAAGTTTCACAGAGCAAGCAGAAAATATAAACAGATATTGTACGCGAAATACATATATACATATATAAATCTCCTCACTTCTCCTAACTTGACGCTCTGCGGTTGCCACTTCCTTGCAAGCGGGAAACCAACCCAGGAAACAAGTGCCAGGCCAGGATGCAGCTTACTGTATGTCGATGTCTCAAGGGGATGCTGAACTTTGATACCGAGCACAGAGCACTCGGGTAGGGTGGGGGCTACCAGTCTGGAGCAGAAAGCCTCGCAGAAAGAGGAACTGAATATGTGTTGGGTCAGACCTGCCAGACCTGCCATCAGCCTGTAATACACTAAAATGGCAGAGCTATGGTAAATTTAACAAAGGCCGATATAACGTATAAAAAGGGCCTACACAGCACGGTCAAGTGGGAGGGATGTCTCAGGACAACTATATGGGACAATCAGTCCCTTTCTCATTTCCCTCCTCTTGTTCATCTTTAATGAACACCATTCGTACAGCATACTTAGCTGGCGGTGGGGGCAGTGGCCATGCGGCGTCATGAGGAGAAAGCCCTCCATCACTCCTATTCGGGCCTGCTTCTGTTTCTCCCTGTGATTCCCCTTTATGCCCAGCCATTATCTCATACGGGTGTACTAAGTCTTTCCTCGAGGGAAGTGGGGGGCTACCAGGCACCTGGGGCTGGTAACACCTACCAAGGGAAGCTTGTGACGTGTTGGACCCAGGGATGGAGAGCTCTACTATGTTCAGCATAGTTACTTCTTCCCCGTCCCCCTGTTCAGTGCGTATTCCAGTGTACACTCCTGAGCTCGCGTAGTTCATACCAATTACCTTAGAACTGAATCTTTTAACACAATGTATTAGAATCTGTACACCACAACACAACAGCAACAATACACAAATTATAGGCATCATAAATTTTAGTACAGCAGACAGCCATGAAGGCATCCAGTCAAAACTGAACCAATTATCAAAAACGTCTGCTTCAGCACCTCCTTTCTCATGCATCTGTTTCCCCAAAGTGTCCAAGTCCTCGATGGCCTTTGTAAGTGTTCCGTTGTCCGCATCATTAGCCAAAATGAAAGTACAGCAGGACTTCCCCACCCTTGCGTATACACCACCACTCATCGCAGTTAGCTGGTCTAGAACATATCTGTGCTCTAGAACCATAAGTCTCAGAGGTCTCAGATCTTCTTTCACGGCGTTGAACCCATCACGGGTGTTGTTGACGAGCTGCATTAGCTCGTATCGCGTCACTTGGAGCCAGCGAGCATTGGCTTTTGTCTGGAACATGGGGACAGCGCCCCCGAAGAATAGTTCAGCTTCGTTGAAAAGGAGGAATTCTTGTGGAATCGCGTGAAATGGACCATTTGAGAAGTATTTCCGGAGGCTCCTTTTTCGGTGGTGGAGCAGGGTGACATCACCTGTCATTGGGTGGGTATGGATGCGGGAAATGTTCGATGCTGGTACAACCAGGTGTAGTAGTGGCAGCTGCAGATAAATGTGTTCACCGCAGGCCCAATAGATGTCCATGAGGCTGGAGGTGCCGTACTGAAGGTCCGAATTAAAAATTGTGCTGCTGCAGTTTGTGTTGCGGCCCACAGAGATCGTTCCATTACCTAGGAAACAAAGGAGAGGAGACTTTAGCTTGTCTGCTTTCTTTGGTTTGTATCTTGTACCCTCATTGAAAGTGTATCTTCTAGTCTCTTGTGCCCATATCTCAGCGCACTCCTCCCCTATCTTCTTATCAATACGATGTGTGTCACCTTCCTCCACAATGACATCCCCTAAGGAGGCTGCCTTACATACCAAGTCATGTGGGCCATTCCACTTGCCGCTAAAATAAATGTTGGCCTGCAGGCGCAATATTGGCCTCCACTGACAAGGGCACTGGGAATCATTATGGTTGGCTTGGCGATGCACTGGTGAGTGGCATTTTGACGGGGGTGTTGGGAAGGCGAAGTACCCTAGTCTCTTAAACTGGTATCTCCAGACCTCCAACAGGCCGATGGGCATTTCCATACCACGGTAAACCCCTATCCTCCTTTCATACTCTGATGGATTTGTTACAACTGTAAATGTAACGTATTTGTCATCCCACTCTGTAGCATTCACAAACGCACCATCTATTGTGGCTGACTGGAGCTGTATCTGACCGTGTATGCGACAAAGAAACAGATGTAGGAGACATTTGGCAGTGGGTGGTGGCACTTCTCTGGGAAATATCAATTAGTCTGCGCCCACAGCATGAGGGATGTGAGAGCACACAAAGCAGGATTCATTCGTGACCTTCCTCCCAACCTCCCTCATGTCTCTATACCACATGTTGTCAAACAGTGCATTGTGAACCCCATTATCCTCTGACATCTTATAAGTGCGCTGGGAGTGGAAACCAGGCATGGAATGCTGGTCATAGGTGTACACAACTGTGTCCTGAAGTTTACTAACCCAGTCTACTACTGGCGAGGCCCCTGCTTGCTTGCGAGTGATACGTGGCGAATACCTGGCAGGTGCCTTATGCCTCTGACAATCAACTCGCTCCTAACACTTCGCTTATTCTGGCGGAATTTTTTATGAGTATTTGGCACATGGGCATTCAGGGTGATATCCAGTACCATATCCCATTCTGTTGGGTTAGCAGGGGGTGTGGAAGGTTCCAGAGTGGGCGGTGCATAGGTGCCAGGAAGTGTCTCAGACTGGGGTTGTCCTAGGGTAGATCTAATATTGCTAGCAGTACCTCCCCCTCTCTCTGGATACACCACAACCCAATGAAATGCAGTTACTGCAATTACAAATGCAACAAAGAAAATACTGATGACTGTACATATCTTTTTCAGTGAAAGTTCGGTATGCGAGGAACGTCTGTTACTGTGTCTCAGTCCATAGATGGCCATGCGATCTTCATACTCCTTCTCTTGGATAGACCATGGAAACATGATGCCCTCCTCTTGTCCATAGTTCAGGCCTGGGATGGTGCCGGGTGGATTCTCACGTGGCTCCGATGTATCCATGCCTTCCTTTCAGCTATTCGGACTGCAGTGGGCGAAGAGTCTATAACCTGATAGGGTCCTTCAAATTTAGGATCTTTCCACTTCCGAACTTGTTTCTTTACGAAGATTTTTGTCCCAGGGCAAATAGGTGGAAGTCAATCAGAAATAGAGCCCTTGTTCTGTGTCCTTGATATCTGAATAGAAAGGAACTTTGCAGCACGAGTTAGAGCACACAAGTAATCAAACAATTCAGCTTTCACAATCTCAGAAGACGTTTCAGTGTCTACTTTTGGTCTGGTGGAGGGAACAACCACATTCATTGATCTGCCCGTGACAAGCTGGTGAGGTGTGAGGTGATGGTCAGAACTGGGAGCGTTTCTGAGTGCGAACAGAGCAATGGGATGGCAATAGAGCCATTTATTTCCAATTGTGGCACTTATCTTACTGATTTTGGCTTTGAGTAGGCCGTTAAGGCGCTCACAAATACCATTGCTTTGTGGATGATAGGCTGACGTCAATTTATGTTTTATTCCTAACATCGTGGTAATTATGGCAAAGATATCATTTGAAAAATGGCGGCCCTTGTTACTTCGAATAGCATCCGGTAATCCCCAGCGACATATGACCTCACGAAGCAAAAAAGTAGCTGCGGCCTTTGCGTCACAATGGACACATGGTCCAGCTTCAATCCACCGTGAGAAAGGGCATACCACTACAATGAGGTACCTGTAATTATTGCATCTGTCAATCATGTCTATGTAATCGATGTGAAGTTCTATAAAAGGAGCTTTGGGCCTAGGTATTGTTGAGGCAACTGTCTTCATAGTTGGGTTAGGTGAATATTGTTGACAAATGAGGCACCGATGAACAAAGAGTTGTATCTGCTCATATGCATTGGGGATGAACCACTCTGTCTGCAAAGTTGTGGACATGACATCACGAGGGACATGTGCCGGAAGGTGTAACTGAGTTAGTGCTACTTGCAATAGTGCCTGTGGCATAACTGGCTTCCCTGTCATTGTCTGTCTGTAAATAAAATCTGAGACATCTTGTTGCACTCCCCTCTTCTTCCACAGCTCTTTCTCTTCAGGAGGGGCACTCTCCTGTATCTCTCGTAGGTGCAGTTGTGCAATGATATCATATTGCTGTGTGTCATCTATAGTGTATGGGAGTGTTGGATCAGTGGTATCTGAGAGCAGCGGCTCACTTGTGTCATCAACTGTACTTTGTGTATCTACCTGTACTACGACGGATGCATCTTGAGCAAGCAGGATGGGGGCACAGGTATTTTGCTCTGTCACTTGAGATGGTACAGGTCGGGGCCCTCTGGCAGCTGCTTTTGCAGCCCAGTCTGCCATGGCATTCCCTCTGGAAATGAAATCTTGGCCATTTGTGTGTGCAGTACACTTTACTACAGCCACTTCTGCTGGCAATGTTAATGAATCTATCAGTTCCTCAAGTAACTGTTTGTGCATCACAGGTGTGCCGTCAGTTTTAAGGAAGCCACGCCTTTTCCATCTCAGGATGCTGGAATGTGTTGTTGTGGTGACATACGCAGAATCTGAGTATACAGTAATCCTTTTATCAGCTCCATGTTTGAGGGCTGCAATCAGAGCTACTAACTCTGCTGCCTGTGCTGAATAATGTCATGGCAGTGTTACTTGCTGTACGATGTCTAGTGAGTCAGAGGAGTCCCTCTGTTGTGCTCTGACCACTGCAGTGCCTGTGTATCTTATTCCTGTCTCTTGATCAATAGTAGAGGAACCGTCAACAAAGTAAACTACACTATCTGGCAATGAGTCTTCTTTCGCTGTTCCTGACTCGTCGGGACAGTATGTGGCACAGTCATGACTGTCATCATCAGTGGAGGCAATGGGATGAACAAAGAACGTGGCAGGATTCACAGTATGACATTTAACAACCTTCAAAGATGGTAACGACAGTATGACTTCATATCCCGACACTCTTTGTGTGGTAAGAGTTGTTTTAGCTTTTTGTATCACTGCGAATACTGCATGTTCAGTGTACAGTGTCAGTGGGGAGTCCATGACTATGGGGGTGCTTTTCTCATCAGCAAATGCTGCGGTTGATAAGGCCTGCTCACAAGGATAATGGCCCTTCATTACCAAGTCCAACATGCCACTAAAGTATGCAATGGGTTTGTGGCCCATGGGGTACTTCTGGGTGAGGACTGCTGTCATGACCTGTCCATTACAGTGAGTGAATAGATAGAATTATTTTGTGTAGTCAGGAGAGCCTAACACAGGTGCGTTTGTAATCTCATCTTTCAATTTGGCAAAGGCTGATGTCATTTCAGGTGTCCAGTAAATCTTATTATGCCTGTCTTTGGCTGTTTTGACAGCTGTTAGGAGTGGTGCAGTAATGGTAGAATAGTCAAAAACCCATTGTCTAACGTAGTTCACTAATCCCAGGAACTTTTGCATGTCTTTAACTGACTGAGGTTCTGGAGTGTTTCTTATTGCCTCTACTCTTCCTGGGGTAACTCTTCTCCCTGATGCTGAGATCAGCTGTCCTAGGTACTGTACTTCTTCCTGACAGTATTGGAGTTTCTGTGTGTCTACTTTGTATCCTCTCTGTGCCAGTGTTGTAAGTAGAGCAACTGTATCCCGTTGGCACTGCTGCTCAGTGGTGCTACAGAGGAGTATGTCATCGAAATATTGTAGCAAGGTGTTGTCACATTGGAAATTTGACAAGTCATCCTTGACAACTCTGTTGAACACACTGGGGGACTCACAGTACCCCTGGGGTAATCTTTTATATGTGAATTGCCTACCTTGGAATGAAAAAGCAAATAAGAACTGGCTGTCTACATGTAGAGGGACACTAAAAAATGCATTTTTCAGGTCAATGACGGAAAAATATTTAGCATCAGGTGGGATGTTGGTAAGTATCACTGAAGGGTCTGGGACGATGGGAAACTCTGGGATCACTATGCTGTTAATTGAGCGGAGGTCGTGCACCAATCTCCATTGATTTGTCTTCTGTTTCCGCACCGGAAAAAGGCACGTGTTACACGGCGAAATACAAGGGTATATCACACCTTGATCTAGCAGCGCTTGTATGGTAGGGGCAATTCCCTCCTCTGCTTCCCTAGACAAAGGGTACTGGCGCACTCTGGGTAGAAGGGCACCTGGTTTCAGTGTCACTCTGAATGGTGCAGCTGATTTAATGAGCCCCACATCATTGGGACCTGTTGTCCAAAGGATGCTTGGTACCTGAGCTAAGTCTGAGTCACGGGTAGCATTGAATACTTCGGGCGGAGTTGGAGTTCTAATCTCAACTGTCACTGACTAAGGTCCTGGATTTTGGTAAATAATCTCCGCTTTCGAATATTCCTCAGGCTCTCCAAATAGTTGGTGATTTGAAATATTCCTTACCTGATGTCCAGGTTCAATGAAAATGACACAGGCCCATGTGTGGGCATAGTCGTCTAGTGCTAAGAAGGCTCCATACATGGGTGTTATTTCAAGACAGTGTATTCCTAGGATCATATTTTTGTCAGGCGCAGGGATGCCCTGTGATTGGGGACGAAAAAGAAATTCTTTGGGAAGCTGGACAATACGCCCATTCATCTCTGGTGTGTTGGCAACAACAATATGTACCGCTGTGGAGAAAGCTTGCTCATCCATTGGGCGGGCTCTTATCTCATCTCTCAGGGAAGAATCCACAGTGGCAGCCATCATCCTGCACATTGATGTACCAGGAATGGAGCAAGTCATTGTGCCGTTCTCTTTAAAACTAATTGTCATATTTAATTTGGCCATGAGGTCTCGTCCCAAGAGATTTACTGGGGACTGTGTTGAGTAGAGCAGGCGTTGCTGAATACATTTACCTCCTATTTCCATTGGTACTGGCTTGGTGAAAGGGACCCTTATTATTGCCCCAGAGAAACCCTGTGTGTCTGCGCTCTGGTTCGAGATGGGCAGTGCTCCTTCCCTGATGCAGGAAAATGTAGCACCTGTGTCAACCATAAAACTGTAAGTTTTGTTGTTTATCGTGACATACACAACTGGGTCCTCTCTGATATTTGTGAGGCACGATAACACGGGACACACTAGAGTTGTCTGTGGGCTGTCCTAACTTGAATACCCTCCAGCCTGGTACTGCTGGATGGTGCCCTGTGAAAAGGGATTGGTGGGGGGCAGTATCGTGGCTCCCTGTGGCACAGGAGCTTGTGTCTGTGGCACCATTTGGTACACAGGCATTTGTGGCTGAAGTAACTGTGGCTGTGCTTGTCAGATCTGGGGCTGCATTTGGGCCATCACAGGTGTCTGTAACTGTACCTGCTGCAGCATTGGCTGCTGTGCTTGGGAAGGATTGGAGTATACTGCTTGGGGCAGCAGCGGCTGCTGCTGCTGGTAGTATTGTACTGGCACTTGAGCTTGTTGTGGGTGTCCTCTACCCACCGACCTCCCTTCATCCCGCATTTTGTTATTGCATTCCCTCATAAGGTGTCCTGGTCGCTGACAGTAGTAGCACAGTCGTGCTCCTGGCTGTGGCGCAGGTCTTTGGAAGCCGAAACCTCTACCTCTCCCCCGCATCCCAATATTTGCATACCTCATCTGCTCATTACCATAATACTGCTGTTGTTGCTCATTGGTGTATGCCTGTCGTTGCACATTGTTATGGATGGACTGTGCCTGTAGGTTTGGTGCAGCTACCTGTGTGTTACCTCCTAGTGCATTCTGGGCGTCTTGTGGGAAATTAGTAACAGCAGTCATTTGACTCACTGGTGAAGCTACCATCATTGTGTCAGGGGTCTCTCTTTTCTTAAGTTTTTGCTGCACTAATTTAGCTGCTGCATTTTCAATTGCTAATAACCTTTTCTTCTCCTGTTCCTGCTCCTTTTTGCAAAAATGAATGATGTGGTGTTGTATCTCTGGCCATGGTTTGAATTCCATGGCTACTATTCCATCTAATTTGTCCTGTACTGCGGTGGGCAGGCCCTTCTTCACTGTGTGGTAAAAGAACCTACAATTACCCCCTGTTACGTCCCATTTTTCTCCCAACTCCTGATGCCATTTCTCCTTCATTCTTGAAATGTACTGTGCTGGGTCTTCTTTGCTTTGCATTGTTTGTGACATCAAAGAGCCAATGTCAGGAACGTCAGGAAACTTCCTACGCAATTCATTCCATAGGGGTGATCTAATCTTATTGAAGGGGTTACCATCACACCGTGTGTTAGTAGTAGACAGTCTTGTGTCAATGCGTGTGAACATATCCTCTGAATCCTCTCGAATCAAGGAGGTGAGCAGACTTTTTACATCTCCAATAGCCAATGGGATACCTGCAGTGTGTTTTTCAAAGGCCTGTATCCATTTTCCAGCACCCTCTGTGAGGGGTGGGAGTTGTTTCTTCAAATTGTCCTTGTCCATAAGTGACCAAGGAACATATAGGGGGGATCTTTAACATTTTTAAATAGCAGGGGTAGCTGGCGTGTCACCCCTGTAGGCCTTGTGTTGTCATATCTACGTGAGTATTTCTGCCAAACTTTTAGGCCTTTGCTCATGTAGTCGTAATCCCAATCGTCATCTCCTGCCCCCTGCAGAATACATTCCTCAGCTCTGGCCATTTCTTCTGGTTCAAATGACCCATCTCGAGGCCAGACATTCATTTGAGGTGCATTGGCTTCTGTCCAACCTGCTAAATTATCTGAGAATGGATTGACATAATAGTCAGTCCCTTCTCCAAGTATCACTATCTCATTTGGCGTCAGACCATTGGTCATTGACGGTACTGGCCTGTTAGGGGCCATGTGATGCAGAGTTCTAGATCTTGTTGTTCGCAGTGTTGCAGTACCTGACACATCATAATCTTGTGGGATGTCATCAGGTCGCCCATGGCTACCTAGCACTGCAAGTCTCTCTCTCTCTGTCCTCCTCTGCCTTCTCCATCTTGTTTCTGCCCGTTCGAGCACATGTGGCAGATCAAAATTATCAAAATCCATCTGTTGTGCCTCTGGCCTACGTGGTGTGACTACGGGTGGCACTGCCTGAGGTATGTGCATGGATGGGGGCGTAACAACTGTTGGCAGAGCTTGCGGTATGCTTGGGTTGGTCGTCAGGGGAGCTGCTGGGTTAGTCTGAGGTGGGGCTGGGGCCATGCTTGGGACTTCCTGAATAAAGTCTATCCAGGGCTCCTGTTGTGGTGGGATCACTGGGACCCCACCACTACGTGAAGCCACCGGGCCTGCAGCTCCAGCCAATTCACTTAGTGTTGGTGGCTGCCTTCTTCTAAATTGGCCTAAGCCACCCATCAGTTCAGTGAGTTGATCCTCTACCCTATCCACTTGTAATGATAACCGCTGTATTGTTGCCGGGTGGCCAGTGGGGCTCCCTGAATGCTGCTCGTATGACATGTCCCCTGATTCTCTACCTGTTCCTTGGTGCAAGTCGTGCTCTGTTCTCCATCTGCTAATGTCCGCCTCAGTGGTTATTTCAGGGCGATATTGTTCACTATCCCTGTTTCCTCCATTTAATTGTAGCAAGTACTCTTCCTCTCGCTTGGGACCTGTGTTAAGGGGCCGCCACCCGCTATGGTGTGTCTGTATATTGCTGTGCTGCTGGCCAGGGGAGAGGAATGGTCCATAGTGTCTAGTCCTTGTCTCTAAGGGCTCGCTATTTCCAGTGACAAATGTAGGTGCTGTACGGTTAGGCCTAGGAAGCGGCAGGTGGGAGCTGTGCTGTGAACCATCAGAGGCTCCATCACTCTCTGAGCCCTCTTCCTGCTGGTGAGCTGCAGAGTTGGGTGCTGGTGTCAATTTTATTGTGAATAGCGCGTCAATCTGACCTGGCATTCCTGATGTTGCACACTGCACCTCTGGGCTTTGGGAGCTTAGGGTTATTTGGCCCTGCGCATTCTCTGGCGTGCTGTCTGGTGAATCTTCTGAGGGCACTGAGGCAGAAATATCCTCATGTCCTACAGCTGCCTGATCATTTAAATTAGGCTCTAGGTCAGCCTTGACAACTCGCTCTGTATACATGCCATCTGCGTCAGTTTAAAAAACTAGTGACAAAAACAACAAAGAGTATCTCCCTCGCACTGGATAAGGAAACATTGTCAAAACGTACTCATGGATGGACAGTTATAAGCAATTACAAGAATAGCAACCCTCAATCCTATTTAAATTTAGGAATAAGGATACATATAAAACAAAAATTCCTGAAGTTAAGATTGGGGGTTGGACCTATAAAAGCATTATTACCGCCATGGAAACGAATCGGACATAACAATGAATGTAGATTATGTGGACTAGGTGAAGAGAACATTACCCACATCATCTGTATATGTGAAAAACTGAAGGACATAAGGGTATCTTTATTAAAACCGTTTTTTATTCAGCATGGTGTGAGGACCTGCAGACAAGCAATACTTCTATGTTTTAATCCAACTGTAACTCAATTAAACTGCTGCCTTACAAAATTTTTGGACATTACAGAGAAAAGATTAAATATCCAATTAGATTTGCTATCAGTTTAATGAAACAGCGACTAGTCTTCGGATGAGTTGCAAATTTCTCTTACTTGCACGTTTTAAGAATTAACTTTTCCTTTTTTATAATTGTATAACACTCTCTGATCTTAAGAAAAGCATTTCTTTTAATTTAAATGTACAGAAGTTTTATTACCAAGAAATTGCGCTTCTTTTTTGTATGATTACCATATGCAATGATTTTAATTAATTATGCATAATAAAAAGAAAAATAGGCTGGTGGCGGTGCGGTAGGTACTGGGGCTTTTTCATCATTGTCTTTAAAGACTCTCCACAGAGCCAGGGTCTCTTTACGTTTATCTAGTTTGTTACCAGAATACTTCCCTTCCAGGAATGTTTGAGCATGATCTAGTACTGCCTTATCGAAGGTACCCTCTTTTGGCCAAGGGTGTAGCATAGTCTGTGTGAGCTTATGCAGCTCTCCACAATGTTTTCTTATGCGTTTCCCCTGAGCAGTAAAGTTCTTTATCACGTGTTCTAGTGGAGTTGCCATTATTCCCTAGCGCTGTGTGTGTTCAGGAATAACAGTGTACCTCTACTGGGTGTCACTTTTCAGCCTCACCCAGGCTTATTTATAGCAGCACATTAACAATGTTATTCTTTGGCAACACGCGGTTTTGTAAGTATCCCCACAACAATGGGTAATGTGTTATAGAAAGGTGTCCTTGTAACTGCTCTACGATACTTAATGAGGGCTGCTGCTGCAGCTGCTCATGTAACTGCTGGGCGTGATGCCCACAAACCAGGGGTAAGTTGGGGTAGTTGAGTGCCTGCAGCAATAGCGTGTGCTGTTCACAGCCTAATGCGTCGCTAGTGATTTGTGAACCTTCCTGTTGTTCCAGGTGGCTGGTGCCTGGAGGAGACGGTGTGAATAGAGGGGATGGTGTAAGGAGTAGTTGGTGAGCGAGATCAGGGCTCCCCAACTGGGTTAATTCCGTGGAGGAGTCTCTAGCAGCACACGGCGTCGATGGGGACACTAGTGGCGACTGCAGTAGTGTATCTGGAGTGTCTCCCACAGAGGGGGTGCTTCGTGGCCCCTCAAGCGTAGGGTCTGGGCTCAGAGTAGTGGGTCTACAGGATGACACTGGGAGGCGCAGCTGCACTAGGTGCAGTGAAGATACTTTTACCTCAGTGCCCTGTGCTAGTGTGACTCCCAGCAACTCCCACGCTCTGGCTATCAAAGCACTTTGTCGCTTCTTAAAGGTTGCTATAGTCTGTGCGTCAGGATTGTGCACTGCTATTATTCTGTCATCTAGTATGTGCAGAATTATCCCAACCGATTTATGTTCACTATAGCTCATCTGTATCCCTTAGTATTCTATATAAATATACTGCTCTCCTTATGTGTCAGTAGTTAGGGAGGAGGCAGGGTGGTCAAGTATAAGCTCGTCCCCTACTGCCTCTTTGATGTTTAAATAAAATGCCTCTTTAATCTCCTGTTTATCTGGACCGTTATAAACTCCTTCTGGTGAGAAGTCAGGAAATTGCAGGGCACCAGGATGTTCACCAAGGCAGGAAAGAAGGACCTTGCTTCGCAGGGGGTTACGGGGCCAGGAGCTGGTGACCTCAGTCGGTATTTCAAAGCCTGGCACTACCATAGAAACCTGCACATATATGGTGTCTGCGGTTTTATAAGTTCTGTAACAAAATATTCTATTCATCTGTGTACCTATGCTGTATCTCAAACCTTAGTGACACCTAATTAATGTTAGCAGCACTGGAAATGGTCAATGGTTTGTAAAGAAGGCAACACTAAACAATATACTTGTAACAATTGTGACGCACAAATATTTTTAAAAAAGAAAACACAATACTTTAAATCAAAAATCACTTCAGTTATCAGTGGCAGATTAATACATGTGGGAGTACAAAAAGCATTTACATTCCTCCCTAGTTATTGAATCTCACTAATAAACCAATCTTCTGCATTTGGCAGTGATCTTCTGTTACAATGTAAACCCTACCTAGCAGGCCTCACCCTAATAGACTCGGTGGAGGCCAGTCAACAACAACTTAAAAAAAACTGTTATGTTCTTATACATTTAATACACATCTGCAGATCATAAAACATATTATCAAAAAACAAATAGCAAATAACTGTGCACGTAAATAATATGGCCTCACTAAAATCAGTTTCTGTGTCAGCCAGTGACCCTTACTGCAGTGCCCATATAAGCACTAACCACAAAAACAAAAATGCAACTGTTGCACTTAATAAACCTCTGTATGCATCGACATACTGCATACTTTGCCCACTGAAGGACAGAAATACATGTGCTTCCTATTTACAATGGTGCACGCACAAAAGGGAAACTGACACACAACCCAAAAATACCCCAAAACACGTAATCATAACATCCAATAAACCGTCCCGGGAAACCTCTTATAATCCACATCAATCAGGCGATATCCATTATCCTGCTAGCTAGGCAGGCATGAGATAATCCAGCCTCTTCCCCACTTGTACTGATGTAGGGGTTCTCCTCCTCTGCCTACAATCAGAGGAGCACCATACTATTGCTGAAAGATTACGATAGTAAATCGAACCTCTCCTCCCCTCTACCAGGCCGATCCCTTGACCCCCTGGTAAAGAGGCCCTCTCTATTCCACTATATGCAGAGAGGCACTTTAGCAAGCAAATTCCAAATTTCAAAATACCTCTGAAAAGACTGCAGACATAAACAGTCTCTCCCTTATCCCTTATTTCTTTATTTTTTATTGTCTTTCTCCATATGTCTGTTTTCCACAAAAAAGATAATATACGAAAAAATGAAGCTAAGTGAGCCCGTGAAAGACGCAAGACGCAGTCGTTTCCTTCTGGCACTCAAAGCACAACAATAGCACACATCTATATATAGCACAGAATAAACACAAAAATCAGCTAGCTTCCTAACCGTACTCTCCAGCTCAGAATTCCATGCCGCACAAGCCTCCCCAGTTAAAGAATGTCCTTAGCGAGACCCACCAGACAGGAAAGAAACACTGAGAGAGAGCGTAAAACACAGAGGTGTACACAAGCGCTCCTTTCATAAACCGTCACCATAAGTCCCCCACATCAGGTAGCATAATACTCACCCGAATGCTTGTACTCAGAGGCTTCGGCCAGAAAGGAGTCACGAGTGCCCAGTCTGCGTCTCCTCAAACCCAGCAGATCCTGCCCCCGTCTGCTGGCACTACTACTCCGAGTCACACGGCACCAAAATGTTGGAGGGAGGGTATATAACGGGACAAGGAAGCTAGGGGCGGTACTCAGAGCCCCGGGAGCCACCGCAGAACTGAGCAGGAGAGGGAGTCAGGGACAAAAGGGGCACCTTAATTTGAGCTGGGGTGCCCGGGAACGCTTGCTCTAAAACTGAAGAAAACAGACATGGAAGACATGGAATTGGAGGCAGAATACAATGGCAGTTTAATGAGAAGATGCAACTTCAAAGAAACTGCAAGACAAAGGCATAAAATACAAAATACAGAATTCAGATAATCACATGGAGCTCATCATGATACCCTCAGCATCTGCACTATTGTACTGTCAGAGAGAAAGAGAACGCATCTAAAAGTGCAATTGAAGAAACAAGTTACACCAAGGAGAAATGTTTCAGAGTATACTCCAGAGCAAGCATTCCTGCAATTACAATGATTACATTATTCAAAGAACAATGATGGAACATAACAGAACATTTCATATAGGTAAAATACAACAAAATGCTAAGCAGACGCAAGAGCTTCAGAGCTCTTGGGGAAAACCCTACGCAGTCTGCTACCTACGTACAGACAGCAAGGTAGTCCAACGAGGTCTCTGGGGGCACCCCTTTTATATCATTTTACGGGCTCCTTCGCACGCTACTTCTACCTACGTATGCTACCCAAAAAAGCCTCGTCTGCAGATTGCACCAGACATGTCGTCATTTACCCACTTAATGCTGACAATAGACTAGGTGAAAAGGTCAGTTTCTCAGGCCAATCGCTTGTCGTAAGTTTCACAGAGCAAGCAGAAAATATAAACAGATATTGTACGTGAAATACAAATATACATATATAAATCTCCTCACTTCTCCTAACTTGACGCTCTGCGGTTGCCACTTCCTTGCAAGCGGGAAACCAACCCAGGAAACAAGTGCCAGGCCAGGATGCAGCTTACTGTATGTCGATGTCTCAAGGGGATGCTGAACTTTGATACCGAGCACAGAGCACTCGGGTAGGGTGGGGGCTACCAGTCTGGAGCAGAAAGCCTCGCAGAAAGAGGAACTGAATATGTGTTGGGTCAGACCTGCCAGACCTGCCATCAGCCTGTAATACACTAAAATGGCAGAGCTATGGTCAATTTAACAAAGGCCTATATAACGTATAAAAAGGGCCTACACAGCACGGTCAAGTGGGAGGGATGTCTCAGGACAACTATATGGGACAATCAGTCCCTTTCTCAATTCAGTCAGTGTGATAAGTTGGCCTGGCATATGCTGTTCCTAGTTATAGGGACACCTTGCACCAGTCCAATTCGACTCTTATTGATGATAGGTTTAAGACAACCTTTAAAGAAAGCTATCCTAGTGGTAGCTGTGGAGAGCAGCCTTCAGGCTAAGTCTTGAAGTAGTGTTAAGCTTATTGTTTTACCATAATAACCTCTTGAATGACCAAATGAAAGAGTAGCCCACACAGGTATATATATAAAATATATGTATTTATTCTAAGTAGAATCCCACAGACACTTTATGTGACTAGTGGCAAAGTTACACTTCAAACAAGCATTTATAAACACAATAAATAGCACAGAAATCAAAGGGCCCCAGAGGGGGACCAAACCATATACTAAAATAGTGGTATAAGAACCACAACAATTCTACAGGCAATGCCTAGGGCATTCAGGATCGCTTGCCCCTTCAGAATCCACCCACAGTTATGAGGAAGGGGACCCACGGGAGGCGTGTGCAGTGCGAGAAGCTGCTGTCGGGATCTCAATGTTAGCCTATAGAGAATGTCACGGTTGAATATTTAAAGTTAAAGGACACTTCTAGCAGTAGTACAAAGTTAAGACTTGAGACTTAAGGCTTTGGAGAGCCCACCACCACGGAAGTACCGAAGTACCACTGTTACCTGCCCCATGGAAGCCGGGTGCATAGGTCAATTCTGGTGTCGGGTCGCGGGCTGATTTTCAATGGAAAAGTAGTCCAAACTGCTGCTAGCTGAAAGCGTCGCTGAAGTCGTGAAGATTAAAGATGTAGGAAATGTAGAGAAGGACCTGAAAGCAGAGGGGAAAGAGTCTGGGTCACGGCACAGTGACCAGGGAGCTCACAGGAAGGAGGTCGTGGATGTCGGATGCTTCAGGTGAGAAAGGTACAGCTGGGCTCTGCAGTCACGGGCTCCGGGAGGCTTCAAGGAAGGCCAGCTTCTGGAGGGCAACTGTCCCATGTCGGATGAGGGTCGCTGCGGTGTTAGTGTCCCGATTGGATCCACTAAGCATTGGCAACTGCAACCCACGCAAGATGTACAAAGCAGCTGCTGGTGCAGACCCACGAGGTCTGAGGGTGCTCTCCTTTGTAGGGAGCGCAGAGCAGGCCGGGAGCAACCAGGGGAACTCTTGGAAAAGTAGATTGTCCTCCGTCAGGGCCCACAAGTCGAGAGACAAGGGACCGCGGAAGGCAGCAAAATGGAGTGCGTAAAAGGGCTCCCACGGGCCACCGGAGCGGACTAGGGAGGTGAGCTTTGGCACGGATGCTGCTTAAAGGTTGGCTCAAAAATGGGCCAAAGTACAACTTCCCCACTGGTCGGAGTCGTGTGCTATGCAAGAGGTGGCTGGGGTCTCGGGGTATGCAGGGATCTCGGCACCCACGTGGTCCACGGTGCTCAGACTTGCTGGGCACGCTCACAGGACTCTGGGATGCACTGGAGACCCACCTCAAGGTTGATGGAATGCGTCGGAGTTCATGAGAGCAGCGAAGTTCCAACCAGGTATCTTGCAGTCTTTTAGGTGCCTGCCAAGCAGGGGGATTACTCCTTTATCCCAAGGGAGATTTCTTCAGTCAGCTGAGCAGCATCTCGTCGAAGATCAGTTCTGTAAAGTTCTGGACGAATCTAAGGCTCTAGGGCAAAGTTATTCCCATATATCCCCAAGATTAGGGGATGGTCCCAAATAGAGCCTGCCAATCAGAGTAGAGGCGGGAAAGGGTGGCTACACCCACTCCCCTTTGTGTGTTTCCCACCTGGGCGAGGGGCAGGATGCCCCTGAACCAGTTCCAGGCGGTGTATGCAGAATTGGGGCTCTGCAGCTGCCTACGTGCAACTCTGAATGGACATTTGGTGCACCCACCCTGTTCCAATCCACATATCCTGTCTGGGGAGGTGCTGGCACCTCCCTGCCACAGGAGCCCTATTGTCCAGATGGCGAGGCTGGGGTTTTCCCCAGCAACAGCCAGCCAGAGTCGTGTAGGTGGAGGACAGTAGCCATTTTGTGGTACATGTGCACTTTTAAATTGGTGTCTAAATTCTACCGCTTTTCCCATATCACCCTCCTAGCAAGGGGGAATCGTACCCTCATGCCCATGGCTGGACTGGGAGTATGATTCCTTCATGTTTGACACCAAACACGATATGATTCTGTGTAGCCATTCCCAAGTTACAGCGATGACGCGATAACTTATAATGCGGTTAAGAGTATATGGTATGGCTACACTACAAACAACCAAGTAACGATTTTACGAAGGTTGCAGAGAGGTCCTACTCATGTATGGGTCCCCCCTCACACATACCTCAGCACCCAGCCCTGTAGGATTACCAGGGCCTGCCATAGGGTTGACCTGTGAGAGTATATGTGTTGTAAGGTTGTGGGATATAGGGTACCTACATCCCCGTAAGGGGTGCTAGCACCACCTTACCCAGACTACAGTAGTGGTCTGGTGGTGTCAGTTTGTGTGGCTGTCCCAGGGTGGCACAATAAGTGCTGCAGCCCAGGTAGGCCTACTGGGGGACCCATGCCCTGGGTACCTAGGGTACCATCTACAAGGGACTGGTAGGGCATGCCCAGCATTCAATTAGGTTTGTACGTAGAGTACTTTACATCAGTTTTAGGGAGAAAGCAGATAGGCTGGGGTCCTGGATAGCAGGATCCCAGCCAGACTAGTCAAAAACCACTTAAATGCCAGGCAAAAAGTTGGGGGCAACCATTAGTCAGATTCCACTCTCCTACAGTCAGTATCCAAGTACTCATGCAGCGAGCCAGGCCTTAGCACATGGACTGCTTCAAACACCTATCCACTATGGATGCAGTCCTGTAACCACCTACACACTTGTCTTTCACACCTTCAATTCCCTAGTCAATATCCATACACTCCAGCAAACAGACGGTTACTCCCCTTGCACTCATCCAGTGACCCATTCAGCACCATGTAATAATCCATTCACTGTGTCAACCCCAACCACTTATAAATTCACCCAGGCACTCTCCTTGCAGTACTCTAATCATTCAGTCAGTAGCCAAGTACTTCTGCAGTGAGCCAGGTCTTAGCACATAGACTGCTTCAAACCCCTATCAGCAGTGCATGCAGGCCTCTCAACCACCTATGCACTTGTCTTTCACACCTTCAATTCGCCAGTCAGTATCCATACACTCCAGCAAACACCCTGTCACTCCCCTTGCACTCCTATAGTGACCCATTCAGCACTGTGTACTAATCCATTCTCTGTGCCAAAACCCAAACACTTATCAATTCACCCAGGCACTCTCCTTGCAGTACTCTAATCATTCAGTCACTACCCAACTACTCATGCCCTGAGCCCGGCCTTAGCACATGGACTGATTCAAACTCCTATCCACTATGCATGCAGTCCTCTAACCACCTACACACTTGTCTTTCACACCTTCAATTCCCCAGTCAGTATCCATACACTCCAGCAAACACCCTGTCACACCCCTTGCACTCCTCCAGTGACCCATTCAGCACAATGTACTAATCCATTCACTGCGCCAAAACCCAAACACTTATAAATTCACCCAGGCACTCTCCTTGCTGTACTCTAATCAATCAGTCAGTATCCAAGTACTCATGCAGCGAGCCAGGCCTTAGCACATGGACTTCTTCAAACCCCTATCCACTATGCATGCAGTCATCTAACCACCTATACACTTGTATTTCAAACCGTCAATTCCCCAGTCAGTATATATACACTCCAGCAAACACACTTTCACTCCCCTTGCTCTCCTCCAGTTACCCATTCAGCACCATGTACTAATCCATTCACTGCGCCAAAACCCAAACACTTAGAAATTCACCCAGGCACTCTCCTTGCAGTACTCTAATCATTCAGTCACTAACCAAGTACTCATGCACTGAGCCCGGCCTTAACACATGGACTGATTCAAACTCCTATCCACTATGCATTCAGTCCTCTAACCACCTACACACCTGTCTTTCACACCTTCAATTTCCCAGTCAGTATCCATACACTCCAGCAAACACCCTGTCACACCCCTTGCACTCCTCCAGTGACCCATTCAGCACCATGTACTAATCCATTCACTGCACCAAAACCCAAACACTTATAAATTCACCCAGGCACTCTCCTTGCAGTACTCTAATCATTCAGTCAGTATCCAAGTACTCATGCAGCGAGCCAGGCCTTAGCACATGCACTTCTTCAAACCCCTATCCACTATGCATGCAGTCGTCTAACCACCTAAACTCTTGTCTTTCAAACCGTCAATTCCCCAGTCAGTATACAAACACTCCAGCAAACACCCTGTCACTCCCCTTGCACTCCTACAGTGACCCATTCAGCACCGTGTACTAATCCATTCACTGCGCCAAAACCCAAACACTTATAAATTCACCCAGGCACTCTCCTTGCAGTACTCTAATCATTCAGTCAGTACCCAAATATTTATGCAGTGAGCCAGGCCTTAGCACATGGGCTGCTTTCAAACCCCTATCCACTATGCATGCAGTCCTCTAACCACCTACACACTTGTCTTTCACACCTTCAATTCCCCAGTCAGTATCCATACACTCCAGCAAACACCCTGTTACTCCCCCTGCATTCCTCTAGTGACCAATTCAGTACCATTTACTAATCCATTCACTGCGCCAAAACCCAAACGCTTAGAAATTCACCCAGGCACTCTCCTTGCAGTACTCTAATCATTCAGTCACTAACCAAGTACTCATGCACTGAGCCCGGCCTTAGCACATGGACTGATTCAAACTCCTATCCACTATGCATTCAGTCCTCTAACCACCTACACACCTGTCTTTCACACCTTCAATTCCCCAGTCAGTATCCATACACTCCAGCAAACACCCTGTCACACCCCTTGCACTCCTCCAGTGACCCATTCAGCACCATGTACTAATCCATTCACTGCACCAAAACCCAAACACTTATAAATTCACCCAGGCACTCTCCTTGCAGTACTCTAATCATTCAGTCAGTATCCAAGTACTCATGCAGCGAGCCAGGCCTTAGCACATGCACTTCTTCAAACCCCTATCCACTATGCATGCAGTCGTCTAACCACCTAAACACTTGTCTTTCAGACCGTCAATTCCCCAGTCAGTATACAAACACTCCAGCAAACACCCTGTCACTCCCCTTGCACTCCTACAGTGACCCATTCAGCACCGTGTACTAATCCATTCACTGCGCCAAAACCCAAACACTTATAAATTCACACAGGCACTCTCCTTGCAGTACTCTAATCATTCAGTCAGTAGCCAAGTACTCATGCAGCGAGCCAAGCCTTAGCACATGGACTGCTTCAAACCCCTTTCCACTATGCATGCAGTCCTGTAACCACCTACACACTTGTCTTTCACACCTTCAATTCCCTAGTCAGTATCCATACACTCCAGCAAACAGACTGTTACTCCCCTTGCACTCATCCAGTGACCCATTCAGCACTATGTACTAATCCATTCACTGTGTCAAACCAAACCACTTATAAATTCACCCAGGCACTCTCCTTTCAGGAATCTAATCATTCAGTCAGTAGCCAAGTACTTATGCAGTGAGCCAGTGTAGGAGAGTGGCATCGACTGCATAGTTGCCCCCAACTTTTTGCTGATGTTTTGACTGTTTTTATGACTTTAGCCAGGCTGCGGCCCTGCTATCCAGGACCCCAGCCTATCTGCTTCCGCTGTTAAACGATGTGAGTACCCTAGGTACTAACCAATTGGATGCTGAGCGTGCCCTGACAGTCCCTTGTAGATGGTGCCCTAGGTACCCAGGGCATGGGTCCCTCAGTAGGCCTACCAGGGCTGCAGCACTTATTGTGCCCCCCTGGGACAGCCATACAAACTGACACCACCAGACCACTACTGTAGTCTGGGTAAGCTGGTGCTAGCACCCCTTACAGGGATATAGGTACCCTATATCCCACCCCATTACAACACATGTACTCTCATAGGTCACCCCTATAGCAGGCCTTGCTAATCCTACAGGGCAGGGTGCTGAGATATGTGTGAGGGGGGACCCCTACCTGAGTAGGGCCTCTCTGCAACCCTCGTAAAATCATTGCTGGGTTGTTTGTAGTGTAGCCATACCATATACTCTTAACCGCATTATAAGTCTATCGCGATAGCGTAATAACTTGAGAATGGCTACACAGAACCATATCGTGTTTGGTGTCAAACATGTAGGAATCCTACCCCCAGTCCAGCCATGGGCATTAGGGCACGATTCCCCCCTGCTAGAGGGGCGATATGGGAAAAGCGGCAGAATTCGGACACCAATTTAAAAGTGCACAAGTAGTACAAAATGGCTACTACCCGCCACCCACACGACTCTGGCTGGCTGTTGCTGGGGAAAACCCCAGCCTCGCCAGCTGGACAATAGGGCTCCTGTGGCAGGGAGGTGCTAGCATCTCCCCAGACAGGATATGTGGATTGGAACAGGGTGGGTGCACCAAATGTCCTTTCAGAGTTGCACGTAGGCAGCTGCAGTGCCTTCATTCTGCATACACCGATTGGAACCGGTTCAGGGGCATCCTGCCCCTCGCCCAGGCGGGAAACACACAAAGGGGAGAGGGTGTAGCCACCCTTTCCCGCCTCACCACTCATTGGTGGACACTACTCTGGACACTCCCCTAACCTTGGGGATAAAGGTGAATAACGTGGCACCAGAGCCTCAGATTAATCTTGAACTTTACAGTCTTGACCTTCGACTTGCTGCTGCCCAGCTGATGGAAGAAATCTCCCTTGGGATAAAGGAGTTATTCCCCTGCTTGGCAGGCACCTGAAACACTGCAAGTGACCCGGTTGGAACTTTGCTGCTCTCATGAACTTCATCGACTTCCAGCACCCTTGAGGTGGGCTTCCTAAGCATCTCAGAGGCCAGTGAGTGTGCACAGCAAACCTGTGTACCATGGACCGCGTGGGTGCCGAGATTCCCAATAACCCAGGACACCGGCCACCTCTTGCGTAGCACACGACCCTGACCAGTGGGGATGTTGTGCTTTGGCCCATTATTGAGCCAACCACCAAGCAGCATCCGTGCCAAAGATCAGCACCCCAGCCCCTTCCGATGGCCTGTGGGCTCCCTTTTACGCACTCCATTTTGCTGCCTCCCGCAGTCCCTTGTCTCTCAACTTGTGGGCCCAAGCAGAGGATAATCTCGACAACTAAGAGTTCCCCTGGTTGCTCCAGGCCTGCTCTACAGTCTCTCCAAAGGAGATCTCTCACAGACCTCGTGGGTCTGCACCAGTAGCTGATTTGTTCATCTTGCGTGGGTTGCGGTTGCCAAGGCTTAGCGGATCCAATTCGGACACTAACACCGCAGCGACCCTCCTCAGACGTGCGACAGTTGCCCTCCCGAAGCTGGCTTTCCTTGAAGCCTCCTGGAGTGCGTGGCTGCAGATCCAAGCTACACCTCTTTCCACTTGAAGCCCCCGAAATTGAAGGGCTCTTTGCTTTGAGCTCCCTGGTTACTGTGCCGTGACCCAGACTCTGTCCCCTCTGCTTTCAGGTTCTTCTCTTCAACTTCTACAACTTCAATCTTCACGGCATTATCAACGCTTTTGGCTAGCAGCACTTTTGAACATTTTCCCATTGAAAATCAGCCCGCGACCCGACATCGAAAACGACCTATGCACCTGGCTTCCCTGGGGCAGGTAACAGTGGTACCTCGGTACTCTCGTGGTAGTGGGCTCCTCAAAAGCTTAAGCCTAAAGTTTTAACTTTGTACTCCTGCTAGAAGTGACTTTAATCCGTGTAAATCAAACCGCGACATTCTCCATAGGCTTTAATAGAGATCCCGATAGCAGCTATTTCCACTGCACGCGCCTCCCGTGGGTCCCCTTCCTCATAACCTGGGGTGGATTCTTAAGGGTCCAGCGACTCTAAATGCCCTAGGCATTGTCTGTAGAATTGTCGTGGTTCTTATACCACTTTTTTGATATATGGTTTGGTCCCCCCCTGGGGCCCTGTGATTCCTGTGCTATTTATTGTGTTTATAAATGCTTGTTTGAATTGTAACTTTGCCACTAGCCTCATAAAGAGACTGTGGGATTCTGTCTAGAATAAATACATATATTTTATATATATATACCTGTGTGGGCTACTCTTTCATTTGGTTATTCAAGAGGTTATTATGGTAAAACAAAAAGCTTAACACTCCTTCAAGACTTATCCTGAAGGCTGCTCTCCACAGCTACCACTAAGATAGCTTTCTTTAAAGGTTGTCTTAAACCTATCATCAATAAGAGTCGAATTGGACTGGTGCAAGGTGTCCCTATAACTAGGAGACAGCATATGCCAGGCCAACTTCTCACATTGGTGTGCAGCGGTTGGATTCAAGCTTGCCATTGTTTTACCAGATAACAAATTGAATTTCTAAAGTGAAAGCCACTTGGTACCAAAGGTACATATAAATTCAAGCTTAGAATATAATAAGTTCTACTGAACTTAGGAGTTGTGTGTAGAGGGTTTAGCACACCTTGACTACAACTCAAGAAAGGGTTCAGTAGGCCACACCTAGTGTAGGTAGATACACCACTACCACTACACTAGAAATGTCTTTAGGTTCAGGTGCCCATAAGGCTCTGGAAGGACCCCAAAGGGTCCCAGTCGACAAATATGATCATCTCTCCTTTGCTGATCTTAGGGAGATGTGCACCTCTAGGAAACTTAAGACAAACAAAGGTGCCAATACTCAACGTCTCAGGGAAATCCTGCTCATAGCAGACTTTAGGGTCTGATGGGGTAGACAGGTTGGGTGGGCACCCCTCAGAAGAGGACCCTCCTAGAGAGGACTCTGATGAGGACCAGGAAGAGGAGGATGATCCTGACCTGGAAGAACCAGACCACTCACAACATGGAGGTGATGGCCCAAAAGGCACTCTCTCCATCCCTAAAGGGAGAGTGGTGGATCCAAGTAGAAGGAACAGATCCCCCTCAGTGGGGTCCAACCATTCTAGGAGATCCAAAAGGACCTCTGCCTCTCCTCAGAGGAGAGAATCCTCCCAAGAGAGGAAATGCAGACTGATCCAGTTTGAGCAGGCAAAGCTACAGCTCAGGAGAGAACAGTTAGCATTAGACAGGGAGTCCTTGGAGCTTCAGAAAGCTTCTAGAAAGTGGGGTCTAGAGACCCCTGGTAGTAGTAATGAAACCCCTAGAGTTAGAGAGAAAGTCCCTGACAATAGGAACCTCCACAAGATTGTGCCCCCCTATCATACAGGGGATGACATCCGCAAATGGATCTCTGCTCTTGAGAGGGCCTGTAAAGTACAAAGCGTCCCAGTAGAGCAGTGGGCAGCAATCCTGTGGCTCTCCTTTGCAGACAAAGGTAGAGACAAGCTCCTCTCTGTAAGAGAAGAGGATGCAGATGATTATTATATCTTGAGAGATGCTTTAATAGATGGGTTTGGCTTAACCACTGATCAATACAGACTTAAATTCAGAGACACCCAAAAAGCACAGAATCAAAACTGGGTAGATTTTGTTGATTGTGCTACCAAGGCACTGGAAGGTTGGTTAACTGACAGTAAAGTAAATGATTAACAAGGATTGTATAATCTCATAATGAGGGAGCAGATTCTTAATAATTGTCAGAACCAGCTCCTACATCAGCACCTGGTGGACTCAGATTTGACCTCTCCCCAAGAATTGAGAAAGAAGGCAGACAAATGGGTCAGAACCAGGATTAAGCAGAAGGTCCAGCCCTTGGGGGGGGCAACTAAAAAGGAAGATGCCAAGAACTCTGAAAAGGGTGGGGAAAAGGGAAAAGACCAGCAGTCTTCAACAGGCCCCCAAAAATCTGCATCTGAGAATACCCAAGCTACTAAAGCTAAACAAGCAAGGAAGCCATGGTGTAAATTCTGTAAACAGAAAACCCATTGGACTTCAGATTGTAATAAGGCCAAATACTCCAATAGTACCACACCTGCCCCTAAGGCACCTGTTCCCCCTAGTCCAGCTATAGGTGGTGGTACACAGAACAAGTGTATAGTAGGGTTGACCCTGGGATCTGGAGAGGACTCTGGCCTAGTCAGAACTCCTACTCAGGCTGTTCTAGTTTGTGATGGGGACCTGCCCCTGTTTGTGAGCCCCAGTGGTCTGGGCAAATACAGACAACAGCCAAAAATAAATGGAAGGGAGTCACTAGCTTACAGGGATACAGGGGCCAGTGTCACCATGGTGACGAAGGACCTTGTGGAACCTAACCAGATCATACTTGGGGAGATTTACCAAGTGACCAATGCAAGCAACGTTAGTACTGACCATGCTCTAGCAGTTGTGAACTTCTCCTGGGGAGGGGTAACTGGCCTCAAGAAAGTTGTGGTGAGTGCAGACCTACCTGTTGAATGTTTACTAGGGAATGATTTGGAGACCTCAGCATGGGCTGAGGTGGAGCTAAGTACCCATGCAGCAATGTTGGGTATACCAGCAGAAGTGTTTGCCCTGACCAGGTCAAAAGCAAAGCTGACAGGAACTGAACAGGCCTTGGATCCTGGAAAAATGGACCAAGGACCTTCCAAGAGGAGGAGTAGCAGGGGTAAGGCAGAGCCTTCCCCCCAGGATCAGTCTGTAGAGACTCTTTTAGCAGAAGAGGATCTAGCTCCTGAGGAAGGAACTGCCTCAGATGAACTGGAACCTGATCAGGTTGAGTTCTTGGGGGCAGGGGGACCTTCTAGGGCAGACTTGAGCCTGGAGCAGCAGAGCTGCCCCACCATCTAACCCCTCAGACAGCAAGCTGCTGCTGAGGCTGCAGGGAATGCCAGTGGGACCCATAAGATTTATTGGGATGAAGGGCTCCTTTACTTTGAGGGTCGGGACCCCAAGCCTGGTGCAGCCAGGAGGTTGGTCATACCTCAAAAGTTTAGGGGCTTCCTGCTCACACTGGCCCATGATATTCCCTTAGCAGGACACCTGGGCCAAAACAAGACTTGGGACAGAATTGTCCCTCACTTTCATTGGCCTCAGATGAGTGAAGACTGTAAGAGCTTTTGCAGCTCTTGCATTACCTGCCAAGCCAGTGGCAAGGCAGGTAAATCCACAAAGGCCCCCCTGATACCATTGCCTGTGGTGGAGGTGCCCTTTGAGCGGGTGGGAATTGACAGTGTTGGTCCCCTGGACCCACCAACAGCATCTGGGCACAGGTTCATTCTAGTGGTAGTGAATCATGCCACTAGATACCCAGAAGCTATTCCACTTAGGACCATCACAGCCCCTGTGGTGGCAAGGGCCCTCCTGGGAGTCTTTTCCAGGGTGGGTTTTCCTAAGGAGGTATTGTCTGACAGAGGTACATACTTTATGAGTAGTTACCTCAAGGCAATGTGGAAGGAGTGTGGGGTTAACTATAAGTTCACCACCCCTTACCATCCTCAATGCAATGGCCTTGTTGAGAGATTCAACAAGACCTTAAAGGGTATGATCAAAGGGCTCCTAGAAAAGCTTAGGCGAAAATGGGATGTTCTTCTGCCCTGCCTTCTCTTTGCATACAGAGAGGTGGCACAAAAGGGGGTTGGTTAAAGCCCCTTTGAACTTTTGTTTGGCCATCCTGTTAGAGGGCCACTTTGTCTAGTGAAGGTGGGATGAGAGCAACCTCTCAAACCCCCTAAACAGGATATTGTGGACTATGTACTTGGTCTCCGCTCCAGGATGGCTGAGTACATGAAGAAGGCAACTAAAAACCTGGAGGCAAGTCAGGAACTACAGAAAGCCTGGCATGACCAAAAGGCTATACTGGTGGTGCACCAGCCAGGACAGAAGGTATGGGTGTTGGAGCCAGTGGCCCCAGCAGCTCTCCAAGATAAGTGGAGTGGACCCCATACCATTTTGGAGAAAAGGGGAGAGGTTACCTACTTGGTAGACCTTGGCACTCCCAGAAGTCCCCACAGGGTACTTCATGTCAATAGGTTGAGAGCATATGTGGACAGGGCTGACATGGGCTTGCTCATGGCAACAGATGAGGGACAGGAGGAAGAGAGTGATCCTCTCCCAGACCTGCTCTCTCAGAACCCTGACGATGGGTCAGTTGATGGAGTAGCCTTGGCAGGCAGCCTCACTGACCAGCAGCAAGCAGACTGTAGACAAGTTCTTCAGTCTTACAGACATATGTTTTCTCTGACTCCAAGTCAGACCCCCTGGTGCACTCATGAAGTGGACACTGGGGACAGTCTGCCTGTCAACAATAAAATCTACAGGCAACCTGACCATGTCAGGGACTGCATAAGGACAGAAGTTCAAAAGATGTTGGAATTAGGAGTGATTGAGCCCTCAGATAGCCCTTGGGCTAGCCCAGTAGTCCTTGTACCAAAACCTCACACCCAGGATGGTAAGAGAGAGATGAGGTTCTGTGTTGACTACAGGGGACTCAATGCAGTCACTAAGACTGATGCACATCCAATTCCCAGAGCAGATGAGCTCATAGATAGGTTGGCCTCAGCCAAATATCTGAGCACATTTGGTCTGACAGCTGGCTACTGGCAGATAAGGTTAGCTGAGTCTGCAAACACCAAAACTGCATTTTCTACCCCTGGTGGGCATTATCAATTTATTGTGATGCCCGTTGGTTTGAAAAATGCACCTGCCACTTTTCAAAGGTTGGTGAACCAAGTCCTCTCAGGCCTGGAAGACTTTAGTGCAGCATATCTAGATGATATTGCTGTCTTTAGCTCCACCTGGGAAGATCACCTGATCCACCTAAGGAAAGTTTTGGAAGCCCTGCAAAAGGCTGGGCTCACTATCAAGGCTACTAAGTGCCAGATAGGGCAGAGTCAGGTTGTGTACCTGGGTCACCTTGTAGGTGGAGGCCAGGTTCAACCACTTCAGAGCAAAATCCTGACCATCATGGACTGGGTTGCTCCAACCACCCTGACTCAGGTTAGAGCTTTCTTGGGCCTGACTGGTTACTATAGGAGGTTTGTAAAGGGATTTGGATCCATTGTGACCCCCTTGAATGACCTCACCTCTAAGAGGATGCCCAAAAAGGTTCAGTGGACTGTCAGCTGTCAGAAAGCTTTTGATGACCTAAAACAGGCAATGTGCTCTGCTCCAGTGCTCCAAAGCCCCAACTACTCCAAAGAATTCATAGTTCAAACTGATGCTTCAGAGGTGGGGGATAGGTGCTGTGTTATCACAACTGAATGAGGAGGGCCAGGATCAACCAATTAGCTTTTAATAGCAGAAGTTTGACCCCCAGAGAGAAACGTTGGTCAGCTATAGAGAGGGAGCCCTTTGCTGTGGTCTGGGCCTTGAAGAAGCTGAGGCCATACTTGTTTGGCACTCACTTCATTGTTCAAACAGACCATAAACCCCTCCTATGGCTAAAACAGATGAAGGGTGAAAACCCCAAACTACTCACGTGGTCCATTTCCCTACAGGGGATGGACTATACAGTGGAACATAGACCTGGGAGCAACCATGCCAATGCAGATGGCCTCTCCAGATATTTCCACTTAGAACATGAAAACTCAACTGGTCAAGGTTAGTTTACTGTCCCTGCGTTTGGGGGGGGGGTTATGTAGGAGAGTGGCATCGACTGCATAGTTGCCCCCAACTTGTTGCTGATGTTTTGACTGTTTTTATGACTTTAGCCAGGCTGTGGCCCTGCTATCCAGGACCCCAGCCTATCTGCTTCCTCTGTTAAACGATGTGAGTACCCTAGGTACAAACCAATAGGATGCTGAGGGTGCCCTGACAGTCCCTTGTAGATGGTACCCTAGGTACCCAGGGCATGGGTCCCTCAGTAGGCCTACCAGGGCTGCAGCACTTATTGTGCCACCCTGGGACAGCCATACAAACTGACACCACCAAACCACTACTGTAGTCTGGGTAAGGTGGTGCTAGCACCCCTTACAGGGATATAGGTACCCTATATCCCACCCCATTACAACACATGTACTCTCATAGGTCACCCCTATAGCAGGCCTTGCTAATCCTACAGGGCAGGGTGCTGAGATATGAGTGAGGGGGGACCCCTACCTGAGTAGGGCCTCTCTGCAACCCTCGTAAAATCATTGCTGGGTTGTTTGTAGTGTAGCTATACCATATACTCTTAACCACATTATAAGTCTATCGCAATAGCGTGAGAACTTGAGAATGGCTACACAGAACCATATCGTGTTTGGTGTCAAACATGTAGGAATCCTACCCCCAGTCCAGCCATGGGCATGAGGGCACGATTCCCCCCTGCTAGAGGGGCGATATGGGAAAAGCGGCAGAATTCGGACACCAATTTAAAAGTGCACAAGTAGTACAAAATGGCTACTACCCGCCACCCACACGACTCTGGCTGGCTGTTGCTGGGGAAAACCCCAGCCTCGCCAGCTGGACAATAGGGCTCCTGTGGCAGGGAGGTGCTAGCATCTCCCCAGACAGGATATGTGGATTGGAACAGGGTGGGTGCACCAAATGTCCTTTCAGAGTTGCACGTAGGCAGCTGCAGTGCCTTCATTCTGCATACACCGATTGGAACCGGTTCAGGGGCATCCTGCCCCTCGCCCAGGCGGGAAACACACAAAGGGGAGAGGGTGTAGCCACCCTTTCCCGCCTCACCTCTCATTAGTGGCCACTACTCTGGACACTCCCCTAACCTTGGGGATAAAGGTGAATAACGTGGCACCAGAGCCTCAGATTAATCTTGAACCTTACAGTCTTGACCTTCGACTTGCTGCTGCCCAGCTGACGGAAGAAATCTCCCTTGGGATAAAGGAGTTATCCCCCTGCTTGGCAGGCACCTGAAACACTGCAAGTGACCCGGTTGGAATTTTGCTGCTCTCATGAACTTCATCGACTTCCAGCACCCTTGAGGTGGGCTTCCTAAGCATCTCAGAGGCCAGTGAGTGTGCACAGCAAACCTGTGTACCATGGACCGCGTGGGTGCCGAGATTCCCAATACCCCAGGACACCGGCCACCTCTTGCGTAGCACACGACCCTGACCAGTGGGGAAGTTGTGCTTTGGCCCATTATTGAGCCAACCACCAAGCAGCATCCGTGCCAAAGATCAGCACCCCAGCCCCTTCCGGTGGCCCGTGGGCTCCCTTTTACACACTCCATTTTGCTGCCTCCCGCAGTCCCTTGTCTCTCAACTTGTGGGCCCAAGCGGAGGATAATCTCGACAACTAAGAGTTCCCCTGGTTGCGCCAGGCCTGCTCTACAGTCTCTCCAAAGGAGATCTCTCACAGACCTCGTGGGTCTGCACCAGTAGCTGATTTGTTCATCTTGCGTGGGTTGCGGTTGCCAAGGCTTAGCGGATCCAATCCGGACACTAACACTGCAGTGACCCTCCTCAGACGTGGGACAGTCGCCCTCCCAAAGCTGGCCTTCCTTGAAGCCTCCCGGAGCCCGTGGCTGCAGATCCAAGCTATACCTCTTTCCACTTGAAGCCCCCGACATTGAAGGGCTCTTTGCTTTGAGCTCCCTGGTTACTGTGCCGTGACCCAGACTCTGTCCCCTCTGCTTTCAGGTTCTTCTCTTCAACTTCTACAACTTCAATCTTCACGGCATCATCAACGCTTTTGGCTAGCAGCACTTTTGAACATTTTCCCATTGAAAATCAGCCCGCGACCCGACATCGAAAACGACCTATGCACCCGGCTTCCCTGGTGCAGGTAACAGTGGTACCTCAGTACTCTCGTGGTAGTGGGCTCCTCAAAAGCTTAAGTCTAAAGTTTTAACTTTGTACTCCTGCTAGAAGTGACTTTAATCCGTGTAAATCAAACCGCGACATTCTCCATAGGCTTTAATTGAGATCCCGATAGCAGCTATTTCCACTGCACGCGCCTCCCGTGGGTCCCCTTCCTCATAACCTGGGGTGGATTCTTAAGGGGCCTGCGATCCTCAATGCCCTAGGCATTGTCTGTAGAATTGTTGTGGTTCTTATACCACTTTTTTGATATATGGTTTGGTCCCCCCCTGGGGCCCAGTGATTCCTGTGCTATTTATTGTGTTTATAAATGCTTGTTTGAATTGCAACTTTGCCACTAGCCTCATAAAGAGACTGTGGGATTCTGTCTAGAATAAATACATATATTTTATATATATATACCTGTGTGGGCTACTCTTTCATTTGGTTATTCAAGAGGTTATTATGGTAAAACAAAAAGCTTAACACTCCTTCAAGACTTATCCTGAAGGCTGCTCTCCACAGCTACCACTAGGATAGCTTTCTTTAAAGGTTGTCTTAAACCTATCATCAATAAGAGTCGAATTGGACTGGTGCAAGGTGTCCCTATAACTAGGAGACAGCATATGCCAGGCCAACTTCTCACATTGGTGTGCAGCGGTTGGATTCAAGCTTGCCATTGTTTTACCAGATAACAAATTGAATTTCTAAAGTGAAAGCCACTTGGTACCAAAGGTACATATAAATTCAAGCTTAGAATATAATAAGTTCTACTGAACTTAGGAGTTGTGTGTAGAGGGTTTAGCACACCTTGACTACAACTCAAGAAAGGGTTCAGTAGGCCACACCTAGTGTAGGTAGATACACCACTACCACTACACTAGAAATGTCTTTAGGTTCAGGTGCCCATAAGGCTCTGGAAGGACCCCAAAGGGTCCCAGTCGACAAATATGATCATCTCTCCTTTGCTGATCTTAGGGAGATGTGCACCTCTAGGAAACTTAAGACAAACAAAGGTGCCAATACTCAACGTCTCAGGGAAATCCTGCTCATAGCAGACTTTAGGGTCTGATGGGGTAGACAGGTTGGGTGGGCACCCCTCAGAAGAGGACCCTCCTAGAGAGGACTCTGATGAGGACCAGGAAGAGGAGGATGATCCTGACCTGGAAGAACCAGACCACTCACAACATGGAGGTGATGGCCCAAAAGGCACTCTCTCCATCCCTAAAGGGAGAGTGGTGGATCCAAGTAGAAGGAACAGATCCCCCTCAGTGGGGTCCAACCATTCTAGGAGATCCAAAAGGACCTCTGCCTCTCCTCAGAGGAGAGAATCCTCCCAAGAGAGGAAATGCAGACTGATCCAGTTTGAGCAGGCAAAGCTACAGCTCAGGAGAGAACAGTTAGTATTAGACAGGGAGTCCTTGGAGCTTCAGAAAGCTTCTAGAAAGTGGGGTCTAGAGACCCCTGGTAGTAGTAATGAAACCCCTAGAGTTAGAGAGAAAGTCCCTGACAATAGGAACCTCCACAAGATTGTGCCCCCCTATCATACAGGGGATGACATCCGCAAATGGATCTCTGCTCTTGAGAGGGCCTGTAAAGTACAAAGCGTCCCAGTAGAGCAGTGGGCAGCAATCCCGTGGCTCTCCTTTGCAGACAAAGGTAGAGACAAGCTCCTCTCTGTAAGAGAAGAGGATGCAGATGATTATTATATCTTGAGAGATGCTTTAATAGATGGGTTTGGCTTAACCACTGATCAATACAGACTTAGATTCAGAGACACCCAAAAAGCACAGAATCAAAACTGGGTAGATTTTGTTGATTGTGCTACCAAGGCACTGGAAGGTTGGTTAACTGGCAGTAAAGTAAATGATTAACAAGGATTGTATAATCTCATAATGAGGGAGCAGATTCTAAATAATTGTTAGAACCAGCTCTTACATCAGCACCTGGTGGACTCAGATTTGACCTCTCCCCAAGAATTGAGAAAGAAGGCAGACAAATGGGTCAGAACCAGGATTAAGCAGAAGGTCCAGCCCTTGGCGGGTGCAACTAAAAAGGAAGATGCCAAAAACTCTGAGAAGGGTGGGGAAAAGGGAAAAGACCAGCAGTCTTCAACAGGCCCCAAAAAATCTGCATCTGAGAATACCCAAGCTACTAAAGCTAAACAAGCAAGGAAGCCATGGTGTACATTCTGTAAACAGAAAACCCATTGGACTTCAGATTGTAATAAGGCCAAATACTCCAATAGTACCACACCTGCCCCTAAGGCACCTGTTCCCCCTAGTCCAGCTATAGGTGGTGGTACACAGAACAAGTGTATAGTAGGGTTGACCCTGGGATCTGGAGAGGACTCTGGCCTAGTCAGAACTCCTACTCAGGCTGTTCTAGTTTGTGATGGGGACCTGTCCCTGTTTGTGAGCCCCAGTGTCTGGGCAAATACAGACAACAGCCAAAAATAAATGGAAGGGAGTCACTAGCTTACAGGGATACAGGGGCCAGTGTCACCATGGTGACTAAGGACCTTGTGGAACCTAACCAGATCATACTTGGGGAGATTTACCAAGTGACCAATGCAAGCAACGTTAGTACTGACCATGCTCTAGCAGTTGTGAACTTCTTCTGGGGAGGGGTAACTGGCCTCAAGAAAGTTGTGGTGAGTGCAGACCTACCTGTTGAATGTTTACTAGGGAATGATTTGGAGACCTCAGCATGGGCTGAAGTGGAGCTAAGTACCCATGCAGCAATGTTGGGTATACCAGCAGAAGTGTTTGCCCTGACCAGGTCAAAAGCAAAGCTGACAGGAACTGAACAGGCCTTGGATCCTGGAAAAATGGACCAAGGACCTTCCAAGAGGAGGAGTAGCAGGGGTAAGGCAGAGCCTTCCCCCCAGGATCAGTCTGTAGAGACTCTTTTAGCAGAAGAGGATCTATCTCCTGAAGAAGGAACTGCCTCAGATGAACTGGAACCTGATCAGGTTGAGTTCTTGGGGGCAGGGGGACCTTCTAGGGCAGACTTGAGCCTGGAGCAGCAGAGCTGCCCCACCATTGAACCCCTCAGACAGCAAGCTGCTGCTGAGGCTGCAGGGAATGCCAGTGGGATCCATAAGATTTATTGGGATGAAGGGCTCCTTTACTTTGAGGGTCGAGACCCCAAGCCTGGTGCAGCCAGGAGGTTGGTCATACCTCAAAAGGTTAGGGGCTTCCTGCTCACACTGGCCCATGATATTCCCTTAGCAGGACACCTGGGCCAAAACAAGACTTGGGACAGAATTGTCCCTCACTTTCATTGGCCTCAGATGAGTGAAGACTGTAAGAGCTTTTGCAGCTCTTGCATTACCTGCCAAGCCAGTGGCAAGGCAGGTACATCCACAAAGGCCCCCCTGATACCATTGCCTGTGGTGGAGCTGCCCTTTGAGCGGGTGGGAATTGACAGTGTTGGTCCCCTGGACCCACCAATAGCATCTGGGCACAGGTTCATTCTAGTGGTAGTGGATCATGCCACTAGATACCCAGAAGCTATTCCGCTTAGGACCATCACAGCCCCTGTGGTGGCAAGGGCCCTCCTGGGAGTCTTTTCCAGGGTGGGTTTTCCTAAGGAGGTATTGTCTGACAGAGGTACAAACTTTATGAGTAGTTACCTCAAGGCAATGTGGAAGGAGTGTGGGGTTAACTATAAGTTCACCACCCCTTACCATCCTCAATGCAATGGCCTTGTTGAGAGATTCAACAAGACCTTAAAGGGTATGATCAAAGGGCTCCCAGAAAAGCTTAGAGAGGTGCCACAAAAGGGGGTTGGTTATAGCCCCTTTGAACTTTTGTTTGGCCATCCTGTTAGAGGGCCACTTTGTCTAGTGAAGGAGGGATGGGAGCAACCTTTCAAACCCCCTAAACAGGATATTGTGGACTATGTACTTGGTCTCCGCTCCAGGATGGCTGAGTACATGAAGAAGGCAACTAAAAACCTGGAGGCAAGTCAGGAACTACAGAAAGCCTGGCATGACCAAAAGGCTATACTGGTGGTGTACCAGCCAGGACAGAAGGTATGGGTGCTGGAGCCAGTGGCCCCAGCAGCTCTCCAAGATAAGTGGAGTGGACCCCATACCATTTTGGAGAAAAAGGGAGAGGTTACCTACTTGGTAGACCTTGGCACTCCCAGACGTCCCCACAGGGTACTTCATGTCAATAGGTTGAGAGCATATGTGGACAGGGCTGACATGGGCTTGCTCATGGCAACAGATGAGGGACAGGAGGAAGAGAGTGATCCTCTCCCAGACCTGCTCTCTCAGAACCCTGACGATGGGTCAGTTGATGGAGTAGCCTTGGCAGGCAGCCTCACTGACCAGCAGCAAGCAGACTGTAGACAAGTTCTTCAGTCTTACAGACATATGTTTTCTCTGACTCCAAGTCAGACCCCCTGGTGCACTCATGAAGTGGACACTGGGGACAGTCTGCCTGTCAACAATAAAATCTACAGGCAACCTGACCATGTCCGGGACTGCATAAGGACAGAAGTCCAAAAGATGTTTGAATTAGGAGTGATTGAGCCCTCAGATAGCCCTTGGGCTAGCCCAGTAGTCCTTGTACCAAAACCTCACACCCAGGATGGTAAGAGAGAGATGAGGTTCTGTGTTGACTACAGGGGACTCAATGCAGTCACTAAGACTGATGCACATCCAATTCCCAGAGCAGATGTGCTCATAGATAGGTTGGCCTCAGCCAAATATCTGAGCACATTTGGTCTGACAGCTGGCTACTGGCAGATAAGGTTAGCTGAGTCTGCAAACACCAAAACTGCATTTTCTACCCCTGGTGGGCATTATCAATTTATTGTGATGCCCTTTGGTTTGAAAAATGCACCTGCCACTTTTCAAAGGTTGGTCAACCAAGTCCTCTCAGGCCTGGAAGACTTTAGTGCAGCATACCTAGATGATATTGCTGTCTTTAGCTCCACCTGGGAAGATCACCTGATCCACCTAAGGAAAGGTTTGGAAGCCCTGCAAAAGGCTGGGCTCACTATCAAGGCTACTAAGTGCCAGATAGGGCAGAGTCAGGTTGTGTACCTGGGTCACCTTGTAGGTGGAGGCCAGGTTCAACCACTTCAGAGCAAAATTCAGACCATCATGGACTGGGTTGCTCCAACCACCCTGACTCAGGTTAGAGCTTTCTTGGGCCTGACTGGTTACTATAGGAGGTTTGTAAAGGGATATGGATCCATTGTGACCCCCTTGAATGACCTCACCTCTAAGAGGATGCCCAAAAAGGTTCAGTGGACTGTCAGCTGTCAGAAAGCTTTTGATGACCTAAACAGGCAATGTGCTCTGCTCCAGTGCTCCAAAGCCCCAACTACTCCAAAGAATTCATAGTTCAAACTGATGCTTCAGAGGTGGGGGATAGGTGCTGTGTTATCACAACTGAATGAGGAGGGCCAGGATCAACCAATTAGCTTTTAATAGCAGAAGGTTGACCCCCAGAGAGAAACGTTGGTCAGCTATAGAGAGGGAGCCCTTTGCTGTGGTCTGGGCCTTGAAGAAGCTGAGGCCATACTTGTTTGGCACTCACTTCATTGTTCAAACAGACCATAAACCCCTCCTATGGCTAAAACAGATGAAGGGTGAAAACCCCAAACTACTCAGGTGGTCCATTTCCCTACAGGGGATGGACTATACAGTGGAACATAGACCTGGGAGCAACCATGCCAATGCAGATGGCCTCTCCAGATATTTCCACTTAGAACATGAAGACTCAACTGGTCAAGGTTAGTTTAATGTCCCTGCGTTTGGGGGGGGGGGGGTTATGTAGGAGAGTGGCATCGACTGCATAGTTGCCCCCAACTTGTTGCTGATGTTTTGACTGTTTTTATGACTTTAGCCAGGCTGTGGCCCTGCTATCCAGGACCCCAGCCTATCTGCTTCCTCTGTTAAACGATGTGAGTACCCTAGGTACAAACCAATTGGATGCTGAGGGTGCCCTGACAATCCCTTGTAGATGGTACCCTAGGTACCCAGGGCATGGGTCCCTCAGTAGGCCTACCAGGGCTGCAGCACTTATTGTGCCACCCTGGGACAGCCATACAAACTGACACCACCAGACCACTGCTGTAGTCTAGGTAAGGTGGTGCTAGCACCCCTTACAGGGATATAGGTACCCTATATCCCACCCCATTACAACACATGTACTCTCATAGGTCACCCCTATAGCAGGCCTTGCTAATCCTACAGGGCAGGGTGCTGAGATATGTGTGAGGGGGGACCCCTACCTGAGTAGGGCCTCTCTGCAACCCTCATAAAATCATTGCTGGGTTGTTTGTAGTGTAGCCATACCATATACTGTTAACCGCATTATAAGTCTATTGCGATAGCGTGATAACTTGAGAATGGCGACACAGAACCATATCGTGTTTGGTGTCAAACATGTAGGAATCGTACCCCCAGTCCAGTCATGGGCATGAGGGCACGATTCCCCCCTGCTAGAGGGGCGATATGGGAAAAGCGGCAGAATTCGGACACCAATTTAAAAGTGCACAAGTAGTACAAAATGGCTACTACCCGCCACCCACACGACTCTGGCTGGCTATTGCTGGGGAAAACCCCAGCCTCGCCAGCTGGACAATAGGGCTCCTGTGGCAGGGAGGTGCTAGCATCTCCCCAGACAGGATAAGTGGATTGGAACAGGGTGGGTGCACCAAATGTCCTTTCACAGTTGCAAGTAGGCAGCTGCAGTGCCTTCATTCTGCATACACCGCTTGGAACCGGTTCAGAGGCATCCTGCCCCTCGCCCAGGCGGGAAACACACAAAGGGGAGAGGGTGTAGCCACCCTTTCCCGCCTCACCACTCATTGGTGGACACTACTCTGGACACTCCAATAATCTTGGGGATAAAGGTGAATAACGTGGCATCAGAGCCTCAGATTAATCTTGAACTTTACAGTCTTGACCTTCGACTTGCTGCTGCCCAGCTGACGGAAGAAATCTCCCTTGGGATAAAGGAGTTATCCCCCTGCTTGGCAGGCACCTGAAACACTGCAAGTGACCCGGTTGGAACTTCGCTGCTCTCATGAACTTCGTCGACTTCCAGCACCCTTGAGGTGGATTTCCTAAGCATCCCAGAGGCCAGTGAGTGTGCACAGCAAACCTGTGTACCGTGGACCGCGTGGGTGCCGAGATTCCCAATTCCCCAGGACACCGGCCATCTCTTGTGTAGCACAGGACCCTGACCAGTGGGGAAGTTGTGCTTTGGCCCATTATTGAGCCAACCACCAAGCAGCATCCGTGCCAAACATCAGCACCCCAGCCCCTTTCGGTGTCCCGTGGGCTCCCTTTTACGCACTCCATTTTGCTGCCTCCAGCGGTCCCTTGTCTCTCGACTTGTGGGCCCGAGCGGAGGATAATCTCAACAACTAAGAGTTTCCCTGGTTGCTCCAGGCTGGCTCTAGAGTCTCTTCCAAGGAGACCTCTCACAGACATCGTGGGTCTGCACCAGTAGCTGATTTGTTCATCTTGCGTGGGTTGCAGTTGCCAAGGCTTAGTGGATCCAATCCGGACACTAACACCGCAGCGACCCTCATCCGACGTGGGACAGTCGCCCTCCCGAAGCTGGCCTTCCTTGAAGCCTCCCGGAGCCCGTGGCTGCAGATCCAAGCTACACCTCTTTCCACTTGAAGCACCCGACATTGAAGGGCTCTTTGCTTTGAGCTCCCTGGTCACTGTGCCGTGACCCAGACTCTGTCCTCTCTGCTTTCAGGTTCTTCTCTTCAACTTCTACAACTTCAATCTTCACGGCATCATCGACGCTTTTGGCTAGCAGCACTTTTGAACATTTTCCCATTGAAAATCAGCCCGAGACCCGACATCGAAAACGACCTATGCACCCGGCTTCCCTGGGGCAGGTAACAGTGGTACCTCGATACTCTCGTGGTAGTGGGCTCCTCAAAAGCTTAAGTCTAAAGTTTTAACTTTGTACTCCTGCTAGAAGTGACTTTAATCTGTGTAAATCAAACCGCGACATTCTCCAAAGGCTTTAATAGAGATCCCTAATAGCAGCTATTTCCACTGCACGCGCCTCCCATGGGTCCCCTTCCTCATAACCTGGGGTGGATTCTTAAGGGGCCATCAATCCTAAATGCCCTAGGCATTGTCTGTAGAATTGTCGTGGTTCTTATACCACTTTTTTGATATATGGTTTGGTCCCCCCCTCGGGCCCTGTGATTCCTGTGCTATTTATTGTGTTTATAAATGCTTGTTTGAATTGCAACTTTGCCACTAGCCTCATAAAGAGACTGTGGGATTCTGTCTAGAATAAATACATGTATTTTAGATATATTCCTGTGTGGGCTACTCTTTCATTTGGTTATTCAAGAGGTTATTATGTTAAAACAATAAGCTCAACACTCCTTCAAGACTTAGCCTAAAGGCTGCTCTCCACAGCTACCACTAGGATAGCTTTCTTTAAAGGTTGTCTTAAACCTATCATCAATAAGAGTCGAATTGGCAGTCGCTTAATGTTCTCTTTGATGTTCTGACTTCCTTTGGGAGAAATTCGGGTCTAACGATCAACTGGTCTAAATCCTGTGTCTATCCTATCTCCGGCGACCCTCCTCTCTTGCCGCCTCGGCTTCCGATCCAATTATCTCTGTCCGGCTTTAAATACCTGGGAATATACGTCTCGATGGACCCGGTGGCTCGCTATGAGCAGAATCTCCTGCTTCCACTTCGGCGTTTGAGGGAGGACACGGCTCGGTGGTGTAAGCTACCCTTGTCCCCGCTGGGTCGGGCAGCGCTGTTTAAAATGATGTCCCTTCCCAGATTCCTCTATGCACTTCAGAACTCCTTCGATGTCATTCCTGTGTCCTACTTTCGGGAGGTGGAGAGCCTGCAGAGGAGACTGGTGTGGGACGGACGGGCTCGTATCGCTCTGGCAAAGCTTACTCTCCCCTGGTATGACGGGGGCATCGCGCTTCCCGACATTCGCAGGTATTATTGGGCCTCACAGCTATCGGCCATTAACCATGCCACGTATGCGCCTGGCTTGAATCCGGCGTATGAGATGGATAAATTCCTGCTTCCCGGCGGAAATTATAACAGGGCACTTTACTCCAGCTCGGCTGGACGGACCCTTACGGGCCCTACTAAGATTGCGGTACGGATCTGGAGGGCGGCCAATGTAGCCATGGGCTGGAGTGAGCGATTAACATGTGCTACTCCCCTGTTTGCCTCCGACCGACTGGGAAGCCTCTGGACAACGAAGGGGTTTGAACGTTGGGACACGATTGGTATTAGTAGAGTGGGAGACTTATGGATTAAGGGTGCGGTTAAAACATTCGCGGCGCTCCAGAGCGAATACGAACTTACGGAAAGGGAGTTCTTTCGCTACGCCCAGGTTCGGCATGCCCTGCTCTCTGTTTTTGGGGTGGGACCAAGATCCCGGCTTCTTCGCCCCTCGAGGACCGCATACTCGATGGTCATGTCCCCGACAGTACTATCTCTTTAATTTATAAAAAACTTATCAATAATCGGGCTGACCTCTTGGTGCGCCTCCGGGAGGCGTGGACGGGGGATGGGGTGGAACTGGACGACGAGGACTGGCAGTCCGCACTGTCGTCCCCCAAGGAAGTGGCCATTCCAGCCCGTCTCCGCCTGGTCCAGCTTAAGATTCTCCACCGGGTGTATGTGACGGGTCCCCGTTTGGTCTCGATGGGATTTTCTGAAGACGGGCTCTGTAAGCGGGGATGTGGGCTCAGTGCCACCTTTCTCCATATCCTTTGGGAGTGCCGCGAGGTGGCTGAATACTGGCGCCGGGTTCATGTGGTCATGGGACAAGTCACCGGGGTTGCGCTGTTGCCAGAGGTGCGTCGCTGTGTCCTGAATGTGTGGGAGCCCAATGATTATAACGCGGCTCAGACTCGGTGGGCGGCCCTGGGGAACATGATTGCCAAGAGAGATATAGCGCAGCTATGGGGTTCCCAGCGGCCTCCCACCGTGTCCGTATGGAAGGAGAACATGGACTGGTGCATGTTCAGGGAGAAGACTGTGTATGTGGCTCGTGGTAAACCTGGGGCATGGGGTAGAATCTGGGGGCAATGGAACACGTATCGTGGGGGTATCTGTACTCCCCCCCTAGTGGACACCGATATTGCTTTGTCCCCCTGACCCTTGATGGTTCCTTGCGACTTTTGGAATAACCGAATGTAGACGGTCCTCTCCCGTGACCCCCCCCGACCTATCAGTACTCCTTCCTCTTGATAGCTATTTGAAGGTCTGAAGTAGAGTCCCCCGGAGGTAGCCTGACCCACACTTTTTGTCCTTATGCCTCGCCTTTTGTTTTTATTTGTTATTTATGTTAAACGTATGTATCCTGCTTCCCTAGGACTATCCGGAGCCGTGTACGGGACTGGGCCCCGGGAGTCGACTACTGCCTTAAGAACTGTATGATCCTTTCTGAATCTAGCGGCCGGCCCTGGTGGTTGTAGGCCCATGTTTGTAATTGATTTATTGTTCAATAAAATTTTCACAAAAAAAAAAAAAAAAAAAATAAGAGTCGAATTGGACTGGTGCAAGGTGTACCTATAACTAGGAGACAGCATATGCGAGGCCAACTTCTCACAGCAAGGCCTTAGCACATGGACTGCTTCAAACCCCTGTCAGCACTGCATGCAGTCCTCACAACCACCTATGCACTTGTCTTTCACACCTTCAATTCCCCAGTCAGTATCCATACACTCCAGCAAACACCCTGTTACTCCCCTTGTACTCCTCTAGTGACCTATTCAGCACCAGTTACTAATCCATTCACTGTGTCAAAAGCCAACCACTTGCAAATTAACCCAGGCACTTTCCTTGCAGTACTCTAATCATTCAGTCAGTACCGAAGTACTCATGCAGTGAGCCAGGCCTTAGCACATGGGCTGCTTCAAACCCCTATCCACTATGCAAGCAGTCCTCTAACCACATACATACTTGTCTTTCACACCTTCAATTCCCCAGTCAGTATCCATATAATCCAGCAAACACCCTATCACTCCCTCTGCACTCCTCCAGTGAACCATTCAGTACCATGTACTAATCCATTCACTGCGCCAAAACCCAAAAACTTATAAATTCACCCAGGCACTCTCCTTGCAGTACTCTAATCATTCAGTCAGTATCCAAGTACTCATGCAGCGAGCCAGGCGTTAGCACATGGACTGCTTCAAATGCCTTTCCACTATGCATGCAGTCCTCTAACCACTTACACACTTGTCTTTCACACCTTCAATTCCCTAGTCAGTATCCATACACTCCAGAAAACACCCTGTCACTCCCCTTGCACTCTTCCAGTGACCCTTTCAGCACCATTTACTAATCCATTCACTGTGCCAAAACCCAACCACTTATAAATTCACCCAGGCACTCTCCTTGCATTACTCTAATCATTCAGTCAGTATCCAAGTACTCATGCAGTGAGCCAGGCCTTAGCACATGGACCGCTTCAAACCCCTATCCATTATGCATGCAGTCCTGTTACCACCTACACACTTGTCTTTCACACCTTCAATTGCCTAGTCAATATCCATACACACCAGGAAACACCCTGTCACACCCCTTGCACTCCTCCAGTGACCCATTCAGCAACATGTACTAATCCATTCACTGCGCAAAAACCCAAACACTTATAAATTCACCCAGGCACTCTCCTTGCAATACTCTAAGCATTCAGTCAGTACCCAAGTACTTATGCAGGGAGCCAGGCCTTAGGACATGGACTGCTTCAAACACCTATGCACTATGCATGCAGTCCTCTAACCACCTACACGCTTGTCATTCAGACGTTCAATTCCCCAGTCAGTATCCATATACTTCCTAGAAACACGCTGTCACTCCTCTTGCACTCCTCTAGTGACCCATTCAGCCCCATATACTAATCCATTCACTGAGCCAAAACCCATCCACTTATAAATTCACCCAGGCCCTCTCCTTGCAGTATTCTAATCATTCAGTTATTATCCAAATATTCATACAGTGAGCCAGGCCTTAGCACATGGACTGCTTCAAACCCCGATCCACTGTGCATGCAGTCCTCTAACCACCTATACACTTGTCTTTCAGACCTTCAATTGCCTAGTCAGTACCCATACACTCCAGCAAACACCCTTTTACTCCCCTTGCACTCCTCTAGTGACCCATTCAGCACCATGTACTAATTCATTCACTGCGCCAAAACCCAAACACTTATAAATTCACCCAGGCACTCTCCTTGCAGTACTCTAATCATTCAGTCAGTATCCAAGTACTCATGCAGCGAGCCAGGCGTTAGCACATGGACTGCTTCAAATGCCTTTCCACTATGCATGCCGTCCTCTAACCACCTACACACTTGCCTTTCACACCTTCAATTCCCTAGTCAGAATACATACACTCCAGCAAACACCCTGTCACTCCCCTTGCACTCCTCCAGTGACCCATTCAGCACCATGTACTAATCCATTCACTGCGCCACAACCCAACAACTTATAAATTCACCTAGGCACTCTCCTTGCAGTACTCTAATCATTCAGTCAGTACCCAAGTACTTATGCAGTGAGCCAGGGCTTAGCACATGGAGTGCTTCAAACCCCTATCCACTATGCATTCAGTCCTGTTACCACCTACACACTTGTCTTTCACACCTTCAATTGCCTAGTCAGTATCCATACACACCAGGAAACACCCTGTCACACCCCTTGCACTACTCCAGTGAGCCATTCAGCACCATTTACTAATCCATTCACTGCGCAAAAACCCAAACACTTATAAATTCACCCGGGCACTCTCCTTGCAGTACTCTAAGCATTCAGTCAGTACCCAAGTACTTATGCAGTGAGGCAGGCCTTAGGACATGGACTGCTTCAAACGCCTATGCACTATGCATGCAGTCCTCTAACCACCTACACACTTGTCTTTCACACCTTTAACCCGTTCGCTGCTAGGCCTTTTCCCCTCCTGTGCTAAGCCCTTTTTGGGCTATTTGAGGTAGTGCGCGCTTAGGCCCCTGTAACTTTTTGACCACATTAGGTATCCACGCCAAATTGGCGTCCTTTTCTTCCAACGTCTTGGGGATTCTAAAGGTACCCAGGGTTTGTGGATTCTCCTAGAGGGTTCCCAGAAATTAGTCAAAATACAGCAATTTTTTTTTTTTTTTTTGAAAAATGTGAAAAACGGGCTGCAAATGAAAGCTTCTGGGTTTTTCTCTGCAAATGGTATCAAAAAAGGGTTTGTGGGGCTGAAATCACAATTTCTCCAGCTTTTAGGGAATGACAGAATTTTGTTAGAAAACCAACATTTTTTACACAGTTTTGGCATTTTTCTGGGACATACCCTATTTTTGCTATTTTTTGTGCTTTCAACCTCCTTCCAGTTAACAGTAGAAATGGGTACAAAAACAATAATGGATCCTGGAAAGCTATACATTTTTGAAAAGTAGACAAAATTCTGAATTCAGCAAGGGGTCATTTGTGTAGATCCATCAAGGTTTCTTTATAGAATTTTACAGGCAAATATAGGAAAAATTAAAAATTTGTTGAAAAAAGCAGCCTTTTGAGTCAACCTTTTTACCTGTAACTTCTTCGAATTATGACATCTCTTTGAAAGCAATGTACCGTTACATCCGGTAGACCTTCCTGGTTGTGGGGACATATAGGACTTGTAGGTTCACCAAGAGCCCAACGAACCCAGAGTAGAAAAATGAGCAGCATTTTGTAATGTTTTTTTTTTTTGGTCCGGGTATATAGCAATTATTGTGGGAAAATGTATACATGGAAAAATCGGTATGAAAGTCACCTATGTATTTCTGAAATGGGAACAAATTACAGAGTTCAGAAACAGTGCATATTTGCACATTTTCGAAATTGGGAATACTCATATTTGCATGACAATTATTGGTCATTTTTCAAAATGACTTTTTTTTTACACAATGTCTTTCATTTGGAAGGGAGAAATGCATCAAAAATCAATAGGTAATAACAGTTGCTTTACAAATTTGAACTACCCTAAGTCTCCCGAGAAAAATGGTACCTCACTTGTGTGGGTAGGCATAGTGCCCACGACAGGAAGTGGCTCAAAACCTAAGGTGAACACACCACATTTTCACACTGAAAATTTACACTTTTTTTGCAAAGAGTCTAGCTGTAGTTTTTGAACCCTAGCCCTGCCGGCACCTAGGGAAACCTAGCAAACCTATACATTTTTGAAAACTAGACACCCAGGGGAATCCAGGATGGGGTGACTTGACTGCCTCCCACCATGGTCTGTTACCCAGAATCCCTTGCAAACGTAAAAAATTGACAAAAAAAACACATTTTCCCCACATGTCTGTGATGGAAAGTTCTGGAATCTGCGTGGATCCACAAATTTCCACCCACCCCGCGTTCCCCAAAGTCCTACGAGAAAAATGGTACCTCACTTGTGCGGGTCGGCCTAGTGCCCGCGACAGGAAACGGCGCAAAACGCAACGTGGTTTTGCAGCGAAAAATGACCCTTTTTTTGGCAAAGTGACTAGCTGTAGATTTTGTACCCTAGCCCTGCCGGCACCTAGGGAAACCTAGCAAACCTATACATTTTTGAAAACTAGACACCCAGGGAAATCCAGGATGGGGTGACTTGACTGCCTCCCACCATGGTCTGTTACCCAGAATCCCTTACAAACGTAAAAAATTGACAAAAAAAACACATTTTCCCCACATTTCTGTGATGGAAAGTTCTGGAACCTGCGTGGATCCACAAATTTCCACCCACCCCGCGTTCCCCAAAGTCCTACGAGAAAAATGGTACCTCACTTGTGCGGGTCGGCCTAGTGCCCGCGACAGGAAACGGCGCAAAACGCAACGTGGTTTTGCAGTGAAAAATGACCCTTTTTTTGGCAAAGTGACTAGCTGTAGATTTTGTACCCTAGCCCTGCCGGCACCTAGGGAAACCTAGTAAACCTATACATTTTTGAAAACTAGACACCCAGGGGAATCCAGGATGGGGTGACTTGACTGCCTCCCACCATGGTCTGTTACCCAGAATCCCTTGCAAACGTAAAAAATTGACAAAAAAAACACATTTTCCCCACATTTCTGTGATGGAAAGTTCTGGAATCTGCGTGGATCCACAAATTTCCACCCACCCCGCGTTCCCCAAAGTCCTACGAGAAAAATGGTACCTCATTTGTGCGGGTCGGCCTAGTGCCCACGACAGGAAACGGCGCAAAACGCAACGTGGTTTTGCAGTGAAAAATGACCCTTTTTTTGGCAAAGTGACTAGCTGTAGATTTTGTACCCTAGCCCTGCCGGCACCTAGGGAAACCTAGCAAACCTATACATTTCTGAAAACTAGACACCCAGGGGAATCCAGGATGGGGTGACTTGACTGCCTCCCACCATGGTCTGTTACCCAGAATCCCTTGCAAACGTAAAAAATTGACAAAAAAAACACATTTTCCCCACATTTCTGTGATGGAAAGTTCTGGAATCTGCGTGGATCCACAAATTTCCACTCACCCCGCGTTCCCCAAAGTCCTACGAGAAAAATGGTACCTCACTTGTGCGGGTCGGCCTAGTGCCCGCGACAGGAAACGGCGCAAAACGCAACGTGGTTTTGGAGTGAAAAATGACCCTTTTTTTGGCAAAGTGACTAGCTGTAGATTTTGTACCCTAGCCCTGCCGGCACCTAGGGAAACCTAGCAAACCTATACATTTTTAAAAACTAGACACCCAGGGGAATCCAGGATGGGGTGACTTGACTGCCTCCCACCATGGTCTGTTACCCAGAATCCCTTGCAAACGTAAAAAATTGACCAAAAAAACACATTTTCCCCACATTTCTGTGATGGAAAGTTCTGGAATCTGCGTGGATCCACAAATTTCCACCCACGCCGCGTTTCCCAAAGTCCTACGAGAAAAATGGTACCTCACTTGTGCGGGTCGGCCTAGTGCCCGCGACAGGAAACGGCGCAAAACGCAACGTGGTTTTGGAGTGAAAAATGACCCTTTTTTTGGCAAAGTGACTAGCTGTAGATTTTGTACCCTAGCCCTGCCGGCACCTAGGGAAACCTAGCAAACCTATACATTTTTGAAAACTAGACACCCAGGGGAATCCAGGATGGGGTGACTTGACTGCCTTCCACCATGGTCTGTTACCCAGAATCCCTTGCAAACGTAAAAAATTGACAAAAAAAACACATTTTCCCCACATTTCTGTGATGGAAAGTTCTGGAATCTGCGTGGATCCACAAATTTCCACCCACCCCGAGTTCCCCAAAGTCCTACGAGAAAAATGGTACCTCACTTGTGCGGGTCGGCCTAGTGCCCGCGACAGGAAACGGCGCAAAACGCAACCTGGTTTTGGAGTGAAAAATGACCCTTTTTTTGGCAAAGTGACTAGCTGTAGATTTTGTACCCTAGCCCTGCCGGCACCTAGGGAAACTTAGCAAACCTATACATTTTTGAAAACTAGACACCCAGGGGAATCCAGGATGGGGTGACTTGACTGCCTCCCACCATGGTCTGTTACCCAGAATCCCTTGCAAACGTAAAAAATTGACAAAAAAAACACATTTTCCCCACTTTTCTGTGATGGAAAGTTCTGGAACCTGCGTGGATCCACAAATTTCCACCCACCCCGCGTTCCCCAAAGTCCTACGAGAAAAATGGTACCTCACTTGTGCGGGTCGGCCTAGTGCCCGCGACAGGAAACGGCGCAAAACGCAACGTGGTTTTGCAGTGAAAAATGACCCTTTTTTTGGCAAAGTGACTAGCTGTAGATTTTGTACCCTAGCCCTGCCGGCACCTAGGGAAACCTAGCAAACCTATACATTTTTGAAAACTAGACACCCAGGGGAATCCAGGATGGGGTGACTTGACTGCCTCCCACCATGGTCTGTTACCCAGAATCCCTTGCAAACGTAAAAAATTGACAAAAAAAACACATTTTCCCCACATTTCTGTGATGGAAAGTTCTGGAATCTGCGTGGATCCACAAATTTCCACCCACCCCGCGTTCCCCAAAGTCCTACGAGAAAAATGGTACCTCACTTGTGCGGGTCGGCCTAGTGCCCGCGACAGGAAACGGCGCAAAACGCAACGCGGTTTTGCAGCGAAAAATGACCCTTTTTTTGGCAAAGTGACTAGCTGTAGATTTTGTACCCTAGCCCTGCCGGCACCTAGGGAAACCTAGCAAACCTATACATTTTTGAAAACTAGACACCCAGGGGAATCCAGGATGGGGTGACTTGACTGCCTCCCACCATGGTCTGTTACCCAGAATCCCTTGCAAACATAAAAAATTGACAAAAAAAACACATTTTCCCCACATTTCTGTGATGGAAAGTTCTGGAACCTGCGTGGATCCACAAATTTCCACCCACCCCGCGTTCCCCAAAGTCCTACGAGAAAAATGGTACCTCACTTGTGCGGGTCGGCCTAGTGCCCGCGACAGGAAACGGCGCAAAACGCAACGTGGTTTTGCAGTGAAAAATGACCCTTTTTTTGGCAAAGTGACTAGCTGTAGATTTTGTACCCTAGCCCTGCCGGCACCTAGGGAAACCTAGCAAACCTATACATTTTTGAAAACTAGACACCCAGGGGAATCCAGGATGGGGTGACTTGACTGCCTCCCACCATGGTCTGTTACCCAGAATCCCTTGCATATGTAAAAAATTGACAAAAAAAACACATTTTCCCCACATTTCTGTGATGGAAAGTTCTGGAATCTGCGTGGATCCACAAATTTCCACCCACCCCGCGTTCCCCAAAGTCCTACGAGAAAAATGGTACCTCACTTGTGCGGGTCGGCCTAGTGCCCGCGACAGGAAACGGCGCAAAACGCAACGTGGTTTTGCAGTGAAAAATGACCCTTTTTTTGGCAAAGTGACTAGCTGTAGATTTTGTACCCTAGCCCTGCCGGCACCTAGGGAAACCTAGCAAACCTATACATTTCTGAAAACTAGACACCCAGGGGAATCCAGGATGGGGTGACTTGACTGCCTCCCACCATGGTCTGTTACCCAGAATCCCTTGCAAACGTAAAAAATTGACAAAAAAAACACATTTTCCCCACATTTCTGTGATGGAAAGTTCTGGAATCTGCGTGGATCCACAAATTTCCACCCACCCCGCGTTCCCCAAAGTCCTACGAGAAAAATGGTACCTCACTTGTGTGGGTCGGCCTAGTGCCCGCGACAGGAAACGGCGCAAAACGCAACGTGGTTTTGCAGCGAAAAATGACCCTTTTTTTGGCAAAGTGACTAGCTGTAGATTTTGTACCCTAGCCCTGCCGGCACCTAGGGAAACCTAGCAAACCCACGCATTTCTGAAAACTAGACACCCGGCGGCTTCCAGGGAGGTATGGCTTGCGTGGATCCCCCAACGTTTCCTTACCCAGAATCCCCTGCAAACCTCATTTTTTGCTCAAAAAATCACTTTTTTCACACATTTTGGGGTGGGAAAGTAGTGGCATCACCGGGCTCACACAAATTTACCACCACCCAGCGTTCCCCCAGGTCTCCCGGTAAAAATGGTGCCTCACTTGTGTGGGAGGCCCAAGTACCCGCGGCAGGCAAGGGCCCCAAACGTAGTGAGGCGACATCAAAATGGCCTATCGCCAAACCACCTGGTTTGGCAAGGGGGGTCACTTTGGTTTTTGGCCCGGTGCGCGGCGGCCATCTAGGGAAACCTACCAAACCCAGGCATTTTTGAAAACTAGACACCCGGCGGCTTCCAGGGAGGTATGGCTTGCGTGGATCCCCCAACGTTTCCTTACCCAGAATCCCCTGCAAACCTCATTTTTTGCTCAAAAAATCACTTTTTTCACACATTTTGGGGTGGGAAAGTAGTGGCATCACCGGGCTCACACAAATTTACCACAACCCAGCGTTCCCCCAGATCTCCCGGTAAAAATGGTGCCTCACTTGTGTGGGAGGCCTAAGTACCCGCGGCAGGCAAGGGCCCCAAACGTAGTGAGGCGACATCAAAATGGCCTATCGCCAAACCACCTGGTTTTGCAAGGGGGGTCACTTTGGTTTTTGGCCCGATGCGCGGTGGCCATCTAGGGAAACCTACCAAACCCAGGCATTTTTGAAAACTAGACACCCGGCGGCTTCCAGGGAGGTATGGCTTGCGTGGATCCCCCAACGTTTCCTTACCCAGAATCCCCTGCAAACCACATTTTTTGCTCAAAAAATCACTTTTTTCACACATTTTGGGGTGGGAAAGTAGTGGCATCACCGGGCTCACACAAATTTACCACCACCCAGCGTTCCCCCAGGTCTCCCGGTAAAAATGGTGCCTCACTTGTGTGGGAGGCCCAAGTACCCGCGGCAGGCAAGGGCCCCAAACGTAGTGAGGCGACATCAAAATGGCCTATCGCCAAACCACCTGGTTTTGCAAGGGGGGTCACTTTGGTTTTTGGCCCGGTGCGCGGCGGCCATCTAGGGAAACCTACCAAACCCAGGCATTTTTGAAAACTAGACACCCGGCGGCTTCCAGGGAGGTATGGCTTGCGTGGATCCCCCAACGTTTCCTTACCCAGAATCCCCTGCAAACCCCATTTTTTGCTCAAAAAATCTCTTTTTTCACACATTTTGGGGTGGGAAAGTAGTGGCATCACCGGGCTCACACAAATTTACCACCACCCAGCGTTCCCCCAGGTCTCCCGGTAAAAATGGTGCCTCACTTGTGTGGAAGGCCCAAGTACCCGCGGCAGGCAAGGACAACAAACGTAGTGAGGCGACATTTGGGATAGGCAATGTTGATGTCGCCTCACTACGTTTGTACTCCATTTTTACCGGGAGACCTGGGGGAACGCTGGGTGGTGGTAAACTTGTGTGAGCCCGGTGATGCCACTACTTTCCCACCCCAAAATGTGTGAAAAAAGTGATTTTTTGAGCAAAAAATGAGGTTTGCAGGGGATTCTGGGTAAGGAAACGTTGGGGGATCCACGCAAGCCATACCTCCCTGGAAGCCGCCGGGTGTCTAGTTTTCAAAAATGCCTGGGTTTGGTAGGTTTCCCTAGATGGCCGCCGCGCACCGGGCCAAAAACCAAAGTGACCCCCCTTGAAAAACCAGGTGGTTTGGCGATAGGCCATCTTGATGTCGCCTCACTACGTTTGGGGCCCTTGCCTGCCGCGGGTCCTTGGGCCTCCCACACAAGTGAGGCACCATTTTTACCGGGAGACCTGGGGGAACGCTGGGTGGTGGTAAATTTGTGTGAGCCCGGTGATGCCACTACTTTCCCACCCCAAAATGTGTGAAAAAAGTGATTTTTTGAGCAATAAATGAGGTTTGCAGGGGATGCTGGGTAAGGAAACATTGGGGGATCCACGCAAGCCATACCTCCCTGGAAGCCGCCGGGTGTCTAGTTTTCAAAAATGCCTGGGTTTGGTGGGTTTCCCTAGATGGCCGCCGCGCACCGGGCCAAAAACCAAAGTGACCCCCCTTGAAAAACCAGGTGGTTTGGCGATAGGCCATCTTGATGTCGCCTCACTACGTTTGGGGCCCTTGCCTGCCGCGGGTCCTTGGGCCTCCCACACAAGTGAGGCACCATTTTTACCGGGAGACCTGGGGGAACGCTGGGTGGTGGTAAATTTGTGTGAGCCCGGTGATGCCACTACTTTCCCACCCCAAAATGTGTGAAAAAAGTGATTTTTTGGGCAAAAATTTAGGTTTGCAGGGGATTCTGGGTAAGGAAACGTTGGGGGATCCACGCAAGCCATACCTCCCTGGAAGCCGCCGGGTGTCTAGTTTTCAGAAATGCGTGGGTTTGAAAGGTTTCCCTAGATGGCCGCCGAGCCCTGGGCAAAAAACCAAAGTAACCCCCCTTGCAAAACCAGATTACCTATTGTTACAACAGCGTGAGAATTTAGGAATAATACTGCAAAGAAAATGTGGCAGACAATTTGAGGTTTACAGGACAATGGGGATAAAAAATATTTTTCAAATTACTAGAGAGACATCACCATGAACTCCCAAGGGTTTTCGACAATATCTACAGTTGGTGGGTTATTCTTACATGGAAAGTGTACCTTGGCAGAGAAACTAAAGACAAAGATTCCTGCACAACCATCTATTCCTCAAACACACACACATACTGGTTGGATTTGGCACGAGGGCAAGTCATGGTTCAGTGTATTAAATTTTATTAACAAGAGATTTCACAAAAATGAAATGCACTGTCAATAATTAAATTCACAAAAAACCAAACCAATGACTTGCAGCTCGTGAGCTGTAAAGCCACGTCAAGGCACCAACCACTTTACAGGCCATTCACACACCTTTCATACGTGATACAAACAAGACCATTCGCACCACCAGGTACAAAAGCAACACAGTACAAAAATCACCAAAAAGGGACAAGGTACACCCTGCTTCAGAAAGACAAATATTACTGCACAGTCATCTAACCCGCAAGCACACACACATACTGGTTGGATTTGGCACGAGGGTGAGTGATGGTTCAGTAGATAAAATTGTATTACCAAGTGATTTCACAAAACATGAAATGCACTGGTAATAATTGAAAGGGCAAGAAACTGAACCATTGACTCACAGCTCGTGAGCTGTAAAGCCACGACAAGGCACCAACCTCTTTACAGGCCATTCATACACCTTTCATACGTGTGAGACATACAAAACCATTCACACCGCCAGCCGCGGGCCCATCACATAACAAAACTCACACCAGCACACAGCGCCATTCAAGGGCCCATCACTTTCACACGCCCACAATCCAGACACAGCAACTACACAGGCTGAAGGATTGCGTGGAGTGGCACTCAGCTAGCAGTGTGTGTAGTGACCAGCAGAAAGTCACTACTCACACACAGCCAGCCAAGCACCAGTCGACACACACCGCTAGCCAAACGCCAGTCCACGCACACCGCTAGCCAAGCGCCAGTCCAGGCACACCGCCATCCAATCGCCAGTCCAGGCACACCGGCAGCCAATCGCCAATCCACCTACACCGCCAGCCAAGCTCCAGTCCACGGACACCACCAGCCAAGCACCAGTCCGCACACACCACCAGTCCACGCACACCGCCAGCCAAGTACCAGTCCACGCACACCGCCAGCCAAGCACCATTCCACGCACACCGCCAGCCAAGCTCCAGTCCACGCACACCACCAGCCAAGCTCCAGTCCACGGACACCACCAGCCAAGCTCCAGTCCACGGACACCACCAGCCAAACACCAGTCCGCACACACCACCAGTCCACACACACCGCCAGCCAAGTAACAGTCCACGCACACCGCCAGCTAAGCACCATTCCACGCACACCGCCAGCCAAGCACCATTCCACGCACACCGCCAGCCAAGCACCATTCCACGCACACCACCAGCCACGCACCAGTCCACGCACACCGCCAGTCCATGCACACCGCCAGTCCACGCACACCGTCAGCCAAGCACCATTCCACGCACACCACCAACCAAGTGCCAGTCCACACACACCAACAGCCAAGCGCAAGCCTACACACACCGCCATCACATTTTGGATTTTTTTAGAAAAAAATAAAAACACAAACAAATTGCAAATAGATACAAATCTTCTAACAGAAAATCAGCAACTAAATACATTGCACTAACACCAACCTTGAAACAGAATCATATTTTCCAAAGAATACAGACCAGGCAGTTCACTTTACCACTCATGAATGTTCCCAGAAATTTTTACGCGTGTGGTACGCTCTGAAACAAGCAGAGAGACACAGTGCAGGATGAGAGGGACAATCGGGGCAGTACATACGACTCTCCTTCCGCAAACCTCTTCGCCAACAGACTCTATATCTCCTACTGGGAAAATCTTTTGCGGGTGTGGGAGGAATGTGATCTGGAAAGTGGCGTTCTTTCAATCTAGCAACATCCTCCACCAGTCCAACTCTAGGAACACTTGCCTGTTCCACTACAACAAGGCTGCCTATTACAGACTCCTGAAACTTAGCAAAAGTCATCTTTGACTCAGGGCAAGAATCCTGGAACACAACAAAAGCATTAAACATTGCCATGTGGAAAAGATGGATAGCCAACTTCTTGTACCAAATGTAAGCCTTACGAAGAGCAGTGTAAGGTTCCAACCTCTGATCTACTCTGTCAACACCACCCATGTGCCTATTATAGTCTAAAATGCACACAGGTTTGCGCGCTTCAGCGACCTGACCCCAAACAGTCACAGGTGCAGTGCTTTCATCATGGATGGAAGTCAGCATGTATACATCTCTCCTGTCTGTAAACTTCACAGCAAGAAGCTCCTGGCAACGCAACGCACTGCACTGTCCCCGCACAAGCTTTTGACAAACAAGTTCTTTCGGAAAACCTTTACGGTTACAGCGGATTGTGCCACAAGCAAAAGTGTCCACTTTGGCCAATTCCCTGAACAACCGCACACCAGTGTAGAAGTTATCTACATATAAATGGTGGCCTTTGTTAAAAAATCCTCTACCAAGTTCCCAAACAATTTTCTCAGTCACTCCAAAAGTGGACGGACAACCAGGGAGGTTAAACCTAGATTCCTTACCGGTGTACACCCTGAAATTAGAGACATATCCAGTCCTACTGTCACACAGCATATACAGCTTTATTCCATAGCGTGCCCTCTTACTAGGAATGTATTGCCTAAAAACCAAGCGGCCCTTGAACAACACCAAAGACTCATCCACTGCAATTTCTCTACCAGGGGCATAAATCTCAGAAAATCGATCAACAAAGTGATCAAGGACAGGCCTAATCTTAAAAAGACGGTCACAATCAGGGTGATCTCGTGGCAACGCTAAACCATTATCAACAAAGTGCATCATCCGAAGCAGAAGCAAATACCTGTCACGAGTCATGACTGCCGGAAAAATAGACGTTGCCATCAAGGGACTGCTAGACCAATATGAAGCCAATGATGGCTTCCTTAGCAAGCCCATCAAAAAAGTTAAACCCAAGAACTTCTTCATCTCTTCAACATTTGTGGGAGTCCACCGGGTAGCTCTAGAGTGTGGCTTAAGACTGGCACTGTTGTCCCTCAAAAACTGTTCGGCATACAAATTAGTCTGCTCAACAATCTCTGCCAAAAACACATCGTCCATAAACAACTGAAAAAAATTTACAGGCAAAAAGTTCTCAGTATTCACTCTAGACCCTGGAACACCAGTAAACTCTGGAAATTCCGGCTGCACCATGCCAGGGGCAACCCAGAGGTCATCACTTTCAACGGGAAGACTTGCAGCCCCAGCCTGCAGCCCAGATGCCTCTTGCCGCACTACACCAACGGGAAGTCTTGCAGCCCCAGGCTGCAGCCCATATGCCTCTTGCCGCACTATCGGCACATCAATCTCCTCCTCTAACACAGGCACTTCATCCGCACTAAGAGTATCTTCATCATCCGATGACTCCATACGGAGAGACAACTCACTGCCAGAATCGTCCCCTGCCTCCTCTCCCTCAGATGCAGAGTCAGTCTCTGAACCAATATCAGAGGAAGACTCAAACAGCAAACCAACAACCTGCTGAGCAGTCATCCTGCGGCTAGCCATTATACTTACTAAGATAGAAGACTGCACAAACAAGTCAACAACAACCAACAATGTGCAAACAAAGTAAGTAAAGAAATGTGTACCTTTATCACAAAGATCAATGTACTCAAAAACTATACAATCCAATTACAAGAGACAGCTGCACTCACCAGAAACCAACTCTGCAGTGACACAGCAAAAACCAACGATATCAAACTAGAAAGAAGAAAAAAAAACAAATTACTCACAAGACAACAAAATACACATCGAGCACCAATGCAAAAAGTTTTTGACACTCAAAAACCAAACATACTGCTATTATTACACCATTTGCAAAACAGGCAGAGAAATCAAACACATTTACATTGTACAAAAATAAGTCTCTTACCAAACTACACAAACAGCAGAACCACCAGTCACAACACTGCAACGTGAAATGAAGAAAAGCCTTCACCTAGAACAAAAAAGTAAACAAAAAAAAAACATTACAATTGGAATTCACAAAAAATATAACAATAAACATTATAACATGCTATGTCACTACCCAAATGGTCAATCGGGTTGTGTGCCAGAAAACAAATTACACCCTGGAAGCGAGGGGTCACTTCTATTTTTATTTGAACTAATTCCCTGGTGTCTAGTGGCCTTTTCTGCCCCCCCCTGGGAGCAGACACGGCGAAAAAATAAAACCGATCTGCCCCCAGAGGGGGCAGAAAAATCTACAAAATAATTAGGGGCCCAAGGAAGCGACCCTTGCCCAAGGGGTCGCTTCCTACAACAAAAATTAGATCCCTGGTGTCTAGTGGGCTTTTCTGCCCCCCCCCCTGGGAGCAGAAACGGCAAAAAAATAACACCGATCTGCCCCCAGAGGGGGCAGAAAAGTCTTCAAAAAATTTAGGGGGCCAAGGAAGCGACCCTTGCCCAAGGGGTCGCTTCCTACAATAATAATAAGATCCCTGGTGTCTAGTGGGCTTTTCTGCCCCCCCCTAGGAGCAGAAACGGCAAAATAATGACACCGATCTGCCCCCAGAGGGGGCAGAAAAGTCTTTCAAAAATTTGTGGGCCCAAGGAAGCGACCCTTGCCCAAGGGGTCGCTTCCTACAATAATAATAAGATCCCTGGTGTCTAGTGGGCTTTTCTGCCCCCCCTGGGAGCAGAAACGGCAAAACAAACGACACCGATCTGCACCCAGAGGGGGCAGAAAAGTCTTCAAACAATTTAGGGCCCCAAGGAAGCGACCCTTGCTCAAGGGGTCGCTTCCTACATAAATAATGATATCCCTGGTGTCTAGTGGGCTTTTCTGCCCCCCCTGGGAGCAGAAACGGCGAAAAAAAAACACCGATCTGCCCCCAGAGGGGGCAGAAAAGTCTTATAATAATATATGGCCCCCAGGAAGCGACCCTTACCCAAGGGGTCGCTTCCAAAATAAAATAAAACACATCCCTGGTGTCTAGTGGGGCATCCCTGCTCCACGATCGCGACGCTGTGCGCGATCGTGGAGCAGGAATGCCCTGTATTGAGACATCGGGGGAGAGGAAATACTCTTTCCTCTCCCCCGATGCCTCAATACTACAAATTTCACCGCCGCGGCCCCCACCGGACTACAAAACCTACCTCTGCTCCCTTGGACGCGCTGGAAGAAATGGATTCCAGCGCGTCCAACGCTTCCTGATGACGCCGGCGCGCGCTGTGCGCGCTGACGTCATCAGAAAGCGTGAGGGGGCTCGGGGGTGGCAGTGGAAGCTCTTCCGCTGCCTCCCCCGTAAAGGGGGTGAAGATCGCTGCACAAGGGGGGGAGCGCCAGCGCTTCCCCCGGGGGCTGTCCTCATGACGGAACGGTTCCGTCATGAGCACAGCCCAACCGATGCTCATGACGGAACCGTTCCGTCATGAGCATCGAAGGGGTTAATTACCTAGTCAGTATCCATACACTCCTGCAAAAACCCTGTTACTCCCCTTGCACTCCTCCAGTGACCCATTCAGAACCATGTACTCATCCATTCACTGCGTCACAACCCAAACACTTATAAATTCCCCCAGGCACTCTCCTTGAAGTACTCTAATGATTCAGTCAGTACCCAAGTACTCATGCAGTGAGCCAGGCCTTAGCACATGGACTGCTTCAAATGCCTTTCCACTATGCATGCAGTCCTGTAACCACCTATACACTTGTCTTTCACACCTTCAATTCCCTAGTCAGTATCCATACACTCCAGAAAACACCCTGTCACTCCCCTTGCACTCTTCCAGTGACCCTTTCAGCACCATTTACTAATCCATTCACTGTGCCAAAACCCAACCACTTATAAATTCACCCAGGCACTCTCCTTGCATTACTCTAATCATTCAGTCAGTATCCAAGTACTCATGCAGTGAGCCAGGCCTTAGCACATGGACTGCCTCAAACCCCTATCCACTATGCATGCAGTCCTGTTACCACCTACACACTTGTCTTTCACACCTTCAATTGCCTAGTTAGTATCCATACACACCAGGAAACACCCTGTCACACCCCTTGCACTCCTCCAGTGATCCATTCAGCAACATGTACTAATCCATTCACTGCGCAAAAACCCAAACACTTATAAATTCACCCAGGCACTCTCCTTGCAGTACTCTAAGCATCCAGTCAGTACCCAAGTACTTATGCAAGGAGCCAGGCCTTAGGACATGGACTGCTTCAAACACCTATGCACTATGCATGCAGTCCTCTAACCACCTACACGCTTGTCATTCAGACGTTCAATTCCCCATTCAGTATCCATATACTTCCTAGAAACACGCTGTCACTCCTCTTTTACTCCTCTAGTGACCCATTCAGCCCCATATACTAATCCATTCACTGAGCCAAAACCCATCCACTTATAAATTCACCCAGGCCCTCTCCTTGCAGTACTCTAATCATTCAGTCAGTATCCAAATATTCATGCAGTGAGCCAGGCCTTAGCACATGGACTGCTTCAAACCCCGATCCACTGTGCATGCAGTCCTCTAACCACCTATACACTTGTCTTTCAGACCTTCAATTGCCTAGTCAGTACCCATACACTCCAGCAAACACCCTTTTACTCCCCTTGCACTCCTCTAGTGACCCATTCAGCACTATGTACTAATTCATTCACTGCGCCAAAACCCAAACACTTATAAATTCACCCAGGCACTCTCCTTGCAGTACTCTAATCATTCAGTCAGTATCCAAGTACTCATGCAGCGAGCCAGGCGTTAGCACATGGACTGCTTCAAATGCCTTTCCACTATGCATGCAGTCCTCTAACCACCTACACACTTGTCTTTCACACCTTCAATTCCCTAGTCAGAATCCATACACTCCAGCAAACACCCTGTCACTCCCCTTGCACTCCTCCAGTGACCCATTCAGCACCATGTACTAATCCATTCACTGCGCCACAACCCAACAACTTATAAATTCACCCAGGCACTCTCCTTGCAGTACTCTAATCATTCAGTCAGTACCCAAGTACTTATGCAGAGAGCCAGGCCTTAGCACATGGAGCGCTTCAAACCCCTATCCACTATGCATTCAGTCCTATTACCACCTACACACTTGTCTTTCACACCTTCAATTGCCTAGTCAGTATCCATACACACCAGGAAACACCCTGTCACACCCCTTGCACTCCTCCAGTGACCCATTCAGCACCATTTACTAATCCATTCACTGCGCAAAAACCCAAACACTTATAAATTCACCCGGGCACTCTCCTTGCAGTACTCTAAGCATTCAGTCAGTACCCAAGTACTTATGCAGTGAGGCAGGCCTTAGGACATGGACTGCTTCAAACACCTATGCACTATGCATGCAGTCCTCTAACCACCTACACACTTGTCCTTCACACCTTTAATTCCCTAGTCAGTATCCATACACTCCTGCAAAAACCCTGTTACTCCCCTTGCACTCCTCCAGTGACCCATTCAGAACCATGTACTAATCCATTCACTGCGTCACAACCCAAACACTTATAAATTCCCCCAGGCACTCTCCTTGAAGTACTCTAATGATTCAGTCAGTACCCAAGTACTCATGCAGTGAGCCAGGCCTTAGCACATGGACTGCTTCAAACGCCTATCCACTATGCATGCAGTCCTCTAACCACCTACACACTTGTCTTTCAGACCTTTAATTGCCTAGTCAGTACCCATACACTCCAGAAAACACCCTTTTACTCCCCTTGCACTCCTCTAGTGACCCATTCAGCAGCATGTACTAATTCATGCACTGCGCCAAAACCCAAAGACTTATAAATTCACCCAGGCACTCTCCTTGCAGTACTCTAATCATTCAGTCACTACCCAAGTACTCATGTACTGAGCCAGGCCTTAGCACATTGACTGATTCCAAGGCCTATCCACTATGCATGCAGTCCTCTAACCACCTACACGCTTGTCATTCAGACGTTCAATTCCCCAGTCAGTATCCATATACTTCCTTGAAACACGCTGTCACTCCTCTTGCACTCCTCTAGTGACCCATTCAGCCCCATATACTAATCCATTCACTGAGCCAAAACCCATCCACTTATAAATTCACCCAGGCCCTCTCCTTGCAGTACTCTAATCATTCAGTCAGTATCCAAATATTCATGCAGTGAGCCAGGCTCTAGCACATGGACTGCTTCAAACCCTGATCCACTGTGCATGCAGTCCTCTAACCACCTATACACTTGTCTTTCAGACCTTCAATTGCCTAGTCAGTACCCATACACTCCAGAAAACACCCTTTTACTCCCCTTGCACTCCTCTAGTGACCCATTCAGCACCATGTACTAATTCATTCACTGCGCCAAAACCCAAACACTTATAAATTCACCCAGGCACTCTCCTTGCAGTACTCTAATCATTCTGTCACTACCCAAGTACTCATGTACTGAGCCAGGCCTTAGCACATTGACTGATTCAAAGTCCTATCCACTATGCATGCAGTCCTCTAACCATCTACACACTTGTCTTTCACACCTTCAATTCCCCAGTCAACATCCATATACTCCAGAAAACATCCTATCACTCCCCTTGCACTCCTCCAGTGACCCATTCAGTACCATTTACTAATCCATTTACTGCGCCAAAACCCAAACACTTATAAATTCACCCAGGCACTCTCCTTGCAGTACTCTAAGCATTCAGTCAGTACCCAAGTACTTATGCAGTGAGGCAGGCCTTAGGACATGGACTGCTTCAAACGCCTATGCACTATGCATGCAGTCCTCTAACCACCTACACGCTTGTCATTCACACGTTCAATTCCCCAGTCAGTATCCATACACTTCCTAGAAACACGCTGTCACTCCTCTTGCACTCCTCTAGTGACCCATTCAGCCCCATATACTAATCCATTCACTGAGCCAAAACCCATCCACTTATAAATTCACCCAGGCACTCTCCTTGCAGTACTCTAATCATTCAGTCAGTAGCCAAGTACTCATGCACCGAGCAAGGCCTTAGCACATGGACTGCTTCAAACCCCTATCCACTATGCATGCAGTCCTATAACCACCTACACAAATGTCTTTCACACCTTTAATTCCCTAGTCAGTATCCATACACTCCTGCAAAAACCCTGTTACTCCCCTTGCACTCCTCCAGTGACCCAATCAGAACCATGTACTAATCCATTCACTGCGTCACAACCCAAACACTTATAAATTCACCCAGGCACTCTCCTTAAAGTACTCTAATGATTCAGTCAGTACCCAAGTACTTATGCAGTGAGGCAGGCCTTAGGACATGGACTGCTTCAAACGCCTATGCACTATGCATGCAGTCCTCTAACCACCTACACGCTTGTCATTCACACGTTCAATTCCCCAGTCAGTATCCATACACTTCCTAGAAACACGCTGTCACTCCTCTTGCACTCCTCTAGTGACCCATTCAGCCCCATATACTAATCCATTCACTGAGCCAAAACCCATCCACTTATAAATTCACCCAGGCACTCTCCTTGCAGTACTCTAATCATTCAGTCAGTAGCCAAGTACTCATGCACCGAGCAAGGCCTTAGCACATGGACTGCTTCAAACCCCTATCCACTATGCATGCAGTCCTGTAACCACCTACACAAATGTCTTTCACACCTTTAATTCCCTAGTCAGTATCCATACACTCCTGCAAAAACCCTGTTACTCCCCTTGCACTCCTCCAGTGACCCAATCAGAACCATGTACTAATCCATTCACTGCGTCACAACCCAAACACTTATAAATTCACCCAGGCACTCTCCTTAAAGTACTCTAATGATTCAGTCAGTACCCAAGTACTCATGCAGTGAGCCAGGCCTTAGCACATGGACTGCTTCAAACGCCTATCCACTATGCATGCAGTCTTCTAACCACCTACACACTTTTCTTTCACACCTTCAATTCCCCAGTCAGTATACATATACTCCAGCAAACACCCTGTCACTCCCCTTGCACTTCTCCAGTGACCCATTCAGCACCATGTACTAATTAATTCACTGCGCAAAAATCCAACCACTTATAAATTCACCCACGCACTCTCTTTACAGTACTCTAATCATTCAGTCAGTACCCAAGTACTCATGCTGTTAGCCAGGCCTTAGCACATGGACTGCTTCAAATGCCTTTCCACTATGCATGCAGTCCTGTAACCACCTACACACTTCTCTTTCACACCTTCAATTCCCTAGTCAGTATCCATACACTCCAGAAAACACCCTGTCACTCCCCTTGCACTCTTCCAGTGACCCTTTCAGCACCATTTACTAATCCATTCACTGTGCCAAAACCCAACCACTTATAAATTCACCCAGGCACTCTCCTTGCATTACTCTAATCATTCAGTCAGTATCCAAGTACTCATGCAGTGAGCCAGGCCTTAGCACATGGACTGCTTCAAACCCCTATCCACTATGCATGCAGTCCTGTTACCACCTACACACTTGTCTTTCACACCTTCAATTGCCTAGTCAGTATCCATACACACCAGGAAACACCCTGTCACACCCCTTGCACTCCTCTAGTGACCCATTCAGCAGCATGTACTAATTCATGCACTGCGCCAAAACCCAAAGACTTATAAATTCACCCAGGCACTCTCCTTGCAGTACTCTAATCATTCAGTCACTACCCAAGTACTCATGTACTGAGCCAGGCCTTAGCACATTGACTGATTCCAAGGCCTATCCACTATGCATGCAGTCCTCTAACCACCTACACGCTTGTCATTCAGACGTTCAATTCCCCAGTCAGTATCCATATACTTCCTAGAAACACGCTGTCACTCCTCTTGCACTCCTCTAGTGACCCATTCAGCCCCATATACTAATCCATTCACTGAGCCAAAACCCATCCACTTATACATTCACCCAGGCCCTCTCCTTGCAGTACTCTAATCATTCAGTCAGTATCCAAATATTCATGCAGTGAGCCAGGCCCTAGCACATGGACTGCTTCAAACCCTGATCCACTGTGCACGCAGTCCTCTAACCACCTATACACTTGTCTTTCAGACCTTCAATTGCCTAGTCAGTACCCATACACTCCAGAAAACACCCTTTTACTCCCCTTGCACTCCTCTAGTGACCCATTCAGCACCATGTACTAATTCATTCACTGCGCCAAAACCCAAACACTTATAAATTCACCCAGGCACTCTCCTTGCAGTACTCTAATCATTCTGTCACTACCCAAGTACTCATGTACTGAGCCAGGCCTTAGCACATTGACTGATTCAAAGTCCTATCCACTATGCATGCAGTCCTCTAACCATCTACACACTTGTCTTTCACACCTTCAATTCCCCAGTCAACATCCATATACTCCAGAAAACATCCTATCACTCCCCTTGCACTCCTCCAGTGACCCATTCAGTACCATTTACTAATCCATTCACTGCGCCAAAACCCAAACACTTATAAATTCACCCAGGCACTCTCCTTGCAGTACTCTAAGCATTCAGTCAGTACCCAAGTACTTATGCAGTGAGGCAGGCCTTAGGACATGGACTGCTTCAAACGCCTATGCACTATGCATGCAGTCCTCTAACCACCTACACGCTTGTCATTCACACGTTCAATTCCCCAGTCAGTATCCATACACTTCCTAGAAACACGCTGTCACTCCTCTTGCACTCCTCTAGTGACCCATTCAGCCCCATATACTAATCCATTCACTGAGCCAAAACCCATCCACTTATAAATTCACCCAGGCACTCTCCTTGCAGTACTCTAATCATTCAGTCAGTAGCCAAGTACTCATGCACCGAGCAAGGCCTTAGCACATGGACTGCTTCAAACCCCTATCCACTATGCATGCAGTCCTATAACCACCTACACAAATGTCTTTCACACCTTTAATTCCCTAGTCAGTATCCATACACTCCTGCAAAAACCCTGTTACTCCCCTTGCACTCCTCCAGTGACCCAATCAGAACCATGTACTAATCCATTCACTGCGTCACAACCCAAACACTTATAAATTCACCCAGGCACTCTCCTTAAAGTACTCTAATGATTCAGTCAGTACCCAAGTACTCATGCAGTGAGCCAGGCCTTAGCACATGGACTGCTTCAAACGCCTATCCACTATGCATGCAGTCCTCTAACCACCTACACACTTGTCTTTCACACCTTCAATTCCCCAGTCAGTATACATATACTCCAGCAAACATCCTATCACTCCCCTTGCACTCCTCCAGTGACCCATTCAGTACCATTTACTAATCCATTCACTGCGCCAAAACCCAAACACTTATAAATTCACCCAGGCACTCTCCTTGCAGTACTCTAAGCATTCAGTCAGTACCCAAGTACTTATGCAGTGAGGCAGGCCTTAGGACATGGACTGCTTCAAACGCCTATGCACTATGCATGCAGTCCTCTAACCACCTACACGCTTGTCATTCACACGTTCAATTCCCCAGTCAGTATCCATACACTTCCTAGAAACACGCTGTCACTCCTCTTGCACTCCTCTAGTGACCCATTCAGCCCCATATACTAATCCATTCACTGAGCCAAAACCCATCCACTTATAAATTCACCCAGGCACTCTCCTTGCAGTACTCTAATCATTCAGTCAGTAGCCAAGTACTCATGCACCGAGCAAGGCCTTAGCACATGGACTGCTTCAAACCCCTATCCACTATGCATGCAGTCCTATAACCACCTACACAAATGTCTTTCACACCTTTAATTCCCTAGTCAGTATCCATACACTCCTGCAAAAACCCTGTTACTCCCCTTGCACTCCTCCAGTGACCCAATCAGAACCATGTACTAATCCATTCACTGCGTCACAACCCAAACACTTATAAATTCACCCAGGCACTCTCCTTAAAGTACTCTAATGATTCAGTCAGTACCCAAGTACTCATGCAGTGAGCCAGGCCTTAGCACATGGACTGCTTCAAACGCCTATCCACTATGCATGCAGTCCTCTAACCACCTACACACTTGTCTTTCACACCTTCAATTCCCCAGTCAGTATACATATACTCCAGCAAACACCCTGTCACTCCCCTTGCACTTCTCCAGTGACCCATTCAGCACCATGTACTAATTAATTCACTGCGCAAAAATCCAACCACTTATAAATTCACCCACGCACTCTCCTTACAGTACTCTAATCATTCAGTCAGTACCCAAGTACTCATGCAGTTAGCCAGTCCTTAGCACATGGACTGCTTCAAATGCCTTTCCACTATGCATGCAGTCCTGTAACCACCTACACACTTGTCTTTCACACCTTCAATTCCCTAGTCAGTATCCATACACTCCAGAAAACACCCTGTCACTCCCCTTGCACTCTTCCAGTGACCCTTTCAGCACCATTTACTAATCCATTCACTGTGCCAAAACCCAACCACTTATAAATTCACCCAGGCACTCTCCTTGCATTACTCTAATCATTCAGTCAGTATCCAAGTACTCATGCAGTGAGCCAGGCCTTAGCACATGGACTGCTTCAAACCCCTATCCACTATGCATGCAGTCCTGTTACCACCTACACACTTGTCTTTCACACCTTCAATTGCCTAGTCAGTATCCATACACACCAGGAAACACCCTGTCATACCCCTTGCACTCCTCCAGTGACCCATTCAGCACCATCTACTAATCCATTCACTGCACAAAAACCCAAACCCTTATAAATTCACCCAGGCACTCTCCTTGCAGTACTCTAAACATTCAGTCAGTACCCAAGTACTTATGCAGGGAGCCAGGCCTTAGGACATGGACTGCTTCAAATACCTATGCACTATGCATGCAGTCCTCTAACTACCTACACGCTTGTCATACAGACGTTCAATTCCCCAGTCAGTATCCATATACTTCCTAGAAACACGCTGTCACTCCTCTTGCACTCCTCTAGTGACCCATTCAGCCCCATATACTAATCCATTCACTGAGCCAAAACCCATCCACTTATAAATTCACCCAGGCCCTCTCCTTGCAGTACTCTAATCATTCAGTCAGTATCCAAATATTCATGCTGTGAGCCAGGCCTTAGCACATTGACTGCTTCAAACCCCGATCCACTGTGCATGCAGTCCTCTAACCACCTATACACTTGTCTTTCAGACCTTCAATTGCCTAGTCAGTACCCATACACTCCAGCAAACACCCTTTTACTCCCCTTGCACTCCTCTAGTGACCCATTCAGTAGCATGTACTAATTCATGCACTGCGCCAAAACCCAAAGACTTATAAATTCACCCAGGCACTCTCCTTGCAGTACTCTAATCATTCAGTCACTACCCAAGTACTCATGTACTGAGCCAGGCCTTAGCACATTGACTGATTCCAAGGCCTATCCACTATGCATGCAGTCCTCTAACCATCTACACACTTGTCTTTCACACCTTCAATTCCCCAGTCAATATCCATATACTCCAGAAAACATCCTATCACTCCCCTTGCACTCCTCCAGTGACCCATTCAGTACCATTTACTAATCCATTCATTGCGCCAAAACCCAAACACTTATAAATTCACCCAGGCACTCTCCTTGCAGTACTCTAATCATTCAGTCAGTAGCCAAGTACTCATGCAGTGAGCCAGGCCTAAGCACATGGACTGCTTCAAATCCCTATCCACTATGCATGCAGTCCTCTAACCACCTACACACTTGTATTTCACACCTTCAATTCCTATGTCTGTATCCATAGACATCAGCAAACACCAGGTCACTTCCCTTGCAATCCTCTAGTGAACCATTCAGCACCATGTACTAATCTATTCACTGCGCCAAAACCCAAACACTTATAAATTCGCCCAGGCACTCTCCTTGCATTACTCTAATCATTCAGTCAGTATCCAAGTACTCATGCACTGAGCCAGGCCTTAGCACATGGACTGCTTCAAACCCCTATCCACTATGCATGCAGTCCTGTTACCACCTACACACTTGTCTTTCACACCTTCAATTGCCTAGTCAGTATCCATACACACCAGGAAACACCCTGTCACACCCATTGCACTCCTCCAGTGACCCATTCAGCAACATGTACTAATCCATTCACTGCGCAAAAACCCAAACACTTATAAATTCACCCAGGCACTCTCCTTGCAGTACTCTAAGCATTCAGTCAGTACCCAAGTACTTATGCAGGGAGCCAGGCCTTAGGACATGGACTGCTTCAAATACCTATGCACTATGCATGCAGTCCTCTAACTACCTACACGCTTGTCATACAGACGTTCAATTCCCCAGTCAGTATCCATATACTTCCTAGAAACACGCTGTCACTCCTCTTGCACTCCTCTAGTGACCCATTCAGCCCCATATACTAATCCATTCACTGAGCCAAAACCCATCCACTTATAAATTCACCCAGGCCCTCTCCTTGCAGTACTCTAATCATTCAGTCAGTATCCAAATATTCATGCTGTGAGCCAGGCCTTAGCACATTGACTGCTTCAAACCCCGATCCACTGTGCATGCAGTCCTCTAACCACCTATACACTTGTCTTTCAGACCTTCAATTGCCTAGTCAGTACCCATACACTCCAGCAAACACCCTTTTACTCCCCTTGCACTCCTCTAGTGACCCATTCAGCAGCATGTACTAATTCATGCACTGCGCCAAACCCCAAAGACTTATAAATTCACCCAGGCACTCTCCTTGCAGTACTCTAATCATTCAGTCACTACCCAAGTACTCATGTACTGAGCCAGGCCTTAGCACATTGACTGATTCCAAGGCCTATCCACTATGCATGCAGTCCTCTAACCATCTACACACTTGTCTTTCACACCTTCAATTCCCCAGTCAATATCCATATACTCCAGAAAACATCCTATCACTCCCCTTGCACTCCTCCAGTGACCCATTCAGTACCATTTACTAATCCATTCACTGCGTCAAAACCCAAACACTTATAAATTCACCCAGGCACTCTCCTTGCAGTACTCTAATCATTCAGTCAGTAGCCAAGTACTCATGCAGTGAGCCAGGCCTAAGCACATGGACTGCTTCAAATCCCTATCCACTATGCATGCAGTCCTCTAACCACCTACACACTTGTATTTCACACCTTCAATTCCTATGTCTGTATCCATAGACATCAGCAAACACCCGGTCACTTCCCTTGCAATCCTCTAGTGAACCATTCAGCACCATGTACTAATCTATTCACTGCGCCAAAACCCAAACACTTATAAATTCGCCCAGGCACTCTCCTTGCATTACTCTAATCATTCAGTCAGTATCCAAGTACTCATGCACTGAGCCAGGCCTTAGCACATGGACTGCTTCAAACCCCTATCCACTATGCATGCAGTCCTGTTACCACCTACACACTTGTCTTTCACACCTTCAATTGCCTAGTCAGTATCCATACACACCAGGAAACACCCTGTCACACCCCTTGCACTCCTCCAGTGACCCATTCAGCAACATGTACTAATCCATTCACTGCGCAAAAACCCAAACACTTATAAATTCACCCAGGCACTCTCCTTGCAGTACTCTAAGCATTCAGTCAGTACCCAAGAACTTATGCAGGGAGCCAGGCCTTAGGACATGGACTGCTTCAAACACCTATGCACTATGCATGCAGTCCTCTAACCACCTACACGCTTGTCATTCAGACGTTCAATTCCCCAGTCAGTATCCATATACTTCCTAGAAACACGCTGTCACTCCTCTTGCACTCCTGTAGTGACCCATTCAGCCCCATATACTAATCCATTCACTGAGCAAAAACCTATCCACTTATAAATTCACCCAGGCCCTCTCCTTGCAGTACTCTAATCATTCAGTCAGTATCTAAATATTCATACAGTGAGCCAGGCCTTAGCACATGGACTGCTTCAAACCCCGATCCACTGTGCATGCAGTCCTCTAACCACCTATACACTTGTCTTTCAGACCTTCAATTGCCTAGTCAGTACCCATACACTCCAGCAAACACCCTTTTACTCCCCTTGCACTCCTCTAGTGACCCATTTAGCACCATGTACTAATTCATTCACTGCGCCAAAACCCAAACACTTATAAATTCACCCAGGCACTCTCCTTGCAGTACTCTAATCATTCAGTCAGTATCCAAGTACTCATGCAGCGAGCCAGGCGTTAGCACATGGACTGCTTCAAATGCCTTTCCACTATGCATGCAGTCCTCTAACCACCTACACACTTGTCTTTCACACCTTCAATTCCCTAGTCAGAATCCATACACTCCAGCAAACACCCTGTCACTCCCCTTGCACTCCTCCAGTGACCCATTCAGCACCATGTACTAATCCATTCACTGCGCCACAACCCAACAACTTATAAATTCACCCAGGCACTCTCCTTGCACTACTCTAATCATTCAGTCAGTACCCAAGTACTTATGCAGTGAGCCAGGCCTTAGTTTGAGTTTGAGTTTGAGTTTGAGTTTGAGTTTAAAATTACTTGTAGAGCGCACGTCTACCAGCGGTTTCTTGGCGCTATAGTTAACAAGGTCCTGGGCTAGAAGACTAGGGAAGCTGCTAGCGTATTATTTAAAGGACTTCATGAACAGGAAGGTCTTGAGGTGTTTACGGAATTGCGGGTACAGGGTAATGGAGCGAAGTTCAAGGGGCAAGGAGTTCCAGAGGGTCGGGCAAGGGTGGCAAATTTTGAACCTCCCCACTTCTTTCTCCGGTAGCGTGGGATGGAGAGGAGGGACTGGGAGGACGAGCGTAGTTCCCTGGTGGGAACGTAAGGAATGATCTCGGAAGAGATGAACGCCGGTGTCAGACCAAGTCGGGCCAAGAAGGTGATAGAAGCAAGCTTGAATTGGGCCCTAGCTCGCACCGGGAGCCAATGTAAAGATTTCAGAAGAGGGGTAGAGTGGTGAAATTTAGGGAGATTGAAGGCCAGGCGGGCCGCCTGGTTTTGTATCTGCTGAAGGCGTCGCAGGCTATATGCGGGAATACCGGCATATAGGGCGTTGCCGTAATCCAGGCGGGACACCACCATGGCCAGGATAATGAGCTTAAGGGCGGGGAAAGTGAAGAAACGGGACACCCTGCGTATAGTGCGCAGTGAAAGGAAAGAAGAAGATACCACAGAGCTAACCTGGGAGTGAAGGGTGAGTTGAGAATTGATTTTTATGCCTAGTGTTTTGACAGAGGAAGAGGGTACAGGAGAGGGGCCAAGGGAGGGGGGCCAGAAAAGAGGAGACCAGGGGCTGGATGAACTACCCGTCAGTACCAGTTCGGTCTTGTCGGGATTAAGTTTGAGGTGGTTGTGGTTCATCCAGTCCCTGATATGGAGCATGACAGATTGAAAGTTTAGAACAGAAGAGGGGGAAGAGGATAGATTGAAAACAAGCTGGAGGTCATCCGCATAGTTGAATACGGCGACCTCCATCTGTTGGAGGGAAAAGATAAGAGGGGCGACATACAGATTGAACAAAAGGGGGGAAAGGGAAGAGCCTTGGGGAACCCCACACTGAACTTTCCGGGCGTCCGCTGTGAAGTCACCCAGGCGAACAGCCTGGGTGCGGTCCCTCAGGAAGGAGGAGAGCCAGACCAAAGCGGTCCCCCCGATCCCCGCCGCCTTGACACGGGAAAGCAAGATGGTGTGATCCACCGTATCAAAGGCGGCTGAGAGATCGAGGAGCACTAGGGCCTTAGCACATGGAGTGCTTCAAACCCCTATCCACTATGCATTCAGTCCTGTTACCACCTACACACTTGTCTTTCACACCTTCAATTGCCTAGTCAGTATCCATACACACCAGGAAACACCCTGTTACACCCCTTGCACTCCTCCAGTGACCCATTCAGCACCATTTACTAATCCATTCACTGCGCAAAAACCCAAACACTTATAAATTCACCCGGGCACTCTCCTTGCAGTACACTAAGCATTCAGTCAGTACCCAAGTACTTATGCAGTGAGGCAGGCCTTAGGACATGGACTGCTTCAAACGCCTATGCACTATGCATGCAGTCCTCTAACCACCTACACACTTGTCTTTCACACCTTTAATTCCCTAGTCAGTATCCATACACTCCTGCAAAAACCCTGTTACTCCCCTTGCACTCCTCCAGTGACCCAATCAGAACCATGTACTAATCCATTCACTGCGTCACAACCCAAACACTTATAAATTCCCCCAGGCACTCTCCTTGAAGTACTCTAATGATTCAGTCAGTACCCAAGTACTCATGCAGTGAGCCAGGCCTTAGCACATGTACTGCTTCAAACGCCTATCCACTATACATGCAGTCCTCTAACCACCTACACACTTGTCTTTCACACCTTCAATTCCCCAGTCAGTATACATATACTCCAGCAAACACCCTGTCACTCCCCTTGCACTTCTCCAGTGACCTATTCAGCACTATGTACTAATTCATTCACTGCGCAAAAATCCAACCACTTATAAATTCACCCACGCACTCTCCTTACAGTACTTTAATCATTCAGTCAGTACCCAAGTACTCATGCAGTGAGCCAGGCCTTAGCACATGGACTGCTTCAAATGCCTTTCCACTATGCATGCAGTCCTGTAACCACCTACACACTTGTCTTTCACACCTTCAATTCCCTAGTCAGTATCCATACACTCCAGAAAACACCCTGTCACTCCCCTTGCACTCTTCCAGTGACCCTTTCAGCACCATTTACTAATCCATTCACTGTGCCAAAACCCAACCACTTGTAAATTCACCCAGGCACTCTCCTTGCATTACTCTAATCATTCAGTCAGTAACAAGTACTCATGCAGTAAGCCAGGCCTAAGCACATGGACTGCTTCAAATCCCTATCCACTATGCATGCAGTCTTCTAACCACCTACACACTTGTATTTCACACCTTCAATTCCTATGTCTGTATCCATAGACATCAGCAAACACCAGGTCACTTCCCTTGCAATCCTCTAGTGAACCATTCAGCACCATCTACTAATCCATTCACTGCGCCAAAACCCAAACACTTATAAATTCACCCAGGCACTCTCCTTGCAGTACTCTAATCATTCAGTCACTACCCAAGTACTCATGTACTGAGCCAGGCCTTAGCACATTGACTGATTCAAAGGCCTATCCACTATGCATGCAGTCCTCTAACCATCTACACACTTGTCTTTCACACCTTCAATTCCCCAGTCATTATCCATATACTCCAGAAAACATCCTATCACTCCCCTTGCACTCCTCCAGTGACCCATTCAGTACCATTTACTAATCCATTCACTGCGCCAAAACCCAAACACTTATAAATTCACCCAGGCACTCTCCTTGCAGTACTCTAAGCATTCAGTCAGTACCCAAGTACTTATGCAGTGAGGCAGGCCTTAGGACATGGACTGCTTCAAACGCCTATGCACTATGCATGCAGTCCTCTAACCACCTACACGCTTGTCATTCACACATTCAATTCCCCAGTCAGTATCCATACACTTCCTAGAAACACGCTGTCACTCCTCTTGCACTCCTCTAGTGACCCATTCAACCCCATATACTAATCCATTCACTGAGCCAAAACCCATCCACTTATAAATTCACCCAGGCACTCTCCTTGCAGTACTCTAATCATTCAGTCAGTAGCCAAGTACTCATGCAGAGAGCAAGGCCTTAGCACATGGACTGCTTCAAACCCCTATCCACTATGCATGCAGTCCTGTAACCACCTACACAAATGTCTTTCACACCTTTAATTCCATAGTCAGTATCCATACACTCCTGCAAAAACCCTGTTACTCCCCTTGCACTCCTCCAGTGACCCAATCAGAACCATGTACTAATCCATTCACTGCGTCACAACCCAAACACTTATAAATTCACCCAGGCACTCTCCTTGAAGTACTCTAATGATTCAGTCAGTACCCAAGTAATCATGCAGTGAGCCAGGCCTTAGCACATGGAATGCTTCAAACGCCTATCCACTATGCATGCAGTCCTCTAACCACCTACACACTTGTCTTTCACACCTTCAATTCCCCAGTCAGTATACATATACTCCAGCAAACACCCTGTCACTCCCCTTGCACTTCTCCAGTGACCCATTCAGCACCATGTACTAATTAATTCACTGCGCAAAAATCCAACCACTTATAAATTCACCCACGCACTCTCCTTAAAGTTCTCTAATCATTCAGTCAGTACCCAAGTACTCATGCAGTTAGCCAGGCCTTAGCACATGGACTGCTGCAAATGCCTTTCCACTATGCATGCAGTCCTGTAACCACCTACACACTTGTCTTTCACACCTTCAACTCCCTAGTCAGTATCCATACACTCCAGAAAACACCCTGTCACTCCCCTTGCACTCTTCCAGTGACCCTTTCAGCACCATTTACTAATCCATTCACTGCGCCACAACCCAACAACTTATAAATTCACCCAGGCACTCTCCTTGCAGTACTCTAATCATTCAGTCAGTACCCAAGTACTTATGCAGTGAGCCAGGCCTTAGCACATGGAGTGCTTCAAACCCCTATCCACTATGCATTCAGTCCTGTTACCACCTACACACTTGTCTTTCACACCTTCAATTGCCTAGTCAGTATCCACACACACCAGGAAACACCCTGTCACACCCCTTGCACTCCTCCAGTGACCCATTCAGCACCATTTACTAATCCATTCACTGCGCAAAAACCCAAACACTTATAAATTCACCCGGGCACTCTCCTTGCAGTACACCATTCAGTCAGTACCCAAGTACTTATGCAGTGAGGCAGGCCTTAGGACATGGACTGCTTCAAACGCCTATGCACTATGCATGCAGTCCTCTAACCACCTACACACTTGTCTTTCACACCTTTAATTCCCTAGTCAGTATCCATACACTCCTGCAAAAACCCTGTTACTCCCCTTGCACTCCTCCAGTGACCCATTCAGAACCATGTACTAATCCATTCACTGTGTCACAACCCAAACACTTATAAATTCCCCCAGGCACTCTCCTTGAAGTACTCTAATGATTCAGTCAGTACCCAAGTACTCATGCAGTGAGCCAGGCCTTAGCACATGGACTGCTTCAAACGCCTATCCACTATGCATGCAGTCCTCTAACCACCTACACACTTGTCTTTCACACCTTCAATTCCCCAGTCAGTATACATATACTCCAGCAAACACCCTGTCACTCCCCTTGCACTTCTCCAGTGACCTATTCAGCACTATGTACTAATTCATTCACTGCGCAAAAATCCAACCACTTATAAATTCACCCACGCACTCTCCTTACAGTACTTTAATCATTCAGTCAGTACCCAAGTACTCATGCAGTGAGCCAGGCCTTAGCACATGGACTGCTTCAAATGCCTTTCCACTATGCATGCAGTCCTGTAACCACCTACACACTTGTCTTTCACACCTTCAATTCCCTAGTCAGTATCCATACACTCCAGAAAACACCCTGTCACTCCCCTTGCACTCTTCCAGTGACCCTTTCAGCACCATTTACTAATCCATTCACTGTGCCAAAACCCAACCACTTGTAAATTCACCCAGGCACTCTCCTTGCATTACTCTAATCATTCAGTCAGTAACAAGTACTCATGCAGTAAGCCAGGCCTAAGCACATGGACTGCTTCAAATCCCTATCCACTATGCATGCAGTCTTCTAACCACCTACACACTTGTATTTCACACCTTCAATTCCTATGTCTGTATCCATAGACATCAGCAAACACCAGGTCACTTCCCTTGCAATCCTCTAGTGAACCATTCAGCACCATCTACTAATCCATTCACTGCGCCAAAACCCAAACACTTATAAATTCACCCAGGCACTCTCCTTGCAGTACTCTAATCATTCAGTCACTACCCAAGTACTCATGTACTGAGCCAGGCCTTAGCACATTGACTGATTCAAAGGCCTATCCACTATGCATGCAGTCCTCTAACCATCTACACACTTGTCTTTCACACCTTCAATTCCCCAGTCATTATCCATATACTCCAGAAAACATCCTATCACTCCCCTTGCACTCCTCCAGTGACCCATTCAGTACCATTTACTAATCCATTCACTGCGCCAAAACCCAAACACTTATAAATTCACCCAGGCACTCTCCTTGCAGTACTCTAAGCATTCAGTCAGTACCCAAGTACTTATGCAGTGAGGCAGGCCTTAGGACATGGACTGCTTCAAACGCCTATGCACTATGCATGCAGTCCTCTAACCACCTACACGCTTGTCATTCACACATTCAATTCCCCAGTCAGTATCCATACACTTCCTAGAAACACGCTGTCACTCCTCTTGCACTCCTCTAGTGACCCATTCAACCCCATATACTAATCCATTCACTGAGCCAAAACCCATCCACTTATAAATTCACCCAGGCACTCTCCTTGCAGTACTCTAATCATTCAGTCAGTAGCCAAGAACTCATGCAGAGAGCAAGGCCTTAGCACATGGACTGCTTCAAACCCCTATCCACTATGCATGCAGTCCTGTAACCACCTACACAAATGTCTTTCACACCTTTAATTCCATAGTCAGTATCCATACACTCCTGCAAAAACCCTGTTACTCCCCTTGCACTCCTCCAGTGACACAATCAGAACCATGTACTAATCCATTCACTGCGTCACAACCCAAACACTTATAAATTCACCCAGGCACTCTCCTTGAAGTACTCTAATGATTCAGTCAGTACCCAAGTAATCATGCAGTGAGCCAGGCCTTAGCACATGGAATGCTTCAAACGCCTATCCACTATGCATGCAGTCCTCTAACCACCTACACACTTGTCTTTCACACCTTCAATTCCCCAGTCAGTATACATATACTCCAGCAAACACCCTGTCACTCCCCTTGCACTTCTCCAGTGACCCATTCAGCACCATGTACTAATTAATTCACTGCGCAAAAATCCAACCACTTATAAATTCACCCACGCACTCTCCTTAAAGTTCTCTAATCATTCAGTCAGTACCCAAGTACTCATGCAGTTAGCCAGGCCTTAGCACATGGACTGCTGCAAATGCCTTTCCACTATGCATGCAGTCCTGTAACCACCTACACACTTGTCTTTCACACCTTCAACTCCCTAGTCAGTATCCATACACTCCAGAAAACACCCTGTCACTCCCCTTGCACTCTTCCAGTGACCCTTTCAGCACCATTTACTAATCCATTCACTGCGCCACAACCCAACAACTTATAAATTCACCCAGGCACTCTCCTTGCAGTACTCTAATCATTCAGTCAGTACCCAAGTACTTATGCAGTGAGCCAGGCCTTAGCACATGGAGTGCTTCAAACCCCTATCCACTATGCATTCAGTCCTGTTACCACCTACACACTTGTCTTTCACACCTTCAATTGCCTAGTCAGTATCCACACACACCAGGAAACACCCTGTCACACCCCTTGCACTCCTCCAGTGACCCATTCAGCACCATTTACTAATCCATTCACTGCGCAAAAACCCAAACACTTATAAATTCACCCGGGCACTCTCCTTGCAGTACACCATTCAGTCAGTACCCAAGTACTTATGCAGTGAGGCAGGCCTTAGGACATGGACTGCTTCAAACGCCTATGCACTATGCATGCAGTCCTCTAACCACCTACACACTTGTCTTTCACACCTTTAATTCCCTAGTCAGTATCCATACACTCCTGCAAAAACCCTGTTACTCCCCTTGCACTCCTCCAGTGACCCATTCAGAACCATGTACTAATCCATTCACTGTGTCACAACCCAAACACTTATAAATTCCCCCAGGCACTCTCCTTGAAGTACTCTAATGATTCAGTCAGTACCCAAGTACTCATGCAGTGAGCCAGGCCTTAGCACATGGACTGCTTCAAACGCCTATCCACTATGCATGCAGTCCTCTAACCACCTACACACTTGTCTTTCACACCTTCAATTCCCCAGTCAGTATACATATACTCCAGCAAACACCCTGTCACTCCCCTTGCACTTCTCCAGTGACCTATTCAGCACTATGTACTAATTCATTCACTGCGCAAAAATCCAACCACTTATAAATTCACCCACGCACTCTCCTTACAGTACTTTAATCATTCAGTCAGTACCCAAGTACTCATGCAGTGAGCCAGGCCTTAGCACATGGACTGCTTCAAATGCCTTTCCACTATGCATGCAGTCCTGTAACCACCTACACACTTGTCTTTCACACCTTCAATTCCCTAGTCAGTATCCATACACTCCAGAAAACACCCTGTCACTCCCCTTGCACTCTTCCAGTGACCCTTTCAGCACCATTTACTAATCCATTCACTGTGCCAAAACCCAACCACTTATAAATTCACCCAGGCACTCTCCTTGCATTACTCTAATCATTCAGTCAGTACCAAGTACTCATGCAGTAAGCCAGGCCTAAGCACATGGACTGCTTCAAATCCCTATCCACTATGCATGCAGTCCTCTAACCACCTACACACTTGTATTTCACACCTTCAATTCCTATGTCTGTATCCATAGACATCAGCAAACACCAGGTCACTTCCCTTGCAATCCTCTAGTGAACCATTCAGCACCATGTACTAATCCATTCACTGCGCCAAAACCCAAACACTTATAAATTCACCCAGGCACTCTCCTTGCAGTACTTTAATCATTCAGTCACTACCCAAGTATTCATGTACTGAGCCAGGCCTTAGCACATTGACTGATTCAAAGGCCTATCCACTATGCATGCAGTCCTCTAACCACATACACGCTTGTCATTCAGACGTTCAATTCCCCAGTCAGTATCCATATACTTCCTAGAAACACACTGTCAATCCTCTTGCACTCCTCTAGTGACCCATTCAGCCCCATATACTAATCCATTCACTGAGCCAAAACCCATCCACTTATAAATTCACCCAGGCCCTCTCCTTGCAGTACTCTAATCATTCAGTCAGTATCCAAATATTCATGCAGTGAGCCAGGCCTTAGCACATGGACTGCTTCAAACCCCGATCCACTGTGCATGCAGTCCTCTAACCACCTATACACTTGTCTTTCAGACCTTCAATTGCCTAGTCAGTGCCCATACATTCCAGCAAACACCCTTTTACTCCCCTTGCACTCCTCTAGTGACCCATTCAGCACCATGTACTAATTCATTCACTGCGCCAAAACCCAAACACTTATAAATTCACCCAGGCACTCTCCTTGCAGTACTCTAATCATTCAGTCACTACCCAAGTACTCATGTACTGAGCCAGGCCTTAGCACATTGACTGATTCAAAGGCCTATCCACTATGCATGCAGTCCTCTAACCATTTACACACTTGTCTTTCACACCTTCAATTCCCCAGTCATTATCCATATACTCCAGAAAACATCCTATCACTCCCCTTGCACACCTCCAGTGACCCATTCAGTACCATTTACTAATCCATTCACTGCGCCAAAACCCAAACACTTATAAATTCACCCAGGCACTCTCCTTGCAGTACTCTAAGCATTCAGTCAGTACCCAAGTACTTATGCAGTGAGGCAGGCCTTAGGACATGGACTGCTTCAAACGCCTATGCACTATGCATGCAGTCCTCTAACCACCTACACGCTTGTCATTCAAACGTTCAATTCCCCAGTCAGTATCCATACACTTCCTAGAAACACGCTGTCACTCCTCTTGCACTCCTCTAGTGACCCATTCAGCACCATATACTAATCCATTCACTGAGCCAAAACCCATCCACTTATAAATTCACCCAGGCACTCTCCTTGCAGTACTCTAATCATTCAGTCAGTAGCCAAGTACTCATGCAGCGAGCAAGACCTTAGCACATGGACTGCTTCAAACCCCTATCCACTATGCATGCAGTCCTGTAACCACCTACACAAATGTCTTTCACACCTTTAATTCCCTAGTCAGTATCCATACACTCCTGCAAAAACCCTGTTACTCCCCTTGCACTCCTCCAGTGACCCAATCAGAACCATGTACTAATCCATTCACTGCGTCACAACCCAAACACTTATAAATTCACCCAGGCACTCTCCTTGAAGTACTCTAATGATTCAGTCAGTACCCAAGTACTCATGCAGTGAGCCAGGCCTTAGCACATGGACTGCTTCAAACGCCTATCCACTATGCATGCAGTCCTCTAACCACCTACACACTTGTCTTTCACACCTTCAATTCCCCAGTCAGTATACATATACTCCAGCAAACACCCTGTCAATCCCCTTGCACTTCTCCAGTGACCCATTCAGCACCATGTACTAATTAATTCACTGCGCAAAAATCCAACCACTTATAAATTCACCCACGCACTCTCCTTACAGTACTCTAATCATTCAGTCAGTACCCAAGTACTCATGCAGTTAGCCAGGCCTTAGCACATGGACTGCTTCAAATGCCTTTCCACTATGCATGCAGTTCTGTAACCACCTACACACTTGTCTTTCACACCGTCAACCCCCTAGTCAGTATCCATACACTCCAGAAAACACCCTGTCACTCCCCTTGCACTCTTCCAGTGACCCTTTCAGCACCATTTACTAATCCATTCACTGTGCCAAAATCCAACCACTTATAAATTCACCCAGGCACTCTCCTTGCATTACTCTAATCATTCAGTCAGTATCCAAGTACTCATGCAGTGAGCCAGGCCTTAGCACATGGACTGCTTCAAACCCCTATCCACTATGCATGCAGTCCTGTTACCACCTACACACTTGTCTTTCACACCTTCAATTGCCTAGTCAGTATCCATACACACCAGGAAACACCCTGTCACACCCCTTACACTCCTCCAGTGACCCATTCAGCACCATGTACTAATCCATTCACTGCACAAAAACCCAAACACTTATAAATTCACCCAGGCACTCTCCTTGCAGTACTCTAAGCATTCAGTCAGTACCCAAGTACTTATGCAGGGAGCCAGGCCTTAGGACATGGACTGCTTCAAACACCTATGCACTATGCATGCAGTCCTCTAACCACCTACACGCTTGTCATTCAGACGTTCAATTCCCCAGTCAGTATCCATATACTTCCTAGAAACACGCTGTCACTCCTCTTGCACTCCTCTAGTGACCCATTCAGACCCATATACTAATCCATTCACTGAGCCAAAACCCATCCACTTATAAATTCACCCAGGCCCTCTCCTTGCAGTACTCTAATCATTCAGTCAGTATCCAAATATTCATGCAGTGAGCCAGGCCTTAGCACAAAGACTGCTTCAAACCCCGATCCACTGTGCATGCAGTTCTCTAACCACTTATACACTTGTCTTTCAGACCTTCAATTGCCTAGTCAGTACCCATACACTCTAGCAAACACCCTTTTACTCCCCTTGCACTCCTCTAGTGACCCATTCAGCACCATGTACTAATTCATTCACTGCGCCAAAACCCAAACACTTATAAATTCACCCAGGCACTCTCCTTGCAGTACTCTAATCATTCAGTCACTACCCAAGTACTCATGTACTGAGCCAGGCCTTAGCACATTGACTGATTCAAAGGCCTATCCACTATGCATACAGTCCTCTAACCATCTACACACTTGTCTTTCACACCTTCAATTCCCCAGTAAATATCCATATACTCCAGGAAACATCCTATCACTCCCCTTGCACTCCTCCAGTGACCCATTCAGTACCATTTACTAATCCATTCACTGCGCCAAAACCCAAACACTTATAAATTCACCCAGGCACTCTCCTTGCAGTACTCTAATCATTCAGTCAGTAGCCAAGTACTCATGCAGTGAGCCAGGCCTAAGCACATGGACTGCTTCAAACCCCTATCCACTATGCATGCAGTCCTCTAACCACCTACACACTTGTATTTCACACCTTCAATTCCTATGTCTGTATCCATAGACATCAGCAAACACCAGGTCACTTTTCTTGCAATCCTCTAGTGAACCATTCAGCACCATGTACTAATCCATTCACTGCGCCAAAACCCAAACACTTATAAATTCACCCAGGCACTCTCCTTGCAGTACTCTAATCATTCAGTCACTACCCAAGTACTCATGTACTGAGCCAGGCCTTAGCACATTGACTGATTCAAAGGCCTATCCACTATGCATGCAGTCCTCTAACCATCTACACACTCGTCTTTCACACCTTCAATTCCCCAGTCAATATCCATATACTCCAGAAAACAACCTATCACTCCCCTTGCACTCCTCCAGTGACCCATTCAGTACCATTTACTAATCCATTCACTGCGCCAAAACCCAAACACTTATAAATTCACCCAGGCACTCTCCTTGCAGTACTCTAATCATTCAGTCAGTAGCCAAGTACTCATGCAGTGAGCCAGGCCTTAGCACATGGACTGCTTCAAACGCCTATCCACAATGCATGCAGTCCTCTAACCACCTACACACTTGTCTTTCACACCTTCAATTCCCCAGTCAGTATACATATACTCCAGCAAACACCCTGTCACTCCCCTTGCACTCCTCCAGTGACCCATTCAGCACCATGTACTAATTCATTCACTGTGCTAAAATCCAACCACTTATAAATTCACCCACGCACTCTCCTTACAGTACTCTAATCATTCAGTCAGTACCCAAGTACTCATGCAGTGAGCCAGGCCTTAGCACATGGACTGCTTCAAATGCCTTTCCACTATGCATGCAGCCTTCTAACCACCTACACACTTGTCTTTCACACCTTCAATTCCCCAGTCAGTATCCATACACTTAAGCAAATACCCTGTCATACCCCTTTCACTCCTCCAGGGACCTATTCATCACCATGTACTAATCCATTCACTGCACCAAAACCCAAACACTTACAAATTCAACCAGGCACTCTCCTTGCAGTACTCTAATCATTCAGTCAGTACCCAAGTACTTATGCAGTGAGCCAGGCCTTACCACATGGACTGCTTCAAATGCCTATCCACTATGCATGCACTCCTCTAACCACCTACACACTTGTCTTTTACACGTTCAATTCCCCAGTCAATAACCTTACACTTCCGGGAAACACCCTGTCACTCCTCTTGCACTCCTCCAGTGACCCATTCAGCACCATATACTAATCCATTCACTGCGCTAAAATCCAACCACTTATAAATTCACCCACGCACTCTCCTTACAGAACTCTAATCATTCAGTCAGTACCCAAGTACTCATGCAGTGAGCAAGGCCTTAGTACATGGACTGCTTCAAACGTCTATCCACTATGCATGCAGTCCTCTAACCACCTACACACTTGTATTTCACACCTTCAAATCCCTAGTCAGTATCCATACACTCCAGCAAACACCCTGTCACTCCCCTTGCACTCTTCCAGTGACCCTTTCAGCACCATTTACTAATCCATTGACTGCGCCAAAACCCAACCACTTATAAATTCACCCAGGCACTCTCCTTGCATTACTCTAATCATTCAGTCAGTATCGAAGTACTCATGCAGTGAGCCAGGCGTTAGCACATGGACTGCTTCAAACCCCTATCCACTATGCATGCAGTCCTGTAACCACCTACAAAAATGTCTTTCACGGTGGGCGGAGCTTGGCTCGCGACGAACATGGCCGCCTGAGCCCGGAGCTCCTCCGCGCCGGCCTACTATCCTGTATTTATCCGACACCCCCTCAGGCAAAAATCATCTTTGGACGACTGCTTTTGGGTCCGGGGGCCTCGACGTCCCAGATCTGGCCTTTCGACTCTTGGTGGCCCCCCCGTTTCGGAGCTGTGAGGCGAGGCCTCTGGCGCGTTGCTGGGCCTCGCATCCCCGGGGCCTGGTAGACAGGGGGCGTGGCTGCGTCGCCTTGCGTGCGGCCGGGCTCTGTTGGGACGGGCCGGTCCCCGGAGCGACCTGTGGCAGGACTCGAGGGCCCTCGGCGGACTCGCGCCTGGGCGAAGACGGGGTGCTGATCTGGCCCCGCGGAACGATCTGGCCCCGCGGATCGATCGTGTGAGCTGAGCCACCTGCGGCGCCTCCTTGAGTGATAACCCTGGTACAGCCGCCGTCCATCTCCGTGCCTAGAGGGACCTGGGCAGCGGCCCGCGCCTCGAGGCAACCAGCATTGAGGAGGAGCAGGGGTGGACTCGCCGGCTACAGGGAGGTTAGTGGAGATCGGACTTTGGGATTGACCTACGCGGGGCTGGCGGCGCCCTGCCGCTCTGGACTGCGGCCTTCTGAGGGGACTGTGAGCGCCTGACCCGGGTGGTGCCCTCACGCAGACTGCCGGCCAGCACGTGTAGTCCTGGGATACAGTGCATCGCCCCAGTGCCTGCGGCCATACTCTGACCTTTTGCTGTGGTGACCGTCGCTTTGCCTGTGGCTTGCCGGCGCTGGGGCGCCTCGGATATCGGCGGCCGCGCCGTGGGGGCGACCTGGAGATATCTCGGCCCGCTGCGGCACTCGTGGTCGGGCGGCGCCGCCCTTGGGCCTGCCCTGCACGTGGGTCGGTCGCTCCTGCGGTAGCCCTGTGCCTGCACCGGCCGGGAGGGATCGCGGAGACGGCCTGGCACCATGGGGGGGAAGGGCCACCGCAGTGGGGCACAGGCGAAGCTTGAAAAGTACGCGTTTTGTCAGGATCAGAAACGGTCCCCCCCGGACGGGCCTGCGGAGTACACGCTGGCGGACGTCATGGCCACGCTGACACAGATGCAGGCCTCAATTGGCACTATCTCCACAGATGTTGCGCTCCTCCGGGCGGATGTCGCCAAAATCAACTCCAGACTGACTGAGGTCGAGGCCACCACGGAGACCCTCACGCGGGGCACGGCAGACCACCACAAGCGCATACAAGCCCTTGAACTGGTGCAAAAGCAGCTGCTGGCCAAGCTGGACGACCAGGAGGGCCGGTCTCGGCGGAACAACGTGCGGGTCGTGGGTGTGCCTGAGAGTGAACGCGGCCCTGCCTTAGACCTCTTTGTTGAAAAACTGATCACCGAACAGCTGCAGCCCCGCGGGCTCTCCAAGTTCTTCTCGGTCGAGAGGGCGCACCGGGTGCCGGGTGGGAGGCCTAAGCCTGGGGCCCCCCCGCGCCCGATCCTGGCCCGCATTTTCAACTTCCGAGACCGGGATGCGATCCTCCAGGCGGCGCGTGCCGCCCCACCATTGCGGGTGGACAACGCTAAGGTCACCCTCTATCCGGACTACACCGCTACAGTAGTGCGGCAACGTAAGGACTTCATGGCAGTTAAGGCAGACCTCCGCTCTCGAGAGCTAAAATATTCAATGCTGTACCCTGCAAAGCTGCGAGTGGAGGCGGAGGGGCGCACATGGTTCTTCACATCGCCGGCGGAGGCCTCGGAATGGCTCGAGGGGTGGCGTCCAGCAAGAGCGAGGGGCAGGGGAGAGCGCGCCCTGGGCGGCCTTCCCGACTCTCGCCAAACCCTGAACGTTGAGGACTCAGGCGCGGGTGACGAAGTGCCCTGAGGCATGGTGCTGTGATGTGACCGAACTATTGGACGCTTGGCGACCTGGGACCTTGCGGTGGCCGCCGGCCCCTGGGGCCTTGAACATACAAGGAACGGATGACCCCGGATCCCCCTTTTTCCTTTTCTCTCATCTGACAGTCTGCTGCTTGAGGGGACAAACTTACGGTATGGGGAGTGGCGGCTGTGTGCTGAGCGGCTTTCCCCCGTACGCACGTACCAAGTTTATGGGAACTAAGCACTCTGCTGTGTTGGGGTGGCGGGTAGTTGTAAATCCGCTGGGCAGGGAGGCAGGGAGGGGGGTGGGGGGATGGGGAGTTCGTTTAAATGTTGATTTTTGTTTTGTTTTAGGTTCACCAACCACTCAGGGGTACATACGGCAGATTGGGCAGTTACAGGTGCACAGGGGTGGCACAGGGCAGGACGCGACTAACACACCCTCCCCTGGAGACGACGTCACATAGCTTGCCTCGAGCGGCCTCTGACTCACTGCCAGACGCCCCTGCTCAGCAGCGTTCTCCTTCCTTTGCGGTCCTCTCCTGGAACGTTAACGGCCTGGGAGACAAGATTAAGAGGGGGCTAGTGCTTCAATATCTCAAGCGCAAGGGGCCCGGGGTGGCGCTCTTGCAAGAAACACACCTAGTGGGTACGTCCACCAAAGCCCTGGATAGGTGGGGGTTTAAGATGGCAACACATTCAGAGTTTACGACAGGGTCCCGGGGGGTGGGCATACTGGTGAACAAGCGTGTCCCCCTGATTCTTCTTGATTCCCGTAGGGACGAATATGGCCGCTTCGCGGCACTCACTTGTCAATGGGAGGGGAGGGTTTATAATCTGGTTTCTGTCTACATCCCCCCGACACTACACCAAGCCTCCCTCAGGGCACTGGGCGAATTCCTTTTGGCGCTCCCTCCTGGGGAGCTCATCATGGGCGGAGACTTCAATGCAGCCATGGACCCGGCACTGGACAGGTCTGCACACAGGACTCCTGGGGCCGACGCCTCCACGCTCGCAGACTTTGCTACCGCGCTTGGCTTAGTAGACACATGGAGGGCATACTGGCCTGATGAGAGACAATACACCTTCCTCTCCGGGGTACACCACACCCTCTCCCGTATCGACTACATCTTCACCTCACCGGCCGGGTACAAAGGGGTGACGGAGGTGTCGCACCTACCCAGGGGCATCTCGGATCACTCGCCGGTGGTCATCACGTTTGCGTCCGGTGACCCAGGAAGGCGCACATTGTTCCCGATCCGCCCCGGATATCTTAAAATCCCTAAAATTGCTAAGACCCTCAAAAAGGCGACCAAGAACTATTTTACCGAGAATGCTGAGTCGGTCGAGAGCGCAGCAACCCTCTGGGAGGCCTTTAAAACCGTCCTCCGTGGCCAGGCCATCTCCATCATTACGGACCATACTAAGACCCAGCGGCTCGCTGTACTGGAGCTGGAGCGGGCGATAGTGGAGGCGGAAGCATCCCATACACTGCGGGGGGACGGAGATTCGGCGCACACCCTTCATATGGCGCAGCAAGAATATAGGTCCCATCTTTGGGAGGGGGCCCGAGCTCGACAAGTAGCCACCCAGCACACCATCTATGAACTCGGTGATAAGGCTGGCAAACTCCTGGCCTGGCTGGAGAAGGGGGACCATGCGTCGCGGTGGGTGGCGCGGATTCGCCTGGGCGAAGGAGACTTTACCTCGGAGCCCCAGCGCATAGCCGGGGCCTTCGCGGCCCATTATCAACACATCTATACCCCGGAGGCCTCGGCCACCGTGGCGGACAATGAGCTCTTCCTCAGGGACATCGCAATGCCTCGGCTGGCCGCTTCGGGGGCTGAGGCCCTGGAGGCTGATCTGACGGCGGAGGAGATCACGCTGGCGATTTTGGCCCTCCGCAGTGGTAAGGCAATGGGGCCCAACGGAATCCCAATCGAATACTACAAGCAAAATTCCGCTCTTGTGGTCCCTCACCTATTAGCCATGTATGAGGACGGTCTATCGACGGGGATGCTCCCCCGTGATCAGAGGATGGCTACAATAGTGGTGATCCCTAAACCCAACAAGCCGTCCCACGAGTGCTCCTCTTATCGCCCGATCTCGCTGCTCAATGCCGAGGCGAAGATCCTGGCCAAGGTGATAGCAACGCGGCTGCAGCCCTACCTTTCGACCCTAATACACCCGGACCAGTCCGGATTTATGCCCCACCGGAACACCGCTTTGAATCTGCGGCGTCTCCATGGCATCATTGCCGGCCGCTCCTCGATCGAGGAAGATGCGGCCATACTGTCGTTGGATGCGCGGATGGCGTTTGACAGAGTGGAGTGGCCTTTCCTCTTTGCCGTCCTCCGCCATATGGGGCTCGGCCCCAGGATTTGCGCGTGGATCCAGCTGCTTTACACTAAGCCACTTGCACAGGTGGTGGTCAATGGCCGCGTCTCTGACGCCTTTCCGCTGGGTCGAGGGACTAGGCAGGGTTGCCCCCTCTCCCCGCTCCTATTTGCTATGGCTCTCGAGCCATTGGCGGCGTGGGTGCGACAGGATCCGATGATCCGTGGCCTTAGGTGGACGTTGGAATGGGAGGATCGCATATCCCTCTATGCGGATGATGTGCTCCTCTATCTCGCCTCGCCGGCGCGCTCTATCGCCTGTCTCCTCAACATATGTGAATCATATGGTAGTAGGTCTGGATACGATATAAACTGGGAGAAATCCATCTTATATATGCTCCGAGGCTCCCCACCGCGGCTTCCGTCAGGCTGTAACATTCTACTAGCTAACGACGGGTTCAAATATCTTGGCATATACGTCACGGCCGACCGGGACAAATTTGTCGCGGAAAATCTAATGAGGCCCCTCCAACGGCTTCGCACCGACGTTAAACACTGGCGCACATTGCCGCTGACATTGCTTGGGCGGGCTTCGCTCTTTAAGATGCTCGCCCTCCCGAGATTCCTCTATGCGCTGCAAAATACCCCCTTCCCCATTGCACCCTCCTACTTCACGGCGATCAACGCTGAGATCACTCGTCTCCTCTGGGAGGACAAGTCGCCTCGCATTGCCCTCCATAAGCTTACCAGTGGCTGGTATGATGGAGGTATAGCCCTCCCCGACATGAAGACCTATTACTGGGCGTCGCACCTCATGGTTATTAACCAGTGGCTCCATGTGCCGGGGGATGACCCCGCATACCGTATGGACCGTCAACTACTTGGCCCCGGAGGGGTTATGGGAGCCCTGTACAACCCAAAAAGGGGTCGCGTTCCGGCGGGGCCCGCAGCCCATACCCTCCGGATATGGCACGCGGCGCAACGGGCGATGGGATGGGCTGGAAAGATTACCCAGGCAACGCCGCTTTGGGACACCAGGCAGCTCGGGGTACTTCGCACTACCAAGGGGTTCCACCAGTGGGATCTTATTGGTATCTCCAGGGTGGGAGACCTCTGGCGCAAGGGAGAGGTGATCACTTTTGCCCAACTGCAAGCGGACTACGACCTGGCGGACACCGAGCACTTCCGATATTTACAAGTTCAACACGCTCTTCAGGCGGCGATACCACGTGGGACTCGGCTCCCTGAGTCATCGCCCTTAGAGGACCGGCTCCTCATGGAGCATCTGCTCCAGAGGGCGACGTCCCTAACGTACCGGAAGATACTAAATAACCGCCCCGACCCTTTTTCCGCCCTCAAGGGGAAGTGGGAGGCAGAACTTGGAGAATTTGATGAGACGGACTGGAATTCCGCGCTCTCATCCCCCAGGGAGGTGGGCATATCTTCCAAGCTCAGACTGGTCCAACTCAAAATTTTGCACCGCACATACTACACCCGCACCCTCCTATTCAGACTCCACCGGGTGGAGTCCCCGCTGTGTCTCAGGAACTGTGGCCACGAGGGGACCTTCTTGCATACCCTCTGGGAGTGCCCTGTCGTGGCGACGTATTGGAAAGGGGTGTTGCGTATTCTCTCCCAGGTAACAAAAATTCCCACGCTGCCGGAACCTCGGCTGTGCCTCCTTAATGTCTGGGAACAGACGGACCACAAGAAGGTGACCCAGCTTTGGGTGACTTTGGGACTCATGCTCGCAAAGCGTAACATAGCCCAGAAATGGGGATCGGGGCTGGGGCCTACCCTGACGCAGTGGATCCGAGATACGGACCTTGTAATGGTGACCGAAAAAACTGTGTATGTCCATAGAGGGTGCCCCAAGAAGTGGTCCCAGGTCTGGGGTGGATGGAATGTATACCGCGGAAATATCTGTGAGCCCCCACCGGATGCAGCGGACTCGGATCTCAGTGACCAGGATTAATGGCTCCACTGCTGGAGATGGGCGGGGAAGGGAGCGATGGTGTGTTGTCATTGGGCTGTTTATTTCTCTCTGTGACACCGGTACTGTCATTGCTCCGGTACCTTGTAACCCCTGTATGCCATTGCCTTGCACTATACGAGTGGTGTTTGTTTTTCTGTTTTGTTGATAAACCCAATAAAAATATTTCAAAAAAAAAAAAATGTCTTTCACACCTTCAATTCCCTAGTCAGTATCCATACACTCCTGCAAAAACCCTGGTACTCCCCTTGCACTCCTCCAGTGACCCATTCAGCACCATGTACTAATCCATTCCCAGCGCCAAAACCCAACCACTTATAAATTCACCCAGGCACTTTTCTTGCAATACTCTCATCATTAAGTCAGTACCGAGGTACTTATGCAGTGAGCCAGGCCTTAGCAGATGGACTGCTTCAAACCCCTATCCACTATGCATGCAGCCTTCTAACCAGCTACACACTTGTCTTTCACACCTTCAATTCCCCAGTCAGTATCCATGCACTTAAGCAAATACCCTGTCATACCCCTTTCACTCCTCCAGGGACCTATTCAGCACCATGTACTAATCCATTCACTGCGCCAAAACCCAAACACTTATAAATTCACCCAGGTACTCTCCTTGCAGTACTCTAATCATTCAGTCAGTATCCAAGTACTCATGCAGTGAGCAAGGCCTTAGCACATGGACTGCTTCAAACCCCTATCCACTATGCATGCAGTCCTGTAACCACCTACACAAATGTCTTTCACACCTTCAATTCCCTAGTCAGTATCCATAAACTCCTGCAAAAACCCTGTTACTCCCCTTGCACTCCTCCAGTGACCCATTCAGCACCATGTACTAATCCATTCCCAGCGCCAAAACCCAACCACTTATAAATTCACCCAGGCACTCTTCTTTCAATACTCTCATCATTAAGTCAGTACCGAAGTACTTATGCAGTGAGCCAGGCCTTAGCAGATGGACTGCTTCAAACCCCTATCCACTATGCATGCAGTCCTCTAACCACCTACACACTTGTCTTTCACACCTTCAATTCCCCAGTCAGTATACATATACTCCAGCAAACACCCTGTCACTCCCCTTGCACTCGTCCAGTGACCCACTCAGCACCATGTACTAATACATGCACTGCGCTAAAATCCAACCACTTATAAATTCACCCACGCACTCTCCTTACAGTACTCTAATCATTCAGTCAGTACCCAAGTACTCATGCAGTGAGCCAGGCCTTAGCACATGGACTGCTTAAAATGACTTTCCACTATGCATGCAGTCCTGTAACCACCTACACACTTGTCTTTCACACCTTCAATTCCCTAGTCAGTATCCATACACTCCAGAAAAAACCGTGTCACTCCCCTTGCACTCTTCCAGTGACCCTTTCAGCACCATTTACTGCTCCATTCACTGCGCCAAAACCCAACCACTTATAAATTCTCCCAGGCACTCTCCTTGCATTTCTGTCATCATTCAGTCAGTATCAAAGTACTCATGCAGTGAGCCAGGCCATAGCACATGGACTGCTTCAAACCCCTTTCCACTATGCATGCAGTCCTCTAACCACCTACACACTTGTTTTTCAAACCTTCAAATCCCTAGTCAGTATCCATACACTCCAGCAAACACCCTGTCACTCCCCTTGCACTCTTCCAGTGACCCTTTCAGCACCATTTACTAATCCATTGACTGCGCCAAAACCCAACCACTTATAAATTCACCCAGGCACTCTCCTTGCATTACTCTAATCATTCAGTCAGTATCCAAGTACTCATGCAGTGAGCCAGGCGTTAGCACATGGACTGCTTCAAACCCCAATCCACTATGCATGCAGTCCTGTAACCACCTACAAAAATGTCTTTCACACCTTCAATTCCCTAGTCAGTATCCATACACTCCTGCAAAAACCCTGGTACTCCCCTTGCACTCCTCCAGTGACCCATTCAGCACCATGTACTAATCCATTCCCAGCGCCAAAACCCAACCACTTATAAATTCACCCAGGCATTCTTCTTGCAATACTCTCATCATTAAGTCAGTACCGAGGTACTTATGCAGTGAGCCAGGCCTTAGCAGATGGACTGCTTCAAACCCCTATCCACTATGCATGCAGCCTTCTAACCAGCTACACACTTGTGTTTCACACCTTCAATTCCCCAGTCAGTATCCATGCACTTAAGCAAATACCCTGTCATTCCCCTTTCACTCCTCCAGGGACATATTCAGCACCATGTACTAATCCATTCACTGCGCCAAAACCCAAACACTTATAAATTCACCCAGGCACTCTCCTTGCAGTACTCTAATCATTCAGTCAGTATCCAAGTACTCATGCAGTGAGCAAGGCCTTAGCACATGGACTGCTTCAAACCCCTATCCACTATGCATGCAGTCCTGTAACCACCTACACAAATGTCTTTCACACCTTCAATTCCCTAGTCAGTATCCGTACACTCCTGCAAAAACCCTGTTACTCCCCTTGCACTCCTCCAGTGACCCATTCAGCACCATGTACTAATCCATTCCCAGCGCCAAAACCCAACCACTTATAAATTCACCGAGGCACTCTTCTTTCAATACTCTCATCATTAAGTCAGTACCGAAGTACTTATGCAGTGAGCCAGGCCTTAGAAGATGGACTGCTTCAAACCCCTATCCACTATGCATGCAGTCCTCTAACCACCTACACACTTGTCTTTCACACCTTCAATTCCCCAGTCAGTATGCATATACTCCAGCAAACACCCTGTCACTCCCCTTGCACTCGTCCAGTGACCCTTTCAGCACCATTTACTAATCCATTCACTGCGCCAAAACCCAACCACTTATAAATTCTCCCAGGCACTCTCCTTGCATTACTGTGATCATTCAGTCAGTATCAAAGTACTCATGCAGTGAGCCAGGCCATAGCACATGGACTGCTTCAAACCCCTATCCACTATGCATGCATCCTTCTAACCACCTACACACTTGTCTTTCACACCTTCAATTCCCCAGTCAGTATCCATGCACTCCAGCAAATACCCTGTCATACCCCTTTCACTCCTCCAGGGACCTATTCAGCACCAGGTACTAATCCATTGCCTGCGCCAAAACCCAAACACTTATAAATTCACCCAGGCACTCTCCTTGCAGTACTCTAATCATTCAGTCAGTAGCCAAGTACTCATGCAGCGAGCCAGGCCTTAGCACATGGACTGCTTCAAACCCCTATCGACTATGCAGGCAGTCTTCTAACCACCTACACACTTGTCTTTTACACCTTCAATTCCCCAGTCAGTCTACATGCACTCCAACAAACAACCTATCACTCCCCTTCTACTCCTCCAGTGACCCATTCAGCACCATGCACTAATCCATTCACTACGCCAAAACCCAAACACGTATAAATTCACCCAGGCACTCTCCTTGCAGTGCTCTAATCATTCAATCAGTACCTAAGTACTTATGTAGTGAGCGAGGCCTTAGCAGATGGACTGCTTCAAACCCCTATCCACTATGCATGTAGTCCTCTAACCACCTACACACTTGTCTTTCACACCTTCAATTCCCCAGTCAGTATTCATACACTCCAGCATACACCCTGTCATTCCCCTTGCACTCCTCCAGTGGCCCATTCAGCACCATGTACTAATTCATTCACTGCGCCAAAACCCAACCACTTATAAATTCACCCACGCATTCTCCTTGCAGTACTCTAATCATTCAGTCAGTACCCAAGTACTCATGCAGTGAGTCAGGCCTTAGCACATGGACTGCTTCAAACGCCTATGCACTATGCATACAGTCCTCTAACCACCTACACACTTGTCTTTTACACCTTCAATTCCCCAGTCAGTATCCATACACTTCCAGCAAACACCCTGTCACTCCTCTTGCACACCTCCAGTGACCCATTCAGCACCATATACTAATCCATTCACTACGCCAAAACCCATCCACTTATAAATTCACCCAGGCACTCTCCTTGCAGTACTCTAATCATTCAGTCAGTATCCAAATATTCGTGCAGTGAGCCAAGCCTTAGCACATGGACTGCTTCAAACCCCTATCCACAATGCATGCAGTCCTCTAACCACCTACACACTTGTGTTTCACACCTTCAATTTTCCAGCCAGTATCCATACACTCCTGCAAACACCCTTTTACTCCCCTTCCACTCCTCTAGTGACCCATTCAGCACCATGTACTAATCCATTCAATGTGCTAAAACCCAAACACTTATAAATTCACCCATGCACTCTCCTTGCAGTACTCTAATCATTCAGTCAGTAGCCAAGTACTCATACAGTGAGACAGGCCTTAGCACATGGACTGCTTCAAACGCCTAAGCACTATGCATGCAGTCCTCTAACCACCTTGCACACTTGTCTTGTCTTTTACACCTTCAATTCCCCAGTCAGTATCCATACACTTCCGGGAAACACCCTGTCACTCCTCTTGCACTCCTCCAGTGACCCACTCAGCACCATATACTAATCCATTCACTGCGCCAAAACCCATCCACTTATAAATTCACCCATGCACTTTCCTTGCAGTACTCTAATCATTCAGTCAGTATCCAAATATTCGTGCAGTGAGCCAGGCCTTAGCACATGGACTGCTTCAAACCCCTATCCACTATGTATGCAGTCCTAAAACCACCTATACACTTGTGTTTCACACCTTCAATTCCCTGGTCAGTATCCATACACTCCTGCAAACACCCTTTTACTCCCCTTGCATTCCTCTAGTGACCAATTCAGCACCATGTACTAATCCATTCACTGCGTCACAACCCAAACACTTATAAATTCACCCAGGCACTCTCCTTGCAGTACTCTAATCATTCAGTCAGTACCCAAGTACTCATGCAGTGAGCCAGGCCTTAGCACATGGACTGCTTCAAACGTCTATCCACTATGCATGCAGTCCTCTAACCACCTACACACTTGTGTTTCACACCTTCAATTCCCCAGTCAGTATCCATACACTTCCAGCAAACACCCTGTAACTCCCCTTGCATTCCTCTACTGACCCATTCAGTACCATGTACTAATCCATTCACTGCGCCAAAACCCAAACACTTATAAATTCACCCAGGCACTCTCCTTGCAGTACTCTAATCATTCAGTCAGTACATAAGTACTCATGCACTGAGCCAGGCCTTAGCAAATGGACTGCTTCAAACCCCTATCCACTATGCAAGCAGTCCTCTAACCACCTACACACTTGTCTTTCACACCATCAATTCCCATGTCAGTATCCATACACTCCAGCAAACACCCTGTCACTCCCCTTGAACTCCTCTAGTGAACCATTCAGCACCATGTACTAATCCATTCACTGCGCCAAAACCCAAACACTTATAAATTCACCCAGGCACTCTCCTTGCAGTACTCTAATCATTCAGTCAGTATCCAAGTACTCATGCAGTGAGCCAGGCCTTAGCACATGGACTGCTTCAAACCCCTATCCACTACGCATGCAGTCCTGTAACCACCTACACAAATGTCTTTCACACCTTCAATTCCCCAGTCAGTATCCATACACTTCCAGCAAACACCCTGTCACTCCTCTTGCACACCTCCAGTGACCTATTCAGCACCATATACTAATCCATTAACTACGCCAAAACCCATCCACTTATAAATTCACCCAGGCACTCTCCTTGCAGTACTCTAATCAATCAGTCAGTATCCAAATATTCGTGCAGTGAGCCAGGCCTTAGCACATGGACTGCTTCAAACCCCTATCCACAATGCATGCAGTCCTCTAACCACCTACACACTTGTGTTTCACACCTTCAATTTTCCAGTCAGTATCCATACACTCCTGCAAACACCCTTTTACTCCCCTTGCACTCCTCTAGTGACCCATTCAGCACCATGTACTAATCCATTCAATGTGCTAAAACCCAAACACTTATAAATTCACCCAGGCACTCTCCTTGCAGTACTCTAATCATTCAGTCAGTAGCCAAGTACTCATACAGTGAGCCAGGCCCTAGCACATGGACTGCTTCAAACGCCTAAGCACTATGCATGCAGTCCTCTAACCAACTTACACACTTGTCTTGTCTTTTACACCTTCAATTCCCCAGTCAGTATCCATACACTCCAGCAAACACCCTGACACTCCCCTTGAACTCCTCTAGTGAACCATTCAGCACCATGTACTAATCCATTCACTGCGCCAACACTCAAACACTTATAAATTCACCCAGGCACTCTCTTTGCAGTACTCTAATCATTGAGTCAGTACTTAAACTCATGCAGTGAGCCATGCCTTAGCATATGTACTGCTTCAAACGTGTATCCACTATGCATGCAGTACTCTAACCTCCTACAGATTTGTCTTTCACACTTTCAACTCCCCAGTAAGTATACATACACTCCAGCAAACACCGTGTCACTCCCCTTGCATTCCTCCAGTGACCTATTCAGCACCATTTACTAATACATTCACTGCGCCAAACGCCAACCACTTACAAATTCACCCAGGCAATCTCCTTGCAGTACTCTAATCATTCAGTCAATACCCAAGTACTTATGCACTGAGCCCGGCCTTAGCACATCGACTGATTCAAACACCTATCCACTATGCATGGAGTCCTCTAACCACCGCACACTTGTCTTTCACACCTTCAACTCCCCAGTCAGTATCCATACACTCCAGCAAAGACCCTGTCACACCCCTTGCACTCCTCCAGTGACCCATTCAGCACCATGTACTAATCCATTCACTGCGCCAAAACCCAAACACTTATAAATTGACCCAGGCACTCTCTTTGCAGTACTCTAATCATTCAGTCAGTATCCAAGTACTCATGCAGCGAGTCAGGCCTTAGCACATGGACTGCTTCAAACCCCTATCGACTATGCAGGCAGTCTTCTAACCACCTACACACTTGTCTTTCACACCTTCAATTCCCAAGTCAGTATACATACACTCCAACAAACAACCTATCACTCCCCTTCGACTCCTCCAGTGACCCATTCAGCACCATGCACTAGTCCATTCACTACGCCAAAACCCAAACACTTATAAATTCACCCAGCCACTCTCCTTGCAGTGCTCTAATCATTCAGTCAGTACCCAAGTACTTATGTAGTGAGCGAGGCCTTAGCAGATGGACTGCTTCAAACGCCTATCCACTATGCATGCAGTCCTCCAAGCACCTACACACTTGTCTTTCACACCTTCAATTCCCAGTCAGTATACATACACTCCAGCATACATCCTGTCATTCCCCTTGCACTCCTCCAGTGGCCCATTCAGCACCATGTACTAATTCATTCACTGCGCCAAAACCCAACCACTTATAAATTCACCCACGCATTCTCCTTGCAGTACTCTAATCATTCAGTCAGTACCCAAGTACTCATGCAGTGAGTCAGGCCTTAGCACATGGACTGCTTCAAACGCCTATGCACTATGCATACAGTCCTCTAACCACCTACACACTTGTCTTTTACACCTTCAATTCCCCAGTCAGTATCCATACAATTCCAGCAAACACCCTGTCACTCCTCTTGCACACCTTCAGTGACCCATTCAGCACCATATACTAATCCATTCACTACGCCAAAACCCATCCACTTATAAATTCACCCATGCACTCTCCTTGCAGTACTCTAATCATTCAGTCAGTATCCAAATATTCGTGCAGTGAGCCAGGCCTTAGCACATGGACTGCTTCAAACCCCTATCCACAATGCATGCAGTCCTCTAACCACCTACACACTTGTGTTTCACACCTTCAATTTTCCAGTCAGTATCCATACACTCCTGCAAACACCCTTTTACTCCCCTTGCACTCCTCTAGTGACCCATTCAGCACCATGTACTAATCCATTCAATGTGCTAAAACCCAAACACTTATAAATTTACCCAGGCACTCTCCTTGCAGTACTCTAATCATTCAGTCAGTAGCCAAGTACTCATACAGTGAGCCAGGCCCTAGCACATGGACTGCTTCAAACGCCTAAGCACTATGCATGCAGTCCTCTAACCACCTTACACACATGTCTTGTCTTTTACACCTTCAATTCCCCAGTCAGTATCCATACACTTCCGGGAAACACCCTGTCACTCCTCTTGCACTCCTCCAGTGACCCATTCAGCACCATATACTAATCCATTCACTGCGCCAAAACCCATCCACTTATAAATTCACCCATGCACTTTCCTTGCAGTACTCTAATCATTCAGTCAGTATCCAAATATTCGTGCAGTGAGCCAGGCCTTAGCACATGGACTGCTTGAAACCCCTATCCACTATGTATGCAGTCCTATAACCACCTATACACTTGTGTTTCACACCTTCAATTCCCCGGTCAGTATCCATACACTCCTGCAAACACACTTTTACTCCCCTTGCACTCCTCTAGTGACCCATTCAGCACCATGTACTAATCCATTCACTGCGTCACAACCCAAATACTTATAAATTCACCCAGGTACTCTCCTTGCAGTACTATAATCATTCAGTCAGTACCCAAGTACTCATGCAGTGAGCCAGGCCTTAGCACATGGACTGCTTCAAACGTCTATCCACTATGCATGCAGTCCTCTAACCACCTACACACTTGTGTTTCACACCTTCAATTCCCCATTCAGTATCCATACACTTCCACCAAACACCCTGTAACTCCCCTTGCACTCCTCTACTGACCCATTCAGTACCATGTACTAATCCATTCACTGGGCCAAAACCCAAACACTTATAAATTCACCCAGGCACTCTCCTTGCAGTACTCTAATCATTCAGTCAGTACATAAGTACTCATGCACTGAGCCAGGCCTTAGCAAATGGACTGCTTCAAACCCCTATCCACTATGCAAGCAGTCCTCTAACCACCTACACACTTGTCTTTCACACCATCAATTCCCATGTCAGTATCCATACACTCCAGCAAACATCCTGTCACTCCCCTTGAACTCCTCTAGTGAACCATTCAGCACCATGTACTAATCCATTCACTGCGCCAACACTCAAACACTTATAAATTCACCCAGGCACTCTCTTTGCAGTACTCTAATCATTCAGTCAGTACCCAAGTACTCATGCAGTGAGTCAGGCCTTAGCACATGGACTGCTTCAAACGCCTATGCACTATGCATACAGTCCTCTAACCACCTACACACTTGTCTTTTACACCTTCAATTCCCCAGTCAGTATCCATACAATTCCAGCAAACACCCTGTCACTCCTCTTGCACACCTTCAGTGACCCATTCAGCACCATATACTAATCCATTCACTACGCCAAAACCCATCCACTTATAAATTCACCCATGCACTCTCCTTGCAGTACTCTAATCATTCAGTCAGTATCCAAATATTCGTGCAGTGAGCCAGGCCTTAGCACATGGACTGCTTCAAACCCCTATCCACAATGCATGCAGTCCTCTAACCACCTACACACTTGTGTTTCACACCTTCAATTTTCCAGTCAGTATCCATACACTCCTGCAAACACCCTTTTACTCCCCTTGCACTCCTCTAGTGACCCATTCAGCACCATGTACTAATCCATTCAATGTGCTAAAACCCAAACACTTATAAATTTACCCAGGCACTCTCCTTGCAGTACTCTAATCATTCAGTCAGTAGCCACGTACTCATACAGTGAGCCAGGCCCTAGCACATGGACTGCTTCAAACGCCTAAGCACTATGCATGCAGTCCTCTAACCACCTTACACACATGTCTTGTCTTTTACACCTTCAATTCCCCAGTCAGTATCCATACACTTCCGGGAAACACACTGTCGCTCCTCTTGCACTCCTCCAGTGACCCATTCAGCACCATATACTAATCCATTCACTGCGCCAAAACCCATCCACTTATAAATTCACCCATGCACTTTCCTTGCAGTACTCTAATCATTCAGTCAGTATCCAAATATTCGTGCAGTGAGCCAGGCCTTAGCACATGGACTGCTTGAAACCCCTATCCACTATGTATGCAGTCCTATAACCACCTATACACTTGTGTTTCACACCTTCAATTCCCCGGTCAGTATCCATACACTCCTGCAAACACACTTTTACTCCCCTTGCACTCCTCTAGTGACCCATTCAGCACCATGTACTAATCCATTCACTGCGTCACAACCCAAACACTTATAAATTCACCCAGGTACTCTCCTTGCAGTACTATAATCATTCAGTCAGTACCCAAGTACTCATGCAGTGAGCCAGGCCTTAGCACATGGACTGCTTCAAACGTCTATCCACTATGCATGCAGTCCTCTAACCACCTACACACTTGTGTTTCACACCTTCAATTCCCCATTCAGTATCCATACACTTCCACCAAACACCCTGTAACTCCCCTTGCACTCCTCTACTGACCCATTCAGTACCATGTACTAATCCATTCACTGGGCCAAAACCCAAACACTTATAAATTCACCCAGGCACTCTCCTTGCAGTACTCTAATCATTCAGTCAGTACATAAGTACTCATGCACTGAGCCAGGCCTTAGCAAATGGACTGCTTCAAACCCCTATCCACTATGCAAGCAGTCCTCTAACCACCTACACACTTGTCTTTCACACCATCAATTCCCATGTCAGTATCCATACACTCCAGCAAACATCCTGTCACTCCCCTTGAACTCCTCTAGTGAACCATTCAGCACCATGTACTAATCCATTCACTGCGCCAACACTCAAACACTTATAAATTCACCCAGGTACTCTCTTTGCAGTACTCTAATCATTGATTCAGTACTTAAACTCATGCAGTGAGCAATGCCTTAGCATATGTACTGCTTCAAACGTGTATCCACTATGCATGCAGTACTCTAACCTCCTACAGATTCGTCTTTCACACTTTCAACTCCCCAGTAAGTATACATACACTCCAGCAAACAAACTATCACTCCCCTTCTACTCCTCCAGTGACCCATTCAGCACCATGCACTAATCCATTCACTACGCCAAAACCCAAACACGTATAAATTCACCCAGGCACTCTCCTTGCAGTGCTCTAATCATTCAGTCAGTACCCAAGTAGTTATGTAGTGAGCAAGGCCTTAGCAGATGGACTGCTTCAAACCCCTATCCACTATGCATGTAGTCCTCTAACCACCTACACACTTGTCTTTCACACCTTCAATTCTCCAGTCAGTATACATACACTCCAGCATACATCCTGTCATTCCCCTTGCACTCCTCCAGTGGCCCATTCAGCACCATGTACTAATTCATTCACTGCGCCAAAACCCAACCACTTATAAATTCACCCACGCATTCTCCTTGCAGTACTCTAATCATTCAGTCAGTACCCAAGTACTCATGCAGTGAGTCAGGCCTTAGCACATGGACTGCTTCAAACGCCTATGCATTATGCATACAGTCCTCTAACCACCTACACACTTGTCTTTTACACCTTCAATTCCCCAGTCAGTATCCATACACTTCCAGCAAACACCCTGTCACTCCTCTTGCACACCTTCAGTGACCCATTCAGCACCATATACTAATCCAGTCACTACGCCAAAACCCATCCACTTATAAATTCACCCATGCACTCTCCTTGCAGTACTCTAATCATTCAGTCAGTAGCCAAGTACTCATACAGTGAGCCAGGCCCTAGCACATGGACTGCTTCAAACGCCTAAGCACTATGCATGCAGTCCTCTAACCACCTTACACACATGTCTTGTCTTTTACACCTTCAATTCCCCAGTCAGTATCCATACACTTCCGGGAAACACCCTGTCACTCCTCTTGCACTCCTCCAGTGACCCATTCAGCACCATATACTAATCCATTCACTGCGCCAAAACCCATCCACTTATAAATTCACCCATGCACTTTCCTTGCAGTACTCTAATCATTCAGTCAGTATCCAAATATTCGTGCAGTGAGCCAGGCCTTAGCACATGGACTGCTTGAAACCCCTATCCACTATGTATGCAGTCCGATAACCACCTATACACTTGTGTTTCACACCTTCAATTCCCCGGTCAGTATCCATACACTCCTGCAAACACCCTTTTACTCCCCTTGCACTCCTCTAGTGACCCATTCAGCACCATGTACTAATCCATTCACTGCGTCACAACCCAAACACTTATAAATTCACCCAGGCACTCTCCTTGCAGTACTCTAATCATTCAGTCAGTACCCAAGTACTCATGCAGTGAGCCAGGCCTTAGCACATGGACTGCTTCAAACGTCTATCCACTATGCATGCAGTCCTCTAACCACCTACACACTTGTGTTTCACACCTTCAATTCCCCATTCAGTATCCATACACTTCCAGCAAACACCCTGTAACTCCCCTTGCACTCCTCTACTGACCCATTCAGTACCATGTACTAATCCATTCACTGCGCCAAAACCCAAACACTTATAAATTCACCCAGGCACTCTCCTTGCAGTACTCTAATCATTCAGTCAGTACATAAGTACTCATGCACTGAGCCAGGCCTTAGCAAATGGACTGCTTCAAACCGCTATCCACTATGCAAGCAGTCCTCTAACCACCTACACACTTGTCTTTCACACCATCAATTCCCATGTCAGTATCTATACACTCCAGCAAACATCCTGTCACTCCCCTTGAACTCCTCTAGTGAACCATTCAGCACCATGCACTAATCCATTCACTGCGCCAACACTCAAACACTTATAAATTCACCCAGGCACTCTCTTTGCAGTACTCTAATCATTGAGTCAGTAATTAAACTCATGCAGTGAGCCATGCCTTAGCATATGTACTGCTTCAAACGTGTATCCACTATGCATGCAGTACTCTAACCTCCTACAGATTCGTCTTTCACACTTTCAACTCCCCAGTAAGTATACATACACTCCAGCAAACACCGTGTCACTCCCCTTGCATTCCTCCAGTGACCTATTCAGCACCATTTACTAATACATTCACTGCGCCAAACGCCAACCACTTACAAATTCACCCAGGCAATCTCCTTGCAGTACTCTAATCATTCAGTCAATACCCAAGTACTCATGCACTGAGCCCGGCCTTAGCACATCGACTGATTCAAACACCTATCCACTATGCATGGAGTCCTCTAACCACCGCACACTTGTCTTTCACACCTTCAATTCCCCAGTCAGTATCCATACACTCCAGCAAAGACCCTGTCACACCCCTTGCACTCCTCCAGTGACCCATTCAGCACCATGTACTAATCCATTCACTGCACCAAAACCCAAACACTTATAAATTGACCCAGGCACTCTCTTTGCAGTACTCTAATCATTCAGTCAGTATCCAAGTACTCATGCAGCGAGCCAGGCCTTAGCACATGGACTGCTTCAAACCCCTATCGACTATGCAGGCAGTCTTCTAACCACCTACACACTTGTCTTTCACACCTTCAATTCCCCAGTCAGTATACATACACTCCAACAAACAACCTATCACTCCCCTTCTACTCCTCCAGTGACCCATTCAGCACCATGCACTAATCCATTCACTACGCCAAAACCCAAACACTTATAAATTCACCCAGGCACTCTCCTTGCAGTGCTCTAATCATTCAGTCAGTACCCAAGTACTTATGCAGTGAGCGAGGCCTTAGCAGATGGACTGCTTCAAACGCCTATCCACTATGCATGCAGTCCTCTAACCACCTACACACTTGTCTTTCACACCTTCAATTCCCCAGTCAGTATACATATACTCCAGCAAACACCCTGTCACTCCCCTTGCACTTCTCCAGTGACCCATTCAGCACCATGTACTAATTAATTCACTGCGCAATAATCCAACCACTTATAAATTCACCCACGCACTCTCCTTACAGTACTCTAATCATTCAGTCAGTACCCAAGTACTCATGCAGTTAGCAAGGCCTTAGCACATGGACTGCTTCAAATGCCTTTCCACTATGCATGCAGTCCTGTAACCACCTACACACTTGTCTTTCACACCTTCAATTCCCCAGTCAATATCCATATACTCCAGGAAACATCCTATCACTCCCCTTGCACTCCTCCAGTGACCCATTCAGTACCATTTACTAATCCATTCACTGCGCCAAAACCCAAACACTTATAAATTCACCCAGGCACTATCCTTGCAGTACTCTAAGCATTCAGTCAGTAGCCAAGTACTCATGCAGTGAGCCAGGCCTAAGCACATGGACTGCTTCAAACCCCTATCCACTATGCATGCAGTCCTCTAACCACCTACACACTTGTATTTCACACCTTCAATTCCTAAGTCTGTATCCATAGACATCAGCAAACACCAGGTCACTTCCCTTGCAATCCTCTAGTGAACCATTCAGCACCATGTACTAATCCATTCACTGCGCCAAAACCCAAACACTTATAAATTCACCCAGGCACTCTCCTTGCAGTACTCTAATCATTCAGTCACTACCCAAGTACTCATGTACTGAGCCAGGCCTTAGCACATTGACTGATTCAAAGGCCTATCCACTATGCATGCAGTCCTCTAACCACCTACACACTTGTCTTTTACACCTTCAATTCCCCAGTCAGTATCCATACACTTCCAGCAAACACCCTGTCACTCCTCTTGCACACCTCCAGTGACCCATTCAGCACCATATACTAATCCATTCACTACGCCAAAACCCATCCACTTATAAATTCACCCAGGCACTCTCCTTGCAGTACTCTAATCATTCAGTCAGTATCCAAATATTCGTGCAGTGAGCCAGGCCTTAGCACATGGACTGCTTCAAACCCCTATCCACAATGCATGCAGTCCTCTAACCACCTACACACTTGTGTTTCACACCTTCAATTTTCCAGTCAGTATCCATACACTCCTGCAAACACCCTTTTACTCCCCTTGCACTCCTCTAGTGACCCATTCAGCACCATGTATTAATCCATTCAATGTGCTAAAACCCAAACACTTTTAAATTTACCCAGGCACTCTCCTTGCAGTACTCTAATCATTCAGTCAGTATCCAAATATTCGTGCAGTGAGCGAGGCCTTAGCAGATGGACTGCTTCAAACGCCTATCCACAATGCATGCAGTCCTCTAACCACATACACACTTGTCTTTCACACCTTCAATTCCCCAGTCAGTATACATATACTCCAGCAAACACCCTGTCACTCCCCTTGCACTTCTCCAGTGACCCATTCAGCACCATGTACTAATTAATTCACTGCGCAAAAATCCAACCACTTATAAATTCACCCACGCACTCTCCTTACAGTACTCTAATCATTCAGTCAGTACCCAAGTACTCATGCAGTTAGCCAGGCCTTAGCACATGGACTGCTTCAAATGCCTTTCCACTATGCATGCAGTCCTGTAACCACCTACACACTTGTCTTTCACACCTTCAATTCCCTAGTCAGTATCCATACACTCCAGAAAACACCCTGTCACTCCCCTTGCACTCTTCCAGTGACCCTTTCAGCACCATTTACTAATCCATTCACTGTGCCAAAACCCAACCACTTATAAATTCATCCAGGCACTCTCCTTACAGTACTCTAAGCATTCAGTCAGTACCCAAGTACTTATGCAGGGAGCCAGGCCTTAGGACATGGACTGCTTCATACACCTATGCACTATGCATGCAGTCCTGTTACCACCTACACACTTGTCTTTCACACCTTCAATTGCCTAGTAAGTATCCATACACTCCAGCAAACACCCTGTTACTCCCCTTGCACTCCTCCAATGACCCATTCAGCACCATGTACTAAACGATTCACTGCGTCAAAACCGACCACTTGTAAATTCACCCAGGCACTCTCCTTGCAGTACTCTAAGCATTCAGTCGCTACCCAAGTACTTATGCAGTGAGCCAGGCCTTAGCACATGGACTGCTTCAAACCCCTATCCACTATTCATGCAGTCTTGTAACCACCTACACACATGTCTTTCACACCTTCAATTGCTCAGTCAGTATCAATACACTCCAGCAAACACCCTGTCACATCCCTTGCACTCCTCCAGTGACCTATTCAGCACCATGTACTAATCCATTCACTGCACAAAAACCCAAACACTTATAAATTCACCCAGGCACTCTCCTTGCAGTACTCTAATCATTCAGTCAGTACCCAAGTACTCATGCAGTTAGCAAGGCCTTAGCACATGGACTGCTTCAAATGCCTTTCCACTATGCATGCAGTCCTGTAACCACCTACACACTTGTCTTTCACACCTTCAATTCCCCAGTCAGTATACATATACTCCAGCAAACACCCTGTCACTCCCCTTGCACTTCTCCAGTGACCCATTCAGCACCATGTACTAATTAATTCACTGCGCAATAATCCAACCACTTATAAATTCACCCACGCACTCTCCTTACAGTACTCTAATCATTCAGTCAGTACCCAAGTACTCATGCAGTTAGCAAGGCCTTAGCACATGGACTGCTTCAAATGCCTTTCCACTATGCATGCAGTCCTGTAACCACCTACACACTTGTCTTTCACACCTTCAATTCCCCAGTCAATATCCATATACTCCAGGAAACATCCTATCACTCCCCTTGCACTCCTCCAGTGACCCATTCAGTACCATTTACTAATCCATTCACTGCGCCAAAACCCAAACACTTATAAATTCACCCAGGCACTATCCTTGCAGTACTCTAAGCATTCAGTCAGTAGCCAAGTACTCATGCAGTGAGCCAGGCCTAAGCACATGGACTGCTTCAAACCCCTATCCACTATGCATGCAGTCCTCTAACCACCTACACACTTGTATTTCACACCTTCAATTCCTAAGTCTGTATCCATAGACATCAGCAAACACCAGGTCACTTCCCTTGCAATCCTCTAGTGAACCATTCAGCACCATGTACTAATCCATTCACTGCGCCAAAACCCAAACACTTATAAATTCACCCAGGCACTCTCCTTGCAGTACTCTAATCATTCAGTCACTACCCAAGTACTCATGTACTGAGCCAGGCCTTAGCACATTGACTGATTCAAAGGCCTATCCACTATGCATGCAGTCCTCTAACCACCTACACACTTGTCTTTTACACCTTCAATTCCCCAGTCAGTATCCATACACTTCCAGCAAACACCCTGTCACTCCTCTTGCACACCTCCAGTGACCCATTCAGCACCATATACTAATCCATTCACTACGCCAAAACCCATCCACTTATAAATTCACCCAGGCACTCTCCTTGCAGTACTCTAATCATTCAGTCAGTATCCAAATATTCGTGCAGTGAGCCAGGCCTTAGCACATGGACTGCTTCAAACCCCTATCCACAATGCATGCAGTCCTCTAACCGCCTACACACTTGTGTTTCACACCTTCAATTTTCCAGTCAGTATCCATACACTCCTGCAAACACCCTTTTACTCCCCTTGCACTCCTCTAGTGACCCATTCAGCACCATGTATTAATCCATTCAATGTGCTAAAACCCAAACACTTTTAAATTTACCCAGGCACTCTCCTTGCAGTACTCTAATCATTCAGTCAGTATCCAAATATTCGTGCAGTGAGCGAGGCCTTAGCAGATGGACTGCTTCAAACGCCTATCCACAATGCATGCAGTCCTCTAACCACATACACACTTGTCTTTCACACCTTCAATTCCCCAGTCAGTATACATATACTCCAGCAAACACCCTATCACTCCCCTTGCACTTCTCCAGTGACCCATTCAGCACCATGTACTAATTAATTCACTGCGCAAAAATCCAACCACTTATAAATTCACCCACGCACTCTCCTTACAGTACTCTAATCATTCAGTCAGTACCCAAGTACTCATGCAGTTAGCCAGGCCTTAGCACATGGACTGCTTCAAATGCCTTTCCACTATGCATGCAGTCCTGTAACCACCTACACACTTGTCTTTCACACCTTCAATTCCCTAGTCAGTATCCATACACTCCAGAAAACACCCTGTCACTCCCCTTGCACTCTTCCAGTGACCCTTTCAGCACCATTTACTAATCCATTCACTGTGCCAAAACCCAACCACTTATAAATTCACCCAGGCACTCTCCTTACAGTACTCTAAGCATTCAGTCAGTACCCAAGTACTTATGCAGGGAGCCAGGCCTTAGGACATGGACTGCTTCATACACCTATGCACTATGCATGCAGTCCTGTTACCACCTACACACTTGTCTTTCACACCTTCAATTGCCTAGTAAGTATCCATACACTCCAGCAAACACCCTGTTACTCCCCTTGCACTCCTCCAATGACCCATTCAGCACCATGTACTAAACGATTCACTGCGTCAAAACCGACCACTTGTAAATTCACCCAGGCACTCTCCTTGCAGTACTCTAAGCATTCAGTCGCTACCCAAGTACTTATGCAGTGAGCCAGGCCTTAGCACATGGACTGCTTCAAACCCCTATCCACTATTCATGCAGTCTTGTAACCACCTACACACATGTCTTTCACACCTTCAATTGCTCAGTCAGTATCAATACACTCCAGCAAACACCCTGTCACATCCCTTGCACTCCTCCAGTGACCTATTCAGCACCATGTACTAATCCATTCACTGCACAAAAACCCAAACACTTATAAATTCACCCAGGCACTCTCCTTGCAGTACTCTAAGCATTTAGTCAGTACCCAAGTACTTATGCAGGGAGCCAGGCCTTAGGACATGGACTGCTTCAAACACCTATGCACTATGCATGCAGTCCTCTAACCACCTACACGCTTGTCATTCAGACGTTCAATTCCCCAGTCAGTATCCATATACTTCCTAGAAACACGCTGACACTCCTCTTGCACTCCTCTAGTGACCCATTCAGACCCATATACTAATCCATTCACTGAGCCAAAACCCATCCACTTATAAATTCACCCAGGCCCTCTCCTTGCAGTACTCTAATCATTCAGTCAGTATCCAAATATTCATGCAGTGAGCCAGGCCTTAGCACAAGAACTGCTTCAAACCCCGATCCACTGTGCATGCAGTCCTTTAACCACCTATACACTTGTCTTTCAGACCTTCAATTGCCTAGTCAATACCCATACACTCCAGCAAACACTCTTTTACTCCCCTTGCACTCCTCTAGTGACCCATTCAGCACCATGTACTAATTCATTCACTGTGCCAAAACCCAAACACTTATAAATTCCCCCAGGCACTCTCCTTGCAGTACTCTAATCATTCAGTCACTTCCCAAGTACTCATGTACTGAGCCAGGCCTTAGCACATTGACTGATTCAAAGGCCTATCCACTATGCATGCAGTCCTCTAACCATCTACACACTTGTCTTTCACACCTTCAATTCCCCAGTCAATATCCATATACTCCAGGAAACATCCTATCACTCCCCTTGCACTCCTCCAGTGACCCATTCAGTACCATTTACTAAACCATTCACTGCGCCAAAACCCAAACACTTATAAATTCACCCAGGCACTCTCCTTGCAGTACTCTAATCATTCAGTCAGTAGCCAAGTACTCATGCAGTGAGCCATGCCTTAGCACATGGACTGCTTCAAACGCCTATCCACTATGCATGCAGTCCTCTAACCACCTACACACTTGTCTTTCACACCTTCAATTCCCCAGTCAGTATACATATACTCCAGCAAACACTCTGTCACTCCCCTTGCACTCCTCCAGTGACCCATTCAGCACCATGTACTAATTCATTCACTGTGCTAAAATCCAACCACTTATAAATTCACCAACGCACTCTCCTTACAGTACTCTAATCATTCAGTCAGTACCCAAGTACTCATGCAGTGAGCCAGGCCTTAGCACATGGACTGCTTCAAATGCCTTTCCACTATGCATGCAGCCTTCTAACCACATACACACTTGTCTTTCACACCTTCAATTCCCCAGTCAGTATCCATACACTTAAGCAAATACCCTGTCATACCCCTTTCACTCCTCCAGGGACCTATTCAGCACCATGTACTAATCCATCCACTGCACCAAAACCCAAACACTTACAAATTCAACCAGGCACTCTCCTTGCAGTACTCTAATCATTCAGTCAGTACCCAAGTACTTCTGCAGTGAGCCAGGCCTTACCACATGGACTGCTTCAAATGCCTATCCACTATGCATGCAGTCCTCTAACCACCTACACACTTGTCTTTTACACCTTCAATTCCCCAGTCAGTATCCTTACACTTCCGGGAAACACCCTGTCACTCCTCTTGCACTCCTCCAGTGACCCATTCAGCACCATATACTAATCCATTCACTGCGCCAAAACCCATCCACTTATAAATTCACCCATGCACTTTCCTTGCAGTAGTCTAATCATTCAGTCAGTATCCAAATATTCGTGCAGTGAGCCGGGCCTTAGCACATGGACTGCTTCAAACCCCTATCCACTATGCATGCAGTCCTATAACCACCTACACACTTGTGCTTCACACCTTCAATTCCCCAGTCAGTATCCATACACTCCTGCAAACACCCTCTTACTCACCTTGCACTCCTCTAGTGACCCATTCAGCACCATGTACTAATCCATTCACTGCGTCACAACCCAAACACTTATAAATTTTCCCAGGCACTCTCCTTGCAGTACTCTAATCATTCAGTCAGTACCCAAGTACTCATGCAGTGAGCCAGGCCTTAGTACATGGACTGCTTCAAACGTCTATCCACTATGCATGCAGTCCTCTAACCACCTACACACTTGTTTTTCACACCTTCAAATCCCTAGTCAGTATCCATACACTCCAGCAAACACCCTGTCACTCCCCTTGCACTCTTCCAGTGACCCTTTCAGCACCATTTACTAATCCATTGATTGCGCCAAAACCCAACCACTTATAAATTCACCCAGGCACTCTCCTTGCATTACTTTAATCATTCAGTCAGTATCCAAGTACTCATGCAGTGAGCCAGGCGTTAGCACATGGACTGCTTCAAACCCCTATCCACTATGCATGCAGTCCTGTAACCACCTACAAAAATGTCTTTCACACCTTCAATTCCCTAGTCAGTATCCATACACTCCTGTAAAAACCCTGGTACTCCCCTTGCACTCCTCCAGTGACCCATTCAGCACCATGTACTAATCCATTCCCAGCGCCAAAACCCAACCACTTATAAATTCACCCAGGCACTCTTCTTGCAATACTCTCATTAAGTCAGTACCGAGGTACATATGCAGTGAGCCAGGCCTTAGCAGATGGACTGCTTCAAACCCCTATCCACTATGCATGCAGCCTTCTAACCAGCTACACACTTGTCTTTCACACCTTCAATTCCCCAGTCAGTATCCATGAACGAAAGCAAATACCCTGTCATACCCCTTTCACTCCTCCAGGGACCTATTCAGCACCATGTACTAATCCATTCACTGCGCCAAAACCCAAACACTTATAAATTCACCCAGGCACTCTCCTTGCAGTACTCTAATCATTCAGTCAGTATCCAAGTACTCATGCAGTGAGCCAGGCCTTAGCACATGGACTGCTTCAAACCCCTATCCACTATGCATGCAGTCCTGTAACCACGTACACAAATGTCTTTCACACCTTCACTTCCCTAGTCAGTATCCATACACTCCTGCAAAAACCCTGTTACTCCCCTTGCACTCCTCCAGTGACCCATTCAGCACCATGTACTAATCCATTCCCAGCGCCAAAACCCAACCACTTATAAATTCACCTAGGCAATCTTCTTTCAATACTCTCATCATTAAGTCAGTACCAAAGTACTTATGCAGTGAGCCAGGCCTTAGCAGATGGACTGCTTCAAACCCCTATCCACTATGCATGCAGTCCTCTAACCACCTACACACTTGTCTTTCACACCTTCAATTCCCCAGTCAGTATCCATACACTTAAGCAAATACCCTGTCATACCCCTTTCACTCCTCCAGGGACCTATTCAGCACCATGTACTAATCCATTCACTGCACCAAAACCCAAACATTTACAAATTCAACCAGGCACTCTCCTTGCAGTACTCTAATCATTCAGTCAGTACCCAAGTACTTATGCAGTGAGCCAGGCCTTACCACATGGACTGCTTCAAATGCCTATCCACTATGCATGCAGTCCTCTAACCACCTACACACTTGTCTTTTACACCTTCAATTCCCCAGTCAGTATCCTTACACTTCCGGGAAACACCCTGTCACTCCTCTTGCACTCCTCCAGTGACCCATTCAGCACCATATACTAATCCATTCACTGCGCCAAAACCCATCCACTTATAAATTCACCCATGCACTTTCCTTGCAGTAGTCTAATCATTCAGTAAGTATCCAAATATTCGTGCAGTGAGCCGGGCCTTAGCACATGGACTGCTTCAAACCCCTATCCACTATGCATGCAGTCCTATAACCACCTACACACTTGTGCTTCACACCTTCAATTCCCCAGTCAGTATCCATACACTCCTGCAAACACCCTCTTACTCACCTTGCACTCCTCTAGTGACCCATTCAGCACCATGTACTAATCCATTCACTGCGTCACAACCCAAACACTTATAAATTCACCCAGGCACTCTCCTTGCAGTACTCTAATCATTCAGTCAGTACCCAAGTACTCATGCAGTGAGCCAGGCCTTAGTACATGGACTGCTTCAAACGTCTATCCACTATGCATGCAGTCCTCTAACCACCTACACACTTGTTTTTCACACCTTCAAATCCCTAGTCAGTATCCATACACTCCAGCAAACACCCTGTCACTCCCCTTGCACTCTTCCAGTGACCCTTTCAGCACCATTTACTAATCCATTGATTGCGCCAAAACCCAACCACTTATAAATTCACCCAGGCACTCTCCTTGCATTACTCTAATCATTCAGTCAGTATCCAAGTACTCATGCAGTGAGCCAGGCGTTAGCACATGGACTGCTTCAAACCCCTATCCACTATGCATGCAGTCCTGTAACCACCGACAAAAATGTCTTTCACACCTTCAATTCCCTAGTCAGTATCCATACACTCCTGTAAAAACCCTGGTACTCCCCTTGCACTCCTCCAGTGACCCATTCAGCACCATGTACTAATCCATTCCCAGCGCCAAAACCCAACCACTTATAAATTCACCCAGGCACTCTTCTTGCAATACTCTCATCATTAAGTCAGTACCGAGGTACTTATGCAGTGAGCCAGGCCTTAGCAGATGGACTGCTTCAAACCCCTATCCACTATGCATGCAGCCTTCTAACCAGCTACACACTTGTCTTTCACACCTTCAATTCCCCAGTCAGTATCCATGAACTTAAGCAAATACCCTGTCATACCCCTTTCACTCCTCCAGGGACCTATTCAGCACCATGTACTAATCCATTCACTGCGCCAAAACCCAAACACTTATAAATTCACCCAGGCACTCTCCTTGCAGTACTCTAATCATTCAGTCAGTATCCAAGTACTCATGCAGTGAGCCAGGCCTTAGCACATGGACTGCTTCAAACCCCTATCCACTATGCATGCAGTCCTGTAACCACGTACACAAATGTCTTTCACACCTTCAATTCCCTAGTCAGTATCCATACACTCCTGCAAAAACCCTGTTACTCCCCTTGCACTCCTCCAGTGACCCATTCAGCACCATGTACTAATCCATTCCCAGCGCCAAAACCCAACCACTTATAAATTCACCTAGGCAATCTTCTTTCAATACTCTCATCATTAAGTCAGTACCGAAGTACTTATGCAGTGAGCCAGGCCTTAGCAGATGGACTGCTTCAAACCCCTATCCACTATGCATGCAGTCCTCTAACCACCTACACACTTGTCTTTCACACCTTCAATTCCCCAGTCAGTATCCATACACTTAAGCAAATACCCTGTCATACCCCTTTCACTCCTCCAGGGACCTATTCAGCACCATGTACTAATCCATTCACTGCACCAAAACCCAAACATTTACAAATTCAACCAGGCACTCTCCTTGCAGTACTCTAATCATTCAGTCAGTACCCAAGTACTTATGCAGTGAGCCAGGCCTTACCACATGGACTGCTTCAAATGCCTATCCACTATGCATGCAGTCCTCTAACCACCTACACACTTGTCTTTTACACCTTCAATTCCCCAGTCAGTATCCTTACACTTCCGGGAAACACCCTGTCACTCCTCTTGCACTCCTCCAGTGACCCATTCAGCACCATATACTAATCCATTCACTGCGCCAAAACCCATCCACTTATAAATTCACCCATGCACTTTCCTTGCAGTAGTCTAATCATTCAGTCAGTATCCAAATATTCGTGCAGTGAGCCGGGCCTTAGCACATGGACTGCTTCAAACCCCTATCCACTATGCATGCAGTCCTATAACCACCTACACACTTGTGCTTCACACCTTCAATTCCCCAGTCAGTATCCATACACTCCTGCAAACACCCTCTTACTAACCTTGCACTCCTCTAGTGACCCATTCAGCACCATGTACTAATCCATTCACTGCGTCACAACCCAAACACTTATAAATTCACCCAGGCACTCTCCTTGCAGTACTCTAATCATTCAGTCAGTACCCAAGTACTCATGCAGTGAGCCAGGCCTTAGTACATGGACTGCTTCAAACGTCTATCCACTATGCATGCAGTCCTCTAACCACCTACACACTTGTTTTTCACACCTTCAAATCCCTAGTCAGTATCCATACACTCCAGCAAATACCCTGTCACTCCCCTTGCACTCTTCCAGTGACCCTTTCAGCACCATTTACTAATCCATTGATTGCGCCAAAACCCAACCACTTATAAATTCACCCAGGCACTCTCCTTGCATTACTCTAATCATTCAGTCAGTATCCAAGTACTCATGCAGTGAGCCAGGCGTTAGCACATGGACTGCTTCAAACCCCTATCCACTATGCATGCAGTCCTGTAACCACCGACAAAAATGTCTTTCACACCTTCAATTCCCTAGTCAGTATCCATACACTCCTGTCAAAACCCTGGTACTCCCCTTGCACTCCTCCAGTGACCCATTCAGCACCATGTACTAATCCATTCCCAGCGCCAAAACCCAACCACTTATAAATTCACCCAGGCACTCTTCTTTCAATACTCTCATCATTAAGTCAGTACCGAAGTACTTATGCAGTGAGCCAGGCCTTAGCAGATGGACTGCTTCAAACCCCTATCCACTATGCATGCAGTCCTCTAACCACCTACACACTTGTCTTTTACACCTTCAATTCCCCAGTCAGTATACATATACTCCAGCAAACACCCTGTCACTCCCCTTGCACTCGTCCAGTGACCCACTCAGCATCATGTACTAATACATGCACTGCGCTAAAATCCAACCACTTATAAATTCACCCACGCACTCTCCTTACAGTACTCTAATCATTCAGTCAGTACCCAAGTACTCATGCAGTGAGCCAGGCCTTAGCACATGGACTGCTTCAAATGCCTTTCCACGATGCATGCAGTCCTGTAACCACCTACACACTTGTCTTTCACACCTTCAATTTCCTAGTCAGTATCCATACACTCCAGAAAAAACCGTGTCACTCCCTTTGCACTCTTCCAGTGACCCTTTCAGCACCATTTACTAATCCATTCACTGTGCCAAAACCCAACCACTTATAAATTCACCCAGGCACTCTCCTTGCATTACTGTAATCATTCAGTCAGTATCAAAGTACTCATGCAGTGAGCCAGGCCATAGCACATGGACTGCTTCAAACCCCTATCCACTATGCATGCATCCTTCTAACCACCTACACACTTGTCTTTCACACCTTCAATTCCCCAGTCAGTATCCATGCACTCCAGCAAATACCCTGTCATACCCCTTTCACTCCTCCAGAGACCTATTCAGCACCAGGTACTAATCCATTGCCTGCGCCAAAACCCAAACACTTATAAATTCACCCAGGCACTCTACTTGCAGTACTCTAATCATTCAGTCAGTAGCCAAGTACTCATGCAGCGAGCCAGGCCTTAGCACATGGACTGCTTCAAACCCCTATCGACTATGCAGGCAGTCTTCTAACCACCTACACACTTGTCTTTCACACCTTCAATTCCCCAGTCAGTCTACATACACTCCAACAAACAACCTATCACTCCCCTTCTACTCCTCCAGTGACCCATTCAGCACCATGCACTAATCCATTCACTACGCCAAAACCCAAACACGTATAAATTCACCCAGGCACTCTCCTTGCAGTGCTCTAATCATTCAGTCAGTACCCAAGTACTTATGGAGTGAGCGAGGCCTTAGCAGATGGACTACTTCAAACCCCTATCCACTATGCATGTAGTCCTCTAACCACCTACACACTTGTCTTTCACACCTTCAATTCCCCAGTCAGTATACATACACTCCAGCATACACCCTGTCATTCCCCTTGCACTCCTCCAGTGGCCCATTCAGCACCATGTACTAATTCATTCACTGTGCCAAAACCCAACCACTTATAAATTCACCCACGCATTCTCCTTGCAGTACTCTAATCATTCAGTCAGTACCCAAGTACTCATGCAGTGAGTCAGGCCTTAGCACATGGACTGCTTCAAACGCCTATGCACTATGCATACAGTCCTCTAACCACCTACACACTTGTCTTTTACACCTTCAATTCCCCAGTCAGTATCCATACACTTCCAGCAAACACCCTGTCACTCCTCTTGCACACCTCCAGTGACGCATTCAGCACCATATACTAATCCATTCACTACGCCAAAACCCATCCACTTATAAATTCACCCAGGCACTCTCCTTGCAGTACTCTAATCATTCAGTCAGTATCCAAATATTCGTGCAGTGAGCCAGGCCTTAGCACATGGACTGCTTCAAACCCCTATCCACAATGCATGCAGTCCTCTAACCACCTACACACTTGTGTTTCACACCTTCAATTTTCCAGTCAGTATCCATACACTCCTGCAAACACCCTTTTACTCCCCTTGCACTCCTCTAGTGACCCATTCAGCACCATGTACTAATCCATTCAATGTGCTAAAACCCAAACACTTATAAATTCACCCAGGCACTCTCCTTGCAGTACTCTAATCATTCAGTCAGTAGCCAAGTACTCATACAGTGAGCCAGGCCCTAGCACATGGACTGCTTCAAACGCCTAAGCACTATGCATGCAGTCCTCTAACCAACTTACACACTTGTCTTGTCTTTTACACCTTCAATTCCCCAGTCAGTATCCATACACTTCCGGGAAACACCCTGTCACTCCTCTTGCACTCCTCCAGTGACCCATTCAGCACCATATACTAATCCATTCACTGCGCCAAAACCCATCCACTTATAAATTCACCCATGCACTTTCCTTGCAGTACTCTAATCATTCAGTCAGTATCCAAATATTCGTGCAGTGAGCCAGGCCTTAGCACATGGACTGCTTCAAACCCCTATCCACTATGTATGCAGTCCTATAACCACCTATACACTTGTGTTTCACACCTTCAATTCCCCGGTCAGTATCTATACACTCCTGCAAACACCCTTTTACTCCCCTTGCACTCCTCTAGTGACCCATTCAGCACCATGTACTAATCCATTCACTGCGTCACAACCCAAACACTTATAAATTCACCCAGGCACTCTCTTTGCAGTACTCTAATCATTCAGTCAGTACCCAAGTACTCATGCAGTGAGCCAGGCCTTAGCACATGGACTGCTTCAAACGTCTATCCACTATGCATGCAGTCCTTTAACCACCTACACACTTCTTTTTCACACCTTCAAATCCCCAGTCAGTATCCATACACTTCCAGCAAACACCCTGTAACTCCCCTTGCACTCCTCTACTGACCCATTCAGTACCATGTACTAATCCATTCACTGCGCCAAAACCCAAACACTTATAAATTCACCCAGGCACTCTCCTTGCAGTACTCTAATCATTCAGTCAGTACATAAGTACTCATGCACTGAGCCAGGCCTTAGCAAATGGACTGCTTCAAACCCCTATCCACTATGCAAGCAGTCCTCTAACCACCTACACACTTGTCTTTCACACCATCAATTCCCATGTCAGTATCCATACACTCCAGCAAACACCCTGTCACTCCCCTTGAACTCCTCTAGTGAACCATTCAGCACCATGTACTAATCCATTCACTGCGCCAACACTCAAACACTTATAAATTCACCCAGGCACTCTCTTTGCAGTACTCTAGTCATTGAGGCAGTACTTAAACTCATGCAGTGAGCCATGCCTTAGCATATGTACTGCTTCAAACGTGTATCCACTATGCATGCAGTACTCTAACCTCCTACAGATTTGTCTTTCACACTTTCAACTCCCCAGTAAGTATACATACACTCCAGCAAACACCGTGTCACTCCCCTTGCATTCCTCCAGTGACCTATTCAGCACCATTTACTAATACATTCACTGCGCCAAACGCCAACCACTTACAAATTCACCCAGGCAATCTCCTTGCAGTACTCTAATCATTCAGTCAATACCCAAGTACTCATGCACTGAGCCCGGCCTTAGCACATGGACTGCTTCAAACCCCTATCCACTATGCATGCATCCTTCTAACCACCTACACACTTGTCTTTCACACCTTCAATTCCCCAGTCAGTATCCATGCACTCCACCAAATACCCTGTCATACCCCTTTCACTCCTCCAGGGACCTATTCAGCACCAGGTACTAATCCATTGCCTGCGCCAAAACCCAAACACTTATAAATTCACCCAGGCACTCTCCTTGCAGTACTCTAATCATTCAGTCAGTAGCCAAGTACTCATGCAGCGAGCCAGGCCTTAGCACATGGACTGCTTCAAACCCCTATCGACTATGCAGGCAGTCTTCTAACCACCTACACACTTGTCTTTCACACCTTCAATTCCCCAGTCAGTCTACATACAATCCAACAAACAACCTATCACTCCCCTTCTACTCCTCCAGTGACCCATTCAGCACCATGCACTAATCCATTCACTACGCCAAAACCCAAACACGTATAAATTCACCCAGGCACTCTCCTTGCAGTGCTCTAATCATTCAGTCAGTACCCAAGTACTTATGTAGTGAGCGAGGCCTTAGCAGATGGACTGCTTCAAACCCCTATCCACTATGCATGCAGTCCTGTAACCACCGACAAAAATGTCTTTCACACCTTCAATTCCCTAGTCAGTATCCATACACTCCTGTCAAAACCCTGGTACTCCCCTTGCACTCCTCCAGTGACCCATTCAGCACCATGTACTAATCCATTCCCAGCGCCAAAACCCAACCACTTATAAATTCACCCAGGCACTCTTCTTGGAATACTCTCATCATTAAGTCAGTACCGAGGTACTTATGCAGTGAGCCAGGCCTTAGCAGATGGACTGCTTCAAACCCCTATCCACTATGCATGCAGCCTTCTAACCAGCTACACACTTGTCTTTCACACCTTCAATTCCCTAGTCAGTATCCATGCACTTAAGCAAATACCCTGTCATACCCCTTTCACTCCTCCAGGGACCTATTCAGCACCATGTACTAATCCATTCACTGCGCCAAAACCCAAACACTTATAAATTCACCCAGGCAATCTCCTTGCAGTACTCTAATCATTCAGTCAGTATCCAAGTACTCATGCAGTGAGCCAGGCCTTAGCACATGGACTGCTTCAACCCCCTATCCACTATGCATGCAGTCCTGTAACCACCTACACAAATGTCTTTCACACCTTCAATTCCCTAGTCAGTATCCATACACTCCTGCAAAAACCCTGTTACTCCCCTTGCACTCCTCCAGTGACCCATTCAGCACCATGTACTAATCCATTCCCAGCGCCAAAACCCAACCACTTATAAATTCACCCAGGCACTCTTCTTTCAATACTCTCATCATTAAGTCAGTACCGAAGTACTTATGCAGTGAGCCAGGCCTTAGCAGATGGACTGCTTCAAACCCCTATCCACTATGCATGCAGTCCTCTAACCACCTACACACTTGTCTTTTACACCTTCAATTCCCCAGTCAGTATACATATACTCCAGCAAACACCCTGTCACTCCCCTTGCACTCGTCCAGTGACCCACTCAGCATCATGTACTAATACATGCACTGCGCTAAAATCCAACCACTTATAAATTCACCCACGCACTCTCCTTACAGTACTCTAATCATTCAGTCAGTACCCAAGTACTCATGCAGTGAGCCAGGCCTTAGCACATGGACTGCTTCAAATGCCTTTCCACGATGCATGCAGTCCTGTAACCACCTACACACTTGTCTTTCACACCTTCAATTTCCTAGTCAGTATCCATACACTCCAGAAAAAACCGTGTCACTCCCTTTGCACTCTTCCAGTGACCCTTTCAGCACCATTTACTAATCCATTCACTGCGCCAAAACCCAACCACTTATAAATTCACCCAGGCACTCTCCTTGCATTACTGTAATCATTCAGTCAGTATCAAAGTACTCATGCAGTGAGCCAGGCCATAGCACATGGACTGCTTCAAACCCCTATCCACTATGCATGCATCCTTCTAACCACCTACACACTTGTCTTTCACACCTTCAATTCCCCAGTCAGTATCCATGCACTCCAGCAAATACCCTGTCATACCCCTTTCACTCCTCCAGAGACCTATTCAGCACCAGGTACTAATCCATTGCCTGCGCCAAAACCCAAACACTTATAAATTCACCCAGGCACTCTACTTGCAGTACTCTAATCATTCAGTCAGTAGCCAAGTACTCATGCAGCGAGCCAGGCCTTAGCACATGGACTGCTTCAAACCCCTATCGACTATGCAGGCAGTCTTCTAACCACCTACACACTTGTCTTTCACACCTTCAATTCCCCAGTCAGTCTACATACACTCCAACAAACAACCTATCACTCCCCTTCTACTCCTCCAGTGACCCATTCAGCACCATGCACTAATCCATTCACTACGCCAAAACCCAAACACGTATAAATTCACCCAGGCACTCTCCTTGCAGTGCTCTAATCATTCAGTCAGTACCCAAGTACTTATGGAGTGAGCGAGGCCTTAGCAGATGGACTACTTCAAACCCCTATCCACTATGCATGTAGTCCTCTAACCACCTACACACTTGTCTTTCACACCTTCAATTCCCCAGTCAGTATACATACACTCCAGCATACACCCTGTCATTCCCCTTGCACTCCTCCAGTGGCCCATTCAGCACCATGTACTAATTCATTCACTGTGCCAAAACCCAACCACTTATAAATTCACCCACGCATTCTCCTTGCAGTACTCTAATCATTCAGTCAGTACCCAAGTACTCATGCAGTGAGTCAGGCCTTAGCACATGGACTGCTTCAAACGCCTATGCACTATGCATACAGTCCTCTAACCACCTACACACTTGTCTTTTACACCTTCAATTCCCCAGTCAGTATCCATACACTTCCAGCAAACACCCTGTCACTCCTCTTGCACACCTCCAGTGACCCATTCAGCACCATATACTAATCCATTCACTACGCCAAAACCCATCCACTTATAAATTCACCCAGGCACTCTCCTTGCAGTACTCTAATCATTCAGTCAGTATCCAAATATTCGTGCAGTGAGCCAGGCCTTAGCACATGGACTGCTTCAAACCCCTATCCACAATGCATGCAGTCCTCTAACCACCTACACACTTGTGTTTCACACCTTCAATTTTCCAGTCAGTATCCATACACTCCTGCAAACACCCTTTTACTCCCCTTGCACTCCTCTAGTGACCCATTCAGCACCATGTACTAATCCATTCAATGTGCTAAAACCCAAACACTTATAAATTCACCCAGGCACTCTCCTTGCAGTACTCTAATCATTCAGTCAGTAGCCAAGTACTCATACAGTGAGCCAGGCCCTAGCACATGGACTGCTTCAAACGCCTAAGCACTATGCATGCAGTCCTCTAACCAACTTACACACTTGTCTTGTCTTTTACACCTTCAATTCCCCAGTCAGTATCCATACACTTCCGGGAAACACCCTGTCACTCCTCTTGCACTCCTCCAGTGACCCATTCAGCACCATATACTAATCCATTCACTGCGCCAAAACCCATCCACTTATAAATTCACCCATGCACTTTCCTTGCAGTACTCTAATCATTCAGTCAGTATCCAAATATTCGTGCAGTGAGCCAGGCCTTAGCCCATGGACTGCTTCAAACCCCTATCCACTATGTATGCAGTCCTATAACCACCTATACACTTGTGTTTCACACCTTCAATTCCCCGGTCAGTATCTATACACTCCTGCAAACACCCTTTTACTCCCCTTGCACTCCTCTAGTGACCCATTCAGCACCATGTACTAATCCATTCACTGCGTCACAACCCAAACACTTATAAATTCACCCAGGCACTCTCTTTGCAGTACTCTAATCATTCAGTCAGTACCCAAGTACTCATGCAGTGAGCCAGGCCTTAGCACATGGACTGCTTCAAACGTCTATCCACTATGCATGCAGTCCTTTAACCACCTACACACTTGTTTTTCACACCTTCAAATCCCCAGTCAGTATCCATACACTTCCAGCAAACACCCTGTAACTCCCCTTGCACTCCTCTACTGACCCATTCAGTACCATGTACTAATCCATTCACTGCGCCAAAACCCAAACACTTATAAATTCACCCAGGCACTCTCCTTGCAGTACTCTAATCATTCAGTCAGTACATAAGTACTCATGCACTGAGCCAGGCCTTAGCAAATGGACTGCTTCAAACCCCTATCCACTATGCAAGCAGTCCTCTAACCACCTACACACTTGTCTTTCACACCATCAATTCCCATGTCAGTATCCATACACTCCAGCAAACACCCTGTCACTCCCCTTGAACTCCTCTAGTGAACCATTCAGCACCATGTACTAATCCATTCACTGCGCCAACACTCAAACACTTATAAATTCACCCAGGCACTCTCTTTGCAGTACTCTAGTCATTGAGGCAGTACTTAAACTCATGCAGTGAGCCATGCCTTAGCATATGTACTGCTTCAAACGTGTATCCACTATGCATGCAGTACTCTAACCTCCTACAGATTTGTCTTTCACACTTTCAACTCCCCAGTAAGTATACATACACTCCAGCAAACACCGTGTCACTCCCCTTGCATTCCTCCAGTGACCTATTCAGCACCATTTACTAATACATTCACTGCGCCAAACGCCAACCACTTACAAATTCACCCAGGCAATCTCCTTGCAGTACTCTAATCATTCAGTCAATACCCAAGTACTCATGCACTGAGCCCGGCCTTAGCACATGGACTGCTTCAAACCCCTATCCACTATGCATGCATCCTTCTAACCACCTACACACTTGTCTTTCACACCTTCAATTCCCCAGTCAGTATCCATGCACTCCACCAAATACCCTGTCATACCCCTTTCACTCCTCCAGGGACCTATTCAGCACCAGGTACTAATCCATTGCCTGCGCCAAAACCCAAACACTTATAAATTCACCCAGGCACTCTCCTTGCAGTACTCTAATCATTCAGTCAGTAGCCAAGTACTCATGCAGCGAGCCAGGCCTTAGCACATGGACTGCTTCAAACCCCTATCGACTATGCAGGCAGTCTTCTAACCACCTACACACTTGTCTTTCACACCTTCAATTCCCCAGTCAGTCTACATACAATCCAACAAACAACCTATCACTCCCCTTCTACTCCTCCAGTGACCCATTCAGCACCATGCACTAATCCATTCACTACGCCAAAACCCAAACACGTATAAATTCACCCAGGCACTCTCCTTGCAGTGCTCTAATCATTCAGTCAGTACCCAAGTACTTATGTAGTGAGCGAGGCCTTAGCAGATGGACTGCTTCAAACCCCTATCCACTATGTATGTAGTCCTCTAACCACCTACACACTTGTCTTTCACACCTTCAATTCCCCAGTCAGTATACATACACTCCAGCATACACCCTGTCATTCCCCTTGCACTCCTCCAGTGGCCCATTCAGCACCATGTACTAATTCATTCACTGCGCCAAAACCCAACCACTTATAAATTCACCCACGCATTCTCCTTGCAGTACTCTAATCATTCAGTCAGTACCCAAGTACTCATGCAGTGAGTCAGGCCTTAGCACATGGACTGCTTCAAACGCCTATGCACTATGCATACAGTCCTCTAACCACCTACACACTTGTCTTTTACACCTTCAATTCCCCAGTCAGTATCCATACACTTCCAGCAAACACCCTGTCACTCCTCTTGCACACCTCCAGTGACCCATTCAGCACCATATACTAATCCATTCACTACGCCAAAACCCATCCACTTATAAATTCACCCAGGCACTCTCCTTGCAGTACTCTAATCATTCAGTCAGTACCCAAGTACTCATGCAGTGAGCCAGGCCTTAGCAAATGGACTGCTTCAAACCCCTGTCCACTATGCAAGCAGTCCTCTAACCACCTACACACTTGTCTTTCACACCATCAATTCCCATGTCAGTATCCATACACTCCAGCAAACACCCTGTCACTCCCCTTGAACTCCTCTAGTGAACCATTCAGCACCATGTACTAATCCATTCACTGCGCCAACACTCAAACACTTATAAATTCACCCAGGCACTCTCTTTGCAGTACTCTAATCATTGAGTCAGTACTTAAACTCATGCAGTGAGCCATGCCTTAGCATATGTACTGCTTCAAACGTGTATCCACTATGCATGCAGTACTCTAACCTCCTACAGATTTGTCTTTCACACTTTCAACTCCCCAGTAAGTGTACATACACTCCAGCAAACACCGTGTCACTCCCCTTGCATTCCTCCAGTGACCTATTCAGCACCATTTACTAATACATTCACTGCGCCAAACGCCAACCACTTACAAATTCACCCAGGCAATCTCCTTGCAGTACTCTAATCATTCAGTCAATACCCAAGTACTCATGCACTGAGCCTGGCCTTAGCACATCGACTGATTCAAACACCTATCCACTATGCATGGAGTCCTCCAACCACCGCACACTTGTCTTTCACACCTTCAATTCCCCAGTCAGTATCCATACACTCCAGCAAAGACCCTGTCACACCCCTTGCACTCCTCCAGTGACCCATTCAGCACCATGTACTAATCCATTCACTGCGCCAAAACCCAAACACTTATAAATTGACCCAGGCACTCTCTTTGCAGTACTCTAATCATTCAGTCAGTATCCAAGTACTCATGCAGCGAGCCAGGCCTTAGCACATGGACTGCTTCAAACCCCTATCGACTATGCAGGCAGTCTTCTAACCACCTACACACTTGTCTTTCACACCTTCAATTCCCCAGTCAGTATACATACACTCCAACAAACAACCTATCACTCCCCTTCTACTCAACCAGTGACCCATTCAGAACCATGCACTAATCCATTCACTACGCCAAAACCCAAACACTTATAAATTCACCCAGGCACTCTCCTTGCAGTGCTCTAATCATTCAGTCAGTACCCAAGTACTTATGTAGTGAGCAAGGCCTTAGCAGATGGACTGCTTCAAACGCCTATCCACTATGCATGCAGTCCTCTAACCACCTACACACTTGTCTTTCACACCTTCAATTCCCCAGTCAGTATACATATACTCCAGCAAACACCCTGTCACTCCCCTTGCACTCCTCTACTGACCCATTCAGCACCATGCACTTATCCATTCACTACGCCAAAACCCAAACACTTATAAATTCACCCAGGCACTCTCCTTGCAGTACTCTAATCATTCAGTCAGTACATAAGTACTCATGCACTGAGCCAGGCCTTAGCAAATGGACTGCTTCAAACCCCTATCCACTATGCAAGCAGTCCTCTAACCACCTACACACTTGTCTTTCACACCATCAATTCCCATGTCAGTATCCATACACTCCAGCAAACACCCTGTCACTCCCCTTGAACTCCTCTAGTGAACCATTCAGCACCATGTACTAATCCATTCACTGCGCCAACACTCAAACACTTATAAATTCACCCAGGCACTCTCTTTGCAGTACTCTAATCATTGAGTCAGTACTTAAACTCATGCAGTGAGCCATGCCTTAGCATATGTACTGCTTCAAATGTGTATCCACTATGCATGCAGTACTCTAACCTCCTACAGATTTGTCTTTCACACTTTCAACTCCCCAGTAAGTATACATACACTCCAGCAAACACCGTGTCACTCCCCTTGCATTCCTCCAGTGACCTATTCAGCACCATTTACTAATACATTCACTGCGCCAAACGCCAACCACTTACAAATTCACCCAGGCAATCTCCTTGCAGTACTCTAATCATTCAGTCAATACCCAAGTACTCATGCACTGAGCCTGGCCTTAGCACATCGACTGATTCAAACACCTATCCACTATGCATGGAGTCCTCCAACCACTGCACACTTGTCTTTCACACCTTCAATTCCCCAGTCAGTATCCATACACTCCAGCAAAGACCCTGTCACACCCCTTGCACTCCTCCAGTGACCCATTCAGCACCATGTACTAATCCATTCACTGCGCCAAAACCCAAACACTTATAAATTGACCCAGGCACTCTCTTTGCAGTACTCTAATCATTCAGTCAGTATCCAAGTACTCATGCAGCGAGCCAGGCCTTAGCACATGGACTGCTTCAAACCCCTATCGACTATGCAGGCAGTCTTCTAACCACCTACACACTTGTCTTTCACACCTTCAATTCCCCAGTCAGTATACATACACTCCAACAAACAACCTATCACTCCCCTTCTTCTCAACCAGTGACCCATTCAGCACCATGCACTAATCCATTCACTACGCCAAAACCCAAACACGTATAAATTCACCCAGGCACTCTTCTTGCAGTGCTCTAATCATTCAGTCAGTACCCAAGTACTTATGTAGGGAGCGAGGCCTTAGCAGATGGACTGCTTCAAACCCCTATCCACTATGCATGTAGTCCTCTAACCACCTACACACTTGTCTTTCACACCTTCAATTCCCCAGTCAGTATACATACACTCCAGCATACACCCTGTCATTCCCCTTGCACTCCTCCAGTGGCCCATTCAGCACCATGTACTAATTCATTCACTGCGCCAAAACCCAACCACTTATAAATTCACCCACGCATTCTCCTTGCAGTACTCTAATCATTCAGTCAGTACCCAAGTACTCATGCAGTGAGTCAGGCCTTAGCACATGGACTGCTTCAAACGCCTATGCACTATGCATACAGTCCTCTAACCACCTACACACTTGTCTTTTACACCTTCAATTCCCCAGTCAGTATCCATACACTTCCAGCAAACACCCTGTCACTCCTCTTGCACACCTCCAGTGACCCATTCAGCACCATATACTAATCCATTCACTACGCCAAAACACATCCACTTATAAATTCACCCAGGCACTCTCCTTGCAGTACTCTAATCATTCAGTCAGTACCCAAGTACTCATGCAGTGAGCCAGGCCTTAGCAAATGGACTGCTTCAAACCCCTATCCACTATGCAAGCAGTCCTCTAACCACCTACACACTTGTCTTTCACACCATCAATTCCCATGTCAGTATCCATACACTCCAGCAAACACCCTGACACTCCCCTTGAACTCCTCTAGTGAACCATTCAGCACCATGTACTAATCCATTCACTGCGCCAACACTCAAACACTTATAAATTCACCCAGGCACTCTCTTTGCAGTACTCTAATCATTGAGTCAGTACTTAAACTCATGCAGTGAGCCATGCCTTAGCATATGTACTGCTTCAAACGTGTATCCACTATGCATGCAGTACTCTAACCTCCTACAGATTTGTCTTTCACACTTTCAACTCCCCAGAAAGTATACATACACTCCAGCAAACACCGTGTCACTCCCCTTGCATTCCTCCAGTGACCTATTCAGCACCATTTACTAATACATTCACTGCGCCAAACGCCAACCACTTACAAATTCACCCAGGCAATCTCCTTGCAGTACTCTAATCATTCAGTCAATACCCAAGTACTCATGCACTGAGCCTGGCCTTAGCACATCGACTGATTCAAACACCTATCCACTATGCATGGAGTCCTCTAACCACCGCACACTTGTCTTTCACACCTTCAATTCCCCAGTCAGTATCCATACACTCCAGCAAAGACCCTGTCACACCCCTTGCACTCCTCCAGTGACCCATTCAGCACCATGTACTAATCCATTCACTGCGCCAAAACCCAAACACTTATACATTGACCCAGGCACTCTCTTTGCAGTACTCTAATCATTCAGTCAGTATCCAAGTACTCATGCAGCGAGCCAGGCCTTAGCAAATGGACTGCTTCAAACCCCTATCGACTATGCAGGCAGTCTTCTAACCACCTACACACTTGTCTTTCACACCTTCAATTCCCCAGTCAGTATACATACACTCCAACAAACAACCTATCACTCCCCTTTTACTTCTCCAGTGACCCATTCAGCACCATGCACTAATCCATTCACTACGCCAAAACCCAAACACTTATAAATTCACCCTGGCACTCTCCTTGCAGTGCTCTAATCATTCAGTCAGTACCCAAGTACTTATGTAGTGAGCGAGGCCTTAGCAGATGGACTGCTTCAAACGCCTATCCACTATGCATGCAGTCCTCTAACCACCTACACACTTGTCTTTCACACCTTCAATTCCCCAGTCAGTATACATATACTCCAGCAAACACCCTGTCACTCCCCTTGCACTTCTCCAGCGACCCATTCAGCACCATGTACTAATTAATTCACTGCGCAAAAATCCAACCACTCATAAATTCACCCAGGCACTCTCCTTGCATTACTCTAATCATTCAGTCAGTATCCAAGTACTCATGCAGTGAGCCAGGCCTTAGCACATGGACTGCTTCAAACCCCTATCCACTATGCATGCAGTCCTGTTACCACCTACACACTTGTCTTTCAGACCTTCAATTGCCTAGTCAGTATCCATACACACCAGGAAACACCCTGTCACACCCCTTACACTCCTCCAGTGACCCATTCAGCACCATGTACTAATCCATTCACTGCACAAAAACCCAAACACTTATAAATTCACCCAGGCACTCTCCTTGCAGTACTCTAAGCATTCAGTCAGTACCCAAGTACTTATGCAGGGAGCCAGGCCTTAGGACATGGACTGCTTCAAACACCTATGCACTATGCATGCAGTCCTCTAACCACCTACACGCTTGTCATTCAGACGTTCAATTCCCCAGTCAGTATCGATATACTTCCTACAAACACCCTGTCACTCCTCTTGCACACCTCCAGTGACCCATTCAGCACCATATACTAATCCATTCACTACGCCAAAACCCATCCACTTATAAATTCACCCAGGCACTCTCCTTGCAGTACTCTAATCATTCAGTCAGTACCCAAGTACTCATGCAGTGAGCCAGGCCTTAGCAAATGGACTGCTTCAAACCCCTATCCACTATGCAAGCAGTCCTCTAACCACCTACACACTTGTCTTTCACACCATCAATTCCCATGTCAGTATCCATACACTCCAGCAAACACCCTGTCACTCCCCTTGAACTCCTCTAGTGAACCATTCAGCACCATGTACTAATCCATTCACTGCGCCAACACTCAAACACTTATAAATTCACCCAGGCACTCTCTTTGCAGTACTCTAATCATTGAGTCAGTACTTAAACTCATGCAGTGAGCCATGCCTTAGCATATGTACTGCTTCAAACGTGTATCCACTATGCATGCAGTACTCTAACCTCCTACAGATTTGTCTTTTACACTTTCAACTCCCCAGTAAGTGTACATACACTCCAGCAAACACCGTGTCACTCCCCTTGCATTCCTCCAGTGACCTATTCAGCACCATTTACTAATACATTCACTGCGCCAAACGCCAACCACTTACAAATTCACCCAGGCAATCTCCTTGCAGTACTCTAATCATTCAGTCAATACCCAAGTACTCATGCACTGAGCCTGGCCTTAGCACATCGACTGATTCAAACACCTATCCACTATGCATGGAGTCCTCCAACCACCGCACACTTGTCTTTCACACCTTCAATTCCCCAGTCAGTATCCATACACTCCAGCAAAGACCCTGTCACACCCCTTGCACTCCTCCAGTGACCCATTTAGCACCATGTACTAATCCATTCACTGCGCCAAAACCCAAACACTTATAAATTGACCCAGGCACTCTCTTTGCAGTACTCTAATCATTCAGTCAGTATCCAAGTACTCATGCAGCGAGCCAGGCCTTAGCACATGGACTGCTTCAAACCCCTATCGACTATGCAGGCAGTCTTCTAACCACCTACACACTTGTCTTTCACACCTTCAATTCCCCAGTCAGTATACATACACTCCAACAAACAACCTATCACTCCCCTTCTACTCCTCCAGTGACCCATTCAGCACCATGCACTAATCCATTCACTACGCCAAAACCCAAACACGTATAAATTCACCCAGGCACTCTCCTTGCTGTGCTCTAATCATTCAGTCAGTACCCAAGTACTTATGTAGTGAGCGAGGCCTTAGCAGATGGACTGCTTCAAACCCCTATCCACTATGCATGTAGTCCTCTAACCACCTACACACTTGTCTTTCACACCTTCAATTCCCCAGTCAGTATACATACACTCCAGCATACACCCTGTCATTCCCCTTGCACTCCTCCAGTGGCCCATTCAGCACCATGTACTAATTCATTCACTGCGCCAAAACCCAACCACTTATAAATTCACCCACGCATTCTCCTTGCAGTACTCTAATCATTCAGTCAGTACCCAAGTACTCATGCAGTGAGTCAGGCCTTAGCACATGGACTGCTTCAGACGCCTATGCACTATGCATACAGTCCTCTAACCACCTACACACTTGTCTTTTACACCTTCAATTCCCCAGTCAGTATCCATACACTTCCAGCAAACACCCTGTCACTCCTCTTGCACACCTCCAGTGACCCATTCAGCACCATATACCAATCCATTCACTACGCCAAAACACATCCACTTATAAATTCACCCAGGCACTCTCCTTGCAGTACTCTAATCATTCAGTCAATACCCAAGTACTCATGCAGTGAGCCAGGCCTTAGCAAATGGACTGCTTCAAACCCCTATCCACTATGCAAGCAGTCCTCTAACCACCTACACACTTGTCTTTCACACCATCAATTCCCATGTCAGTATCCATACACTCCAGCAAACACCCTGACACTCCCCTTGAACTCCTCTAGTGAACCATTCAGCACCATGTACTAATCCATTCACTGCGCCAACACTCAAACACTTATAAATTCACCCAGGCACTCTCTTTGCAGTACTCTAATCATTGAGTCAGTAGTTAAACTCATGCAGTGAGCCATGCCTTAGCATAGGTACTGCTTCAAACGTGTATCCACTATGTATGCAGTACTCTAACCTCCTACAGATTTGTCTTTCACACTTTCAACTCCCCAGTAAGTATAGATACACTCCAGCAAACACCGTGTCACTCCCCTTGCATTCCTCCAGTGACCTATTCAGCACCATTTACTAATATATTCACTGCGCCAAACGCCAACCACTTACAAATTCACCCAGGCAATCTCCTTGCAGTACTCTAATCATTCAGTCAATACCCAAGTACTCATGCACTGAGCCTGGCCTTAGCACATCGACTGATTCAAACACCTATCCACTATGCATGGAGTCCTCTAACCACCGCACACTTGTCTTTCACACCTTCAATTCCCCAGTCAGTATCCATACACTCCAGCAAAGACCCTGTCACACCCCTTGCACTCCTCCAGTGACCCATTCAGCACCATGTACTAATCCATTCACTGCGCCAAAACCCAAACACTTATAAATTGACCCAGGCACTCTCTTTGCAGTACTCTAATCATTCAGTCAGTATCCAAGTACTCATGCAGCGAGCCAGGCCTTAGCACATGGACTGCTTCAAACCCCTATCGACTATGCAGGCAGTCTTCTAACCACCTACACACTTGTCTTTCACACCTTCAATTCCCCAGTCAGTATACATACACTCCAACAAACAACCTATCACTCCCCTTCTACTCCTCCAGTGACCCATTCAGCACAATGCACTAATCCATTCACTACGCCAAAACCCAAACACTTATAAATTCACCCAGGCACTCTCCTTGCAGTGCTCTAATCATTCAGTCAGTACCCAAGTACTTATGTAGTGAGCGAGGCCTTAGCAGATGGACTGCTTCAAACGCCTATCCACTATGCATGCAGTCCTCTAACCACCTACACACTTGTCTTTCACACCTTCAATTCCCCAGTCAGTATACATATACTCCCGCAAACACCCTGTCACTCCCCTTGCACTTCTCCAGCGACCCATTAAGCACCATGTACTAATTAATTCACTGCGCAAAAATCCAACCACTTATAAATTCACCCAGGCACTCTCCTTGCATTACTCTAATCATTCAGTCAGTATCCAAGTACTCATGCAGTGAGCCAGGCCTTAGCACATGGACTGCTTCAAACCCCTCTCCACTATGCATGCAGTCCTGTTACCACCTACACACTTGTCTTTCACACCTTCAATTGCCTAGTCAGTATCCATACACACCAGGAAACACCCTGTCACACCCCTTACACTCCTCCAGTGACCCATTCAGCACCATGTACTAATCCATTCACTGCACAAAAACCCAAACACTTATAAATTCACCCAGGCACTCTCCTTGCAGTACTCTAAGCATTCAGTCAGTACCCAAGTACTTATGCAAGGAGCCAGGCCTTAGGACATGGACTGCTTCAAACACCTATGCACTATGCATGCAGTCCTCTAACCACCTACACGCTTGTCATTCAGACGTTCAATTCCCCAGTCAGTATCCATATACTTCCTAGAAACACGCTGTCACTCCTCTTGCACTCCTCTAGTGACCCATTCAGACCCATATACTAATCCATTCACTGAGCCAAAACCCATCCACTTATAAATTCACCCAGGCCCTCTCCTTGCAGTACTTTAATCATTCAGTCAGTATCCAAATATTCATGCAGTGAGCCAGGCCTTAGCACAAGGACTGCTTCAAACCCTGATCCACTGTGCATGCAGTCCTCTAACCACCTATACACTTGTCTTTCAGACCTTCAATTGCCTAGTCAGTACCCATACACTCCAGCAAACACCCTTTTACTCCCCTTGCACTCCTCTAGTGACCCATTCAGCACCATGTACTAATTCATTCACTGCGCCAAAACCCAAACACTTATAAATTCACCCAGGCACTCTCCTTGCAGTACTCTAATCATTCAGTCACTACCCAAGTACTCATGTACTGAGCCAGGCCTTAGAACATTGACTGATTCAAAGGCCTATCCACTATGCATGCAGTCCTCTAACCATTTACACACTTGTCTTTCACACCTTCAATTCCCCAGTCAATATCCATATACTCCAGGAAACATCCTATCACTCCCCTTGCACTCCTCCAGTGACCCATTCAGTACTATTTACTAATCCATTCACTGCGCCAAAACCCAAACACTTATAAATTCACCCAGGCACTCTCCTTGCAGTACTCTAATCATTCAGTCAGTAGCCAAGTACTCATGAAGTGAGCCAGGCCTAAGCACATGGACTGCTTCAAACCCCTATCCACTATGCATGCAGTCCTCTAACCACCTACACACTTGTATTTCACACCTTCGATTTCTATGTCTGTATCCATAGACATCAGCAAACACCAGGTCACTTCCCTTGCAATCCTCTAGTGAACCATTCAGCACCATGTACTAATCCATTCACTGCGCCAAAACCCAAACACTTAGAAATTCACCCAGGCACTCTCCTTGCAGTACTCTAATCATTCAGTCACTACTCAAGTACTCATGTACTGAGCCAGGCCTTAGCACATTGACTGATTCAAAGGCCTATCCACTATGCAGGCAGTCCTCTAACCATCTACACACTCGTCTTTCACACCTTCAATTCCCCAGTCAATATCCATATACTCCAGAAAACAACCTATCACTCCCCTTGCACTCCTCCAGTGACCCATTCAGTACCATTTACTAATCCATTCACTGCGCCAAAACCCAAACACTTATAAATTCACCCAGGCACTCTCCTTGCAGTACTCTAACCATTCAGTCAGTACCCAAGTACTTATGTAGTGAGCGAGGCCTTAGCAGATGGACTGCTTCAAATGCCTATCCACTATGCATGCAGTCCTCTAACCACCTACACACTTGTCTTTCACACCTTCAATTCCCCAGTCAGTATACATATACTCCAGCAAACACCCTGTCACACCCCTTGCACTCCTCCAGTGACCCATTCAGCACCATGTACTAATCCATTCATTGCGCCAAAACCCAAACACTTATAAATTGACCCAGGCACTCTCTTTGCAATACTCTAATCATTCAGTCAGTATCCAAGTACTCATGCAGCAAGCCAGGCCTTAGCACATGGACTGCTTCAAACCCCTATCGACTATGCAGGCAGTCTTCTAACCACCTACACACTTGTCTTTCACACCTTCAATTCCCCAGTCAGTATACATACACTCCAACAAACAACCTATCACTCCCCTTCTACTCCTCCAGTGACCCATTCAGCACCATGCACTAATCCATTCACTACGCCAAAACCCAAACACTTATAAATTCACCCTGGCACTCTCCTTGCAGTGCTCTAATCATTCAGTCAGTACCCAAGTACTTATGTAGTGAGCGAGGCCTTAGCAGATGGACTGCTTCAAACGCCTATCCACTATGCATGCAGTCCTCTAACCACCTACACACTTGTCTTTCACACCTTCAATTCCCCAGTCAGTATACATATACTCCAGCAAACACCCTGTCACTCCCCTTGCACTTCTCTAGCGACCCATTCAGCACCATGTACTAATTAATTCACTGCGCAAAAATCCAACCACTCATAAATTCACCCAGGCACTCTCCTTGCATTACTCTAATCATTCAGTCAGTATCCAAGTACTCATGCAGTGAGCCAGGCCTTAGCACATGGACTGCTTCAAACCCCTATCCACTATGCATGCAGTCCTGTTACCACCTACACACTTGTCTTTCAGACCTTCAATTGCCTAGTCAGTATCCATACACACCAGGAAACACCCTGTCACACCCCTTACACTCCTCCAGTGACCCATTCAGCACCATGTACTAATCCATTCACTGCACAAAAACCCAAACACTTATAAATTCACCCAGGCACTCTCCTTGCAGTACTCTAAGCATTCAGTCAGTACCCAAGTACTTATGCAGGGAGCCAGGCCTTAGGACATGGACTGCTTCAAACACCTATGCACTATGCATGCAGTCCTCTAACCACCTACACGCTTGTCATTCAGACGTTCAATTCCCCAGTCAGTATCGATATACTTCCTAGAAACACCCTTTCACTCCTCTTGCACACCTCCAGTGACCCATTCAGCACCATATACTAATCCATTCACTACGCCAAAACCCATCCACTTATAAATTCACCCAGGCACTCTCCTTGCAGTACTCTAATCATTCAGTCAGTACCCAAGTACTCATGCAGTGAGCCAGGCCTTAGCAAATGGACTGCTTCAAACCCCTATCCACTATGCAAGCAGTCCTCTAACCACCTACACACTTGTCTTTCACACCATCAATTCCCATGTCAGTATCCATACACTCCAGCAAACACCCTGTCACTCCCCTTGAACTCCTCTAGTGAACCATTCAGCACCATGTACTAATCCATTCACTGCGCCAACACTCAAACACTTATAAATTCACCCAGGCACTCTCTTTGCAGTACTCTAATCATTGAGTCAGTACTTAAACTCATGCAGTGAGCCATGCCTTAGCATATGTACTGCTTCAAACGTGTATCCACTATGCATGCAGTACTCTAACCTCCTACAGATTTGTCTTTCACACTTTCAACTCCCCAGTAAGTATACATACACTCCAGCAAACACCGTGTCACTCCCCTTGCATTCCTCCAGTGACCTATTCAGCACCATTTACTAATACATTCACTGCGCCAAACGCCAACCACTTACAAATTCACCCAGGCAATCTCCTTGCAGTACTCTAATCATTCAGTCAATACCCAAGTACTCATGCACTGAGCCTGGCCTTAGCACATCGACTGATTCAAACACCTATCCACTATGCATGGAGTCCTCCAACCACCGCACACTTGTCTTTCACACCTTCAATTCCCCAGTCAGTATCCATACACTCCAGCAAAGACCCTGTCACACCCCTTGCACTCCTCCAGTGACCCATTTAGCACCATGTACTAATCCATTCACTGCGCCAAAACCCAAACACTTATAAATTGACCCAGGCACTCTCTTTGCAGTACTCTAATCATTCAGTCAGTATCCAAGTACTCATGCAGCGAGCCAGGCCTTAGCACATGGACTGCTTCAAACCCCTATCGACTATGCAGGCAGTCTTCTAACCACCTACACACTTGTCTTTCACACCTTCAATTCCCCAGTCAGTATACATACACTCCAACAAACAACCTATCACTCCCCTTCTACTCCTCCAGTGACCCATTCAGCACCATGCACTAATCCATTCACTACGCCAAAACCCAAACACGTATAAATTCACCCAGGCACTCTCCTTGCTGTGCTCTAATCATTCAGTCAGTACCCAAGTACTTATGTAGTGAGCGAGGCCTTAGCAGATGGACTGCTTCAAACCCCTATCCACTATGCATGTAGTCCTCTAACCACCTACACACTTGTCTTTCACACCTTCAATTCCCCAGTCAGTATACATACACTCCAGCATACACCCTGTCATTCCCCTTGCACTCCTCCAGTGGCCCATTCAGCACCATGTACTAATTCATTCACTGCGCCAAAACCCAACCACTTATAAATTCACCCACGCATTCTCCTTGCAGTACTCTAATCATTCAGTCAGTACCCAAGTACTCATGCAGTGAGTCAGGCCTTAGCACATGGACTGCTTCAGACGCCTATGCACTATGCATACAGTCCTCTAACCACCTACACACTTGTCTTTTACACCTTCAATTCCCCAGTCAGTATCCATACACTTCCAGCAAACACCCTGTCACTCCTCTTGCACACCTCCAGTGACCCATTCAGCACCATATACCAATCCATTCACTACGCCAAAACACATCCACTTATAAATTCACCCAGGCACTCTCCTTGCAGTACTCTAATCATTCAGTCAATACCCAAGTACTCATGCAGTGAGCCAGGCCTTAGGAAATGGACTGCTTCAAACCCCTATCCACTATGCAAGCAGTCCTCTAACCACCTACACACTTGTCTTTCACACCATCAATTCCCATGTCAGTATCCATACACTCCAGCAAACACCCTGACACTCCCCTTGAACTCCTCTAGTGAACCATTCAGCACCATGTACTAATCCATTCACTGCGCCAACACTCAAACACTTATAAATTCACCCAGGCACTCTCTTTGCAGTACTCTAATCATTGAGTCAGTAGTTAAACTCATGCAGTGAGCCATGCCTTAGCATAGGTACTGCTTCAAACGTGTATCCACTATGTATGCAGTACTCTAACCTCCTACAGATTTGTCTTTCACACTTTCAACTCCCCAGTAAGTATAGATACACTCCAGCAAACACCGTGTCACTCCCCTTGCATTCCTCCAGTGACCTATTCAGCACCATTTACTAATATATTCACTGCGCCAAACGCCAACCACTTACAAATTCACCCAGGCAATCTCCTTGCAGTACTCTAATCATTCAGTCAATACCCAAGTACTCATGCACTGAGCCTGGCCTTAGCACATCGACTGATTCAAACACCTATCCACTATGCATGGAGTCCTCTAACCACCGCACACTTGTCTTTCACACCTTCAATTCCCCAGTCAGTATCCATACACTCCAGCAAAGACCCTGTCACACCCCTTGCACTCCTCCAGTGACCCATTCAGCACCATGTACTAATCCATTCACTGCGCCAAAACCCAAACACTTATAAATTGACCCAGGCACTCTCTTTGCAGTACTCTAATCATTCAGTCAGTATCCAAGTACTCATGCAGCGAGCCAGGCCTTAGCACATGGACTGCTTCAAACCCCTATCGACTATGCAGGCAGTCTTCTAACCACCTACACACTTGTCTTTCACACCTTCAATTCCCCAGTCAGTATACATACACTCCAACAAACAACCTATCACTCCCCTTCTACTCCTCCAGTGACCCATTCAGCACCATGCACTAATCCATTCACTACCCCAAAACCCAAACACTTATAAATTCACCCAGGCACTCTCCTTGCAGTGCTCTAATCATTCAGTCAGTACCCAAGTACTTATGTAGTGAGCGAGGCCTTAGCAGATGGACTGCTTCAAACGCCTATCCACTATGCATGCAGTCCTCTAACCACCTACACACTTGTCTTTCACACCTTCAATTCCCCAGTCAGTATACATATACTCCCGCAAACACCCTGTCACTCCCCTTGCACTTCTCCAGCGACCCATTAAGCACCATGTACTAATTAATTCACTGCGCAAAAATCCAACCACTTATAAATTCACCCAGGCACTCTCCTTGCATTACTCTAATCATTCAGTCAGTATCCAAGTACTCATGCAGTGAGCCAGGCCTTAGCACATGGACTGCTTCAAACCCCTCTCCACTATGCATGCAGTCCTGTTACCACCTACACACTTGTCTTTCACACCTTCAATTGCCTAGTCAGTATCCATACACACCAGGAAACACCCTGTCACACCCCTTACACTCCTCCAGTGACCCATTCAGCACCATGTACTAATCCATTCACTGCACAAAAACCCAAACACTTATAAATTCACCCAGGCACTCTCCTTGCAGTACTCTAAGCATTCAGTCAGTACCCAAGTACTTATGCAAGGAGCCAGGCCTTAGGACATGGACTGCTTCAAACACCTATGCACTATGCATGCAGTCCTCTAACCACCTACACGCTTGTCATTCAGACGTTCAATTCCCCAGTCAGTATCCATATACTTCCTAGAAACACGCTGTCACTCCTCTTGCACTCCTCTAGTGACCCATTCAGACCCATATACTAATCCATTCACTGAGCCAAAACCCATCCACTTATAAATTCACCCAGGCCCTCTCCTTGCAGTACTTTAATCATTCAGTCAGTATCCAAATATTCATGCAGTGAGCCAGGCCTTAGCACAAGGACTGCTTCAAACCCTGATCCACTGTGCATGCAGTCCTCTAACCACCTATACACTTGTCTTTCAGACCTTCAATTGCCTAGTCAGTACCCATACACTCCAGCAAACACCCTTTTACTCCCCTTGCACTCCTCTAGTGACCCATTCAGCACCATGTACTAATTCATTCACTGCGCCAAAACCCAAACACTTATAAATTCACCCAGGCACTCTCCTTGCAGTACTCTAATCATTCAGTCACTACCCAAGTACTCATGTACTGAGCCAGGCCTTAGAACATTGACTGATTCAAAGGCCTATCCACTATGCATGCAGTCCTCTAACCATTTACACACTTGTCTTTCACACCTTCAATTCCCCAGTCAATATCCATATACTCCAGGAAACATCCTATCACTCCCCTTGCACTCCTCCAGTGACCCATTCAGTACTATTTACTAATCCATTCACTGCGCCAAAACCCAAACACTTATAAATTCACCCAGGCACTCTCCTTGCAGTACTCTAATCATTCAGTCAGTAGCCAAGTACTCATGAAGTGAGCCAGGCCTAAGCACATGGACTGCTTCAAACCCCTATCCACTATGCATGCAGTCCTCTAACCACCTACACACTTGTATTTCACACCTTCGATTTCTATGTCTGTATCCATAGACATCAGCAAACACCAGGTCACTTCCCTTGCAATCCTCTAGTGAACCATTCAGCACCATGTACTAATCCATTCACTGCGCCAAAACCCAAACACTTAGAAATTCACCCAGGCACTCTCCTTGCAGTACTCTAATCATTCAGTCACTACTCAAGTACTCATGTACTGAGCCAGGCCTTAGCACATTGACTGATTCAAAGGCCTATCCACTATGCAGGCAGTCCTCTAACCATCTACACACTCGTCTTTCACACCTTCAATTCCCCAGTCAATATCCATATACTCCAGAAAACAACCTATCACTCCCCTTGCACTCCTCCAGTGACCCATTCAGTACCATTTACTAATCCATTCACTGCGCCAAAACCCAAACACTTATAAATTCACCCAGGCACTCTCCTTGCAGTACTCTAACCATTCAGTCAGTACCCAAGTACTTATGTAGTGAGCGAGGCCTTAGCAGATGGACTGCTTCAAATGCCTATCCACTATGCATGCAGTCCTCTAACCACCTACACACTTGTCTTTCACACCTTCAATTCCCCAGTCAGTATACATATACTCCAGCAAACACCCTGTCACACCCCTTGCACTCCTCCAGTGACCCATTCAGCACCATGTACTAATCCATTCATTGCGCCAAAACCCAAACACTTATAAATTGACCCAGGCACTCTCTTTGCAATACTCTAATCATTCAGTCAGTATCCAAGTACTCATGCAGCAAGCCAGGCCTTAGCACATGGACTGCTTCAAACCCCTATCGACTATGCAGGCAGTCTTCTAACCACCTACACACTTGTCTTTCACACCTTCAATTCCCCAGTCAGTATACATACACTCCAACAAACAACCTATCACTCCCCTTCTACTCCTCCAGTGACCCATTCAGCACCATGCACTAATCCATTCACTACGCCAAAACCCAAACACTTATAAATTCACCCTGGCACTCTCCTTGCAGTGCTCTAATCATTCAGTCAGTACCCAAGTACTTATGTAGTGAGCGAGGCCTTAGCAGATGGACTGCTTCAAACGCCTATCCACTATGCATGCAGTCCTCTAACCACCTACACACTTGTCTTTCACACCTTCAATTCCCCAGTCAGTATACATATACTCCAGCAAACACCCTGTCACTCCCCTTGCACTTCTCCAGCGACCCATTCAGCACCATGTACTAATTCACTGCGCAAAAATCCAACCACTTATAAATTCACCCAGGCACTCTCCTTGCATTACTCTAATCATTCAGTCAGTATCCAAGTACTCATGCAGTGAGCCAGGCCTTAGCACATGGACTGCTTCAAACCCCTATCCACTATGCATGCAGTCCTGTTACCACCTACACACTTGTCTTTCACACCTTCAATTGCCTAGTCAGTATCCATACACACCAGGAAACACCCTGTCACACCCCTTACACTCCTCCAGTGACCCATTCAGCACCATGTACTAATCCATTCACTGCACAAAAACCCAAACACTTATAAATTCACCCAGGCACTCTCCTTGCAGTACTCTAAGCATTCAGTCAGTACCCAAGTACTTATGCAGGGAGCCAGGCCTTAGGACATGGACTGCTTCAAACACCTATGCACTATGCATGCAGTCCTCTAACCACCTACACACTTGTCTTTCACACCTTCAATTCCCCAGTCAATATCCATATACTCCAGGAAACATCCTATCACTCCCCTTGCACTCCTCCAGTGACCCATTCAGTACCATTTACTAATCCATTCACTGCGCCAAAACCCAAACACTTATAAATTCACCCAGGCACTCTCCTTGCAGTACTCTAATCCTTCAGTCAGTAGCCAAGTACTCATGCAGTGAGCCAGGCCTAAGCACATGGACTGCTTCAAACCCCTATCCACTATGCATGCAGTCCTCTAACCACCTACACACTTGTATTTCACACCTTCAATTCCTATGTCTGTATCCATAGACATCAGCAAACACCAGGTCACTTCCCTTGCAATCCTCTAGTGAACCATTCAGCACCATGTACTAATCCATTCACTGCGCCAAAACCCAAACACTTATAAATTCACCCAGGCACTCTCCTTGCAGTACTCTAATCATTCAGTCACTACCCAAGTACTCATGTACTGAGCCAGGCCTTAGCACATTGACTGATTCAAAGGCCTATCCACTATGCATGCAGACCTCTAACCATCTACACACTCGTCTTTCACACCTTCAATTCCCTAGTCAATATCCATATACTCCAGAAAACAACCTATCACTCCCCTTGCACTCCTCCAGTGACCCATTCAGTACCATTTACTAATCCATTCACTGCGCCAAAACCCAAACACTTATAAATTCACCCAGGCACTCTCCTTGCAGTACTCTTATCATTCAGTCAGTAGCCAAGTACTCATGCAGTGAGCCTGGCCTTAGCACATGGACTGCTTCAAACGCCTATCCACTATGCATGCAGTCCTCTAACCACCTACACACTTGTCTTTCACACCTTCAATTCCCCAGTCAGTATACACATACTCCAGCAAACACCCTGTCACTCCCCATGCACTCCTCCAGTGACCCATTCAGCACCATGTACTAATTCATTCACTGTGCTAAAACCCAACCACTTATAAATTCACCCACGCACTCTCCTTACAGTACTCTAATCATTCAGTCAGTACCCAAGTACTCATGCAGTGAGCCAGGCCTTAGCACATGGACTGCTTCAAATGCCTTTCCACTATGCATGCAGCCTTCTAACCACCTACACACTTGTCTTTTACACCTTCAATTCCCCAGTCAGTATCCTTACACTTCCGGGAAACACCCTGTCACTCCTCTTGCACTCCTCCAGTGACCCATTCAGCACCATATACTAATCCATTCACTGCGCCAAAACCCATCCACTTATAAATTCACCCATGCACTTTCCTTGCAGTAGTCTAATCATTCAGTCAGTATCCAAATATTCGTGCAGTGAGCCGGGCCTTAGCACATGGACTGCTTCAAACCCCTATCCACTATGCATGCAGTCCTATAACCACCTACACACTTGTGCTTCACACCTTCAATTCCCCAGTCAGTATCCATACACTCCTGCAAACACCCTCTTACTCACCTTGCACTCCTCTAGTGACCCATTCAGCACCATGTACTAATCCATTCACTGCGTCACAACCCAAACACTTATAAATTCACCCAGGCACTCTCCTTGCATTACTCTAATCATTCAGTCAGTATCCAAGTACTCATGCAGTGAGCCAGGCGTTAGCACATGGACTGCTTCAAACGTCTATCCACTATGCATGCAGTCCTCTAACCACCTACAAAAATGTCTTTCACACCTTCAATTCCCTAGTCAGTATCCATACACTCCTGCAAAAACCCTCGTACTCCCCTTGCACTCCTTTAGTGACCCATTCAGCACCATGTACTAATCCATTCCCAGCGCCAAAACCCAACCACTTATGAATTCACCCAGGCACTCTTCTTGCAATACTCTCATCATTAAGTCAGTACCGAGGTACTTATGCAGTGAGCCAGGCCTTAGCAGATGGACTGCTTCAAACCCCTATCCACTATGCATGCAGCCTTCTAACCAGCTACACACTTGTCTTTCACACCTTCAATTCCCCAGTCAGTATCCATGCACTTAAGCAAATACCCTGTCATACCCCTTTCACTCCTCCAGGGACCTATTCAGCACCATGTACTAATCCATTCACTGTGCCAAAACCCAAACACTTATAAATTCACCCAGGCACTCTCCTTGCAGTACTCTAATCATTCAGTCAGTATCCAAGTACTCATGCAGCGAGTCAGGCCTTAGCACATGGACTGCTTCAAATACCTTTCCACTATGCATGCAGTCCTCTAACCACCTATACACTTGTCTTTCACACCTTCAATTCCCTAGTCAGAATCCATACACTCCAGCAAACACCCTGTCACTCCCCTTGCACTCCTCCAGTAACCCATTCAACACCATGTACCAATCCATTCACTGCGCCAAAACCCAACCACTTATAAATTCACCCAGGCACTCTCCTTGCAGTACTCCAATCATTCAGTCAGTACCCAAGTACTTATGCAGTGAGCCAGGCCTGGAGTGCTTCAAACCCCTATCCACTATGCATGCAGTCCTGTTACCACCTACACACTTGTCTTTCACACCTTCAATTGCCTAGTCAGTATCCATACACACCAGGAAACACCCTGTGTAGGAGAGTGGCATCGACTGCATAGTTGCCCCCAACTTTTTGCTGATGTTTTGACTGTTTCATGACTGTTTATGTGAGTACCCTAGGTACCTTCCAATTGGATACCGAGGACACCCTACCAGCCCCTTGTATATGGTACCCTAGGTACCCACGGCATGGGTCCCTCAGAGGCCTACCAGGGGCTGCAGCACTTCTTGTGCCACCCCTGGGACAGCCATACCAAAAGCCAGCAGGCCTTGATAATCCTACAAGGCAGGGTGCTGAGATATGTGTGAGGGGGGACCCCTACCTGAGTAGGGCCCCTCTGCAACCTTCGTAAAATCAGTACTGGGTTGTTTGTAGTGTAGCCATACCATATACTCTTAACCGCATTATAAGTATATCGCGATAGCGTTATAACTTGAGAATGGCTACACAGAACCATATCGTGTTTGGTGTCAAACATGTAGGAATCATACCCCCAATCCAGCCATGGGACTGAGGGCATGATTCCCCCCTGCTAGATGGGCGATATGGGAAAATCGGCAGAATTTAGACACCAATTTAAGAGTGCACGCGAAGTACAAAATTGATGCTACCCGCCACCCACACAACTCTGGCTGCCTGTTGCTGGGCAGAACACCAGCTACGGCAGCTGGACAATAGGGATCCTGTTGCAGGGAGGTGTTCCCACCTCCCCAGACAGACTATGTGGATTGGAACTGGGTGGGTGCACCATAGGATACCTTTCAGAGTTGCACTTAAGGCTTCTCCAGTGCCTACATTCTGCATACACCACCTGGAACCAGTTTAGTGGCATCCTGTCCCCTGCCCAGGTGGGAAACACACAGAGGGGAGAGGGTGTAGCCACCCTTTCCCGCCTGACCTCTCATTGGTGGACCCTGATCTGGACACTCCCCTAATCTTTGGATAAAGGTGAATACCGGGTCCCCAGAGCCTCAGATTATTCTTGAACTTCACAGTCTTGACCTTCGACTTGCTACCGCACAGCTACCTGAAGAAATCTCCCTTGGGGTAAAGGAGTTACCCCCCTGCTTGGCAGGCACCTGAAACACTGCAAGTGACCCGGTTGGAACCTCGCTGCTCCTTCAGACATCGATGACTCTTTCCTACCTTGAGGTGGGTTTCCAAGCATCCCAGAGGCCAGTGAGTGTGCACAGCAAAGCTCTGCACCATGGGCCCCGTGGGTACCGAGATCCCCAATACCCCAGGACACCGGCCACCTCTTGTATAGCACCGGACCATGATGAGTGGGGAAGTTGTGCTTTGGCTCATTATTGAGCCAATGGCTCTGCAGCAACTGTGCCAAAGATCGATGCCCTAGCCTGCTCCGTCGACCCGTGGGTGCACCTTTACGCATGCCAAATTGCTGCCTTCCACGGTCCCTTGTCTCTCGACTTGTGGGCCCTAGCGGAAGACCATCTTCAATTCCAAGAGTTCCCCTTGTTGCTCCAGGCCTGCTCTTCAGTCTCCTTGCTGGAGACCTCGCTCAGACCTCGAGAGTCTGCACCAGTAGCTACTTTGTTTTTCTTGCGTGGGTTGCAGTTGCCAAGACTTAGTGGATCCAATCCGGACACTAACACGGCAGAGACCCTCATCTTTTGTGGGACAGTTGCCCTCCAGAAGCTGGCCTTCCTTGAAGCCTCCTGGACCCCGTGGCTGACAATCCAAGCTATACCTCTTCGACCTGGAAGCACCCGACATTGAAGGGCTCCTTCTCTTGAGCACCCTGGTCACTGTGCCGTGACCCAGACTCTGTCTCCTCTGCTTTCAGATTCCTCTCTACAAGATCTACATTTTCATTCTTCACGACAACGACGACGCTTGTGGCTAGCAGCAGTTCTTCACGTTTTGCCATTGAAAATCAGCCCGCGACCCGACATCGAAAACGACCTATGCACCCGGCTTCCCTGGGGCAGGTAACAGTGGTACCTCAGTACTCTCATGGGTGTGGGCCCTTCAAAAGCTAAAGTGTTGAACTTGAACTCCTGCTAGAAGTGTTTTTAAACTTGTAAAATCAAACCGCGACATTCTCCATAGGCTATAATAGAGATCCGACAGTAACTTCAGTCACTGCACGCGTCTCCCGTGGGTCCACTTCCTCACTACCTTGTGTGGTTTCACAAGGGGCCAGCGACCCTAAATGCCCTAGGCATTGTCTGTAGAATTGTCGTGGTTCTTATGCCACTTTTTTAATATATGGTTTGGTCCCTCTCTGGGGCCTTGTGATTACAGTGCTATTTATTGTAAACTATCAATGCTTGTTTGAATTCTATCTTCACCTCTAGCCTCATAAAGAAACTAGTGGGGTTATATCCTAGAATAAATACATATATTTTATATATATACCTGTGTGGACTACTCTTTCATTTGGTTATTCAAGAGGTTATCTATGGTAAAACAATAAGCTTAACACTCCTTCAAGACTTAGCCTGAAGGCTGCTCTCCACAGCTACCACTAGGATAGCTTTCTTTAAAGGTTGTCTTTAACATATCACCATAAGAGTCGAATTGGACTGATACAAGGTGGCCACTAGAACTAGTGACCAGCATATGCCAGGCCATCTTCTCACTTTGGTGTGCAGCGGTTGGATTCGAGCTTGCCATTGTTTTACCAGATAACAAATTGAATTTCTAAAGTGAAAGCCACTTGGTACTAAGGTACATATAAATTTAAGCTTAGAATACAATAAGTTCTACTGAACTTAGGAGTTGTGTGTAGAGGGCTTAGCACACCTTGACTACAACTCAAGAAAGGGTTCAGTAGGCCACACCTAGTGTAGGTAGATACACCAGTACCATAACACTAGACATGTCGCCAGGTTCAGAAGCCCCTATGGTCCTGGAAGGACCCTCAAGGGTCCCAGTCGACAAGTATGACCACCTCTCTTTTGCAGAGCTTAGGGAGATGTGCACTGCTAGGCAACCGAAGACAAACAAGGGTGCCAACACTCAACGTCTCAGGGAAATCCTGCTCATAGCAGACTTCAAGCAGGCTCTAGTGTCTGAAGGGGTAGACAGGTTGGGTGGGCATCCTGCTGAAGAGGACACCCCAGTGGTGGACTCTGATGAGGACCAGGAAGAGGAAGTTGACCTTGACCTGGATGATTCAGACCACTCACAACATGGAGATGATGGCCCAAGAGGCACTCTCTCCATCCCTAAAGGGAGAGTGGTGGATCCAAACAGAAGGAACAGATCCCCCTCAGTGGGGTCCAACCATTCTGGGAGATCCATAGGAACCTCTGCCTTTTCTCAGAGAAGAAAATCCTCCAAGGAGAGGAAATGCAGACTGATCCAGTTTGAGCAGGCTAAACTACAGCTCAGGAGAGAACAGTTAGCATTAGACAGGGAATCCCTGGAGTTTCAGAAAGCTTCAGGAAAATGGGGTCTAGAGACCCCTGGTGGCAGTAATACCCCTAGAGTTAGAGAGAAAGCTCCTGACAATAGGAACCTGCATAAGATTGTGCCCCCCTATCAGACAGGGGATGATATCCATAAATGGATCACTGCACTTGAAAGGGCCTGTAAAGTTCAGAGGGTCCCAGTTAGGCCTGGGCTAAATTTCCGTTCCCCTCGCGGAAATTGCGATAATGTGACATTTTCGCGTTCCGCGGAGAGCGCGAAAATGTCAAAATTTCCGCATTGGGCAGCTTAGCGATAATTTGTTTCTTGCTCGCGCTGTAAAATAATACATTCTCGCGCGCGCGATCGCCTTACCTGAATCCCCGCGTTCGCCGACAAGTTTTCCCGATCCGGTCGCGTTCTCCACAAGATGTTGGATTGTTGGTAGCCATTTGCGCTGTCTCGCGACAGTTCACGACCGCAGTAATGTCATTGGTCGCGCGATCATGTCTTTCTTCTCGCGATCATGCACCGCGAGAAGAGTGAAAACAAGATGGCCGCGCCCGCAAGCAACCGCATGGGTAAGTTGGCGAGCCGCAACCATGCAGAAAATACCGCGAACAGGCGGGAAAAAAACTTCCGCATCTTCGCGATATTTCCACGTGTTTGCGGAGATTTGTAAAATTTTCGCGATAATTTGCGAAAGTCACTTTCACAAATTCCGCCCACCCCTAGTCCCAGTAGAGCAGTGGGCAGCAATCTTATGGATCTCCTTTGCAGACAAAGGTAGAGACAAGCTCCTCTCTGTCAGAGAAGAGGATGCAGATGATTATTATATCTTGAGAGATGCTTTGATAGATGGGTTTGGCTTAACCACTGATCAATATAGATTAAAGTTCAGAGACACCCAGAAAGCACAGAATCAAGATTGGGTAGACTTTGTAGATTGTGCTACCAAGGCACTGGAAGGTTGGTTAACAGGCAGCAAAGTAAATGATTACCAATGATTGTACAATCTCATTATGAGGGAGCAGATCCTTAACAATTGTCAGAATCAGCTCTTACATCAGCACCTGGTGGACTCAGATCTGACCTCTCCCCAAGAATTGGGAAAGAAGGCAGACAAATGGATCAGAACCAGGATTAAGCAGAAGGTCCAGCCCTTGGGGGGTGCAACTAAAAAGGAAGATGCCAAGAACTCTGAGAAGGGTGGGGAAAAGGGAAAAGACCAGCAGTCTTCAACAGGCCCCCAAAAATCAGCATCTGATAATAACCAAGCTACTAAAACTAAACAACCAAGGAAGCCATGGTGTAAAGTCTGTAAACAGAAAACCCATTGGACTTCAGATTGTAACAAGGCCAAAGACTCCACAAGTACCACTACACCTGCCCCTAAGGCACCTGTTCCCCCAAGTTCAGCTATAGGTGGTGGTACACAGAACAAAGGGATAGTAGGGTTGACCCTGGGATCTGGAGAGGACTCTGGCCTAGTCAGAACTCCTACTCAGGCTGTATTAGTTTGTGATGGGGACCTGCCCCTATTTGTTAGCCCCAGTGGCCTGGGCAAATACAAGCAACAGCCTAGAATAAATGGAAGGGAGTCATTAGCTTACAGGGACACAGGGGCCAGTGTCACTATGGTGACTAAGGACCTTGTGGACCCTAGCCAGATCATACTTGGGGAAACTTACCAAGTGACCAATGCAAGCAACGTTAGTACTAACCATGCTCTGGCAGTTGTTAACTTCTCATGGGGAGGGGTAACTGGCCTAAAGAAGGTTGTGGTGAGTGCAGACCTACCAGTAGAATGTTTGCTAGGGAATGATTTGGAGACTTCAGCATAGGCTGAGGTAGAGCTAACTACCCATGCAGCGATGTTGGGTATCCCAGCAGAAGTATTTGCCCTGACAAGGTCTAAAGCAAAGCTGACACAAACTGAACAGGCCTTGGATCCTGGAAGAAAGGACCAAGGACCTTCCAAGAGGTGAAGTAGCAGGAGTAAGGCAGTGCCTTCACCCCAGGATCAGTCTGAAGAGACTCTTTTAGCAGAAGAGGATCTGACACCTGAAGAAGGAAATGTCCCAGATGAGCTTGAACCTGATCAGGTTGAGTTCTTGGGGACAGGGGGACCTTCCAGGGCAGACTTGAGCCTGGAGCAGCAGAGCTGCCCCACTCTTGAACCCCTCAGACAGCAAGCTGCTGCTGAGGCTGCCGGGAATGCCAGTGGAACCCATAAGATATATTGGGATGATTGGCTCCTGTACTCTGAGGGTCGAGACCCCAAGCCTGGTGCAGCCAGGAGGTTGGTCATACCTCAGAAGTTCATGGGTTTCATACTCACACTGGCCCATGATATTCCCTTGGCAGGACACCTAGGCCAAAACAAGACTTGGGACAGAATTGTCCCTCACTTTCATTGGCCTCAGATGAGTGAGGACTGTAAGAGTTTCTGTAGCTCTTGCATTACCTGCCAGGCCAGTGGCAAGGCAGGTAAATCAACAAAGGCCCCCCTGATACCATTGCCTGAGGTGGGGGTGCCCTTTGAACGGGTGGGGATTGATATAGTGGGTCCCCTGGACCCACCAACAGCATCTGGGCACAGGTTCATTCTGGTGGTAGTGGATCATGCCACCAGATACCCAGAAGCTATTCCCCTTAAGACCATCACAGCTCCTGTGGTGGCAAGGGCCCTCCTGGGAATCTTTTCCAGGGTGGGTTTCCCTAAGGAGGTCTTATCAGACAGAGGTACAAACTTTATGAGTAGCTACCTCAAAGCAATGTGGAAGGAGTGTGGTGTCAACTATAGGTTCACCACTCCCTATCATCCACAATGCAATGGGCTTGTTGAGAGATTCAACAAGACCCTAAAGGGTATGATCAAAGGGCTCCCAGAAAAGCTTAGGCGAAAATGGGATGTTCTTCTGCCCTGCCTTCTCTGTGAATACAGGGAGGTGCCACAGAAGGGGGTTGGTTACAGCCCTTTTGAACTTTTGTTTGGTCACCCTGTTAGAGGGCAACTCTGTCTAGTGAAGGAGGGATGGGAGTTACCTCTCAAACCCCCTAAACATGATATTGTGGACTATGTACTTGGTCTCCGCTCCCGGATGGCTGAATATTTGAAGAAGGCAACTAAAAACCTTGAGGCAAGCCAGGAACTGCAAAAAGCCTGGCATGACCAAAAGACTGTTCTGCTGGTGTACCAGCCAGGACAGAAGGTATGGGTGTTGGAGCCAGTGGCACCAGCAGCCCTCCAGGACAAATGGAGTGGACCCCATACCACAGGGTACTTCATGTAAACAGATTAAAACCATATGTGGACAGGGCTGACATGGGCTTGCTCATGGCAACAGATGAGGGACAGGAGGAAGAGAGTGACCCTCTCCCAGACCTGCTCTCTCACAACCCTGATGATGGGTCAGTTGATGGAGTAGCCTTGGCAGGCAGCCTCACTGATCAGCAACAGTCTGACTGCAGACAAGTTCTACAGTCATTCAGGCATCTGTTTTCACTGACTCCAAGTCAGACCTCCTGGTGCACTCATGAAGTGGACACTGGGGACAGTCTGCCTGTGAAGAATAAAATCTACAGGCAACCTGACCATGTCAGGGACTGCATAAGGACAGAAGTCCAAAAGATGTTATAATTGGGAGTAATTGAGCCCTCAGATAGCCCCTGGGCTAGCACAGTAGTCCTTGTACCAAAACCTCACACCCAAGACGGTAAGAGAGAGATGAGGTTATGTGTTGACTACAGAGGACTCAATGCAGTCACTAGGACTGATGCACATCCCATTCCCAGAGCTGATGAGCTCATAGATAAATTAGCCTCAGCCAAGTATCTGAGCACATTTGATCTGACAGCAGGCTACTGGCAGATAAGGTTAGCTGAATCTGCAAAAGCCAAAACAGCATTCTCTACCCCTGGTGGGCATTATCAATTTATTGTGATGCCCTTTGGTTTGAAGAATGCACCTGCCACTTTTCAAAGGTTGGTGAACCAAGTCCTCTCAGGCCTGGATGACTTTAGTGCAGCATATCTAGATGATATTGCTGTCTTCAGCTCCACCTGGGAAGATCACCTGATCCACCTGAGGAAAGTTTTGGAAGCCCTGCAAAAGGCAGGACTCACTATCAAGGCTACTAAGTGCCAGATAGGGCAGAGTCAGGTTGTGTACCTGGGCCACCTTGTAGGTGGAAGCCAGGTTCAACCACTACAGAGCAAAATCCAGACGATCATGGACTGGGTTGCTCCAACCACCCAGACTCAGGTCCGAGCTTTCTTAGACCTGACTGGTTATTACAGAAGATTTGTCAAGGGATATGGATCCATTGTGACCCCCTTAACTGACTTGACCTCTAAGAGGATGCCCAAGAAAGTTCAGTGGACTGTCAGCTGTCAGAAAGCTTTTGATGACCTAAAACAGGCAATGTGCTCTGCTCCAGTGCTCCAAAGCCCCAACTACTCCAAAGAATTCATAGTTCAAACTGATGCTTCTGAGGTGGGGGTAGGTGCTGTCTTATCACAACTGAATGAAGAGGGCCAGGATCAACCAGTAGCTTTTATTAGCAGAAGGTTGACCCCCAGAAAGAAACGTTGGTCAGCTATAGAGAGGGAGGCCTTTGCTGTGGTCTGGGCCTTGAAGAAGCTGAGGCCATACTCGTTTGGCACTCACTTCCTTGTTCAAACCGACCATAAGCCCCTCCTATGGCTAAAACAGATGAAATGTGAAAACCCCAAATTACTCAGGTGGTCCATTTCCCTACAGGGGATGGACTATACAGTGGAACATAGACCTGGGAGCAACCATGCCAATGCAGATGGCCTCTCCAGATATTTCCACTTAAAACATGAAGACTCAACTGGTCAAGGTTAGTTTAATGTCCCTGCGTTTGAGGGGGGGGTTATGTAGGAGAGTGGCATCGACCGCATAGTTGCCCCCATCTTTTTGCTGATGTTTTGACTGTTTTATGACACTAGCCAGGCTGTGGCCCTGCTATCCAGGACCCCAGCCTATCTGCTTCTTCTCTAAACTGATGTGAGTACCCTAGGTACCTTCCAATTGGATACTGAGGACACCCTACCAGCCCCTTGTAGATGGTACCCTAGGTACCCAGGGCATGGGTCCCTCAGAGGCCTACCAGGGGCTGCAGCACTTCTTGTGCCACCCCTGGGACAGCCATACCAAATGACACCACCAGAAGACTACTGTAGTCTGGGTAAGGTGGTGCTTGCACCCCTTACAGGGATATAGGTAGCCTGTATCCCACTTAATACAACACATATATCCTCATAGGTCACCCCTAGAGCAGGCATTGCTAATCCTACAAGGCAGGGTGCTGAGATATGTGTGAGGGGGGACCCCTACCTGAGTAGGGCCCCTCTGCAACCTTCGTAAAATCAGTCCTGGGTTGTTTGTAGTGTAGCCATACCATATACTCTTAACCGCATTATAAGTATATCGCGATAGCGTGATAACTTGAGAATGGCTACACAGAACCATATTGTGTTTGGTGTCAAACATGTAGGAATCATACCCCCAATCCAGCCATGGGACTGAGGGCATGATTCCCCCCTGCTAGAGGGGGGATATGGGAAAAGCGGCAGAATTTAGACACCAATTTAAAAGTGCACGCGAAGTACAAAATGTATGCTACCCGCCACCCACACGACTCTGGCTGCCTGTTGCTGGGCAGAACTCCAGCCACGGCAGCTGGCCAATAGGGATCCTTTTGCAGGGTGGTGTTCCCACCTCCCCAGACAGACTATGTGGATTGGAACTGGGTGGGTGCACCATAGGATACCTTTCAGAGTTGCACGTAGGCTTCTCCAGTGCCTACATTCTGCATACACCGCCTGGAACCGGTTTAGGGGCATCCTGTCCCCAGCCCAGGTGGGAAACACAAAAAGGGGAGAGGGTGTAGCCACCCTTTCCCGCCTGACCTCTCATTGGTGGACCCTGATCTGGACACTCCCCTAATCTTTGGATAAAGGTGAATACTGGGTCCCCAGAGCCTCAGATAATTCTTGAACTTCACAGTCTTGACCTTCGAATTGCTGCCGCACAGCTACCTGAAGAAATCTCCCTTGGGTTAAAGGAGTTACCCCCCTGCTTGGCAGGCACCTGAAACACTGCAAGTGACCCGGTTGGAAACTCGCTGCTCCTTCGGACATCGACGACTCTTTTGTACCTTGAGGTGGGTTTCCAAGCATCCCAGAGGCCAGTGAGTGTGCACAGCAAAGCTCTGCACCATGGACCCCGTGGGTGCCGAGATCCCCAATACCCCAGGACACCGGCCACCTCTTGCATAGCACCCGACCCCGTCAAGTGGGGAAGTTGTGCTTTGGCCCATTATTGAGCCAAATTCTCTGCAGCAACTGTGCCAAAGATCGACACCCTAGCCTGCTCCATTGACCCATGGGCGCACCTTTACGCATGCCAAATTGCTGCCTTCCGCGGTCCCTGGTCTCTCGACTTGTGGGCCCTAGCGGAGGACCATCATCGATTCCAAGAGTTCCCCTGGTTGTTCCAGGCCTGCTCTTCAGTCTCCTTGCAGGAGACGTTGCTCAGACCTCGTGGGTCTGCACCAGTAGCTGCTTTGTATTTCTTGCGTGGGTTGCGGTTGCCAAGGCTCAGTGGATCCAATCCGGACACTAATGCCGCAGCGACCCTCATCCTCCGTGGGACAGTCGCGCTCCAGAAGCTGGCCTTCCTTGAAGCCTCCTGGACCCCGTGGCTGATGATTGAAACTACACCTCTTTGACCTGGAAGCACCCGACATTGAAGGGCTCCTTCTCTTGAGCCCCCTGGTCACTGTGCCATGACCCAGACTCTGTCCCCTCTCCTTTCAGGTTCCTCTCTACAAGATCTACATTTTCATTCTTCATGACAACGACGACGCTTGTGGCTAGCAGCAGTTCTTCACGTTTTGCCATTGAAAATCAGCCCGCGACCCGACATCGAAAACGACCTATGCACCCGGCTTCCCTTGGGCAGGTAACAGTGGTACCTCGTTACTCTCGTGGGTGTGGGCCCTTTAAAAGCTTAACTCTAAAGTGTTGAACTTGAACTCCTGCTAGAAGTGTTTTTAAACTTGTAAAATCAAACCGCGTCATTCTCCATAGGCTATAATAGAGATCCGAACAGTAACTTCAGTCACTGCACGCGTCTCCCGTGGGTCCCCTTCCTCACTACCTTGGGTGGTTTCACAAGGGGCCAGCGACCCTAAATTCCCTAGGCATTGTCTGTAGAACTGTCGTGGTTCTTATACCACTTTTTGAATATATGGTTTGGACCCCCTCTGGGGCCTTGTGATTCCAGTGCTATTTATTGTAAACTATCAATGCTTGTTTGAATTGTATCTTCACCTCTAGCCTCATAAAGAGACTAGTGGGGTTATTCCTAGAATAAATACATATATTTTATATATATACCTGTGTGGACTACTCTTTCATTTGGTTATTCAATAGGTTATCTATGGTAAAACAATAAGCTTAACACTCCTTCAAGACTTAGTCTGAAGGCTGCTCTCCACAGCTACCACTAGGATAGCTTTCTTTAAAGGTTGTCTTTAACCTATCACCATAAGAGACGAATTGGACTGGTATAAGGTGGCCACTAGAACTAGTGCCAGGCCATCTTCTCACACCCTGTCACACCCCTTGCACTCCTCCAGTGACCCATTCAGCACTATGTACTAATCCATTCACTGTGTCAAAACCCAACCACTTATACATTCACCCAGGCACTCTCCTTGCAGTACTCTAAGCATTCAGTCAGTACCCAAGTGTAGGAAGGTGGAATCTGACTAATGGTTGCCCCCAACTTTTTGCCTGGTATTTGAGTGGTTTTTGACTAGTCTGGCTGGGATCCTGCTATCCAGGACCCCAGCCTATCTGCTTTCTCCCTAAAACTAATGTGAAGTACCCTAGGTACAAACTAATTGGATGCTGAGGATGCCCTGACAGTCCTTTGTAGATGGTACCCTAGGTGCCCAGGGCATGCGTCCCTCAGTAGGCCTACCAGGGCTGCAGCACTTATTGTGCCACCCTGGGACAGCCATACAACCTGACACCACCAGACCACTACTGTAGTCTGGGTAAGGTGGTGCTAGCACCCCTTACAGGGATATACCCTATATCCCATCCCATTACAACACATATACTCTCATAGGTCACCCCTATAGCCGGCCTTGGTAATCCTACAAGGCAGGGTGCTGAGGTATGTGTGAGGGGGGACCCCTACATGAGTAGGGCCTCTCTGCAACCTTCGTAAAATCATTGCTGGGTTGTTTGTAGTGTAGCCATACCATATACTCTTAACCGCATTATAAGTCTATCGCGATAACGCGATAACTTGAGAATGGCTACACAGAACCATATCGTGTTTGGTGTCAAACATGTAGGAATCATACCCCCAGTCCAGCCATGGGCATGAGGGTACGATTCCCCTCTGCTAGAGGGGTGATATGGGAAAAGCGGCAGAATTTAGACACCAATTTAAAAGTGCACAAGCAGTACACAATGGCTACTACCCGCCACCTACACGACCCTGGCTGGCTGTTGCTGGGGAAAACCCCAGCCTCGCCAGCTGGACAATAGGGCTCCTGTGGCAGGGAGGTGCTAGCATCTCCCCAGACAGGATAATGTGGATTGGAACAGGGTGGGTGCACCAAATGTCCTTTCAGAGTTGCACTTAGGCAGCTGCAGAAGCCTCATTCTGCATACACCGCTTGAAACTGGTTCGGGGGCATCCTGCCCCTCGCCCAGGCGGGAAACACACAAAGGGGAGAGGGTGTAGCCACCCTTTCCCGCCTCACCTCTCATTGGTGGACACTACTCTGGACACTCCCCTAATCTTGGGGATAAAGGTGAATAACGTGGCCCCAGAGCCTCAGATTAATCTTGAACTTTAGAGTCTTGACCTTCGACTTGCTGCTGCCCAGCTAACAAAAGAAATCTCCCTTGTGATAAAGGAGTTATACCCCTGCTTGGCAGGTACCTGAAACACTGCAAGTGACCCGGTTGGAACTTCGCTGCTCTCACGAACTTCAACGACTTACAGAAACCTTGAGGTGGATTTCCAGCGCATCCCAGAGGCCAGTGAGTGTGCTCAACGAGTTTGGGCACCGTGGACCGCGTGGGTGCTGAGATCCCCAATACCCCAGGAACCGGCCACCTCTTGCGTAGCACACGACCCTGACCAGTAGGGAAGTTGTGCTTTGGCCCGTTTTTGAGCCAACCACTCTACAACAATTGTGCCAAAGACCAGCGCCCTAGCCCCCTCCGGTGGCCCGTGGGTGCCCTTTTACGCACTCCAATTTGCTGCCTCCCACGGTCCCTTGTCTCTCAACTTGTGGGCCCTAGCAGAGGTCTATTTCAAGAAACAAGAGTTACCCTGGTTGCTCCAGGCCTGCTCTACAGTCTCTCCAAAGGAGACATCTCCCAGACCTCGTGGGTCTGCCCTGTAGCCGATTTGTTTATCCTTTGTAGGTTGCGGTTGCCAAGGCTTAGTGGATCCAATCCAGACACTAACACCGCAGCGCCCCTCATCCGACATGGTACAGTCGCCCTCCCGAAGCTGGCCTTCCTTGAAGCCTCCCGGAGCCTGTGGCTGCAGATCCAAGCTACACCACTTTCCACCTGAAGCACCCGACATCGAAGGACTCTTTGCTTCGAGCCTCCTGGTCACTTTGCCGTGACCCAGACTCTGTCCCCTCTGCTTTCAGGTTCTTCTCTATAATCTTCACATCTTTGGTCTTCACGGCATCATCGACGCTTTTGGCTAGCAGAACCTTTGACTATTTTCCCATTGAAAATCAGCCCGCGACCCGACAGCAGAAACGACCTATGCACCCGGCTTCCCTGGGGCAGGTAACAGTGGTACCTCGGTACTCTCGTGGTAGTGGGCTCCTCAAAAGTTAAGTCTAAAGTTTTTACTTTGTACTCCTGCTAGAAGTATTTTTAAACTGTTCATTTCCAACCGCGACATTCTCCATAGGCTTTAATAGAGATCCCGATAGCAGCTACTTGCACTGCACGCGCCTCCCGTGTGTCCCCTTCCTCATAACCTGGGGTGGATTCTTAAGGGGCCAGCGATCCTGAATGCCCTAGGCATTGCCTGTAGAATTGACGTGGTTCTTATACCACTTTTTTAGTATATGGATTGGTCCCCCCCGGGGCCCAATGTTAATAGTGCTATTTATTGTGTCTATCAATGCTTGTTTGATATTGTAACTTTGCCACAGCTTCATAAAGAGACTGTGGGATTCTGTCTAGAATAAATACATATATATATATACCTGTGTGGGCTACTCTTTCATTTGGTTATTCACGAGGTTATTATGGTAAAACAATAAGCTTAACACTCCTTCAAGACTTAGCCTAGGCTGCTCTCCACAGCTACCACTAGGATAGCTTTCTTTAAAGGTTGTCTTAAACTTATCATCAATAAGAGTCGAATTGGACTGGTGCAAGGTGTCCCAATAACTAGGAGACAGCATATGCCAGGCCAACTTCTCACATTGGTGTGCAGCGGTTGGATTCAAGCTTGCCATTGTTTTACCAGATAACAAATTGAACTTCTAAAGTGAAAGCCACTTGGTACCAAAGGTACATATAAATTCAAGCTTAGAATACAATAAGTTCTACTAAACTTAGGAGTTGTGTGTAGAGGGTTTAACACACCTTGACTACAACTCAAGAAAGGGTTCAATAGGCCACACTTAGTGTAGGTAGATACACCACTATCACTACACTAGAAATGTCTTTAGGTTCAGGTGCCCATAAGGCTCTGGAAGGACCCCAAAGGGTCCCAATCGACAAATATGATCATCTCTCCTTTGCTGATCACAGGGAGATGTGCACCTTTAGGAAACTTAAGACAAACAAAGGTGCCAATACCCAACGTCTCAGGGAAATCCTGCTCATAGCAGACTTTAAGCAGACTTTAGGGTCTGATGGGGTAAACAGGTTGGGTGGGCACCCTTCAGAAGAGGACCCTCCTAGAGAGGACTCTGATGAGGACCAGGAAGAGGATAAAGATCCTGACCTGGAAGAACCAGACCACTCACAACATGGAGGTGATGGCCCAAGAGGCACTCCCTCCATCCCTAAAGGGAGAGTGGTGGATCCCAGAAGGAACAGATCCCTCTCAGTGGGGTCCACCCATTCTAGGAGATCCAAAAGGACCTCTGCCTCTCCTCAGAGGAGAGAATCCTCCCAAGAGAGGAAATGCAGATTGCTCCAGTTTGAGCAGGCAAAGATACAACTCAGGAGAGAGCAGTTAGCATTGGACAGGGAGACCCTGGGGCTTCAGAAAGCTTCAAGAAAGTGGGGTCTAGAGACCCCTGGTGGCAGTGATGAAACCCCTAGAGTTAGAGAGAAAGTCCCTGACAATAGGAACCTCCACAAGATTGTGCCCCCCTATAAGACAGGGGATGATATCCACAAATGGATCTCTGCTCTTGAGAGGGCCTGTAAAGTACAAAGGGTCCCAGTAGAGCAGTGGGCAGCAATCCTGTGGCTCTCCTTTGCAGACAAAGGTAGAGACAAGCTCCTCTCTGTAAGAGAAGAGGATGCAGATGATTACTATATCTTGAGAGATGCTTTAATAGATGGGTTTGGCTTAACCACTGATCAATACAGACTTAAGTTCAGAGACACCCAAAAAGCACAGGATCAAGATTGGGTAGACTTTGTGGATTGTGCTACCAAGGCATTGGAAGGTTGGTTAAATGGCAGTAAAGTAAATAATTATCAAGGATTGTATAATCTCATCATGAGGGAGCAGATTCTTAATAATTGTCAAAACCAACTCTTACACCAGCACCTGGTGGACTCTGATCTGACCTCTCCCCAAGAATTGGGAAAGAAGGCAGACAAATGGGTCAGAACCAGGATCAGGCCCAAGAACCAAGGTGGTGACCAGAAGAAAGATTCTACCAAGCCCAAAGAGAAAGGTAGGGATACTAAAACAGAAAAGTCCCCTGAAGGGCCCAAAAATCCCAGTGCTAGGGGTGGGTCCCAAAATCCTTCCTCTTCTAACAAGAAACCATATTGCCATGTGTGTAAGCAACCTGGCCACTGGAAAACTGACTCCAGTTATCCAAAGAATGGCAAGAAAGAAAATGTTCCTCCCATTGCAGCTCCAACACCTCCTGTTGCTACTAGTAGTAATCCCCCAGGTGGTGGGAGTGCACCCAAAAACTTAGTTGGGTTTTCTTGGGGAACTCAGGTGGACTCTGGCCTAACCAGGTCCCCTACACAAGCAACTCTAGTCTGTGATGGTGGCATGGGGTTTGCCAACTTTACCATGAGTCCCAGTATCCTGGGCAGGTACAGACAAGAGCCCATGATCAATGGTCAGAAGGCTGTGGCCTACAAGGACACAGGGGCCAGTGTCACCATGGTGACCAAGAGACTAGTGCCCCTAGAACAGCTTTTACCTGGGTTTAGCTACCAGGTGACCAACGTTGATGGAGTTAGGACAGACCATCCCATGGCAGTAGTAAATCTCAGCTGGGGAGGGGTCACTGGCCCAAAGAGAGTGGCAGTGTCCCCCACCTTGCCTGTAGATTGCCTACTGGGGAATGATCTGGAAATCTCAGCCTGGGCTGAGGTAGACCACAAGGCCCATTTGAAAATGGTAGGAATCCCTGAGAGAGTGGATGAGACCCTGAGGGCCTCACCTCCACCCCAGGAGAAAATAAAGGGAGTGAAGCCTGAAACTATGGATCACTCCACACAAACAGAGAGCCTAGGGGGTGAGGAACAGCCCTCCCCCCACCAGACTAAAGGTAAGGGTCAAGTTTCTCAGGGAACTGATCCTGCCCCGTGTGAAGTAACTGCCCCAGAAGTGGACAGGCCTGGCCTGGCCACCTTTCTGATGGCAGGGGATCCTTCCAAGGTGGTACCCAGTCTGGAGCAGGTATCCTGCCCCTCTCTACCCTGCCTCAGTCAGCCAAGGGCTGCAGAGGTCAGAGAGGTCAGTGGACCCTTAATGGGCCCCTGTCCAGAGGAACCCCCTCATCAGCAGATTAGGGACACCCAGCAGAGTAGTTTCAGCCAGGTGAATATTCCTCTACAAACTGAGGGATCCCCCTTACCCCTAGGTATAGGTACCCCTCACATGGATGATGTTGAGCACAGGGAAACCTGGGGCATAGTTGCCCCAAACCTTCCAGTGCCCTCCACTATTCCCACCAAAGGGATCCAACCCCCAGCTGTAGGCAGCCAGAGGTTGACCCTTAGGGCCAGATACGACACTGTCATGGGCAGAAAGGCTTACATGGTGACCAGTGACCTGAGGAGGTTGAGACCACCCCAAATAGGGCCTCACTTCCAGACTCAGACACCCCACCAGCCCACCTCTGTACCAAAAACCAATACAGGTAATTCCCCTAGACTTTGGACAAACTCTAGAACCCCTTGGGGTAGGATTTCTCAAGTGGACCATGAGACAGGGAGCAACCATGCTAGTGCAGGTTCGTCCTTATATGGCCACTCAGGAAATAAAGGCTTATCTGGACAAGGTTAGCCTTATCTCCTTTCGTTTGGGGGGGGGGGGTTATGTAGGAAGGTGGAATCTGACTAATAGTTGCCCCCAACTTTTTGCCTGGTATTTGAGTGGTTTTTGACTAGTCTAGCTGGGATCCTGCTATCCAGGACCCCAGCCTATCTGCTTTCTCCCTAAAACTAATGTGAAGTACCCTAGGTACAAACTAATTGGATGCTTAGGATGCCCTGACAGTCCCTTGTAGATGGTACCCTAGGTACCCAGGGCATGGGTCACTCAGTAGGCCTACTAGGGCTGCAGCACTTATTGTCCCACCCTGGGACAGCCATACAACCTGACACCACCAGACCACTACTGTAGTCTGGGTAAGGTGGTGCTAGCACCCCTTACAGGGATATAGGTAGCCTATATCCCACCCCATTACAACACATACACTCTCATAGGTCACCCCTATAGCAGGCCTTGCTAATCCTACAGGGCAGGGTGCTGAGGTATGTGTGAGGGAGGACCCCTACATGAGTAGGGCCTCTCTGCAACCTTCGTAAAATCATTATTGGGTTGTTTGTAGTGTAGCCATACCATATACTCTTAACCGCATTATAAGTCTGTCGCGATACCGCGATAACTCGAGAATGGCTACACAGAACCATATCGTGTTTGGTGTCAAACATGTAGGAATCATACCCCCAGTCCAGACATGGGCATGAGGGTACGATTCCCCCCTGCTAGAGGGGCGATATGGGAAAAGCGGTAGAATTTAGACACCAATTTAAAAGTGCACAAGTTTCACAAAATGGCTACTGCCCGCCACCTACACGACCCTGGCTGGCTGTTGCTGGGGAAAACCCCAGCCTCGCAAGCTGGACAATAGGGCTCCTGTGGCAGGGAGGTGCTAGCATCTCCCCAGACAGGATAATGTGGATTGGAACAGGGTGGGTGCACCAAATGTCCTTTCAGAGTTGCACGTAGGCAGCTGCAGAGACCTAATTCTGCATACACCGCTTGGAACCGGTTCAGGGGCATCCTGCCTCTCACCCAGGTGGGAAACACACAAAGGGGAGAGGGTGTAGCCACCCTTTCCCGCCTCACCACTCATTGGTGGACACTACTCTGGAGACTCCCCTAATCTTGGGGATAAAGGTGAATAACGTGGCCCCAGAGCCGCAGATTAATCTTGAACTTTACAGTCTTGACCTTCGACTTGCTGCTGCCCAGCTGACGGAAGAAATCTCCCTTGGGATAAAGGAGTTATCCCCCTGCTTGGCAGGCACCTGAAACACTGCAAGTGACCTGGTTGGAACTTTGCTGCTCTCATGAACTTTGACGACTTCCAGAAACCTTGAGGTGGGTTTCCAGCGCATCTCAGAGGCCAGTGAGTGTGCTCAACGAGTTTGGGCACCATGGACCTCGTGGGTGCCGAGATCCCCAATAGCCCAGGACATCGGCCACCTCTTACGTAGCACACGACCCTGACCAGTGGGGAAGTTGTGCTTTGGCCCGTTTTCGAGCCAACCACTCTACAGCAATTGTGCCAAAGACCAGCACCCTAGCCCCCTCCGGTGGCCCGTGGGTGCCCTTTTACACACTCCAAATTGCCACCTCCCGCAGTCCCTTGTCTCTCAACTTGTGGGCCCTAGCGGAGGTCTATTCCTACAATCAAGAGTTCCCCTGGTTGCTCCAGGCCTGCTCTACAGTCTCCTTGACGGAGACCTCTCTCAGACCTCGTGGGTCTGCACTGTAGCTGATTTGTTTATTCTTTGTGGGTTGCGGTTGCCAAGGCTTAGTGGATCCAATCCGGACACTAACACTGCAGCGACCCTCATCCAACGTGGGACAGTTGCCCTCCGGAATCTGGCCTTCCTTGAATCCTCCCGGAGCCCGTGGCTGCAGATCCAAGCAACAGCACCTCTCACCTGAAGCACCCGACATCCAAGGGCTCCTTACTTTGAACCTCCTGGTCACTGTGCCGTGACCCAGACTCTGTCCCCTCTGCTTTCAGGTTCTCCTTTACAATCTTCACATCTTTGATCTTCACGGCATCATCGACGCTTTTGGCTAGCAGCACTTTTGAACATTTTCCTATAGAAAATCAGCCCGCGACCCGACACCAGAATCGACCTATGCACCCGGCTTCCCTGGGCAGGTAACAGTGGTACCTCGGTACTCTCGGGGTAGTGGGCTCCTCAAAAGCTTAAGTCTAAAGTTTTAACTTTGTACTCCTGCTAGAAGTGACTTTAATCTGTATAATTTAAACAGCGACATTCTCCATAGGCTAACATTGAGATCCCGATAGCAGCTCTTTGCACTGCACGCGTCTCCCGTGGGTCCCCTTCCTCATAACTGTGGGTTTGTTCTGAAGGGGCAAGCCATCCTGAATGCCCTAGGAATTGCCTGTAGAATTGTCGTGGTTCTTATACCTCTTTTTTGATATATGGTTTGGTCCCCCCCTGGGGCCCATTGATTTCTTTGCTATTTATTGTGTTTATAAATGCTTGTTTGAAGTGTAACTTTGCCACTAGTCACATAAAGCGACTGTGGGATTCTGTCTAGAATAAATACATATATTTTATATATATACCTGTGTGGGCTACTCTTTCATTTGGTTATTTAAGAGGTTATTATGGTAAAACAATAAGCTTAACACTCCTTCAAGACTTAGCCTGAAGGCTGCTCTCCACAGCTACCACTAGGATAGCTTTCTTTAAAGGTTGTCTTAAACCTATCATCAATAAGAGTCGAATTGGACTGGTGCAAGGTGTCCCTATAACTAGGAACAGCATATGCCAGGCCAACTTCTCACATTGGTGTGCAGCGGTTGGATTTAAGCTTGCCATTGTTTTACCAGATAACAAATTGAATTTCTACAGTGAAAGCCACTTGGTACCAAAGGTACATATAAATTCAAGCTTAGAATACAATAAGTTCTACTGAACTTAGGAGTTGTGTGTAGAGGGTTTAGCACACCTTGACTACAACTCAAGAAAGGGTTTAGTAGGCCACACCTAGAGTAGGTAGAAACACCACTATCACTACACTAGAAATGTCTTTAGGTTCAGGTGCCCCTAAGGCGCTGGAAAGACCCCAAAGGGTCCCAGTCGACAAGTATGATCATCTCTCCTTTGCTGATCTTAGGGAGATGTGCACCCTTAGGAAACTGAAGACAAACAAAGGTGCCAATACAAAACGTCTCAGGGAAATCCTGCTCATAGCAGACTTTATGCAGACTTTAGGGTCTGGTGGGGTAGACAGGTTGGGTGGGCATCCATCAGAAGAGGACCCTCCAAGAGAGGACTCTGATGAGGACCAGGAAGAGGATGAAGATCCTGACCTGGAAGAACCAGACCACTCACAACATGGAGGTGATGGCCCAAGAGGCACTCCCTCTATCCCTAGAGGGAGAGTGGTGGATCCAAGAAGGAACAGATCCCCCTCAGTGGGATCCAACCATTCTGGGAGATCCAAAGGGACCTCTGCCTCTTCTCAGAGAAGAGAATCCTCTCATGAGAGGAAATGCAGACTGATCAAATTTGAGCAGGCTAAGCTACAGCTTAAGAGAGAACAGTTAGCATTGGACAGGGAAGCCCTGGAGCTTCAGAAAGCTTCAAGAAAGTAGGGTCTAGAGACCCCTGGTGGCAGTAATGAAACCCCTAGAGTTAGAGAGAAAGTCCCTGACAATAGGAACCTCCACAAGATTGTGCCCCCCTATAAGACAGGGGATGATATCCACAAATGGATCTCTGCTCTTGAGAGGGCCTGTAAAGTACAAAGGGTCCCAGTAGAGCAGTGGGCAGCAATCCTGTGGCTCTCCTTTGCAGACAAAGGTAGAGACAAGCTCCTCTCTGTAAGAGAAGAGGATGCAGATGATTACTATATCTTGAGAGATGCATTAATAGATGGGTTTGGCTTAACCACTGATCAATACAGACTTAAGTTCAGAGACACCCAAAAAGCACAGGATCAAGATTGGGTAGACTTTGTTGATTGTGCTACCAAGGCATTGGAAGGTTGGTTAAATGGCAGTAAAGTAAATAATTATCAAGGATTGTATAATCTCATAATGAGGGAGCAGATTCTTAATAATTGTCAAAACCAACTCTTGCACCAGCACCTGGTGGACTCTGATCTGACCTCTCCCCAAGAATTGGGAAAGAAGGCAGACAAATGGGTCAGAACCAGGATCAGGCCCAAGAACCAAGGTGGGGACCAGAAGAAAGATTCTACCAAGCCCAAAGAGAAAGGTGGGGATAATAAAGCAGAAAAGTCCCCTGAAGGGCCCCAAAAACCCAGTGCTGGTGGTGGGTCCCAAAACCCTTCCTCTTCTAACAGGAAACCATATTGCCATGTGTGTAAGCAACCTGGCCACTGGAAAACTGACTCCAGTTGTCCAAAGAATGGCAATAAAGAAAATGTTCCTCCAGTTGCAGCTCCAACACCTCCTGTTGCAGCTAGTAGTAATCCCCCAGGTGGTGGGAGTGCACCCAAAAACTTAGTTGGGTTTTCTTGGGGAACTCAGGTGGACTCTGGCCTAACCAGGTCCCCTACACAAGCAACTCTAGTCTGTGATGGTGGCATGGGGTTTGCCAACTTTACCATGAGTCCCAGTATCCTGGGCAGGTACAGACAAGAGCCCATGATCAATGGTCAGAAGGCTGTGGCCTACAAGGACACAGGGGCCAGTGTCACCATGGTGACCAAGAGATTAGTGCCCCTAGAACAGCTTTTACCTGGGTTTAGCTACCAGGTGACCAACGTTGATGGAGTTAGGACAGACCATCCCATGGCAGTAGTAAATCTCAGCTGGGGAGGGGTCACTGGCCCAAAGAGAGTGGCAGTGTCCCCAACCTTGCCTGTAGATTGTCTACTGGGGAATGATCTGGAAATCTCAGCCTGGGCTGAGGTAGATCACTAGGCCCATTTGAAAATGGTAGGAATCCCTGAGAGAGTGGATGAGACCCTGAGGGCCTCACCTCCACCCCAGGAGAAAATAAAGGGAGTGAAGCCTGAAACTATGGATCACTCCACCCAAACAGAGAGCATAGGGGGTGAGGAACAGCCCTCCCCCCACCAGACTAAAGGTAAGGGTCAAGTTTCTCAGGGAACTGATCCTGCCCCTTGTGAAGTAACTGCCCCAGAAGTGGACAGGCCTGGCCTGGCCACCTCTCTGATGGCAGGGGATCCTTCCAAGGTGGTACCCAGTCTGGAGCAGGTATCCTGCCCCTCTCTACCCTGCCTCAGTCAGCCCAGGGCTGCAGAGGTCAGGGAGGCCAGTGGACCCTTAATAGGCCCCTGTCCAGAGGAACCCCCTCATCAGCAGATTAGGGACACCCAGCAGAGTAGTTTCAGCCAGGTGAATATTCCTCTACAAACTGAGGGATCCCCCTTACCCCTAGGTATAGGTACCCCTCAAATGGATAATGTTGAGCACAGGGAAACCTGGGGCACAGTTGCCCCAAACCTTCCAGTGCCCTCCACTATTCCAACCAAAGGGATCCAACCCCCAGCTGTAGGCTGCCAGAGGTTGACCCTTAGGGCCAGATATGACACAGTCATGGGCAGAAAGGCTTCCATGGTGACCAGTGACCTGAGGAGGTTGAGACCACCCCAAATAGGGCCTCGCTTCCAGACTCAGACACCCCACCAGCCCACCTCTGTACCAAAAACCAATGCAGGTAATTCCCCTAGACTTTGGAGAAACTCTAGAACCCCTTGGGGTAGGATTTCCCAAGTGGACCATGAGACAGGGAGCAACCATGCTAGTGCAGATTCTTCCTTATATGGCCACTCCGAAAATAAAGGCTTATCTGGAGAAGGTCAGCCGTATCTCCTTTCGTATGGGGGGGGGGTTATGTAGGAAGGTGGAATCTGACTAATGGTTGCCCCCAACTTTTTGCCTGGTATTTGAATGGTTTTTGACTAGTCTGGCTGGGATCCTGCTATCCAGGACCCCAGCCTATCTGCTTTCTCCCTAAAACTAATGTGAAGTACCCTAGTACACACACCGACCCCAAGACTACCCTCAGAGGCACCCTCATCTACAGACCCCTGGGACCACGCGCACAGTTCTGCGAAGACATCACGGACTTCATCAGCCCTCACGCCCTCCCCTCCGCCGACTACATCCTCCTCGGGGACCTCAACTTCCACCTGGAGAACAATAACGACTGCAACACGACCACCCTGCTGGACAACCTCGCCAACCTCGGACTCCAGCAACTGGTCAACACCCCCACCCACTACGCCGGCCACACACTCGACCCCCTCTTCTCATCCAGCAAGCACGTCACCTTCAGCCACTGCACCGGACTTCACTGGACTGACCACAGCTGCGTCCACTTCAGCTTCAAGAAGAACACGGTCCACCACCACCCGAAGCAGGTTCCCCACAGAAACTGGAGCAAGATCACCGTCGACCAGCTCACCACCTCCCTCAGCCAGAATCCACCGGTCAGGACAACGGACCCTAACACAGCAGCCCTCGACCTCACGCAATGGCTGACCTCCTGTGCCAACGACCTCGCCCCACTGAAGAACCCACTCACCAGGCCCAGAAGCAAGAAGGCCCCCTGGTTCACCGACGAACTCAAGGACTCCAAGAAGGCCTGCCGCACCCTCGAGAAGGCCTGGCTCCTCGACAAGACCACCGACAACATGACCGCCCTCAAACTCGCCACCCGCAGACATCACCAGCTCATCCGCACCACCAAGAAGAAATCTTTGAAGGAACGACTGGACAAGAACGCCCATGACAGCAAGGAGCTCTTCAACATCGTCAAGGAGTTCTCCAACCCCAGCACCGGCAACAACGACATCACTCCTTCGCAGGACCTCTGCGACTCCCTCGCCTCGTACTTCCACCGCAAGATCGCCGACATCCACAACAGTTTCTGCGCTCCACCCCCGCACCCATCAACCGAACCTACGCTCCCCGCCGCTATCCTCCAGACATGGACCAAAGTGACCCCCGAAGACACGACACGCATGATGAACACCATCCACTCCGGATCTCCGACCGACCCATGCCCCCACCATGTCTTCAACAAGGCCGCCTCTACCATCGCACCCCACCTCCGAGACATCATCAACGCCTCCTTCGACACAGCCACCTTCCCGGAGAGCTGGAAGCACGCCGAGCTCAGCGCACTACTGAAGAAACCAACAGCGGACCGGACCGACCTCAAGAACTTCCGCCCCATCTCGCTCCTTCCCTTCCCTGCCAAAGTCATCGAGAAGGTCGTCAACAAGCAGCTGGCCGCCTTCCTCGAGACGAACGGATCCCTCGACCCATCGCAATCCGGATTCAGAGCCAACCACAGCACCGAGACCGTCCTCATCGCAGCCACCGACGACATCCGAGCCCTGCTCGACAAAGGTGAAACAGCGGCACTCATCCTCCTTGACCTCTCCGCAGCATTTGACACTGTCTGCCACCGCACCCTAGTCCAACGACTGCCACCGACACCGGCATCCAGGGGAACGCTCTGGAATGGATCATCTCATACCTCTCCGGCAGAACACAGAGAGTACGCCTCCCTCCGTTCCGCTCTGAGGCCACCGAAGTCATCTGCGGCGTCCCGCAAGGATCATCGCTCAGCCCTACTCTCTTCAACATCTACATGAAACCCCTCGCTGCCATCGCACGCCAACACAACCTCAACATCATTTCCTACGCCGATGACACCCAGCTGATTCTCTCCCTCACCAGAGACCCTGACACCGCCAAAGCCGACCTACACGAAGGGACGAAAGATGTCGCCGAATGGATGAACATCAGCCACCTGAAGTTGAACACGGACAAGACAGAAGTCCTCATCCTGGGACCGTCGCCCTCTGCATGGGACGACTCCTGGTGGCCCCCGGCCCTCGGCACCGCACCCAAGCCAACGGACCACGCACGCAACTTGGGCGTCATCCTGGACTCCTCCCTATCGATGACCAGACAAGTCAACGCCGTCTCCTCATCTTGCTTCCACAACCTCCGCATGCTCCGCAAGATCTTCCGATGGATCCCGACCGAGACCAGGAGGACTGTCACCCAGGCCCTCGTCACCAGCAGACTAGACTACGGAAACACCCTCTACGCCGGTACAACAGCCAAGCTTTAGAAAAGACTTCAGCGTATCCAGAACGCCTCCGCCCGTCTCATCCTGGACGCCCCCCGACGCAGCCACATCTCGAGCCACCTGAGAGACCTGCACTGGCTCCCTGTCAACAAGAGGATCACGTTCAGACTCCTCACCCACGCACACAAATCCCTCCACGACCTGGGCCCAAGGTACCTCAACGACCGCCTGACCTTCTACACGCCCACCCGACAGCTACGATCCGCGAACCTCGCCCTCGCCGTCGTCCCTCGCATCCAGAGAGCCACCGCCGGGTAAGACATGGAACTCCCTGCCCGTCCACCTGCGGCTGACCCAGGACCACCTCGCCTTCAGGAAACAGCTCAAGACCTGGCTGTTCGAGCAGTAGCAGACCCCCTCCCCCAAGCGCCTTGAGACCCTTCCGGGTGAGTAGTGCGCGATATAAATTCCATGATTGATTGATTGATTGATTCTTAATAATTGTCAAAACCAACTCTTACACCAGCTTTCTTTAAAGATTGTCTTAAACCTATCATCAATAAGCGTCGAATTGGACTGGTCCAAGGAGTCCCTATAACTAGGAGACAGCATATGCCAGGCCAACTTCTCACACACTTGTCTTTCACACCTTCAATTCCCCAGTCAATATCCATACACTCCAGCAAACACCCTGTTACTCCCCTTGCACTCCTCCAGTGAACCATTCAGTACCATGCACTAATCCATTCACTGTGCCAAAACCCAAACACTTATAAATTCACCCAGGCACTCTCCTTGCAGAACTCTAATCATTCAGTCAGTACCCAAGTACTTATGCAGTGAGCCAGGCTTTAGCAAATGGTGTGCTACAAACCCCTATCCACTATGCATGCAGTCCTGTTACCACCTACACACTTGTCTTTCACACCTTCAATTTCCAAGTCAGTATCCATACACTCCAGCAAACACCCTGTCACTTCCCTTGCACTCCTCCAGTGACCCATTCAGCACCATTTACTAATCCATTCACTGCGCCAAAACCCAAACACTTATAAATTCACACAGGCACTCTCCTTGCAGTACTCTAATCATTCAATCAGTATCCAAGTACTCATGCAGCGAGCCAGGCCTTAGCGCATGGACTGTTTCAAACGCCTATGCACTATGCATGCAGTTCTGTAACCATCTACACACTTGTCTTTCACACCTTCAATTCCCTAGTCAGTATCCATACACTCCAGCAAACACCCTGTAACTCCCCTTCTACTCCTCCAGTGACCCATTCAGCATCATGTACTAATCTATTCACTGCGTCAAAACCGAACCACTTGTAAATTCACACAGGCACTCTCCTTCCAGTACTCTAAGCATTCAGTCGGTACCCTAGTACTTAAGTAGTGAGCCAGGCCTTAGCACATGGACTGCTTCAAATGCCTTTCTACTATGCATGCAGTCCTGTAACCACCTACACACTTGTCTTTCACACCTTCAATTCCCTAGTCAGTATCCATACACTCCAGCAAACACCCTATCACACCCCTTGCACTTCTCCAGTGACATATTCAGCACCATGTACTAATCCATTCACTGCGTCAAAACCCAACCACTTATAAATTCACCCAGGCACTCTCCTTGCAGTACTCTAAGCATTCAGTCAGTACCCAAGTACTTATGCAGTGAGCCAGGCCTTGGCACATGGACTGCTTCAAACACCTATGCACTATGCATGCAGTCCTCTAACCACCTACACACTTGTCTTTCACACCTTCAATTCCCCAGTCAGTATCCATACATTTCCTGGAAACACCCTGTCACTCCTCTTGCACTCCTCTTGTGACCCATTCAGCACCATATACTAATCTATTCACTGCGCCAAAACCTATCCACTTATAAATTCACCCAGGCACTCTCCTTGCAGTACTCTAATCATTCAGTCAGTATCCAAATATTCAAGCAGTGAGCCAGGCCTTAGCACATGGACTGCTTCAAACCCCGATCCACTATGCATGCAGTCCTCTAACCACCTATACACTTGTCTTTCACACCTTCAATTCCCCAGTCAGTATCCATACACTCCAGCAAACACCCTGTTACTCCCCTTGCACTCCTCTAGTGACCCATACAGCACAATGTACTAATCCATTCACTGTGCCAAAACCCAAACACTTATAAATTCACCCAGGCACTCTCCTTGCAGTACTCTAATCATTCAGTCACTACCCAAGTACTCATGCACTGAGCCAGGCCTTAGCATATGGACTGCTTCAAACACGTATCCACTATGCATGCAGTCCTCTAACCTCCTACAGATTTGTCTTTCACACTTTCAATTCCCCAGTCAGTATACATTCACTCCAGTAAACACCATGTCACTCCCCTTGCACTCCTCCAGCGACCTATTCAGCACCATGTACTAATCCATTTGCTGCGCCAAAAGCCAACCACTTACAAATTCACCCAGGCACTCTCCTTGCAGTACTCTAATCATTAAGTCAGTACCCAAGTACTCATGCAGTGAGCCAGCCCTTAGCACATGGACTGCTTCAAACGCCTAAGCACTATGCATGCAGTCCTCTAACCACCTACACACTTGTGTTTCACACCTTCAATTCCCCAAACAATATTCATACACTTCCAGCAAACACCCTGTCACTCCCCTTGCACTCCTCTGGTGACCCATTCAGCATCATGTACTAATCCATTCACTGCGCCAAATCCCAAACACTTATGAATTCACCCAGGCACTCTCCTTGCAGCACTCTAATCATTCAGTCAGTACCCAAGTACTGATGCAGTGAGCCAGGCCTTACCACATGGACTGCTGCAAACGCCTATCCACTATGCATGCAGTCCTTTAACCACCTACACACTTGTCTTTCACACCTTCAATTCCCCAGTCAGTATCCATATACTGCAGCAAACACCCTATCACTCCCTTTGCACTCCTCCAGTGAACCATTCAGTACCATGCACTAATCCATTCACTGTGCCAAAACCCAAACTCTTATAAATTCACCCAGGCACTCTCCTTGCAGTACTCTAATCATTCAGTCAGTATCCAAGTACTCATGCAGCGAACCAGGCCTTAGCACATGGACTGCTTCAAATGCCTTTCTACTATGCATGCAGTCCTGTATCCACCTACACACTTGTCTTTCACACCTTCAATTCCCTAGTCAGTATCCATACACTCCAGCAAACACCCTGTCACTCCCCTTGCAGTCCTCCAGTGACCCATTTAGAACCATGTACTAATCCATTAAGTGTGCCAAAATCCAACTACTTAAAAATTCACCCAGGCACTCTCCTTGCAGTACTCTAATCATTCAGTCAGTACCCAAGTACTTATGCAGTGAGCCAGGCCTTAGCACATGGAGTGCTTCAAACCCCTAGCCACTATGCATGCAGTCCTGTTACACCCTACACACTTGTCTTTCACAATTCCAATTGCCTAGTCAGTATCCATACACTCCAGCAAACGCCCTGTCACACCCCTTGCACTACTCCAGTGACATATTCAGCACCATGTACTAATTCATTCACTGCGCTAAAATCCAACCACTTATAAATTCACCCAGGCACTCTCCTTGCAGTACTCTAATCATTTAGTCAGTATCCAAATATACATACAGTGAGCCAGGCCTTAGCACATGGACTGCTTCAAACCCCGATCCACTATGCACCCAGTCCTTTAACCACCTATACACTTGTCTTTCACACATTCAATTGCCAAGTCAGTATCCATACACTCCAGCAAACACCCTGTCACACCCCTTGCACTCCTCCAGTGACCCATTCAGCACCATGTACTAATCCATTCACTGCGCCAAAACCCAAACACTTATAAATTCACCCAGGCACTCTCCTTGCAGTACTCTAATCATTCAGTCAGTATCCAAGTACTCATGCAGTGAGCCAGGCCTTACCACATGGACTGATTCAAACCCCTATCCACTATGCATGCAGTCCTCTAACCACCTACACACTTGTCTTTCACACCTTCAATTCCCCAGTCAGTATCAATATACTCCAGCAAACACCCTATCACTCCCTTTGCACTCCTCCAGTGAACCATTCAGTACCATGCACTAATATATTCACTGCGCCAAAACCCAAAAACTTATAAATTCACCCAGGCACTCTCCTTGCAGTACTCTAATCATTCAGTCAGTATCCAAGTACTCATACAGCGAGCCAAGCCCTAGCACATGGACAGCTTCAAATGCCTTTCTACTATGCATGCAGTCCTGTAACCACCTACACACTTGTCCTTCACACCTTCAATTGCCTAGTCAGTATCCATACACTCCAGCAAACACCCTGTCACTCCCCTTGCACTCCTCCAGTGACCCATTTAGCACCATGTACTAATCCATTCAGTGCGCCAAAATCCAACCACTAATAAATTCACCCAGGCACTCTCCTTGCAGAACTCTAATCATTCAGTCAGTACCCAAGTACTTATGCAGTGAGCCAGGCCTTAGCACACGGAGTGCTTCAAACCCCTATCCACTATGCATGCAGTCCTGTTACCACCTACACACTTGTCTTTCACACCTTCAATTGCCAAGTCAGTATCCATACACTCCAGCAAATACCCTGTCACTTCCCTTGCACTCCTCCAGTGAAACATTCAGCACCATTTACTAATCCATTCACTGCGCCAAAACCCAAACACTTATAAATTCCCCCAGGCACTCTCCTTGCAGTACTCTAATCATTCAGTCAGTATCCAAGTACTCATGCAGCGAGCCAGGCCTTACAACATGGAATGCTTCAAACTCCTATCCACTATGCATACAGTCTTCTAACCACCTACAAACTTGTCTTTCACACCTTCAATTCCCCAGTCAGTATACATACACTCCAGCAAACACCCTGTCACTCCCCTTGCACTCCTCCAGTGAACCATTCAGCACCATGTACTAATCCATTCACTGCGCCAAAACCCAAGCAGTGATCAATTCACCCAGGCACTCATCTTGCAGCAATCTAATCAATCAGTCAGTAGCCAAGTACTCATTCAGAGAGCCAAGCCTGAGCACATGGACTGCTTCAAACCCATATCCACTATGCACGCAGTCCTCTAACCACCTATACACTTGTCTTTCACACCTTCAATTCCTCAGTCAGTATCCATACACTCCAGCAAACACCCTGTTGCTCCCCATGCACTCCACTAGTGACCTATTCAGCACCATTTACTAATCCATTCACTGCGCCAAAAGCCAACCACTTACAAATTCACACAGGCACTCTCCTTGCAGTACTCTAATCATTCAGTTAGTATCCAAGTACTCATGCAGCGAGCCAGGCCTTACAACATGGAATGCTTCAAACTCCTATCCACTATGCATACAGTCTTCTAACCACCTACACACTTGTCTTTCACACCTTCAATTCCCCAGTCAGTATACATACACTCCAGCAAACACCCTGTCACTCCCCTTGCACCCCTCCAGTGACCCATTCAGCACCATGTACTAATCCATTCATTGCGCCAAAACCCAAGCAATGATAAATTCACCCAAGCACTTTCCTTGCAGTACTCTAATCATTCAGTCAGTAGCCAAGTACTCATGCAGCGAGCCAGGCCTTAGCACATGGACTGCTTCAAACCCATATCCACTATGCATGCAGTCCTGTAACCATCTACAAACTTGTCTTTCACACCTTCAATTCCCTAGTCAGTATCCATATACTCCAACAAACACCCTGTTACTCCCCTCGCACTATTCCAGTGACCCATTCAGCATCATGTACTAATCTATTCACTGCGTCAAAACCCAACGACTTGTAAATTCACACAGGCACTCTCCTTGCAGTACTCTAAGCATTGAGTCGGTACCCAAGTATCTATGCAGTGAGCCAGGCCTTAGCACATAGACTGCTTCAAACCCCTATCCTCTATGCATGCAGTCCTCTAACCACCTACACACTTGTATTTCACACCTTCAATTCCCATGTCAGTATCCATACACTCCAGCAAACACCCTGTCACTTCCCTTGCACTCCTCTAGTGAACCATTCAGCACTATGTACTAATCCATTCATTTCGCCAAAACTCAAACACTTATAAATTCACCCAGGCACTCTCTTTGCAGTACTCTAATCATTCAGTCAGTACTTAAGTATTCATGCAGTGAGCAATGCCAAAGCATATGGAGTGCTTCAAACACATATCCACTATGCATGCAGTCCTCTAACCTCCTACAGATTTGTCTTTCACACTTTCAATTCCCCAGTCAGTATACATACACTCCAGCAAACACCATGTCACTCCCATTGCACTCCTCCAGCGACCTATTCAGCACCATTTACTAATCTATTCACTGCACCAAAATCCAACCACTTACAAATTCACCCAGGCACTCTCCTTGCAGTACTCTAATCATCAAGTCAGTACCCAAGTACTCATGCAGTGAGCCAGGCCTTAGCAGATGGACTGCTTCAAACCCCTATCCACTATGCATGCAGTCCTCTAACCACCTACACACTTGTCTTTTACACGTTCAATTCCCCAGTCAGTATCCATATACTCCAGCAAACACCCTATCACTCCCCTTGCACTCCTCCAGTGAACCATTCAGTACCATGTACTAATCCATTCACTGCGCCAAAACCCAAACACTTATAAATTCACCCAGGCACTCTCCTAGCAGTACTCTAATCATTCAGTCAGTATCCAAGTACTCATGCAGCGAGCCAGGCCTTAGCACATGGACTACTTCAAATGCCTTTCTACTATGCATGCAGACCTGTAACCACATACACACTTGCCTTTCACACCTTCAATTCCCTAGTCAGTATCCATACACTCCAGCAAACACCCTGTCACTCCCCTTGCACTCCTCCAGTGACCTATTCAGCACCATGTACTAATCCATTCACTGCGCCAAAAACCCAACCACTTATAAATTCACCCAGGCACTCTCCTTGCAGTACTCTAATCATTCAGTCAGTATCCAAGTACTCATGCAGCAAGCCAGGCCTTAGCACATGGACTGCTTCAAATGCCTTTCTACTATGCATGCAGTCCTGTAACAACCTACACACTTGTCTTTCACACCTTCAATTCCCTAGTCAGTATCCATACACTCCAGCAAACACCCTGTCACTCCCCTAGCACTCCTCCAGTGACCCATTCAGCAGCATGTACTAATCCATTCACTGCGCCAAAACCCAACCACTTATAAATTCACCCAGGCACTCTCATTGCAGTACTCTAATCATTCAGTCAGTACCCAAGTACTTCTGCAGTGAGTCAGGTCTTAGCACATGGTGTGCTTCAAACCCCTATCCACTATGCATGCAGTCCTGTTACCACCTACACACTTGTCTTTCACACATTCAACTGCCAAGTCAGTATCCATACACTCCAGCAAACACCCTGTCACACCCCTTGCACTCCTCCAGTGACCCATTCAGAACCATGTACTAATCCATTCACTGCGCCAAAACCCAAACACTTATAAATTCACCCAGGCACTCTCCTTCCAGTACCCTAATCATTCAGTCAGTATCCAAGTACTCATGCAGCGAGCCAGGCCTTACAACATGGAATGCTTCAAACTCCTATCCACTATGCATACAGTCTTCTAACCACCTACACACTTGTCTTTCACACCTTCAATTCCCCAGTCAGTATACATACACTCCAGCAAACACCCTGTCACTCCCCTTGCACCCCTCCAGTGACCCATTCAGCACCATGTACTAATCCATTCATTGCGCCAAAACCCAAGCAATGATAAATTCACCCAAGCACTTTCCTTGCAGTACTCTAATCATTCAGTCAGTAGCCAAGTACTCATGCAGCGAGCCAGGCCTTAGCACATGGACTGCTTCAAACCCATATCCACTATGCATGCAGTCCTGTAACCATCTACACACTTGTCTTTCACACCTTCAATTCCCTAGTCAGTATCCATATACTCCAACAAACACCCTGTTACTCCCCTTGCACTATTCCAGTGACCCATTCAGCATCATGTACTAATCTATTCACTGCGTCAAAACCCAACCACTTGTAAATTCACACAGGCACTCTCCTTGCAGTACTCAAAGCATTGAGTCGGTACCCAAGTATCTATGCAGTGAGCCAGGCCTTAGCACATGGACTGCTTCAAACCCCTATCCTCTATGCATGCAGTCCTCTAACCACCTACACACTTGTATTTCACACCTTCAATTCCCATGTCAGTATCCATACACTCCAGCAAACACCCTGTCACTTCCCTTGCACTCCTCTAGTGAACCATTCAGCACTATGTACTAATCCATTCATTTCGCCAAAACTCAAACACTTATAAATTCACCCAGGCACTCTCCTTGCAGTACTCTAATCATTCAGTCAGTACTTAAGTATTCATGCAGTGAGCAAGGCCTTAGCATATGGAGTGCTTCAAACACGTATCCACTATGCATGCAGTCCTCTAAACTCCTACAGATTTGTCTTTCACACTTTCAATTCCCCAGTCAGTATACATACACTCCAGCAAACACCATGTCACTCCCCTTGCACTCCTCCAGCGACCTATTCAGCACCATGTACTAATCTATTCACTGCGCCAAAATCCAACCACTTACAAATTCACCCAGGCACACTCCTTGCAGTACTCTAATCATCAAGTCAGTACCCAAGTACTCATGCAGTGAGCCAGGCCTTAGCAGATGGACTGCTTCAAACCCCTATCCACTATGCATGCAGTCCTCTAACCACCTACACACTTGTCTTTCACACCTTCAATTCCCCAGTCAGTATCCATATACTCCAGCAAACACCCTATCACTCCCCTTGCACTCCTCCAGTGAACCATTCAGTACCATGTACTAATCCATTCACTGCACCAAAACCCAAACACTTATAAATTCACCCAGGCACTCTCATAGTAGTACTCTAATCATTCAGTCAGTATCCAAGTACTCATGCAGCGAGCAAGGCCTTAGCACATGGTGTGCTTCAAACCCCTATCCACTATGCATGCAGTCCTGTTACCACCTACACACTTGTCTTTCACACATTCAATTGCCAATTCAGTATCCATACACTCCAGCAAACACCCTGTCACACCTCTTGCACTCCTCCAGTGACCCATTCAGCACCATGTACTAATCCATTCACTGCACCAAAAACCCAACCACTTATAAATTCACCCAGGCACTCTCCTTGCAGTACAAGTACTCATGCAGCAAGCCAGACCTTAGCACATGGACTGTTTCAAATGCCTTTCTACTATGCATGCAGTCCTGTAACAGCCTACACACTTGTCTTTCACACCTTCAATTCCCTAGTCAGTATCCATACACTCCAGCAAACACCCTGTTACTCCCCTAGCACTCCTCCAGTGACCCATTCAGCAGCATGTACTAATCCATTCACTGCGCCAAACCCCAACCACTTATAAATTCACCCAGGCACTCTCATTGCAGTACTCTAATCATTCAGTCAGTACCCAAGTACTCATGCAGTGAGCCAGGCCTTAGCAGATGGACTGCTTCAAACACCTATCCACTATGCATGCAGTCCTCTAACCACCTACACACTTGTCTTTCACACCTTCAATTCCCCAGTCAGTATCCATGTACTCCAGCAAACACCCTATCACTCCCCTTGCACTCCTCCAGTGAACCATTCAGTACCATGTACTAATCCATTCACTGCGCCAAAACCCAAACACTTATAAATTCACCCAGGCACTCTCCTAGCAGTACTCTAATCATTCAGTCAGTATCCAAGTACTCATGCAGCGAGCCAGGCCTTAGCATATGGACTACTTCAAATGCCTTTCCACTATGCATGCAGACCTGTAACCACATACACACTTGCCTTTCACACCTTCAATTCCCTAGTCAGTATCCATACACTCCAGCAAACACCCTGTCACTCCCCTTGCACTCCTCCAGTGACCCATTCAGCAGCATGTACTAATCCATTCACTGCGCCAAAACCCAACCACTTATAAATTCACCCAGGCACTCTCATTGCAGTACTCTAATCATTCAGTCAGTACCCAAGTACTTCTGCAGTGAGCCAGGCCTTAGCACATGGTGTGCTTCAAACCCCTATCCACTATGCATGCAGTCCTGTTACCACCTACACACTTGTCTTTCACACATTCAATTGCCAAGGCAGTATCCATACACTCCAGCAAACACCCTGTCACACCCCTTGCACTCCTCCAGTGACCCATTCAGAACCATGTACTAATCCATTCACTGCGCCAAAACCCAAACACTTATAAATTCACCCAGGCACTCTCCGTCCAGTACCCTAATCATTCAGTCAGTATCCAAGTACTCATGCAGCGAGCCAGGCCTTAGCACATGGACTGCTTCAAACCCATATCCACTATGCATGCAGTCCTGTAACCATCTACACACTTGTCTTTCACACCTTCAATTCCCTAGTCAGTATCCATATACTCCAACAAACACCCTGTTACTCCCCTTGCACTATTCCAGTGACCCATTCAGCATCATGTACTAATCTATTCACTGCGTCAAAACCCAACCACTTGTAAATTCACACAGGCACTCTCCTTGCAGTACTCTAAGCATTGAGTCGGTACACAAGTATCTATGCAGTGAGCCAGGCCTTAGCACATGGACTGCTTCAAACCCCTATCCTCTATGCATGCAGTCCTCTAACCACCTACACACTTGTATTTCACACCTTCAATTCCCATGTCAGTATCCATACACTCCAGCAAACACCCTGTTACTCCCCTAGCACTCCTCCAATACCCATTCAGCATCATGTACTAATCTATTCACTGCGTCAAAACCCAACCACTTGTAAATTCACACAGGCACTCTCCTTGCAGTACTCTAATCATTCAGTCAGTATCCAAGTACTCATGCAGCAAGCCAGGCCTTAGCACATGGACTGCTTCAAATGCCTTTCTACTATGCATGCAGTCCTGTAACAACCTACACACTTGTCTTTCACACCTTCAATTCCCTAGTCAGTATCCATACACTCCAGCAAACACCCTGTTACTCCCCTAGCACTCCTCCAGTGACCCATTCAGCAGCATGTACTAATCCATTCACTGCGCCAAAACCCAACCACTTATAAATTCACCCAGGCATTCTCATTGCAGTACTCTAATCATTCAGTCAGTACCCAAGTACTTATGCAGTGAGCCAGGCCTTAGCACATGGTGTGCTTCAAACCCCTATCCACTATGCATGCAGTCCTGTTACCACCTACACACTTGTCTTTCACACATTCAATTGCCAAGTCAGTATCCATACACTCCAGCAAACACCCTGTCACACCCCTTGCACTCCTCCAGTGACCCATTCAGAACCATGTACTAATCCATTCACTGCGCCAAAACCCAAACACTTATAAATTCACCCAGGCACTCTCCTTCCAGTACCCTAATCATTCAGTCAGTATCCAAGTACTCATGCAGCAAGCCAGGCCTTACAACATGGAATCCTTCCAAACCCCATCCACTATGCATGCAGTCTTCTAACCACCTACACACTTGTCTTATACACCTTTAATTCCCCAGTAAGTATACATACACTCCAGCAAACACCCTGTCACTGCCCTTGCACTCCTCCAGTGACCCATTCAGCACCATGTACTAATCCATTCACTGCGCCAAAACCCAAGCAATGATAAATTCACCCAAGCACTCTCCTTGCAGTACTCCAATAATTCAGTCAGTAGCCAAGTACTCATGCAGCGAGTCAGGCCTTAGCACATGGACTGCTTCAAACCCATATCCACTATACATGCAGTCCTGTAACCATCTACACACTTGTCTTTCACACCTTCAATTCCCTAGTCAGTATCCATACACTCTAGCAAACACCCTGTTACTCCCCTTGCACTCTTCCAGTGACCCATTTAGCATCATGTACTGATCTATTCACTGCGTCAAAACCCAACCACTTGTAAATTCACGCAGGCACTCTCCTTGCAGTACTCTAATCATTCAGTCATTACTTAAGTACTCATGCAGTGAGCCAGGCCTTAGCATATGGACTGCTTCAAACACGTATCCACTATGCATGCAGTCCTCTAACCTCCTACAGATTTGTCTTTCACACTTTCAATTCCCCAGTCAGTATACATACACTCCAGTAAACACCATGTCACTCCCCTTGCACTCCTCCAGTGACCTATTCAGACCCATGTACTAATCCATTCACTGTGCCAAAAGCCAACCACTTACAAATTCACCCAGGCACTCTCCTTGCAGTACTCTAGTCATTAAGTCAGTACCCAAGTACTCATGCAGTGAGCCAGGCCTTAGCACATGGACTGCTTCAAACCCCTATCCACTATGCATGCAGTCCTCTAACCACCTACACACTTGTATTTCACACCTTCAATTCCCATGTCAGTATCCATACACTCCAGCAAACACACTGTCATTTCCCTTGCACTCCTCTAGTGAACCATCCAGCACCATGTTCTAATCCATTCACTGCGCCAAAACTCAAACACTTATAAATTTACCCAGGCACTCTCTTTGCAGTACTCTAATCATTCAGTCAGTACTTAAGTACTCATGCAGTGAGCAAGGCCTTAGCATATGGACTGCTTTAAACACGAATCCACTATGCATGCAGTCCTCTAACCTCCTACAGATTTGTCTTTCACACTTTCAATTCCCCAGTCAGTATACATACACTCCAGCAAACACTGTGTCACTCCCCCGCACTCCTCCAGCGACCTATTCAACACCATGTACTAATCTATTCACTGCGCCAAAATCTAACCACTTACAAATTCACCTAGGCACTCTCCTTGCAGTACTCTAATCATTAAGTCAGTACCCAAGTACTCATGCAGTGAGCCAGGCCTTAGCGCATGGACTGCTTCTAACGCCTATACACTATGCATGCAGTCCTCTAACCACCTACACACTTGTCTTTCACACCTTCAATTCCCCAGTCAGTATCCATACACTCCAGCAAACACCCTGTCACACCCCTTGCACTCCTCCAGTGACCCATTCAGCACCATGTACTAATCCATTCACTGCGCCAAATCCCAAACACTTATAAATTCACCCAGGCACTCTCCTTGCAGTACTCTAATCATTGAGTCAGTATCCAAGTACTCATGCAGTGAGCCAGGCCTTACCACATGGACTGCTTCAAACCCCTATCCACTATGCATGCAGTCCTCTAACCACCTACACACTTGTCTTTCACACCTTCAATTCCCCAGTCAGTATCAATATACTCCAGCAAACACCCTATCACTCCCTTTGCACTCCTCCAGTGAACCATTCAGTACCATACACTAATCTATTCACTGCGCCAAAACCCAAACACTTATAAATTCACCCTGGCACTCTCCTTGCAGTACTCTAATCATTCAGTCAGTATCCAAGTACTCATGCAGCGAGCCAGACCCTAGCACATGGACTGCTTCAAATGCCTTTCTACTATGCATGCAGTCCTGTAACCACCTACACACTTGTCTTTCACACCTTCAATTCCCCAGTCAGTATACATACACTCCAGCAAACACCCTGTCACTCTCCTTGCACTCCTCCAGTGACCCATTCAGCACCATGTACTAATTCATTCACTGCGCAAAAACCCAACCACTTATAAATTCACCCACGCACTCTCCTTACAGTACTCTAATTGTAGGAAGGTGGAATCTGACTAATGGTTGCCCCCAACTTTTTGCCTGGTATTTGAGTGGTTTTTGACTAGTCTGGCTGGGATCCTGCTATCCAGGACCCCAGCCTATCTGCTTTCTCCTTAAAACTGATGTGAGTACCCTAGGTACAAGCCAATTGGATGCTGAGGATGCCCTGACAGTCCCTTGTAGATGGTACCCTAGGTACCAAGGGCATGGGTCCCTCAGTAGGCCTACCAGGGCTGCAGCACTTATTGTGCCACCCTGGGACAGCCATACAAACTGACACCACCAGACCACTACTGTAGTCTGGGTAAGGTGGTGCTAGCACCCCTTACAGGGATATAGGTACCCTATATCCCATCCCATTACAACACATATACTCTCATAGGTCACCCCTATAGCCGGCCTTGGTAATCCTACAAGGCAGGGTGCTGAGGTATGTGTGAGGGGGGACCCCTACCTGAGTAGGGCCTCTCTGCAACCCTCGCAAAATCATTGCTGGGTTGTTTGTAGTGTAGCCATACCATATACTCTTAACCGCATTATAAGTCTATCACGATAGCGTGATAACTTGACAATGGCTACACCGAACCATATCGTGCTTGGTGTCAAACATGTAGGAATCGTACCCCCAGTCCAGCCATGGGCATGTGGGCATGATTCCCCCCTGCTAGAGGGGTGATATGGGAAAAGCGGCAGAATTCGGACACCAATTTAAAAGTGCACATGTAGTACAAAATGGCTACTACCCGCCACCCACACGACTCTGGCTGGCTGTTGCTGAGGAAAAAACCCCAGCCTCGCCAGCTGGACAATAGGGCTCCTGTGGCAGGGAGGTGCTAGCATCTCCCCAGACAGGATATGTGGATTGGAACAGGGTGGGTGCACCAAATGTCCTTTCAGAGTTGCACGTAGGCAGCTGCAGCGCCTTCATTCTGCATACACCGCTTGGAACCGATTCAGGGGCATCCTGCCCCTCGCCCAGGCGGGAAACACACAAAGGGGAGAGGGTGTAGCCACCCTTTCCCGCCTCACCACTCATTGGTGGACACTACTCTGGACACTCCCCTAATCTTGGGGATAAAGGTGAATAACGTGGCCCCAGAGCCTCAGATTAATCTTGAACTTTACAGTCTTGACCTTCGACTTGCTGCTGCCCAGCTGACAGAAGAAATCTCCCTTGGGATAAAGGAGTTATCCCCCTGCTTGGCAGGCACCTGAAACACTGCAAGTGATCCAGTTGGAACTTCGCTGCTCTCACGAACTTTGTCGACTTCCAGCACCATTGAGGTGAGTTTCCTGAGCAACCCAGAGGCCAGTGAGTGTGCACAGCAAACCTGTGTACTGTGGACCGCGTGGGTGCCGAGATTCCCAATACCCCAGGACACCAGCCACCTCTTGCGTAGCACACAACCCTGACGAGTGGGGAAGTTGTGCTTTGGCCCATTTTTAAGCTAATCACCAAGCAGCATCCGTGCCAAAGACCAGCGCCCTAGCCCCTTCTGGTGGCCTGTGGGCTCCCTTTTATGCACTCCATTTTGCTGCCTTCCGCGGTCCCTTGTCTCTCGACTTGTGGGCCCGAGCAGAGGACAATCTCAACAACTAAGAGTTCCGCTGATTGCTCCAGGCCAGCTCTACAGTCTCTCCAAAGGAGACCTCTCACAGACCTCGTGGGTCTGCACCAGTAGCTGATTTGTTTATCTGGCGTGGGTTGCAGTTGTCAAGGCTTAGTGGATTCAATCTGGACACTAACACTGCAGCAACCCTCACCTGACATAGGACAGTTGCCCTCCCGAAGCTGGCCTTCCTTGAAGCCTCCCAGAGCCCGTGGCTGCAGATCCAAGCTACACCTTTTTCCACTTGAAGCACCCGACATTGAAGGGCTCTTTGCTTTGAGCTCCCTGGCCACTGTGCCGTGACCCAGACTCTGTCCCCTCTGCTTTCACGTTCTTCTCTTCAACTTCTACAACTTCAATCTTCACGGCATCATAGATGCTTTTGGCTAGCAGCACTTTTGAACATTTTCCCATTGAAAATCAGCCCGCGACCCGACATCGAAAACGACCTATGCACCCGGCTTCCCTGGGGCAGGTAACAGTGGTACCTCGGTACTCTCTTGGTAGTGGTCTCCTCAAAAGCTTAAGTCTAAAGTTTTAACTTTGTACTCCTGCTAGAAGTGACTTTAATCTGTGTAAATCAAACCGCAACATTCTCCATAGGCTTTAATCGAGATCCCAAGAGCAGCTATTTCCACTGCACGCGCCTCCCGTGGGTCCCCTTCCTCATAACCTGGGGTGGATTCTTAAGGGGCCAGCGATCCTAAATGCCCTAGGCATTGTCTGTAGAATTGTCGTGGTTCTTATACCACTTTTTTGATACATGGTTTGGTCCCCCCCGGGGCCCTGTGATTCCTGTGTTATTTATTGTGTTTATACATGCTTGTTTGAATTGTACCTTTGCCACTAGCCTCATAAAGAGACTGTGGGATTCTGTCTAGAATAAATACATATATTTTACATATATACCTGTGTGGGCTACTTCTCACATTGGTGTGCAGCGGTGGGATTCAAGCTTGCCATTGTTTTACCAGATAACAAATTGAATTTCTAAAGTGAAAGCCACTTGGTACCAAAGGTACATATAAATTCAAGCTTAGAATATAATAAGTTCTACTGAACTTAGGAGTTGTGTGTAGAGGGTTTAGAACACCTTGACTACAACTCAAGAAAGGGTTCAGTAGGCCACACCTAGTGTAGGTAGATACACCAGTACCACCACACAAGAAATGTCTTTAAGTTCAGGTGCCCATAAGGCTCTGGAAGGACCCCAAAGGGTCCCAGTCAACAAGTATGACCATCTCTCCTTTGCTGAGCTGAGGGAGATGTGCACCTCTAGGCAACTTAAGACAAACAAAGGTGCCAATACCCAACGTCTCAGGGAAATCCTGCTCATAGCAGACTTTAAGCAGACTTTAATGTCTGATGGGGTAGACAGGTTGGGTGGGCATCCCCCAGAAGAGGACACCCCTGGGGTGGACTCTGATGAGGACCCGGAAGAGGAAGATGAACTCAACCTGGATGAACAAGACCATTCACAACATGGAGGTGATGGCCCAAAAGGCACTCTCTCCATCCCTAAAGGGAGAATGGTGGGTTCAAGCAGAAGGAACAGATCCCCCTCAGAGGGGTCCAACCATTCTGAGAGATCCAAGGGGACCTCTGACTCTTCTCAGAGAAGAGAATCCTCCCAAGAGAGGAAATGCAGACTGATCCAGTTTGAGCAGGCTAAACTTCAGCTCAGGAGAGAACAGTTAGCATTGGACAGGGAATCCCTGGAGCTTCAGAAAGCTTCAAGAAAGTGGGGTCTAGAGACCCCTGGTGGCAGTAATGAAACCCCTAGAGTTAGAGAGAAAGTTCCTGACAATAGGAACCTCCACAAGATTGTGCCCCCCTATCATACAGGGGAAGACATCCACAAATGGATCTCTGCTCTTGAGAGGGCCTGTAAAGTACAAAGGGTCCCAGTAGAGCAGTGGGCAGCAATCCTGTGGCTCTCATTTGCAGACAAAGGAAGAGACAAGCTCCTCTCTGTAAGAGAAGAGGATGCAGATGATTACTATATCTTGAGAGATGTTTTAATTGATGGGTTTGGCTTAACCACTGATCAGTACAGACTTAAGTTCAGAGACACCCAAAAGCACAGGATCAAGATTGGGTAGACATTGTGGATTGTGCTACCAAGGCATTGGAAGGTTGGTTGAATGGCAGTAAAGTAAAAGATTATCAAGGATTGTACAATCTCATTATGAGGGAGCAGATGCTTAATAATTGTCAGAACCAACTCTTACACCAGCACCTGGTGGACTCTGATCTGACCTCTCCCCAAGAATTGGGAAAGAAGGCAGACAAATGGGTCAGAACCAGAATCAGGCCCAAGAACCAAGGTGGTGACCAGAAGAAATATTCTACCAAGCCCAAAGAGAAAGGTGGGGATAATAAAACAGAAAAAGTCCTCTGAAGGACCCCAAAAACCCAGTGCTGGGGGTGGGTCCCAAAATCCTTCCTCTTCTAACAAGAAACCATATTGCCATGTGTGTAAGCAACCTGGCCACTGGAAAACTGACTCCAGCTGTCCAAAGAGTGGCAATAAAGAAAATGTTCCTCCCATTACAGCTCCAACACCTCCTGTTACTACTAGTAGTAATCCCCCAGGTGGTGGGAGTGCACCCAAAAACTTAGTTGGGCTTTCTTGGGGAACTCAGGTGGACTCTGGCCTAACCAGGTCCCCTACACAAGCAACTCTAGTCTGTGATGGTGGCATGGGGTTCGCCAACTTTACCATGGATCCCAATATCTTGGGCAGGTACAGACAAGAGCCCATGATCAATGGTCAGAAGACTGTGGCCTACAAGGACACAGGGGCCAGTGTCACCATGGTGACCAAGAGGCTAGTGCCCCTAGAACAGCTTTTACCTGGGTTTAGCTACCAGGTGACCAATATAGATGGAATTAGGACAGACCATCCCATGGCAGTGGTAAATCTCAGCTGGGGAGGGGTCACTGGCCCAAAGAGAGTGGCAGTGTCTCCAACCTTGCCTGTAGATTGTCTACTGGGGAATGATCTGGAAATCTCAGCCTGGGCTGAGGTAGACCACAAGGCCCATTTGAAAATGGTAGGCATCCCTGAGAGAGTGGATGAGACCTTAAAGGCCTCACCTCCACCCCAGGAGAAAGTGAAAAGAGTGAAGCCTGAAACTATGGATCACTCCACCCAAACAGAGACCATAGGGGGAGAGGAACAGTCCTCCCCCACAAGACCAAAGGTGAGGGTCAAGTTTCCAAGGGAACTGATCCTGCCCCTTGTGAAGTAACTGCCCCAGAAGTGGACAGGCCTGGCCTGACTACAGCTCTGATGGCAGGGGATCCTTCCAAGATGGCACCCAGTCTGGAGCAGGTATCCTGCCCCTCTCTACCCTGTCTCAGTCAGCCCAGGGCTGCAGAGGTCAGAGAGGTCTGTGGACCCTTAATGGGCCCCTGTCCAGAGGAACCCCCCCATCAGCAGATTAGGGACACCCAGCAGAGTAGCTCTAGCCAGGTGAATATTCATCTACAAACTGAGAGATCCCCCTTACCCCTAGGTACAGGCACCACCCAGATGGACTTTGTTGGACACAGGGAAACCTGGGGCATAGTTGCCCCAAACATTCCAGTGCCCTCCACTATTCCAACCAGAGGGACCCAACCCCCAGCTGTAGGCAGCCAGAGGTTGACCCTTAGGGTCAGATAAGACACAGTCATGGGCAGAAAGTCTTCCATGGTGACCAGTGACCTGAGGAGGTTGAGACCACCCCAAATAGGGCCTCACTTCCAGACTCAGACATCCCACCAGCCCACCTCTGTACCAAAAACCAATACAGGTAATTCCCCTAGACTTTGGAGAAACTCTAGAACCCCTTGGGGTAGGATTTCCCAAGTGGACCATGAGACAGGGAGCAACCATGCTAGTGCAGGTTCTTCCTTATATGGCCACTCAGGAAATAAAGGCTTTTCTGGACAAGGTTAGCCTTATCTCCTTTCGTTTGGGGGGGGGGTTATGTAGGAAGGTGGAATCTGACTAATGGTTGCCCCCAACTTTTTGCCTGGTATTTGAGTGGTTTTTGACTAGTCTGGCTGGGATCCTGCTATCCAGGACCCCAGCCTACCTGCTTTCTCCTTAAAACTGATGTGAGTACCCTAGGTACAAACCAATTGGATGCTGAGGATGCCCTGACAGTCCCTTGTAGATGGTACCCTAGGTACCCAGGGCATGGGTCCCTCAGTAGGCCTAGCAGGGCTGCAGCACTTATTGTGCCACCCTGGGACAGCCATACAAACTGACACCACCAGACCACTACTGTAGTCAAGGTAAGGTGGTGCTAGCACCCCTTACAAGGATATGGGTACCCTATATCCCACCCCATTACAACACATGTACTCTCATAGGTCACCCCTATAGCAGGCCTTGCTAATCCTACAGGGCAGGGTGCTGAGGTATGTGTGAGGGGGTCCCCTACCTGAGTAGGGCCTCTCTGCAACCCTCGCAAAATCATTGCTGGGTTGTTTGTAGTGTAGCCATACCATATACTCTTAACCGCATTATGAGTCTATCGCTATAGCGTGATAACTTGACAATGGCTACACAGAACCATATCGTGTTTGGTGTCAAACATGTAGGAATCGTACCCCCAGTCCAGCCATGGACATGAGGGCATGACTCCCCCCTGCTAGAGGGGCGATATGGGAAAAGCGGCAGAATTCGGACACCAATTTAAAAGTGCACATGTAGTACAAAATGGCTACTACCCGCCACCCACACGACTCTGGCTGGCTGTTGCTGGGGAAAGCCCCAGCCTCGCCAGCTGGACAATAGGGCTCCTGTGGCAGGGAGGTGCTATCATCTCCCCAGACAGGATATGTGGATTGGAACAGGGTGGGTGCACCAAATGTCCTTTCAGAGTTGCATGTAGGCAGCTGCAGCGCCTTCATTCTGCATACACCCCTTGGAACCGGTTCAGGGGCATCCTGCCCCTCACCCAGGCGGGAAACACACAAAGGGGAGAGGGTGTAGCCACCCTTTCCCGCCTCACCACTCATTGGTGGACACTACTCTGGACACTCCCCTAATCTTGGGGATAAAGGTGAATAACGTGGCCCCAGAGACTCAGATTAATCTTGAAATTTACAGTCTTGACCTTCGACTTGCTGCTGCCCAGCTGATGGAAGAAATCTCCCTTGGGATAAAGGAGTTATCCCCCTGCTTGGCAGGCACCTGAAACACTGCAAGTGACCCGGTTGGAACTTCGCTGCTCTCAAGAACTTCGACGACTTCCAGAAACCTTGAGGTGGGTTTCCAGCGCATCCGAGAGGCTAGTGAGTGTGCTCAACGAGTTTGGGCACCGTGGACTGCGTGGGTGCCGAGATCCCCAATACCCCAGGACACCGGCCACCTCTTGCGTAGCACACGACCCTGACCAGTGGAGAAGTTGTGCTTTGGCCCATTATTAAGCCAACCACCAAGCAGCATCCGTGCCAAAGATCAAAACCTTTTACGCACTCCATTTTGCTGCCTTCTGTGGTCCCTTGTCTCTCAACTTGTGGGCCCGAGCGGAGGACAATCTCGACAACTAAGAGTTCCCCTGGTTGCCTTAGGCCTGCTCTACAGTCTCTCCAAAGGAGACCTCTCACAGACCTCATGGGTCTGCACCAGTAGCTGATTTGTTCATCTTGCCTGAGTTGCGGTTGCCAAGGCTTAGTGGATTCAATCCGGACACTAACACAGCAGTGACCCTCATTCCACGTAGGACAGTTGCCCTCCCGAAGCTGGCCTTCCTTGAAGCCTCCCGGAGCCCGTGGCTGCAGATCCAAGATACATCTCTTTCCACTTGAAGCACCCGACATTGAAGGGCTCTTTGCTTTGAGCTCCCTGGTCACTGTGCCGTGACCCAGACTCTGTCCCCTCTGCTTTCAGGTTCTTCTCTTCAACTTCTACAACTTCAATCTTCACGGCCTCATCGACGCTTTTGGCTAGAGGCACTTTTGAACATTTTCCCATTGAAAATCAGCCCGCGACCCGACATCGAAAACGACCTAGGCACCCGGCGTCCCTGGGGCAGATAACAGTGGTACCTTGGTACTCTCGTGGTAGTGGGCTCCTCAAAAGCTTAAGTCTAAAGTTTTAACTTTGTACTCCTGCTAGAAGTGACTTTAATCTGTGTAAATCAAACCGCGACATTCTCCATAGGCTTTAATAGAGATCCCGATAGCAGGTATATTCCACTGCACGCGCCTCCCATGGGTCCCCTTCCTCATAACCTGGGGTGGATTCTTTAGGGGCCAGCGATCCTAAATGCCCTAGGCATTGTCTGTAGAATTGTCGTGGTTCTTATACCACTTTTTTGATATATGGTTTGGTCCCCCCCGGGCCCTGTGATTCCTGTGCTATTTATTGTGTTTATAAATGCTTGTTTGAATTGTAACTTTGCCACTAGCCTCATAAAGAGACTGTGGGATTCTGTCTAGAATAAATTCATATATTTTACATATATACCTGTGTGGGCTACTCTTTCATTTGGTTATTCAAGAGGTTATTATGGTAAAACAATAAGCTTAACACTACTTCAAGACTTAGCCTGAAGGCTGCTCTCCACAGCTACCACTAGGATAGCTTTCTTTAAGGTTGTCTTAAACCTATCATCAATAAGAGTCGAATTGGACTGGTGCAAGGTGTCCCTATAACTAGGAGACAGCATATGCCAGGCCAACTTCTCACACTAATCATTAAGTCAGTACCCAAGCTCTCATGCAGTGAGACAGGCCTTAGCACATGGACTGCTTCAAACGCCTATGCACTATGAATGCAGTCCTCTAATCACCTACAAACTTGTATTTCACACCTTCAATTCCCCAGTCAGTATCCATACACTTCCAGGAAACACCCTGTCACTCCTCTTGCACTCCTCTAGTGACCCATTCATCACAATATACTAATCCATTCACTGTGCCAAAACCCATCCACATATAAATTCACCCAGGCACTCTCCTTGCAGTACTTTAATCATTCAGTCACTAACCAAATACTCATGCACTGAGCCAGGCCTTAACACATAGACTGCTTCAAAGGCCTATCCACTATGCATGCAGTCCTCTAACCACCTATACACTTGTCCTTCACACCTGCAATTCCCCAGTCAGTCTCCATACACTCCAGCAAACAGTCTGTTACTCCCTTTGGACTACTCTAGTGACCCATTCAGTACCATGTACAAATCCATTCACTGCGCCAAAACGCAACCACTTATAAATTCACCCAGGCACTCTCCTTGCAATACTCTAATCATTCAGTCACTACCCAAGTACTCATGCACTGAGCCAGGCCTTAGCACATGGACTGCTTCAAACGCCTATCCACTATGCATGTAGTCCTGTAACCACCTACACACTTGTCTTTCACACCTTCAATTCCCTAGTCAGTATCCATACACTCCAGCAAACACCCTGTCACTCCCCTTGCACTCCTCCAGTGACCCATTTAGCACCATGTACTAATCCATTCACTGCGCCAAAACCCAACCACTTATAAATTCACCCAGGCACTCTCCTTGCAGTATTCTAATCATTCAGTCATTACCCAAGTACTTATGCAGTGAGCCAGGCCTTAGCACATGGACTGCTTCAAACCCCTACCCACTATGCATGCAGTCCTGTAACAACCTACACACTTGTCTTTCACACCTTCAATTGCCTAGTCAGTATCCATACACTCCAGCAAATACCCTGTCACACCCCTTTCACTCCTCCAGTGACCTATTCAGCACCATGTACTAATCCATTCACTGCGCCAAAACCCAATCACTTAAAAATTCACCCAGGCACTCTTCTTGCAGTACTCTAATCATTTATTCAGTCCCGAAGTACTTATGCAGTGAGCCAGGCCTTAGCACATGTACTGCTTCAAACTCCTATGCACTATGCATGCAGTACTCTAACCACCTACACACTTCTCTTTCACACCTTCAATTCCCCTGTCAGTATCCATACACTTCCAGGCAACACCCTGTCACTCCTCTTGCACTCCTCTAGTGACCCATTCAGCACCATATACTAATCTATTCACTGCGCCAAAACCCATCCACTTATAAATTCACCCAGGCACTCTCCTTGCAGTTCTTTAATCATTCAGTCAGTATCCAAATATTCATACAGTGAGCCAGGCCTTAGCACATGGACTGCTTCAAACCCCTATTCACTATGCATGCAGTCCTCTAACCACCTATACACTTGTCTTTCACACCTTCAATTCCCCAGTCAGTATCCATACACTCTAGCAAACACCTTGTTACTCCTCTTGTACTTCTCTAGTGACCCATTCAGTACCAAGTACTAATCCATTCACTGCGCCAAAACCTAAACACTTATAAATTCACAAAGGCACTCTCCTTGCAGTACTCTAATCATTCAGTCAGAACCCAAGTACTTATGCAGTGAGCCAGGCCTTAGCACATGGGCTGCTTCAAACCCCTATCCACTATGCATGCAGTCCTGTAACCACCTCCACACTTGTCTTTCACACCTTCAATTCCCCAGTCAGTATACATACACTCCAGCAAACACCCTATCACACCCCTTGCACTCCTCCAGTGACCCATTCAGCACCATGTACTAATCCATTCACTGTGCCAAAACCCAAACACTTATAAATTCACTCAGGCACTCTCCTTGCAGTACTCTAATCATTCAGTCACTAACCAAGTACTCATGCACTGAGCCAGGCCTTAGCACAAGAACTGCTTCAAAGGCCTATCCACTATGCATGCAATCCTCTAACCATCTACACACTTGTCTTTCACACCTTCAATTCCCCAGTCAGTATCCATATACTCCAGTAAACACCCTATCAGTCCCCTTGCACTCCTCCAGTGAATCATTCAGTACCATGTACTAATCCATTCACTGCGCCAAAACCCAAACACTTATAAATTCACCCAGGCACTCTCCTTGCAGTACTCTAATCATTCAGTCAGTAGCCAAGTACTCATGCAGCGAGCAAGGCCTTAGCACATGGACTGCTTCAAACCCCTATCCACTATGCATGCAGTCCTGTAACCACCTACACAAATGTCTTTCATACCTTCAATTCCCTAGCCAATATCCATACACTCCTGCAAAAACCCTGTTACTCCTCTTGCACTCCTCCTGTGACCCTTTCAGCACCATGTACTAATCCATTCCCAGAGCCAAAACCCAACCACTTATAAATTCACCCAGGCACTCTTCTTGCAATACTCTAATCATTAAGTCAGTACCGAAGTACTTATGCAGTGAGCCAGGCCATAGCAGATGGACTGCTTCAAACCCCTATCCACTATGCCTGCAGTCCTCTAACCACCTACACACTTGTCTTTCACACCTTCAACTCCCCAGTCAGTATACATATACTCCAGAAAACACCCTGTCACTCCCCTTGCACACCTCCAGTGACCCATTCAGCACCATGTACTAATTAATTCACTGCTCAAAAACTCAACCACTTATAAATTCACCCACGCACTCTCCTTACAGTACTCTAATCATTCAGTCAGTACCCAAGTACTCATGCAGTGAGCCAGGCCTTAGCACATGGACTGCTTCAAATGCCTTTCCACTATACATGCAGTCCTGTAACCACCTACACACTTGTCTTTCACACCTTCAATTCCCTAGTCAGTATCCATACACTCCAGAAAACACCCTTTCACTCCCCTTGCACTCTTCCAGTGACCCATTCAGCACCATGTACTATTCCATTCACTGCGCCAAAACCCAACAACTTATAAATTCACCCAGGCACTCTCCTTGCAGTACTCTAATCATTCAGTCAGTATCCAAGTACTCATGCAGTGAGCCAAGCCTTAGCACATGGACTGCTTCAAACCCCTATCCACTATGCATGCAGCCTTCTAACCACCTGCACACTTGTCTTTCACACCTTCAATTCCCCAGTCAGTATACATACACTCCAACAATCACCCTGTTACTCCCCTTGCACTCCTCTAGTGACCCATTCAGTACCATGTACTAATCCATTCACTGCGCCAAAACCCAAACACTTATAGATTCACCCAGGCACTCTCCTTGCAGTACTCTAATCATTCAATCACTACACAAGTACTAATGCACTGAGCCAGGCCTTAGCACATGAACTGCTTTAAATGCCTATCCAATATGCATGCAGTCCTGTAACCACCTACACACTTGTCTTTCAGACCTTCAATTCCCTAGTCAGTATCGGTACACTCCAGCAAACACCCTGTCACTCCCCTTGCACTCCTCCAGTGACCCATTCAGCACCATGTACTAATCCATTCACTGTGCCAAAAACCATCTACTTAGAAATTACCCAGGCACTCTCCTTGCAGTATTCTAATCATTCAGTCAGTACCCAAGTACTTATGCAGTGAGCCAGGCCTTAGCACATGGACTGCTTCAAACCCCTATCCACTATGCATGCAGTCCTGTAACCACCTACACACTTGTCTTTCACACCTTCAATTGCCTAGTCAGTATCCATGCACTCCAGCAAATACCCTGTCACACCCTTTTCACTCCTCCAGTGACCTATTCAGCACCATGTACTAATCCATTCACTGCGCCAAAACCCAAACACTTATAAATTCACCCAGGCACTCTCCTTGCAGTACTCTAATCATTTAGTCAGTATCCAAGTACTCATGCAGCGAGCCAGGCCTTAGCACATGGACTGCTTCAAACCCCTATCCACTATGCATGCAGTCCTCTAACCACCTACACGCTTGTCTTTCACACCTTCAATTCCCCAGTCAGTATACATACACTCCAACAAACACCCTGTCACTCCCCTTGCACTCCTCCAGTGACCCATTCAGCACCATGTACTAATTCATTCACTGCGCCAAAACTCAAACACTTATAAATTCACCCAGGCACTCTCCTTGCAGTACTCTAATCATTCAGTCAGTACCCAAGTACTCATGCAGTGAGCCAGGCCTTAGCACATGGACTGCTTCAAACGCCTATGCACTATGCATGCAGTCCTCTAACCACCTGCACACTTGTCTTTTACACCTTCAATTCCCCAGTCAGTATCCATACACTTCCAGGAAACACCCTGTCACTCCTCTTGCACTCCTCCAGTGACCCATTCAGCACCATATATGTGAGAAGTTGGCCTAGCATATGCTGTCTCCTAGTTATAGGGACACCTTGCACCAGTCCAATTCGACTCTTATTGATGATAGGTTTAAGACAACCTTTAAAGAAAGCTATCCTAGTGGTAGCTGTGGAGAGCAGTCTTCAGGCTAAGTCTTGAAGGAGTGTTAAGCTTATTGTTTTCCCATAATAACCTCTTGAATAACCAAATGAAAGAGTAGCCCACACAGGTATATATATAAAATATATGTATTTATTCTAGACAGAATCCCACAGTCTCTTTATGAAGCTGTGGCAAAGTTACAATTTCAAACAAGCATTGATAGATACAATAAATAGCACTATTAACATTGGGCCCCGGGGGGGACCAACCCATATACTAAAAAAGTGGTATAAGAACCACGACAATTCTACAGACAATGCCTAGGGCATTTAGGATCGCTGGCCCCTTAAGAATCCACCCCAGGTTATGAGGAAGGGAACCCACGGGAGGCGCGTGCAGTGCAAGTAGCTGCTATCGGGATCTCTATTACAGCCTATGGAGAATGTCGCGGTTGGAAATAAACAGTTTAAAAATGCTTCTAGCAGGAGTACAAAGTTAAAACTTTAGACTTAAGCTTTTGAAGAGCCCACTACCACGAGAGTACCGAGGTACCACTGTTACCTGCCCCAGGGAAGCCGGGTGCATAGGTCGTTTCTGCTGTCGGGTCGCGGGCTGATTTTCAATGGGAAAATAGTCAAAAGTTCTGCTAGCCAAAAGCGTCGATGATTCCGTGAACATTGAAGTTGTAGAAGTTGAAGATTGTAGAGAAGAACCTGAAAGCAGAGGGGACAGAGTCTGGGTCACGGCAAAGTGACCAGGAGGCTCAAAGCAAAGAGCCCTTCGATGAGGGTGCTTCAGGTGGAAAGTGGTGTAGCTTGGATCTGCAGCCACGGGCTACGGGAGGCTTCAAGGAAGGCCAGCTTCAGGAGAGCGACTGTTCCACATCAGATGAGGGTTGCTGCGGTGTTAGTGTCCGGATTGGATCTACTAAGCCTTGGCAACCGCAACCCACGAAGGATGAATAAATCGGATACAGTGCAGACCTACGAGGTCTGGGAGAGGCCTTCTTTGGAAAGACTGTAGAGCAGGCCTGGAGCAACCAGGGAAACTCTTAATTATGGAAATAGACCTCCGCTAGGGCCCACAAGTCGAGAGACAAGGGACTGCGGGAGGAGGCAATTTGGAGTGCGTAAAAGGGCACCCACGGGCCACCAGGGGGTGCTAGGGCGCTGGTCTTCGGCACAATTGCTGTAGAGTGGTTGGCTCAAAAACGGGCCAAAGCACAACTTCCGCACTGGTCAGGGTTGTGTGCTACGCAAGAGGTGGCTGGTGTCCTGGGGTATTGGGGATCTCGGCACCCACGCGGTCCACGGTGCCCAAACTCGTTGAGCACACTCACTGGCATCTGGGATGTGCAGGAAGCACACCTCAAGGTTTCTGGAAGTCATTGAAGTTTGTGAGAGCAGCGAAGTTCTAACCGGGTCACTTGCAGTGTTTCAGGTGCCTGGCAAGCAGGGGGATAACTCCTTTATCCCAAGGGAGATTTCGTCCGTCAGCTGGGCAGCAGCAAGTCGAAGGTCAAGACTGTAAAGTTCAAGATTAATCTGGGGCTTTGGGCCACGTTATTCACGGTCTCTGCAGCTGCCTACGTGCAACTCAGAAAGGACATTTGGTGCACCCACCCTGTTCCAATCCACATTATCCTGTCTGGGGAGATGCTAGCACCTCCCTGCCACAGGAGCCCTATTGTCCAGCTGGTGAGGCTGGGGTTTTCCACAGCAACAGCCAGCCAGGGTCGTGTAGGTGGCGGGCAGTAGCCATTTTGTGTTACTTGTGCACTTTTAAATTGGTGTCCGAAATCTACAGCTTTTCCCATATCGCCCGTCTAGCAGGGGGGAATCGTACCCTCATGCCCATGGCTGGACTGGGGGTATGATTCCTACATGTCTGACACCAAACACGATATGGTTCTGTATAGCCATTCTCAAGTTATCGCGTTATCGCGATAGACTTATAATGCGGTTAAGAGTATATGGTATGGCTACACTACAAACAACCTAGCAATAATTTTACGAAGGTTGTAGAGAGGCCCTACTCACGTAGGGGTCCCCCCTCACACATACCTCAGCACCCTGCCTTGTACGATTAGCAAGGCCTGCTATAGGGGTGACCTATGAGAGTATATGTGTTGTAATGGGGTGAGATATAGGGTACCTATATCCCTGTAAGGGGTGCTAACACCACCTTACCCAGACTACAGTAGTGGTCTGGTGGTGTCAGTTTGTATGGCTGTCCCAGGGTGGCACAATAAGTGCTGCAGCCCTGGTAGGCCTACTGAGGGACCCATGCCCTTGGTACCTAGGGTACCATCTACAAGGGACTGTCAGGGCATCCTCAGCATCCAATTAGTTTGTACCTAGGGTACTTCACACCAGTTTTAGGGAGAAAGCAGATAGGCTGGGGTCCTGGATAGCAGGATCCCAGCCAGACTAGTCAAAACCACTCAAATACCAGGCAAAAAGTTGGGGGCAACCATTAGTCAGATTCCACCTTCCTACAATATACTAATCCATTCACTGTGCCAAAACCCATCCACTTATAAATTTGCCCAGGCACTCTCCTTGCAGTACTCTAATCATTCAGTCACTACCCAAGTACTCATGCACTGAGCCAGGCCTTAGCACATGGACTGCTTCAAACGCATATCCACTAAGCATGCAGTCCTGTAACCACCTACACACTTGTCTTTCACACCTTCAATTCCATAGTCAGTATCCATACACTCCAGCAAACACCCTGTCAATCCCCTTGCACTCTTCCAGTGACCCATTCAGCACCATGTACTAATCCATTCACTGCGTCAAAACCCAACCACTTATAAATTCACCCAGGCACTCTCCTTGCAGTACTCTAAGCATTCAGTCAGTACCCAAGTACTTTTGCAGTGAGCCAGGCCTTAGCACATGGACTGCTTCAAACCTCTATCTACTATTCATGCAGTCCTGTAACAACCTACACACTTGTCTTTCACACCTTCAATTGCCTAGTCAGTAATAATACACTCCAGCAAACAACCTGTCACATCCCTTGCACTCCTCCAGTGACCTATTCAGCACCATGTACTAATCCATTCACTGCGACAAAACCCAAACACTTATAAATTCACCCAGGCACTCTCCTTGCAGTACTCTAATCATTCAGTCAGTAGCCAAGTACTCATGCAGCGAGCCAGGCCTTAGCACATGGACTGCTTCAAACAACTATCCACTATGCATGCAGTCATGTAACCATCTTCACACTTGTCTTTCACACCTTCAATTCCCTAGTCAGTATCCATACACTCCAGCAAACACACTGTTACTCCCCTTGCACTCCTCCAGTGACCCATTCAGCACCATGTACTAAACTATTCACTGCGTCCTAACCCAACCACTTGTAAATTCACCCAGGCACTCTCCTTGCAGTACTCTAAGCATTCAGTCGGTACCCAAGTACTTATGCAGTGAGCCAGACCTTAGCACATGGACTGCTTCAAACTCCTATCCACTATGCATGCAGTCCTGTAACCACCTACACACTTGTCTTTCACACCTTCAATTGCCTAGTCAGTATCAGTACACTCCAGCAAACACCCTGTCATATCCCTTGCACTCCTCCAGTGACCTATTCAGCATCATGTACTAATCCATTCACTGTGTCAGAACCCAACCACTTATAAATTCACCCAGGCACTCTCCTTGCAGTAGTCTAAGCATTCAGTCAGTACCCAAGTACTTATGCAGTGAGCCAGGCCTTAGCACGTGGACTGCTTCAAACGCCTATGCACTATGCATGCAGTCCTCTAACCACCTACACACTTGTCTTTCACACCTTCAATTCCCCAGTCAGTATGCATATACTTCCTGGAAACACCCTGTCACTCCTCTTGCACTCCTCTAGTGACCCATTCAGCACCATATACTAATCCATTCACTGCGCCAAAACCCATCCACTTATAAATTCACCCAGGCAGTCTCCTTGCAGTACTCTAATCATTCAGTCAGTTTCCAAATATACATGCAGTGAGCCAAGCCTTAGCACATGGACTGCTTCAAACCCCGATCCACTATTCATGCAGTCCTATAACCACCTATACACTGGTCTTTCACACCTTCAATTCCCCAGTCAGTATCCTTACACTCCAGCAAACACCCTGTTACTCCCCTTGCACTCGTCTAGTGACCCATTCAGTACAATATACTAATCCAGTATCTGCAACAAAACCCAAACACTTATACATTTACCCAGGCACTCTCCTTGCAGTACTCTAATCATACAGTCACTACCCAAGTACTCCTGCACTGAGCCAGGCCTTAGCACATGGAAGCTTCAAACGCCTATCCACTATGCATGCAGTCCTGTAACCACATACACACTTGTCTTTCACACCTTCAATTCCCTAGTCAATATCCATACACTCCAGCAAACACCCTGTCACAACCCTTGCACTCCTCCAGTGACCTATTCAGCACCATGTACTAATCCATTCAGTGCGCCAAAACCCACACACTTATATAAATTCACCCAGGCACTCTCCTTGCAGTACTCTAATCATTCAGTCAGTAGCCAAGTACTCATGCAGCGAGCCAGGCCTTAGTACATGGAAGCTTCAAACGCCTATCCACTATGCATGCAGTCCTGTAACCACATACACACTTGTCTTTCACACCTTCAATACAGTAGTCAGTATCCATACACTCCAGCAAACACCCTGTCACACCCCTTGCTTTCCTCCAATGACCTATTCAGCACCACGTACTAATCCATTCAAAAGCCAAACACTTATAAATTCACCCAGGCACTCTCCTTGCAGTACTCTAATCATTCAGTCAGTAGCCAAGTACTCATGCAGCGAGCCAGGCCTTAGCACATGGACTGCTTCAAACCCCTATCCACTATGCATGCAGTCTTCTAACCACCTACACACTTGTCTTTCACACCTTCAATTCCCCAGTCAGTATACATACACTCCAGCAAACACCCTGTCACTCCCCTTGCACTCCTCCACTGACCCATTCAGCTCCATGTACTAATCCATTCACTGCGCCAAAACCCAAACACTTATAAATTGACCCAGGCACTCTCCTTGCAGTACTCTAATCATTCAGTCAGTAGCCAAGTACTCATGCAGTGAGCCAGGCCTAAGCACGTGGACCGCTGCAAACCCATATCCACTATGCATGCAGTCCTGTAACCACCTACACACTTGTATTTCACACCTTCAATTCCCATGTCTGTATCCATACACACCAGCAAACACCATTTCACTTCCCTTGCACTCCTCTAGTGAACCATTCAGCACCATGTACTAATCCATTCACTGAGACAAATCTCAAACACTTACAAATTCACCCAGGCACTCTCTTTGCAGTACTCTAATCATTCAGTCAGTACTTAATTACTTGTGCAGTGAGCCAGGCCTTAGCATATGGACTGCTTCAAACACGTATCCACTATGCATGCAGTCCTCTAACCTCCTACAGATTTGTCTTTCACACTTTCAATTCCCCAGTCAGCATACATACACTCCAGCAAACACCGTGTCACTCCCCTTGCACTCATCCAGAGACCTATTCAGCACCATGTACTAATCCATTCACTGCGCTAAAAGCCAACCACTTACAAATTCACCCAGGCACTCTCCTTGCTGCACTCTAATCATTAAGTCAGTACCCAAGTACTCATGCAGTGAGCCAGGCCTTAGCACATGGACTGCTTCAAACGACTATCCACTATGCATGCAGTCCTCTAACCACCTACACACTTGTCTTTCACACCTTCAATTCCATAGTCAGTATCCATACACTCAAGCAAACACCGTGTCACTCCCCTTGCACTCCTCTAGTGACCCATTCAGCATCATGTACTAATCCATTCACTGCGCCAAAACCCAAACACTTATAAATTCACCCAAGCACTCTCCTTGCAGTATTCTAATCATTCAGTCAGTACCCAAATATTCATGCAGTGAGCCAGGCCTTAGCACATGGACTGCTTTCAAACCCCTATCCACTATGCATGCAGTCCTCTAACCACCTACACACTTGTCTTTCACACCTTCAATTCCCCAGTCAGTATCCATACACTCCAGCAAACACCCTGTGTGGGAGAGTGGCATCAACTGCATAGTTGCCCCCAACCTTTTGGTGATGTTTTGACTGTTTTATGACTCTAGCCAGAATGTAGCCCTGCTATCCAGGACCCCAGCCTATCTGCTTCTTCTCTAAACTGGTAAGAGTACCCTAGGTACAACCCAATTGGATACTGAGGATACCCTGTCAGCCCTTGTAGATGGTACCCTAGGTACCCAGGGCATGGGTCCCTCAGAGGCCTACCAGGGCTGCAGCACTTATTGTGCCACCCTGGGAGTGCCATACCAAATGACACCACCAGACCACTACTGTAGTCTCGGTAAGGTGGTGCTTGCACCCCCTTACAGGGATACAGATACCCTGTATCCCACCTATGTACAACACATATATTCTCATTGGTCACCCCTCAAGCAGGCCTTCCTAATTGTACAAGGCAGGGTGCTGAGATATGTGTCAGGGGGGACCCCTACCTGAGTAGGGACCCTCTGCAAACCTTGTAAAAATCATTGCTGGGTTGTTTGTAGTGTAGCCATACTATATACTCGTAACCGCATTATAAGTATATCGCGATAGCATGATAACTTGAGAATGGCTACACAGAACCATATCGTGTTTGGTGTCAAACATGTAGGAATCATACCCCCAGTCCAGCCATGGGCATGAGGGCATGATTCCCCCCTGCTAGAGGGACGATATGGGAAAAGCGGCAGAATTTAGACACCAATTTAAAAGTGCACACGTATCACAAAATGGATGTTACTCGCCACCCACACGACTCTGGCTGCCTGTTGCTGGGCAAAACCCCAGCCTCGGCAGCTGTACAATAGGGATCCTGTTGCAGGGAGGTGCCAGCACCTTCCCAGACAGGCTATGTGGATAGGAACTGTGTGGGTACACCATATGATGCCTTTCAGAGTTGCACGTAGGCTGCTACAGCGCCTACATTCTGCATACACCGCCTGGAACCGGTTCAGGGGCATCCTGCCCCTCGCCCAGGTGGGAAACACACAAAGGGGAGAGGGTGTAGCCACCCTTTCCCGCCTCGACTCTCATTGGTGGGCTCTGATCTGGACCCTCCCCTAATCTCCTGGATAAAGGTGAATACGGTGTCCCCAGAGCCTCAGATTAATCTTGGACTTCACAGACCTGACCTTCGACGAGCTGCTGCCCAGCTGACTGAAGAAATCTCCCTGGGGGTAAAGAAGTTACACCCCTGCTTGGCAGGCACCTGAAACACTGCAAGTGATCCAGTTGGAACATCACTGCTCCTTCGGACATCGACAACTCCTCTCAACCTTGAGGTGGGTTTCCTAGCATCCCAGAGGTCAGTGAGTGTGCCCAGCAAGTCTGAGCACCATGGACTGCGTGGGTGCGGAGATCCCCAATACCCCAGGACACCAGCCACCTCTTGCGTAGCACACGACCCTGACCAGTGGGGAAGCTGTGCTTTGGCCCGGTATTGAGCCAAGCTCTCAGCAGCAACTGTGCCAAAGATCAGTGCCCTAGGCCTCTCCTGTGGCCCGTGGGCACCCTTTTACACACTCCAAATTGCTGCCTCCTGCGGTCCCTTGTCTCTCGACTTGTGGGCCCTAGCGGAGGTCAATCTTTACTTTTAAGAGTTCCCCTGGTTTCTCCAGGCCTGCTCTATAGCCTCCTTGAAGGAGACCTTGCTCAGACCTCGTGGGTCTGCACCAGTAGCTGATTTGTTCATCTTGCGTGGGTTGCGGTTGCCAAGGCTTAGTGGATCCAATCCGGACACTAACACAGCAGTGACCCTCATCCTTTGTGGGACAGTTGCCCTCTAGAAGCTGGCCTTCCTTGAAGCCTCCCGGAGCCCGTGGCTGCAGATTCAAGCTACACCTTTTCCACTTGAAGCACCCGACATTGAAGGGCTCTTTTCCTTGAGCTCCCTGGTCACTGTGCCGTGACCCAGACTCTGTTCCCTTTGCTTTCAGGTTCTCCTCTACTAGATCTATAACTTCATTCTTCACGACATCATCGATGCTTTTGGCTAGCAGCAGTTTTGTACATTTTCCCATTGAAAATCAGCCCGCGACGCGACATCGAAAACGACCTATGCACCCGACTTCCCTGGGGCAGGTAACAGTGGTACCTCGGTACTCTCGTGGTAGTGGGCTCCGCAAAAGCTTAACTCTAAGTGTTTAACTTTGGACTCCTGCTAGAAGTGTCTTTAATATTTTAAAATCAAACCGCGACATTCTCCATAGGCTTTAAAAGAGATCCCGATAGCAGCTATTACCACTGCACGCGCCTCCCGTGCCTCCCGTGGGTCCCCTTCCTCATCACCTGGGGTGGATTCTCAAGGGGCCAGCGATCCTAAATGCCCTAGGCATTGTCTGTAGAATTGTCGTGGTTCTTATACCACTTTTTTAATGTATGGTTTGGTCCCCCCCTGGGGCCCTGTGATTCCAGTGCTATTTATTGCATCTATAAATGCTTGTTTGAATTGTAACTTTACCTCTAGCCTCATAAAGAGACTTGTGGGATTCTGTCTAGAATAAATACATATATTTATATATATACCTGTGTGGACTACTCTTTCCTTTGGTCGATGGAGAAGTGTGGCTCAATGATTAGAGTGGCAGACCCTGATGCAGAGGTCTAGCCCGGGACCAGGGCTCAATTCCCCGCCTCGGCGGGTCTTGGGCTCAAATAAAAATCCACGGACCTGACAATTCTTGCCTTGGTGCCTATTCCAATCATGGAGTCCCACTCTGCAATCTCCACAACGGCCCCCACAACGCTAAGGATGCCTGGCCTCCACCTTGCGGTTTCCCAGGAGTGGACGCCTCGCAGGGAAAGCCAGGATGGGTTCCACAGCGGTATTCGTACAAGCACCTTGAGACCCTTGCGGGTGAGTAGTGCGCTATACAAGTATCAAATTTACAATTTTATTCAAGAGGTTATCTATGGTAAAACAATAAGCTTAACACTCCTTCAAGACTTAGCCTGAAGGCTACTCTCCAAAGCTACCATTAGGACAGCTTTCTTTAAAGGTTGTCTTTAACCTAACACCTTAAGAGTCAAATTGGACTGGTGCAAGGTGGCCACTAGAACTAGCGACCAGCATATGCCAGGCCAACTTCTCACACCCCTTGCACTCCTCCAGTGACCCATTCGGCACCATGTACTAATCCATTCACTTCGCCAAAACCCAAACACTTATAAACTCACCCAGGCACTCTCCTTGCAATACTCTAATCATTCAGTCAGTACCCAAATATTCATGCAGTGAGCCAGGCCTTAGCACATGGACTGCTTTCAAACCCCTATCCACTATGCATGCAGTCCTCTAACCACCTACACACTTGTCTTTCACACCTTCAATTCCCCAGTCAGTATCCATAAACTCCAGCAAAAACCCTGTTACTCCCCTTGCATTCCTCTAGTGACCCATTCAGTACCATGTACTAATCCATTCACTGCGCCAAAACCCAAACACTTATAAATTCACCCAGGCACTCTCCTTGCAGTACTCTAATCATTCAGTCACTACCCAAGTACTCATGCACTGAGCCCGGCCTTAGCACATGGACTGATTCAAACTCCTATCCACTATGCATGCAGTCCTCCAACCACCTACACACTTGTCTTTAACACCTTCAATTCCCCAGTCAGTATCCATACACTCCAGCAAACACCTTCTCGCACCCCGTGCACTCCTCCAGTGACCCATTCAGCACCGTGTACTAATCCATTCACTGCGCAAAAACCCAAACACTTATAAATTCACCCAGGCACTCTCAATGCAGTACTCTAATCATTCAGTCAGTAGCCAAGTACTCATGCAGCGAGCCAGGCCTTAGCACATGGACTGCTTCAAACCCCTATCCACTATGCATGCAGTCCTGTAACCACCTACACACTTGTCTTTCACACCTTCAATTCCCTAGTCAGTATCCATACACTCCAGCAAACAGACTGTTACTCCCCTTGCACTCATTCAGTGACCCATTCAGCACCATTTACTAATCCATTCACTGCGTCAAACCCAACCACGTATAAATTTACCCAGGAACTCTCCTTGCAGTACTCTAAGCATTCAGTCAGTACCCAAGTACTTATGCACTAAGCACATGGACTGCTTCAAACCCCTATCCACTATGCATGCTGCCCTGTAACCACCTACACACTTGTCTTTCACACTTTCAATTGCCTAGTCAGTATCAATACACTCCAGCAAACACCCTGTCCCACCCCTTGCACTCCCAGTGACCTATTCAGCATCATGTACTAATCCATTCACTGCGCCAAAACCCAAACACTTATAAATTCACCCAGGCACACTCCTTGCAACACTCTAATCATTCAGTCAGTAGCCAAGTACTTATGCAGTGAGCCAGGCCTTAGCACATGGACTGCTTCAAACCCCTATCAACAGTGCATGCAGTCCTCTCAACCACTTATGCACTTGTCTTTCACACCTTCAATTCCCCAGTCAGTATCCATACACTCCAGGAAACACCCTGTTACTCCCCTTCTACTCATCTAGTGACCTATTCAGCACTATTTACTAATCCATTCACTGCGTCAAAAGCCAACCACTTGCAAATTTACCCAGGCACTCTCCTTGCTGTACTCTAATCATTCAGTCAGTACCCAAGTACTCATGCAGTGAGCCAGGCCTTAGCACATGGACTGCTTCAAACGCCTATCCACTATGCATGCTGTCCTCTAACCACCTACATACTTGCCTTTCACACCTTCAATACCCCAGTCAGTATCCATATACTCCAGCAAACACCTTATCACTCCCTCTGCACTCCTCCAGTGACCCATTCAGTACCATTTACTAATCCATTCACTGCGCCAAAACCCAAATACTTATAAATTCACCCAGGCACTCTCCTTGCAGTACTCTAATCATTTAGTCAGTATCCAAGTACTAATGCAGCGGGCCAGGCGTTAGCACATGGACTGCTTCAAATGCCTTTCCACTATGCATGCAGTCCTCTAACCACCTACACACTTGTCTTTCTAACCTTCAATTCCCTAGTCAGAATCGATACACTCCAGCAAACACCCTGTCACTCCCCTTGCACTCCTCCAGTGACCCATTCAGCACCATGTACTAATCCATTCACTGCGCCAAAACCCAACCACTTATAAATTCACCCAGGCACTCTCCTTGCAGTACTCTAATCATGCAGTCAGTACCCAAGTACTTATGAAGTCAGCCAGGCCTTAGCACATGGAGTGCTTCAAACCCCTATCCACTATGCGTGCAGTCCTGTTACCACCTACACACTTGTCTTTCACACCTTCAATTGCCTAGTCAGTATCCATACACACCAGGAAACACCCTGTCACACCCCTTGCACTCCTCCAGTGACCCATTCAGCACCATGTACTAATCCATTCACTGCGCAAAAACCCAAACACTTATAAATTCACCCAGGCACTCTCCTTGCAGTACTATAAGCATTCAGTCAGTACCCAAGTACTTATGCAGTAAGCCAGGCCTTAGGACATGGACTGCTTCAAATGCCTATGCACTATGCATGCAGTCCTCTAACCACCTACACGCTTGTCATTCACACGTTCAATTCCCCAGTCAGTATCCATACACTTCCTGGAAACACGCTGTCACTCCTCTTGCACTCCTCTAGTGACCCATTCAGCCCCATATACTAATCCATTCACTGAGCCAAAACCCATCCACTTATAAATTCACCCAGGCCCTCTCCTTGCAGTACTCTAATCATTCAGTCAGTATCCAAATATTCATGCAGTGAGCCAGGCGTTAGTACATGGACTGCTTCAAATGCCTTTCCACTATGCATGCAGTCCTATAACCACCTATACACTTGTCTTTCACACCTTCAATTCCCCAGTCAGTATCCATACACTCCAGCAAACACCCAGTTACTCCCCTTGCACTCGTCTAGTGACCCATTCAGTACAATGTACTAATCCATTCAGTGCGCAAAAACCCAAACACTTATAAATTTACCCAGGCACTCTCCTTGCAGTACTCTAATCATTCAGTCACTACCCAAGTACTCATGCACTGAGCCAGGCCTTAGCACATGGAAGCTTCAAACGCCTATCCACTATGCATGTAGTCCTGTAACCACCTGCACACTTGTCTTTCACACCTTCAATTCCCTAGTCAGTATACATACACTCAAGCAAACACCCTGTCACTCCCCTTGCACTCCTCCAGTGACCCATTCAGCACCATGTACTAATCCATTCACTGCGCCAAAACCCAACCACTTATAAATTCACCCAGGCACTCTCCTTGCAGTATTCTAATCATGCAGTCAGTAGCCAAGTACTCAAGCAGTGAGACAGGCCTTAGCACATGGACTGCTTCAAACCCCTATACACTATGCATGCAATCTTCTAACCACCTACACACTTGTCTTTCACACCTTCAATTCCCCAGTCAGTATACATACACTCCAGCAAACACCCTGTCACTCCCCTTGCACTCCTCCAGTGACCCATTCAGCACCATGTACTAATCAATTCACTGCGCCAAAACCCAAACACTTATAAATTGACCCAGGCACTCTCCTTGCAGAACTCCAATCATTCAGTCAGTAGCCAAGTACTCAAGCAGCTTGCCAGGCATTAGCACATGGACTGCTTCAAACCCCTATACTCTATGCATGCAATCTTCTAACCACCTACACACTTGTCTTTCACACCTTCAATTCCCCAGTCAGTATACATACACTCCAGCAAACACCCTGTCACTCCCCTTGCACTCCTCCAGTGACCCATTCAGCACCATGTACTAATCAATTCACTGCGCCAAAACCCAAACACTTATAAATTGACCCAGGCACTCTCCTTGCAGTACTCTAATCATTCAGTCAGTAGCCAAGTACTCATGCAATGAGCCAGGCCTAAGCACATGGACTGCTTCAAACCCCTATCCACTATGAATGCAGTCCTCTAACCACCTACACACTTGTATTTCACACCTTCAATTCCCATGTCTGTATCCATACACACCAGCAAACTCCATGTCACTTCCCTTGCACTGCTCTAGTGAACCATTCAGCACCATGTACTAATCCATTCACTGAGACAAAACTCAAACACTTATAAATTCACCCAGGCACTCTCTTTGCAGTACTCTAATCATTCAGTCAGTACTTAAGTACTCATGCAGTGAGCCAGGCCTTAGCATACGGACTGCTTCAAACATGTATCCACTATGCATGCAGTCCTCGAACCTCCTACAGATTTGTCTTTCACACTTTCAATTCCCCAGTCAGTATACATACACTCCAGCAAACACCGTGTCACTCCCCTTGCACTCCTCCAGCGACCTATTCAGCACCATGTACTAATCCATTCACTGCGCCAGAAGCCAACCACTTACAAATTCACCCAGGCACTCTCCTTTCAGTACTCTAATCATTCAGTCAGTATCCAAGTACTTATGCAGCGAGCCAGGCATTAACACATGGACTTCTTCAAACCCCGATCCACTATGCATGCAGTCGTCTAACCACCTACACACTTGTCTTTCAAACTGTCAATTCCGCAGTCAGTATACATACACTCCAGCAAACACCCTGTTACTCCCCTTGCATTCCTCTAGTGACCCTTTCAGTACCATGTACTAATCCATTCACTGCGCCAAAACCCAAACACTTTTAAATTCACCCAGGCACTCACCTTGCAGTACTCTAATCATTGAGTCAGTACCCAAGTACTCATGCAGTGAGCCAGGCCTTAGCACATGGACTGCTTCAAACGACTATCCACTATGCATGCAGTCCTCTAACCACGTACACACTTGTGTTTCACACCTTCAATTCCCCAGTCATTATTCATACACTTCCAGCAAACACCCTGTCACTCCCGTTGCACTCCTCTAGTGACCCATTCAGCATCATGTACTAATCCATTCACTGCGCCAAAACCCAAACACTTATAAATTCACCCAGGCACTCTCCTTGCAGTACTGTAATCATTCAGTCAGTACCCAAATATTCATGCAGTGAGCCAGGCCTTAGCACATGGACTGCTTTCAAACCCCCATCCACTATGCATGCAGTCCTCTAACCACCTGCACACTTGTCTTTCACACCTTCAATTCCCCAGTCAGTATCCATACACTCCAGCAAACACCCAGTCACACCCCTTGCACTCCTCCAGTGACCCATTCAGCACCATGTACTTATCCATTCACTGCGCCAAAACCCAAACACTTATAAATTCACCCAGGCACTCTCCTTGCAGTACTCTAATCATTCAGTCAGTATACAAGTACTCATGCAGCGAGCCAGGCCTTAGCACATGGACTTCTTCAAACCCCTATCCACTATGCATGCAGTTCTCTAACCACCTACACACGTGTCTTTCAAACCGTCAATTCCCCAGTCAGTATATATACACTCCAGCAAACACCCTGTCACACCCCTTGCACTCCTCCAGTGACCCATTCAGCACCATGTACTAATCCATTCATTGCGCCCAAACCCAAACACTTATAAATTCACCCAGGCACTCTCCTTGCAGTACTCTAATCATTCAGTCAGTACCCAAATATTCATGCAGTGAGCCAGGCCTTAGCACATGGACTGCTTTCAAACCCCTATCCACTATGCATGCAGTCCTCTAACCACCTACACACTTGTCTTTCACACCTTCAATTCCCTAGTCAGTATCCATACACTCCAGCAAACAGACTTTTAGTCCCCTTGCACTCATCCAGTGACCCATTCAGCACCATGTACTAATCCATTCACTGTGCCAAAACCCAAATATTTATTGTAGGAGAGTGGCTTCGACTGCATAGTTGCCCCCAACTTTTTGCTGATGTTTTGACTGTTTTATGACTCTAGCCAGGCTGTGGTCCTGCTATCCAGGACCCCAGCCTATCTGCTTCCTTTCTTAAACCATGTGAGTACCCTAGGTACAAACCAATTGGATGCTGAGGATGCCCTGACAGTCCCTTGTAGATGGTACCCTAGGTACCCAGGGCATGGGCCCCTCAGTAGGCCTACCAGGGCTGCAGCACTTATTGTGCCACCCTGGGACAGCCATACAAACTGACACCATCAGACCACTACTGTAGTCTGGGTAAGGTGGTGCTAGCACCCCTTACAGGGATATAGGTAACCTATATCCCACCCCATTACAACACATATACTCTCATAGGTCACCCCTATAGCAGGCCTTGCTAATCCTACAAGGCAGGGTGCTGAGGTATGTGTGAGGGGGGACCCCTTCCTGAGTAGGGCCTCTCTGCAACCCTCGTAAAATCATTGCTGGGTTGTTTGTAGTGTAGCCATACCATATACTCTTAACCTCATTATAAGTCTATCACGATAGTGTGATAACTTGAGAATGGCTACACAGAACCATATTGTGTTTGGTGTCAAACATGTAGGAATCCTACCCCCAGTCCAGCCATGGGCATGAGGGCACGATTCCCCCCTGCTAGAGAGGCGATATGGGAAAAGTGGCAGAATTCAGACGCCAATTTAAAAGTGCACATATAGTACAAAATGGCTACTACCCGCCACCCACACGATTATGGCTGGCTGTTGCTGGGGAAAATCCCAGCCTCGCCAGCTGGACAATAGGGCTCCTGTGGCAGGGAGGTGCTAGCATCTCCCCAGACAGGATATGTGGATTGGAACAGGGTGGGTGCACCAAATGTCCTTTCAGAGTTGCACGTAGGCAGCTGCAGCGCCTTCATTCTGCACACACCGCTTGGAACCGGTTCAGGGGCATCCCGCCCCTCACCCAGGCGGGAAACACACAAAGGGGAGAGGGTGTAGCCACCCTTTCCCGCCTCACCACTCATTGGTGGACACTACTCTGGACACTCCCCTAATCTTGGGGATAAAGGTGAATAACGTGGCCCCAGAGCCTCAGATTAATCTTGGACTTCACAGACTTGACCTTCGATGAGCTGCTGCCCAGCTGACTGAAGAAATCTCCCTTGGGGTAAAGGAGTTACCCCCTGCTTGGCAGGCACCTGAAACACTGAAAGTGACCCGGTGGCCAGTGAGTGTGCACAGCAAACCTGAGCACCGTGGACTGCGTGGGTGCCGAGATTCCCAATACCCCAGGACACCGGCCACCTCTTGCATAGCACACGACCCTGACCAGTGGGGAAGTTGTGCTTTGGCCCATTATTGAGCCAACTACCAAGCAGCAATTGTGCCAAAGATCAGCGCCCTAGCCCTCTCCGGTGGCCCGTGGGCTCCCTTTCACGCACTCCATTTTGCTGCCTTCGCGGTCCCTTGTCTCTCGACATGTGGGCCCGAGCTGAGGACAATCTCGACAGCTAAGAGTTCCCCTGGTTGCTCCAGGCCTTCTCTATAGTCTCTCCAAAGGAGACCTCTCACAGACCTCGTGGGTCTGCACCAGTAGCTGATTTGTTCCTCTTGCGTGGGTTGCGGTTGCCAAGGCTTAGTGGATCCAGTCCGGACACTAACACCGCAGCGACCCTCATCCGACGTGGGACAGTCGCCCTCCCGAAGCTGGCCTTCCTTGAAGCCTCCCAGAGCCTGTGGCTGCAGATCCAAGCTACACCTCTTTCCACTTGAAGCACCCGACATTGAAGGGCTCTTTGCTTTGGGTTCCCTGGTCACTGTGCCGTGACCGAGACTCTGTCCCCTCTGCTTTCAGATTCTTCTCTGCAAGATCTACAACTTCAATCTTCACGGCATCATCGACGCTTTTGGCTAGCAGCAGCTTTGTACATTTTCCCATTGAAAATCAGCCCGCGACCCGACATCGAAAACGACCTATGCACCCGGCTTCCCTGGGGCAGGTAACAGTGGTACCTCGGTACTCTCATGGTAGTGAGCTCCTCAAAAGCTTAACTCTAAAGTTTTAACTTTGTACTCCTGCTAGAAGTGACTTTAATCTGTTTAAATCAAACCGCGACATTCTTCAAAGGCTTTAATAGAGATCCCGATAGCAGCCATTTCCACTGCACGCACCTCCCGTGGGTCCCCTTCCTCATAACCTGGGGTGGATTCTTAAGGGGCCAGCGATCCTAAATGCCCTAGGCATTGTCTGTAGAATTGTCGTGGTTCTTATACCACTTTTTTATTATATGGTTTGGTCCCCCCCTGGGGCCCTATGATTCCAGTGCTATTTATTGTATCTATCAATGTTTGTTTGAATTGTAACTTTGCCTCAGCCTCATAAAGAGACTTGTGGGATTCAGGTTTAGAATAAATACATATATTTTATATATATACCTGTGTGGGCTACTCTTTCATTTGGTCATTCAACAGGTTATCTATGATAAAACAATAAGCTTACCACTCCTTCAAGACTTAGCCTGAAGGCTGCCCTCCACAGCTACCACTAGGATAGCTTTCTTTAAAGGTTGTCTTAAACCTATCATCAATAAGAGTCGAATTGGGCTGGTGCAAGGTGTCCCCTATAACTAGGAGACAGCATATGCCAGGCCAACTTCTCACATTGGTGTGCAGCGGTTGGATTAAAGCTTGCCATTGTTTTACCAGATAACCAATTGAATTTCTAAAGTGAAAGCCACTTGGTACCAAAGGTACATATAAATTCATGCTTAGAATACAATAAGTTCTACTGAACTTAGGAGTTGTGTGTAGAGGGTTTAGCACACCTTGACTACAACTCAAGAAAGGGTTCAGTAGGCCACACCTAGTGTAGGTAGATACACCAGTACCACTACACTAGAAATGTCTTTAAGTTCAGGTGCCCATAAGACTCTGGAAGGACCCCAGAGGGTCCAAGTCGACAGATATGATCATCTCTCCTTTGCTGAGCTGAGGGAGATGTGCAACACTAGGCAACTTAAGACAAACAAAGGATATGCAACCCACGGCCCTTCTGGACCCTCTGTTTCAAGCAGAGTTGGGGGAAGAGATTGCAGAGTTTTTTCGTCGCAATAAGGATTCGGTAGATAGTGTGGAAACCATCTGGGAGGCGTTTAAAGTGACGGTCAGGGGCTACTATATCGGGAAGAGCTTTGGGGTCTTGAAAGATATACGACGAACGCTTTCAAAATTAGAAGTGGAACTTAAAGGGCTGGAGACTAGGATGAACCAGGAGCCGATGGGTCCCCTCCATGGGGAATTCAGAGAACGACTTACACAGTATGAAAAGGAGGCGGATAGGGAGGCTCGATTCTGAGGCAAATATTGGCAGGCTCGTAGATTCTGCGAGGGGGAGAGACCAGGGCGCGCACTAGCGGAGGTTACCCGGCTGCCGCGTTACAATACACACATATTGGGGGTATGTACGTCGGAAGGGGCTTCACGTCGTGATACTAAAGGGATTTTGGAGCAATTCACTACACACTATAAAGATCTGTACACGGCACGCAGCAATGGCGAGGTGGATTTTGGGGGGTTTCTGGATGATGTTGCGCTGTGCTGGTTAAGTGATGACCACAGACAGTTTCTCGGTGCGCCGTTTGAATTGGATGAAATCCGTGAAGCCATTATGTCTCTTAGCAACGGTAAGGCGTCCGGCCTGGATGGGCTGCCGGCGGAATTTTATAAATGCTATATTGATATTATGGCCCCAGTCCTCAAGGAGGTCTACGAGGAGTCTCTGGAAGTGGGGACGTTGCCTGGGTCCATGAGAGAGGTGTTGATCACCTCGTTGTTGAAATCGGGCAAGGACCCTACTGACTGTGCTGCGTAAAGGCCACTCTCCTTGTTAAATTGCGACGCTAAAATCCTGGCGAAGGTGCTCGCCAATAGATTATCGCTACTGATGCCCAAAATAGCCCTCCCAGACCAATCCAGGTTTATTCCGGGGAGATCCACAGCCCATAACTTGCGTACCCTTTTCTCCCTGATACATACAATAGCGCCGGAACTGCCTGTGGCTGCCATATTTCTCGATGCTACCAAAGCATTTGATTCTGTTGAGTGGAACTATCTTTTTGCTATTTTGTATAGGATGGGGTTTCCAAAAATATTTGTTGCCTGGGTGCGATTGCTGTATACAGACCCGAAGGCGAGAGTCTTAATCAATGGGGAAATGTCGGGCCCGATTTCATTGACCAGAGGCACCAGACAGGGTTTCCCGCTGTCCCCGTTGTTATTTGCCATTGCGATTGAGCCCTTAGCGTGCCGTATTCGACAACTGCATAAGCAAAGCGCTTTTAAATGCGTCCAACGGCAGATAGACGTGTCACTATATGCCGATGACTTGACGTTATATGTGGTGGATCCGCTGGCGCATCTCAATCCATTGCTCCGGGAGTTCTTGGTCTTTGGACGGATATCCGGTGTACAAATTAATTGGAAGAAGTCGCAGTTCTTTCCCCTGACCCCTGCGGTGCACCGCTTTTCACTGGATTACCCACTCGACTGGTGTGACTCAGATTTGCGGTACTTGGGGATACAGATATCAAAGCACAAGGAGGAGACCGTGCGTTTAAATTACGGTACTGCGGATTTGATGTCCCTGATTTTATGGCCTACTACCTTAGCGCTCAGGCCCATTTCGCTTACCACTGGTTCGCGCCTACGCCATTTATGCCGCAGCTGGCTGTGGAGGACTGGATAGTTCGGCCGCTGCCGCTGAAAGGTATTATTCAAGGTCCGCTCAGGGTGCTCGACACACCGGCCGCAACGGTGACGTGCACGATGGATGCGTG